>NC_066275.1:14096875-15462500 GCF_905404315.1 Leptidea sinapis | reverse complement strand
GCAGCGAGAGGTCCTGGCCGATCACTGTCCTCAGGTCTTGACGCCTCGTTTCCCACGCGGCGCAATTCCGGAGGGTGTGATCGGCCGTATCCTCCTCGGTGTCATCACAGTGATGACACCGAGGCGATACCTCCTTCCTCACAACCCGGCACAGATATCGTCCAAAGCAGCCATGGCCCGACAACACCTGTGCCAGGCGGAAGGAGATCTCTCCCTTTCGTCTTTTCTTCCAGTCACTTAGGACTGGAAGAATGGCGCCTATAGTGCGCGCGCCCACTTGGGAGGACTCAAGTTCCTCCCGCCACTGCCGCATAATGGCAGCGTCAGCCGCGCGCCTTATAGACGCCTCGCGCTCCCTCCAAATTTCGCCGCCCATTTCCGCCTTAAGGCGATATAGGGCGGCGCTCATGCGAGCCTCCAAGGCCCAGGGCGGAGTGCCCGCAATAACGCAAGCCGCATCAAATGATACCGTCCGATAGCACCTGGCTATGCGGTTCGCTATCACTCGCTGCGGCCTGCGGAGGCGTGACCCATTGCCTTTTCTTTTTAAGGCATCTGCCCAGATGGGGGCCCCATACAGAGCCATGCTCTTCAGGACCCCGCTATACAGCCTCCTGACGCTTTGGGACGGCCCCCCCGCGTTTGGTAATAAACGCGCGAGAGCTCCAGCCGCCCCAACCAATCTCTCTCCGAGGTGCCTGAAGTGCGCCTCAAAGCCAACCTAACCTAACCTAACCTAACCTAACCTAACCTAACCTAACCTAACCTAACCTAACCTAACCTAACCTAACCTAACCTAACCTAACCTAACCTAACCTAACCTAACCTAACCTAACCTAACCTAACCTAACCTAACCTAACCTAACCTAACCTAACCTAACCTAACCTAACCTAACCTAACCTAACCTAACCTAACCTAACCTAACCTAACCTAACCTAACCTAACCTAACCTAACCTAACCTAACCTAACCTAACCTAACCTAACCTAACCTAACCTAACCTAACCTAACCTAACCTAACCTAACCTAACCTAACCTAACCTAACCTAACCTAACCTAACCTAACCTAACCTAACCTAACCTAACCTAACCTAACCTAACCTAACCTAACCTAACCTAACCTAACCTAACCTAACCTAACCTAACCTAACCTAACCTAACCTAACCTAACCTAACCTAACCTAACCTAACCTAACCTAACCTAACCTAACCTAACCTAACCTAACCTAACCTAACCTAACCTAACCTAACCTAACCTAACCTAACCTAACCTAACCTAACCTAACCTAACCTAACCTAACCTAACCTAACCTAACCTAACCTAACCTAACCTAACCTAACCTAACCTAACCTAACCTAACCTAACCTATCCTAACCTATCCTAACCTAACCTAACCTAACCTAACCTAACCTAACCTAACCTAACCTAACCTAACCTAACCTAACCTAACCTAACCTAACCTAACCTAACCTAACCTAACCTAACCTAACCTAACCTAACCTAACCTAACCTAACCTAACCTAACCTAACCTAACCTAACCTAACCTAACCTAACCTAACCTAACCTAACCTAATCTAACCTAACCTAACCTAACCTAACCTAACCTAACCTAACCTAACCTAACCTAACCTAACCTAACCTAACCTAACCTAACCTAACCTAACCTAACCTAACCTAACCTAACCTAACCTAACCTAACCTAACCTAACCTAACCTAACCTAACCTAACCTAACCTAACCTAACCTAACCTAACCTAACCTAACCTAACCTAACCTAACCTAACCTAACCTAACCTAACCTAACCTAACCTAACCTAACCTAACCTAACCTAACCTAACCTAACCTAACCTAACCTAACCTAACCTAACCTAACCTAACCTAACCTAACCTAACCTAACCTAACCTAACCTAACCTAACGTAACCTAACCTAACCTAACCTAACCTAACCTAACCTAACCTAACCTAACCTAACCTAACCTAACCTAACCTAACCTAACCTAACCTAACCTAACCTAACCTAACCTAACCTAACCTAACCTAACCTAACCTAACCTAACCTAACCTAACCTAACCTAACCTAACCTAACCTAACCTAACCTAACCTAACCTAACCTAACCTAACCTAACCTAACCTAACCTAACCTAACCTAACCTAACCTAACCTAACCTAACCTAACCTAACCTAACCTAACCTAACCTAACCTAACCTAACCTAACCTAACCTAACCTAACCTAACCTAACCTAACCTAACCTAACCTAACCTAACCTAACCTAACCTAACCTAACCTAACCTAACCTAACCTAACCTAACCTAACCTAACCTAACCTAACCTAACCTAACCTAACCTAACCTAACCTAACCTAACCTAACCTAACCTAACCTAACCTAACCTAACCTAACCTAACCTAACCTAACCTAACCTAACCTAACCTAACCTAACCTAACCTAACCTAACCTAACCTAACCTAACCTAACCTAACCTAACCTAACCTAACCTAACCTAACCTAACCTAACCTAACCTAACCTAACCTAACCTAACCTAACCTAACCTAACCTAACCTAACCTAACCTAACCTAACCTAACCTAACCTAACCTAACCTAACCTAACCTAACCTAACCTAACCTAACCTAACCTAACCTAACCTAACCTAACCTAACCTAACCTAACCTAACCTAACCTAACCTAACCTAACCTAACCTAACCTAACCTAACCTAACCTAACCTAACCTAACCTAACCTAACCTAACCTAACCTAACCTAACCTAACCTAACCTAACCTAACCTAACCTAACCTAACCTAACCTAACCTAACCTAACCTAACCTAACCTAACCTAACCTAACCTAACCTAACCTAACCTAACCTAACCTAACCTAACCTAACCTAACCTAACCTAACCTAACCTAACCTAACCTAACCTAACCTAACCTAACCTAACCTAACCTAACCTAACCTAACCTAACCTAACCTAACCTAACCTAACCTAACCTAACCTAACCTAACCTAACCTAACCTAACCTAACCTAACCTAACCTAACCTAACCTAACCTAACCTAACCTAACCTAACCTAACCTAACCTAACCTAACCTAACCTAACCTAACCTAACCTAACCTAACCTAACCTAACCTAACCTAACCTAACCTAACCTAACCTAACCTAACCTAACCTAACCTAACCTAACCTAACCTAACCTAACCTAACCTAACCTAACCTAACCTAACCACTTTTGACCCAACTATCGTGTCGTCTACATATAGCTCCGCTTCAAAAAATAATTTAAGTGGTAAAAAGTGCTTATTTCGTTGTGAAATTTGGTACAGTGTTTTGTAAGCTTATAAATCACCAGGATTAGTGTTTGTGAAAGTTTTGTGCAGCGCGCTCCAAAGTTACAGGGCCTGGACTTTGAGCCAACTGCCCCGAGTCGTCGCTGCAGCGATCAAGAAACGCAACGCTAATTCCTGGAGCGCCGATCAAGACCTGTCCAGCAATCCAAATTTGAGAACAATCGGACATTGGATTGCGAAGATATCGTAAGATAAGTGTGCCATTCATAACCTCGTTGGCTTTGTATGGGAGAAGGAAGCACGCGAAGCCACGAGGTTTTGTAAAATATTTGACAAGTGACAACTGCCATCAGTCATCTAGCGCACTTTGGCACTTCGTACCAATGATACGACAACTTTGAAAATTTGGATCTGCCGAACTATAACGCCGGTCACACACCACATCGCCGAAGGTCAACGAAATCGCGGGACAACAATTGAGGTACAACCAAATCTACACCCTACTAATTCGTAACCCCCTACATGTCATTACTAACCAATTAACTGTCAACTCCCCGACCCCCCCCCCCCCCCCTCTAACAAAATCTTCCCTATCCCAATATTGTTCCCCACGAAACCTTCCCCCCCCCCCCCCCCCCCCGGTTTACCTCACCCCCCTTGGCCCTATATCAGGGACCAAGGCAGCTAGGGTAGTCGAGTTTGGGCTCGCCTAAACCGCGATTTTAAGCTCTTTCGATTGGCCCCAGCAGAATTGCAAAATTGTTATTTGTTTTTTAATTATAAGATTTTTTTAAATTACTACTTTTGTACAGTTGTTTTAGACTTGTATTTCACCGTGGAATAGCCGTGTTTGGGCTTGTCGGAATCGGGAGACCTAGCTCTACCTATTGGTCACGGTGAAATTTGTACATTTTGGAAAAAAAAAAAAAAAAAAAAAAATTTTTTTTTGTTTTTTTCTTTTTGTATATTTGTAATTATTATTTTTTGTGTTTTCTGTTACATTTATTTTTATCGTTTTACTATTAATTGTTTATCTTAATTGTTATCGTTAATAATAGTTTGATCAGCCATGTCAGCGCCCAGCAGGATTTTAAGATCAATCAGAGCAGGCGAGAGGGACACGTCTGCTTCAGCAACGGTCACACGACGGCCATCCTCGGACCCTGGAAAGGTCAAAACAGCAACCACCCGTAGGTCCGAGGCGGGGGAGGTGTCCTCCTTTGCTGGGAGCGAGTTCGGTGCGGGCTCAGGTAGTAAGCCGGGTAGTGCAACCATGGCGCATGCACACCAATGGGAGGCGGGGTCGGGTTTTCACACTCCGCCATCCGGTGAACGATCTAGCAGCGCCAGGGGACCCGAGAGCCCCACTTCCGCTCTCTTAAAGGACGCCAACCGGATTTACCAGCGGGCGAAGGACGACCTGGAAAAATCCGGCAATATAAAAGGCTCGATCAAAACATCGGTGATCGAAGGCCTCAACTTTTTGTATGAGGCCACACTGCAAGTGAACAGTGTGCGGCGTGACCTCCAATTAGAGGTCGAAAATTTAAAGAAGAGGCACGCAGAGGATATCTCCAGGAGGGAGTCCAGCCACGCGGAGCAGATAGAGCTCCTGACGCACCGGTTGGATAGGGCGGATGTGGGGGGGCAAACGGCGGAGTTGCGGAAGGAGCTGGAGGCACTCCGTCGTGTGGTCGAGTTTGATGTCATCAAACAGATTGACAACATCAAGGCCAGCCCCTCTCCACCCCCCCTGCAGCTGGGCTCCCTGGTGGAAGAACTGAAATCCATGCGTAGGGAGGCAACGGACATGCTTGCGGAGGTGCGAGCTCTGGGAGCAAAGTCATCAAAGCTCCTGGAGGAGCCAGTACAGGCTCAAGCATCACTTTCTTATGCGGCGATGGCTGCCAAAGTGCCGGCTAAGTCCGGCCACTCAATCATGGTAACTAGTGACTCGCCAGAGGACACTAGTGACAATGTTGTCACCAAGATTAGAGTGGCCGTCGACCCGACAAAGACCGGTACAAAGGTGGACAGTGTCCGCAAAGTCCGGAATAAGAAGGTGGTGCTAACCTGCGGCACAAAGAGTGAGGTGGAGGCTGTGAAGAAGCGGCTTGGGGCAAATTCGGGCCTCAAAGTTCAGGAGGCGAGGGGGAGGGACCCGATGATAATCATCAGGGACGTGCTCTCTTGCCTAAAGGACGATGAGGTCACCGCGGCCCTAAAGGCCCAAAACAAAGAGCTCTTCACAGGCCTCCAAAAGGACCACCAAAAAATGGAAACATGTTTCCGCCGCAGGTGCCGAAACCCGCACCTCGCACATGTGATCCTGCGGGTGGCCCCTCAGCTGTGGCGTCGCATGGTCGACGGGGGGTCTGTCCACCTTGATCTCAAGAGGTCGAAGGTGGAGGACTTCTCGCCGCTCATCCAGTGCTCAAAGTGTTTAGCCTTTGGGCACGGGCGGCGCCACTGCAAAGAGTCGACTGACCTTTGCAGTCACTGCGGGGGACCACACGTCAGGAGCGAATGCCCCGACTATGTCGTGGGGGAGCCGCCCAGCTGCATTAACTGCCGTCACGCTAAGCTGGACAAGACGGACCACGGTGCGTTCAGCGGTGACTGTCCGGTGAGGCGGAAATGGGATGCCATTGCCCGCCTTGGCGTGAGCTACTGCTGAGGGCACCGCGGTGATAAATCCAGGAGGTCGCGGGCCCAAGGATGCTGCTTCAAGGCACATGATACAGGTAAACCTGCAGCGGAAGCGATTGGCAACCGATGAGCTGATGGCAGAAGCTGTCAGCCAGAAGGTAAGCCTGGCACTGCTGCAGGAACCCTATACAGGTAGTCAAGGTGCCTTGAAGCGATACCCAGGGGTTCGCGTCTATCAAATGGACCAGGGGATAACTAGGACCAACCCCGCAAAGGCCGCAATAGCGGTCTTTGATAAAGACCTCCAGGTAAGGTGTGACCCGAGCCTCCAGTCGGAGAACATAGTGGCAATCACCATAGAGTTCTCCGACTGGACACTTGGAATAGTGTCCGCTTACCTGGAAGGGGACAAACCCCTGGATCCATACCTGGAACGTCTGTCCAGCGTCCGATCCAAGCTGGGAACCTTGAGTGTTGTGATCGGAGGTGACTTCAACGCGTGGAGCCCATGGTGGGGTAGCACGGACGAGGATCACCGGGGAGCTGAATTGGCTGGATACTTTGATGATCATCAGCTGCACATCCTTAATACCGGAACCGAACCCACCTTCCAAGTGGTTCGAGGAGGTCGGCTTTGCACAAGCAGAGTCGACATTACGGTGTGCAGCCAAAGTATCCTGCCAAGGATGGAATCCTGGTGGGTGGACCCCGCTATGGTAAGCTCCGATCACAACGCTCTAAGGATAGGCCTCCGCGCTGGTCGTGCGAAAGCACCCGGCCCAGCACCAACCACTCGGATATATAACACGCGAAAGGCAAACTGGGATAAGTTCCGAAAGGAACTTATCCTACAGTTCGAAAGCCGCCAAATCCGAGTGGAAAGAGTGTCGGCCATAACCGCCCCCGAGGACATCGAAAACGTTGTCCTCGAATACCAGGAGGCGGTCCGACAAGCGTGTGAGGCCGCGATCCCAAAGCTGAACCGAACACTGAAGTATGAACCTCCATGGATGACCTCCGAACTTCGGGTCCTGCAGCGAGATGCGGTCACTAAAAAGAGACGCTGCGCGGCCCCAACAAGGAGGGAATTCGTCATTCGACAGTACCTAGAAGCTAGGGAGAAATATGAGTCTGCCGCGCAAGCGGCGCAGACCCATAGCTGGAAGGAGTACTGTACCGCGCAAACAGGCGAAAGCCTGTGGGACGGAATCTACAGAGTCCTCCGTCAAAGCTCGAAAAAGCAAGAAGACAAACTTCTTGTGAGAGACGGAGTGACTCTTGATCCCAAGCAAAGTGCAGAACTCCTTGCAGCTACGTTCTTCCCGGACGACAGGCTGGAGGATGACACTCCCGTACATTCTGCAATAAGGAGGGGAGCGGACCGTCCGCTGTGCGAGTTAGCCTGTGCAGCGGATGATCCGCCCTTCACCATTGCGGAACTCAGGGAGGCGGTTCATGACTTCAGTGCTCGCAAAGCTCCTGGATCGGATGCGTTTACGGCAGACATCAGTGCAAAAAGCATTGAGGCAGATGAACGGCTCTTCCTAGAGATAGCCAACAGGTGCCTCGCTGTGGGATACTTCCCGAAGCCCTGGAAGCGTGCGGCAGTCGTGACACTTCCCAAACCGGGGAAATCCGACTACCATCATCCAAAGTCTTACCGTCCGATTGGACTTTTGTCAGTCCACGGTAAGACTTTGGAAAAGATGATGGTACGCCGGATAAAGTGGCACGTACTGCCGACGATTAACCCGGGCCAATTCGGTTTTATGCCACAGCGGAGCACTGAAGATGCCCTCTTTGCCTTGATCGAGCACATCAGAGCTGAGGTCAGGGCAAAGAGGGTAGTATTGATGGTGTCTCTAGACATAGAGGGGGCATTCGACAGCGCCTGGTGGCCAGCTATTAAACATCAGCTGGCCGCCAGGAAATGCCCCCGGAATCTGTACTCCACCGTGTGCAGTTACCTCAATGACCGCGAGGTCATTATTCGTTATGCGGGCGCCGAGTGCGTGAGGCCCACAACCAAGGGGTGCGTTCAGGGATCGATTGGGGGGCCCATATTCTGGAACCTCCTGATTGATCCGTTGCTGGGCGCCCTCGAGGAAGAGGGCCTACGCGTGCAAGCCTTCGCCGACGACGTAGTGCTCGTCTTCTCGGGCTCCTCTCCGGAGACTATCGCGCGGACCGCTAACTCCGTCCTCCGGCGGGTCTACGACTGGGGCTTGGACAACAAGCTGCGATTTGCTCCACACAAGACCAACGCCATGGTGATTACCAAGAAACTGAAAGTAACACCTATTCAGATCACCATGGGCGGCGAAAGTATAAAGATGGTCACAGAAACCAAAATCCTGGGTCTTATTATTGACCACAGGTTGTCTTTTAAGCCGCACGTCGCCGACGTTTGCCGAAAGGCAACGGCCATTTATGGCCAATTGTCAAGGGCGGCCAAGACAACCTGGGGTCTGAACCCAGAGGTGGTGAGGACCATCTACATCGCCGCTGTGGAGCCAATCGTACTTTACGCTTCAAGCGTCTGGGTCCCAGCCGTAGATCAAGTCGGAGTGCGGAAATTGCTGGACGCAGTTCAGCGAGGGTTCGCGCGGAAGATCAGCCGGGCCTACAAAACCGCCAGTTTGAGTGCGGCGCTGATCCTGTCAGGTATCTTGCCACTCGACCTGAGGATCCGAGAGGCGGCAGAATTGTACCGATATAAAAGGGGTGAGGACATCGATGATATGGCAGACAGGAAGGCTGAACAGCGGGTTAGCTTCCTGGATGCTCCCCATCCAGCCCTCGCTCCTGAGGTAGAGTTCTGTTGTCTCGAGGAAACTCAGACCGAGACCGACGTGGTAGAGGTGCAGGATGACCCAGGAGAAGGAGAGGGTTACCTGCAAGTCTACACCGACGGCAGCAAGATACAGGGCAGGGTTGGAGCCGGCATCTCATACAGGCGGCGAGGCTTGGAAGTCAGAGCAAGAAAACTCAAATTGGAGAATTATTGCTCTGTCTTCCAAGCCGAAATGTGCGCAATTTCGAAGGCTATCGAGGACATCTTGAAGATGCCCGACATGAAGGTCGAGATCCTTAGTGACTCCAGGTCGTCGCTGGAGCTGCTAAGGGATCGATCTTCGTTCCACCCGATAGCCTTCGAAATCAAAAACTTGATCCGGCGGGCTCGAGAAATGGGTAAAACCATTCGGTTCCGCTGGGTTCGGGCGCATGTAGGTATTGAGGGGAACGAGAGGGCTGATCACTTGGCGAAGGACGCGGCGCTCCATTCGAAATTGAGGGCTGCATACGATGGAGTGCCGATTTCAACTCTTCGCCGTAAGATCCGAGCCAAGACCCTCGAGGTCTGGCAGGAGCGCTACACCACGGGTCAAACCGCGAGTGTCACAAAAGCGTTTCTGCCAGACGTCGTGGCGTCTTATAAGTTGGTTAGGGAGGACCCTTTCTCCGCTTTGATGGCCCAAATCATCACGGGCCATGGCGGCTTCTCGGCGTATCTCCACCGGTTTGGCCTGAAGGATAGCCCAGTGTGCATTTGCGACGGTCGTACCGACGAAAGCGCATTGCACCTGGTGCTCGAATGCCCCAGGTTCGGCCGGTGGAGATGCGACCTAGAGGTGGAAAGCGGAATGGCCGTTACTGAGGCAAACCTTCCAGCCCTTATGGTGAAGCCGTGGAGAAAGTCTCTTGAAAAATTTTGTATAAAAATCCTAGCTGACGTGCTGCCACGAAATGGCAGTAATATAAAAATTAAAATAACCTAGTCCGTAAGTTGTATGTATAAAATGTTAAAAGTCTGTTAGTATAAGTAATATAGCATTATAAGTATTTGTATAGTCTCATGTAGTATTTGTATAATCAAAAAATGTGTATAATGTATATAAAGGTTCCCTATATCAAGTATAGGGACCTGGATACAACCTTTGTCTGCAAAAAAAAAAAAAAAAAAAAAAAAAAAAAAATGTTATGTTAAGAAATTGTGTGTTAAATTATAGTTGTATATTTGAGTAGGTTAATAGTTACAATATGTGCACTTAAAATTTTTTGATTATTGTGTTTAGTCTTAAGTCTTAGTATGTAAGAATTATAGTAGTAGAATTAGTTTATGAATAAATGAAACGCCACCCCCAAACCCTGCAGCTCAATGGCAGGGAGGAAGTAGACGTAGCTAGTTCCTCGGCCCTGGGACGCAAGTCGCCAGGGATGGTAGGCCACTAGTTAGACAAAAAAAAAAAAAAAAAAAAAAAAAAAAAAAAAACCTAACCTAACCTAACCTAACCTAACCTAACCTAACCTAACCTAACCTAACCTAACCTAACCTAACCTAACCTAACCTAACCTAACCTAACCTAACCTAACCTAACCTAACCTAACCTAACCTAACCTAACCTAACCTAACCTAACCTAACCTAACCTAACCTAACCTATCCTAACCTAACCTAACCTAACCTAACCTAACCTAACCTAACCTAACCTAACCTAACCTAACCTAACCTAACCTAACCTAACCTAACCTAACCTAACCTAACCTAACCTAACCTAACCTAACCTAACCTAACCTAACCTAACCTAACCTAACCTAACCTAACCTAACCTAACCTAACCTAACCTAACCTAACCTAACCTAACCTAACCTAACCTAACCTAACCTAACCTAACCTAACCTAACCTAACCTAACCTAACCTAACCTAACCTAACCTAACCTAACCTAACCTAACCTAACCTAACCTAACCTAACCTAACCTAACTTAACCTAACCTAACCTAACCTAACCTAACCTAACCTAACCTAACCTAACCTAACCTAACCTAACCTAACCTAACCTAACCTAACCTAACCTAACCTAACCTAACCTAACCTAACCTAACCTAACCTAACCTAACCTAACCTAACCTAACCTAACCTAACCTAACCTAACCTAACCTAACCTAACCTAACCTAACCTAACCTAACCTAACCTAACCTAACCTAACCTAACCTAACCTAACCTAACCTAACCTAACCTAACCTAACCTAACCTAACCTAACCTAACCTAACCTAACCTAACCTAACCTAACCTAACCTAACCTAACCTAACCTAACCTAACCTAACCTAACCTAACCTAACCTAACCTAACCTAACCTAACCTAACCTAACCTAACCTAACCTAACCTAACCTAACCTAACCTAACCTAACCTAACCTAACCTAACCTAACCTAACCTAACCTAACCTAACCTAACCTAACCTAACCTAACCTAACCTAACCTAACCTAACCTAACCTAACCTAACCTAACCTAACCTAACCTAACCTAACCTAACCTAACCTAACCTAACCTAACCTAACCTAACCTAACCTAACCTAACCTAACCTAACCTAACCTAACCTAACCTAACCTAACCTAACCTAACCTAACCTAACCTAACCTAACCTAACCTAACCTAACCTAACCTAACCTAACCTAACCTAACCTAACCTAACCTAACCTAACCTAACCTAACCTAACCTAACCTAACCTAACCTAACCTAACCTAACCTAACCTAACCTAACCTAACCTAACCTAACCTAACCTAACCTAACCTAACCTAACCTAACCTAACCTAACCTAACCTAACCTAACCTAACCTAACCTAACCTAACCTAACCTAACCTCACTTGTGACTAAACCATTGAGTCGTCTACATATAGCTCCCAGTAAAAAATTATTTAAAGTGGTAAATAGTGCTTTGATTGTTATAAAAATTGGTACAGTGTATTGTTATAACATAAATCACCGGGATTATTGTTGGCAAAAGTTTTGCACAGCGCACTCCTAAGTTACGGGACCTAGACTTTCTGTCAGTTTCCCTGAGTTGCTGCTGTAGTGATCAAAAAACTAATTACTAATCCCGCTAGTGCTCATCACGACCAATCCAGCAAAGTAAGAACCATCAAAATCGGACAGTGGATCACGAAGATATTGGAGGATAAAGGTGCGGCCCATAACCTCGAAGGCTTTGTATAGGAGCAGAAAGCACGCGGCGCCACGAGGTTGTTGGAAAAAATCAGACAAGCCAAGTGACAAGTGTCATCCGTCACCCTTCAACTGTCTTCGTACCACAGACTACTGATACGTCTTCAAAGGAAATATAGATCCTACAACTCACTGACGACGGAACAAGGAAGTCATCCAAATACATCGGCAAGACATCAGGCAAAACACCAGAGGTACAACCCACCCCTTCCCCCTCACTAACAATTAACCCCCTGGTCATCTCCACCCACTTACCGATTAATTGACCTCCCCCCCCCCTCCCCCCCCCCCTCTAACAAAAATAACAACCTATTCCAATAGTCTTCCCGTGAAACACCCCCCCCCCAACCAGCCCTCACCCCCCTTGGTCATAACTCGTGAACCGAGGCAGCTAGGGTAGCCGAGTTTGGGCTTGCCTGAACCGTCTTTTTAAGATCTTTTAATTGGCTCCGACGAAATTTTTAAATTCTTTGTTTTTAACTAGTTATAGGAATTTTTTATATTTTTGTAAAAATTATTTGTAATTTCTTTATTTTTCACTAAGGATAGCCGTGTTTGGGCTCATTTTCATCGTAAAGAGTAGCTCTCTCTATTGGCGCTACTAAAAATCTGTTATTGTCAAATTATTATATTATTGTATTTTCTAACATTTAAATTTTTGTCGTCTAATTGTTTTTAGTAAATTTTAATAAGTAATTCTACGTGTCGCCGTTCTAGCATTATGTCAACATCATCGGCTAAGTCTTCCCGCCAGATTAGAACCGGCGATAAGGGGTTGGTGGCCACAACGATGACCACGAAACGGCCATCATCAGACCCCGGAAGAATACGAGCTGTTTTGAGCCGAAAGGTTGACGCGGGGGAAAGTTCCTTTACCGGTAGCGAATTCGGTGCCGGCTCGGGAAGCAAACCTGGCAGTGGCGCCTTGGCGCAATCGATCCAATGGGAGGCGGTCGGGGATTTTCACACCCCGCCATCCGGTGGACGATCAGTAAGCACCGGGGAGCCCGAAAGTCCAACGGCAACAATATTAAAGGACGCTAACAGAGTCTACCAGCGGGCTAAAGAAGAGCTGGAAAAATCAGGAAACCTGAAAGGCTCTATCAAAACAACCGTGATAGAGGGCCTCAACTTTCTGTATGAGGCCACTTTACAGGTAAATAGTGCGCGGCGCGATCTCCAAATGGAGATCGCAAATATTAAAAGGAGACACGCAGAGGACATCTCCAGAAGAGAGTCCGGCCACGCGGAGCAGATTTTGCTCTTAACGCAGCGGGTGGAGAAAGCAGACGTGGGGGGGCAGACGGCGGAGTTGCGCAAGGAGCTGGAGGCACTCCGCCGTATAGTTGAATTCGAAGTAATTCAGCAAATTAACACAAGGCTGCCCCTCCATCCACCCGCTGCTGAGCTGGGCTCCCTTCTGGGAGAATTAAAGTCCATGCGGCGGGAAGCTACAGACATGTTGGCTGAGGTGCGAAGTCTGGGAGCTAAAGTAACAAAGCTCCCAGAGGAGCCCATACGGGCCTCAACACCGCCTTCGTATGCGGCGATGGCTGCCAAGGCGCCGGTGAAGTCCGGTCACTCAATCATGGTGACGAGTAAGTCGCCTGACGACAGTAGCGAAAATGTCCTCACCATGATTAGGGCGACTGTTGACCCAACGAAATCCGGTGCCAAGGTGGATAGCGTCCGCAAAATCCGCAACAAGAAGGTGGTGTTAACGTGCGGCACGAAAGGTGAGGTAGAGGCCGTGAAGACTCGGCTCGGGACCAACTCGGGCCTCCAAGTTCAAGAGGCAAAGGGGAGAAATCCGATGGTGATCATCAGAGACGTCCTCTCTTGCCTCAAAGACGAGGAGGTCATTGCGGCCCTGAGAGCTCAGAATAAAGAGCTCTTCACAGGCCTCCAGAAGGACCATCAAACGACGGAAACATGTTTCCGACGTAGGTGCCGCAACCCGCACCTCTCACATGTCGTCCTGCGTGTGGCCCCTCCGCTGTGGCGTCGCATGACGGACGGGGGCTCCGTCCATCTTGACCTTAAGCGGTCAAAGGTTGAGGACTTCTCGCCCCTTATACAGTGCTCGAAGTGCTTAGCCTTCGGGCACGGACGGCGCCACTGCAAAGAGTCTTCGGACCTTTGCAGTCACTGCGGGGGACCACACGTTAGGAGCGAATGCCCCGACTATGTCGTGGGAGAGCCGCCCAGCTGCATTAACTGCCGTCACGCGAAGCTGGAAAAGACGGACCACGGTGCATTCAGCAGTGACTGTCCGGTGAGGCGGAAGTGGGATGCCATTGCCCGCCTTGGCGTGTGCTACTGCTGAGGGCACCGCAGTCGTAATTCCAGGAGGTCGCGGGCCCAAGGATGCTGCTTCAAGGCACATGATACAGGTAAACCTGCAGCGGAAGCGATTGGCAACCGATGAGCTGATGGCAGAAGCTGTCAGCCAGAAGGTAAGCCTGGCACTGCTGCAGGAACCCTATACAGGTAGTCAAGGTGCCTTGAAGCGATACCCAGGGGTTCGCGTCTATCAAATGGACCAGGGGATAACTAGGACCAACCCCGCAAAGGCCGCAATAGCGGTCTTTGATAAAGACCTCCAGGTAAGGTGTGACCCGAGCCTCCAGTCGGAGAACATAGTGGCAATCACCATAGAGTTCTCCGACTGGACACTTGGAATAGTGTCCGCTTACCTGGAAGGGGACAAACCCCTGGATCCATACCTGGAACGTCTGTCCAGCGTCCGATCCAAGCTGGGAACCTTGAGTGTTGTGATCGGAGGTGACTTCAACGCGTGGAGCCCATGGTGGGGTAGCACGGACGAGGATCACCGGGGAGCTGAATTGGCTGGATACTTTGATGATCATCAGCTGCACATCCTTAATACCGGAACCGAACCCACCTTCCAAGTGGTTCGAGGAGGTCGGCTTTGCACAAGCAGAGTCGACATTACGGTGTGCAGCCAAAGTATCCTGCCAAGGATGGAATCCTGGTGGGTGGACCCCGCTATGGTAAGCTCCGATCACAACGCTCTAAGGATAGGCCTCCGCGCTGGTCGTGCGAAAGCACCCGGCCCAGCACCAACCACTCGCATATATAACACGCGAAAGGCAAACTGGGATAAGTTCCGAAAGGAACTTATCCTACAGTTCGAAAGCCGCCAAATCCGAGTGGAAAGAGTGTCGGCCATAACCGCCCCCGAGGACATCGAAAACGTTGTCCTCGAATACCAGGAGGCGGTCCGACAAGCGTGTGAGGCCGCGATCCCAAAGCTGAACCGAACACTGAAGTATGAACCTCCATGGATGACCTCCGAACTTCGGGTCCTGCAGCGAGATGCGGTCACTAAAAAGAGACGCATACGCTGCGCGGCCCCAACAAGGAGGGAATTCGTCATTCGACAGTACCTAGAAGCTAGGGAGAAATATGAGTCTGCCGCGCAAGCGGCGCAGACCCATAGCTGGAAGGAGTACTGTACCGCGCAAACAGGCGAAAGCCTGTGGGACGGAATCTACAGAGTCCTCCGTCAAAGCTCGAAAAAGCAAGAAGACAAACTTCTTGTGAGAGACGGAGTGACTCTTGATCCCAAGCAAAGTGCAGAACTCCTTGCAGCTACGTTCTTCCCGGACGACAGGCTGGAGGATGACACTCCCGTACATTCTGCAATAAGGAGGGGAGCGGACCGTCCGCTGTGCGAGTTAGCCTGTGCAGCGGATGATCCGCCCTTCACCATTGCGGAACTCAGGGAGGCGGTTCATGACTTCAGTGCTCGCAAAGCTCCTGGATCGGATGCGTTTACGGCAGACATCAGTGCAAAAAGCATTGAGGCAGATGAACGGCTCTTCCTAGAGATAGCCAACAGGTGCCTCGCTGTGGGATACTTCCCGAAGCCCTGGAAGCGTGCGGCAGTCGTGACACTTCCCAAACCGGGAAAATCCGACTACCATCATCCAAAGTCTTACCGTCCGATTGGACTTTTGTCAGTCCACGGTAAGACTTTGGAAAAGATGATGGTACGCCGGATAAAGTGGCACGTACTGCCGACGATTAACTCGGGCCAATTCGGTTTTATGCCACAGCGGAGCACTGAAGATGCCCTCTTTGCCTTGATCGAGCACATCAGGGCTGAGGTCAGGGCAAAGAGGGTAGTATTGATGGTGTCTCTAGACATAGAGGGGGCATTCGACAGCGCCTGGTGGCCAGCTATTAAACACCAGCTGGCAGCCAGGAAATGCCCCCGAAATCTGTACTCCACCGTGTGCAGTTACCTCAATGACCGCGAGGTCATTATTCGTTATGCGGGCGCCGAGTGCGTGAGGCCCACAACCAAGGGGTGCGTTCAGGGATCGATTGGGGGGCCCATATTCTGGAACCTCCTGATTGATCCGTTGCTGGGCGCCCTCGAGGAAGAGGGCCTACGCGTGCAAGCCTTCGCCGACGACGTAGTGCTCGTCTTCTCGGGCTCCTCTCCGGAGACTATCGCGCGGACCGCTAACTCCGTCCTCCGGCGGGTCTACGACTGGGGCTTGGACAACAAGCTGCGATTTGCTCCACACAAGACCAACGCCATGGTGATTACCAAGAAACTGAAAGTAACACCTATTCAGATCACCATGGGCGGCGAAAGTATAAAGATGGTCACAGAAACCAAGATCCTGGGTCTTATTATTGACCACAGGTTGTCCTTTAAGCCGCACGTCGCTGACGTTTGCCGGAAGGCAACGGCCATTTATGGCCAATTGTCAAGGGCGGCTAAGACAACCTGGGGCCTGAACCCAGAGGTGGTGAGGACCATCTACATCGCCGCTGTGGAGCCAATCGTACTCTACGCTTCAAGCGTCTGGGTCCCAGCCGTAGATCAAGTCGGAGTGCGGAAGTTGCTGGACGCAGTTCAGCGAGGGTTCGCGCGGAAGATCAGCCGGACCTACAAAACCGCCAGTTTGAGTGCGGCACTGATCCTGTCAGGTATCTTGCCACTCGACCTGAGAATCCGAGAGGCAGCAGAATTGTACCGATATAAAAGGGGTGAGGACATTGATGGTATGGCAGACAGGAAGGCTGAACAGCGGGTTAGCTTCCTGGATGCTCCCCATCCAGCCCTCGCTCCTGAGGTAGAGTTCTGTTGTCTCGAGGAAACACAGGCCGAAACCGACGCGGTAGAGGTGCAGGATGACTCAGGAGAGGGAGAGGGTTACCTGCAAGTCTACACCGACGGAAGCAAGATACAGGGCAGGGTTGGAGCCGGAATATCATACAGGCGGCGAGGCATGGAAGTCAGAGCAAGAAAACTCAAGTTAGAGGATTATTGCTCTGTCTTCCAAGCCGAAATGTGCGCAATTTCGAAGGCTATCGAGGACATCTTGAAGATGCCCGACATGAGGGTCGAGATTCTTAGCGACTCCAGGTCGTCGCTGGAGCTGCTAAGGGATCGATCTTCATTTAACCCGATAGCCTTTGAAATTAAAAACCTTATCCGGCGGGCTCGAAATATGGGTAAAACCATTCGGTTCCGCTGGGTTCGGGCACATGTAGGTATAGAGGGGAATGAGAGGGCTGATCACTTGGCGAAGGACGCGGCGCTCCACTCGAAATTGAGGGCTGCATACGATGGAGTACCGATTTCAACTCTCCGCCGCAAAATTAGAACCAGGACCCTCGGCGTCTGGCAGGAACGCTACACCGCGGGTGAAACTGCAAGTGTTACAAAAGCGTTTCTGCCAGACGTCGTGGCGTCTTACAAGTTGGTCAGGGAGGAACCTTTCTCCGCCTTGATGGCCCAAATCATCTCGGGCCATGGCGGCTTCTCGGCGTATCTCCACCGGTTCGGCCTGAAGGATAGCCCAGTGTGCATATGCGACGGTCGAACAGACGAAAGCGCATTGCACCTGGTGCTCGACTGCCCCAGGTTTGGCCGGTGGAGATGCGACCTTGAGATAGAATGTGGCATGGCCGTTGTGGAGACCAACCTGCCAACCTTTGTCGCAAAGCCGTTGAGAAGGCATTTTGAAAAATACTGCCACAGAATTTTAGCCGATGTATTGCCGCGGAACGGCAGCAATATTAAAGTCAAACTTAAATAAATTTGTATCAATTGTAATTAAATAGTTAGGTGAAACAATAGTTAATATGGTAGTTTATAAATGTTTAGTTAATATATAAATAGTAGTAGTTAATGTATATAAAGGTTCCCTATTTAAATTATAGGGCCCTTATACAACCCATAGAATTTAAGTAAAGCGCCTAATTGTAAGTAGAAAATTTTTGTAATAGCAATAGATTTAACCAATTAAAATAAATAAATATAGAAGTAGAATAGTGTAATCTTTTGTTAGTATGTAAGCCATTTAATTAAATTGTTAGTCATAAGGATAAACCCAAAATTGTTATGTTTTGATTTAATAAATAAAACTCCACACCTACAACCCCTACCGCTCAATGGTAGGGAGAAAGTAGTCATAGTAGCTCCTCGGCCCTGGGACGAAAGTTGCCAGGGAGGTAGGCCACTAGTTATAAAAAAAAAAAAAAAAAAACCTAACCTAACCTAACCTAACCTAACCTAACCTAACCTAACCTAACCTAACCTAACCTAACCTAACCTAACCTAACCTAACCTAACCTAACCTAACCTAACCTAACCTAACCTAACCTAACCTAACCTAACCTAACCTAACCTAACCTAACCTAACCTAACCTAACCTAACCTAACCTAACCTAACCTAACCTAACCTAACCTAACCTAACCTAACCTAACCTAACCTAACCTAACCTAACCTAACCTAACCTAACCTAACCTAACCTAACCTAACCTAACCTAACCTAACCTAACCTAACCAGTCTCGCACGAATAGCCGCGCAGTAAACAGCAGAATCGCATCGCTCCGCGTTCGAAAAATATTAGTTGTGGTATTTTTATCTTCAAGTTAGCAGTGTGACATATCCACGGATTCGTCTCGCGACAGAGATTCCAACGATACGGTTCTTGTGAAAATCAGATTAAAAAAAGTGACTAATAGTGACAAAAAAACTGCTCCTTAAAAGTGAAAAGTGAGTGCGCCGCCGAAATAAGATCGACAACCCCCCTTTTTACTAGTGCTAAAAGTTGCGCCCCGTTGGGCGGCACATTTTGACCCCACGCTTGGAAATTTCCAGCAAAAGGGAAAGGTACCATCCGCAAGATAGTGCAGCACGGCGTGACCTGAGGTGCTAGAAGACTCAACTGCCTCCATCTGATAGTGCTCGACAAGCTGAACCTAGACACGTATCACAAGTTTAGCTCCGAAAAACCAGGAGACCCCTGCGGCCAGTTTTGCAAAAGCGTAACTTTGCAAAGACCAGAACTCCAGGACTCCTGCAGCTGTACCAGCGACAACCCGGGAAATCGTAGCCACCAGCACACCCTACACATAGTAATTTTTTGGAAATTTTTATACTTTAATTTAAAATTTTGTACGTGTTACCAAGTTAACCCCCCGCGTTAACAACCGCACAATTAAGTTGGTAATTTCCTCTTTCCTTAATTTCCGCTTGTTTTTCCACAAAATTTAATAAGTCCCGTCTGGACAACCATCTCCTGATCTATAATCACTTTTTAAATTTTCAAAATACCTATCTAATTTCTCCAAATCTTACTTACTAAATCCAAATTTCACAAAACACGAAGGATTAACTTGGTACACCCTCGGGCCTGAACCCCAATATACTGGTTTATTATTATAATTAAAATAGTTAGTTTAAGCTCTCACCTTTCAAGAGACACCTAATTTAAATTTTTTGGACAACTTTAAGGGGTCCAAATAAGTCTCCAAAGTTAACGGAAATTGTTCTAAAAATAGAACATTCCACAAAGAAGCGGCTAAGGGTGACACGTTTTAGTGAACATAATAATATTAAAATTTAATTATTTTTAAGCATAACCTACACACAGACGGACTGACAAAATTGTAAAAAATTGCATTATATAGAATAACTCAGGAGTCCCTGGACTTAGACCACCCGAGTTTGAGCTTAAGCTGCTCCTCTCTTCAAGAGGTACATATTGCAATCTGCAGATTCACCCTTTGACCTCCCCCCTTCCCCTTAGGGTCTAACTTAAGTACCGTTGGTCTTACACCCCCCGAGTTTGGTCTCAAACTGCCTGTCTCATTGAGAGGAACAGTTTGGCTCCGACGGATTTCCCCCACAACCCCCCCCCTGAAATACCAACAAATTATTTTTAACACTTCCATAGGCCGTCCCCCGAAACCTCCCCCCCCCCTCCCCCATTTTCGACCTCACCCCCTCTAGGGCTAACTTTGGCCCCTGTGCTCCCAGACCCACCAAGTTTGGGCTCAAACGAACCCTCTCATTGAGAGGAACAGTTTGGCCCCGACGGATTTTCCCTCAGACCTCCCCCTCCCCCAAAATCCCAAAAAACCCCAAACACACTTCCATAGGCCGACTCCCAAAACCTTCCCCCCCCCCCCCCTAATTTTCGACCTCACCCCCTCAGTGGCTAACTTTGGCCCCTGTGCTCCCAGACCCCCCAAGTTTGGGCTCAAACGAACCCTCTCGTCGAGAGGAACAGTTTGGCCCCGACGGATTTTCCCTCAGACCTCCCCCTCCCCCAAAATCCCAAAAAACCCTAAACACACTTCCATAGGCCGACTCCCGAAACCTTCCCCCCTCCCCCCAAACTTTCGACCTCACCCCCTCAGTGGCTAACTTTTGTTCCCTTTACGTTAGACCCCCCGAGTTTGGGCTCAAACTGTCAGTCTTCTCGAGAGGAACAGTTTGGCCCCCACAGATTTTCCCTCCGACCACCCTCCTCCCTAGAATCTCAAAAAAACACCTCCAAAGACCGACTTCTGACTTAAAATCTTATACAATCCGAAATGGCACTTTGTAGAACCCCTACAAAAACTCCAAACTCGTTTGAGAGCGAAGAGCAAAAGTCTCCGCCCAAAATGGGAACAACATATAAAAACAGACTTACCGAAGCTGCGGCGCTACAGCAGAGCGCCATTCTCCAACTAGACTCAGCGAGAAATTTGAAAGGAGAGATTAAAACTGCAGTTTTGTCTGCAGTGAAACGACTCTATACACTAGTTAAAGAGGCAGACGGGACGGCGAGTAACAAAAACGAAAAACAAACCAACATAACAAATAACGTAGATTTCACACTAGAACCAAGAATCGACAGGCTAGAAGAACACCTTAACAAATTAGAAAGAGAAACAAATAAGCTGGAGGAAGTCAGAAGAGAACTAGAGAGACAAACCATGAACAACATAGAGGCACTTGATCACAAGGGCAAGGAAATAGTGTCCAGGATAGAACAGGAGACGGGTAAGATGATAGCAACGTACGCGAGTGTTACAGCAGGCCAAAAACCAACAACACCACAAAACGTCGCGTACCGTAAGGAGCCACAAATACAAGAGCAGATGCACTCGATCATAATTAAATCTTCCAACCCAGAAACCAGCGGGGAGATAATCGAGCGCATCCGAACCACCGTAGACGCCAAAAATACAGGTATAAATATTGATCGCATCCGGAAAATCAAAGACCAAAAAGTCGTGGTAGGGTGTAACACAACGGCGCAGCTAGATAGGGTAAAGGACCGATTAAAGGCTGATTCTGTGCTCACCGTCGAAACGGCAGAAGCTAAGGACCCCTTGGTCGTCCTTCGAGGTGTACTGCAGATCAACACTGATGAAGACATAGTTGCCTCTGTAAAGAATCAGAACAAGGGCTTATTTAAAGATCTACGCCCAGAAGACATCAGAGTCTCGGTCCGATACAGAAGGAAGACACGAAACCCACATACAAATAACATTGTGCTTCAGGTCTCCCCCCAGGTGTGGAAGATACTAACTCAGATAGGAAGGGTCCACATAGATCTACAGAGAGTCGAAGTATTAGACCAATCACCACTGGTGCAATGCTCGAGATGTCTAGGCTATGGCCACGGGCGAAGACACTGCAAAGAAGAAGAAGATCTGCCCTGCGCCTGTGCCCACTGCGGCGGACCCCATATGCGTAATGATTGTCCATTATATAAAGCAGCGGAAAGACCTACCTGCATAAATTGTAAGAAGGCGAACATCGAGAGGCATGATCATGGAGCGTTCGACTCACAGTGCCCAATAAGAAAGAGGTGGGACACCCTGGCCAGAAGGTCGGTAGCGTATTGCTAAGGTGGCCAAAGGCTTTGACAGACCGCTAAAAATAATACAGGCTAACTTACAGAGGTCGACCCTTGCTACTGAAGAACTAATAATGGAGGCAAAGAAGCGACGAGCAGCAATAGCTTTAATCCAGGAGCCATACGTGGGGTCTATTGGCAGGATGAAGTCCTACACGGGAGTCAGGATTTACCAAGATAGCAGCGCAGCCGAAGGTCCTAATAAAGTGGCTATTGCAGTATTTGACGATGACATCCAAGTCGTGCAATACCCTACTCTCACTTCCGCAAATATCCTACCTATAGGTCTGCGCACAGCAAAAGGTGTGGTGAATCTGGTTTCGGTCTATTTTGAACCCAGCCCAAGCCCGATAATACACTACATTGGAAGACTTGAACACGTCCTGAAACATCTCTCTAATAAAATCATCGTTGGAGGCGACGTCAACGCAAAGAGCCCCTGGTGGGGATGCGACGCGCCCGATGAAAGAGGTGAAGAAATTGAAGCCACACTTGATGGCATGAGCCTGGAAGTCATAAACCACGGTAGGGAGCCAACCTTCGACACAATCAGAGGTAACATTAGGTACACAAGCTATGTTGATATCACGGCCGCCACTCACGATCTCCTTGGCCTTATTGAAGACTGGAGGGTGGATTGTGATGTGACTGGTTCTGATCACAACGCATCACCTTTACTCTTAATTCGGAACTCACAAAAAATAATGGCATACACAGCACAACTAGGGTTTATAATACCCGGAACGCGGACTGGATCCATCTTCGCTCGAAAATTTGCCAGTCGCTTTCCGAGCGCAACATCTCCTTAGAACAAGTAAACAACATACACTCCACAAATGAATTGGAAAACACACTCACACACTACACACAAACAGTAACAGAAACATGTAACACAATCCTACCTAAAATAAACAAACGCAAAATACTCACCTCCCCACCGTGGTGGACTGAAACGCTCAGCAAGCTTAAGAGCGACGTCGCGAGAATGAAGCGAATAGAGGTTGTCCAGGAATACCTGCAAGTAAAAGAAGAATACAAAACGGAAGTTGAAAATGCAAGACTTAATAGTTGGAAGGCTTTTTGCGAGAAGCAGGATCGGGAGAGCCTTTGGGATGGTATCTACAGAGTAATTAGGAGAACCTGCCAAACGAGGATTGAAGACCCGCTTATTAGGGACGGTAAAGCGTTAACAAGCGCTGAATCTGCCGAATTTCTGGCGGAGACACTCTTCCCTGAAGACACGTATACAGGTGAAAATGAAGTACACGCTGATATTAGAAGAAAAGCCCAAAATATTAACTTAATGGACCAAGATGAACTCCATGACCCGCCTTTTACGCATACGGAGTTATTTGAATGCGTAGCAAGCTTTAACCCAAAGAAAGCTCCGGGAGGAGACGCGCTCACTGCTGACATTTGCGGAAATGCTATCGCTGCCAACCCCGATGTCTTTTTGGCCATTGTGAATCAATGTCTTGCACTGAGTTACTTCCCCGTGCAGTGGAAGAAGGCAGCCGTAATCATTCTGCGGAAACCGGGTAGGGATAATTATACACAGCCAAAATCGTTCCGACCTATCGGACTGCTGCCTATCTTCGGTAAAATCTTAGAAAAAATGCTCGTAAGACGTCTTAACTTTTACCTCGTCCCCAGGCTCTCGGTGAATCAATATGGATTTGTACCACAGCGTGGAACTGAGGACGCACTGTACAAACTCACAAACCACATAAGGGAAGGTGTTAAAAACAAAAAGATTGTCACCCTCATATCCTTGGACATAGAAGGTGCTTTTGATAACGCATGGTGGCCCGCCATCAGGATAAGGTTGGCAGAAGAAGGCTGTCCCGTCAACTTAAGACGCCTAATCGATAGCTATCTACACCAGAGAGAAATAAGGTTGCTCTATGGAGGTGCCGCTGTTACCAGGACAACGAGTAAGGGCTGCGTCCAAGGTTCTATCGGAGGACCTATACTCTGGGACCTCCTACTAGACTCACTCCTAAAGCAGTTGGACGCCATGAACATTTATTCCCAGGCCTTCGCCGACGATATAGCCCTCGTTTTTACAACCAACAGCTCTCTTGAAACGGAACTGAAAGCTAATAAAGCTCTGGAACATGTTCGAAGCTGGGGGATGCAAAACAAACTAAATTTCGCTCCAAACAAAACAAAAGCAATGATAATCACAAATCGGATAAAATATGAAACACCTAGACTAGTAATGGGAGGCTCACTCATCGAAATCACAGATAGCATAAAGATATTAGGATTAATAATTGATAACAAATTAACTTTTAATAAACACACTATCTCAGTAAGTAAAAAAGCCATAGAAATTTATAAACGCGTTGCAAAAACAGCCAGGGTGAGCTGGGGACTGGACTCAAAAATTATTAGAACCATTTATACTGCTGTAATTGAGCCAATTATGCTATACGCTGCAAGTTCATGGTTTCCAGCTGCGAATAAAATATACATTAAGCAGAGACTCGATACTGTACAGAGAGGATTCGCAGCTAAGATCAGCAGATCGTACCGCACCACCTCCCTCAACTCATTGAGAATTATCGCGGGTTTACTCCCGCTCGATCTGCGCGTTCAGGAGGAAGCACTATTATACCAGCTGAGAAAGGGTCACATAGAATGGGATGATCTGAAAGGCGCGGAGGTTGAACGCAAGACTGCATTCGAAGTTATCCCGCACCCAGCAGACGCACCTAAAATTTCATATCGAATCCTGGGCAACGAAGAGCTGGAAGCAGACAGCGAAACTCCCGAAACTGTCCATATATATACAGACGGCAGTAAGACACTGGACGGTGTGGGGGCGGCGGTGACGCTCTGGAGAAATCAATGCGAGTTAGGAGCTCATAAATTACCACTTGCCCATTTCTGCAGTGTTTATCAAGCAGAGCTGGTCGCTCTAAACAAGGCAGTGCAGTTGGCAACAAAGCGAAATGGGACCGGCTTTAACATTTACAGTGACTCTAGGTCTGCGCTTGACGCGGTAGCGGGAACCCGCTCCCTCAATCCCCTCGCCACAGAGATCCGTGACATGTTGAGGTCCAATCCTCACAAGGAGATTAAGCTTTTCTGGGTCAAAGCACATGCGGGAAGGGAGGGAAATGAGCGAGCGGACGAGTTGGCAAAGAAAGCTGCCAGCAATGTGAAGTTAAGGCCGGTCTATGATCGCTGCCCACTGTCGCACCTCAAACGCATCATAAGAGCAGGAACACTGCATAAGTGGCACACCAGATACAATAACACATCTACAGGTAAAATCACAAAAATATTCCTTCCGGATGCAATTGCAGCTTATAGAATCCTAAGTACCGTTGAACCTAACTACGTCCGGTACGATATCCATATTATGATTTAAGCAATATGGATATCGTACCCGAGGTTCTCGAGGGTGCAGAGAATGATTTGGTGATCATTTTTGAAAACAAAGAAGGCCGCCGCACAAAATTATGATAACAACATTATGACTATCGTATCCGAGGTACTCGAGGGCGCAGAGAACGATTTTGTGATCATTTTACAAATCCAAGATGGCCGCCGCACAAAATTATGATTTCAGCAATATAGATATCGTGTCCGAGATTCTAGAGGGTGCAGAGAACGATTTGGTAATCATTTTTCAAATCCAAGATGGCTGCCGCACAAAATTATGATTTTAGCAATATGGATATCGTGTCCGAGGTTCTCGAGGGTGCAGAGAACAACTCTGTAATCATTTTTGAAATCCAAGAGGGCTGCCGCACACAATTGTTCTCAAGGGTGCAGACAACGATTTTGTGATCATATTTGAAATCCAAGATGGCCGCCGCACAAAATTTAGATTTCAGCAATATGGATATCGTGTCCGAGGATCTCGGGGGTGCAGAGAACGATTTTGTGATCATATTTGAAATCCAAGATGGCCGCCGCACAAAATTATGATTTTAGCAATATGGGTATCGTATCCGAGGTTCTCCAGGGTGCAGAGAATGATTTTGGGATCATTTTTGAAATCCAAGATGGCCGCCGCGCAAAATTATGATTTCAGCAATATGGATATCGTGTCCGAGGTTCTCGAGGGTGCAGAGAACGATTTGGTGATCATTTTTCAAATCCAAGTTGGCCGCCGCACAAAATTATGATTTTAGCAATATGGATATCGTGTCCGAGGTTCTCGAGGGTGCAGAGAACATTTCTGTGATCATTTTTGCAATCCAAGAGGGCCGCCGCGCAAAATTATGATGACAACATTATGGGTATCGTATTCGAGGTTCTAGAGGGTGCAGAGAATGATTTTGGGATCATTTTTGAAATCCAAGATGGCCGCCGCGCAAAATTATGATTTCAGCAATATGGATATCGTGTCCGAGGTTCTCGAGGGTGCAGAGAACGATTTGGTCATCATTTTTCAAATCCAAGTTGGCCGCCGCACAAAATTATGATTTTAGCAATATGGATATCGTGTCCGAGGTTCTCGAGGGTGCAGAGAACATTTCTGTGATCATTTTTGAAATCCAAGAGGGCCGCCGCGCAAAATTATGATGACAACATTATGGGTATCGTATTCGAGGTTCTAGAGGGTGCAGAGAATGATTTTGTGATCATATTTGAAATCCAAGATGGCTGCCGCACAAAATTATGATTTTAGCAATATGGCTATCGTATCCGAGGAACTCGAGGGCGCAGAGAACGATTTTGGGATCATTTTTGAAAACGAAGAGGGCTGCCGCTAACAATTATATTTTCAGCAATATGGATATCGTGTCCGAGGTTCTGAAGGGTGCAGAGAACGATTCTGTGATCATTTTTGAAATCCAAGATGGCTGCCACACACAATTATGTTTTCAGCAATATGGATATCGTGATCGAGGTTCTCGAGGGTGCAGAGAACGATTTAAGAATCATTTTTGAAAACAAAGATGGCCGACGCACAAAATTATGATTACAACATTATGAGTATCGTATCCGAGGTTCTCGAGGGTGCAGAGAACATTTCTGTGATCATTTTTGAAATCCAAGAGGTCTGCCGCACACAATTGTTCTCAAGGATGCAGAGAACGATTTTGTGATCATATTTGAAATCCAAGATGGCCGCCGCACAAAATTATGATTTCAGCAATATGGGTATCGTATCCGAGGTTCTCGAGGGTGCAGAGAACGATTTTGTGATAATTTTTCATATCCAAGATGGCCGCCGCACAAAATTATGATTTCAGCAATATAGATATCGTGTCCGAGATTCTAGAGGGTGCAGAGAACGATTTGGTCATCATTTATCAAATCCAAGTTGGCTGCCGCACAAAATTATGATTTCAGCAATATTGGTATCGTATCCGAGGTTCTCAAGGGTGCAGAAAACGATTTGGTGATCATTTTTGAAAACAAAGATGGCCGCCGCGCAAAATTATGGGTATCTTATTCGAGGTTCTAGAGGGTGCAGAGAACGACTTTGTGATCATATTTGAAATCCAAGATGGCTGCCGCACAAAATTATGATTTAAGCAATATGGATATCGTGTCCGAGGTTCTCGAGGGTGCAGAGAACAATTCTGTGATCATTTCTGAAATCATAATTTTGTGCGGCGGCCAACTTGGATTTGAAAAATGATGACCAAATCGTTCTCTGCACCCTCGAGAACCTCGGACACGATAACCATATTGCTGAAAATATAATTGTTTGCGGCAGCCCTCTTGGATTTCAAAAATGATCACAGAATTGTTCTCTGCACCCTCGAGAACCTCGGACACGATATCCATATTGCTAAAATCATAATTTTGTGCGGCAGCCATCTTGGATTTGAAAAATGATGACCAAATCGTTTTCTGCACCCTCTAGAATCTCGGACACGATATCTATATTGCTGAAGTCATAATTTTGTGCGGCGTCCATCTTGGATTTGTAAAATGATTACAAAATCGTTCTCTGCACCCTCGAGAACCTCCGATACGATACTCATAATGTTGTTATCATAATTTTGTGCGGCGGACATCTTTGTTTTCAAAAATGATCACCAAATCATTCTCTGCACCCTCGAGAACCTCGGGTACGATATCCATATTGCTTAAATCATAATTTTGTGCGGCAGCCATCTTGGATTTCAAATATGATCACAAAGTCGTTCTCTGCACCCTCTAGAACCTCGAATAAGATACCCATAATTTTGCGCGGCGGCCATCTTTGTTTTCAAAAATGATCACCAAATCGTTCTCTGCACCCTTGAGAACCTCGGATACGATACCAATATTGCTGAAATCATAATTTTGTGCGGCAGCCAACTTGGATTTGATAAATGATGACCAAATCGTTCTCTGCACCCTCTAGAATCTCGGACACGATATCTATATTGCTGAAATCATAATCTTGTGCGCCGGCCATCTTGGATTTCTAAAATGATCACAACATCGTTCTCTGCACCCTCGAGAACCTCGGATACGATACTCATAATGTTGTAATCATAATTTTGTGCGTCGGCCATCTTTGTTTTCAAAAATGATTCTTAAATCGTTCTCTGCACCCTCGAGAACCTCGATCACGATATCCATATTGCTGAAAACATAATTGTGTGTGGCAGCCATCTTGGATTTCAAAAATGATCACAAAATCGTTCTCTGCACCCTTCAGAACCTCGGACACGATATCCATATTGCTGAAAATATAATTGTTTGCGGCAGCCCTCTTCGTTTTCAAAAATGATCCCAAAATCGTTCTCTGCGCCCTCGAGTTCCTCGGATACGATAGCCATATTGCTAAAATCATAATTTTGTGCGGCAGCCATCTTGGATTTCAAATATGATCACAAAATCATTCTCTGCACCCTCTAGAACCTCGAATACGATACCCATAATGTTGTCATCATAATTTTGCGCGGCGGCCCTCTTGGATTTCAAAAATGATCACAGAAATGTTCTCTGCACCCTCGAGAACCTCGGACACGATATCCATATTGCTAAAATCATAATTTTGTGCGGCGGCCAACTTGGATTTGAAAAATGATGACCAAATCGTTCTCTGCACCCTCGAGAACCTCGGACACGATATCCATATTGCTGAAATCATAATTTTGCGCGGCGGCCATCTTGGATTTCAAAAATGATCCCAAAATCATTCTCTGCACCCTCTAGAACCTCGAATACGATACCCATAATGTTGTCATCATAATTTTGCGCGGCGGCCATCTTGGATTGCAAAAATGATCACAGAAATGTTCTCTGCACCCTCGAGAACCTCGGACACGATATCCATATTGCTAAAATCATAATTTTGTGCGGCGGCCAACTTGGATTTGAAAAATGATGACCAAATCGTTCTCTGCACCCTCGAGAACCTCGGACACGATATCCATATTGCTGAAATCATAATTTTGCGCGGCGGCCATCTTGGATTTCAAAAATGATCCCAAAATCATTCTCTGCACCCTGGAGAACCTCGGATACGATACCCATATTGCTGAAATCATAATTTTGTGCGGCGGCCATCTTGGATTTCAAATATGATCACAAAATCGTTCTCTGCACCCCCGAGATCCTCGGACACGATATCCATATTGCTGAAATCTAAATTTTGTGCGGCGGCCATCTTGGATTTCAAATATGATCACAAAATCGTTGTCTGCATCCTTGAGAACAATTGTGTGCGGCAGCCCTCTTGGATTTCAAAAATGATTACAGAGTTGTTCTCTGCACCCTCGAGAACCTCGGACACGATATCCATATTGCTAAAATCATAATTTTGTGCGGCAGCCATCTTGGATTTGAAAAATGATGACCAAATCGTTCTCTGCACCCTCTAGAATCTCGGACACGATATCTATATTGCTGAAATCATAATTTTGTGCGGCGGCCATCTTGGATTTGTAAAATGATCACAAAATCGTTCTCTGCGCCCTCGAGAACCTCGGATACGATAGTCATAATGTTGTTATCATAATTTTGTGCGGCGGCCTTCTTTGTTTTCAAAAATGATCACCAAATCATTCTCTGCACCCTCGAGAACCTCGGGTACGATATCCATATTGCTTAAATCATAATATGGATATCGTACCCGAGGTTCTCGAGGGTGCAGAGAATGATTTGGTGATCATTTTTGAAATCCAAGATGGCCGCCGCACAAAATTATGATAACAACATTATGAGTATCGTATCCGTGGTTCTCGAGGGCGCAGAGAATGATTCGAGAACCTCGGGTACGATATCCATATTGCTTAAATCATAATATGGATATCGTACCCGAGGTTCTCGAGGGTGCAGAGAATGATTTGGTGATCATTTTTGAAAACAAAGACGGCCGCCGCACAAAATTATGATAACAACATTATGAGTATCGTATCCGTGGTTCTCGAGGGTGCAGAGAACGATTTTGTGATCATTTTTCATACCCAAGATGGCCGCCGCACAAAATTATGATTTCAACAATATGGATATCCTGTCCGAGGTTCTCGAGGGTGCAGAGAATGATTTTGGGATCATTTTTGTAATCCAAGATGGCTGCCGCTCAAAATTATGATTTAAGCAATATGGATATCGTACCCGAGGTTCTCGAGGGTGCAGAGAATGATTTGGTGATCATTTTTGAAAACAAAGAAGGCCGCCCCACAAAATTATGATAACAACATTATGACTATCGTATCCGAGGTTCTCGAGGGCGCAGAGAACGATTTTGTGATCATTTTACAAATCCAAGATGGCCGCCGCACAAAATAATGATTTCAGCAATATAGATATCGTGTTCGAGATTCTAGAGGGTGCAGAGAACGATTTGGTCATCATTTTTCAAATCCAAGATGGCTGCCGCACAAAATTATGATTTTAGCAATATAGATATCGTGTCCGAGGTTCTCGAGGGTGCAGAGAACAACTCTGTAATCATTTTTGAAATCCAAGAGGGCTGCCGCACACAATTGTTCTCAAGGATGCAGAGAACGATTTTGTGATCATATTTGAAATCCAAGATGGCCGCCGCACAAAATTTAGATTTCAGCAATATGGATATCGTGTCCGAGGATCTCGGGGGTGCAGAGAACGATTTTGTGATCATATTTGAAATCCAAGATGGCCGCCGCACAAAATTATGATTTTAGCAATATGGGTATCGTATCCGAGGTTCTCAAGGGTGCAGAGAACGATTTTGTGATCATTTTTCATATACAAGATGGCCGCCGCACAAAATTATGATTTCAACAATATGGATATCGTGTCCGAGGTTCTCCAGGGTGCAGAGAACGATTTTGGGATCATTTTTGAAATCCAAGATGGCCGCCGCGCAAAATTATGATTTCAGCAATATGGATATCGTGTCCGAGGTTCTCGAGGGTGCAGAGAACGATTTGGTCATGATTTTTCAAATCCAAGTTGGCCGCCGCACAAAATTATGATTTTAGCAATATGGATATCGTGTCCGAGGTTCTCGAGGGTGCAGAGAACATTTCTGTGATCATTTTTGAAATCCAAGAGGGCCGCCGCGCAAAATTATGATGACAACATTATGGGTATCGTATTCGAGGTTCTAGAGGGTGCAGAGAATGATTTTGGGATCATTTTTGAAATCCAAGATGGCCGCCGCGCAAAATTATGATTTCAGCAATATGGATATCGTGTCCGAGGTTCTCGAGGGTGCAGAGAACGATTTGGTCATCATTTTTCAAATCCAAGTTGGCCGCCGCACAAAATTATGATTTTAGCAATATGGATATCGTGTCTGAGGTTCTCGAAGGTGCAGAGAATGATTTTGGGATCATTTTTGAAATCCAAGATGGCCGCCGCGCAAAATTATGGGTATCGTATTCGAGGTTCTAGAGGGTGCAGAGAACGACTTTGTGATCATATTTGAAATCCAAGATGGCTGCCGCACAAAATTATGATTTAAGCAATATGGATATCGTACCCGAGGTTCTCTAGGGTGCAGAGAATGATTTGGTGATCATTTTTGAAAACAAAGATGGCCGCCGCACAAAATTATGATAACAACATTATGAGTATCGTATCCGTGGTTCTCGAGGGTGCAGAGAACGATTTTGTGATCATTTTTCATACCCAAGATGGCCGCCGCACAAAATTATGATTTCAACAATATGGATATCGTGTCCGAGGTTCTCGAGGGTGCAGAGAATGATTTTGGGATCATTTTTGTAATCCAAGATGGCCGCCGCGCAAAATTATGGGTATCGTATTCCATGTTCTAGAGGGTGCAGAGAACGACTTTGTGATCATATTTGAAATCCAAGATCCAAGAAGGCTGCCGCTCAAAATTATGATTTAAGCAATATGGATATCGTACCCGAGGTTCTCGAGGGTGTAGAGAATGATTTGGTGATCATTTTTGAAAACAAAGAAGGCCGCCGCACAAAATTATGATAACAACATTATGACTATCGTATCCGAGGTACTCGAGGGCGCAGAGAACGATTTTGTGATCATTTTACAAATCCAAGATGGCCGCCGCAAAAAATTATGATTTCAGCAATATAGATATCGTGTCCGAGATTCTAGAGGGTGCAGAGAACGATTTGGTCATCATTTTTCAAATCCAAGATGGCTGCCGCACAAAATTATGATTTTAGCAATATGGATATCGTGTCCGAGGTTCTCGAGGGTGCAGAGAATGATTTTGGGATCATTTTTGTAATCCAAGATGGCCGCCGCGCAAAATTATGGGTATCGTATTCCATGTTCTAGAGGGTGCAGAGAACGACTTTGTGATCATATTTGAAATCCAAGATCCAAGAAGGCTGCCGCTCAAAATTATGATTTAAGCAATATGGATATCGTACCCGAGGTTCTCGAGGGTGTAGAGAATGATTTGGTGATCATTTTTGAAAACAAAGAAGGCCGCCGCACAAAATTATGATAAGAACATTATGACTATCGTATCCGAGGTACTCGAGGGCGCAGAGAACGATTTTGTGATCATTTTACAAATCCAAGATGGCCGCCGCACAAAATTATGATTTCAGCAATATAGATATCGTGTCCGAGATTCTAGAGGGTGCAGAGAACGATTTGGTCATCATTTTTCAAATCCAAGATGGCTGCCGCACAAAATTATGATTTTAGCAATATGGATATCGTGTCCGAGGTTCTCGAGGGTGCAGAGAACAACTCTGTAATCATTTTTGAAATCCAAGAGGGCTGCCGCACACAATTGTTCTCAAGGATGCAGACAACGATTTTGTGATCATATTTGAAATCCAAGATGGCCGCCGCACAAAATTTAGATTTCAGCAATATGGATATCGTGTCCGAGGATCTCGGGGGTGCAGAGAACGATTTTGTGATCATATTTGAAATCCAAGATGGCCGCCGCACAAAATTATGATTTTAGCAATATGGGTATCGTATCCGAGGTTCTCCAGGGTGCAGAGAATGATTTTGGGATCATTTTTGAAATCCAAGATGGCCGCCGCGCAAAATTATGATTTCAGCAATATGGATATCGTGCCCGAGGTTCTCGAGGGTGCAGAGAATGATTTGGTCATCATTTTTCAAATCCAAGATGGCCGCCGCACAAAATTATGATTTCAGCAATATGGATATCGTGTCCGAGGTTCTCGAGGGTGCAGAGAACATTTCTGTGATCATTTTTGAAATCCAAGAGGGCAGCCGCGCAAAATTATGATGACAACATTATGGGTATCGTATTCGAGGTTCTAGAGGGTGCAGAGAATGATTTTGTGATCATATTTGAAATCCAAGATGGCTGCCGCACAAAATTATGATTTTAGCAATATGGCTATCGTATCCGAGGAACTCGAGGGCGCAGAGAACGATTTTGGGATCATTTTTGAAAACGAAGAGGGCTGCCGCTAACAATTATATTTTCAGCAATATGGATATCGTGTCCGAGGTTCTGAAGGGTGCAGAGAACGATTTTGTGATCATTTTTGAAATCCAAGATGGCTGCCACACACAATTATGTTTTCAGCAATATGGATATCGTGATCGAGGTTCTCGAGGGTGCAGAGAACGATTTAAGAATCATTTTTGAAAACAAAGATGGCCGACGCACAAAATTATGATTACAACATTATGAGTATCGTATCCGAGGTTCTCGAGGGTGCAGAGAACGATGTTGTGATCATTTTAGAAATCCAAGATGGCCGCCGCACAAGATTATGATTTCAGCAATATAGATATCGTGTCCGAGATTCTAGAGGGTGCAGAGAACGATTTGGTCATCATTTATCAAATCCAAGTTGGCTGCCGCACAAAATTATGATTTCAGCAATATTGGTATCGTATCCGAGGTTCTCAAGGGTGCAGAGAACGATTTGGTGATCATTTTTGAAAACAAAGATGGCCGCCGCGCAAAATTATGGGTATCTTATTCGAGGTTCTAGAGGGTGCAGAGAACGACTTTGTGATCATATTTGAAATCCAAGATGGCTGCCGCACAAAATTATGATTTAAGCAATATGGATATCGTACCCGAGGTTCTCGAGGGTGCAGAGAATGATTTGGTGATCATTTTTGAAAACAAAGATGGCCGCCGCACAAAATTATGATAACAACATTATGAGTATCGTATCGGAGGTTCTCGAGGGTGCAGAGAACGATTTTGTAATCATTTTACAAATCCAAGATGGCCGCCGCACAAAATTATGACTTCAGCAATATAGATATCGTGTCCGAGATTCTAGAGGGTGCAGAGAACGATTTGGTCATCATTTTTCAAATCCAAGATGGCTGCCGCACAAAATTATGATTTTAGCAATATGGATATCGTGTCCGAGGTTCTCGAGGGTGCAGAGAACAATTCTGTGATCATTTTTGAAATCCAAGAGGGCTGCCGCAAACAATTATGTTTTCAGCAATATGGATATCGTGTCCGAGGTTCTCAAGGGTGCAGAGAACGATTTTGTTATCATATTTAAAATCCAAGATGGCCGCCGCACAAAATTATGATTTCAGCAATATGGATATCGTGTCCGAGGTTCTCGAGGTTGCAGAGAATGATTTGGTGATCATTTTTGAAAACAAAGATGGCCGCCGCACAAAATTATGATTTTAGCAATATGGATATCGTGTCCGACGTTCTCGAGGGTGCAGAGAACGATTTGGTCATCATTTTTCAAATCCAAGTTGGCTGCCGCACAAAATTATGATTTCAGCAATATGGATATCGTGTCCGAGGTTCTCGAGGGTGCAGAGAATGATTTTGGGATCATTTTTGAAATCCAAGATGGCCGCCGCGCAAAATTATGGGTATCGTATTCGAGGTTCTCGAGGGTGCAGAGAATGATTTGGTGATCATATTTGAAAACAAAGATGGCCGCCGCACAAAATTATGATTACAACATTACAAGTATCGTATCCGAGGTTCTCGAGGGTGCAGAGAACGATTTTGTGATCATTTTACAAATCCAAGATGGCCGCCAATCAAAATTATAATTTCAGCAATATAGATATCGTGTCCGAGATTCTAGAGGGTGCAGAGAACGATTTGGTCATCATTTTTCAAATCCAAGATGGCTGCCGTACAAAATTATGATTTTAGCAATATGGATATCGTGTCCGAGGTTCTCGAGGGTGCAGAGAACAACTCTGTGATCATTTTTGAAATCCAAGAGGGCTGCCGCACACAATTGTTCTCAAGGATGCAGAGAACGATTTTGTGATCATATTTGAAATCCAAGATGGCCGCCGCACAAAATTTAGATTTCAGCAATATGGATATCGTGTCCGAGGATCTCGAGGGTGCAGAGAACGATTTTGTGATCATATTTGAAATCCAAGATGGCCGCCGCACAAAATTATGATTTTAGCAATATGGGTATCGTATCCGAGGTTCTCGAGGGTGCAGAGAACGATTTTGTGATCATTTTTCATATCCAAGATGGCCGCCGCACAAAATTATGATTTCAACAATATGGATATCGTGTCCGAGGTTCTCCAGGGTGCAGAGAATGATTTTGGGATCATTTTTGAAATCCAAGATGGCCGCCGCGCAAAATTATGATTTCAGCAATATGGATATCGTGTCCGAGGTTCTCGAGGGTGCAGAGAACGATTTGGTCATCATTTTTCAAATCCAAGTTGGCCGCCGCACAAAATTATTATTTTAGCAATATGGATATCGTGTCCGAGGTTCTCGAGGGTGCAGAGAACATTTCTGTGATCATTTTTGAAATCCAAGATGGCCGCCGCGGAAAATTATGATTTCAGCAATATGGATATCGTGTCCGAGGTTCTCGAGGGTGCAGAGAACGATTTGGTCATCATTTTTCAAATCCAAGTTGGCTGCCGCACAAAATTATGATTTTAGCAATATGGATATCGTGTTCGAGGTTCTCGAGGGTGCAGAGAACATTTCTGTGATCATTTTTGAAATCCAAGAGGGCCGCCGCGCAAAATTATGATGACAACATTATGGGTATCGTATTCGAGGTTCTAGAGGGTGCAGAGAACGATTTTGTGATCATATTTGAAATCCAAGATGGCTGCCGCACAAAATTATGATTTAAGCAATATGGATATCGTACCCGAGGTTCTCGAGGGTGCAGAGAATGATTTGGAGATCATTTTTCAAATCCAAGATGGCAACCGCAAAAAATTATGATTTTAGCAATATGGATATCGTGTCCGAGGAACTCGAGGGCGCAGAGAACGATTTTGGGATCATTTTTGAAAACGAAGATGGCCGCCGCACAAAATTATGATTTTTGCAATATGGATATCGAGTCCACGGTTCTCGAGGGTGCATAGAACAATTCTGTTATCATTTTTGAAATCCAAGAGGGCTGCCGCAAACAATTATATTTTCAGCAATATGGATATCGTGTCCGACGTTCTCAAGGGTGCAGAGAACGATTTTGTGATCATTTTTGAAATCCAAGATGGCTGCCACACACAATTATGTTTTCAGCAATGTGGATAACGTGATCGAGGTTCTCGAGGGTGCAGAGAACGATTTAAGAATCATTTTTGAAAACAAAGATGGCCGCCGCACAAAATTATGATTTTAGCAATATGGGTATCGTATCCGAGGTTCTCGAGGGTGCAGAGAACGATTTTGTGATCATTTTTGAAATCCAAGATGGCTGCCACACACAATTATGTTTTCAGCAATATGGATATCGTGATCGAGGTTCTCGAGGGTGCAGAGAACGATTTAAGAATCATTTTTGAAAACAAAGATGGCCGCCGCACAAAATTATGATTTCAGCAATATGGATATCGTGTCCGAGGTTCTCGAGGTTGCAGAGAACGATTTTGTAATCATTTTACAAATCCAAGATGGCCGCCGCACAAAATTATGACTTCAGCAATATAGATATCGTGTCCGAGATTCTAGAGGGTGCAGAGAACGATTTGGTCATCATTTTTCATATCCAAGATGGCTGCCGCACAAAATTATGATTTTAGCAATATGGATATCGTGTCCGAGGTTCTCGAGGGTGCAGAGAACAATTCTGTGATCATTTTTAAATCCAAGAGGGCTGCCGCAAACAATTATGTTTTCAGCAATATGGATATCGTGTCCGAGGTTCTCAAGGGTGCAGAGAACGATTTTGTTATCATATTTAAAATCCAAGATGGCCGCCGCACAAAATTATGATTTCAGCAATATGGATATCGTGTCCGAGGTTCTCGAGGGTGCAGAGAATGATTTGGTGATCATTTTTGAAAACAAAGATGGCCGCCGCACAAAATTATGATTTTAGCAATATGGATATCGTGTCCGACGTTCTCGAGGGTGCAGAGAACGATTTGGTTATCATTTTTCAAATCCAAGTTGGCTGCCGCACAAAATTATGATTTCAGCAATATGGATATCGTGTCCGAGGTTCTCGAGGGTGCAGAGAATGATTTTGGGATCATTTTTGAAATCCAAGATGGCCGCCGCGCAAAATTATGGGTATCGTATTCGAGGTTCTCGAGGGTGCAGAGAATGATTTGGTGATCATATTTGAAAACAAAGATGGCCGCCGCACAAAATTATGATTACAACATTATTAGTATCGTATCCGAGGTTCTCGAGGGTGCAGAGAACGATTTTGTGATCATTTTACAAATCCAAGATGGCCGCCAATCAAAATTATAATTTCAGCAATATAGATATCGTGTCCGAGATTCTAGAGGGTGCAGAGAACGATTTGGTCATCATTTTTCAAATCCAAGATGGCTGCCGTACAAAATTATGATTTTAGCAATATGGATATCGTGTCCGAGGTTCTCGAGGGTGCAGAGAACAACTCTGTGATCATTTTTGAAATCCAAGAGGGCTGCCGCACACAATTGTTCTCAAGGATGCAGAGAACGATTTTGTGATCATATTTGAAATCCAAGATGGCCGCCGCACAAAATTTAGATTTCAGCAATATGGATATCGTGTCCGAGGATCTCGAGGGTGCAGAGAACGATTTTGTGATCATATTTGAAATCCAAGATGGCCGCCGCACAAAATTATGATTTTAGCAATATGGGTATCGTATCCGAGGTTCTCGAGGTTGCAGAGAACGATTTTGTGATCATTTTTCATATCCAAGATGGCCGCCGCACAAAATTATGATTTCAACAATATGGATATCGTGTCCGAGGTTCTCCAGGGTGCAGAGAATGATTTTGGGATCATTTTTGAAATCCAAGATGGCCGCCGCGCAAAATTATGATTTCAGCAATATGGATATCGTGTCCGAGGTTCTCGAGGGTGCAGAGAACGATTTGGTCATCATTTTTCAAATCCAAGTTGGCCGCCGCACAAAATTATGATTTTAGCAATATGGATATCGTGTCCGAGGTTCTCGAGGGTGCAAAGAACATTTCTGTGATCATTTTTGAAATCCAAGATGGCCGCCGCGCAAAATTATGATTTCAGCAATATGGATATCGTGTCCGAGGTTCTCGAGGGTGCAGAGAACGATTTGGTCATCATTTTTCAAATCCAAGTTGGCTGCCGCACAAAATTATGATTTTAGCAATATGGATATCGTGTCCGAGGTTCTCGAGGGTGCAGAGAACATTTCTGTGATCATTTTTGAAATCCAAGAGGGCCGCCACGCAAAATTATGATGACAACATTATGGGTATCGTATTCGAGGTTCTAGAGGGTGCAGAGAACGATTTTGTGATCATATTTGAAATCCAAGATGGCTGCCGCACAAAATTATGATTTAAGCAATATGGATATCGTACCCGAGGTTCTCGAGGGTGCAGAGAATGATTTGGAGATCATTTTTCAAATCCAAGATGGCAACCACAAAAAATTATGATTTTAGCAATATGGATATCGTGTCCGAGGAACTCGAGGGCGCAGAGAACGATTTTGGGATCATTTTTGAAAACGAAGATGGCCGCCGCACAAAATTATGATTTTTGCAATATGGATATCGAGTCCACGGTTCTCGAGGGTGCATAGAACAATTCTGTTATCATTTTTGAAATCCAAGAGGGCTGCCGCAAACAATTATATTTTCAGCAATATGGATATCGTGTCCGACGTTCTCAAGGGTGCAGAGAACGATTTTGTGATCATTTTTGAAATCCAAGATGGCTGCCACACACAATTATGTTTTCAGCAATGTGGATATCGTGATCGAGGTTCTCGAGGGTGCAGAGAACGATTTAAGAATCATTTTTGAAAACAAAGATGGCCGCCGCACAAAATTATGATTTTAGCAATATGGGTATCGTATCCGAGGTTCTCGAGGGTGCAGAGAACGATTTTGTGATCATTTTTGAAATCCAAGATGGCTGCCACACACAATTATGTTTTCAGCAATATGGATATCGTGATCGAGGTTCTCGAGGGTGGAGAGAACGATTTAAGAATCATTTTTGAAAACAAAGATGGCCGCCGCACAAAATTATGATTTCAGCAATATGGATATCGTGTCCGAGGTTCTCGAGGTTGCAGAGAATGATTTGGTGATCATTTTTGAAAACAAAGATGGCCGCCGCACAAAATTATGATAACAACATTATGAGTATCGTATCCGAGGTTCTCGAGGGTGCAGAGAACGATTTTGTGATCATTTTTCATACCCAAGATGGCCGCCGCACAAAATTATGATTTCAACAATATGGATATCGTGTCCGAGGTTCTCGAGGGTGCAGAGAATGATTTTGGGATCATTTTTGAAATCCAAGATGGCCGCCGCGCAAAATTATGGGTATCGTATTCGAGGTTCTAGAGGGTGCAGAGAACGACTCTGTGATCATTTTTGAAATCCAAGAGGGCTGCCGCACACAATTGTTCTCAAGGATGCAGAGAACGATTTTGTGATCATATTTGAAATCCAAGATGGCCGCCGCACAAAATTTAGATTTCAGCAATATGGGTATCGTGTCCGAGGATCTCGAGGGTGCAGAGAACGATTTTGTGATCATATTTGAAATCCAAGATGGCCGCCGCACAAAATTATGATTTTAGCAATATGGGTATCGTATCCGAGGTTCTCGAGGGTGCAGAGAACGATTTTGTGATCATTTTTCAAATCCAAGATGGCCGCCGCACAAAATTATGATTTCAACAATATGGATATCGTGTCCGAGGTTCTCCAGGGTGCAGAGAACGATTTGGTCATCATTTTTCAAATCCAAGTTGGCTGCCGCACAAAATTATGATTTTAGCAATATGGATATCGTGTCCGAGGTTCTCGAGGGTGCAGAGAACATTTCTGTGATCATTTTTGAAATCCAAGAGGGCCGCCGCGCAAAATTATGATTTTAGCAATATGGGTATCGTATCCGAGGTTCTCGAGGGTGCAGAGAACGATTTTGTGATCATATTTAAAATCCAAGATGGCCGCCGCACAAAATTATGATTTAAGCAATATTGATATCGTACCCGAGGTTCTCGAGGGTGCAGAGAATGATGTGGTTATCATTTTTCAAATCCAAGATGGCAACCGCAAAAAATTATGATTTTAGCAATATGGATATCGTGTCCGAGGAACTCGAGGGCGCAGAGAACGATTTTGGGATCATTTTTGAAAACGAAGATGGCCGCCGCACAAAATTATGATTTTTGCAATATGGATATCGAGTCCACGGTTCTCGAGGGTGCATAGAACAATTCTGTTATCATTTTTGAAATCCAAGAGGGCTGCCGCAAACAATTATATTTTCAGCAATATGGATATCGTGTCCGACGTTCTCAAGGGTGCAGAGAACGATTTTGTGATCATTTTTGAAATCCAAGATGGCTGCCACACACAATTATGTTTTCAGCAATGTGGATATCGTGATCGAGGTTCTCGAGGGTGCAGAGAACGATTTAAGAATCATTTTTGAAAACAAAGATGGCCGCCGCACAAAATTATGATTTTAGCAATATGGGTATCGTATCCGAGGATCTCGAGGGTGCAGAGAACGATTTTGTGATCATTTTTGAAATCCAAGATGGCTGCCACACACAATTATGTTTTCAGCAATATGGATATCGTGATCGAGGTTCTCGAGGGTGCAGAGAACGATTTAAGAATCATTTTTGAAAACAAAGATGGCCGCCGCACAAAATTATGATTTCAGCAATATGGATATCGTGTCCGAGGTTCTCGAGGTTGCAGAGAATGATTTGGTGATCATTTTTGAAAACAAAGATGGCCGCCGCACAAAATTATGATAACAACATTATGAGTATCGTATCCGAGGTTCTCGAGGGTGCAGAGAACGATTTTGTGATCATTTTTCATACCCAAGATGGCCGCCGCACAAAATTATGATTTCAACAATATGGATATCGTGTCCGAGGTTCTCGAGGGTGCAGAGAATGATTTTGGGATCATTTTTGAAATCCAAGATGGCCGCCGCGCAAAATTATGGGTATCGTATTCGAGGTTCTAGAGGGTGCAGAGAACGACTCTGTGATCATTTTTGAAATCCAAGAGGGCTGCCGCACACAATTGTTCTCAAGGATGCAGAGAACGATTTTGTGATCATATTTGAAATCCAAGATGGCCGCCGCACAAAATTTAGATTTCAGCAATATGGGTATCGTGTCCGAGGATCTCGAGGGTGCAGAGAACGATTTTGTGATCATATTTGAAATCCAAGATGGCCGCCGCACAAAATTATGATTTTAGCAATATGGGTATCGTATCCGAGGTTCTCGAGGGTGCAGAGAACGATTTTGTGATCATTTTTCATATCCAAGATGGCCGCCGCACAAAATTATGATTTCAACAATATGGATATCGTGTCCGAGGTTCTCCAGGGTGCAGAGAACGATTTGGTCATCATTTTTCAAATCCAAGTTGGCTGCCGCACAAAATTATGATTTTAGCAATATGGATATCGTGTCCGAGGTTCTCGAGGGTGCAGAGAACAATTCTGTGATCATTTTTGAAATCCAAGAGGGCCGCCGCGCAAAATTATGATTTTAGCAATATGGATATCGTATCCGAGGTTCTCGAGGGTGCAGAGAACGATTTTGTTATCATATTTAAAATCCAAGATGGCCGCCGCACAAAATTATGATTTCAGCAATATTGATATCGTACCCGAGGTTCTCGAGGGTGCAGAGAATGATTTGGAGATCATTTTTCAAATCCAAGATGGCAACCGCAAAAAATTATGATTTTAGCAATATGGATATCGTGTCCGAGGAACTCGAGGGCGCAGAGAACGATTTTGGGATCATTTTTGAAAACGAAGATGGCCGCCGCACAAAATTATGATTTTTGCAATATGGATATCGAGTCCACGGTTCTCGAGGGTGCATAGAACAATTCTGTTATCATTTTTGAAATCCAAGAGGGCTGCCGCAAACAATTATATTTTCAGCAATATGGATATCGTGTCCGACGATCTCAAGGGTGCAGAGAACGATTTTGTGATCATTTTTGAAATCCAAGATGGCTGCCACACACAATTATGTTTTCAGCAATATGGATATCGTGATCGAGGTTCTCGAGGGTGCAGAGAACGATTTAAGAATCATTTTTGAAAACAAAGATGGCCGCCGCACAAAATTATGATTTTAGCAATATGGGTATCGTATCCGAGGTTCTCGAGGGTGCAAAGAACGATTTTGTGATCATTTTTGAAATCCAAGATGGCCGCCGCACAAAATTATGATTTCAGCAATATGGATATCGTGTCCGAGGTTCTCGAGGTTGCAGAGAATGATTTGGTGATCATTTTTGAAAACAAAGATGGACGCCGCACAAAATTATGATAACAACATTATGAGTATCGTATCCGAGGTTCTCGAGGGTGCAGAGAACGATTTTGTGATCATTTTTCATACCCAAGATGGCCGCCGCACAAAATTATGATTTCAACAATATGGATATCGTGTCCGAGGTTCTCGAGGGTGCAGAGAATGATTTTGGGATCATTTTTGAAATCCAAGATGGCCGCCGCGCAAAATTATGGGTATCGTATTCGAGGTTCTAGAGGGTGCAGAGAACGACTTTGTGATCATATTTTAAATCCAAGATGGCTGCCGCACAAAATTATGATTTAAGCAATATGGATATCGTACCCGAGGTTCTCGAGGGTGCAGAGAATGATTTGGTGATCATTTTTGAAAACAAAGATGGCCGCCGCACAAAATTATGATAACAACATTATGAGTATCGTATCCGAGGTTCTCGAGGGTGCAGAGAACGATTTTGTAATCATTTTACAAATCCAAGATGGCCGCCGCACAAAATTATGATTTCAGCAATATAGATATCGTGTCCGAGATTCTAGAGGGTGCAGAGAACGATTTGGTGATCATTTTTCAAATCCAAGATGGCCACAGCACAAAATTTTGATTTTAGCAATATGGATATCGTGTCCGAGGTTCTCGAGGGTGCAGAGAACAATTCTGTGATCATTTTTGAAATCCAAGAGGGCTGCCGCACACAATTGTTCTCAAGGATGCAGAGAACGATTTTGTGATCATATTTGAAATCCAAGATGGCCGCCGCACAAAATTATGATTTCAACAATATGGATATCGTGTCCGAGGTTCTCGAGGGTGCAGAGAATGATTTTGGGATCATTTTTGAAATCCAAGATGGCTGCCGCACAAAATTATGATTTAAGCAATATGGATATCGTACCCGAGGTTCTCGAGGGTGCAGAGAATGATTTGGTGGTCATTTTTGAAAACAAAGATGGCCGCCGCACAAAATTATGATAACAACATTATGAGTATCGTATCCGAGGTTCTCGAGGGTGCAGAGAACGATTTTGTAATCATTTTACAAATCCAAGATGGCCGCCGCACAAAATTATGATTTCAGCAATATAGATATCGTGTCCGAGATTCTAGAGGGTGCAGAGAACGATTTGGTGATCATTTTTCAAATCCAAGATGGCCACAGCACAAAATTTTGATTTTAGCAATATGGATATCGTGTCCGAGGTTCTCGAGGGTGCAGAGAACAATTCTGTGATCATTTTTGAAATCCAAGAGGGCTGCCGCACACAATTGTTCTCAAGGATGCAGAGAACGATTTTGTGATCATATTTGAAATCCAAGATGGCCGCCGCACAAAATTTAGATTTCAGCAATATGGATATCGTGTCCGAGGATCTCGAGGGTGCAGAGAACGATTTTGTGATCATATTTGAAATCCAAGATGGCCGCCGCACAAAATTATGATTTCAGCAATATTGATATCGTGTCCGAGGTTCTCGAGGGTGCAGAGAACGATTTGGTCATCATTTTTCAAATCCAAGTTGGCTGCCGCACAAAATTATGATTTCATCAATATGGATTTCGTGTCCGAGGTTCTCGAGGGTGCAGAGAACGATTTGGTCATCATATTTCAAATCCAAGTTGGCTGCCGCACAAAATTATGATTTTAGCAATATGGATATCGTGTCCGAGGTTCTCGAGGGTGCAGAGAACATTTCTGTGATCATTTTTGAAATCCAAGAGGTCTGCCGCACACAATTGTTCTCAAGGATGCAGAGAACGATTTTGTGATCATATTTGAAATCCAAGATGGCCGCCGCACAAAATTATGATTTCAGCAATATGGGTATCGTATTCGAGGTTCTCGAGGGTGCAGAGAACGATTTTGTGATCATTTTTCATATCCAAGATGGCCGCCGCACAAAATTATGATTTCAACAATATGGATATCGTGTCCGAGGTTCTCGAGGGTGCAGAGAATGATTTTGGGATCATTTTTGAAATCCAAGATGGCCGCCGCGCAAAATTATGATTTCAGCAATATAGATATCGTGTCCGAGGTTCTCGAGGGTGCAGAGAACAACTCTGTGATCATTTTTGAAATCCAAGAGGGCTGCCGCACACAATTGTTCTCAAGGATGCAGAGAACGATTTTGTGATAATATTTGAAATCCAAGATGGCCGCCGCACAAAATTTAGATTTCAGCAATATGGATATCGTTTCCGAGGATCTCGAGGGTGCAGAGAACGATTTTGTGATCATTTTTCATATCCAAGATGGCCGCCGCACAAAATTATGATTTCAACAATATGGATATCGTGTCCGAGGTTCTCGAGGGTGCAGAGAATGATTTTGGGATCATTTTTGAAATCCAAGATGGCCGCCGCGCAAAATAATGATTTCAGCAATATGGATATCGTGTCCGAGGTTCTCGAGGGTGCAGAGAACGATTTGGTCATCATTTTTCAAATCCAAGTTGGCTGCCGCACAAAATTATGATTTTAGCAATATGGATATCGTGTCCGAGGTTCTCGAGGGTGCAGAGAACATTTCTGAGATCATTTTTGAAATCAAAGAGGGCCGCCGCGCAAAATTATGATGACAACATTATGAATATCGTACCCGAGGTTCTCGAGGGTGCAGAGAATGATTTGGAGATCATTTTTGAAATCCAAGAGGGCTGCCGCAAACAATTATATTTTCAGCAATATGGATATCGTGTCCGAGGTTCTCAAGGGTGCAGAGAACGATTTTGTGATCATTTTTGAAATCCAAGATGGCTGCCACACACAATTATGTTTTCAGCAATATGGATATCGCGATCGAGGTTCTCGAGGGTGCAGAGAACGATTTAAGAATCATTTTTGAAAACAAAGATGGCCGCCGCACAAAATTATGATTTCAGCAATATAGATATCGTGTCCGAGATTCTAGAAGGTGCAGAGAACGATTTGGTCATCATTTATCAAATCCAAGTTGGCTGCCGCACAAAATTATGATTTCAGCAATATTGGTATCGTATCCGAGGTTCTCAAGGGTGCAGAGAACGATTTTGTGATCATTTTTCATATCCAAGATGGCCGCCGTACAAAATTATGATTTCAACAATATGGATATCGTGTCCGAGGTTCTCGAGGGTGCAGAGGATGATTTTGGGATCATTTTTGAAATCCAAGATGGCCACTGCGCAAAATTATGGGTATCGTATTCGAGGTTCTAAAGGGTGCAGAGAACGACTTTGTGATCATATTTGAAATCCAAGAAGGCTGCCGCACAAAATTATGATTTAAGCAATATGGATATCGTACCTGAGGTTCTCGAGGGTGCAGAGAATGATTTGGTGATCATTTTTCAAATCCAAGATGGCCGCCGCACAAAATTATGATTTCAACAATATGGATATCGTGTCCGAGGTTCTCGAGGGTGCAGAGAATGATTTTGGGATCATTTTTGAAATCCAAGAGAGCTGCCGCACACAATTGTTCTCAAGGATGCAGAGAATGATTTTGTGATCATATTTGAAATCCAAGATGGCCGCCGCACAAAATTTAGATTTCAGCAATATGGATATCGTGTCCGAGGATCTCGAGGGTGCAGAGAACGATTTTGTGATCATATTTGAAATCCAAGATGGCCGCCGCACAAAATTATGATTTCAGCAATATGGGTATCGTATCCGAGGTTCTCGAGGGTGCAGAGAACGATTTGGTCATCATATTTCAAATCCAGGTTGGCTGCCGCACAAAATTATGATTTTAGCAATATGGATATCGTGTCCGAGGTTCTCGAGGGTGCAGAGAACATTTCTGTGATCATTTTTGAAATCCAAGAGTGCTGCCGCACACAATTGTTCTCAAGGATGCAGAGAACGATTTTGTGATCATATTTGAAATCCAAGATGGCCTCCGCACAAAATTATGATTTCAACAATATGGATATCGTGTCCGAGGTTCTCGAGGGTGCAGAGAATGATTTTGGGATCATTTTTGAAATCCAAGATGGCCGCCGCGCAAAATTATGGGTATCGTATTCGAGGTTCTCGAGGGTGCAGAGAATGATTTGGTGATCATATTTGAAAACAAAGATGGCCGCCGCTCAAAATTATGATCACAACATTATGAGTATCGTATCCGAGGTTCTCGAGGGTGCAGAGAACGATTTTGTGATCATTTTACAAATCCAAGATGGCTGCCGCACATAATTATGATTTCAGCAATATAGATATCGTGTCCGAGATTCTAGAGGGTGCAGAGAACGATTTGGTCATCATTTATCAATTCCAAGTTGGCTGCCGCACAAAATTATGATTTTAGCAATATGGATATCGTGTCCGAGGTTCTCGAGGGTGCAGAGATCATTTCTGTGATGATTTTTGAAATCCAAGAGGTTTGCCGCACACAATTGTTCTCAAGGATGCAGAGAACGATTTTGTGATCATATTTGAAATCCAAGATGGCCGCCGCACAAAATTATGATTTCAGCAATATGGGTATCGTATGCGAGGTTCTCGAGGGTGCAGAGAACGATTTTGTGATCATTTTTCATATCCAAGATGGCCGCCGCACAAAATTATGATTTCAACAATATGGATATCGTGTCCGAGGTTCTCGTGGGTGCAGAGAATGATTTTGGGATCATTTTTGAAATCCAAGATGGCCGCCGCGCAAAATTATGGGTATCGTATTCGAGGATCTAGAGGGTGCAGTGAACGACTTTGTGATCATATTTGAAATCAAAGATGGCTGCCGCACAAAATTATGATTTTAGCAATATGGATACCGTGACCGAGGTTTTCGAGGGTGCAGAGAACAATTTTGGGATCATTTTAATATCCAAGATGGCCTCCGCGCAAAATAATGATTTCAAGAATATGGATATCGTGTTCGAGTTTCTCGAGGGTGCAGAGAACAATTCTGTGATCATTTTTGAAATCCAAGAGGGCTTCCGCACACAAGTATGTTTTCAGCTATATGGATATCGTGTCCGAGGTTCTCGAGGGTGCAGAGAACGATTTGGTCATAATTTTTCAAATCCAAGATGGCTGCCGCACAAAATTATGATTTTAGCAATATGGATATCGTGTCCGAGGTTCTCGAGGGTGCAGAGAACAATTATGTGATCATTTTTGAAATCCAAGAGGGCTGCCGCACACAATTGTTCTCAAGGATGCAGAGAACGATTTTGTGATCATATTTGAAATCCAAGATGGCCGCCGCACAAAATTAAGATTTCAGCAATATGGATATCGTGTACGAGATTCTAGAGGGTGCAGAGAACGATTTGGTCATCATTTATCAATTCCAAGTTGGCTGCCGCACAAAATTATGATTTTAGCAATATGGATATCGTGTCCGAGGTTCTCGAGGGTGCAGAGATCATTTCTGTGATCATTTTTGAAATCCAAGAGGTTTGCCGCACACAATTGTTCTCAAGGATGCAGAGAACGATTTTGTGATCATATTTGAAATCCAAGATGGCCGCCGCACAAAATTATGATTTCAGCAATATGGGTATCGTATGCGAGGTTCTCGAGGGTGCAGAGAACGATTTTGTGATCATTTTTCATATCCAAGATGGCCGCCGCACAAAATTATGATTTCAACAATATGGATATCGTGTCCGAGGTTCTCGTGGGTGCAGAGAATGATTTTGGGATCATTTTTGAAATCCAAGATGGCCGCCGCGCAAAATTATGGGTATCGTATTCGAGGATCTAGAGGGTGCAGTGAACGACTTTGTGATCATATTTGAAATCAAAGATGGCTGCCGCACAAAATTATGATTTTAGCAATATGGATACCGTGACCGAGGTTTTCGAGGGTGCAGAGAACAATTTTGGGATCATTTTAATATCCAAGATGGCCGCCGCGCAAAATAATGATTTCAAGAATATGGATATCGTGTTCGAGGTTCTCGAGGGTGCAGAGAACAATTCTGTGATCATTTTTGAAATCCAAGAGGGCTTCCGCACACAAGTATGTTTTCAGCTATATGGATATCGTGTCCGAGGTTCTCGAGGGTGCAGAGAACGATTTGGTCATAATTTTTCAAATCCAAGATGGCTGCCGCACAAAATTATGATTTTAGCAATATGGATATCGTGTCCGAGGTTCTCGAGGGTGCAGAGAACAATTATGTGATCATTTTTGAAATCCAAGAGGGCTGCCGCACACAATTGTTCTCAAGGATGCAGAGAACGATTTTGTGATCATATTTGAAATCCAAGATGGCCGCCGCACAAAATTAAGATTTCAGCAATATGGATATCGTGTCCGAGGATCTCGAGGGTGCAGAGAACGATTTTGTGATCATATTTGAAATCCAAGATGGCCGCCGCACAAAATTATGATTTCAGCAATATGGATATCGTGTCCGAGGTTCTCGAGGGTGCAGAGAACGATTTGGTCATCATTTTTCAAATCCAAGTTGGCTGCCGCACAAAATTATGATTTCAGCAATATGGATATCGTGTCCGAGGTTCTCGATGTTGCAGAGAACGATTTGGTCATCATATTTGAAATCCAAGATGGCTGCCGCACAAAATTATGATTTAAGCAATATGGATATCGTACCCGAGGTTCTCGAGGGTGCAGAGAATGATTTGGTAATCATTTTTGAAAACAAAGATGGCCACCGCACAAAATTATGATAACAACATTATGAGTATCGTATCCGAGGTTCTCGAGGGTGCAGAGAACGATTTTGTGATCATATTTGAAATCCAGGATGGCTGCCGCACAAAATTATGATTTAAGCAATATGGATATCGTGTCCGAGGTTCTCGAGGGTGCAGAGAACGATTTTGGGATCATTTTTGAAAACGAAGATGGCCAACGCACAAAATTATAATAACAACATTATGGGTATCGTATCCGAGGTTCTATAGGGTGCAGAGAACGATTTTGTGATAATTTTTTATATCCAAGATGGCCGCCGCACAAAATCATGATTTCAACAATATGGATATCGTGTCCGACATTCTCGAGGGTGCAGATAATGATTTTGGGATCATTTTTGAAATCTAAGATGGCCGCCGCGTAAAATTATGATTACTACATTATGGGTATCGTATCCGAGGTTCTCGAGGGTGCAGAGAACAATTCTGTTATCATTTTTGAAATCCAAGAGGGCTGCCGCAAACAATTATATTTTAAGCAATATGGATATCGTTTCCGAGGTTCTCAAGGGTGCAGAGAACGATTTTGTGATCATATTTGAAATCCAAGATGGCCGCTGCACAAAATTATGATTTCAGCTATATGGATATCGTGTCCGAGGTTCTCGAGGGTGCAGAGAACATTTCTGTGGTCATTTTTGAAATCCAAGAGGGTTGCCGCAAACAATTATATTTTCAGCAATATAGATATCGTGTCCGACGTTCTCAAGGGTGCAGAGAACGATTTTGGGATCATTGTTGAAAACGAAGATGGCCACCGCACAAAATTATGATTTAAGCAATATGGATATCGTACCCGCGGTTCTCGAGGGTGCAGAGAATGATTTGGTGATCATTTTTGAAAACAAAGATGGCCGCCGCACAAAATTATGATAACAACATTATGAGTATCGTATCCGAGGTTCTCGAGGGTGCAGAGAACGATTTTGTGATCATTTTTCATATCCAAGATGGCCGCCGCACAAAATTATGATTTCAACAATATGGATATCGTGTCCGAGGTTCTCGAGGGTGCAGAGAATGAATTTGGGATAATTTTTGAAATCCAAGATGGCCGCCGCGCAAAATTATATTGACAACATTATGTGTATCGTATTCGAGGTTCTAGAGAATGCAGAGAATGATTTGGTGATCATTTTTCAAATTCAAGATGGCCGCCGCACAAAATCATGATTTAAGCAATATGGATACCGTGACCGAGGTTTTCGAGGGTGCAGAGAACAATTTTGGGATCATTTTAATATCCAAGATGGCCGCCGCGCAAAATAATGATTTCAAGAATATGGATATCGTGTTCGAGGTTCTCGAGGGTGCAGAGAACAATTCTGTGATCATTTTTGAAATCCAAGAGGGCTTCCGCACACAAGTATGTTTTCAGCTATATGGATATCGTGTCCGAGGTTCTCGAGGGTGCAGAGAACGATTTTTTGATCATTTTATAAATCCAAGATGGCCGCCGCTCAAAAGTATGATAATTACATTATGGGTATCGTATCCGAGGTTCTCGAGTGTGCAGAGAACGATTTTGTGCTCGTATTTGAAATCCAAGATGGCCGCCGCACAAAATTATGATTTAAGCAATATGGATATCGTGCCCGAGGTTCTCGAGGGCTCAGATAATGATTTGGTGATCATTTTTGAAAACAAAGATGGCCGCCGCACAAAATTATGGTAACAACATTATGAGTATCGTATCCGAGGTTCTCGAGGGTGCAGAGAACGATTTTGTGATCATTTTACAAATCCAAGATGGCCGCCGCACAAAATTATGATTTCAGCAATATAGATATCGTGTCCGAGATTCTAGAGGGTGCAGAGAACGATTTGGTTATCATTTTTCAAATCCAAGATGGCTACCGCACAAAATTATGATTTTAGCAATATGGATATCGTGTCCGAGGTTCTCGAGGGTGCAGAGAACAATTCTGTGATCATTTTTAAAATCCAAGAGGGCTGCCGCACACAATTGTTCTCAAGGATGCAGAGAACGATTTTGTGATCATATTTGAAATCCAAGATGGCCGCCGCACAAAATTTAGATTTCAGCAATATGGATATCGTGTCCGAGGATCTCGAGGGTGCAGAGAACGATTTTATGATCATATTTGAAATCCAAGATGGCCGCCGCACAAAATTATGATTTCAGCAATATGGATATCGTGTCCGAGGTTCTCGAGGGTGCAGAGAACGATTTGGTCATCATTTTTCAAATCCAAGTTGGCTGCCGCACAAAATTATGATTTTAGCAATATGGATATCGTGTCCGAGGTTCTCGAGGGTGCAGAGAACATTTCTGTGATCATTTTTGAAATCCAAGAGGGCTGCCGCACACAATTGTTCTCAAGGTTGCAGAGAACGATTTTGTGATCATATTTGAAATCCAAGATGGCCGCCGCACAAAATTATGATTTCAGCAATATGGATATCGTGTCCGAGGTTCTCGAGGGTGCAGAGAATGATATTGGGATCATTATTGAAATCTAAAGTGGCCGCCGCGCAAAATTATGATGACAACATTATGGGTATCGTATTCGAGGTTCTAGACGGTGCAGAGAACGATTTTGTGATCATATTTGAAATCCAAGATGGCAACCGCAAAAAATTATGATATTAGCAATATGGATATCGTGTCCGAGGAACTCGAGGGCGTAGAGAACGATTTTGGGATCATTTTTGAAAACGAAGATGGCCGCCGCACAAAATTATGATTTTTGCAATATGGATATCGAGTCCACGGTTCTCGAGGGTGCAGAGAACAATTCTGTTATCATGTTTGAAATCCAAGAGGGCTGCCGCAAACAATTATATTTTCAGCAATATGGATATCGTGTCCGAGGTTCTCAAGGGTGCAGAGAACGATTTTGTGATCATTTTTGAAATCCAAGATGGCTGCCACACACAATTATGTTTTCAGCAATATGGATATCGTGATCGAGGTTCTCGAGGGTGCAGAGAACGATTTTAGAATCATTTTTGAAAACAAAGATGGCCGCCGCACAAAATTATGATTACAACATTATGAGTATGGTATCCGAGGTTCTCGAGGGTTCAGAGAACGATTTTTTGATCTTTTAAGAAATCCAAGATGGCCGCCGCACAAAATTATGATTTCAGCAATATAGATATCGTGTCCGAGATTCTAGAGGGTGCATAGAACGATTTGGTCATCATTTATCAAATCCAAGTTGGCTGCCGCACAAAATTATGATTTTAGCAATATGGATATCGTGTCCGAGGTTCTTGAGGGTGCAGAGAACATTTCTGTGATCATTTTTGAAATCCAAGAGGGCTGCCGCACACAATTGTTCTCAAGGATGCAGAGAACGATTTTGTGATCATATTTGAAATCCAAGATGGCCGCCGCAATAAATTATGATTTCAGCAATATTGGTATCGTATCCGAGGTTCTCGAGGGTGCAGAGAACGATTTTGTGATCATTTTTCATATCCAAGATGGCCGCCGCACAAAATTATGATTTCAACAATATGGATATCGTGTCCGAGGTTCTCGAGGGTGCAGAGAATGAATTTGGGATCATTTTTGAAATCCAAGATGGCCACCGCGCAAAATTATGGGTATCGTATTCGAGGTTCTAGATGTTGCAGAGAACGACTTTGTGATCATATTTGAAATCCAAGATGGCTGCCGCACAAAATTATGATTTAAGCAATATGGATATCGAACCCGAGGTTCTCGAGGGTGCAGAGAATGATTTGGTGATCATTTTTCAAATCCAAGATGGCAACCGCACAAAATTATGATTTTAGCAATATGGATATCGTGTCCGACATTCTCGAGGGTGCAGAGAACGATTTTGTGAGCATTTTTTACATCCAAGAAGGCCGCCGCACAAAATTATAATTTCAGCAACATGGATATCGTGTCCGAGGTTCTCGAGTGTGCAGAAAATGATTTTGGGATCATTTTTGAAATCCAAGATGCCCGCCGCTCAAAATTATGATAACTACATTATGGGTATCGTATCCGAGGTTCTCGAGGGTGCAGAGAACAATTCTGTGATCATTTTTGAAATCCAAGAGGGCTGCCGCAAACAATTATATTTTCAGCAATATGGTTATCAAGTCCGAGGTTCTCAAGGGTGCAAAGAACGATTTTGTGATCATATTTGAAATCCAAGATGGCCGCGGCACAAAATTATGATTTCAGCAATATGGATATCGTGTCCGAGGTTCTCGAGGTTGCAGAGAATGAATTGGTGATCATTTTTGAAAACAAAGTTGGCCGCCGCACAAAATTATGATAACAACATTATCAGTATCGTATCCGAGGTTCTCGAGGGTGCAGAGAACGATTTTGTGATCATTTTTCATACCCAAGATGGCCGCCGCACAAAATTATGATTTCAACAATATGGATATCGTGTCCGAGGTTCTCGAGGGTGCAGAGAATGATTTTGGGATCATTTTTGAAATCCAAGATGGCCGCCGCGCAAAATTATGGGTATCGTATTCGAGGTTCTAGAGGGTGCAGAGAACGACTTTGTGATCATATTTGAAATCCAAGATGGCTGCCGCACAAAATTATGATTTAAGCAATATGGATATCGTACCCGAGGTTCTCGAGGGTGCAGAGAATGATTTGGTGATCATTTTTGAAAACAAAGATGGCCGCCGCACAAAATTATGATAACAACATTATGAGTATCGTATCCGAGGTTCTCGAGGGTGCAGAGAACGATTTTGTAATCATTTTACAAATCCAAGATGGCCGCCGCACAAAATTATGATTTCAGCAATATAGATATCGTGTCCGAGATTCTAGAGGGTGCAGAGAACGATTTGGTCATCATTTTTCAAATCCAAGATGGCTGCCGCACAAAATTATGATTTTAGCAATATGGATATCGTGTCCGAGGTTCTCGAGGGTGCAGAGAACAATTCTGTGATCATTTTTGAAATCCAAGATGGCCGCCGCACAAAATTTAGATTTCAGCAATATGGATATCGTGTCCGAGGATCTCGAGGGTGCAGAGAACGATTTTGTGATCATATTTGAAATCCAAGATGTCCGCCGCACAAAATTATGATTTCAGCAATATTGATATCGTGTCCGAGGTTCTCGAGGGTGCAGAGAACGATTTGGTCATCATTTTTCAAATCCATGTTGGCTGCCGCACAAAATTATGATTTCAGCAATATGGATATCGTGTCCGAGGTTCTCGAGGGTGCAGAGAACGATTTGGTCATCATATTTCAAATCCAAGTTGGCTGCCGCACAAAATTATGATTTTAGCAATATGGATATCGTGTCCGAGGTTCTCGAGGGTGCAGAGAACATTTCTGTGATCATTTTTGAAATCCAAGAGGGCTGCCGCACACAATTGTTCTCGAGGGTGCAGAGAACGATTTGGTCATCATATTTCAAATCCAAGTTGGCTGCCGCACAAAATTATGATTTCAGCAATATGGATATCGTGTCCGAGGTTCTCGAGGGTGCAGAGAACATTTCTGTGATCATTTTTTAAATCCAAGACTGCTGCCGCACACAATTGTTCTCAAGGATGCAGAGAACGATTTTGTGGTCATATTTGAAATCCAAGATGGCCGCCGCACAAAATTATGATTTCAACAATATGGATATCGTGTCCGAGGTTCTCGAGGGTGCAGAAAATGATTTGGTGATCATATTTGAAAACAAAGATGGCCGCCGCACAAAATTATGATCACAACATTATGAGTATCGTATCCGAGGTTCTCGAGGGTGCAGAGAACGATTTTGTGATCATTTTACAAATCCAAGATGGCCGCCGCACATAATTATGATTTCAGCAATAAAGATATCGTGTCCGAGATTCTAGAGGGTGCAGAGAACGATTTGGTCATCATTTATCAATTCCAAGTTGGCTGCCGCACAAAATTATGATTTTAGCAATATGAATATCGTGTCCGAGGTTCTCGAGGGTGCAGAGAACATTTCTGTGATCATTTTTGAAATCCAAGACTGCTGCCGAACACAATTGTTCTCAAGGATGCAGAGAACGATTTTGTGATCATATTTGAAATCCAAGATGGCCGCCGCACAAAATTATGATTTCAACAATAAGGATATCGTGTCCGAGGTTCTCGAGGGTGCAGAGAATGATTTGGTGATCATATTTGAAAACAAAGATGGCCGCCGCACAAAATTATGATCACAACATTATGAGTATCGTATCCGAGGTTCTCGAGGGTGCAGAGAACGATTTTGTGATCATTTGACAAATCCAAGATGGCCGCCGCACATAATTATGATTTCAGCAATATAGATATCGTGTCCGAGATTCTAGAGGGTGCAGAGAACGATTTGGTCATCATTTATCAATTCCAAGATGGCCGCCGCACAAAATTATGATTTCAGCAATATAGATATCGTGTCCGAGGTTCTCGAGGGTGCAGAGAACGATTTTGTGATCATTTTTCATATCCAAGATGGCCGCCGCGCAAAAATATGGGTATCGTATTCGAGGATCTAGAGGGTGCAGTGAACGATTTTGTGATCATATTTGAAATCCAAGATGGCCGCCGCACAAAATTATGATTTCAGCAATATGGGTATCGTATCCGAGGTTCTCGAGGGTGCAGAGAACGATTTTGTGATCATTTTTCATATCCAAGATGGCCGCCGCGCAAAAATATGGGTATCGTATTCGAGGATCTAGAGGGTGCAGTGAACGACTTTGTGATCATATTTGAAATCCAAGATGGCTGCCGCACAAAATTATGATTTTAGCAATATGGATACCGTGACCGAGGTTTTCGAGGGTGCAGAGAACAAGTTTGGGATCATTTTAATATCCAAGATGGCCGCCGCGCAAAATAATGATTTCAAGAATATGGATATCGTGTTCGAGGTTCTCGAGGGTGCAGAGAACAATTCTGTGATCATTTTTGAAATCCAAGAGGGCTTCCGCACACAAGTATGTTTTCAGCTATATGGATATCGTGTCCGAGGTTCTCGAGGGTGCAGAGAACGATTTGGTCATAATTTTTCAAATCCAAGATGGCTGCCGCACAAAATTATGATTTTAGCAATATGGATATCGTGTCCGAGGTTCTCGAGGGTGCAGAGAACAATTCTGTGATCATTTTTGAAATCCAAGAGGGCTGCCGCACACAATTGTTCTCAAGGATGCAGAGAACGATTTTGTGATCATATTTTAAATCCAAGATGGCCGCCGCACAAAATTAAGATTTCAGCAATATGGATATCGTGTCCGAGGATCTCGAGGGTGCAGAGAACGATTATGTGATCATATTTGAAATTCAAGATGGCCGCCGCACAAAATTATGATTTCATCAATATGGATATCGTGTCCGAGGTTCTCGAGGGTGCAGAGAACGATTTGGTCATCATTTTTCAAATCCAAGTTGGCTGCCGCACAAAATTATGATTTCAGCAATATGGATATCGTGTCCGAGGTTCTTGAGGGTGCAGAGAACGATTTGGTCATCATATTTGAAATCCAAGATGGCTGCCGCACAAAATTATGATTTAAGCAATATGGATATTGTACCCGAGGTTCTCGAGGGTGCAGAGAATGATTTGGTGATCATTTTTGAAAACAAAGATGGCCACCGCACAAAATTATGATAACAACATTATGAGTATCGTATCCGAGGTTCTCGAGGGTGCAGAGAACGATTTTGTGATCATATTTGAAATCCAAGATGGCTGCCGCACAAAATTATGATTTAAGCAATATGGATATCGTGTCCGAGGTTCTCGAGGGTGCAGAGAACGATTTTGGGATCATTTTTGAAAACGAAGATGGCCAACGCACAAAATTATAATAACAACATTATGCGTATCGTATCCGAGGTTTTATAGGGTGCAGAGAACGATTTTGTGATAATTTTTTATATCCAAGATGGCCGCCGCACAAAATTATGATTTCAACAATATGGATATCGTGTCCGACATTCTCGAGGGTGCAGATAATGATTTTGGGATCATTTTTGAAATCTAAGGTGGCCGCCGCATAAAATTATGATTACTACATTATGGGTATCGTATCCGAGGTTCTCGAGGGTGCAGAGAACAATTCTGTTATCATTTTTGAAATCCAAGAGGGCTGCCGCAAACAATTATATTTTAAGCAATATGGATATCGTTTCCGAGGTTCTCAAGGGTGCAGAGAACGATTTTGTGATCATATTTGAAATCCAAGATGGCCGCCGCACAAAATTATGATTTCAGCTATATGGATATCGTGTCCGAGGTTCTCGAGGGTGCAGAGAACATTTCTGTGCTCATTTTTGAAATCCAAGAGGGTTGCCGCAAACAATTATATTTTCAGCAATATAGATATCGTGTCCGACGTTCTCAAGGGTGCAGAGAACGATTTTGGGATCATTTTTGAAAACGAAGATGGCCACCGCACAAAATTATGATTTAAGCAATATGGATATCGTACCCGAGGTTCTCGAGGGTGCAGAGAATGATTTGGTGATCATTTTTGAAAACAAAGATGGCCGCCGCACAAAATTATGATAACAACATTATGAGTATCGTATCCGAGGTTCTCGAGGGTGCAGAGAACGATTTTGTGATCATTTTTTATATCCAAGATGGCCGCCGCACAAAATTATGATTTCAACAATATGGATATCGTGTCCGAGATTCTCTAGGGTGCAGAGAATGATTTTGGGATCATTTTTGAAATCCAAGATGGCCGCCGCGCAAAATTATATTGACAACATTATGTGTATCGTATTCGAGGTTCTAGAGAATGCAGAGAATGATTTGGTGATCATTTTTCAAATTCAAGATGGCCGCCGCACAAAATCATGATTTAAGCAATATGGATACCGTGACCGAGGTTTTCGAGGGTGCAGAGAACAATTTTGGGATCATTTTAATATACAAGATGGCCGCCGCGCAAAATAATGATTTCAAGAATATGGATATCGTGTTCGAGGTTCTCGAGGGTGCAGAGAACAATTCTGTGATCATTTTTGAAATCCAAGAGGGCTTCCGCACACAAGTATGTTTTCAGCTATATGGATATCGTGTCCGAGGTTCTCAAGGGTGCAGAGAACGATTTTTTGATCATTTTATAAATCCAAGATGGCCGTCGCTCAAAAGTATGATAATTACATTATGGGTATCGTATCCGAGGTTCTCGAGTGTGCAGAGAACGATTTTGTGCTCGTATTTGAAATCCAAGATGGCCGCCGCACAAAATTATGATTTAAGCAATATGGATATCGTACCCGAGGTTCTCGAGGGCTCAGATAATGATTTGGTGATCATTTTTGAAAACAAAGATGGCCGCCGCACAAAATTATGATAACAACATTATGAGTATCGTATCCGAGGTTCTCGAGGGTGCAGAGAACGATTTTGTGATCATTTTACAAATCCAAGATGGCCGCCGCACAAAATTATGATTTCAGCAATATAGATATCGTGTCCGAGATTCTAGAGGGTGCAGAGAACGATTTGGTCATCATTTTTCAAATCCAAGTTGGCCGCCGCACAAAATTATGATTTTAGCAATATGGATATCGTGTCCGAGGTTCTCGAGGGTGCAAAGAACATTTCTGTGATCATTTTTGAAATCCAAGATGGCCGCCGCGCAAAATTATGATTTCAGCAATATGGATATCGTGTTCGAGGTTCTCGAGGGTGCAGAGAACAATTCTGTGATCATTTTTGAAATCCAAGAGGGCTTCCGCACACAAGTATGTTTTCAGCTATATGGATATCGTGTCCGAGGTTCTCGAGGGTGCAGAGAACGATTTGGTCATAATTTTTCAAATCCAAGATGGCTGCCGCACAAAATTATGATTTTAGCAATATGGATATCGTGTCCGAGGTTCTCGAGGGTGCAGAGAACAATTCTGTGATCATTTTTGAAATCCAAGAGGGCTGCCGCACACAATTGTTCTCAAGGATGCAGAGAACGATTTTGTGATCATATTTGAAATCCAAGATGGCCGCCGCACAAAATTAAGATTTCAGCAATATGGATATCGTGTCCGAGGATCTGGAGGGTGCAGAGAACGATTTTGTGATCATATTTGAAATTCAAGATGGCCGCCGCACAAAATTATGATTTCATCAATATGGATATCGTGTCCGAGGTTCTCGAGGGTGCAGAGAACGATTTGGTCATCATTTTTCAAATCCAAGTTGGCTGCCGCACAAAATTATGATTTCAGCAATATGGATATCGTGTCCGAGGTTCTTGAGGGTGCAGAGAACGATTTGGTCATCATATTTGAAATCCAAGATGGCTGCCGCACAAAATTATGATTTAAGCAATATGGATATTGTACCCGAGGTTCTCGAGGGTGCAGAGAATGATTTGGTGATCATTTTTGAAAACAAAGATGGCCACCGCACAAAATTATGATAACAACATTATGAGTATCGTATCCGAGGTTCTCGAGGGTGCAGAGAACGATTTTGTGATCATATTTGAAATCCAAGATGGCCGCCGCACAAAATTATGATTTCAGCAATATGGATATCGTGTCCGAGGTTCTCGAGGGTGCAGAGAACGATTTTGGGATCATTTTTGAAAACGAAGATGGCCAACGCACAAAATTATAATAACAACATTATGCGTATCGTATCCGAGGTTCTATAGGGTGCAGAGAACGATTTTGTGATAATTTTTTATATCCAAGATGGCCGCCGCACAAAATTATGATTTCAACAATATGGATATCGTGTCCGACATTCTAGAGGGTGCAGAGAACGATTTGGTCATCATTTTTCAAATCCAAGATGGCTGCCGCACAAAATTATGATTTTAGCAATATGGATATCGTGTCCGAGGTTCTCGAGGGTGCAGAGAACAATTCTGTGATCATTTTTGAAATCCAAGATGGCCGCCGCACAAAATTTAGATTTCAGCAATATGGATATCGTGTCCGAGGATCTCGAGGGTGCAGAGAACGATTTTGTGATCATATTTGAAATCCAAGATGTCCGCCGCACAAAATTATGATTTCAGCAAAATTGATATCGTGTCCGAGGTTCTCGAGGGTGCAGAGAACGATTTGGTCATCATTTTTCAAATCCATGTTGGCTGCCGCACAAAATTATGATTTCAGCAATATGGATATCGTGTCCGAGGTTCTCGAGGGTGCAGAGAACGATTTGGTCATCATATTTCAAATCCAAGTTGGCTGCCGCACAAAATTATGATTTTAGCAATATGGATATCGTGTCCGAGGTTCTCGAGGGTGCAGAGAACATTTCTGTGATCATTTTTGAAATCCAAGAGGGCTGCCGCACACAATTGTTCTCAAGGATGCAGAGAACGATTTTGTGATCATATTTGAAATCCAAGATGGCCGCCGCACAAAATTATGATTTCAGCAAAATGGATATCGTGTCCGAGGTTCTCGAGGGTGCAGAGAACATTTCTGTGATCATTTTTTAAATCCAAGACTGCTGCCGCACACAATTGTTCTCAAGGATGCAGAGAACGATTTTGTGGTCATATTTGAAATCCAAGATGGCCGCCGCACAAAATTATGATTTCAACAATATGGATATCGTGTCCGAGGTTCTCGAGGGTGCAGAAAATGATTTGGTGATCATATTTGAAAACAAAGATGGCCGCCGCACAAAATTATGATCACAACATTATGAGTATCGTATCCGAGGTTCTCGAGGGTGCAGAGAACGATTTTGTGATCATTTTACAAATCCAAGATGGCCGCCGCACATAATTATGATTTCAGCAATATAGATATCGTGTCCGAGATTCTAGAGGGTGCAGAGAACGATTTGGTCATCATTTATCAATTCCAAGTTGGCTGCCGCACAAAATTATGATTTTAGCAATATGAATATCGTGTCCGAGGTTCTCGAGGGTGCAGAGAACATTTCTGTGATCATTTTTGAAAACCAAGACTGCTGCCGCACACAATTGTTCTCAAGGATGCAGAGAACGATTTTGTGATCATATTTGAAATCCAAGATGGCCGCCGCACAAAATTATGATTTCAACAATATGGATATCGTGTCCGAGGTTCTCGAGGGTGCAGAGAATGATTTGATGATCATATTTGAAAACAAAGATGGCCGCCGCAAAAAATTATGATCACAACATTATGAGTATCGTATCCGAGGTTCTCGAGGGTGCAGAGAACGATTTTGTGATCATTTTACAAATCCAAGATGGCCGCCGCACATAATTATGATTTCAGCAATATAGATATCGTGTCCGAGATTCTAGAGGGTGCAGAGAACGATTTGGTCATCATTTATCAATTCCAAGTTGGCTGCTGCACAAAATTATGATTTTAGCAATATGAATATCGTGTCCGAGGTTCTCGAGGGTGCAGAGATCATTTCTGTGATCATTTTTGAAATCCAAGATGGCTGCCGCACACAATTGTTCTCAAGGATGCAGAGAACAATTTTGTGATCATATTTGAAATCCAAGATGGCCGCCGCACAAAATTATGATTTCAGCAATATGGGTATCGTATCCGAGGTTCTCGAGGGTGCAGAGAACGATTTTGTGATCATTTTTCATATCCAAGATGGCCGCCGCACAAAATTATGATTTCAACAATATGGATATCGCGTCCGAGGTTCTCGTGGGTGCAGAGAATGATTTTGGGATCATTTTTGAAAACAAAGATGGCCGCCGCAAAAAATTATGATCACAACATTATGAGTATCGTATCCGAGGTTCTCGAGGGTGCAGAGAACGATTTTGTGATCATTTTACAAATTCCAAGATGGCCGCCGCACATAATTATGATTTCAGCAATATAGATATCGAGTCCGAGATTCTAGAGGGTGCAGAGAACGATTTGGTCATCATTTATCAATTCCAAGTTGGCTGCTGCACAAAATTATGATTTTAGCAATATGAATATCGTGTCCGAGGTTCTCGAGGGTGCAGAGATCATTTCTGTGATCATTTTTGAAATCCAAGATGGCTGCCGCACACAATTGTTCTCAAGGATGCAGAGAACAATTTTGTGATCATATTTGAAATCCAAGATGGCCGCCGCACAAAATTATGATTTCAGCAATATGGGTATCGTATCCGAGGTTCTCGAGGGTGCAGAGAACGATTTTGTGATCATTTTTCAAATCCAAGATGGCCGCCGCACAAAATTATGATTTCAACAATATGGATATCGTGTCCGAGGTTCTCGTGGGTGCAGAGAATGATTTTGGGATCATTTTTGAAATCCAAGATGGCCGCCGCGCAAAAATATGGGTATCGTATTCGAGGATCTAGAGGGTGCAGTGAACGACTTTGTGATCATATTTGAAATCCAAGATGGCTGCCGCACAAAATTATGATTTTAGCAATATGGATACCGTGACCGAGGTTTTCGAGGGTGCAGAGAACAATTTTGGGATCATTTTAATATCCAAGATGGCCGCCGCGCAAAATAATGATTTCAAGAATATGGATATCGTGTTCGAGGTTCTCAAGGATGCAGAGAACGATTTTGTGATCATATTTGAAATCCAAGATGGCCGCCGCACAAAATTAAGATTTCAGCAATATGGATATCGTGTCCGAGGATCTGGAGGGTGCAGAGAACGATTTTGTGATCATATTTGAAATTCAAGATGGCCGCCGCACAAAATTATGATTTCATCAATATGGATATCGTGTCCGAGGTTCTCGAGGGTGCAGAGAACGATTTGGTCATCATTTTTCAAATCCAAGTTGGCTGCCGCACAAAATTATGATTACAGCAATATGGATATCGTGTCCGAGGTTCTTGAGGGTGCAGAGAACGATTTGGTCATCATATTTGAAATCCAAGATGGCTGCCGCACAAAATTATGATTTAAGCAATATGGATATTGTACCCGAGGTTCTCGAGGGTGCAGAGAATGATTTGGTGATCATTTTTGAAAACAAAGATGGCCACCGCACAAAATTATGATAACAACATTATGAGTATCGTATCCGAGGTTCTCGAGGGTGCAGAGAACGATTTTGTGATCATATTTGAAATCCAAGATGGCCGCCGCACAAAATTATGATTTAAGCAATATGGATATCGTGTCCGAGGTTCTCGAGGGTGCAGAGAACGATTTTGGGATCATTTTTGAAAACGAAGATGGCCAACGCACAAAATTATAATAACAACATTATGCGTATCGTATCCGAGGTTCTATAGGGTGCAGAGAACGATTTTGTGATAATTTTTTATATCCAAGATGGCCGCCGCACAAAATTATGATTTCAACAACATGGATATCGTGTCCGACATTCTAGAGGGTGCAGAGAACGATTTGGTCATCATTTTTCAAATCCAAGATGGCTGCCGCACAAAATTATGATTTTAGCAATATGGATATCGTGTCCGAGGTTCTCGAGGGTGCAGAGAACAATTCTGTGATCATTTTTGAAATCCAAGATGGCCGCCGCACAAAATTTAGATTTCAGCAATATGGATATCGTGTCCGAGGATCTCGAGGGTGCAGAGAACGATTTTGTGATCATATTTGAAATCCAAGATGTCCGCCGCACAAAATTATGATTTCAGCAATATTGATATCGTGTCCGAGGTTCTCGAGGGTGCAGAAAACGATTTGGTCATCATTTTTCAAATCCATGTTGGCTGCCGCACAAAATTATGATTTCAGCAATATGGATATCGTGTCCGAGGTTCTCGAGGGTGCAGAGAACGATTTGGTCATCATATTTCAAATCCAAGTTGGCTGCCGCACAAAATTATGATTTTAGCAATATGGATATCGTGTCCGAGGTTCTCGAGGGTGCAGAGAACATTTCTGTGATCATTTTTGAAATCCAAGAGGGCTGCCGCACACAATTGTTCTCAAGGATGCAGAGAACGATTTTGTGATCATATTTGAAATTCAAGATGGCCGCCGCACAAAATTATGATTTCAGCAATATGGATATCGTGTCCGAGGTTCTCGAGGGTGCAGAGAACATTTCTGTGATCATTTTTTAAATCCAAGACTGCTGCCGCACACAATTGTTCTCAAGGATGCAGAGAACGATTTTGTGGTCATATTTGAAATCCAAGATGGCCGCCGCACAAAATTATGATTTCAGCAATATGAATATCGTGTCCGAGGTTCTCGAGGGTGCAGAGAACATTTCTGTGATCATTTTTGAAATCCAAGACTGCTGCCGCACACAATTATTCTCAAGGATGCAGAGAACGATTTTGTGATCATATTTGAAATCCAAGATGGCCGCCGCACAAAATTATGATTTCAACAATATGGATATCGTGTCCGAGGTTCTCGAGGGTGCAGAGAATGATTTGGTGATCATATTTGAAAACAAAGATGGCCGCCGCAAAAAATTATGATCACAACATTATGAGTATCGTATCCGAGGTTCTCGAGGGTGCAGAGAACGATTTTGTGATCATTTTACAAATCCAAGATGGCCGCCGCACATAATTATGATTTCAGCAATATAGATATCGTGTCCGAGATTCTAGAGGGTGCAGAGAACGATTTGGTCATCATTTATCAATTCCAAGTTGGCTGCTGCACAAAATTATGATTTTAGCAATATGAATATCGTGTCCGAGGTTCTCGAGGGTGCAGAGATCATTTCTGTGATCATTTTTGAAATCCAAGATGGCTGCCGCACACAATTGTTCTCAAGGATGCAGAGAACAATTTTGTGATCATATTTGAAATCCAAGATGGCCGCCGCACAAAATTATGATTTCAGCAATATGGGTATCGTATCCGAGGTTCTCGAGGGTGCAGAGAACGATTTTGTGATCATTTTTCATATCCAAGATGGCCGCCGCACAAAATTATGATTTCAACAATATGGATATCGTGTCCGAGGTTCTCGTGGGTGCAGAGAATGATTTTGGGATCATTTTTGAAATCCAAGATGGCCGCCGCGCAAAAATATGGGTATCGTATTCGAGGATCTAGAGGGTGCAGTGAACGACTTTGTGATCATATTTGAAATCCAAGATGGCTGCCGCACAAAATTATGATTTTAGCAATATGGATACCGTGACCGAGGTTTTCGAGGGTGCAGAGAACAATTTTGGGATCATTTTAATATCCAAGATGGCCGCCGCGCAAAATAATGATTTCAAGAATATGGATATCGTGTTCGAGGTTCTCAAGGATGCAGAGAACGATTTTGTGATCATATTTGAAATCTAAGATGGCCGCCGCACAAAATTAAGATTTCAGCAATATGGATATCGTGTCCGAGGATCTGGAGGGTGCAGAGAACGATTTTGTGATCATATTTGAAATTCAAGATGGCCGCCGCACAAAATTATGATTTCATCAATATGGATATCGTGTCCGAGGTTCTCGAGGGTGCAGAGAACGATTTGGTCATCATTTTTCAAATCCAAGTTGGCTGCCGCACAAAATTATGATTTCAGCAATATGGATATCGTGTCCGAGGTTCTTGAGGGTGCAGAGAACGATTTGGTCATCATATTTGAAATCCAAGATGGCTGCCGCACAAAATTATGATTTAAGCAATATGGATATTGTACCCGAGGTTCTCGAGGGTGCAGAGAATGATTTGGTGATCATTTTTGAAAACAAAGATGGCCACCGCACAAAATTATGATAACAACATTATGAGTATCGTATCCGAGGTTCTCGAGGTTGCAGAGAACGATTTTGTGATCATATTTGAAATCCAAGATGGCTGCCGCACAAAATTATGATTTAAGCAATATGGATATCGTGTCCGAGGTTCTCGAGGGTGCAGAGAACGATTTTGGGATCATTTTTGAAAACGAAGATGGCCAACGCACAAAATTATAATAACAACATTATGCGTATCGTATCCGAGGTTCTATAGGGTGCAGAGAACGATTTTGTGATAATTTTTTATATCCAAGATGGCCGCCGCACAAAATTATGATTTCAACAATATGGATATCGTGTCCGACATTCTAGAGGGTGCAGAGAACGATTTGGTCATCATTTTTCAAATCCAAGATGGCTGCCGCACAAAATTATGATTTTAGCAATATGGATATCGTGTCCGAGGTTCTCGAGGGTGCAGAGAACAATTCTGTGATCATTTTTGAAATCCAAGATGGCCGCCGCACAAAATTTAGATTTCAGCAATATGGATATCGTGTCCGAGGATCTCGAGGGTGCAGAGAACGATTTTGTGATCATATTTGAAATCCAAGATGTCCGCCGCACAAAATTATGATTTCAGCAATATTGATATCGTGTCCGAGGTTCTCGAGGGTGCAGAGAACGATTTGGTCATCATTTTTCAAATCCATGTTGGCTGCCGCACAAAATTATGATTTCAGCAATATGGATAACGTGTCCGAGGTTCTCGAGGGTGCAGAGAACGATTTGGTCATCATATTTCAAATCCAAGTTGGCTGCCGCACAAAATTATGATTTTAGCAATATGGATATCGTGTCCGAGGTTCTCGAGGGTGCAGAGAACATTTCTGTGATGATTTTTGAAATCCAAGAGGGCTGCCGCACACAATTGTTCTCAAGGATGCAGAGAACGATTTTGTGATCATATTTGAAATCCAAGATGGCCGCCGCACAAAATTATGATTTCAGCAATATGGATATCGTGTCCGAGGTTCTCGAGGGTGCAGAGAACATTTCTGTGATCATTTTTTAAATCCAAGACTGCTGCCGCACACAATTGTTCTCAAGGATGCAGAGAACGATTTTGTGGTCATATTTGAAATCCAAGATGGCCGCCGCACAAAATTATGATTTCAACAATATGGATATCGTGTCCGAGGTTCTCGAGGGTGCAGAAAATGATTTGGTGATCATATTTGAAAACAAAGATGGCCGCCGCACAAAATTATGATCACAACATTATGAGTATCGTATCCGAGGTTCTCGAGGGTGCAGAGAACGATTTTGTGATCATTTTACAAATCCAAGATGGCCGCCGCACATAATTATGATTTCAGCAATATAGATATCGTGTCCGAGATTCTAGAGGGTGCAGAGAACGATTTGGTCATCATTTATCAATTCCAAGTTGGCTGCCGCACAAAATTATGATTTTAGCAATATGAATATCGTGTCCGAGGTTCTCGAGGGTGCAGAGAACATTTCTGTGATCATTTTTGAAATCCAAGACTGCTGCCGCACACAATTGTTCTCAAGGATGCAGAGAACGATTTTGTGATCATATTTGAAATCCAAGATGGCCGCCGCACAAAATTATGATTTCAACAATATGGATATCGTGTCCGAGGTTCTCGAGGGTGCAGAGAATGATTTGGTGATCATATTTGAAAACAAAGATGGCCGCCGCAAAAAATTATGATCACAACATTATGAGTATCGTATCCGAGGTTCTCGAGGGTGCAGAGAACGATTTTGTGATCATTTTACAAATCCAAGATGGCCGCCGCACATAATTATGATTTCAGCAGTATAGATATCGTGTCCGAGATTCTAGAGGGTGCAGAGAACGATTTGGTCATCATTTATCAATTCCAAGTTGGCTGCTGCACAAAATTATGATTTTAGCAATATGAATATCGTGTCCGAGGTTCTCGAGGGTGCAGAGATCATTTCTGTGATCATTTTTGAAATCCAAGATGGCTGCCGCACACAATTGTTCTCAAGGATGCAGAGAACAATTTTGTGATCATTTTTCATATCCAAGATGGCCGCCGCACAAAATTATGATTTCAACAATATGGATATCGCGTCCGAGGTTCTCGTGGGTGCAGAGAATGATTTTGGGATCATTTTTGAATTCCAAGATGGCCGCCGCACAAAATTATGATTACAACATTATGAGTATCGTATCCGAGGTTCTCGAGGGTGCAGAGAACGATTTTGTGATCATTTTACAAATCCAAGATGGCCGCCGCACATAATTATGATTTCAGCAATATAGATATCGAGTCCGAGATTCTAGAGGGTGCAGAGAACGATTTGGTCATCATTTATCAATTCCAAGTTGGCTGCTGCACAAAATTATGATTTTAGCAATATGAATATCGTGTCCGAGGTTCTCGAGGGTGCAGAGATCATTTCTGTGATCATTTTTGAAATCCAAGATGGCTGCCGCACACAATTGTTCTCAAGGATGCAGAGAACAATTTTGTGATCATTTTTGAAATCCAAGATGGCCGCCGCACAAAATTATGATTTCAGCAATATGGGTATCGTATCCGAGGTTCTCGAGGGTGCAGAGAACGATTTTGTGATCATTTTTCATATCCAAGATGGCCGCCGCACAAAATTATGATTTCAACAATATGGATATCGTGTCCGAGGTTCTCGTGGGTGCAGAGAATGATTTTGGGATCATTTTTGAAATCCAAGATGGCCGCCGCGCAAAAATATGGGTATCGTATTCGAGGATCTAGAGGGTGCAGTGAACGACTTTGTGATCATATTTGAAATCCAAGATGGCTGCCGCACAAAATTATGATTTTAGCAATATGGATACCGTGACCGAGGTTTTCGAGGGTGCAGAGAACAATTTTGGGATCATTTTAATATCCAAGATGGCCGCCGCGCAAAATAATGATTTCAAGAATATGGATATCGTGTTCGAGGTTCTCGAGGGTGCAGAGAACAATTCTGTGATCATTTTTGAAATCCAAGAGGGCTTCCGCACACAAGTATGTTTTCAGCTATATGGATATCGTGTCCGAGGTTCTCGAGGGTGCAGAGAACGATTTGGTCATAATTTTTCAAATCCAAGATGGCTGCCGCACAAAATTATGATTTTAGCAATATGGATATCGTGTCCGAGGTTCTCGAGGGTGCAGAGAACAATTCTGTGATCATTTTTGAAATCCAAGAGGGCTGCCGCACACAATTGTTCTCAAGGATGCAGAGAACGATTTTGTGAGCATATTTTAAATCCAAGATGGCCGCCGCACAAAATTAAGATTTCAGCAATATGGATATCGTGCCCGAGGATCTCGAGGGTGCAGAGAACGATTTTGTGATCATATTTGAAATTCAAGATGGCCGCCGCACAAAATTATGATTTCATCAATATGGATATCGTGTCCGAGGTTCTCGAGGGTGCAGAGAACGATTTGGTCATCATTTTTCAAATCCAAGTTGGCTGCCGCACAAAATTATGATTTCAGCAATATGGATATCGTGTCCGAAGTTCTTGAGGGTGCAGAGAACGATTTGGTCATCATATTTGAAATCCAAGATGGCTGCCGCAAAAAATTATGATTTAAGCAATATGGATATTGTACCCGAGATTCTCGAGGGTGCAGAGAATGATTTGGTGATCATTTTTGAAAACAAAGATGGCCACCGCACAAAATTATGATAACAACATTATGAGTATCGTATCCGAGGTTCTCGAGGGTGCAGAGAACAATTTTGTGATCATATTTGAAATCCAAGATGGCTGCCGCACAAAATTATGATTTAAGCAATATGGATATCGTGTCCGAGGTTCTCGAGGGTGCAGAGAACGATTTTGGGATCATTTTTGAAAACGAAGATGGCCAACGCACAAAATTATAATAACAACATTATGCGTATCGTATCCGAGGTTCTATAGGGTGCAGAGAACGATTTTGTGATAATTTTTTATATCCAAGATGGCCGCCGCACAAAATTATGATTTCAACAATATGGATATCGTGTCCGACATTCTCGAGGATGCAGATAATGATTTTGGGATCATTTTTGAAATCTAAGATGGCCGCCGCGTAAAATTATGATTACTACATTATGGGTATCGTATCCGAGGTTCTCGAGGGTGCAGAGAACAATTCTGTTATCATTTTTGAAATCCAAGAGGGCTGCCGCAAACAATTATATTTTAAGCAATATGGATATCGTTTCCGAGGTTCTCAAGGGTGCAGAGAACGATTTTGTGATCATATTTGAAATCCAAGATGGCCGCCGCACAAAATTATGATTTCAGCTATATGGATATCGTGTCCGAGGTTCTCGAGGGTGCAGAGAACATTTCTGTGCTCATTTTTGAAATCCAAGAGGGTTGCCGCAAACAATTATATTTTCAGCAATATAGATATCGTGTCCGACGTTCTCAAGGGTGCAGAGAACGATTTTGGGATCATTTTTGAAAACGAAGATGGCCACCGCACAAAATTATGATTTAAGCAATATGGATATCGTACCCGAGGTTCTCGAGGGTGCAGAGAATGATTTGGTGATCATTTTTGAAAACAAAGATGGCCGCCGCACAAAATTATGATAACAACATTATGAGTATCGTATCCGAGGTTCTCGAGGGTGCAGAGAACGATTTTGTGATCATTTTTTATATCCAAGATGGCCGCCGCACAAAATTAAGATTTCAGCAATATGGATATCGTGTCCGAGGATCTCGAGGGTGCAGAGAACGATTTTGTGATCATATTTGAAATTCAAGATGGCCGCCGCACAAAATTATGATTTCATCAATATGGATATCGTGTCCGAGGTTCTCGAGGGTGCAGAGAACGATTTGGTCATCATTTTTCAAATCCAAGTTGGCTGCCGCACAAAATTATGATTTCAGCAATATGGATATCGTGTCCGAAGTTCTTGAGGGTGCAGAGAACGATTTGGTCATCATATTTGAAATCCAAGATGGCTGCCGCACAAAATTATGATTTAAGCAATATGGATATTGTACCCGAGATTCTCGAGGGTGCAGAGAATGATTTGGTGATCATTTTTGAAAACAAAGATGGCCACCGCACAAAATTATGATAACAACATTATGAGTATCGTATCCGAGGTTCTCGAGGGTGCAGAGAACAATTTTGTGATCATATTTGAAATCCAAGATGGCTGCCGCACAAAATTATGATTTAAGCAATATGGATACCGTGACCGAGGTTTTCGAGGGTGCAGAGAACAATTTTGGGATCATTTTAATATCCAAGATGGCCGCCGCGCAAAATAATGATTTCAAGAATATGGATATCGTGTTCGAGGTTCTCGAGGGTGCAGAGAACAATTCTGTGATCATTTTTGAAATCCAAGAGGGCTTCCGCACACAAGTATGTTTTCAGCTATATGGATATCGTGTCCGAGGTTCTCAAGGGTGCAGAGAACGATTTTTTGATCATTTTATAAATCCAAGATGGCCGTCGCTCAAAAGTATGATAATTACATTATGGGTATCGTATCCGAGGTTCTCGAGTGTGCAGAGAACGATTTTGTGCTCGTATTTGAAATCCAAGATGGCCGCCGCACAAAATTATGATTTAAGCAATATGGATATCGTACCCGAGGTTCTCGAGGGCTCAGATAATGATTTGGTGATCATTTTTGAAAACAAAGATGGCCGCCGCACAAAATTATGATAACAACATTATGAGTATCGTATCCGAGGTTCTCGAGGGTGCAGAGAACGATTTTGTGATCATTTTACAAATCCAAGATGGCCGCCGCACAAAATTATGATTTCAGCAATAAAGATATCGTGTCCGAGATTCTAGAGGATGCATAGAACGATTTGGTCATCATTTTTCAAATCCAAGATGGCTGCCGCACAAAATTATGATTTTAGCAATATGGATATCGTGTCCGAGGTTCTCGAGGGTGCAGAGAACAATTCTGTGATCATTTTTGAAATCCAAGAGGGCTGCCGCACACAATTGTTCTCAAGGATGCAGAGAACGATTTTGTGATCATATTTGAAATCCAAGATGGCTGCCGCAAACAATTATATTTTCAGCAATATGGATATCGTGTCCGAGGTTCTCAAGGGTGCAGAGAACGATTTTGTGATCATTTTTGAAATCCAAGATGGCTGCCACACAAAATTATGATTACAACATTATGAGTATGGTATCCGAGGTTCTCGAGGGTTCAGAGAACGATTTTTTGATCATTTTAGAAATCCAAGATGGCCGCCGCAATAAATTATGATTTCAGCAATATTGGTATCGTATCCGAGGTTCTCGAGGGTGCAGAGAACGATTTTGTGATCATTTTTCATATCCAAGATGGCCGCCGCACAAAATTATGATTTCAACAATATGGATATCGTGTCCGAGGTTCTCGAGGGTGCAGAGAATGAATTTGGGATCATTTTTGAAATCCAAGATGGCCACCGCGCAAAATTATGGGCATCGTATTCGAGGTTCTAGAGGGTGCAGAGAACGACTTTGTGATCATATTTGAAATCCAAGATGGCTGCCGCACAAAATTATGATTTAAGCAATATGGATATCGAACCCGAGGTTCTCGAGGGTGCAGAGAATGATTTGGTGATCATTTTTCAAATCCAAGATGGCAACCGCACAAAATTATGATTTGAGCAATATGGATATCGTGTCCGACATTCTCGAGGGTGCAGAGAACGATTTTGTGAGCATTTTTTACATCCAAGAAGGCCGCCGCACAAAATTATGATTTCAGCAATATGGATATCGTGTCCGAGGTTCTCGAGTGTGCAGAAAATGATTTTGGGATCATTTTTGAAATCCAAGATGGCCGCCGCTCAAAATTATGATAACTACAATATGGGTATCGTATCTGAGGTTCTCGAGGGTGCAGAGAACAATTCTGTGATCATTTTTGAAATCCAAGAGGGCTGCCGCAAACAATTATATTTTCAGCAATATGGTTATCGTGTCCGAGGTTCTCAGGGGTGCAGAGAACGATTTTGTGATCATATTTGAAATCCAAGATGGCCGCCGCACAAAATTATGATTTCAGCAATATGGATATCGTGTCCGAGGTTCTCGAGGTTGTAGAGAACATTTCTGTGATCATTTTTGAAATTCAAGTGGGCTGCTGCACACAATTGTTCTCAAGGATACAGAGAACGATTTTGTGATCATATTTGAAATCCAAGATGGCCGCTGCTCAACATTATGATAACTACATTATGTGTATCGTATCCGAGGTTCTCGAGGGTGCAGAGAACAATTCTGTGATCATTTTTGAAATCCAAGAGGGCTGCCGCAATCAATTATATTTTCAGCAATATGGATATCGTGTCCGAGGTTCTCGAGGGTGCAAAGAACGATTTTGTGATCATATTTGAAGTCCAAGATGGCCGCCGCACAAAATTATGATTTCAGCAATATGGATATCGTGTCCAAGGTTGTCGAGGGTGCAGAGAACGATTTTGGGATCATTTTTGAAAACGAAGATGGCCACCGCAAAAAATTATGATGACAACTTTATGGGTATCGTATTCGTGGTTCTAGAAGGTGCAGAGAACGATTTTGTGATCATTTTTCATATCCAAGATGGCCGCCGCACAAAATTATGATTTCAACAATATGGATATCGTGTCCGAGGTTCTCGAGGGTGCAGAGAACGATTTTGTGATCATATTTGAAATCCAAGATGGCCGCCGCACAAAATTATGATTTCAGCAATATGGATATCGTGTCCGAGGTTCTCGAGGTTGCAGAGAACATTTCTGTGATCATTTTTGAAATTCAAGTGGGCTGCTGCACACAATTGTTCTCAAGGATACAGAGAACGATTTTGTGATCATATTTGAAATCCAAGATGGCCGCTGCTCAAAATTATGATAACTACATTATGTGGATCGTATCCGAGGTTCTCGAGGGTGCAGAGAACAATTCTGTGATCATTTTTGAAATCCAAGAGGGCTACCGCAAACAATTATATTTTCAGCAATATTGTTATCGTGTCCGAGGTTCTCAGGGGTGCAGAGAACGATTTTGTGATCATATTTGAAATCCAAGATGGCCGCCGCACAAAATTATGATTTCAGCAATATGGATATCGTGTTCGAGGTTCTCGAGGTTGCAGAGAACATTTCTGTGATCATTTTTGAAATTCAAGTGGGCTGCTGCACACAATTGTTCTCAAGGATACAGAGAACGATTTTGTGATCATATTTGAAATCCAAGATGGCCGCTGCTCAAAATTATGATAACTACATTATGTGGATCGTATCCGAGGTTCTCGAGGGTGCAGAGAACAATTCTGTGATCATTTTTGAAATCCAAGAGGGCTGCCGAAATCAATTATATTTTCAGCAATATGGATATCGTGTCCGAGGTTCTCGAGTGTGCAGAGAACGATTTTGTGATCATATACGAAATCCAAGATGGCCGCCGCACAAAATTATGATTTCAGCAATATGGATATCGTGTCCAAGGTTGTCGAGGGTGCAGAGAACGATTTTGGGATCATTTTTGAAAACGAAGATGGCCACCGCAAAAAATTATGATGACAACATTATGGGTTTCGTATTCGTGGTTCTAGAAGGTGCAGAGAACGATTTTGTGATCATTTTACAAAGCCAAGATGGCCGCCGCACAAAATTATGATTTCAGCTATATAGATATCGTGTCCGAGGTTCTTGAGGGTGCAGAGTACATTTCTGTGATCATTTTTGAAATCCAAGAGGGCTGCCGCACACAATTGTTCTCAAGGATGAAGAGAACGATTTTGTGATCATATTTGAATTCCAAGATGGCCGCCGCACAAAATTATGATTTCAGCAATATGGATATCGTGTCCGAGGATCTCCAGTGTGCAGAGAACGATTTTGTGATCATATACGAAATCCAAGATGGCCGCCGCACAAAATTATGATTTCAGCAATATGGATATCGTGTCCAAGGTTGTCGAGGGTGCAGAGAACGATTTTGGGATCATTATTGAAAACGAAGATGGCCACCGCATAAAATTATGATGACAACATTATGGGTATAGTATTCGTGGTTCTAGAGGGTGCAGAGAACGATTTGGTCATCATTTTTCAAATCCAAGATGGCTGCCGCACAAAATTATGATTTTAACATTATGGATATCGTGTCCGAGGTTCTCGAGGGTGCAGAGAACATTTCTGTGATCATTTTTGAAATCCAAGAGGGCTGCCGCACACAATTGTTCTCAAGGATGCAGAGAACGACTTTGTGATCATAATAGAAATCCAAGATGGCCGACGCACAGAATTATGATTTCAGCAATATGGGTATCGTATCCGAGGTTCTCGAGGGTGCAGAGAACGATTTTGTGATCATTTTTCATATCCAAGATGGCCGCCGCACAAAATTATGATTTCAACAATATGGATATCGTGTCCGAGGTTCTCGAGGGTGCAGAGAATGATTTTGGGATCATTTATGAAATCCAAAATTGCCGCCGCGCAAAATTATGATGACAACATTATGGGTATCGTATTCGAGGTACTAGAGGGTGCAGAGAACGATTTTGTGATCATATTTGAAATCCAAGATGGCTGCCGCACAAAATTATGATTTAAGCAATATGGATATCGTACCTGAGGTTCTCGAGGGTGCCGAGAATGATTTGGTGAACATTTTTCAAATCCAAGATGGCAAACGCACAAAATTATGATCTTAGCAATATGGATATCGTGTCCGACATTCTCGAGGGTGCAGAGAACGATTTTGTGAGCATTTTTTACATCCAAGAAGGCCGCCGCACAAAATTATGATTTCAGCAATATGGATATCGTGTCCGAGGTTCTCGAGTGTGCAGAAAATGATTTTGGGATCATTTTTGAAATCCAAGATGGCCGCCGCTCAAAATTATGATAACTACAATATGGGTATCGTATCTGAGGTTCTCGAGGGTGCAGAGAACAATTTTGTGATCATTTTTGAAATCCAAGCTGGCTGCTGCACAAAATTATGATTTTAACATTATGGATATCGTGTCCGAGGTTCTCGAGGGTGCAGAGAACATTTCTGTGATCATTTTTGAAATCCAAGAGGGCTGCCGCACACAATTGTTCTCAAGGATGCAGAGAACGACTTTGTGATCATAATAGAAATCCAAGATGGCCGACGCACAGAATTATGATTTCAGCAATATGGGTATCGTATCCGAGGTTCTCGAGGGTGCAGAGAACGATTTTGTGATCATTTTTCATATCCAAGATGGCCGCCGCACAAAATTATGATTTCAACAATATGGATATCGTGTCCGAGGTTCTCGAGGGTGCAGAGAATGATTTTGGGATCATTTGTGAAATCCAAAATTGCCGCCGCGCAAAATTATGATGACAACATTATGGGTATCGTATTCGAGGTACTAGAGGGTGCAGAGAACGATTTTGTGATCATATTTGAAATCCAAGATGGCTGCCGCACAAAATTATGATTTAAGCAATATGGATATCGTACCTGAGGTTCTCGAGGGTGCAGAGAATGATTTGGTGAACATTTTTCAAATCCAAGATGGCAAACGCACAAAATTATGATCTTAGCAATATGGATATCGTGTCCGACATTCTCGAGGGTGCAGAGAACGATTTTGTGAGCATTTTTTACATCCAAGAAGGCCGCCGCACAAAATTATGATTTCAGCAATATGGATATCGTGTCCGAGGTTCTCGAGTGTGCAGAAAATGATTTTGGGATCAGTTTTGAAATCCAAGATGGCTGCCGCTCAAAATTATGATAACTACAATATGGGTATCGTATCTGAGGTTCTCGAGGGTGCAGAGAACAATTTTGTGATCATTTTTGAAATCCAAGCTGGCTGCCACACACAATTATGTTTTCAGCAATATGTATATCGTGTCCGAGGTTCTCGAGGGTGCAGAGAACGATTTTGGGATCATTTCTAAATCCAAAAGGGGTGCCGCAAACAATTATATTTTCGGCAATATGGATATCGTGACCGAGGGTCTCAAGGGTGTACAGAAAAATTTTTTGTGATCATTTTTGTAATCCAAGATGGCCGCTGCTCAAAATTATGATAACTACATTATGGGTATCGTATTCGTGGTTCTAGAGGGTGCAGAGAACGATTTTGTGATCATTTTACAAATCCAAGATGGCCGCCGCACAAAATTATGAATTCAGCAATATAGATATCGTGTCTGAGGTTCTTGAGGGTGCAGAGTACATTTCTGTGATCATTTTTGAAATCCAAGAGGGCTGCCGCACACAATTGTTCTCAAGGATGCAGAGAACGATTTTGTGATCATATTTGAAATCCAAGATGGCCGCCGCACAAAATTATGATTTCAGCAATATTGATATCGTGTCCGAGGATCTCGAGTGTGCAGAGAACGATTTTGTGATCATATACGAAATCCAAGATGGCCGCCGCATAAAATTATGATTTCAACAATATGGATAGCGTGTCCGAGGTTCTCGAGTGTGCAGAGAATGATGTTGGGATCATTTTTGAAATCCAAGATGGCCGCCGCGCAAATTTATGATGACAAAATTATGGGTATCGTATTCGAGGTTCTAGAGGGTGTAGAGAACGATTTTGTGATCATATTTAAAACCCAATATGGCTGCCGCACAAAATTATGATTTAAGCAATATGGATATCGTACCCGAGGTTCTCGAGGGTGCAGAGAATGATTTGGTGATATAAGCAATTTGGATATCGTGTCCGAGGTTCTCAAGGGTGCAGAGAACGATTTTGTGATCATAATTGAAATCCAACATGGCCGCCGCACAAAATTATGAGTTCAGCAATATGGATATCGTGTCCGAGGATCTCGAGGGTGCAGAGAACAATTTTGTGATCATTTTTGAAATCCAGGATGGCTGCCACACACAATTATGTTTTCAGCAATATGGATATCGTGTTCAAGGTTCTCGAGGGTGAAGAGAACGATTTTGGGATCATTTTACAAATCCAAGATGGCCGCCGCACAAAATTATGATTTCAGCAATATAGATATCGTGTCCGAGATTCTCGAGGGTGCAGAGAACGATTTGGTGATCATTTTTCAAATTCAAGATGGCCGCAGCTCAAAATTTTGATTTTAGCAATATGGATACCGTGACTGAGGTTCTCGAGGATGCAGAGAACAATTTTGGGTTCATTTTTATATCCAAGATGGCCGCCGCGCAAAATAATGATTACCGCAATATGGATATCGTGTCCGAGGTTCTCGAGGGTGCAGAGAACTATTCTGTGATCATTTTTGAAATCCAAGAGGGCTGCCGCAAAAAATTATGATTTCAACAAAATGAATATCGTGTCCGAGATTCTCGAGAGTGCAGAGAATGATTTTGAGATCATTTTTGAAAACCAAGATGGCCGCCGTGCAAAAATATGATGACAACATTATGGGTATCGTATTAGTGGTTCTAGAGGGTGCAGAGAACGATTTTGTGATCATATTTGAAATCCAAGATGGCTGCCGCACAAAATTATGATTTCAGCAATATAGATATCGTGTCCGAGATTCAAGAGGGTGCAGAAAATGATATGGTCATCATTTTTCATATCCAAGATGGCTGCCGCACAAAATTATGATTTTAGCAATATGGATATCGTGTCCGAGGTTCTCGAGGGTGCAGAGTACATTTCTGTGATCATTTTTGAAATCCAAGAGGGCTGCCGCACACAATTGTTCTCAAGGATGAAGAGAACGATTTTGTGATCATATTTGAAATCCAAGATGGCCGCCGCACAAAATTATGATTTCAGCAATATGGATATCGTGTCCGAGGATCTCGAGTGTGCAGAGAACGATTTTGTGATCATATACGAAATCCAAGATGGCCGCCGCACAAAATTATGATTTCAGCAATATGGATATCGTGTCCAAGGTTGTCGAGGGTGCAGAGAACGATTTTGGGATCATTTTTAAAAACGAAGATGGCCACCGCAAAAAATTATGATGACAACATTATGGGTATCGTATTCGTGGTTCTAGAGGGTGCAGAGAACGATTTTGGGATCATTTTTGAAATCCAAGAGGGCTGCCGCAAACAATTATATTTTCAGCAATATGGATATCGTGTCCAAGGTTGTCGAGGGTGCAGAGAACGATTTTGGGATCATTTTTAAAAACGAAGATGGCCACCGCAAAAAATTATGATGACAACATTATGGGTATCGTATTCGTGGTTCTAGAGGGTGCAGAGAACAATTTTGTGATCATTTTTGAAATCCAAGATGGCTGCCACACACAATTATGTCTTCAGCAATATGGATATCGTACCTGAGGTTCTCGAGGGTGCAGAGAATGATTTGGTGAACATTTTACAAATCCAAGATGGCCGCCGCACAAAATTATGATTTCAGCAATATAGATATCGTGTCCGAGGTTCTCAAGGATGCAGATAACGATTTTTTGATCAAATTTGAAATCCAAGATGGCTGCCGCACAAAATTATGATTTCAGCAATATGGATATCGTGTCCGAGGTTGTCGAGGGTGCAGAGAACGATTTTGGGATCATTTTTGAAATCGAAGATAGCCAATGCACAAAATTATGATTTCAACAATATTGATATCGTGTCCGAGGTTCTCGAGGGTGCAGAGAACAATTTTGTGATCATTTTTCAAATCCAAGATGGCCGACGCACAAAATTATGATTTCAACAATATGAATATCGTGTCCGAGATTATCGAGGGTGCAGAGAATGATTTTGGGATCATTTTTGAAATCCAAGATGGCCGCCGCGCAAAATTATGATGACAACATTATGGGTATCGTATTCGAGGTTCTCGAGGGTGCAGAGAACGATTTTGTGATCATATTTGAAATCCAAGATGGATGCCGCACAAAATTATGATTTAAGCAATATGGATATCGTACCCGAGGCTCTCGAGGGTGCAGAGAACGATTTAGTGATCATTTTTCAAATCCAAGATGGCAACCGCACAAAATTATGATTTTAGCAATATTGATATCGTGTCCGAGGTTCTCGAGGAAGCAGAGAACGATTTTGTGATAATTTTTTAAATCCAAGATGGCCGCAGCACAAAATTATTATTTCAGCAATATGGATATCGTGTCCGAGGTTCTCGAGGGTGCAGAGAACAATTCTGTGATCATTTTTGAAATCCAAGATGGCTGCCACACACAATTATGTTTTCAGCAATATAGATATCGTGATCGAGGTTCTCGAGGGTGCAGCGAACGATTTTTGAATCATTTTTGAAAACAAAGATGGCCGCCGCACAAAATTATGATAACAACATTATGAGTATCGTATCCGAGGTTCTCGAGGGTGCAGAGAACGATTTTGTGATCATTTTACAAATCCAAGATGGCCGCCGCACAAAATTATGATTTCAGCAATATAGATATCGTGTCCGAGATTCTAGAGGGTGCAGAGAACGATTTGGTCAACATTTTTCAAATCCAAGATGGCTGCCACACAAAATTATGATTTAAGCAATATGGATATCGTGGCCGAGGTTGTCGAGGGTTGAGAGAACAATTCTGTGATCATTTTTGAAATCCAAGAGGGCTGCCGCACACAATTATGTTTTCAGCAATATGGATATCGTGACCGAGGGTCTCAAGGGTGTACAGAATGATTTTGTGATCATTTTTGAAATCCAAGATGGCCGCCGCACAAAATTATGATTTCAGCAATATGGATATCGTGTCCGAGATTCTCGAGGGTGCAGAGAACGATTTTGGGATCATTTTTGAATTCCAAGATGGCCGCCGCACAAAATTATGATAACAACATTATGAGTATCGTATCCGAGGTTCTCGAGGGTGCAGAGAACGATTTTGTGATCATTTTACAAATTCCAAGATGGCCGCCGCGCAAAATTATGATTTCAGCAATATAGATATCGTGTCCGAGATTCTCGAGGGTGCAGAGAACGATTTGGTCAACATTTTTCAAATCCAAGATGGCTGCCACACAAAATTATGATTTAAGCAATATGGATATCGTGTCCGAGGTTCTCGAGGGTTGAGAGAACAATTCTGTGATCATTTTTGAAATCCAAGAGGGCTGCCGCACACAATTATGTTTTCAGCAATATGGATATCGTGACCGAGGGTCTCAAGGGTGTACAGAATGATTTTGTGATCATTTTTGAAATCCAAGATGGCCGCCGCACAAAATTATGATTTCAGCAATATGGATATCGTGTCCAAGGTTGTCGAGGGTGCAGAGAACGATTTTGGGATCATTTTTGAATTCCAAGATGGCCGCCGCACAAAATTATGATAACAACATTATGAGTATCGTATCCGAGGTTCTCGAGGGTGCAGAGAACGATTTTGTGATCATTTTACAAATTCCAAGATGGCCGCCGCGCAAAATTATGATTTCAGCAATATGGATATCGTGTCCGAGATTCTAGAGGGTGCAGAGAACGATTTGGTCAACATTTTTCAAATCCAAGATGGCTGCCACACAAAATTATGATTTAAGCAATATGGATATCGTGTCCGAGGTTCTCGAGGGTTGAGAGAACAATTCTGTGATCATTTTTGAAATCCAAGAGGGCTGCCGCACACAATTATGTTTTCAGCAATATGGATATCGTGACCGAGGGTCTCAAGGGTGTACAGAATGATTTTGTGATCATTTTTGAAATCCAAGATGGCCGCCGCACAAAATTATGATTTCAGCAATATGGATATCGTGTCCAAGGTTGTCGAGGGTGCAGAGAACGATTTTGGGATCATTATTGAAAACGAAGATGGCCACCGCATAAAATTATGATGACAACATTATGGGTATCGTATTCGTGGTTCTAGAGGGTGCACAGAACAACTTTGTGATCATTTTACAAATCTAAGATGGCCGCCGCACAAAATTATGATTTCAGCAATATAGATATCGTGTCCGAGGTTCTTGAGGGTGCAGAGTACATTTCTGTGATCATTTTTGAAATCCAAGATGGCCGCCGCACAAAATTATGATTTCAGCAATATGGATATCGTTTCCAAGGTTGTCGAGGGTGCGGAGAACGATTTTGGGATCATTTTTGAAAACGAAGATGGCCACCGCAAAAAAATATGATGACAACATTATGGGTATCGTATTCGTGGTTCTAGAGGGTGCACAGAACAACTTTGTGATCATTTTACAAATCCAAGATGGCCGCCGCACAAAATTATGATTTCAGCAATATAGATATCGTGTCCGAGGTTCTTGAGGGTGCAGAGTACATTTCTGTGATCATTTTTGAAATCCAAGAGGTCTGCCGCACACAATTGTTCTCAAGGATGAAGAGAACGATGTTGTGATCATATTTGAAATCCAAGATGGCCGCCGCACAAAATTATGATTTCAGCAATATAGATATCGTGTCCGAGGTTCTCAAGGGTGCAGATAACGATTTTTTGATCAAATTTGAAATCCAAGATGGCTGCCGCACAAAATTATGATTTCAGCAATATGGATATCGTGTCCGAGGTTGTCGAGGGTGCAGAGAACGATTTTGGGATCATTTTTGAAATCGAAGATAGCCAATGCACAAAATTATGATTTCAACAATATTGATAGCGTGTCCGAGGTTGTCGAGGGTGCAGAGATCAATTTTGTGATCATTTTTCAAATCCAAGATGGCCGACGCACAAAATTATGATTTCAATAATATGAATATCGTGTCCGAGATTATCGAGGGTGCAGAGAATGATTTTGGGATCATTTTTGAAATCCAAGATGGCCGCCGCGCAAAATTATGATAAAAACATTATGGGTATCGTATTCGAGGTTCTCGAGGGTGCAGAGAACGATTTTGTGATCATATTTGAAATCCAAGATGGATGCCGCACAAAATTATGATTTAAGCAATATGGATATCGTACCCGAGGCTCTCGAGGGTGCAGAGAACGATTTAGTGATCATTTTTCAAATCCAAGATGGCAACCGCACAAAATTATGATTTTAGCAATATTGATATCGTGTCCGAGGTTCTCGAGGAAGCAGAGAACGATTTTGTGATAATTTTTTAAATCCAAGATGGCCGCAGCACAAAATTATTATTTCAGCAATATGGATATCGTGTCCGAGGTTCTCGAGGGTGCAGAGAACAATTCTGTGATCATTTTTGAAATCCAAGATGGCTGCCACACACAATTATGTTTTCAGCAATTTAGATATCGTGATCGAGGTTCTCGAGGGTGCAGAGAACGATTTTTGAATCATTTTTGAAAACAAAGATGGCCGCCGCACAAAATTATGATAACAACATTATGAGTATCGTATCCGAGGTTCTCTAGGGTGCAGAGAACGATTTGGTCAACATTTTTCAAATCCAAGATGGCTGCCACACAAAATTATGATTTAAGCAATATGGATATCGTGTCCGAGGTTCTCGAGGGTTGAGAGAACAATTCTGTGATCATTTTTGAAATCCAAGAGGGCTGCCGCACACAATTATGTTTTCAGCAATATGGATATCGTGACCGAGGGTCTCAAGGGTGTACAGAACGATTTTGTGATCATTTTTGAAATCCAAAATGGCCGCCGCACAAAATTATGATTTCAGCAATATGGATATCGTGTCCAAGGTTGTCGAGGGTGCAGAGAACGATTTTGGGATCATTTTTGAAAACGAAGATGGCCACCGCAAAAAATTATGATGACAACATTATGGGTATCGTATTCGTGGTTCTAGAAGGTGCAGAGAACAACTTTGTGATCATTTTACAAATCCAAGATGGCCGCCGCACAAAATTATGATTTCAGCAATATAGATATCGTGTCCGAGGTTCTTGAGGGTGCAGAGTACATTTCTGTGATCATTTTTGAAATCCAAGAGGGCTGCCGCACACAATTGTTCTCAAGGATGAAGAGAACGATGTTGTGATCATATTTGAAATCCAAGATGGCCGCCGCACAAAATTATGATTTCAGCAATATGGATATCGTGTCCAAGGTTGTCGAGGGTGCAGAGAACGATTTTGGGATCATTATTGAAAACGAAGATGGCCACCGCATAAAATTATGATGACAACATTATGGGTATCGTATTCGTGGTTCTAGAGGGTGCAGAGAACGATTTTGTGATCATATTTGAAATCCAAGATGGCTGCCGCACAAAATTATGATTTCAGCAATATAGATATCGTGTCCGAGATTCAAGAGGGTGCAGAAAATGATATGGTCATCATTTTTCATATTCAAGATGGCTGCCGCACAAAATTATGATTTTAGCAATATGGATATCGTGTCCGAGGTTCTCGAGGGTGCAGAGTACATTTCTGTGATCATTTTTGAAATCCAAGAGGGCTGCCGCACACAATTGTTCTCAAGGATGAAGAGAACGATTTTGTGATCATATTTGAAATCCAAGATGGCCGCCGCACAAAATTATGATTTCAGCAATATGGATATCGTGTCCGAGGATCTCGAGTGTGCAGAGAACGATTTTGTGATCATATACGAAATCCAAGATGGCCGCCGCACAAAATTATGATTTCAGCAATATGGATATCGTGTCCAAGGTTGTCGAGGGTGCAGAGAACGATTTTGGGATCATTTTTAAAAACGAAGATGGCCACCGCAAAAAATTATGATGACAACATTATGGGTATCGTATTCGTGGTTCTAGAGGGTGCAGAGAACGATTTGGTCATCATTTATCAAATCCAAGATGGCTGCCGCACAAAATTATGATTTTAACATTATGGATATCGTGTCCGAGGTTCTCGAGGGTGCACAGAACGATTTTGGGATCATTGTTGAAATCCAAGAGGACTGCCGCAAACAATTATATTTTCAGCAATATGGATATCGTGTCCGAGGAACTCGAGGGTGCAGAGAACAATTTTGTGATCATTTTTGAAATCCAAGATGGCTGCCACACACAATTATGTTTTCAGCAATATGGATATCGTACCTGAGGTTCTCGAGGGTGCAGAGAATGATTTGGTGAACATTTTTCAAATCCAAGATGGCAAACGCACAAAATTATGATTTTAGCAATATGGATATCGTGTACGAGGAACTCGAGGGTGCAGAGAACAATTTTGTGATCATTTTTGAAATCCAAGATGGCTGCCACACACAATTATGTTTTCAGCAATATGGATATCGTGTTTGGGGTTCTCGAGGGTGCAGAGAACGATTTTGGGATCATTTTTGAAATCCAAGAGGGCTGCCGCAAACAATTATATTTTCAGCAATAAGGATATCGTGTCCGAGGAACTCGAGGGTGCAGAGAACAATTTTGTGATCATTTTTGAAATCCAAGATGGCTGCCACACACAATTATGTTTTCAGCAATATGTATATCGTGTTCGCGGTTCTCGAGGGTGCAGAGAACGATTTTGGGATCATTTTTGAAATCCAAGAGGGCTGCCGCAAACAATTATATTTTCAGCAATATGGATATCGTGACCGAGGGTCTCAAGGGTGTACAGAAAAATTTTGTGATCATTTTTGTAATCCAAGATGGCCGCTGCTCAAAATTATGATAACTACATTATGGGTATCGTATTCGTGGTTCTAGAGGGTGAAGAGAACGATTTTGTGATCATTTTATAAATCCAAGATGGCCGCCGCACAAAATTATGATTTCAGCAATATAGATATCGTGTCTGAGGTTCTCAAGGGTGCAGATAACGATTTTTTGATCAAATTTGAAATCCAAGATGGCTGCCGCACATAATTACGATTTCAGCAATATGGATATCGTGTCCGAGGTTCTCGAGGGTGCAGAGAACGATTTTGTGATCATTTTTCAAATCCAAGATGGCCGCCGCACAAAATTATGATTTCAACAATATGAATATCGTTTCCGAGATTATCGAAGGTGCATAGAAAGATTTTGGGATCATTTTGGAAATCCAAGATGGCCGCCGCGCAAAATTATGATGACAACATTATGGGTATCGTATTCGAGGTTCTCGAGGGTGCAGAGAACGATTTTGTGATCATATTTGAAAACAAAGATGGATGCCGCACAAAATTATGATTTAAGCAATATTAATATCGTACCCGAGGCTCTCGAGGGTGCAGAGAACGATTTAGTGATCATTTTTCAAATCCAAGATGGCAACCGCACAAAATTATGATTTTAGCAATATGGATATCGTGTCCGAGGTTCTCGAGGAAGCAGAGAACGATTTTGTGATAATTTTTTAAATCCAAGATGGCCGCAGCACAAAATTATTATTTCAGCAATATGGATATCGTGTCCAAGGTTCTCGAGGGTGCATATACCAATTCTGTGATCATTTTTGAAATCCAAGATGGCTGCCTTACACAATTATGATTTCAACAATATGGATATCGTGTCCGAGTTTCTCGAAAGTGCAGAAAATGATTTTGGGATCATTTTTGAAATCCAAGATGGCCGCCGCGCAAAATCTTGATGACAACATTATGGGTATCGTATTCGAGGTTCTAGAGGGTGCAAAGAAAGATTTTGTGATAATTTTTTAAATCCAAGATGGCCGCAGCACAAAATTTTTATTTCAGCAATATGGATATCGTGTCCGAGTTCTCGAGGGTGCAGAGAACAATTCTGTGATCATTTTTGAAATCCAAGATGGCTGCCACACACAATTATGTTTTCAGCAATATGGATATCGTTATCGTGGTTCTCGAGGGTGCAGAGAACGATTTTTGAATCATTTTTGAAAACAAAGATGGCCGCCGCACAAAATTATGATAACAACATTATGAGTATCGTATCCGAGGTTCTCGAGGGTGCAGAGAACTATTTTGGGATCATTTTTGAAAACGAAGATGGCCAGCGCAAAAAATTATGATGACAACATTATGGGTATCGTATTCGTGGTTCTAGAGGGTGCAGAGAACGATTTTGTGATCATTTTACAAATCCAAGATGGCCGCCGCACAAAATTATGATTTCAGCAATATAGATATCGTGTCCGAGGTTCTTGAGGGTGCAGAGTACATTTCTGTGATCATTTTTGAAATCCAATAGGGCTGCCGCACACAATTGTTCTCAAGGATGAAGAGAACGATTTTGTGATCATATTTGAAATCCAAGATGCCCGCCGCACAAAATTATGATTTCAGCAATATGGATATCGTGTCCGAGGATCTCGAGTGTGCAGAGAACGATTTTGTGATCATATACGAAATCCAAGATGGCCGCCGCACAAAATTATGATTTCAGCAATATGGATATCGTGTCCAAGGTTGTCGAGGGTGCAGAGAACGATTTTGGGATCATTATTGAAAACGAAGATGGCCACCGCAAAAAATTATGATGACAACATTATGGGTATCGTATTCGTGGTTCTAGAGGGTGCAGAGAACGATTTGGTCATCATTTTTCAAATCCAAGATGGCTGCCGCACAAAATTATGATTTTAACATTATGGATATCGTGTCCGAGGTTCTCGAGGGTGCAGAGAACATTTCTGTGATCATTTTTGAAATTCAAGAGGGCTGCCGCACACAATTGTTCTCAAGGATGCAGAGAACGATTTTGTGATCATAATAGAAATTCAAGATGGCCGAAGCACAGAATTATGATTTCAGCAATATGGGTATCGTATCCGAGGTTCTCGAGGGTGCAGAGAACGATTTTGTGATCATTTTTCATATCCAAGATGGCCGCCGCACAAAATTATGATTACAACAATATGGATATCGTGTCCGAGGTTCTCGAGGGTGCAGAGAATGATTTTGGGAATATTTATGAAATCCAAAATGGCCGCCGCGCAAAATTATGATGACAACATTATGGGTATCGTATTCGAGGTACTAGAGGGTGCAGAGAACGATTTTGTGATCATATTTGAAATCCAAGATGGCTGCCGCACAAAATTATGATTTAAGCAATATGGATATCGTACCTGAGGTTCTCGAGGGTGCAGAGAATGATTTGGTGAACATTTTTCAAATCCAAGATGGCAAACGCACAAAATTATGATCTTAGCAATATGGATATCGTGTACAAGGAACTCGAGGGTGCAGAGAACAATTTTGTGATCATTTTTGAAATCCAAGATGGCTGTTACACACAATTATGTTTTCAGCAATATGGATATCGTGTCCGAGGTTCTCGAGGGGGCACAGGACGATTTTGGGATCATTTCTAAATCCAAGAGGGCTGCCGCAAACAATTATATTTTCAGCAATATGGATATCGTGACCGAGGGTCTCAAGGGTGAACAGAACGATTTTGTGATCATATTTCAAATCCAAGATGGCCGCCGCACAAAATTATGAATTCAGCAATATAGATATCGTGTCTGAGGTTCTTGAGGGTGCAGAGTACATTTCTGTGATCATTTTTGAAATCCAAGAGGGCTGCCGCACACAATTGTTCTCAAGGATGCAGAGAACGATTTTGTAATCATATTTGAAATCCAAGATGGCCGCCGCACAAAATTATGATTTCAGCAATATGGATATCGTGTCCGAGGATCTCGAGTGTGCAGAGAACGATTTTGGGATCATTTTTGAAAACGAAGATGGCCACCGCAAAAAATTATGGTTTCAACAATATGGATATCGTGTCCGAGATTCTCGAGGGTGCAGAGAATGATTTTGGGAACATTTATGAAATCCAAAATGGCCGCCGCGCAAAATTATGATGACAACATTATGGGTATCGTATTCGAGGTACTAGAGGGTGCAGAGAACGATTTTGTGATCATATTTGAAATCCAAGATGGCCGCCGCACAAAATTATGATTTCAACAATATGGATAGCGTGTCCGAGGTTCTCGAGTGTGCAGAGAATGATTTTGGGATCATTTTTGAAATCCAAGATGGCCGCCGCGCAAAATTATGATGACAAAATTATGGGTATCGTATTCGAGGTTCTAGAGGGTGCAGAGAACGATTTTGTGATCATATTTGAAATCCAATATGGCTGCCGCACAAAATTATGATTTAAGCAATATGGATATCGTACCCGAGGTTCTCAAAGGTGCAGAGAATGATTTGGTGATTTAAGCAATATGGATATCGTGTCCGAGGTTCTCAAGGGTGCAGAGAACGATTTTGTGATCATAATTGAAATCCAACATGGCCGCCGCACAAAATTATGATTTCAGCAATATAGATATCGTGTCCGAGATTCAAGAGGGTGCAGAAAATGATATGGTCATCATTTTTCATATCCAAGATGGCTGCCGCACAAAATTATGATTTTAGCAATATGGATATCGTGTCCGAGGTTCTCGAGGGTGCAGAGTACATTTCTGTGATCATTTTTGAAATCCAAGAGGGCTGCCGCACACAATTGTTCTCAAGGATGAAGAGAACGATTTTGTGATCATATTTGAAATCCAAGATGGCCGCCGCACAAAATTATGATTTCAGCAATATGGATATCGTGTCCGAGGATCTCGAGTGTGCAGAGAACGATTTTGTGATCATATACGAAATCCAATATGGCCGCCGCACAAAATTATGATTTCAGCAATATGGATATCGTGTCCAAGGTTGTCGAGGGTGCAGAGAACGATTTTGGGATCATTTTTAAAAACGAAGATGGCCACCGCAAAAAATTATGATGACAACATTATGGGTATCGTATTCGTGGTTCTAGAGGGTGCAGAGAACGATTTGGTCATCATTTTTCAAATCCAAGATGGCTGCCGCACAAAATTATGATTTTAACATTATGGATATCGTGTCCGAGGTTCTCGAGGGTGCACAGAACGATTTTGGGATCATTTTTGAAATCCAAGAGGGCTGCCGCAAACAATTATATTTTCAGCAATATGGATATCGTGTCCGAGGAACTCGAGGGTGCAGAGAACAATTTTGTGATCATTTTTGAAATCCAAGATGGCTGCCACACACAATTATGTTTTCAGCAATATGGATATCGTACCTGAGGTTCTCGAGGGTGCAGAGAATGATTTGGTGAACATTTTTCAAATCCAAGATGGCAAACGCACAAAATTATGATTTTAGCAATATGAATATCGTGTACGAGGAACTCGAGGGTGCAGAGAACAATTTTGTGATCATTTTTGAAATCCAAGATGGCTGCCACACACAATTATGTTTTCAGCAATATGGATATCGTGTTTGCGGTTCTCGAGGGTGCAGAGAACGATTTTGGGATCATTTTTGAAATCCAAGAGGGCTGCCGCAAACAATTATATTTTCAGCAATAAGGATATCGTTTCCGAGGAACTCGAGGGTTCAGAGAAAAATTTTGTGATCATTTTTGAAATCCAAGATGGCTGCCACACACAATTATGTTTTCAGCAATATGTATATCGTGTTCGCGGTTCTCGAGGGTGCAGAGAACGATTTTGGGATCATTTTTGAAATCCAAGAGGGCTGCCGCAAACAATTATATTTTCAGCAATATGGATATCGTGACCGAGGGTCTCAAGGGTGTACAGAAAAATTTTGTGATCATTTTTGTAATCCAAGATGGCCGCTGCTCAAAATTATGATAACTACATTATGGGTATCGTATTCGTGGTTCTAGAGGGTGAAGAGAACGATTTTGTGATCATTTTATAAATCCAAGATGGCCGCCGCACAAAATTATGATTTCAGCAATATAGATATCGTGTCCGAGGTTCTCAAGGGTGCAGATAACGATTTTTTGATCAAATTTGAAATCCAAGATGGCTGCCGCACATAATTATTATTTCAGCAATATGGATATCGTGTCCGAGGTTCTCGAGGGTGCAGAGAACGATTTTGTGATCATTTTTCAAATCCAAGATGGCCGCCGCACAAAATTATGATTTCAACAATATGAATATCGTGTCCGAGATTATCGAAGGTGCAGAGAAAGATTTTGGGCTCATTTTTGAAATCCAAGATGGCCGCCGCGCAAAATTATGATGACAACATTATGGGTATCGTATTCGAGGTTCTCGAGGGTGCAGAGAACTATTTTGTGATCATATTTGAAATCCAAGATGGATGCCGCACAAAATTATGATTTAAGCAATATGGATATCGTACCCGAGGCTCTCGAGGGTGCAGAGAACGATTTAGTGATCATTTTTCAAATCCAAGATGGCAACCGCACAAAATTATGATTTTAGCAATATGAATATCGTGTCCGAGGTTCTCGAGGAAGCAGAGAACGATTTTGTGATAATTTTTTAAATCCAAGATGGCCGCAGCACAAAATTATTATTTCAGCAATATGGATATCGTGTTCGCGGGTCTCGAGGGTGCAGATACCAATTCTGTGATCATTTTTGAAATCCAAGATGGCTGCCTTACACATTTATGATTTCAACAATATGGATATCGTGTCCGAGATTCTCGAAAGTGCAGAAAATGATTTTGGGATCATTTTTGAAATCCAAGATGGCCGCCGCGCAAAATCTTGATGACAACATTATGGGTATCGTATTCGAGGTTCTAGAGGGTGCAAAGAAAGATTTTGTGATAATTTTTTAAATCCAAGATGGCCGCAGCACAAAATTATTATTTCAGCAATATGGATATCGTGTCCGAGGTTCTCGAGGGTACAGAGAACAATTCTGTGATCATTTTTGAAATCCAAGATGGCTGCCACACACAATTATGTTTTCAGCAATATGGATATCGTGATCGAGGTTCTCGAGGGTGCAGAGAACGATTTTTGAATCATTTTTGAAAACAAAGATGGCCGCCGCACAAAATTATGATAACAACATTATGAGTATCGTATCCGGGGTTCTCGAGGGTGCAGAGAATGATTTTGGGATCATTGTTGAAAACGAAGATGGCCAGCGCAAAAAATTATGATGACAACATTATGGGTATCGTATTCGTGGTTCTAGAGGGTGCAGAGAACGATTTTGTGATCATTTTACAAATCCAAGATGGCCGCCGCACAAAATTATGATTTCAGCAATATAGATATCGTGTCCGAGGTTCTTGAGGGTGCAGAGTACATTTCTGTGATCATTTTTGAAATCCAAGAGGGCTGCCGCACACAATTGTTCTCAAGGATGAAGAGAACGATTTTGTGATCATTTTTGAAATCCAAGATGGCCGCTGCTCAAAATTATGATAACTACATTATGTGTATCGTATCCGAGGTTCTCGAGGGTGCAGAGAACAATTCTGTGATCATTTTTGAAATCCAAGAGGGCTGCCGCAAACAATTATATTTTCAGCAATATGGATATCGTGGTCGATGTTCTCGAGGGTGCAGAGAACGATTTTTGAATCATTTTTGAAAACAAAGAGTGCCACCGCACAAAATTTTGATAACAACATTATGAGTATCGTATCCGAGGTTCTCGAGGGTGCAGAGAACGATTTTGTGATCATTTTTCATACCCAAGATGGCCGCCGCACAAAATTATGATTTTAGCAATATGGATATCGTGTACGAGGAACTCGAAGGTGCTGAGAAAAATTTTGTGATCATTTTTGAAATCCAAGATGGCTGCCACACACAATTATGTTTTCAGCAATATGTATATCGTGTTCGCGGTTCTCGAGGGTGCAGAGAACGATTTTGGGATCATTTTTGAAATCCAAGAGGGCTGCCGCAATCAATTATATTTTCAGCAATATGGATATCGTGACCGAGGGTCTCAAGGGTGTACAGAAAAATTTTGTGATCATTTTTGTAATCCAAGATGGCCGCTGCTCAAAATTATGATAACTACATTATGGGTATCGTATTCGTGGTTCTAGAGGGTGAAGAGAACGATTTTGTGATCATTTTATAAATCCAAGATTGCCGCCGCACAAAATTATGATTTCAGCAATATAGATATCGTGTCCGAGGTTCTCAAGGGTGCAGATAACGATTTTTTGATCAAATTTGAAATCCAAGATGGCTGCCGCACATAATTATGATTTCAGCAATATGGATATCGTGTCCGAGGTTCTCGAGGGTGCAGAGAACGATTTTGTGATCATTTTTCAAATCCAAGATGGCCGCCGCACAAAATTATGATTTCAACAATATGAATATCGTGTCCGAGATTATCGAAGGTGCAGAGAAAGATTTTGGGATCATTTTTGAAATCCAAGATGGCCGCCGAGCAAAATTATGATGACAACATTATGGGTATCGTATTCGAGGTTCTCGAGGGTGCAGAGAACTATTTTGTGATCATATTTGAAATCCAAGATGGATGCCGCACAAAATTATGATTTAAGCAATATGGATATCGTACCCGAGGCTCTCGAGGGTGCAGAGAACGATTTAGTGATCATTTTTCAAATCCAAGATGGCAACCGCACAAAATTATGATTTTAGCAATATGGATATCGTGTCCGAGGTTCTCGAGGAAGCAGAGAACGATTTTGTGATAATTTTTTAAATCCAAGATGGCCGCAGCACAAAATTATTATTTCAGCAATATGGATATCGTGTTTGCGGTTCTCGAGGGTGCAGAGAACGATTTTGGGATCATTTTTGAAAACCAAGAGGGCTGCCGCAAACAATTATATTTTCAGCAATAAGGATATCGTGTCCGAGAAACTCGAGGGTGCAGAGAACAATTTTGTGATCATTTTTGAAATCCAAGATGTCTGCCACACACAATAATGTTTTCAGCAATATGTATATCGTGTTCGCGGTTCTCGAGGGTGCAGAGAACGATTTTGGGATCATTTTTGAAATCCAAGAGGGCTGCCGCAAACAATTATATTTTCAGCAATATGGATATCGTGACCGAGGGTCTCAAGGGTGTACAGAAAAATTTTGTGATCATTTTTGTAATCCAAGATGGCCGCTGCTCAAAATTATGATAACTACATTATGGGTATCGTATTCGTGGTTCTAGAGGGTGAAGAGAACGATTTTGTGATCATTTTACAAATCCAAGATGGCCGCCGCACAAAATTATGATTTCAGCAATATAGATATCGTGTCCGAGGTTCTCAAGGGTGCAGATAACGATTTTTTGATCAAATTTGAAATCCAAGATGGCTGACGCAAATAATTATGATTTCAGCAATATGGATATCGTGTCCGAGGTTCTCGAGGGTGCAGAGAACGATTTTGTGATCATGTTTCAAATCCAAGATGGCCGCCGCACAAAATTATGATTTCAACAATATGAATATCGTGTCCGAGATTATCGAAGGTGCAGAGAAAGATTTTGGGATCATTTTTGAAATCCAAGATGGCCGCCGCGCAAAATTATGATGACAACATTATGGGTATCGTATTTGAGGTTCTCGAGGGTGCAGAGAACGATTTTGTGATCATATTTGAAATCCAAGATGGATGCCGCACAAAATTATGATTTAAGCAATATGGATATCGTACCCGAGGCTCTCGAGGGTACAGAGAACGATTTAGTGATCATTTTTCAAATCCAAGATTGCAACCGCACAAAATTATGATTTTAGCAATATGGATATCGTGTCCGAGGTTCTCGAGGAAGCAGAGAACGATTTTGTGAAATTTTTTTAAATCCAAGATGGCCGCAGCACAAAATTATTATTTCAGCAATATGGATATCGTGTCCAAGGTTCTCGAGGGTGCAGATACCAATTCTGTGATCATTTTTGAAATCCAAGATGGCTGCCTTACACATTTATGATTTCAACAATATGGATATCGTGTCCGAGATTCTCGAAAGTGCAGAAAATGATTTTGGGATCATTTTTGAAATCCAAGATGGCCGCCGCGCAAAATTATGATGACAACATTATGGGTATCGTATTCGAGGTTCTCGAGGGTGCAGAGAACGATTTTGTGATCATATTTGAAATCCAAGATGGATGCCGCACAAAATTATGATTTAAGCAATATGGATATCGTACCCGAGGCTCTCGAGGGTACAGAGAACGATTTAGTGATCATTTTTCAAATCCAAGATTGCAACCGCACAAAATTATGATTTTAGCAATATGGATATCGTGTCCGAGGTTCTAGAGGGTGCAAAGAAAGATTTTGTGATAATTTTTTAAATCCAAGATGGCCGCAGCACAAAATTATTATTTCAGCAATATGGATATCGTGTCCGAGGTTCTCGAGGGTGCAGAGAACAATTCTGTGATCATTTTTGAAATCCAAGATGGCTGCCACACACAATTATGTTTTCAGCAATATGGATATCGTGATCGAGGTTCTCGAGGGTGCAGAGAACGATTTTTGAATCATTTTTGAAAACAAAGATGGCCACCGCACAAAATTATGATAACAACATTATGAGTATCGTATCCGAGGTTCTCGAGGGTGCAGAGAATGATTTTGGGATCATTTTTGAAAACGAAGATGGCCAGCGCAAAAAATTATGATGACAACATTATGGGTATCGTATTCGTGGTTCTAGAGGGTGCAGAGATCGATTTTGTGATCATTTTACCAATCCAAGATGGCCGCCGCACAAAATTATGATTTCAGCAATATAGATATCGTGTCCGAGGTTCTTGAGGGTGCAGAGTACATTTCTGTGATCATTTTTGAAATCCAAGAGGGCTGCCGCAAACAATTATATTTTCAGCAATATGGATATCGTGGTCGATGTTCTCGAGGGTGCAGAGAACGATTTTTGAATCATTTTTGAAAACAAAGAGTGCCGCCGCACAAAATTATGATAACAACATTATGAGTATCGTATCCGAGGTTCTCGAGGGTGCAGAGAACGATTTTGTGATCATTTTACAAATCCAAGATGGCCGCCGCACAAAATTATGATTTCAGCAATATAGATATCGTGTCCGAGATTCTAGAGGGTGCAGAGAACGATTTGGTCAACATTTTTCAAATCCAAGATGGCTGCCACACAAAATTATGATTTTAGCAATATGGATATCGTGTCCGAGGTTCTCGAGGGTGCAGAGAACAATTCTGTGATCATTTTTGAAATCCAAGAGGGCTGCCGCACACAATTATGTTTTCAGCAGTATGGATATCGTGACCGAGGGTCTCAAGTGTGTACAGAACGATTTTGTGATCATTTTTGAAATCCAAGATGGCCGCCGCTTAAAAGTATGATAACTACATTATGGGTATCGTATCCGAGGTTCTCGAGGGTGCTGAGAACGATATTGTAATCATTTTTCAAATCCAAGAGGGCCGCCGTGCAAGATTATGGTCACAAAAATATGGGTATCGTATCCGAGGTCTCGAAGGTGCTGAGAACGATTTTGTGGTCATTTTTCTAATCCAAGATGGCCGCCGCACAAAATTATGTTTTCAGCAATATGGATATCGTGTCCGAGGTTCTCGAGGGTGCAGAAAACAATTTTGGGATCATTTTTGAAAACGAAGATGGCCACCGCAGAAAATTATGATGACAACATTATGGGTATCGTATTCGTGGTTCTAGAGGGTGCAGAGAACGATTTTGTGATCATTTTACAAATCCAAGATGGCCGCCGCACAAAATTATGATTTCAGCAATATAGATATCGTGTCCGAGGTTCTTGAGGGTGCAGAGTACATTTCTGTGATCATTTTTGAAATCCAAGAGGGCTGCCGCACACAATTGTTCTCAAGGATGAAGAGAACGATTTTGTGATCATATTTGAAATCCAAGATGCCCGCCGCACAAAATTATGATTTCAGCAATATGGATATCGTGTCCGAGGATCTCGAGTGTGCAGAGAACGATTTTGTGATCATATACGAAATCCAAGATGGCCGCCGCACAAAATTATGATTTCAGCAATATGGATATCGTGTCCAAGGTTGTCGAGGGTGCAGAGAACGATTTTGGGATCATTATTGAAAACGAAGATGGCCACCGCAAAAAATTATGATGACAACATTATGGGTATCGTATTCGTGGTTCTAGAGGGTGCAGAGAACGATTTGGTCATCATTTTTCAAATCCAAGATGGCTGCCGCACAAAATTATGATTTTAACATTATGGATATCGTGTCCGAGGTTCTCGAGGGTGCAGAGAACATTTCTGTGATCATTTTTGAAATCCAAGAGGGCTGCCGCACACAATTGTTCTCAAGGATGCAGAGAACGATTTTGTGATCATAATAGAAATTCAAGATGGCCGACGCACAGAATTATGATTTCAGCAATATGGGTAACGTATCCGAGGTTCTCGAGGGTGCAGAGAACGATTTTGTGATCATTTTTCATATCCAAGATGGCCGCCGCACAAAATTATGATTTCAACAATATGGATATCGTGTCCGAGGTTCTCGAGGGTGCAGAGAATGATTTTGGGAACATTTATGAAATCCAAAATGGCCGCCGCGCAAAATTATGATGACAACATTATGGGTATCGTATTCGAGGTACTAGAGGGTGCAGAGAACGATTTTGTGATCATATTTGAAATCCAAGATGGCTGCCGCACAAAATTATGATTTAAGCAATATGGATATCGTACCTGAGGTTTTCGAGGGTGCAGAGAATGATTTGGTGAACATTTTTCAAATCCAAGATGGCAAACGCACAAAATTATGATCTTAGCAATATGGATATCGTGTACAAGGAACTCGAGGGTGCAGAGAACAATTTTGTGATCATTTTTGAAATCCAAGATGGCTGCCACACACAATTATGTTTTCAGCAATATGGATATCGTGTCCGAGGTTCTCGAGGGGGCAGAGGACGATTTTGGGATCATTTCTAAATCCAAGAGGGCTGCCGCAAACAATTATATTTTCAGCAATATGGATATCGTGACCGAGGGTCTCAAGGGTGTACAGAACGATTTTGTGATCATTTTTCAAATCCAAGATGGCCGCCGCACAAAATTATGAATTCAGCAATATAGATATCGTGTCTGAGGTTCTTGAGGGTGCAGAGTACATTTCTGTGATCATTTTTGAAATCCAAGAGGGCTGCCGCACACAATTGTTCTCAAGGATGCAGAGAACGATTTTGTGATCATATTTGAAATCCAAGATGGCCGCCGCACAAAATTATGATTTCAGCAATATGGATATCGTGTCCGAGGATCTCGAGTGTGCAGAGAACGATTTTGTGATCATATACGAAATCCAAGATGGCCGCCGCACAAAATTATGATTTCAGCAATATGAATATCGTGTCCAAGGTTGTCGAGGGTGCAGAGAACGATTTTGGGATCATTTTTGAAAACGAAGATGGCCACCGCAAAAAATTATGATTTCAACAATATGAATATCGTGTCCGAGATTCTCGAGAGTGCAGAGAATGATTTTGGGATCATTTTTGAAAACCAAGATGGCCGCCGTGCAAAAATATGATGACAACATTATGGGTATCGTATTCGTGGTTCTAGAGGGTGCAGAGAACGATTTTGTGATCATATTTGAAATTCAAGATGGCTGCCGCACAAAATTATGATTTCAGCAATATAGATATCGTGTCCGAGATTCAAGAGGGTGCAGAAAATAATATGGTCATCATTTTTCATATCCAAGATGGCTGCCGCACAAAATTATGATTTTAGCAATATGGATATCGTGTCCGAGGTTCTCGAGGGTGCAGAGAACATTTCTGTGATCATTTTTGAAATCCAAGAGGGCTGCCGCACACAATGGTTCCCGAGGGTGCAGAGAACGATTTTGTGATTATTTTTCATATCCAAGATGGCCGCCGCACAAAATTATGATTTCAACAATATGGATAGCGTGTCCGAGGTTCTCGAGTGTGCAGAGAATGATTTTGGGATCATTTTTGAAATCCAAGATGGCCGCCGCGCAAAATTGTGATGACAAAATTATGGGTATCGTATTCGAGGTTCTAGAGGGTGCAGAGAACGATTTTGTGATCATATTTGAAATCCAATATGGCTGCCGCACAAAATTATGATTTAAGCAATATGGATATCGTACCCGAGGTTCTCAAAGGTGAATAGAATGATTTGGTGATTTAAGCAATATGGATATCGTGTCCGAGGTTCTCAAGGGTGCAGAGAACGATTTTGTGGTCATAATTGAAATCCAACATGGCCGCCGCACAAAATTATGAGTTCAGCAATATGGATATCGTGTCCGAGGATCTCGAGGGTGCAGAGAACAATTTTGTGATCATTTTTGAAATCCAGGATGGCTGCCACACACAATTGTGTTTTCAGCAATATGGATATCGTGTTCAAGGTTCTCGAGGGTGAAGAGAACGATTTTGGGATCATTTTACAAATCCAAGATGGCCGCCGCACAAAATTATTATTTCAGCAATATAGATATCGTGTCCGAGATTCTCGAGGGTGCAGAGAACGATTTGGTGATCATTTTTCAAATTCAAGATGGCCGCAGCACAAAATTTTGATTTTAGCAATATGGATACCGTGACTGAGGTTCTCGAGGATGCAGAGAACAATTTTGGGTTCATTTTTATATCATAGATGGCCGCCGCGCAAAATAATGATTTCAGCAATATGGATATCGTGTCCGAGGTTCTCGAGGGTGCAGAGAACTATTCTGTGATCATTTTTGAAATCCAAGAGGGCTGCCGCACAAAATTATGATTTAAGCAATATGGATATCGTACCCGAGGTTCTCGAGGGTGCACAGAATGATTTGGTGATTTAAGCAATATGGATATCGTGTCCGAGGTTCTCAAGGGTGCAGAGAACGATTTTGTGATCATATTTGAAATCCAAGATGGCCGCCGCACAAAATTATGAGTTCAGCATTATGGATATCGTGTCCGAAGATCTCGAGAGTGCAGAGAACAATTTTGTGATCATTTTTGAAATCCAAGATGACTGCCACACACAATTATGTTTTCAGCAATATGGATATCGTGTTCAAGGTTCTCGAGGGTGCAGAGAACGATTTTGGGATCATTTTACAAATCCAAGATGGCCGCCGCACAAAATTATGATTTCAGCAATACAGATATCGTGTCCGAGATTCTCGAGGGTGCAGAGAAAGATTTGGTGATCATTTTTCAAATTCAAGATGGCCGCAGCACAAAATTTTTATTTTAGCAATATGGATATCGTGTCCGAGGTTCTCGAGGGTGCAGAGAACGATTTTGGGATCATTTTTGAAATCGAAGATGGCCAGCGCACAAAATTATGATTTCAACAATATTGATATCGTGTCCGAGGTTCTCGAGGGTGCAGAGAACGATTTTGTGATCATTTTTCAAATCCAAGATGGCCGCCGCACACAATTATGTTTTCAGCAATATGGACATCGTGACCGAGGGTCTCAAGGGTGTACAGAACGATTTTGTGATCATTTTTGAAATCCAAGATGGCCGCTGCTCAAAATTATGATAACTACATTATGGGTATCGTATTCGTGGTTCTAGAGGGTGAAGAGAACGATTTTGTGATCCTTTTACAAATCCAAGATGGCCGCCGCACAAAATTATGATTTCAGCAATATAGATATCGTGTCCGAGGTTCTCAAGGGTGCAGATAACGATTTTTTGATCAAATTTGAAATCCAAGATAGTTGCCGCACAAAATTGTGATTTCAGCAATATGGATATCAAGTCCGAGGTTCTCGAGGGTGCAGAGAACGATTTTGGGATCATTTTTGAAATCGAAGTGGCCACCGCACAAATTTATGATAACTACATTATGGGTATCGTATTCGTGGTTCTAGAGGGTGAAGAGAACGATTTTGTGATCCTTTTACAAATCCAAGATGGCCGCCGCACAAAATTATGATTTCAGCAATATAGATATCGTGTCCGAGGTTCTCAAGGGTGCAGATAACGATTTTTTGATCAAATTTGAAATCCAAGATAGTTGCCGCACAAAATTGTGATTTCAGCAATATGGATATCAAGTCCGAGGTTCTCGAGGGTGCAGAGAATGATTTTGGGATCATTTTTGACATCCAAGATGGCCGCCGCGCAAAATTATGATGACAACATTATGGGTATCGTATTCGAGGTTCTCGAGGGTGCAGAGAACGATTTTGGGATCATATTTGAAATCCAAGATGGATGCCGCACAAAATTATGATTTAAGCAATATGGATATCGTACCCGAGGCTCTCGAGGGTGCAGAGAACGATTTAGTGATCATTTTTCAAATCCAAGATGGTCGCCGCACAAAATTATGATTTTAGCAATATGGATATCGTGTCCGAGGTTCTCGAGGAAGCAGAGAACAATTTTGTGATCATTTTTTATATCCAAGATGGCCAACGCACAAAATTATGATTTCAACAATATGGATATCGTGTCCGAGATAAAGTGCAGAAAATGATTTTGGGATCATTTTTGAAATGCAAGATGGCTGCCGCGCAAAATCTTGATGACAACATTATGGGTATCGTATTCGAGGTTCTAGAGGGTGCAAAGAAAGATTTTGTGATAATTTTTTAAATCCAAGATGGCCGCAGCACAAAATTATTATTTCAGCAATATGGATATCGTGTCCAAGGTTCTCGAGGGTGCAGATAACAATTCTGTGATCATTTTTGAAATCCAAGATGGCTGCCTTACACAATTATGATTTCAACAATATGGATATCGTGTCCGAGATTCTCAAAAGTGCAGAAAATGATTTTGGGATCATTTTTGAAATCCAAGATGGCCGCCGCGCAAAATCTTGATGACAACATTATGGGTATCGTATTCGAGGTTCTAGAGGGTGCAAAGAAAGATTTTGTGATAATTTTTTAAATCCAAGATGGCCGCAGCACAAAATTATTATTTCAGCAATATGGATATCGTGTCCGAGGTTCTCGAGGGTGCAGAGAACAATTCTGTGATCATTTTTGAAATACAAGATGGCTGCCACACACAATTATGTTTTCAGCAATATGGATATCGTGATCGAGGTTCTCGATGTGTGCAGAGAACGATTTTTGAATCATTTTTGAAAACAAAGATGGCCGCCGCACAATATTATGATAACAACATTATGAGTATCGTATTCGAGGTTCTAGAGGGTGCAGAGAACAATTCTGTGATCATTTTTGAAATCCAAGAGGGCTACCGCAAACAATTATATTTTCAGCAATATGGATATCGTGTCCGAGGTTCTCGAGGGTGCAAAGAACGATTTTGTGATCATATTTGAAATCCAAGAAGGCCGCCGCACAAAATTATGATTTCAGCAATATGGATATCGTGTCCAAGGTTGTCGAGGGTGCAGAGAACGATTTTGGGATCATTTTTGAAAACGAAGATGGCCACCGCAAAAAATTATGGTGACAACATTATGGGTATCGTATTCGTGGTTCTAGAGGGTGCAGAGAACGATTTGGTCATCATTTTTCAAATCCAAGATGGCTGCCGCACAAAATTATGATTTTAACATTATGGATATCGTGTCCGAGGTTCTCGAGGGTGCAGAGAACATTTCTGTGATCATTTTTGAAATCCAAGAGGGCTGCCGCACACAATTGTTCTCAAGGATGCAGAGAACGATTTTGTGATCTTATTAGAAATCCAAGATGGCCGACGCACAGAATTATGATTTCAGCAATATGGGTATCGTATCCGAGGTTCTCGAGGGTGCAGAGAACGATTTTGTGATCATTTTTCATATCCAAGATGGCCGCCGCACAAAATTATGATTTCAACAATATGGATATCGTGTCCGAGGTTCTCGAGGGTGCAGAGAATGATTTTGGGATCATTTATGAAATCCTAAATGGCCGCTGCGCAAAATTATGATGACAACATTATGGGTATCGTATCCGAGGTACTAGAGGTGCAGAGAACGATTTTGTGATCATATTTGTAATCCAAGATGGCTGCCGCACAAAATTATGATTTAAGCAATATGGAAATCGTACCTGAGGTTCTCGAGGCTGCAGAGAATGATTTGGTGTACATTTTTCAAATCCAAGATGGCAAACGCACAAAATTATGATCTTAGCAATATGGATATCGTGTACGAGGAACTCGAGGGTGCAGAGAACAATTTTGTGATCATTTTTGAAATCCAAGATGGCTGCCACACACAATTATGTTTTCAGCAATATGGATATCGTGTCCGAGGTTCTCGAGGGTGTACAGAACGATTTTGTGATCATTTTTCAAATCCAAGATGGCCGCTGCTCAAAATTATGATAACTACATTATGGGTATCGTATTCGTGGTTCTAGAGGGTGCAGAGAACGATTTTGTGATCATTTTAAAAATCCAAGATGGCCGCCGCACAAAATTATGAATTCAGCAATATAGATATCGTGTCTGAGGTTCTTGAGGGTGCAGAGTACATTTCTGTGATCATTTTTGAAATCCAAGAGGGCTGCCGCACACAATTGTTCTCAAGGATGCAGAGAACGATTTTGTGATCATATTTGAAATCCAAGATGGCCGCCGCACAAAATTATGATTTCAGCAATATGGATATCGTGTCCGAGGATCTCGAGTGTGCAGAGAACGATTTTGTGATCATATACGAAATCCAAGATGGCCACCGCAAAAAATTATGATTTCAACAATATGAATATCGTGTCCGAGATTCTCGAGAGTGCAGAGAATGATTTTGGGATCATTTTTGAAAACCAAGATGGCCGCCGTGCAAAAATATGATGACAACATTATGGGTATCGTATTCGTGGTTCTAGAAGGTGCAGAGAACGATTTTGATCATATTTGAAATTTAAGATGGCTGCCGCACAAAATTATGATTTCAGCAATATAGATATCGTGTCCGAGATTCAAGAGGGTGCAGAAAATGATATGGTCATCATTTTTCATATCCAAGATGGCTGCCGCACAAAATTATGATTTTAGCAATATAGATATCGTGTCCGAGGTTCTCGTGGGTGCAGAGAACATTTATGTGATCATTTTTGAAATCCAAGAGGGCTGCCGCACACAATTGTTCCCGAGGGTGCAGAGCACGATTTTGTGATCATTTTTCATATCCAAGATGGCCGCCGCACAAAATTATGATTTCAACAATATGGATAGCGTGTCCGAGGTTCTCGAGTGTGCAGATAATGATTTTGGGATCATTTTTGAAATCCAAGATGGCCGCCGCGCAAAATTATGATGACAAAATGATGGGTATCGTATTCGAGGTTCTAGAGGGTGCAGAGAACGATTTTGTGATCATATTTGAAATCCAATATGGCTGCCGCACAAAATTATGATTTAAGCAATATGGATATCGTACCAGAGGTTCTCGAGGGTGCAGAGAATGATTTGGTGATTTAAGCAATATGGATATCGTGTCCGAGGTTCTCAAGGGTGCAGAGAACGATTTTGTGATCATATTTGAAATCCAACATGGCCGCCGCACAAAATTATGATTTAAGCAATATGGATATCGTGTCCGAGATTCTCGAGGGTGCAGAGAATGATTTGGTGATTTAAGCAATATGGATATCGTGTCCGAGGATCTCGAGGGTGCAGAGAACAATTTTGTGATCATTTTTGATATCCAGGATGGCTGCCACACACAATTATGTTTTCAGCAATATGGATATCGTGTTCAAGGTTCTCGAGGGTGCAGAGAACGATTTTGGGATCATTTTACAAATCCAAGATGGCCGCCGCACAAAATTATGATTTCAGCAATATAGATATCGTGTCCGAGATTCTCGAGGGTGCAGAGAACGATTTGGTGATCATTTTTCAAATTCAAGATGGCCGCAGCACAAAATTTTGATTTTAGCAATATGGATACCTTGACTGAGGTTCTCGAGGATACAGAGAACAATTTTGGGTTCATTTTTATATCCAAGATGGCCGCCGCGCAAAATAATGATTTCAGCAATATGGATATCGTGTCCGAGATTCTCGAGGGTGCAGAGAACTATTCTGTGATCATTTTTGAAATCCAAGAGGGCTGCCGCACACAATTATGTTTTCAGCAATATGGATATCGTGTCCGAGGTTCTCGAGGGTGCAGAGAACGATTTTGTGATCATTTTTCAAATCCAAGATGGCCGCCGCAAAAAATTATGATTTCAACAATATGAATATCGTGTCCGAGATTCTCGAGAGTGCAGAGAATGATTTTGGGATCATTTTTGAAAACCAAGATGGCCGCCGTGCAAAAATATGATGACAACATTATAGGTATCGTATTCGTGGTTCTAGAGGGTGCAGAGAACGATTTTGATCATATTTGAAATTTAAGATGGCTGCCGCACAAAATTATGATTTCAGCAATATAGATATCGTGTCCGAGATTCAAGAGGGTGCAGAAAATGATATGGTCATCATTTTTCATATCCAAGATGGCTGCCGCACAAAATTATGATTTTAGCAATATAGATATCGTGTCCGAGGTTCTCGTGGGTGCAGAGAACATTTATGTGATCATTTTTGAAATCCAAGAGGGCTGCCGCACACAATTGTTCCCGAGGGTGCAGAGCACGATTTTGTGATCATTTTTCATATCCAAGATGGCCGCCGCACAAAATTATGATTTCAACAATATGGATAGCGTGTCCGAGGTTCTCGAGTGTGCAGATAATGATTTTGGGATCATTTTTGAAATCCAAGATGGCCGCCGCGCAAAATTATGATGACAAAATGATGGGTATCGTATTCGAGGTTCTAGAGGGTGCAGAGAACGATTTTGTGATCATATTTGAAATCCAATATGGCTGCCGCACAAAATTATGATTTAAGCAATATGGATATCGTACCAGAGGTTCTCGAGGGTGCAGAGAATGATTTGGTGATTTAAGCAATATGGATATCGTGTCCGAGGTTCTCAAGGGTGCAGAGAACGATTTTGTGATCATATTTGAAATCCAACATGGCTGCCGCACAAAATTATGATTTAAGCAATATGGATATCGTGTCCGAGATTCTCGAGGGTGCAGAGAATGATTTGGTGATTTAAGCAATATGGATATCGTGTCCGAGGATCTCGAGGGTGCAGAGAACAATTTTGTGATCATTTTTGATATCCAGGATGGCTGCCACACACAATTATGTTTTCAGCAATATGGATATCGTGTTCAAGGTTCTCGAGGGTGCAGAGAACGATTTTGGGATCATTTTACAAATCCAAGATGGCCGCCGCACAAAATTATGATTTCAGCAATATAGATATCGTGTCCGAGATTCTCGAGGGTGCAGAGAACGATTTGGTGATCATTTTTCAAATTCAAGATGGCCGCAGCACAAAATTTTGATTTTAGCAATATGGATACCTTGACTGAGGTTCTCGAGGATACAGAGAACAATTTTGGGTTCATTTTTATATCCAAGATGGCCGCCGCGCAAAATAATGATTTCAGCAATATGGATATCGTGTCCGAGATTCTCGAGGGTGCAGAGAACTATTCTGTGATCATTTTTGAAATCCAAGAGGGCTGCCGCACACAATTATGTTTTCAGCAATATGGATATCGTGTCCGAGGTTATCGAGGGTGCAGAGAACGATTTTGTGATCATTTTTCAAATCCAAGATGGCCGCCGCAAAAAATTATGATTTCAACAATATGAATATCGTGTCCGAGATTCTCGAGAGTGCAGAGAATGATTTTGGGATCATTTTTGAAAACCAAGATGGCCGCCGTGCAAAAATATGATGACAACATTATAGGTATCGTATTCGTGGTTCTAGAGGGTGCAGAGAACGATTTTGTGATCATATTTGAAATTCAAGATGGCTGCCGCACAAAATTATGATTTCAGCAATAAAGATATCGTGTCCGAGATTCAAGAGGGTGCAGAAAATGATATGGTCATCATTTTTCATATCCAAGATGGCTGCCGCACAAAATTATGATTTTAGCAATATGGATATCGTGTCCGAGGTTCTCGAGGGTGCAGAGAACATTTCTGTGATCATTTTTGAAATCCAAGAGGGCTGCCGCACACAATTGTTCCCGAGGGTGCAGAGAACGATTTTGTGATCATTTTTCATATCCAAGATGGCCGCCGCACAAAATTATTATTTCAACAATATGGATAACGTGTCCGAGGTTCTCGAGTGTGCAGAGAATGATTTTGGGATAATTTTTGAAATCCAAGATGGCCGCCGCGCAAAATTATGATGACAAAATTATGGGTATCGTATTCGAGGTTCTAGAGCGTGCAGAGAACGATTTTGTGATCATATTTGAAATCCAATATGGCTGCCGCACAAAATTATGATTTAAGCAATATGGATACCATACCCGAGGTTCTCGAGGGTGCACAGAATGATTTGGTGATTTAAGCAATATGGATATCGTGTCCGAGGTTCTCAAGGGTGCACAGAACGATTTTGTGATCATATTTGAAATCCAAGATGGCCGCCGCACAAAATTATGAGTTCAGCAATATGGATATCGTGTCCGAGGATCTCGAGGGTGCAGAGAACAATTTTGTGATCATTTTTGAAATCCAAGATGGCTGCCACACACAATTATGTTTTCAGCGATATGGATATCGTGTTCAAGGTTCTCGAGGGTGCAGAGAACGATTTTGGGATCATTTTACAAATCCAAGATGGCCGCCGCACAAAATTATGATTTTAGCAATATGGATACCGTGACTGAGGTTCTCGAGGATGCAGAGAACAATTTTGGGTTCATTTTTATATCCAAGATGGCCGCTGCGCAAAATAATGATTTCAGCAATATGGATATCGTGTCCGAGGTTCTCGAGGGTGCAGAGAACTATTCTGGGATCATTTTTGAAATCCAAGAGGGCTGCCGCACACAATTATGTTTTCAGCAATATGGATATCGTGTCCGAGGTTCTCGAGGGTGCAGAGAACGATTTTGTGATCATTTTTCAAATCCAAGATGGCCGCCCCAAAAAATTATGATTTCAACAATATGAATATCGTGTCCGAGATTCTCGAGAGATCAGAGAATGATTTTGGGATCATTTTTGAAAACCAAGATGGCCGCCGTGCAAAAATATGATGACAACATTATGGGTATCGTATTCTTGGTTCTAGAGGGTGCAGAGAACGATTTTGTGATCATATTTGAAATCCAAGATGGCTGCCGCACAAAATTATGATTTCAGCAATATAGATATCGTGTCTGAGATTCAAGAGGGTGCAGAAAATGATATGGTCATCATTTTTCATATCCAAGATGGCTGCCGCACAAAATTATGATTTTAGCAATATGGATATCGTGTCCGAGGTTCTCGAGGGTGCAGAGAACATTTCTGTGATCATTTTTGAAATCCAAGAGGGCTGCCGCACACAATTGTTCCCGAGGGTGCAGAGAACGATTTTGTTATCATTTTTCATATCCAAGATGGCGGCCGCACAAAATTATTATTTCAACAATATGGATAACGTGTCCGAGGTTCTAGAGTGTGCAGAGAATGATTTTGGGATCATTTTTGAAATCCAAGATGGCCGCCGCGCAAAATTATGATGACAAAATTATGGGTATCGTATTCGAGGTTCTAGAGGGTGCAGAGAACGATTTTGTGATCATATTTGAAATCCAATATGGCTGCCGCACAAAATTATGATTTAAGCAATATGGATATCGTACCCGAGGTTCTCGAGGGTGCACAGAATGATTTGGTGATTTAAGCAATATGGATATCGTGTCCGAGGTTCTCAAGGGTGCAGAGAACAATTTTGTGATCATTTTTGAAATCCAAGATGGCTGCCACATACAATTATGTTTTCAGCAATATGGATATCGTGTTCAAGGTTCTCGAGGGTGCAGAGAACGATTTTGGGATCATTTTACAAATCCAAGATGGCCGCCGCACAAAATTATGATTTCAGCAATATAGATATCGTGTCCGAGATTCTCGAGGGTGCAGAGAACGATTTGGTGATCATTTTTCAAATTCAAGATGGCCGCAATATAGATATCGTATTTCAGCAATATAGATATCGTGTCCGAGATTCTCGAGGGTGCAGAGAACGATTTGGTGATCATTTTTCAAATTCAAGATGGCCGCAGCACAAAATATTGATTTAAGCAATATGGATACCGTGACTGAGGTTCTCGAGGATGCAGAGAACAATTTTGGATTCATTTTTATATCCAAGATGGCCGCCGCGCAAAATAATGATTTCAGCAATATGGATATCGTGTCCGAGGTTCTCGAGGGTGCAGAGAACTATTCTGTGATCATTTTTGAAATCCAAGAGGGCTGCCGCACACAATTATGTTTTCAGCAATATGGATATCGTGTCCGAGGTTCTCGAGGGTGCAGAGAACGATTTTGTGATCATTTTTCAAATCCAAGATGGCCGCCGCAAAAAATTATGATTTCAACAATATGAATATCGTGTCCGAGATTCTCGAGAGATCAGAGAATGATTTTGGGATCATTTTTGAAAACCAAGATGGCCGCCGTGCAAAAATATGATGACAACATTATGGGTATCGTATTCGTGGTTCTAGAGGGTGCAGAGAACGATTTTGTGATCATATTTGAAATCCAAGATGGCTGCCGCACAAAATTATGATTTCAGCAATATAGATATCGTGTCCGAGATTCAAGAGGGTGCAGAAAATGATATGGTCATCACTTTTCATATCCAAGATGGCTGCCGCACAAAATTATGATTTTAGCAATATGGATATCGTGTCCGAGGTTCTCGAGGGCGCAGAGAACATTTCTGTGATCATTTTTGAAATCCAAGAGGGCTGCCGCACACAATTGTTCTCGAGGGTGCAGAGAACGATTTTGTGATCATTTTTCATATCCAAGATGGCCGCCGCACAAAATTATTATTTCAACAATATGGATAACGTGTCCGAGGTTCTCGAGTGTGCAGAGAATGATTTTGGGATCATTTTTGAAATCCAAGATGGCCGCCGCGCAAAATTATGATGACAAAATTATGGGTATCGTATTCGAGGTTCTAGAGGGTGCAGAGAACGATTTTGTGATCATATTTGAAATCCAATATGGCTGCCGCACAAAATTATGATTTAAGCAATATGGATATCGTACCCGAGGTTCTCGAGGGTGCAGAGAATGATTTGGTGATCATTTTTCAAATCCAAGATGGCAACCGCACAAAATTATTATTTTAGCAATATGGTTATCGTGTCCGAGGTTCTCGAGGGTGCAGAGAACATTTCTGTGATCATTTTTGAAATCCAAGAGGGCTGCCGCACACAATTGTTCTCAAGGATGCATAGAACGATTTTGTGATCATATTTGAAATCCAAGGTGGCCGCCGCACAAAATTATGATTTCAGCAATATGGGTATCGTATCCGAGGTTCTCGAGGGTGCAGAGAACGATTTTGTGATCATTTTTCATATCCAAGAGGTCTGCCGCACACAATTATGTTTTCAGCAATATGGATATCGTGTCAGAGGTTCTCGAGGGTGCAGAGAACGATTTTGTGATCATTTTACAAATCCAAGATGGCCGCCGCACAAAATTATGAGTTCAACAATATGAATATCGTGTCCGAGATTCTCGAGAGTACAGAGAATGATTTTGGGATCGTTTTTGAAATCCAAGATGGCCGCCGTGCAAAAATATGATGACAACATTATCGGTATCGTATTCGAGGTTCTCGAGGGTGCAGAGAACGATTTTGTGATCATATTTGAAATCCAAGATGGCCGCCGCACAAAATTATGATTTCAGCAATATGGATATCGTACCCGAGGTTCTCGAGGCTGCAGAGATCGAATTGGTGATCATTTTTGAAATCCAAGAGGGCTGCCGCAAACAATTATGTTTTCAGCAATATGGATATCGTACCCGAGGTTCTCAAGGGTGCAAAGAACGCTTTTGTGATCATATTTGAAATCCAATATGGCTGCCGCACAAAATTATGATTTAAGCAATATGGATATCGTACCCGAGGTTCTCGAGGGTGCACAGAATGATTTGGTGATTTAAGCAATATGGATATCGTGTCCGAGGTTCTCAAGGGTGCAGAGAACGATTTAGTGATCATATTTGAAATCCTAGATGGCCGCTGCACAAAATTATGAGTTCAGCAATATGGATATCGTGTCCGAGGATCTCGAGGATGCAGAGAACAATTTTGTGATCATTTTTGAAATCCAAGATGGCTGCCACATACAATTATGTTTTCAGCAATATGGATATCGTGTTCAAGGTTCTCGAGGGTGCAGAGAACGATTTTGGGATCATTTTACAAATCCAAGATGGCCGCCGCACAAAATTATGATTTCAGCAATATAGATATCGTGTCCGAGATTCTCGAGGGTGCAGAGAACGATTTGGTGATCATTTTTCAAATTCAAGATGGCCGCAGCACAAAATTTTGATTTAAGCAATATGGATACCGTGACTGAGGTTCTCGAGGATGCAGAGAACAATTTTGGATTCATTTTTATATCCAAGATGGCCGCCGCGCAAAATAATGATTTCAGCAATATGGATATCGTGTCCGAGGTTTGCGAGGGTGCAGAGAACTATTCTGTGATCATTTTTGAAATCCAAGAGGGCTGCCGCACACAATTATGTTTTCAGCAATATGGATATCGTGTCCGAGGTTCTCGAGGGTGCAGAGAACGATTTTGTGATCATTTTTCAAATCCAAGATGGCCGCTACAAAAAATTATGATTTCAACAATATGAATATCGTGTCCGAGATTCTCGAGAGTGCAGAGAATGATTTTGGGATCATTTTTGAAAACCAAGATGGCCGCCGTGCAAAAATATGATGACAACATTATGGGTATCGTATTCGTGGTTCTAGAGGGTGCAGAGAACGATTTTGTGATCATATTTGAAATCCAAGATGGCTGCCGCACAAAATTATGATTTCAGCAATATAGATATCGTGTCCGAGATTCAAGAGGGTGCAGAAAATGATATGGTCATCACTTTTCATATCCAAGATGGCTGCCGCACAAAATTATGATTTTAGCAATATGGATATCGTGTCCGAAGTTCTCGAGGGTGCAGAGAACATTTCTGTGATCATTTTTGAAATCCAAGAGGGCTGCCGCACACAATTGTTCTCGAGGGTGCAGAGAACGATTTTGTGATCATTTTTCATATCCAAGATGGCCGCCGCACAAAATTATTATTTCAACAATATGGATAACGTGTCCGAGGTTCTCGAGTGTGCAGAGAATGATTTTGGGATCATTTTTGAAATCCAAGATGGCCGCCGCGCAAAATTATGATGACAAAATTATGGGTATCGTATTCGAGGTTCTAGAGGGTGCAGAGAACGATTTTGTGATCATATTTGAAATCCAATATGGCTGCCGCACAAAATTATGATTTAAGCAATATGGATATCGTACCCGAGGTTCTCGAGGGTGCAGAGAATGATTTGGTGATCATTTTTCAAATCCAAGATGGCAACCGCACAAAATTATTATTTTAGCAATATGGTTATCGTGTCCGAGGTTCTCGAGGGTGCAGAGAACATTTCTGTGATCATTTTTGAAATCCAAGAGGGCTGCCGCACACAATTGTTCTCAAGGATGCACAGAACGAATTTGTGATCATATTTGAAATCCAAGGTGGCCGCCGCACAAAATTATGATTTCAGCAATATGGGTATCGTATCCGAGGTTCTCGAGGGTGCAGAGAACGATTTTGTGATCATTTTTCATATCCAAGAGGTCTGCCGCACACAATTATGTTTTCAGCAATATGGATATCGTGTCCGAGGTTCTCGAGGGTGCAGAGAACGATTTTGTGATCATTTTACAAATCCAAGATGGCCGCCGCACAAAATTATGAGTTCAACAATATGAATATCGTGTCCGAGATCCTCGAGAGTACAGAGAATGATTTTGGGATCGTTTTTGAAATCCAAGATGGCCGCCGTGCAAAAATATGATGACAACATTATCGGTATCGTATTCGAGGTTCTCGAGGGTGCAGAGAACGATTTTGTGATCATATTTGAAATCCAAGATGGCCGCCGCACAAAATTATGATTTCAGCAATATGGATATCGTACCCGAGGTTCTCGAGGCTGCAGAGATCGAATTGTTGATCATTTTTGAAATCCAAGAGGGCTGCCGCAAACAATTATGTTTTCAGCAATATGGATATCGTACCCAAGGTTCGCAAGGGTGCAGAGAACGCTTTTGTGATCATATTTGAATTCCAAGATGGCCGCCGCACAAATTTATGATTTCAGCAATATGGATATCGTGTCCGAGGTTCTCGAGCGTGCAGAGAACAAATCTGTGATCATTTTTTAAATCCAAGATGGCTGCCACACACAATTATTTTTTCAGCAATTCGGATATCGTGTCCGAGGTTCTCGAGGGTGCAGAGAACGATTTAGGATCATTATTGAAAAGGAAGATGGCCACCGCATAAAATTATGAAAACAACATTATGGGTATCGTATTCGAGGTTCTCGAGGGTGCAGAGAACGATTTTGTGATCATTTTTGAAATCCAAGAGGGCTGCCACACACAATTATGTTTTCAGCAATATGGATATCGTGCCAGGGGTTCTCGAGGGTCCAGAGAACGATTTGGTGATCATTTTTCAAATTCAAGATGGCCGTTGCACAAAATTTTTATTTTAGCAATATGGATACCGTGACCGAGGTTTTCGAGGGTGCAGAGAACGATTTTGGGATCATTTTTATATCTAAGATGGCCGCCGCGCAAAATAATGATTTCAGCAATATGGATATCGTGTCCGAGGTTCTCGAGGGTGCAGAAAACAATTCTGTGATCATTTTTGAAATCCAAGAGGGCTGCCGCACACAATTATGTTTTCAGCAATATGGATATCGTGTCCGAGGTTCTCGAGGGTGGAGAGAACGATTTTGTGATCATTTTACAAATCCAAGATGGCAGCCGCTCAAAAGTATGATAACTACATTATGGGTATCGTATCCGAGGTTCTCGAGTGTGCAGAGAACGATTTTGTGAGCATTTTTCAAATCCAAGCTGGCCGCCGCACAAAATTATGATTTTAACAATATGAATATCGTGTCCGAGATTCTTGAGAGTGCAGAGAATGATTTTGGGATCATTTTTGAAATACAAGATTGCCGCCGTGCAAAAATATGATGACAACATTATGGGTATCGTATTCGAGGTTCTCGAGGGTGCAGAGAATGATTTTGTGATCATTTTACAAATCCAAGATGGCCGCCGCACAAAATGATGATTTCAGCAATATAGATATCGTGTCCGAGATTCTCGAGGGTGCAGAGAACGATTTGGTGATCATTTTTCAAATCCAAGATGGCCGGAGCACAAAATTTTGATTTTAGCAATATGGATACCGTGACCGAGGTTCTCGAGAGTGCAGAGAACGATTTTGTGATCATTTTTCAAATCCAAGATGGCCGCCGCACAAAATTATGATTTCAACAATATGAATATCGTGTCCGAGGTTCTCGAGAGTGCAGAGAACGATTTTGTGATCATTTTTCAAATCCAAGATGGCCGCCGCACAAAATTATGATTTCAATAATATGAATATCGTGTCCGAGATGGGCAGCGGGGGTTGCCACCCGCTTAACCTAATTAATAACAACCATGGCTTCACCAATTGTTGCCGACAAGGGCCTTCTACGCGCCCTGCTAGATGAGTTATTTACGGAGAAGATCGCTCCGCTAATTAAGGAATCTATAGATGAGACAGTGGATGCCGCTATTAAAGCGAAATCCAAAAAATATAAATCGTCATCTGACGTTTCGAGTTCCGACGGGGAATCCGAAATGGAGATAGGTAATGCGTCCGACGCAAGTTCCGTGGCCTCGGTCAAACCAAGAAAAGTGATCACCCGATCAGCCCGTCCGCCTGTCCTTCAGGCGTACTTTGACGCGCAGGCAACCCCTAAGGTCCCCGCGGTCAGTCCTGACCGCACGGAAGCCCCTCAGGCTTCCAGTGCTTCACCGGCCCAGCCGGAAACCGCTCTACCGTCGAGAGCGGAGAGTGTCGCGTCGGATGCTGACGGATTCATCACCGTCAGTCGCAAGAAGAAGCGCGGTCGTGAATCGCCTTCTCTTGATGGCACACCCGCGAAGAAAGCCGCGGCCACGACTGGCTCCGCTCCCGCGTCCGCGCCCGCGCCCGCTAAGGCCCGCGTACCGCCTCCGACCAAGCGCCCGCCTCCTATTTTTATAGGGGACCGAGGCCGATGGTTAGTCATCAAAAATAGGATCCCGAAGACGCTCTCCTTCCAGGCGAGGGCGTACCAATCTCTCATCAAATTAGAGACCAGAGAGATAGCGGACCACCGCGCCCTGACATCTCTTCTTAGAGAGCTGAGTGTGGGTTTCCACACGTACGCCCTGCCTGAGGAGAAGCGTCTGAGGGTCGTTATTAGGAACGTCCCCAAAAAGTTAGACGAGGCCGACATTCTGTCGAACCTCAAAGAGCAGGGTTACCCTGCACACGAGGTGCACCGTATGCGCGGAACCACCAACAAACAACCATTTAACATGGTTCTCGTAGTCCTCGACCTCACGCAAGGGGGAAAGGAAATTTTCAATATTAAATCGGTTTGTTCCCTTCAGGACATCCGTACCGAAGCTCCTCGCAACCGCGGGGGGCCCGGTCAGTGTCACAGATGCCAATTATACGGGCACTCGGCACGCAATTGCGAACACACCCCGAGGTGTGTGAAGTGCCTCGGGAAACACGGCACGCCAGAGTGCCCTCGACCAGCGCAATGCGCGGAGCCCCCGGCCTGCGTCTTGTGCGGGGAGAAGGGGCAGCCCGCGAGCTGTCGCGGGTGTCCCAAGGCACCCAAACACATGCGTCACCCAGGGCGCCGCCAGCCGCAAGGCAGAGCAGAGAAGGTGGAGTTCACTCCAACCTTCAAACCTGCGCCGCCTCCAAAGGTAAACGCCTGGGCGAGGTCTCCTCCGGCTGCCGACGCTGCCACAGAGGCCACTCTCGCGGCCCCCGCGCCCCTCCAGCCTCCGCTAGCGTCCCGCCCGGCGGCGTCGGTCCCGCGACCGAGGCCACCGGCGCCCGCGTCCGCGGCAACAGGTAACAAAGGCGGCAGCACCTTTGCCTTCATGTTCGAACTGTCAGAGATGTTCGTCATTGATGAAATCACAGCCCTGGCCAGCAGGCTCGATGCTGTCCGGGAAGACCCGCCGTCGCTCCTGCAAGTTATGGCAGACAACGGCAAAATATTCCGTGCCCTCACCGATATAGGGCTAAAGTATAAAAATTACATTCGCGATGCTTAATTACGTAAGCGGACGGGTTAAACCACATACGCTCCGTATAGCGTATTTTAACGCCCAAGGCCTTAAGCCTCAACTAGACTTGGTGAAGGAGTTCGCTCACGAACATCAATTAGACCTATTCTTAGTGAAAGAGACATTTCTAAAACCACGTATACGCGATCCGCGTATCGCTAATTATAACTTAGTCAGGAATGATCGTACCACCCGTATGGGCGGCACCCTCGTTTATTTTAAAAGGTCTCTACACTGTATACCTATAGATCCTCCGGTCCTCACTAACATCGAGGCCTCTGCCATCCGGGTCAGTATGGCGAATCACCAGCCGATCACTGTTATTTCAGCTTATCCTCCGCCCAACAAAAAAGTATTATACACAGATATAGAAGCATTACTCGGCCACGGGTCTGCAGTCATAGTGGGTGGCGATCTTAATGCCAAACACTCCAGCTGGAATAGTAGAGCCACAAATAGAAACGGAATCTTATTAGATTCGCTGACAGACACGCTGAACTTTTCAGTAATAGCACCCGACGAACCAACACATTATCCGGATAACGTCGCGCACCGACCCGACATTCTAGACGTTGCGTTACTTAAGAACGTAACGCTCAATGTAAATTCAATCGAGGTTTTTCACGAATTAGAGTCAGACCACCGGCCCGTCGTCCTAAATCTAGGCCCACCGGTTAACTTTCAACCACCGACGAAAACAGTGATCGACTGGCAACGGCTAGAAAAGGATCTCGAGTCTATCAAGTCCGACGACCTTGACCTTATACCGGACGTCATCGACTCGGTCGACACGGCTCACAGTGCTATCTCTCATGTGACGTCACATATACAGAATAGGATCAAGGCCTGCTCCAGGCAGGTTCTGACGATGCAACCGCATCGCCTAAACCTGCCTCCAGAGGTCAGGAACTTACTCACACAGAAGCACAGAGCCACTAGACTTTACGACAGGTATCCGTCGGTCGAGAATAGGCGCCACCTCCGCTACCTACAGCGGGTGGTACGGGAACGTATCGCGGAACTCCGCGGCGAACGTTGGGACCGTTTGCTCGGCAACCTTAAGCCATCACATGTGGCTTTCTGGAAGCTGCCTCGCGCGTTCAAACAGGAGCCGCCCACTGTCATGCCTCCTTTGGACAGACCGGGACTGCAGCCGGCGCTCGATGACGATGAGAAGGCTGAATGCCTCGCCGATAGTCTCGAGAGTCAGTGCTCTCCAAATGCAGCAGCCGACCCGACACACGTTGACGAAGTTGATCGCCGCACAAAATTATGATTTCAACAATATGGATAACGTGTCCGAGGTTCTCGAGTGTGCAGAGAATGATTTTGGGATCATTTTTGAAATCCAATATGGCTGCCGCACAAATTTATGATTTCAGCAATATGGATATCGTGTCCGAGGTTCTCGAGCGTGCAGAGAACAAATCTGAGATCATTTTTTAAATCCAAGATGGCTGCCACACACAATAATTTTTTCAGCAATTCGGATATCGTGTCCGAGGTTCTCGAGGGTGCAGAGAACGATTTAGGATCATTATTGAAAAGGAAGATGGCCACCGCATAAAATTATGAAAACAACATTATGGGTATCGTATTCGAGGTTCTCGAGGGTGCAGAGAACGATTCTGTGATCATTTTTGAAATCCAAGAGGGCTGCCGCACACAATTATGTTTTCAGCAATATGGATATCGTGTCCGAGGTTCTCGAGGGTGCAGAGAACGATTTTGTGATCATTTTTGAAATCCAACATGGTCGCCGCACAAAAATATGATTTCAGTAATATGGATATCGTGTCCGAGGTTCTCGAGGGTGCAGAGAACGATTTAGGATCATTATTGAAAAGGAAGATGGCCACCGCATAAAATTATGAAAACAACATTATGGGTATCGTATTCGAGGTTCTCGAGGGTGCAGAGAACGATTCTGTGATCATTTTTGAAATCCAACATGGTCGCCGCACAAAAATATGATTTCAGTAATATGGATATCGTGTCCGAGGTTCTCGAGGGTGCTGAAAACAATTTTGGGATCATTTTTAAATCCGAGATGGCCGCCGTGCAAGATTATGATCACAAAAATATGGCTATCATATCTGAGGTTCTGGAGGGTGTAAAGAACGATTTTGTGATCATTTTACAAATCCAAGGTGGCCGCCGCTCAAAAGTATGATAACTACATTATGGGTATCGTATCCGAGGTTCTCGAGGGTGCAGAGAACGATTTTGTGATCATATTTGAAATCCAAGATGGCCGCCGCACAAAATTATGATTTCAGCAATATGGATATCTTAGCCGATGTTCTCGAGGGTGCAAAGATCGAATTGGTGATCATTTTTTAATTCCAAGATGGCCGCCGCTCAAATTATGATAACTACATTATGGGTATCGTATCCGAGGTTCTCGAGGGTGCAGAGAACAATTCTGTGATCATTTTTGAAATCCAAGAGGGCTGCCGCACGCAATTATGTTTTCAGCAATATGGATATCGTGTCCGAGGTTCTCGAGGGTGCAGAGAACGATTTTGTGATCATTTTTGAAATCCAACATGGTCGCCGCACAAAAATATGATTTCAGTAATATGGATATCGTGTCCGAGGTTCTCGAGGGTGCAGAAAACAATTTTGGGATCATTTTTAAATCCGAGAGGGCTGCCGCACACAATTATGTTTTCAGCAATATGGATATCGTGTCCGAGGTTCTCGAGGGTGCAGAGAACGATTTTGTGATCATTTTTGAAATCCAACATGGTCGCCGCACAAAAATATGATTTCAGTAATATGGATATCGTGTCCGAGGTTCTCGAGGGTGCAGAAAACAATTTTGGGATCATTTTTAAATCCGAGATGGCCGCCGTGCAAGATTATGATCACAAAAATATGGCTATCATATCTGAGGTTCTGGAGGGTGTAAAGAACGATTTTGTGATCATTTTACAAATCCAAGGTGGCCGCCGCTCAAAAGTATGATAACTACATTATGGGTATCGTATCCGAGGTTCTCGAGGGTGCAGAGTACGATTTTGTGATCATATTTGAAATCCAAGATGGCCGCCGCACAAAATTATGATTTCAGCAATATGGATATCTTAGCCGATGTTCTCGAGGGTGCAAAGATCGAATTGGTGATCATTTTTGAAATCCAAGATGGCCGCCGCTCTAATTATGATAACTACATTATGGGTATCGTATCCGATGTTCTCGAGGGTGCAGAGAACGATTTTGTGATCATATTTGAAATCCAAGATGGCTGCCGCACAAAATTATGATTTCAGCAATATGGATATCGTGACCGAGGTTCTCGAGGGTGTATAGAATGATTTTGTGATCATTTTTTAAATCCAAGATGGCCGCCGCTCAAAATAATGATAACTACATTATGGGTATCGTATCCGAGTTTCTCGAGTGTGCAGAGAACAATTCTGTGATCATTTTTTAAATCCAAGAGGGCTGCCGCAAACAATTATATTTTCAGCAATATGGATATCGTGTCCGAGGTTCTCAAGGGTGCAGAGAACGATTTTGTGATCATATTTGAAATCCAAGATGGCCGCTGCACTAAATTATGATTTTAGCAATATGGATATCGTGTCTGAGGTTCTCGAGAGTGCAGAGAACGATTTTGTGATCATTTTTGAAATCCAAGATGGCTGCCACACACAATTATGTTTGCAGCAATATGGATATGGTGTCCGAGGTTCTCGAGGGTGCAGAGAACGATTTTGGGATCATTTTTGAAAACGAAGATGGCCACCGCACAAAATTATGATGACAACATTATGGGTATCGTATTCGAGGTTCTCGAGGGTGCAGAGAACGATTTTGTGATCATATTTGAAATCCAAGATGGCTGCCGCACAAAATTATGATTTAAGCAATATGGATATCGTACTCGAGGTTCTCGAGGGTGCAGAGAATGATTTGGTGATCATTTTTCAAATCCAAGATGGCAACCGCACAAAATTATGAATTTAGCAATATGGATATCGTGTCCGAGGATCTCGAGGGTGCAGAGAACAATTTTGTGATCATTTTTGAAATCCAAGATGGCTGCCACACACAATTATTTACAAGGTTTTATGACGATACGTCACTCGAACGGTAAGCACAGTTGGAAGAGTAACGTAAGTAAAGTAAGTAGAGAACGCGAGAGGTCTTGGGGTCGAGCTCCGCATCGTTCATAAAATTTTGTTTAAAATTTAATTTGTGAACATAATTTTATTCACATCAAGGGTTTTGTGGTGCATCAAATTAGTTTCTTGCTCGTGTCGTATTTATCAATCATCTCTGGTTTATACACTCAAGTATCAAGTCCTTGTGAGGTATTCAAGGAGAGACAGGTTGTCAATTACGGTCAGGTGATCCACACACTGCTTTTACCAGTTCTGTTATTTTAAAAAAAGATAAAATTATCCCTTAAGTCAAGGGTGCTCAAAAGGCGATAGAGCGAGTGCTTTTTGAGTCGATCTCGAGAAAAAAAATCTGATATAGAACTATTTACAGATATTGTTTTAGGTAACTAAAATCGGTAGTAATCTTATGAAAAGTATGCTCATGACATGCAGTGTCATGCTGATTCAACATCCACAGTCACACTTTAGTTAAGTTTAGCACTTTAAACACTAGAACGCGTTTGTTTTGCAAGATTTTTTTTTTGTTATTATTATGAGTTTTTTCTTTGACGTTTTACATCAGACCTACACTTACCATGACTAAAAATGCATATTATTGTGCGCAAAACTAATATCTATGTGATTGTGACACTCTACCTAGACGACAATCCTTATCACACATACTTGAAGCCTCTCTAGAGTCGATCGATCGTAGTCTAACAATTTTAAGGTAGATGGCCAGCAGTTCAAGCTTGAGCACCCCTGCCTTAAGTGATAGCAATATAGGTTACTGCGGACGCTTTAGTGGCCAGCGTTGGTGAATCGATTCTTACCAGCAGATATTTATAGATCACCATTAGAGTTTTATGACGGTCATGAGTAATTTTTATTTTATTTTATTTATTTATTAAAGTAATCAACGCGTACACAACAATTATTTTTACAATATTAACCTAGGTTTTACAGAAAAACCCAAAGGATTACATAAATTTTAAATTATAAAAAGAAATCATGTATTAACAGAATAGACTTAAAAATGTACTATATATACTAACAAATAAAAGATTACAATAGCGCACGCGTGTGTTTGTGTGTGTGTGTGTGTGCGTGTGTGGTGTGTGTGTGTGCGTGTGTGTTTGTGTGTGAGTGCACCGTTACCTATTATTATTATTTTTTACGATGATGTTTTATTATTTCTGTTTTTAACTTAATTTTTGATAAGTGAAATACGTCAAACTCAAAGTACTGTTTATTATAAACTCGTGACAGACGCGGAATTATGGAATTTTGGGCATCATGCAATACTAAACGTTTCAATCTTCGACTACAATATTTTCTGCCATAACTTTTCGAGCAGTCAGCATCTTTGCTGATTGATACGAGAAGAAAGACATATAGATACCACAACGGTGCCTATTTCTCCCGTGAAGCAGTAATGTGTAAGCATTACTGTGTTGCGGTCTGAAGGGCGCCGTAGCTAGTGAAATTACTGGGCAAATGAGACTTGACAACTTACGTCTCAAAGTGACGAGCGCAGTTGTAGTGCCGCTCAGAATTTTTGGGTTCTTCAATAATCATGAGCGGCACTGCATTGTAAAGGACAGGGCGTATCAATTACCATCAGCTGAACGTCCTGCACATCTCGTCCCTTATTTTCATGAAAAAAAATCTCGAGATTAGAATCGAGAAATAGGCAATATTGAATTGGTTGTTGATCAGTGCTCAACTTCTCCGTCAAAAGTTTTTATTTAATTTAATTAAGCATTTGTCACTTATAACTTATTTTTCTTTATTTTACAAAGGAGGAACGTCCAACCCTAGTCCTTCCTTGGCTTTTGTTGTCGGCCATAAGGAAACTGTTGTGTGAGTTAACGAGTCTGTCTTGGTCTCGGAACATGTGTCCTTCTTGGACCAGCAAGGAGTCCTTGCGTACGATTTCTCATAGCGAAGCTTCTATCTATTTTACCTGGTGTTTACATCACTTGTTTACAGGTATACATACTATTATTAAATAATTTATTTATACCACTAACTTACACACAAGAACACTATATCCACACAATATGCCCTTTCAAGAAACGCGGTCCATTAATTGAACTCAATGAGTAATCAGCAGCGATTAGCGAGACGGCCACTCAAAATATGAGTAAAACTGGGTTACAATCTAGGCTATGGTCTAATGAACATTAGCTGCATCTACAATTATTAAATATTCATTCGGATGAAGTACCAGAACCTTCTTCTAATTGAGTTATTCAGATTAATGTACTTAGTAGAATATAATTGACATCGCCTTCATATAAAAATACAAAAAAAGGTGATTTGTAATTCGTTACGCATTAAAAAACGACTAATGACACATTGTACTCCGCCTATCATCCGGAGACTTCATAATGTATAACTCATTTGCCTTTATTCTGGATCTAGTACTCTTCTATATCATACCACGACAGTAGCACGTGCAGCAGTATTTAGCAGTAGGATAAGGTATGGTGGCAGTTCTACCCCGGTGAAGACTTTATTATGCAGTTAGATCTACTAAAGTTTTGAAACAGAAAAATAATTGCATTGCGGTTCTTTTGCTGATGATTTTAGAGATAGAGATATTGTTAAAGAATTTTAATTAACCTAAATTTCCAGCTATTACCATGATCTGAAAATGTCAACTGCATTTAAAACTTTTCCAAGCGCGCTTACTCCAAACAATGATCCCGACTACGGACTTGAATTGGCTGTGAGGAGACGTCGTACAAAATCAGTGCAAGGTGAAGATCAACTGCGAAAAAAACTTATTGCGCACTTGTGGGTGCAACATTATATTCCACGTATGAAGTAAAGTAAGTATAGACTACTTTTTACACTTCGTTCAAATGATTTCAGCTATGCAGACCGAGTACCATCTGCAGTGAATTCCAGCCAATTAATTGACATCTCACGAAAAAGTTTCACAAACGTTAGTGAGGAGGATGTTCCTTTGGATATATTTGATCCCTCATTGATAGTAGCCAACCACACGATGAAAGATTTAGGGACATATTACGAGGACTGGTTTGGTAGCGAAGTGTCCGTTCCACGTGATATAGATCGTATTCTTGAACAATTTATTATTATGCTGCTGCGAATAGGCATATATCTAAAAAAGGACAACGTTGATATTAACAAATTCTTGAACAGTTCAGTAAACATAATACCCATTCAAAGTACGATACAATGCGCTCCAATAGCACAAGATGAAGATGAAACACCAGCGGTGGTAGGTGTTAGTAAATGTAGAATGGCATCATATTTAAGAGATTATCCTAATATATTTAGGAAAAAATCTTCCGATGACCCTACACTAAAATCATTGCATAATATGCAGTTGAATTCAAAAATAATTAATGGTATTAAAGAATCAGAAAATAATGAAGAATCAAGTAAACAATTTGGAGCATCGGAAAAAGATGTATCATCATCGAAATATATTAGTGATGATAATCTTGGTATCAAATCAAAAAGCACACAGATCACTAAAACAAAAGAAGTTTTACAAATGGGTAATCTGACAAACCAGTCGAAAGATATTGAAATTAAATCGAACTCTCAAGAAAGTATAAGAAGTGTAATAGAGAGGTTTAAAAAACGAGTGAACGCTGTACATACTTCACACCTTGCACTTCATAATAATTCAACAACAAATAATAGACAAGATTCAATAAAATCTAGAAAAAGAGTGAAAGAAAAAAAAGATTAAGAGAAATGTTATAAAAAAAATCTGTAAAAAATTCCAAAAAAGAAAACCAGTTAAATTTTAATAAAAAAAATTTTTAATCGGATTTCGTATATTTCTTGCATCTTCGAGCCTTTTTCATAATGTTAAGAAATAACAAACTTCTATATATTTTACATTTACTAAATATGATCATGTCTAGAATATCAAATGGTATTAACTAAATATGATCATATCAGGAATATCAGTTAAATTTCAAAGTACAGTAAAGAAAGTATAGAGGAAAATAAATTATTATATCCAGATACTTGTTTGACTGAGTCCTTTTAATATAGGTAGCCTTTATTTATTGAAATTGACAAACTGTATTAACAATAGCAACTTCGGGATCCAAAAACATTACACGGAAATTGTATTCGTTTGGATTTAATAAATTAAATTGGTAAAATGGTAATCGATTAGTAATTATCCAACCAATTTGTGGAACCTCATGGTCCAATCGCAAGTCATATGGAAATATCATTGTTTTATTATTTCTTGCCACTATACCTAAGTTTTGAATTTTATATTCGCTATTTGTGTTCCAACATCCGATACCGTCTTGCGAAACAAGGTTAAAGAACATGATACCATTGCGGTCGACCGCTGTGGCAGATACCTGGCCGATAGGCCCACGGCTTTCTCCAAGTATTTTAAATTCATCCACTGAGTTTTCTACTCGTGAAGGGTCTCGAATGACCGCCGTAGAAACCACAAATTCCAGAGAACTCGACATCGAGTGATAGTATAGCGGTCGGTCGCCTAAGTAGTAGCTTCCAAGAGATAAGCCAAATACTCCATCAGTCCATTGGAAATTCACGCCATGTAAGGTGTAGTTAGATAAAATCGGATCAGGATAAAATGTGTAGTGATTAAATCTCCAGAAAGATGCGTCAGAACATCTAAATACAATGATACCGAATCGCCTCACATCTGATATGTAAACGTGTAAATCTCTGCATTGTGCGTCCCTGGAGTCAACGATAATGTTGGTAATCAATTAATTTTGTAAGACATACTCTTCGGGAATGGTAAATTTTCCAATAATTGTATCAGTTTCTAAATCAGTAGCGATTAAAGCAGGCGGGCAGATTTGACTTGGTGTTTCAAACCCTCCAACTTGACCGGCATCCAGGACCCACATAACGCCACAATGATCTATAACTATTCTGAATATTGAAGTGAATCCCGTGCAGTTTCCTGGAAGTTAATATTAAATATTTAAATAATATGTGTATGAATCTTTTTAAATCATGTGTTTAGGCATTTCAATTGGTTTATGAAACTTAATTTATGCGCTCTGCTGGGTGACATGCGTTATCCTTAAAAGAGTGATCCCAATGAAATTATAGAAATATATAAAAAAGGTGAAGATATATTATCATTTCACGCATCGGGTAACTCTAAAGCACCCTAATTGTGACGTATTTTGTCATAAAGTTTGACAATGACAAAGATCAGTTGTTTTTTCTTTGTATTTTCATTCATTTTATTTTATTCATCATTATCATTTTTACATCATTTTAATGTGTTATGCTGCTCGTAATACGTTTTCCGGCTGTTTGGTGAAATATTTAAAATTTAAATTCTCGTACTACAAAACTAATGTTTTTTATACTTTATATATAACGCTGTACAAACTTTTATTATTTTTATATGAATCTGATTTATCGAGTTACATTTAGTCTTATGTTTATTCGTCGTCATGTTTTCTCTAAACCACAACAAAATGGATGCGGCTGTTTATTGCTAGAACCCAAAGTCCGTGAAGGCTGGAGTGACTCAAGACTTATGTATATTAAAAATATGTTGGTGTGATCACTTAACACCCGGTGACCCGTACGCTAGTTTGTTCTCCTTTTCCATAAAACAAATGTTGGTAGTCTCCAACAAGCATTGCTATGCCCATGACAGTAGAGGAAATTTCTTCTCGGGCCATTCAGGTCCCTCCCGGGATATCATTCTGTGTGTGCCAGTTCCAGAATTAATTCGTGTCTTCCATCGAGACAAGTCGCAGTTCGAACCATTTGACCGCGTGCAACGATCCAAATACCAAGATACAAGATATTTATTTGCAGTATTCTGTGAAAGGCTAAATCGCTTAGCGTTCGTAGACACATCACTGCATTGTGTATCTTCACCACACTCATCACAGTGAGTGTTCCGAAGAACTGTGTGACCTGATTCCTGCTCCCAAATACCATCGCTCTACACGCCATTAACTTAAAAATCCTCATCATCCGCATGTGTGGCGTTCTGTTACAGTGCAAATTTCTTTCACACACAGCTATGGAACGAATTTCACTGTGATGGTTTCAAGGACTATTCAACTTGATGATATCATGACCTTCAAAAAAAGCACCTACACTCATCTCAAAGTCTCGCAATGCTGCTGTGATTCTGGTGTTGCAAAAGAATATAGGCACGGTGATCCCTGATCCTCTTCGATAAAAATGGGGAGAATATATAGCGCAGTAATTCCTTAACATGAACAACATAACATGCCTGTGTTACCTTGATTATGCCATCCCCAATTTGGAAAAGGAGCTAGAGGGGGTGATTCTTCAAGCGCTTCAACTGGTAACGAAGAAAAAGTAGCAGGTATTCCACTTTTCCATCTAGGAGTGCTGACAAAAACTCCATCCTTCCATCGTTCGACGCCGAGCGGAACAACGTTAGCTTGAATAAATTCTCTGGAAAGTAAAATATCAGTAATTAATTATCAAAATGTATATTTTATGTCACTTAGTAATAATTGCATCCTTTATTATAATGTTTTGAAGAGGGAATTGAAATAGAACGATATAATATATGAGTAGTTTGAAATGACATGAAAAGAAGCATATTTAAAGACCTTTTTTTGTAATTATTACTACGGTGGCAGGTGTTGTCATTGTAATCTTTGATTGTATTATTAATAATATATACGATCTGTAACAACATGAATATTGTCCAAATAGTGAAGTTCCGACAATCGAATTTACTGAAAGTTGAAGCACTGGGAGTGTACAAATTTAGAGTAAGACGGGCCAAATCCGCAATTCATATTTTAAGGTCACACAAACAGATTGAAACTATTTAAACGTAGGTGAACCGCGTACCATAACCCTTTCACCCCAATACAACGTAAAAGATAACAAATTCGCAATTAATTTTCAATGTATAAACTTTTAACAGTAAATATTAACGTAGGCAAATAGCGAAACGGCAAAAGTATGCTTAAAGACAATGTAAGCACATATTCTCCTTAGTCGTGTGTCAACTGTCACTGTCCAAATTTTAATCTGAACTGAACAAAATGAGAACGGCATCTGGAGTGTGAGAATGTTTTGGGTTTATATTTTCCCAACTTTAGTATTTCGCAACTGGCGCTTTTTCAGTTTTTCAAATATTTTTTTAAAGTTGGGGGAAGAAAATAATTAAATAAAACTCAATTTACAAACAGAAACGGAACGCCATTATTTAAATTATTTTACAACATTTTCGGGGATGCGCATCGATTGTTTTAAGTCTTGAAAGCCAAAAAAAGAACAACTGTCATGTCAAAGTGAAAATCTTGGGTATTTGAATTTCACATTTGCAAAAACGTGAAACTTTATTTACTAGCTGTTTTATGTCGTGTACTGTGTGTTTTTTGAAACATTGGCTTATTTATTACTACATCTTTTCCCAACGACGTTGAGTTGAGTTTGTGCTGTTTCGTTCAAAAAGCTGTACAGTTTGCGAAAGGAGGCTTATTACGTTGTTTTGATTTGCGCTTTACCTGCGCTTTGTAGAGCGCTGGAATGTGGGCCGGCTTGAAGTATTGCCGTGCTCTATTGATGACGCCCAGCTTCTTCGAAGCCAATTTGGCTTTGCCCTCCAGATGGTCACGAAATTGGCAATCGGTCGAGATTTCGAGACCTAGTATTCCGATACTAGGCGAGGCTTTAAGGGAAGTGTTTTCGAAGAGCGGTGATACGACAAATGGGGTTTATTTAGTGGTAAACGCGCAAACTTGAGTCTTCTGGGGGTTAAATTGGACAAGGTTCAATTTACCCCATTCCGCGACCTTCTCGAGAGAGGACTCGATACACAACACAAGTTTCTCCCGGCACTGGTCGACGATTTCCCGAGAGAGACCTGCATGGCCCGTGTATTCAGCATCACCAGTGCTGTCGTCTGCATAGCAATGTATGTTGGAGGTGTCCAACATATCATTGATATGCAGAAGAAACAGCGTAGGAGATAGCACACAGCCTTGGGGCACTCCAGCATTCACGGCTTCGGGTTAAAATCCAATATCCGTCGACAACGACCAGTATGCTGCGCCCAGTGAGGAAGCTGGAGGTCCACTTGCACAAGCTATATATGCACTAGTTGAGCAGTAGGTAGTATTTAACAGACTTCAAAAAAGGAGGAGGTTCTCAATTCGACGCGTACATATATATATTTTGGTTCATTTATGTTTAAAGATATTTATTTCTCATTAAAAACATAATATTGTCACTTACATGAGAACATAAAAATATGATGTAATAATTTATCCGCCGTTCTTTAGATGTTCAGTACATATATATTACACATTATAGTACTTATTCTTCTTCACAAAATTTAAGATTACACACTTTTACAGGGCACTGTCACATAACAAACAATTTCAGACATGTGTTTTATAAAAACTTTGAAACAATATAGTCTGATAGCTCACGTTTAAATGTTTTTAGTGACTTAATCTTTTTGAGAGATGAAGGTAGACTATTAAAAAGTTGTGCGCCCTCGTAAATAAACATACGCTTGCCGTAATTTATTCTTGTCTTAGGTAGTATCAAGTAGCTGGCTCGTCTCGTGCTGCGTGCATGTTTAGTTTGGGTGAGTAAGATTGATGTATGGATGGAATTATGTAGAATTTTTTGTATCAGTATACATGTATGGTATGTGTAAAGTTGTTTTATGTTCATGAGGTTAGTTTGTTTGTATATTTTAGAAGTAGGTGTTAAATAAGCGAAATGAAATAACATTTTTATGAGTCTATTTTGTATTGTAAATAGAAAAGACAAGTGTCATCTGCATACAAGGTTATATGACCATGTAATCCTAAATTAACGATATCATTTATATAAATTGAGAAGAGTAGGGGCCCCATGATTGATCCCTGTGGTACACCAAAACTAACTGGAAGGGGTTCACATTTGTAGTCGCCAATTTTTACAATCTGTTGTCGATGACTGAGGTACGATTGGAAAACTTTAAATGCATTGCCGGTTATTCCTATGTTCTGAAGTTTAGTTTCAAGGATTGAATGACTTACTGTGTCAAACGCCTTCTTTAAATCAACAAATATGCCCAACACAATGTTCTTACTGTCAATATTTTGTCTCACTTTTGTCACTAAGTCAACGGCCGCAGCTGTACAGTATTACTTTTTGGTCTGAAACCGAATTGGCGCTCTGTAATGTATTGTATTGATTCCATATAAGATTCAAGACGGTTGTGCAATATTTTTTCTACTACTTTAGATAGTACTGGGAGCACAGAGATTGGTCTATAGTTGCCGGGATCAGTTTTGGAGCCAGATTTATGAATGGGACTGACTTTGGCTACCTTAAGTGAGTCTGGGAATCGTCCTTCCTCGAAAACTTTGTTGATGCATTCGGTAAGAACTGGAGCTATAAGGTTTTTTATACATTTTAGGGCCTTAGTACTGATACCATCAATACCAGTGCTGGAATTTGGGTCCAAATTGTCAATTATCCTTGTAATTTCATCTACAGTGGAGGGGCTTATATCTGAGAGTTTTTTTTGAGTTATTTGAGGTATCGTTTGGGTGGGCAGTGGTATGATTATTATGGAACTGGGCCGGAATTTGGTTAGCTAATATTGACCCTATAGTAGCAAAATAATCGTTAAACGTATTGCATATTTCATGGACGTCAGAGATTTCCCTTGAATTAATTACTAGTTTTGAGGGAGCACAACTTGATTTTAGTTTGTTGTTGGAAAGGCAATCAATAAGATTCCATGTTTTTTTTGGGTCTTTGATATGGTAAATGAATTTATTTAAGTAGTAGGCATCTTGTGTTTTCTTTATTAGTCTAGCTGTTTTGTCCCTTTCCATTTTGTCCTTACTCTGCAATAATTTATTATTTGGATCTTTCTGAAGTTTTAACCAACATTCATTTCGCTGATTAATCGCACTCAGAATTTCTTTGTTAATCCAGTCTGCTTTAGGTTGATTTAATTTGATTTGATTTATTATTATTTATTTGATTGTTTCTTGCTTTTTTATCTGACCGTTTATTTATACATATACATATGTATGTACGTGTGTATATTAGAATGATTTTGTTTCAATTATTTGTGTAGGTATTGATCTCTAAAAGTCAAGCAAACGGGGTCGTAACATAACCCCAAAACTTCTTAAAAAAACAAACTTAACTTATGACTCCCAACTTTATAAAAAAAAGAAAATAAATGCCACATATTCTTATACAATGATCTATTAAATGTAAATATTTCATGTTTCAACACGATTTTTTTTTTGGTGTACGAGACTTCCACTGAAACCTGCCATTCACCTTTACATTGTTGCTTATTGAGTAAAAATATTTTAAGCTTCTAACTTCAGTTGAAGTAAATTCGGCAATGTATAGATATAACAGTCGAAGCATGCGGTGTAATTTGTATCGTGTTCCATATTTCGGCTTTGTTTTTAGACAACGTGATTTGTCTGTATGTCATTGCCTTTTCTATACTGTATGGATTAAACAAAGATTAAGAAATAACGATTGAGAATTTGTAAATTCAGCATCGATTTGACATAATATGTATGACATACAAACCGGATTATGAATAATCTTAATTTAGAGGTCGGAAAAGAAAGCGGCTGTTAGGACCCTATATTCTCTCTCATAAGGCATCTTATGATGATACATTAATAATGAATTTTGAGCATAGATTCCATATTAAGACGCTTCCTGGAAAACCAACCTAAAAGCATAATTTTATCTCGGATGCCAAAACACTCTCTATTCCTCTGGTGTTTCAAATGTAGATGTTGATCACCTACTATCGGGGGACCCGTACCCTTATCCATAACGAAAGAGATTAGAATAGTGAAAAAACAGTGTAAACAGCCAGAAAAAACATGCCATACTGGATATCCAGTTGCCTTAAATGTAGCCTCTTGGTTTTCCTTTGATGGCAGATATAAATAATTTGTTTAAGATTGCGTCCCAATAACTGCGTGCTATTAAATTAATAAGAACAAAACTTTAAAGTACCTAAACAATAATATATTCCACAAATTAGATAGTAAAAATTGCTAAGATTATAACGCCTGTAAGAAATTGATAGCAAAATTAGAATTCCGCGTCAAAAATCACTGTACAGTGATTAATTACTTTGCAGACTGTTTACTACTTGACAATCAAAATTGGTTACAGAAACTATAGATTTGCTTTCCTATTCTATGTACTGTATTTCCGTAAGAGATGGTCTTCCCCACTGCATGGTTTCTTCGTCTGTACGCTATATATTTTAAGTGTATCGTAAATACTATCTTGGACGATGGTACGGCACCAGTTGTTTTATATATTTTTTTTTTATGGAATAGGAGGACAAACGAGCGTACGGGTCACCTGTTGTTAAGTGATCACCGCCGCCCACACTCTCTTGCAACACCAGAGGAATCACAGGAGCGTTGCCGGCCTTTAAGGAAGGTGTACTCGCTTTTTTTGAAGGTACCCATGTCATATCGTCCCGGAAACACCACACAAGGAAGTTCATTCCACAGCTTTGTAGTACGTGGCAGAAAGCTCCTTGTAAACCGCACTGTGGAGGACCGCCACACATCCAGATTGTGAGGATGATATCCTAACTTGTGGCGTGTCGTGCGAAGGTGGAATTCGGCGGCAGGAATCAGGTTAAACAGCTCCTCGGAACACTCCCCGTGATAAATGCGGTAGAAGACACACAATGAAGCGACGTCTCTACGCAACGCCAAGTGATCCAGCCGTTCACATAGTACTGGGTCCCCGACAATTCGAGCTGCTCTGCGTTGCACGCGATCAATTGGATCGAGCTGATACTAGGGTGCGCCAGACCAGAGATGACAGCAATACTCCATGTGTGGCCGGACCTGCGCTTTGTACAGCGCTAGAATGTGGGCCGGCTTGAAGTATTGCCGTGCTCTATTAATGACGCCCAGTTTCTTTGAAGCCAATTTGGCTTTGCCCTCCAGATGGCCATGGAATTGGCAATCGCTCGAGATTTCAAGACCCAGTATTCCGATACTAGGCGAGGCTTTTAGGGAAGTGTTGTCGAAGAGCGGTGATGCGACAAATGGGGTTTTTTTAGTGGTAAACGCGCAAACTTGAGTCTTCTGGGGGCTAAATTGGACAAGGTTCAATTTACCCCATTCCGCGATCTTCTCAAGAGAGGACTCAATAGAAGACACAAGTTTCTCCCGGCACTGGTCGACGATTTCCTGAGAGAGACGTGCATGGCCCGTGTATACGGCATCACCAGTTCATCTGCATAGCAATGAATGTTGGATGTGTCCAACATATCATTGATATGCAGAAGAAACAGCGTAGGAGATAGCACACAGCCTTGGGGCACTCCAGCATTCACGAGCTTCGGGTTCGAGCAATGTCCGTCGACAACGACCTGTATGCTGCGCCCAGTGAGGAAGCTGGGGGTCCACTTGCACAAGCTCTCGGTAAGCCCAAATGATGGAAGTTTAGAGAGGACCGCCTTGTGCCATACACGATCAAAGGCCTTCGCTATATTCAGGCTAACTGCCAGGCCTTCCCCCTTGCTTTCAATAGCCGCAGCCCATCTATGTGTAAGGTATACCAGAAGATCACCTGCCGACCGACCGTGGCGAAAGCCGTATTGTCGGTCGTTGATCAACTGGTGACCCTCTAGGTATACCAAGAGCTGACGGCTAATTATGCTCTCCATGATTTTGGAGAGCAGGGAGGTTATAGCAATAGGCCTGTAGTTTGCCGAATCCGAACTGTCTCCTTTTTTTTGGATCGGATGGACAAGGGCTGACTTCCATGAGTCAGGGACTACGCCTTTGGAATAAGAGTGCCGGAATAAACGCGTTAGCACCGGCGTCAACTCAGGGGTACACGTTTTAAGCACGATTGGAGAAATGCCATCCGGCCCGCTACGTCCAACGAAAGCAGAGCTCGCCTAACAGTTTTCTGTCTGAACTGTACTTCAGGCATAGAGCTCTGACACCGCGGGATGGTCGGCGGTGTTTTTCCGTTGTCGTCAAGAGTCGAGTTGGAGGCGAAAAGAGCGCACAGGAGATCGGCTTTCTTTTTTGCCGTATGGGCCAGGGTGTCATTCCTCATGTGCAACGGCGGCATGGACGGCTGGCTGAAGTTACCAAGAGCAGCTTTCGACAACGACCAGAACTTGCGTGTTCCGGTCGGATAACTGGAAAGCTGCTCGCCGATTTTGACGACGTGTTTTGACTTTGCACGGGCGATTTGCCGCTTAAAAAATCTGGAAGCACGGTTGTATTTCCTCTTAAGAACTATGCAGTTCGGATCCTTTGTGCCCAGCGCCGCAACCTAAGTTCGATACGCCTGTTTTTTGCAGTCAGATGCTGCTTTAACTGACGCATCGAACCAGGGCTGTGATCTGCCACCGATCGGTACTACAGAGCTTGGTATAAAAATATCCATGCCCTGTAATATCACATCGGCTACTGCAACGGCGCAGGCACTAGGATCATCCGAAGGGAAACAAACCCTCCAAGGGTAGGATGCAAAAAAGGAACGCATCCTATCCCAATCTGCTGACTTGTAGTGCCAAACGCGGCGGGTCGCTGGTGGTCTGCGACGTGGGCGTCGGATAGGCACTACACTGACCTGGTAACCATCGGGATGTGTAGTCAGCAGAAGATCTAATAAGGACGGCATGTGGCTATCCACATCCGGGAGCCGCGTTGGCGACGCAACCAATTGGGACAGACCGTACGCCAATGCAAAATCATGCACAGATCACCCTGCGTTATCTGTGGTACGTGATCCAAGCCATTCGGCATTGTGCCCGTTGAAATCACCAAAGACTACAATTTCAGCGGAGGGGATCTGTGCAAGCACGTCGTCAATTGCCGCTTGAACGCAGCCCATGAGATTGATGGTTTCTGCGTTACCACTATGGGACCTGTAGACACACGTATAGATGCGGACGCGGTCCTCTAAATCAACGCGGAGCCAGAGAGTGGACAGGTCCCTACCCTCAACGTTGCCGAGACGGCGACAGCAGATATCCTCCCTAACGTACACACATACCCCGGCATGAGGCAAAAAATTGTACTCAATTTTGTACCCGGGGTACGTTAAATATGACGTATCGCTAGGTCGAGATATCTGCGTCTCCGTAAGGAAACACAAGGCCGGCTTCGCCGTCTCAAGGTGGTGGTGGATGGCGTTTAAGTTGGAGTGAATTCCCCTGATATTGCAAAAGTCCACGTTGAGTGTGGAGCGGGGTGCCGTGGTGTTACTGCCTCGTTTGTCCTTGGTCATGCGCGGTACTGTGCCCTCCCCAGAATACGAAGGGCAGCCCGAGCTAGAGTGCTCGGGGAGGGATTCTCCGACTCTGGTAGAGCCGGTACCCTCCTGGAGTACTATCTCTTTAGGGACCGCTTTCATAATCTTTGTTGGGGAAGGGGGGGGGGGGGGATGGCCTCCGGTCCTCGACACTAACCTATACGAAACATAGCGGCACTAGGCCGCTACTTCACGCCGGTATTCTGTGTGAGTGTGGTAATTAACCCGGATGAGTCTGGCCCGATTGTGCTGACGTCAAAAGACGGCTGCGTGACTCTCCCACTTCTAAAAAGCCCTTAGTCGCCTCTTACGACACCCATGGGCCTGGGACTCCCCTATTCTTTTTATGCCCCGGGGAAAGTACAGGGCATGAGAAGCTCTTAAAATATTTGATACAAACAAAAAAAAGCTAAACAAAAATGATTTCATCATCATCAGCTAGAAGACGTCCACTGCTGGACAAAGGCCTCCCCCAAAGATTTCCACGACGATCGGTCCTGCGCTGCCCTCATCCAACGTATTCCGGCGATCTTGACCGGATCGTCGGTCCATATTGTGGAGGGCCTACCAACACTGCGACTTCCGGTACGTGGTCGCCATTCGAGAACTTTACTGCCCCAACGGCCATCTGTCCGTCGAACTATGTGCCCTGCCCACTAACACTTCAGTTTCGCAATCGTTTGGACTATGTCGGCTACTTTGGTTCTCCCACGGATCTCCTCATTTCTGATTCGATCTTGCAGGGCAAACTCCGAGCATAGTCCTCTCCATTGCCCTCTAAGCGACCATGAGCTTTCTCATAGGGCCCATAGTTAGCGACCACGTCTGCGTACCGTAAGTCATCACTGGCAACACACACTGATTGGAAACCTTTGTCTTCAGACACTGCGGTATTTGGGACGAGAAGATTTTACGAAGCTTCCCGAACGGGCAGCGTTGGATCCGAGTTGGATTCGACGAGTGACCTCTTTCTCGAAATTGGACCTGCCTAACTGGATTGTTTGTCCGAGGCAGACGTACTCGTCGACAATTCCGAGAGTACAGTTCCCAATTGTTATGGGAGTAGGTGCGACATGGACATTTGACATGATCTTCGGCTTGTCCATGTTCATTTTGAGACGTACTCCTTGGGAAGCTGTATTGAGACCATCGAGCACATGACTATTATAAACGAAAATGATTTATGAGCATCATAACTACCTATTAATGAATCATTTTTAATTATGAGTATTATTAAAAGCAGATTCGTAGCAGGAAGTTGAATGATGTTTCACAATAAAAATATTAATTATAAAATAACAAGAATTACCCGTTTTTGATGGCTCGGAGTTTCGATTTCGCTTATGCCGATGTCGCCGATGCTTTCATCGGGCGACGGATAAGCGAAATCTATTTGTTTCCATCGATACAAAGTTCCTATTGCTCTTCCTGCCGAACTTTCTGCATCTTCAGTTATTATTATGACCAATACTGCTAGATAAAGAATTATCTGAAAATTTACAAGTTATATTTAGTATAAAATTCGCATCGCCTAATGTCATTTTGTGATTATTATCATCTTATTATCACTTTTTACTATAAGAAAATGTATACTGTAAGAAAAATCCCAGAAAATGTACAAATATCCCAGAAAATGTACAAAACAAATAAAAGAATTGTTAAAAAACGTTTGTGTGGAAAAGGTTACTATAGCATAAACGATTTTCTTAATGACACCACGGACTGCGAATAAAGCGAACACCCTCAGGCTCTTTAATTATAAATGTTTATTGTACGATATCACATTGTAATCCATATTTTATATTTAAAATAAAGCCCGCTGAGTTTCTTGCGCCTATTCTTCTCAGGTCTGAGGCAGTCTCTTTTGAATGGGTGGTAGTTTTTGACGTTCAATAAGTGATTTTAAATCCTATTTTGAATAAAAATATTTGAATTTGAATATAAACGAATAGTTTAAATATGTAAACAATTTGTTATGTTTTTAAAGTGATAACCCTCACTTATTAATATGAGTATTAATTCAATTTGAGTATTAATCCAATAAAATTTGATTCATATTTTATTTATGTATTAATCCCAGAAGTGAGGTGAGTAAAAACATAACAAATCGTTTAGATTTACAAGAGCGACTTATCAAGTCAATATCCTAATATGCAAATATTTATTTTGTTTTCAAATTTTATTTGTGTACCACTCATATTGTTACTGTAGATAATGACGTGTAGGTGGTTTTTAGGCTGCATTGCATCATATTAGCTGTTATAGTTAAGATTTAAGACAAATTTAACGCTGTCTTTAACATAGACTGCGGATTGTGTTGTAATCCTTAGCTTAAAGTTAAAAAGTGACATATCATTGTACTAGCTACTTGTTTAACGTTTGATAACGGTGATTTCTTGACTTGGAAAAGTATGCTAGTGAATGCGTGTTGAATGAACGCTAGCGTTACGATCGTCGGTCCATCTTGTGGGGGTTCTACCAACACTACGTTGGCATTCGAGGACCTTACTGCCCCAAGGCCATCTGTCCGTCGAGATATGTGCCCTGCCCACTGCCACTTCAGTTTCGCAATCATTTGGGCTATGTCAGTGACTTTGGTTCTATCAACCTATGTGTACGGAAATGTATATATAGACTGCTCGTTCGGGTACGATACGATGTACTGATTGGTCAATAGTTTTTCAATTTCGTCATAGTTCAATGACAAGATGGTGGAGCTATGCCATGTTCGCATGCTGCCATATTACATCATCCGGTAGACATCTTACGTCACTGACTCTCATTAGAAATCAAAGACATATATCATCTTTAATATAAAAGACGCTTATGAAAGACCTCTTTATAATGAGACTAGCAATGTCCCGTATTTTTTTTTATTTTTGCATTATTTTCTTTAGATTGACATTTTTAAATTCGTTATACCTTTTGAAGGGAAAGTCCGATTTTAATAAAATAAAAAGTATTTTACAAGTATTAAAATGGTCTTTAAAATATCATTGACGACCTGTATAGCCGAGTGGTTAGCGATCCTACGTACTAAGCTAGAGGTCCCGGGTTCGAATCCCGGTAGGTGCAAGCATTTATATGATGAATATGGATGTTTGTTTCCGAGTCATGGATGTTTAAAGGTATTTATGTATGTTTATATGAATTTATGAATGTTTAAGTAAGTATATTGTATTAAATATATCATTGTCATGTAACCCATAACACAGGCTATATGTGCTTAACTTGGGGCAAGATAATTTGTGTGAAAGTGTGTCAATATCAATAATGGGATAAGGATTAATACAAAGGTATGAATGATGTGGTTTGATTATTGTCGGCACAATAAAAAGTAGTTATATTGGCAAAAGTACAGTAGTTAGACATAAAGTATAACGGACTTTTTTGTAGATATTGAAACGCTCTACAATATTGTAGAACATTTTTTTGTTCTGTCATAAATAGATTTTGAAGAAACTTTACCATAATACAGCTTACACATCAGAATAACACATAGGCTATAAATTATAAAGATATAGTGTGAATTATCCAAAATATAACAACAAGTGTCAAGTAAGTAGGATATGAATCTGCCATCTGCGAGCTATTCTGGCATGTGCCGCAAAAACCGTCATCATCATAAGCCGGAAGACGTCACCACCCCAAAAGATCACCAAAACGTACGGTCCTGCGCTGTCCTAATCTAACGTATTCCGCCGATCTAGATCAGATCGTCGGTCCATCTTGCAGAATATATAATATAATACTAGCTGACCCAGCAAACGTTGTATTGCCGATATTAAAATCGCGATACAAAAGTAACTGTTGATCGTAGATGGGTGAAAATTTGAAGTTGTATGTATTTTTAATGCTGACTCATAATCAAACAAATTTAAAAAACAATGTAAAAAAAATAAAAAAATAAAATCATGTGGACCACCCTTAACATTTAGGGGGATGAAAAATAGATGTTGTCCGATTCTCAGCCCTACCCAATATGCACTCAATATTCAGAATCGGTCAAGCCGTTTCGGAGGCGTTCAAAGTATAACACCATGACACGAGAATTTTATATATTAGAAAAGTATATAATGGAATATTATCTACTATCTTTACATTCCATACAAAAAAAACTGCGAAGCTGACAGAGGTGACTCTTGGATAAGCCTCTCATTACTGCCTCGCCTAGCATCGAAGAACTAGGTCTCAAAGTCTCAATTTATCAATTAGTCAAATCAAATCAAATCAACTTTATTTGCTAGAAAAGGTAATAATAAGATGTTGTTGGCATATAATTAACAGCTGCTCTTATCCTAACCCATAAGGCATGCAAACTTATAGTGGAATACATAGTCAGTTCACGTTTTAATTTCTGTAAAAATGATAATATACTGTACTATACTAAAAAAAGATATACATCCCAAGAAAACTTAAATTAACATCAATCATACAATATTTATTATTTCAAAGGCTTATTCTATTTAATTTATAATATAATGTCATTAGCTTGAGATGACACAATGATGTTGAGTTCAGTCGAAGTTAATTTTTATTATTTAGTATTTTATCGTCAAGAAAATCTTTTAATGAGTTGTATGCTTTTTTATTAAGTAAGATTTGAGTGACTTTTTAAAGTAGAATATATTTACGCGCTTAATATTGTCAGGTAACTTATTGTAAATTGTTGGTCCCATGCAAAAGATGCTGTTTCGATACAACTCTGTTCTGGACTTCAAAGCTCGTAATTTGTTGTCGTTTCGTTTCGAAATTAGGGTTTCATATTTATTGATATTATTCTTTACCATAACTGCTACTTCATAAATATATATTGATGGCATGCTAAGTATATTTAATTTAATAAAGTGAGGTTTTCATGATTCGGTTGCTTTTAGTGAGCAGACAGATCTGACACATTTCTTTTGAGCTTTTGAGCTTTGAATACTTCATAAATCCCTGGAGCATTACCCCAGAATAGTATCCCATATCTCAGATTGCTGTCTACATACGCATGATAGTATAAGTTATTCTTCTTTGGCGTAATAAAATAATAATACTTAAAAATAATTAATTATTCTTCATGCTTTAAGGTTTATAGAAAAAGCAATATTGTAATAAAAAAGGTTGAAATACAACCAATGAAAATATTATTATACCGCATAATTTAGTTGAATAACGTGTTTAATAATTTAATATCGTTAAATTATTTTTATACGAATAGAGATAATTTTTTTTTAATTTTGAACTAGTATTAAATTGAGATTTTATATTGAAATTTATTTAATTCTCGTCTATTGGCTGTGGTTCAGTTGACATATGAGTTACAAGAGGTGGAACTAACGTCAGGGTGTCGAATTAACGTGACGGTGTGCGCGCGCATCATATAAATACACTCTGATAAGTTTTCCCTAAACAAGTTTATCTTCAAACCCCCTTATTCATAATAGTCTGCTCACTTAAGGCATTGCTCTCACTCTGTCTTCTTCTATTGACCTAAGTCAGAATGAGAAAAAAACACTCCTTAGCGGCTGTTTAAAGTTAGCGGACCAATATGAATAAGTATTAAACTAACTAACTAACTATTTCGTAACATAAACCACAACATGTATGGTAATGTGCAAGTTAATTACAGAGGTGAAAACGCCCAGCAATATATAATAATAATATCATTAATTATAACACATTAAAGCACATTAAATCAACGAAACACTTTTACCGGCTTCAGTTAACGATAGGTGTGGCTCCGGTTCCGCAACTCTATATTTTCCGGCCATTACGTCATTAAATGCAATTATGTTATGCATTGCCATTGTAAAATTAGATATTGTTACTGTGTTTTCTCTTTCTGCATGAACACTTCGTTATGGATAAAGAGTTAATCCTTAGATCATATTTTATACGTCTAGCGACCCTTTTCAATAACCTATCTATTCTTAGTTTAACTTACTAGAGGTAGACAAATCTATCCTTTTACTCTTACTTACATTTCAATAACCTATCGACAGATTGTACTGGACTATAACTATATTCGACATAACTATGGATAGTTAAGATCTTGTCATTAAACGGTGATAGCAATGTCTCCGTAACTAGAGAACCGTTATTGAAAACGGCCGTTAATAAGTCTATCTAGATATGACAGCTGAACGTAGAAAAGAAAATGAATTTAGAGTTAACCTCTATTTTGAGCAATTCACTCACACTCAAAGTGTCATACAAACCGCGAGTGTTAGACGTAGCTTGTCACACACACACTAAAGTATTAAACCTGGCCCGTTTTTATCGGTTGTCTAACAGCTAGAGACTCTATCTAGACGTATAAATTATTAAAGAGTTAATCAATACGTGATGCAAAAAGGTTGTAAAAGGAAGTTAACCACATAATTAATGTAAATATGGAAAAAATCTCAAAAAAATATTAATAACTTACAGAATTCAACCACTGAGGTATTCATTTTGGAATGGGTGGTAGTTTTTTGACTTTCAATAAGTGATGTCACATCCTATTTTAAATAAAAATATTTGAATTTGAACTATATATTATACTTCATAAAAGAGCTTAGTGACCTTAAAGCCTCTGCTTCTGAGTATTCAAAGAAAATCTCGTCACTTGAAGCAAATCTCGCCAGGGTAGAGAAGGATCAAGAATGTTTACAACCACTCAAGGTTCTGGTGACCAAACTAGAGGAAGAGCTTGCTGACAAAGATCAATGGCTTCGCTCTAACAATGTGGAGATAAAAGGCGTACCGATCAGAGACAAAGAAAATCTTTTTGATGTAGTTAATAAAATTGGTAATAAGATCTCATGTCCTGTATCTAAAGATCAAATAAACTTTGTACATAGAGTTCACATAGGCACCAACAAAGTCAAGAATATAGTACTATCATTCACAAACCGGTATAGCAAAGAAAATTTTGTTGCTGCTGCACGCTCCGTTAAAGACCGTCTCACACCTCAGGATATTGAGATTTCTGGATCTGGAATTTTTTTTGTAAATGACCACCTCACCACTAGAAACAAAATGCTGCTTACGAAAACTAAAGCACTCGCCTCGCAACATAATTTTCAGTTCGTGTGGGTCAAACATTCAAAAATTTTTGTTCGGCGCGACTCTACTTCAAAATCTTTTACCATACAAAGAGAACAGGATATTCAAAAGATACGATAATAATACTGCCAGAATTACTTATTTTACTTATAAGATTTTTTATTTTAATATTTTACATTACTTGTATTTCTTCTACCATACTTAAACATGTTATTATTTATGCTATTGGCATTACTATTGTATCTGCTTTTAGTATTATTTGTAGTATTTATAGAATATGTCATTACTACGCTAAAAAAGTTACTGCGTGTTTTTTCCATTTGCTGATAATTATGTTTATTGTTGTTCATGAGTATATTCGTATTTGTTATTTATCTATTTCGGGTAGCGCTGACTGGCATATAGAGTATATGGTTCGGTATACAAATGATTTATTCCAGTATATCATTGATCTATTTAGAAATTGTCTTGTCGGTAACAGTGTTTAATCTTAGTATTTATCACCAAAATGTACGGGGGTTACGAACTAAAACAGAGGTATTCTCAAGAAATATGTCTTTGAGCGATCATGATGTGATAACACACACTGAAACATGGCTGACTGAATCAATCTCTGACAGTGAGCTATTTGATAGTAGGTATTTAGTCTTTCGGCGTGACCGTGATTACTTAGCACAAGGGCAATCACGTGGAGGTGGTGTCCTTGTAGCCATTAGACGTGATCTGTTGGCTACACCCAGAATTGAATGGCAGTCGTGTGCCGAGGATGTGTGGGTTACACTGTTGATAACTGCATCTAGTCCGAGAACAACATTTAAAATTCACATATGTACTCTCTATCTTTGCGAACAGAACCTTGGGAATAATTTTGCTGCTCAGCTTAACAATTTTCTATGTAAACTAACATCTTTGATTAATAACAATCCGCTTGATAAGTTTATTATTATGGGAGATTTTAACATGAGCTCCATATCGTGGGTTCCATGCGAAACTTACTTAAATCCAATTGCACCAACCACGTCCCACATTTTGCACTTCGTAGATACACTCAGTCTGTGTGGACTTAGACAATTTAATAGTAATTATAATGCATTTGGCAAATTATTAAATTTAGTTTTAAGTAACAATGAGCTCACTGTGTCAGCATACACTGATCCGTTAGTACCAGAAGATCCCTATCATAAGTCATTAATTGTGTACTTTAACTTTTCATATATCCCACACTTGAAACCAGCTGAGCGGACAATTTTTAACTATAACAAAGGTAATTTTGAGGAGATGAGTGCGGAACTAAGTCAGATTGACTGGATTAATATTCTTACTCAAATCTCTGTGGATGATGCCGTTAATCATTTTTATTCAATAGTTTATGATATAAGAAACCGTCACGTGCCGAAACGGATCATTAAAAATAATAAATATCCAATTTGGTATAACGCGGCCTTAATTAAAATCCTCAAAGAGAAAAATAAATATCTTGTGAAATATAAAATATATCATAATCTCAATGACTTACATACTTTCCACCTACTTAGAGACAGGGCTAAAGTTATTGAGCGTAGTTGTTTTGATAACTACATTAGTAAAATTGAAAATGATATATCTAATAATCCCAAGGCATTTTGGTCCTTTATGAAAAGTAAACGTAATTGTTCAAATATACCATCTAATATGATCTATGGAGACACTGAAGGCAATAAAGGACAGGACATTTGTGAGCTTTTCTCAAGATATTTTTATTCGACTTTCCAAGAATCCACTACCACATCCAAATCCTATAATTGTTCAGATGAATCTATTATTAGTAATATAAGTTCTATCAAATTGATAATAAACAAATAGAAAAGCTCTTAAAATCACTTGATCTAAATAAATCACCTGGGCCAGATAGTTTACCAGCACTGTTCCTCGTCAAATGTTCTGAAGTATTGGCATTACCTGTCACCTTGCTTTTTAAGAGATCAATTAATGAAGGTATCATGCCGATCAGGTGGAAGGCGGCATTCATATCACCTATACATAAAAAAGGTCAGAAAGACAGAGTGGAAAACTATCGACCGATTTCAAAATTATGTCTTCTTGCCAAAGTGTTTGAGCGCATCATCTATAATCAACTTTACCCTAGCCTTAAAAATGTGTTAAACCAACAACAGCATGGTTTTATAAAAGGAAGATCAACGGTTACTAATTTACTTGTTTTCACTGACTTCTTAACTGATTGCATGGACGGTGGTCAACAAATTGACGTTGTGTATTGTGACGTTGTGTGACAGATTACACCAAAGCTTTCGACCGCATAGATCATAGAATCCTTCTTCAGAAACTTGCTGGTCTTGGTATTAGGGGTAACTTATTTAGATGGTTAAGTTCGTACGTAAAAAACAGAACTCAGGCAGTTGTTTTAAATGGCTACACCTCCTCATGGATCACGATACCTTCTGGAGTTCCTCAGGGCTCACTCCTAGGTCCTTTATTATTTATCTGTTTCATAAATGACATCGATACATGCTTTCATAATTCCAATTATTTACTTTTCGCTGAAGACATGAAGATATTTCGGCCTATCAACGATATCTATGACGTTGATCTCCTTCAGGAAGATCTCAATAGACTAGCAACATATTGTAGTAATAATAAGCTTTGGCTTAATATACCTAAATGTCTTTTTATAAGTTTTTCCCGTAAAAAGCTAATCATCAAATTTAATTATACTATAAATAATCAATTTCTATTGCGGGTCGATTGTGTCACAGATCTAGGTGTAGCTCTTGACTGCAAGCTAACTTACGAATGTCACATCGACAATATTGCAAATAAGGCATCACAAGCACTTGGGTTTATAATACGTTCAGCGAACTGCTTCAAGAGAATGAAAACATTAAAAATTATTTTTTGCGCTTATGTTCGTAGTCATTTAGAGTATGCTAGTCAAATCTGGAATCCGGTATATATGATACATAGTAAAAGAATTGAACAAATACAGAAAAAATTTACGAGATTTTTAAATTATAAGTTCAGAATTCCCAAAACAGATTACAAGACTCGGTGTACTCGATTTCATCTCCTACCATTAACACTCCGTAGATCCATGGCTGATATTACGACTATTATGAAAATTGCTCAGGGTAAGATTGACAGTCCAACCTTGTTATCTAAAATAAACCTCAATATACCTTACCAACATTCTAGAAAAAAGAATCTCCTCCATATTCCACTCATGCGCACAAACTATAGATCACACTCCTTTATACCACGTACTTCGTATAATTTTAACAAACTAAAATCATCCGAAATAGATCTTTTTTGTTCCAGTTTAGGTAGTGTTAAGAAACATATTATACAAGATTATTTGCAAGTCACAGAAAAGTAATACAATGACAACATAATATATGTATACTTTAAGTCAATTTAAATTGCAAAAAAGCGTAGTTAACTAGTACATAGTAATGCCTTTAATTAGTTTAAGCATTTGTAAAAACGTAAAAAAAAATACTATTTAATACCTATTTGTGGAGGCTTTTAATTGGCCTATATATAAACATGTAGATATGTTTTTGTATTGACGGCTGTTAGCCACCCTATGAAAATAAAATAAAATAAAATAAAATAAAATAAAATAAAATAAAATAAAATAAAATAAAATAAAATAAAATAAAATAAAATAAAATAAAATAAAATAAAATAAAATAAAATAAAATAAAATAAAATAAAATAAAATAAAATAAAATAAAATAAAATAAAATAAAATAAAATAAAATAAAATAAAATAAAATAAAATAAAATAAAATAAAATAAAATAAAATAAAATAAAATAAAATAAAATAAAATAAAATAAAATAAAATAAAATAAAATAAAATAAAATAAAATAAAATAAAATAAAATAAAATAAAATAAAATAAAATAAAATAAAATAAAATAAAATAAAATAAAATAAAATAAAATAAAATAAAATAAAATAAAATAAAATAAAATAAAATAAAATAAAATAAAATAAAATAAAATAAAATAAAATAAAATAAAATAAAATAAAATAAAATAAAATAAAATAAAATAAAATAAAATAAAATAAAATAAAATAAAATAAAATAAAATAAAATAAAATAAAATAAAATAAAATAAAATAAAATAAAATAAAATAAAATAAAATAAAATAAAATAAAATAAAATAAAATAAAATAAAATAAAATAAAATAAAATAAAATAAAATAAAATAAAATAAAATAAAATAAAATAAAATAAAATAAAATAAAATAAAATAAAATAAAATAAAATAAAATAAAATAAAATAAAATAAAATAAAATAATAAAATAAAATAAAATAAAATAAAATAAAATAAAATAAAATAAAATAAAATAAAATAAAATAAAATAAAATAAAATAAAATAAAATAAAATAAAATAAAATAAAATAAAATAAAATAAAATAAAATAAAATAAAATAAAATAAAATAAAATAACATAAAATAAAATAAAATAAAATAAAATAAAATAAAATAAAATAAAATAAAATAAAATAAAATAAAATAAAATAAAATAAAATAAAATATTGGAGCAATGTCTAATGAATAGTCACAATGTCGGAGAAATTGGAGATAATAAAATTTAGGAACAAGCGACCCAGGGCCGTGTCCGGGACGTGGCAGGAACGTGGCCGTGGCGAGACCGATTGCATGCGTAATTTGTGTCCTGTGAGTGGCACTCTGTTCAACCACTGACCTGCATAAATACCACTGGACAGGCTGTTTCATATGTTTGACAGCAAATTTTTTGTGCCTATTTGAAGCGCCACTCGCGAGCGTCCAGAGAACTTATTTTGACGTATAATACAAATGGCTGCGAAGGAACGTACAATAATCTGGAGTATTTTAACATTTTGAATTAATTTCGTTCGTTTTCCGTGTTATAATTCAAGAATCAACGTAATAAAGTACACAATTTATTTTGTTAATAGTCTCCCACCATCTATGTTGCCCACTAGGTTGTCATCAGTCATCACTAGGTTTAGTACCACAGACTCTCGCTACATGGCCAACAGCGACAAAATAGCGAATACCAAACAGGCACAAAAACAACTTTGATAGTCGCCAGTCCAGTGGTATATAGTAAAGGTCAGTAGTTCACATACATTAGTGGTGTGACCGTGCCAAGGACAGAGGACTTACATCTATGCCCTTATGTCACTCGATTCTTTTTGCGTCTCTGACTAGAGTCTGAGTAATATTGTTATGGAGGTGTGGTGAAGCAGATAGCTCGAAACGGAAATACATCATACATTTAAGGCGAAGAGTAAGCAGAAAACACGCAAACATGGTGTTTTTAGACAAGTTTTGTGGTGAAAGTAAAGTGAAAAAAAAAGTAAAGTAAAGTGGTAAAGCGTTTAGAGCTATGAACACTACTTGATCCTATTACACATATCCTTAAGTCTTATTTGTAGGTTGCTTATGCTTGCTGTTGGTTATAGTTCACACTGCCGAGCCTTTTTGAACTACCACTTTTCTTTGAAGTTAAACAAGTTTTTTGGCATGGCGTGACGCATTTTTTTGGTACTTCTCTCAGAAAAGTTATTCTTATAGCTTGTACTTTTTTGTGTAGGTTCATATATTCAGATTAGTAGTGAATAACGAGGATTGTAAGCATATAAACTGTTTTCCACCCAAGAATTTTGAAAATATTGGCTTTGTTACATAGATGGCGGGCCGGCAGCCGTGAACTCATATCGCTCAAGGTCGCTGGCATTTATGGTCGCCTTAACACAGAGAATCGGGATTGCTTAAAGATATTTTTGAAGCGTTAAAAGCAAGAGCAATCTTAATATATCGTTAACTGTAAGTAATGTCAATTAATGTCAAGATGAAGATTAAAAAGTGTGTGTGTTATGTATGCACGCAATATGTCATTCTTCATTGGCGTAATAAAAAAAAATATTCTTCGTGCTATATTACGTTTCTAGAAAGACTTACTTAGTACCAATGTATAATTTTTAATAGATATTTTGTAAGAACTATGTAACTAACATACTACCACAATAAATTATTATTCTTATTCTTATTTACAAGGAACAAATATATTCTGGCTGGCTAAGTCAAGTTCCTTCCAAAATTCTTTACGGAATTAAGTACATATAAATTTTCCCAAACCTATTTCGTCAACTAACTTTGAGTGAAATTGACATTCCCGTGGTTATCGAAGACGCCAGCAAAGTTGAAAAAAAATGACATTATTGTTGAGATTTTCTTGTTATTCAAAAGATTTTAGCTGCTCTTTTATCGCATCATACATAGTAGTGTAGAAATATTAGATTTTATATATATAGAATTCAATATATCGAAGTCATTATGCCTGATATGTGACATCATAAAACTGGTTCGCAAGTTGTTGCGAAACAGTTTTGATATCATAATATCTAATAATCGACCAGAAACTATGAACTACGACAGAATACGTAGATAGTTACATATACCTAGGCAAACAAGTTTCCTTTGGAAAACAAAACAATGACTTAGAAATTGAAAGAAGAATTTCACGCATGGAAAAAATTCTGGAGTCTAAAAAAAGTACTAAAGGGTAAAAGGTACTATTCATTTAAAAAAGGTACTATTCATTTAAATAAAAAACTAATGGATGCATGCCTGCTCCCCTCTATCACATCCGGCTGCCAAACGTGGAAATACACGCTACGCGTAAAGATAAGCCTTACACTATTAAATCATTACTTTCAAAATATTGGTTTAGTAAATTATAATGTAATAAATTTAATGTAAGTTTGAATTTTGAGTAAGTTTTCTGACCTTATGTTCTGACCATTAATATTATTGAAGAAAGAAAGAAAGAAAAAAGAAAAATTTTAACAAAAAATCAACCAACTTATAAAAATATATTAAAATATATATATCATAGATATTCAAAACAATAGATATAATATGCACTAAAAAGTATAAAATAATTGCGTATTTTTATACAATCTAGTTACGATTATTGTAATTTTATTATATATTATCCGTCACAATTATCCTAACTAGAATTAGATTGTATAAAAATACGCAATTATTTTTATACTTTTTAGTGCATATTATATCTATTGTTTTGGAATAGTATTTTTGAAGTCGGTTGTTTATCTGTTACTTTTTTTTTATTTTTTAGTGAATTTGAAGTACACTAACTAACAACTTGTCTAAATACTATATGCAGATATGCAGATCAGAACCTAACCAAACTCTCACCAAAACTATCTTTGAAGTATGTCTTTTCCAAATGTACAACTTAATTTGTAAAATGTTTTGGCGACATTGGTCCCATAGAATTGTAACAACTATTCCGTGTCAATTTGGCAGTGTCTTCAGGCTGTCGATTAGGGTTCCAACTTTTATTGGAAGAAAAAGAGTAAAACTGGTTTTAGAAAAGGTAAATAAAGATTACGAGCTCTCCAAAATGAGTATCATTTATTTTATATTTTTTATAAGGTATTTCATTATACTTTTTGTGTCACATTAAATTTTTTAATGGTTTTTAAAATAATTATGTATAAAATAGTATTTTAGCATACTGTATTAGTGTTGTTTTGTGAAAAAGTGGACATGCGAGCGAACGGGTCGGGTCATCTGGTGTTAAGTGATCATCGCCGCCCACATTCTCTTGCAACACCTGAGGAATCACTGGAGCGTTGCCAGCCTTTAAGAAAGGTGTACGCGCTTTTTTTAAAGGTACCCATGTCGTATCGTCCCGGAAACACTGCACAAGGAAGCTCATTCCACAGCTTTATAGTATGTCGAAGAAAGCTCCTTTAGGCCGGCAACGCTCCTGTGATTGCTCTGGAGAATGTGGGCGGTGGTGTCTATTTTAAAGTACAACCCTAGTCACGGTGAAAATTCTGATTTTAAAAATATTACAAACGATCCTCAAGCACTCTTGTGAAGCTGACAGATTCTCGTCGATTCGTTTTTCAATTACAATTTTCTTTTAAAGTTATACACTCATACGTGGGCGGCACTGCAAAATTTCGGGAATCAAGGAAGTGACACAACATTACTATTTAAAAAGTTTTTATTGCTTTTCGAAGTATTCTCCGCGAAATTTGACACATTTTTCCATACGATGGAACCAATCATTGAAGCAACCATTCCATTCGGAAGTTGGGGTCTCCAAAATGGCCGTTTTGTAGGTGTCCACAGCTTCTTCTTTGTCCCTCAAGAGCAATAGTCGCAACATGGCCGGTTTTGGAGACAAACGTGGACACCATTTTTTTTGCAACACTTCGTGAATTTTTGATGGCTTTGGATACGTTGTTGTATACAGCATTTGAGGATCCTGGTTGGAATCTTTCGAGTTTTCTGACCCACCAAGTAAGGCGAGCCGCTTTTTGCTCTTCACAGAGCAAATGCGGTATCCATCGGGAAAACATCTAATTGTTCATGCAAGATTATTTGTATTTGACTCATGCCAATGTCTAAAGTGCCTGAATTTTGCGGTATATCACATGTCGATCTTCCTCAATCAGCTTACGCACAGCATCAACGTTTTCTTTGGTGACTGCAGTTTTTGGACGACCTTGACGGGGATCATCACTGAGCTTGACACGTCCACGTTGAAATTCAGCAAACCAACGATAAATTGTGGTTTTGGATGGGGCTTCATCACCAAATGCAGAAATCATCCGGTCAACACACTGTTTTTGTGTTAAACCACTTCGCACAATAAATCATCGCTCTAGAATTTTCTCGAGTCAATTCCATTTTCTCAACGACTAAACAAGTTTGGAAAGACCTTGTGACAAGACCGAGAATCTTTTTTTTTTAAATAAATTGTATTCGATTTTTAAAACCAAGGAGTTTTCAATTAAAAAGATTTTAATATGACAGGAACAGTGGAAATATTCCATTCCCGATACTTTTAGTGCAGCCCTCGTATCTGAACTGTCGAAATAGAGTTAAGATATTTGTGTTTTTTTTTTAAGAGAAACAGTTGATGGTAATTGCCATCATGTAATGCCAATCAGTATTCTTGATCTCAAGCCCAAAATTCTGAACAACGCCGCCTCAATTACCTTCATCACTTTGAGAGAAAAGATTTTAAATATCAATGGCCCAATAATTTCACTAGCAGCTTTAAATTGAAACACAATAATGTTTGCACATTACTGCTTCAAGACGTGTCGCTACTGTACCCGTTATCCGGTATCCTGTGCAAACTCCTAGTATTACTCTGATAGAGATCAGAGATCTTACGTAAACATAACTGAAATCTGTAAGAGAACTAAACTGTCTAACTGTACAGGTAAAGGTAACTATTAAAATTGAAGATGTGTAGTTAGAAATTGCTAAGGAGTTTGTCCACAATAGTATGGGTCCTGGGCCCTGGGCCATGACCTCATAAGCTGGGCACTAGATCAGCTTGGAATCGAATATAAATGACCTGAAATTATATTCCAAGATCCCACTGCTAGATTCCTTAGGTACGTGTTTTTTTTATTATTAAACTTTTAGGGAATATGCAATGTATTAGCGACCTACAAAAAATTGGCCCCAAGTACCTGTAATTTATTTTAGTATAATTAATTTTCTGATCTAAACTGCACCTTTAAGTTTTTTTTATTAAATTGTACGTCATTGAGAAATTATGTAAAGAATTGAAAAAAATATAGTTGCCAGCTCTCTGTCAGCCTCAACATAAGGGTTGCCAGGTGTAAACGAATACATTTTTGTTGATAATTTACAGTCATCTGCTTTTCTTATAATTTTAATACAAAATTACGGCAAACTTAATATTATTATAAAATTAATACATCTGGATGTGTCGGTCCTCCACAGTGCGGTTTTCAAGGAGCTTTCTTCCACGTACTACAACGCTGTGGAATGAGCTTCCTTGTGCGGTGTTTCCGGGACGATACGGCATGGGTACCTTCAAAAAAAGCGCATACACCTTCCTTAAAGGCCAGCAACGCTCCTGTGATTCCTTTGGTGTTGCAAGAGAACTTAACACCAGGTGACCCGTACGCTCGTTTGTCCTCCTTTTCCATAAAAAAAATGAAGTTTTATATTTACTACTTACGATAAATAATGGTTGCGAGTTAAAAAATGGCCGCAAGCGCCACGATTTCAATAAACGATTCTCACGCAAAAGAAGGTTCATTTATTACGTGATTGTCCATCGCAACTACTCGCGTAAAAGTTATGATGTACAAGTACAGTATAGGTGGTATTGCCAACAAAAATACAATGATTGAATTTGAACACGAGAAATAAGCCAAATTTAAACAAATTTAGTAATAATAAGGTTTTTTTCGTAAAAGGAGGAAAATATATACAATAATAGAATACCTACATAATTTAGTTAGTTAGGTTTTGTACGGTGTTCTGGTTGCCGTACAGATTAATTTATGTTTGGTTCATAAATTAAACTAGACTTAAGAACAATTAGTTTATTGAACTTAGTCTAAATGGTTATAATGGTAAATGGTTATGAGCACACGCGAACCGATTGATGCTCGAACGTGAACTGGGGAAAATATGGAAACACGGCACGCGCCAGCGCAACTGCTGACAGGGCGCAACGTGATGTGCGATGTTCCAATCGTACATGCTCCCCCTAGAGAAGTAAGGTGAAATGGTCATGAATAATGAAAATGGTACATGGTGATCAACAATTAATCTTAATCTAACGTACAGTCTCTATTTTATTTCACTATTCTCTTTACTATAACTATACCTAAACACAATAGGAGATATAGATTTGTTAACACTACCACTAATCCTTAATCACTACACTCTGCTTTTGCACTAACACATTGTTCACTGACACTATAATGAACCGCCTCCCTGCTGAGGCATCGCACCGCGGGTTGCGGGAACACCTCGGCGGGGGCGGGGGCGGGGTCAGCGGGGCGCGGGGGGTGAGGAGCGCGCCACCGCCGCCAGCCCCACCACGAGCCCGCAGCGGCTGCCGCTCCCATCACCAAGTAGATCACGACGTAATGGTGTACGTCGTGATAGGACATCTCGTTACCAAGCTCTGCCTCCGTTTTCAATTGCCTAATTCTAGATCCTATAACTGATGTTTGATACTTCCAAAGTTGAACTAAATGGTTTTGGTTGTTTCTTACAAGATTTATATCTAATTTATATTGTTCAGCGAAATGGTCATCGAGTACACCGAACAACGAATGTGCAACATAACCCTCTCCATTGATAAGTCCGTGTCGACGACGTGCGTGCCCGCCTGGGAACCTCGACAATAAGTTATTGTATAATTGCAACTCGTTGTGACTATGACGTACCAACTTGTAATAATATAGACTCACAATGAACTTTGCCTGATAGTTTTGTGCACGTAGTGTTTAAATTCCTTGCCAATATGATTGGCTCATAATCATAATAAACAACTCATTTCCATTCATCTTGGCCGATAAGCATTTTTGATATCTTATCAAAATATAAACCTTGTGTTTGATTTATATTAACAACCTTATGGTTTCCTTCCGACGGAGATATAAAAAATGTGAACAAAAGTAGTATCATGGTAGCGTAGTGGTAAATTCCTTTTTTATTTCTCCGTCTAGATGTTGCTGGTTGTATTGCAGATTGCTAATTTTGATTTACTTTTGGTGGTGTTTCGGGATCCAAATTAGTATCATGGTTATTTTGGTTTGTAAATTGATCTACTGGCAATAAAGATAGCTTTACGACAGGTATTTTGATAGTACCGTTTTTGGTCTTGACAGTTACTACTCTGATCCACCCATCGTTTCCCGGATGAAGCTCCACAACCCTGCCCAGGGCCCACTTGCCTGGTGGGAGATTAGTGTCATTTCATATTGCGTTGGGTACAAAGTCACTTAGACCGAGCGTTCAGTTGTGTTAGGTAGGTACTCCGTTCGCCATCTCTTCCACACATCAAGAAATATCTTTTGAGTGAGCTGCCATCTGGTACGTAAATCCTTTTCAGTTTCGACTATGGTTAATGTTAGACCACTTGAAAGAAAATGAGCCGGTGTGAGGAAATCTAATTCATCTCGGTCTTCATTTAAGGGGCACAAAGGTCTAGAATTCAGAGTCCCCTCTAATTGAGCCAATAGCGTTGAGAATTCCTCGTATGTCAACCTTTGTTCTCCTAATACTCTTTTCAAGTGGTATTTAAGGCTTTTAACTGCGGCTTTCCAAAGGCCTCCTGCACTGGGCCAAGACGGAGCGTTAAAATGCCACTCAATTTGCATTTCAGTTATCTGCGTATAGAACTGGTCGTCTATTAAGGATTTCAAGTTGACCATCTCTTCCTGCAGCATTCTGTTGGCTTTTATGAAATTGGTACTGTACATGTACAGTGACAACGGAACCTGGACCTGGAGTTCCGCGACGAGCTGATAGTCGACGGAGAGCTGCTAAAAATGCAGAGGCGGTAAGATCGGATACAAGCTCCAGATGAATAGCCTTTATTGCCATGCATATGAATACAGCAATGTATCCTTTGATACATTTAGTTCCTCGTCCTTTGGCTGACTTTATATCAACAAACCCTGTAAAATCTACTCCTGTATGATAAAATGGTCTCGAAATATTGGTTCTAGCTGGTGGTAAATCACCCATTAATTGGTTATGTTTCGTAGGATTATGCTTTCTACATATAATACATTTTCTTAACCTCATTTTAACTGCACTGTATCCGCCTATAATCCAATATTGTTGACGAAGCCATGATTGCGTTAAACGTGCCCCGCCATGGAAAGTCATTCTATGAGCATAATCAGTAAGCATATCCGTCAAATGATGGTTGTGTGGTAAAATTATATCATGTTTCATGTTATAATTCATTATATTTGCTGTTGATATTCGTCCCCCCACTCTTAAAACTTTTTGGTCTTGCAGAAAAGGATGCAAATTTAAAATCTTACTCCTAGGATGCGCTCGCTTGTGCTTTTTAATATATCTGATATCCTCTGAAAATTCCAATGATTGTACATATTTTAGTAAAATTATATTAACTTTTCGTAGTTCTGGTATTGTTAGATATAATGGTTTGTTACTCAATCTCATAGAGAAACGAAGCATCCAAGCCATAACCCGCAATACTTGCTTATAATTGTTATGTCTGCTTAATAAGGTTTCTATGACGTCATTTTCATATTTTAACGTAGACACATTTATTTGGGTTGAAATTTTAATCTCTTCGTTTGTACTGTAGGGTGTACTTTCTGTGGTTTTTTCCTCAAACGATAGCAACCAACCTGGCCCGGACCACCATATAGAATGCTGAACTAGCTGGTCAGCCGTGATTCCTCTACTTGCGCAATCAGCAGGGTTGTCCTTGATGACGGTATTTGTTCTATTACATGTTTGACCCTATTCGCCACAAATGGTTTCCATCTATTAAGATCTCCGCTCAACCATCCTAATACCGCTGTGGAGTCAGACCAACCAAATATCTTAATATTAAATTTAGACAAACATTTACAAGTTGTTTTTATCAATTTTGATAGAAAAACAGCGGCGCATAGTTCTAGTCTAGGTAGCGAAATAATCTTCTTGGACGGAACAAGCCGTGTTTTTGATGCTACGATGACAACCGACGATTTGTTTTGATCGTTCTTATGAATCCTAGCGTATATAACGCAAGCATAAGCCTTTTCAGATGCATCACAGAATCCGTCAAGCTCAATGGTGTCATTAGCGTTGCATTGTAGCCAACGTTGTATATTAATGTTGCGTAGCAACCCTTTGAAGTATATGACGAGAGTTGTCAAACTTCAAGACATTGTTAATTTCAACAGCTCCGTCAGCAATACTCGTAGCTCAGCGGAAAAGTGTTTACTTTAGACGCTGTAGACCCGGGTTCGATACACCTACCAGTGTATGGATTTTTTTGGGTTTTGTAAAGTTAAAGGAAATTTCTAGTAAGTTCAGGATCAAATCGAACAGAAAAAAAGGGATGGAAAATGTGTAAGCAGGATAAAAATAGTTAAAAGAATTTTCTAGTACAATTTAAATTTAAAGATGGAATGGGAGAATCATTTTGAAAATAGAACGGATCCGGGGGTATATAAGCCGTACTAAGCGTGGCCAACGGCAGTTCTAGTTTTGACTCGAAAGTGTAAAGAAGAAGAAGAAGAAAAGAAGAAGTATTGAAAAGTGGAAGTGTTCTAAGAAGAAGAAGACAGAAGAGAAGTAGTGTTCGGTGCAGTGTGACGCGTTGAAGGTACCGCCGCCCAAAAGAGGAACAGCGGCAGACCGGCGAAGTGCAAGTTCAAAAAAAGTGAACGCAAATAAAGACTCGTTCCTATAAGCGGAGTATTATTTCCAATCCCTGACCCACTCCCGTGTCATTAATATGCTTTATGTTATTATTTAAGTTATTTCTTATGGTACAACGGTTATGGTACATCTAGATACAATGGTTTCTGGCAATATATCATCCCATTGAAGATCAAGTTACCAAATTTCCTGGAATAACCACTTAAGCTTGGTTGTAACAGGTGCTAACCAACCAAGTGGGTCGAATATTCTTGATATATCAGACAATAAAGTGCGTTTGGTAAGCTTTAACGATGGTTCTAATATTAGGTTAAACGTAAACTTATCATCACTTGGTTTCCATTGTAATTATTTTTAAGCTTGGTGCTTCAAAATATATGTGTGATCATTCCTACTGTAGCTGTACCTACAACCAATAATATCAATTAACACAAATGTCTAATATCTAACTTGTAACGTAGCATTATAGATCGTAGAAATAGTAATCGTGCATAATAACTGTAATAAGCGTATGCCGAAAGATTCGTTCTGATAAGAACATTTTATTTTATATAACGTAGTATTAGCTCTGATAAGAACATTTTATTTTATATAACGTAATATTAGCTCTGATAAGAACCATTTCATAATGCTGTACATCAACTCATAGAATCATACAGATCACCAGTAGTCATCGCAGTGAAGTTTCAAGCATCGTACTTTCTCTCGACGACCGCAGATATACTCACGTGATCAGTCATATGCTCCGCGTTACACAACCGCACAGCAAGGCCGAGCGTCCTCGAATGACGCGTCGGGACTCGGGCGTCAATCGCTATTCATGCAATTTTAATCAATGAGCAATAGCGTAGGTGCGGAATGCTCATTGACATCGTATGATTGAGCTTCGACGCGAGTTTACACAAACTGCGATAGCATTAGTTTTAGAGCGAGATAGAACACATAATATTATTCTCAATTCTTATTGAACGAAACGTTTGACTATTGGAATGTAAGCTTTAGTATTGGTGTGTATTTTCTGAACTTGTAAATATTTTTTAAGTAACGATTGTAATTGGGTAACTAGTTTTAAGGATTTTGTATACATATCGTGTAACTTTTTAATAAATCATATCTTCCAAATATCTTCCACATATTCCTCACAGTCAAGCAGTTGTTTTATTTAATCGCCAAACGCTCAGTCTTTAAACTACTGTTCTCCGTATCTTCATCAAATAAATCAACTTTATTAGATGACCATTTTCTGAGATTGAATCCACCCGAACTTTACAGGGCTATAAGTTCTGCTTTTAACCATTTTGCGGAGTCAAGGTCATGGCTCCCGTGCAATACGTCATCAGTATAGAAGCTGGTATTCACCACTTCTGCTGCATCAGGAAAACGATGAGCTTCATCTTTGGCTAACTGTTTTAAAGTCATCATAGCTAGGAATGGTGCAGCCTTGGTGCCGTATGTAACAGTAGCTAGCTGGTAATTTTTAAGTGGTTGTTTGGGATGGTCACGCCAAACAATTTTTTGCAAAGGTTGGTCTTTCTCATTGAGTAAAACTTGCCTGAACATTTTTTCGATGTCAGCAGTAAAAGCAATTTCATATTGACGCCAACTAATAATAAGGGTGAGTAAATCCTTCTGTAGGTTTGGCCCACTATACATTAAATCGTTTAACGAATAACCCGTCGAAGTTTTAGCTGATGCGTTAAAAACGACACGAGTTGCAGTGGTCAATGACTCCGCGCGTATCACATAATTGTGTGGTAAATATGATTCCGGTGTCTGGTTACCGGAACATTGCTTCATATGGTTTAATTCAATGTATTCGTTAATGAATTGCTTATAATTCTCTTTAATGGTTATGTTTTTGATAAAACTTTTCTCTAATTGGTGAAATTGGGCGACCGCTTTGGTTCTGGACTCTCCCAATTTTTCTTTAAAATCTGGTTTTAATGGTAATCTCACAACGTAACGTCCATCTGGTTGGCGTTGCGTCTCTAATTGATATTGCTGAATACAATAGAAATCATCAGTTTTCGTATCTATAGCATTATCCGAAATGTCCTCTATCTCCCAAAATTTTCGAATATCCTTTAAATCAATTTTGACGACATGGCAATTATTTTGTAGTTGAATACCACCACTTAAGATCCAACCCAACTCCGTTTCTTGAGCAACAGGTTGCATTGCGCTTTTACGAATAAAGCCTGGTAGTATGATTAGTTCGTATACTTCTACACCTAATATAAGATCTACAGGTCTATTCAAATAGAACTCTGGATCTGCTAAAGTTAATTTATTAATTTGTGGCCACTCTGGTTTGGTAAATGATTGGTTAGGCAAGTTGCCGACTATTTGTTTCATGACATACGCCTCTGTGGTAATGCTAAAGTCATTAATTAATGAGCATATGGTGATTTTAATAGCTCCCTTACTACTTATAGATTTCTCTCCAACTCCTACAACCAGACAGTTTGGGTTAATGCGTGGTAAGCCTAATATTTGTGCTGCATTCTCTGTTATCAACGAAGATTCTGCACATGGGTCAATTAGAGCGCGCATGACGTGGTGGGAACCGTCTACAGCTTCAATATTAATCTTCGCTGTGGCTAATAGCTTAAGATATAATAGTATATATAATAGCTTAGGAGATACTTGTGGGGGTGAGGTAGAAACGCATATATTAGTTTTTCTAGGTTCTTCCACTGCATGCTGACTTGATTTTGTTGGTAAGTACGTTATGTAAGCTTTATGAATAATAATAAAAATAATAATCTAAAAATGTTTTGCATTGAAATAACGAATGTTCCTTTTGGCACAGTATGCACATCCTTTGTAATACAATATCGTTCGACCTAATTGATGAATGGTTAATATCGACTTATGTTGAATATTTTTATTCACATAATTATTGTTTCTTATTTTATATGAGCTCTTCTGATTTTCATGAATGCCTGTCGGATTGAATGTACTTGACCGAAAATCTTGGGCACGTTTCGTAGACTCCAATGAGGTAAACTTAATTTCCAAAAAACTTAAAAATCTGTGATAGTTGATAAATCCCTCGGGTTCCTTGTCTAATTTTTGGACTAAAATGTAAACAATTAGTGGATTCCAAGATGTTATATCGACCCCCATTGCTTTAATAGCATTCAGACATTAATTAGTGGTGTCGTGCAATCTTTTAATAAGTGCGGCTGACTGTTGTTGCAGATTTGGTAAATTCAGTAATATGTGAATATGCGAATTAAAAATAAGACGCATGTTACTATATCTGTGGTTTAAAATTTCCCAACAAATTGAGTAATTGTCTGAACTAATTTTTAAGTGCTGTACCAGTTTATCGGCTTCACCCCTTAATTTATTTTTTAAAAATTGCATCTTTTGTGCATTTGGTATTGATTTGTTTTTGTGTATGGTTTCACAACCACTGTTGATAATTGCCACTAAATGTTGGTATCTCCATTTGAGGAGTAGAATTTTCCCTGTATTTAATAGAATACATTTTTGATCTTAAGACTTTTTGCATGTTTTCAAACTTATTTTCGTAGGCACTGAAGACTGCCTCGTATTCATCATTATCTATTCCTTCACTATCGATCTCCCAGTGCAGAGCGTCACCGACCACCTCGACCTTATTTTGGTCAAGACGTCCTCAATTTCCCAAGGTTCGGATATGTCTTCTATATCCACAGCTTCAATGGCGCGTTTTAAAGCTTTAAAATCACTTTTTTGCTTTCGTAGCATATCTTCACCTCGACTAGAACTACCCTGGGACGTCAAGTATTCCTTAGATGTGGAGTACAAATTCCCCTCGGCAGGCGACATTGGTGTTACCTGACGATCTGAGTCGTAAGACAGTGGGATTGCTGGTCTTAATAATGGTTTAGTTGCTTTGAATGTACTTATAAGATTTTTCAAATCATTATAAAATTGTAGAGCCTTTTGATAATAACAATCCCTAAAGTAACTATGATTTGGATCCTCATAATCAGCACGCAATTTCGTGTGGTTAATTTGGAATTCACTCCATAGCCATCTAAAGTATTTCATCTTTTTTCAATATAGGCAGGAGTCTTACGCTCCGGCCCATCCTTCTTAAAATTGGTTCAAAGGGTTTCCATTGCTGACATTATTTGTTGTTGGGTTGTTAATAGAGCTTCCATGGTTAAAATTGTATAATATCAAGTATGAAATATGTAAAAAAATAAAAGATCTCACTCTGAATAGTGACGCGTGGTTGTCTGGTTTTTCTCGAAGCACATTGGTTATGGTTTATGGTTAATGATATGGTATGGTTAATTAAATGCACTGGTTTAAATCTCGCAATTAAGGTTAACTGACACGTGTTCACTATTCACTCGCGACAGTCCCGATTTACGACTAAATCGCGAAGGACCGCGTTGTACGCCACGCTGTACCACGATGTACACCACGTTTGGTCACTGGTCTAATTAATGGTTAAATGGTTTGAAGGACCACGATGTACGCCACGTTTGGTCACTGGTCTTTTTAATGGTTAAATGGCTCGAAGGACCAAGATGTACGGTGTTCTGGTTGCCGTACAGATTAATTTATGTTTGGTTCATAAATTAAACTAGACTTAAGAACAATTAGTTTATTGAACTTAGTCTAAATGGTTATAATGGTAAATGGTTATGAGCACACGCGAACCGATTGATGCTCGAACGTGAACTGGGGAAAATGTGGAGACACGGCACGCGCCAGCGCAACTGCTGACAGGGCGCAACGTGATGTGCGATGTTCCACTCGTACAGGTTTTATGTTATTATATTCTTTTAAATTTAATTATTAAGATTAATTTTATTTTTATTTATTATATTTGGGATGTCATTTTTAACTGGAAAGTCAGACTGTTCAGTGAACACTGATAGTCTGCAGTCTGCTTTAGAATGCAAATACATTTCTGTAATTCGTAACATCATGTATAATAATAATGATAATAGTTTTGAAGTTGCTATGAGTATTAAGGCGAAGAGTAAGCAGAAAACACGCAAACATGATGTTTTTAGACAAGTTTTGTGGTGAAAGTATAGCATTTCGAGCTAACACACACTGAACACTACTTAGTCCTGTTACACATATCCTTAAGTCTTATTTGTAGGTTGCTAATACTTGCTGTTGGTTATAATTAACACTGCCGAGCCTTTTTGAACTACCACATTTCTTTGAAGTTAAACAAGTTTTTTGGCATGGCGTGACGCTTTTTTTTGGTACTACTCTCAGAAAAGTTATTCTAATAGCTTGTACTTTTTTGTGTAGGTTCATTTATTCAGATTAGTAGTGAATAACGAGGATTGTAAGCAAATAAACTGTTTTCCACGCAAGAATTTTGAAAATATTGCCTTTGTTACATAGATGGTGGGCCGGCAGCCTCATATCACTCAAGGTCGCTGGCATTTAGTCAAATAGAAGTAACTTTCTTTAGTAACTGTGTTTCCCGGCTTCTGTGTCACAAGCACCTTGCTTAGTGCAGAGCCAACACTCAGTAGAAATAACGTACTCAAATATTCACAATTATGTTAAAGTGTATTGTGTTAACTTTAATTCCTTTGTGTGTATCTTAATTCTGGTAATAAATTTATTATTATTATTATTATTTAGTGTCGCCTTAAAGTATAACTAGTTACGTGCTCACATACCTACACAAGAACGCAAACATTTCTTTCATCCTATTGTGTTATGGAAAGAGGGCTAGGCGACGGTGTGGATTTACCACTAATTAAACTTCTCTCTTACATTAAGATGAAAAAAAAATTGAGAGTTGCATTCATCACTGTTGTCATACTGCTGCATTTTAAGTGATCGTAGCAATAATGATCGCCAACCCAATCAAGTCGCTGCTCTTTGGTACCGATGGCTGACGTAAAGTGAAAAAAAGAGGGAAGAAATAAAATTGTGGTAATATTAATATTTTATTGTACACATTGTATATAATATAAACATTTACTTATGCTGGCTCTATCTGACACAAAACCTGATTTTATCAGACAATACTGCTAATTGTGGTGGTTGGATTGTCATATCGGTTCATGTTGTTAAAAATTAATTAATTGATTAGTCTCCGCTGCGCACCAATTAGATACCTCAGGCGTAGTCGCCAAGTGCGGCAACTAATACTACACACATGTGGGAGTACCTACTCGAGCTGGTCTCGAACAATGTGTGACGTGCCACATGTTCTGTTAAACTTTGCTAATAATTGAAACTAAAACCGGGTTGCGTTATAAAACTTTGTAAAAAAAATACTACAAGAAATAAGAAAGACACTGGGATCACATATCCATTAGTAAGTATTTTATATTTTATTAATTTCAATCTAGTTGTTCTTAGGTAGTGCGGTATCTTGTTGGAGCGCAGCGGAGACCAATCCATATTCTAAGCACTTAACCTTTATTTATTTACAATGTGTGTAGATTGATGCATCAGTACTCATTAACTCTTGTGGTTGTGTCGATTTGAAGTTATACTTCTTTAGGTGCGTTATGAAAAAATTATGAGTTGGTTCGTAAACTTTTCTGACGTTTGCGTCGTTTGTTATTTTTTTTTTGGTTTCTTCATCCATTAATAGGACAGGCAAAGGGTTCAAGCCCATACAGCCGTATTCAATATTTAATAATTACTTCTTAGTATATTCTCTAAGCTTCTAGAAAAAATTGTCAATAACAGACTCGTAACATACTTTGAAAGACATAATATCATTCCAGGGCACCAATTCGGTTTCAGGCGCGGAAAATCCACCGAACACGCAGTTTTATTATTAATTGACACTTTATCGAAGTCTTTGGACCAAAAAAACTCTGCTTAGGAGTGTTCATTGATCTTGCCAAAGCCTTTAATACAGTGTCAAAGCCAATACTTCTACAAAAACTCCAGTTTGCGGGTATACGAGGGTTAGCTTACAACTGGTTCTCTAGCTACCTTTCCGATCGAACACAACGAGTTCGTGTAGGTTAGGTAGGTAGGAACATGATCAGTGACCAACGACGAATAGATTTTGGTGTAGAGATATTGTTTTAAGTGATGGCAATGATTTACTTGCCACTTCTTCTCAAACACTAAAAAAGGATCAACATTTTACGAAAAGTATTATTAGCTTTTGACAGTCATAAGTGCCAAAGTAGTATTGATTTTTATTTATATTCACAATATTATAATGACGAAAGTATCAAATTTAATTTGATCAGACTTATATTATATTGTTCACCCCTGTTTTTCATCCTAACTAATAATAATTATAGTATAAAAACTCTATTCAAAAGTTTTATAATGAGTTCTCTTTTGATCACTGCTTTAAATTTAAATCCTTTTATTTAATATGAGCAAAGTTTTATGAAAAATACTTAACAAAAACGAAGATAGGCTTTACATCTAAGTATAAATATTTTTTTATTGTCAAACCTTTGATGATATCAATAATGTTTTGATTACAAAAAAATATAAATTTTGCATAGATTACCTATAAGGTAGCGAGAACAGAAAGTATCTTAAATGTATCAATTACGAGATTTCTTTTGATGTTAGAATGGTTTTCAGTTGGTAATTTAATGTGCTACCTATTTTTTCAGTTTACATCAATAACTATTTAAATTTTAAACATGAGTTTAATGATCTGAAAAAATGCGCTGAATGATCAGCGCTTTCTTTTATTTATGGCAACAATTTTCGTGTATGGGATAAACCATGCAACGAAAGAATGCTCGGATCGCAAACAGTTCCCTTCACCGCTTCAATAGTATCTGCAAACATTATCCGATAGTTGTAATCTCCAGGGTATAACAAGCCATCCTGGAACATCGGCAGCCTATTGGATATCACCCAAACATTCTGTCGCTTATCCTGGTCCACTTTAATGTCGTTTGGAAATATTCATATGGCATTCATTGCGACAACACCCATTGTTTTACCATCGTATGGTTTCCTTGTATCCCAGCACCCTATACTGTCTCTAGTTACCAACCCATAAAACATGACTCCTCGACGATCGATCGCGGAAGCAGACGATTGGCCGTTCAGCCCTCGACTATCTCCAACGAGATTGAATTCATTAACACTCTTGTTCACACCATGGAGATCACGAAGAACAGATGTCTTTACATAAAATTCTCTGTAGCTGGACATTGCGTGGAAGAATAATATTCGGTCTTCGTAATTATACAGAGGGGACAAAGCAAGACCAAATATCCCATCAGACCATTGGAAATTAACCCCATGAAGAGTATAGTTGGATGCTAAAGGATCAGGGTAGAATAAATGATGAGAAAATCTCCAGAATTTTTTATCGCTCTCGCGAAACACTAAAAGACCAAACCGCCAGGTATCTGCTATGTAGACGTGCAGGTCGGAACAGTCTATGGTTCTTGTGTCCACAATAATGTTGGAGAATAGTGAATCTTGCAGCACATACTTCTCAAGTATTACGTAACGAGCTAGTAGTTGGTCTGTTCTTAAATCGAAAACAACAATACTGGGTGGGCAAATTTGTTTTGGATCATCTTGTGAGTCAATTTGGCCCGAATCAAGGACCCACAATCTCCTGCAGTCATCGACGTTCACTCTGAACACTGAAGTCAGTCCGGAACATTTTTGTTTCGTGTCTGAAATTAGAAAAAGAAAATTAGAAATGTTTAAAAGCACTACACAGCGGTTTTTTAAGGTAGTTTTAAATATAATACGACTAAGTGTTGGAACAATACACCACCACCTATAAGAAACTCGAAAATAGTATTTGTATTTAAACAATCCAATAAAATCTTATATATACCGAGTACAAGAACCAACCTTAGTCACAGATACACTGTACACTACTTTAATGTTAATATATTTCTGTTCTATTACATTAATTATATGTATAGTATTTTACGTATATATGTTTACAAAATTATTTTTATATGAAAGATGGTAGACATCACATTCAAACACTTAGGGGTCTGAATGTGATTTTTTTCTTTTTTTTTAAATTTTATGGTTAACTGGCATTCCCGACAGTTAACCAGGTAGATGCTGAAAATCAGCGCTGCAGTCAATATTGGTTAACAGCACAAGCTGAGCATCGGCCTCTTATTTTGCCACACAGCATAGCTATTTATTAAAGTTAGGATTAGGAATATATATATTAAGTACTAGCTGACCCGACAGACGTTGTCCTGTAAATAATAAACAAAATAATGTTTTTTGTGAATTTCTCAATAAAAGAAAATAATATGTCTAATAATTGCTTTGGATTGTAAATTTTTTTTCCCACAATGACAACAGCCACTTCGTCAATGGTGGTTGAATTAAACCTCCTTGTGTGTTCACCAGCAAGTGTTTTGTCAGCTCGAATGACAATATTATGGCTGATTGATTTGCACGAACTCGTTGCATTCTAAACCTATATACTTCATTGTCACTCTCAAACTTATGACTTATCAGTCTACATAAAAATAATCTGATGGTGAGTTAACAACTGTCTACCAACTTTAGTTAACTAAAATTAAGTTTATTTTTATTAGTTATTCATTTTAAACAATACTTTCTATTTGATTTGTGAACGACGGGGGACACATCAAAGGAAAAAATAAATTGTTGATTTTATTTAATTCTGAGCTTTTTCATATTTATTCATTTTTTAAACCTTCCCTGGACTTCCACAAATAATTCAAGACCAAATCGGTACAGCCGTTCTCGAGTTTTAGCGAGACTAACGAACAGCAATTTGTTTATATATATATATAAATATATATATATATATATATTTAGATTGTATTTTTATGTGTATGGCATGAAATAAATTTTTCTTATTTAGACGAATTTATAACTATAGTTAGTTTTGAATCTACATATATATACATTTTATGTAAAAACTGCAGACTTCACTGTGTCTGTACAGTGAAAGAAGTAATTAACAATGAAGGAAATTTAAGAATTCTTCCTCTATCTACACTAATATTATAAAGCGGAAACATTTGTGTTTTTGTGTGTATGTTTGTAATGTTTTCACACAAAAACTACTGGACCGATTTCGTAAATTCTTTCACCATTAGAAAGCTGCATCATTCATCTTCACTGAGTGACATAGGCTATAGCCTATGTCACTCAATGTAATATATTACATTTTCAAAAAAGGGATCCTTAATAAAAATGCAACAATATAACCCAAGGTGTGAAAAAAATTGTCATACAATAAAATAATAATGTGTGATCGCGTGCGCTGCGGAAACTATTGATGATAGAACAAAAATATGGTCTACAGTATTATAGAACGTATCAATATCTACAAAAAAGTCCGCGATACTATATGTCCAACTACTGTAGTTATGCCACTATAACTAATTTTTTAGATTTTAAAAGTTGATAACAGTGCCGACAATAATCAATATATTATTCATATCTCTGTATAAATCCTTATTCCATTAAATTCAAATTCAAATATTTTTATTCAAAATAGGATTTAAAATCACTTATTGAACGTCAAAATCTACCACCCATTCAAAAGAGACTGCCTCAGACCTGAGAAGAATGGGCGCAAGAAACTCAGCGGGCTTTTTTTTTAATATAAAATATGGATTACAATGTAATATCGTACAATAAGCATTTATAATTAAAGAGCCTGAGGGTGTTCGCTTTATTCCCAGTCCGTGGTGTCATTAAGAAAATCGTTTATGCTATAATAACCTTTCCCACACAAACGTTTTTTAACAATTCTTTTAAATTTCGTAACACATTTGTTTTGTACATTTTCTGGGATGATATTGTAGAAGCATATACATCGCCCAACAAAAGATTTAATAACTCGACCCAACCGAGTAGTAGGCATAACAAGTTTATGTTTGTTCCTCGTGTTAACATTATTTTTATTAAAGACAATTAAATTTTATTAAAGACCTTTTCAATATAAAATACAATTTAAATTATTAAAATCAAACATTCCATTCTAATTAAAATAATGGATAATAACTAAGTGAAATAAAAATAATATGTTAAGAAAAATAAATATATAGTCCACGAGATCGGTATCTTTTGTTTAAAGATAATAAAGGGACGAGACGAGACGAGCAGGACGTTCAGCTGATGGTAATTGATACGCCCTGGCCATTACAATGGAGTGCCGCGCAGGATTATTGAAAAACCCAAAAATTCTGAGCGGCACTACAGCTGCGCTCGCCACCTTGAGACATAAGATGTCAAGTCTCATTTGCCCAGTAATTTCACTAGCTACGGCGCCCTTCAGGCCGAAACACAATAATGTTTACACATTACTGCTTCGCGGCAGAAATAGGCGCTGTTGTGGTACCCATAATCTAGCCGGCATCGTGTGCAAAGGAGCCTCGCACTGGTATAAGCGAGTGAAACCGTGAGGTCTCTATATTAACGTCCGTTTTCATAGGTAGAAAGAGTACTTATTAAAATCAAATAATTGAAACAAGCTTTTTGTATGTCGCGAACAAGATAAGTAAAATAAAGTAATTTAGAATTTTGCAGCATTAGTTGTTTAGGTGAAAACAAGTCAGCGATTTTCACTCACTAACAGGTGGCCTGAAAGGGCGTTTCTACTAAGTTTTTATTTTAATCCAATGATTATAAGAAGTGTGGTAAATGGCTTAAATCATAAGACTTACAATGTGCTAGTGTATATTGACGAACAAAGTGTGCAAGAGACAAGTTTAAAAGGCAGTATTTGTTTCATGCGATTATTAATTATAACATCATGTTCATGAAGTATCCTCACACAAACAATGAATTTATTCTTTAAAGGTTCAGGCATCCAATATACGATATTTTATACTTTTAAATGAAAACAAGACAAAACAAATCTTATAACTATATTTACAATACTATGACTACATAATATTAAAACTATCATTACGTGGAAGCGTTCCAAGAATACTGGCAGCATTTTCGCGCTGGATTGATGTTGATCCGTGGACCGAAATAGCTGCCAGCGCTTGGGTTTCCAGTAGCCTTATTGAGGCGCGAAGATAGTATTTTGAACATTCTCCGCGCCTCTGGGCCCCACGGGCCAATTGTCTCGACACCAAACGACACAAAGATGTATGACTCACTGAGACCAACATATTTGCGACGCTTGCCGTCTTCGGCAGTCGAAGCAGCAGCCCCAGCGCCAACTGACGTAATTTGGACATGAGAAGGAGCCAGAGTGTCGACGCAATTCGCGTTCCACACCAGCGATCTTCCCCGTGCCCAAGCCACCAGCGTCATTCCATCAGGACGCTTGCCATCGCGGCGGGTAATACCTTTTGGCTCTATAACAGCTGGTATATTAAGAGCGGCAAATGCCCTGCGGATGACTTCATTAATGCTGGCGTGACGACTGATACGCCCTGCCGATTTTAGGCAGGATAGCCCGTGACGCCCAAAAGCATCTCCCTGAACGCCACATCTACATGTTTGATTTTTAAAACTCTAATGACTTTATAAATAAAATTGGCATAAAGTTAAACCTGAGAATAAACCAAGAATATGCAAAATGTTTATATATAGCCATTTTGCTCAAATTGGTTTATTCGGACTTATAAAGTTTCCCGCGCTTATTTGCATGACAGCGTGATATTCGGAAAACTTCAGAATTATCATTGTATTGACAGTGTTGTGAGCGAATATGGCCGTTCCCAATATTCAGTCTATCTCTTACTTGAGATAAAAAACGTAACTATCGTTGACTTTTCTGTCCAGATAAACTTATCGACGGTAACTTACCTTATCCGTCCACGCTGTCTGCCAATGGGACGACGTAAAGCTTACCAGCGATAGAAGTTTGTATGAAAATTGCAATTCACGCGTCCCAATATAGGGCGATAAGAATGACTTATCGGGTATATTGGGACAGCTTCAGATTATTGACAGCTAATTACTGACAGCAGTAGGTAGTAATTTATCTCTATCTGTAGATAGTAGGTATATTGGAAACGGCCGTTAGTCAACATTTTGCATATTCTTGGTTTATTATTAGGTATAACTTTATACCAAGTTTACATGTAAGGTCCTAAACTTTTTAACTTTAAACATGATTGATATATTGGTTGCAGCACTTTACGAACTAATTTGTTACGTAGTTACCTACATATATTATTGTAAAAAACTCATTCTTATTTAAAAAGAGTTGACTTTTTTGTATGTTCTTCTTACAAGCTCCAACGTTTTCCGAACATATTATGGTATATTCAGTAATTTAAATTAAACCTATTTGAATAAATTTAACTACCTACCAGTGGGAGGCTCCTTTGCATCGGATGCCGGGTAGTTTATGGGTACCACAACGGCGCCTATTTCTACCGTGAAGCAGAAATGTGTAAACATTACTGTGTTTCGGTGTAAAGGGCGCCGTAGCTAGTGAAATTACTGGGCAAATGACACTTAACATCATGTGACTCAAAATTATGAGCGCAATTGTAGTGCCGTTTAGAATTTTTGGGTTTTTCAAGAATCCTGGAGGTCTACTCGCAAAATCAACAACGATACATACGGAACGATACGATAATACTTCGAATATATCGCAACTATCCTACTCTAACAAATGTTCGAATTCCTTATCGTTTATCGTTACTATAGACTAATATATTCAGTTTTTTACGATGTTAGTGTGAATGAAATATGTTCAAATCTAAACATTACCTGTGCTATGTCGCTGTTAAGTGTCAAAAGTCAAAACATAGTTTAGGCGCTAAGGACCATGCCAGACTCTGCACCACCAATTTGGGATCATTTACACATAATGTATAAATAATATAAATAATGAATAAATAATACAAAACTTGCGGATAATAAAATGTAAAAGAAAAGTAACTCAAACCTTCTCGTCGACTTCAAATTTCTCAGGCGGCCATTTCATTATTTCTACGCATAAACGATCAACAAAATGACTTAAATGACTGAGTAGTAAAAAATACTGTTGATTAGTAAATCACATATAATTATTTCAATAATATTTATTAAGTATGTATATATCTATACAACTTGAAACGATAATAGCATCGACAGGCTAGAAGGTGTCGTTGAGATTATCGTAAAAGTGACGTTTGATTATTTGTGAAATTCGAATATTCGTCTCTGACATTTTCAACTAATAGTAGGGTTAGGACCGATAATATCGAATAATGTTTCGTTCGCTCAATCATCATTTCGACATTGATTACGATGTAACTAAGAGTATGATTCGACACGACTAATGCGACGATCTATCGAATATCGATTTTAGGAGTAGGCCCCCTGAGCGGCACTGCATTGTAATGTGCAAGGCGGCAATATCCATCAGCTGAACGTCCTGCTCGTCTTGTCCCTTATTTTCATTAAAAAAAAGTTTATTTGACTTTGAAAAAGAGGGGAATAAACAATACCATTGCCATCAACCACATCTACCATCTAGATGAAGTACATATTAAATGCTCTGTGATAACTCCAATCAGGATATGGCACAAGGCGAGGGGAGCTACTGCCGCCAAATCGAGGCACAGTTGCAAGAGTAGCAGGGACGCCACGTCTCCAGCTTGGCAGAGTTACCCAGATACGGGAGCCCCATATTTCAAGACCCAGGGGCAGTACATTTTCAGGTACGTAGTCTCTGAAATATAAAAGGTTTAATCAGGGGTAAGCAGACATGCTTTCTACACAGACAACCTGTATAGCCGAGTGGTTAGCGATCCTACCTACTAAGCTCTAGCTTAGTGATTCGAACCCGGGACCTCTAGGTCCCGGGTTCGAATTCCGGTAGGTGCAAGCATTTGATGAATATAGATGTTTGTTTCGGAGTCATGGATGTTTAAATGTATTTATGTATGTTTATATGTATGTTTAAGTAAGTATATTGGATTAAATATATCATTGTCTTGTAACCCATAACACAGGATATATATGCTTAACTTGGGGCAAGATAAATTGTGTAAAAAGGTGTGTCAATAGAAAGCACAGTAATGATTATATTTACCCCAAAGATAATATAAACTATTAATACCAATAACTAACAAATTCAAATTAAAAAAATAAAATTGAAAGTCAAAAACTACCACCCATTCCAAAAGGTATGCCTCAGACTTGAGAATAAGGGGCGCAACAAACTCAGCGAGCTTCTTTTGTTTTTATATAAAAACATGGTTACAATGTGAAATCGTAACGTATAATTTATTACCTATTTATTAGCCTGTGGGCGGTGGATCAATTTCCAATCAGTGGTATCATTAAGAAAGTCATTTATGTAATAGTAACCTTTACACACAAAGGTTTTTTAACAATTCTTTTGAATTTCGTAATACATTTGTTTTGAACATCATCTGGGATCTTGTAAAAGCATATACATTGCCCCACAAAAGACTTACTAACTCAAAATTTTAAATTTGTAAATTTATTCTACATAACGAAAATGCCTGTTTCCTCTTTGGTTATAGTTTTGGGGTAATTAGTAACACCTATCATTAATTTTATTATGTCTCTCTAATATATAAAATTCTCATGTCGCGGTGTTTGTAGTTTAACTCCTTCGAAACGGCTTGAACGATTCTCATGAAATTTTGAGTGCATATTGGGTAGGTCTGAGAATCGGACAACATCTATTTTTCATCCCCCTAAATGTTAAGGGTGGTTAAGGTTCCACATTAATTTTTTTTTTAATTTTTTTGACATTTTTTTTTTAAATTTTTTGATTATGAGCCAGCATTAAAAAATACATACAACTTCAAATTTTTTGCGATTTTAATATCGGCAATACAACGTTTGCTGGGTCAGCTAGTTTTAATCTAATATTATATATTTCTTTTGTGCGTGTGTTGTAACTGAACTCCTCCTAAACGGCTGGACTAATTTTAATGAAACTTTCTGTGTGTCTTCAGGTGGATTCGAGAATGGTTTAGATTCACAATTGAACTACCTCCTAAGCGGCTGGACCGATTTTGGTGATTTTTTTGTGTGTTCCAGTGAATTTGAGATTGGTGTGTGTCTTCAGGTGGATTTGAGACTGGTTTAGATTCACAATTGAAGTAAGTACCTCCTAAACGACTGGACCGATTTTGGTGATTTTTTTGTGTGTTCCAGTGAATTTGAGATTGGTGTGTGTCTTCAGATGGATTCGAGAATGGTTTAGATTCACAATTGAACTACCTCCTAAACGCCTGGACCGATTTTGATGTTTTTTTTGTGTGTTCCTGTGAATTTGAGATTGGTTTAGATTCTCAATTCCGTCCATATAATATAATTCTCCTGCTCATGTGTATGTAAGTGAACTCCTCCTCACGGCTGGACCGATTTTTCAAATTTAAGACGTGTGTACAGGACAACGTCTGTCGGGTCCACTAGTTTAATTATAAATTCTTATAATGTCAACTCGTAATTCTTGGGTTTTTAAGAATAAATGTGATTTATTTTCATTCAATTGAAGAAGAAAGAATAAAGTATACGTGCCGTGATATAAGTTAAGCTAGGGTTAAGGGCTCCTTCATAGGTCTTGGTGTTAAATTTTACAATAAAATACCAGACAATATACTAGGACTCGCTGAACACAAATTTGTGAAATATATTGAAACTTCTTTGACAAAGAGGGCTTACTTTATTAGATTAAATTGAAGATAATAATAATAATGCCATAAGAGCCTCGACCATCATCTCAAGAGGCTCTCACTTAATAACTGGATAAAGGGTCAGATACAGAAAGCAGCTGTCACGCATCGTGCGGAAGTTCCTCAGTCTGTCGCCCTAACCACCGGCGGAATTGTCCTGAACCAACCGCGCGGGACTCTATTTTTTATATTTATATTTGTAATTTTGTTTTTTATAAATATGTTATATATATATAAATGTAGAAAATAAAATGAAATTTAATAAAGATAATAATGCCATTACCACATATAACATATTTGATATTATATTATTACTAATTTAATAAAATATGTGTACTTACTATTTACAAATTCTAATTTCTTAATCTAAACTCAACTCAATCTTAATTATTACTCAAGTGATATGGAATTTACTGGATTGACTGTGTACGTACGTAGAGGTGAACGTTTCAAACAGTAAACAGTTATGAAAAGTATGTATTTGTAAAATACTTACCCAAAAACCGTTATGCATCGAAACAAAAACTATTTATTCTGTAAAAAACTAGTTATGTCCGAAACGAGTAACGACCCGAGCTTACACAATCCACGTACTGAATACCGCGAAAATCAAATACTAAGTAACTAACATCGAGTATAATAGGTAAGGGCAACGCGTCTCGCGGTACGCGAAGTGCACGGAAATAAGGACAACGTTATAAGACAGAGCGAGAACGCGCGAGTAAGGCGACACTAAATGCCTGCGACCTTGAGCGATATGAGTTCACGGCTGCCGGCCCGCCATCTATGTAACAAAACCAATATTATCAAAATTCTTGCGTGGAAAACAGTTTATATGCTTACAATCCTCGTTATTCACTACTAATCTGAATAAATGAACCTACACAAAAAAGTACAAGCTATAAGAATAACTTTTCTGAGAGAAGTACCAAAAAAATGCGTCACGCCATGCCAAAAAACTTGTTTAACTTCAAAGAGAAGTGGTAGTTCAAAAAGGCTCGGGAGTGTAGAGAAGTGGTAGTTCAAAAAGGCTCGGCAGTGTTAAGTATAACCAACAGCAAGCATTAGCAACCTACAAATAAGACTTTAGGATATGTGTAACAGGATTAAGTAGTGTTTAAAAACGGTTTACTCAAAACTAGGTACCTAGGTAGCACTGAAAATGTGTAGAAAATGAAAAACGGCCTAATGTAGAAAGTTGCCAATACTTTTATTGTTTTTCGAAGTAATCTCCGTTCCTCTCTACACATCGTCGCATTCGATGAACTGAGAAAAGCAGTCGGCCCATTCTTCCTTAGCGGTCTCTTCTATGGCATTTTCAAGGCTCGTAAAGCGAATACCTCGAATTTTATCTTTAGTTCTTAGTAATAAATAAAAGTCGCAGGGCGCCAGGTCAGGACTCTATGGCGGATGACTCATTATCTTGACACCTGCCATAGTCAAACATTCAACATTCCGTTTTGCGGAGTGCGCGAAGCATTGTCGTGGTGAAGGAGGATCCTGCTTCGAGGGCGCTGCTGTCGAATTTTTTCCAAGACAACAGGCAAACAGCAATTGACATACCAGTCTGCAGTAACTGTCCTTCCATCTTCTAGCACAACTATCGCGAAATAACCTTTTCGACCAAAGAATGAGGCAATCATCTTTTTTCCTTGACATCTTCCTTTTTTTACCTTAGTTGGCCGATCCTCTAAGGGAACACCCACCGAGCTGATTATCTTTTGGTTTCGGGTTCGTAGCAATATATTCAAATACAAAATTTGAGTCGTCGCCGAAAGCCATAAGAAATCATTGACCGAAAATATTCTCGCGTTAGGTTCATATTTTTTTCAGAGTTTTAATTTTGTCGCCAATTCACAAAAACAAATGACAAATGAATGCAATATACTACATTAGGTAACCAAAGAGTTCTAAAATTGAAATTCAAAAAAAGTTTTCATTAGAATTGTTTCTAACTGGCCAGTTCTAAACATTTTCAGTGTTACCCACGTATTTTTAGCAAAACTATTTATCTTTCCGAAGCAACCCGATAATCTCGATAAATTGTTTCGTACAGTTTCGGCTTTTGAGTTTTGTGTGCGTGCGTTATGTTATTATCGACTACCTTCAAACTACCATGTACTTAGTAGGAACTGGACTGCCTTATTTGTTTATTATATAAATAGATTTTGTCTATGTATGCTGAACTGTAAAATAATATTATTTTAACAGTTGTTATGAGAAAATCTAATTCTTTTATTATTATGTATTTGATTAATAAGTTATTCGAGTACAGGCATATTATACATGCATATTAATATTTAATGTGACATTCCATAACTCGTAGGGTAACGTGTGGCGCGCATGATGTTATTGAGGTCGTATCGCAGTATGTTTCGTCTTAAGTAGTTTTGTATTGTGGTACGACACTAATTCATTTTGTATTGAAAAATTCATTTAAACTATAGAAGCACTTATTTGTTAACCACTGATGCAGTCTTCTTTTAAAAACTTTGAACGGTAAATCTTTCAATTCATTGGGCAATTTATTATATATTTTCACAGACATGCTGAAACAATTTCTACTAAAAGATGCAGTTCTACAGAAGGGCATTATGAGTTTATTTGGATACCTTGTATTTAAAACCTTCTGGCTTTTTTTTGTATAGAAATCACACATATGTTTTTGAACAAATAGGCTTATTTCATAAATGTATAGGCATGGCAGCGATAGAATTTTCAATTTTTTAAATAGCGGTCGACAAGAATCTAGGGGGCCGGCTCCACAAACCGCCCTGATACACTTCTTCTGTCCAATAAATAAATGCCCTATGCTCACCGAGTTGCCCCATATGACCAATCCATATCTTAAAGCTGAAACCACGAATGCATGATATGCCATTAGCGCTGTTTTTTCACCTATTGTTTTTGATACGCGATTGAGGACAAATACATGTTGGTTAATTTTTTTGCTAATTTTGTCAACATGTGACTTGAAGGACAAGTTGCTGTCTAAAGAAATACCAAGAAAATTGACAAGTTGTGCTTCTTTAATATTCTCATTATGATAATTAACATTAATATCTTTTCCTTTCCCATTCTTATTATAATACTGCATATACATTGTTTTTTTTTATATTTACAGTCAGGTTATTTTCAGTAAGCCATTCAATTGTGTCCTTTATTGTTTTATTAATTTCTATATCATATGTCAATTCATTGTTACATTTAATTACAATAGAGATGTCATCAGCAAAAAGAGTACAGTTATTAGTAGTAATGCTAGGTAAGTCGTTTATGTAGATTATGAATAGAAGTGGACCCAATATACTTCCTTGTGGTACACCTTTTGTTTTAAGTCTAAGTTCTGATCGATAAGGTATTACTTCTTGTTTATTATTTAATTTAGCAATTTCAACGTATTGAGTACGGTTTGAAAGATAACTTTTAAGCCAGTCATTTGCTAGACCTCGAATACCATATTGAGCGCATTTATCTAATAGTTTTTCATGACAAACATTGTCAAAAGCTTTGCTCATATCAAAAAATACTGATGTTACTGGAATTTTTGTATCCATGCATTCCGATATTTCTTTTATTAGCGAAAAACACGCTAAAGTTGTTGATTTTCCTTTTTGGAAACCATTTTGTTCCTCCAAAATGATATTATGTTTAGTTAAAAAAGATGTTAATCGCCAGTATCTTTTCAAAAATTTTTGAGATAACAGGAATGAGTGTGATTGGTCGATAGTTGTTAATATCCTTTTTATCACCCGCTTTGAGTAAAGGTGTTACTTTTGCCTTTTTTAAATTTGATGGGAAAGTACCTTCTTCAAAAGATAGATTTATTAAGTAGGCTAGGACTGGAGCTAGTTCCTTTGCACATTCCTTTATTACCTTTGTTGCTATTTCATCGCAGCCCGTGGAATTTGAATTATTAAGTGACTTAATAACGGTTATTATCTCCATTTCATCAGTTGGCATTAAGAAAATATTTGAATTGTTATGTTTTAATTTATATGTAGGTTTTTTATTTTTTACATTTTGACTTTGACTTTGTGTGACTGTATTTATAAAATAATTATTAAAAATAGTAGCAATCTGAGTTGGATTATTTATAATTTTATTTTCATATTTAATTTCATCGATACTTCCTACATTAGAGTTAGTTTTATTTTTAATCACATTCCACGACGCATTGCATTTATTTTTCGAGTAAAGTATATATTTGTTGTTACTACTTCTCTGAGCTAGGTCTATACACTTGTTGAGAATCTTTGAATAATTATTAAATTTGTTTTTGTTGGCAGGTATTTTATTCTTATAATATTGATACCTTAATTTTCTTTTTGTTGCACATGATTTTTTTATACCTCTGGACAACCATTTTATTTTTGAATTTGAAACATTAATTTTATACTTAAGAAGAGGAAAACATAATTTATAAAATATGATTAATGTATTGTAAAATTCATCAAAAGATTCGTCCAATTTCTGGGCATCATACACGTCTATCCAGTTAAGACTTTTTATACAGTCCTTAAATTTGTTTATGTTTTGATTACATAAATCTCTTTTGAAAATTAACTTATACGACGGTGTTGAATTATTTATTTTTGTCGGTACTACTAAGAATTGTGCTGTGTCATGATCCGATAGGCCTAACTGACGAATCTCCCCTGTGGCATTTTCTATATTACTAACAAAGAGGTCAATACAGGATTTTTGCCGAGTAGGTTCATTAATATGTTTAAAAAAATTATAATTTCGCAATAAATTTGTAAACTCCAGATTCGTTTTAGTATTTTTTAGAGTGTCGATATTAAAATCACCAACAATCACAATATTACTGGTCTCCCAATATCTTAATTTGTGTAAAAGTAAATCAAGCTTATTCAAAAATTCAGCAACGTTCGAATTCGGCGTCCTGTATAGACATATTACAATTAATTTGTGCTTTGGTATTCTTAAACCACAACATTCGAAAGAATATTCTACACATAGCTCATCCATGACATCAAATTTTACAGCCTCAATATAGTCTCTGACTAGAATGCAGACCCCACCACGCTTTTGCTTAATTCTACAAAAAGCAGGTACCATTGTATATCCATTCAACTTAATATTAGATCTGTTTTCTGCATTCACGAATGTTTCTGATAGACATATAACATCTACTACTTTTCCATTTTCAAAAAGTTCAGTTAGAGCTATGTTTAGTAGATCTTTTTTACTTAAAACGCTTGCTATATTCTGATGCATTATATTAAGATAAAATTTGGACTCGAAAAAATGAATCGCTTTTGAGGTCATTATTTTGTTCTTTACTTTTTAGTTTGAAATAATATGGTATAGTACCTTTTATTATTTTACTATTGGTGATAGTTTTGGCAGACTGCGATATTTGAGCTTGATGTTGACTGCCTTTCGCACTACGAGCCATGATAATTTTACTACCGGGTACTAAATATTTTTGCCTATAATACATTGAGTCGATAAGCTTATTTATTCTATAACAAAAATCATGAATGAAGTGTTTCTTGCCAGGGTACGATTTTGCTAAAGTCAAGTATGTACAATTTTTATAATTTTTACAAGTCAGTTCCAATAAATTATTCAGTTTTCTTTCATTAATGTAGTAATTTTGCAGTACACTGGTTACAATAACTGTTGCTTTATTATGACGCTTTAAGAAAAAACCAAGTTCCATTATAATTTTGTAAGGATTACTATCCTGTTCGCCTAAACATAAAATTATTTTATCATTATGATTAAATTCAGTATTATTAAACGTCGCAACGAGTTCATCGCACGTTGCATGAGGTTTAACGAAAGAAAATATTTGATAGTTTTCGTATTTAGTATTCTGACGTGATTGGATAAGGGATCTTGCTAAATTTACACATTGTTGTCCGCCAAGTAGCATAATTCGCATTTTGTCTGAATTCTCTTTTGAATTTTCAGGTTTGGTGTCCGTGTCACTAACCGATGAAGGATTTATTTCATCTTCCCTTATTTTGAAGGTTTCTCCCTGTGTACTCGTAGTTGGCGTAGGGACGCATCCCTCACTCGAACATACTGCTGTCTTCTCATAAGTTTTTTCTAAACAAATGCAGGATGACTCCGATTCTTGTAGGAACTCCTTAGTACTTGAATTAGTGGGAAATTCCGATTCTTGATGTGTTTCAGTATAACTCGAATCTAATTGTAAGGTTTGAGCTAATTCCAATAATCTAGGATTATTCCTTTTTTTTAAAGAAGTGTTTATAGGGCTATTGTTTCTTGGACTAAAACACACTTTTTTAAGGACTTCTATTTGATTTCTCTGTTCCGTTATTAGTTTCTTCAACTCATTAATTTCTCCTGATAGTGTGAAAATCTCCGTGTGTGCACTATTTAGCTGCATGTTAAGACTTGTGATTTCTTCTTTTAAATCAATAATTTCTTCTTGTGTAACTATTGTAGACAAGTCTGGCAGGCTTCTTGCTGTTTCCGAACATAATGAATCCATTGACTCGTCTTGTTCTAGACAAAATGAAGTGTGAAATTTGGGTTTTCTTTTTCTCAGAGTAATGTTATTAGTCTCCATGGTTTGTAAAATTTAAAAATCTACTGTACCACGCGGTTAATTAAATAATAACAAAATAAATAATAAGAATTAAAATACTTCAAATAAGAATAAACAAAAAAAAAAGCATAGAAAAAAAATGATGTCGAAATGGCACCGTGGATAGAACCCTCGACGTTCCGCCGAATCAGTCCGCCTCACTACACAATACTCCAACGCTGCTATGACCTAACTTGCGAATTTATTAGTCTGTTAGCACTAGTTAAATTGTCTTCAATGTCGAGCGTACTGTGGAGACAAGGTAATCCGGCTCTCGGCTGATTCACACAAATGTTTTACAACTACCCTGCACTTTTTAAGTCACAATCATTTCAAAATAATAATTGTTTTGTTTATAAAATATATATTATTGTTATATTATTGGTGAATTATTATATTTATCAACGTTTTTGATGAATTCAAATGTTCACTTTCTTGTAAAACTTAATGTTCCGATATTTTGTTTGAACTCACGAATTTTAAAACTTGAATTCCTTAGTATACATGTACAGCACAGATTTAATTACATTAATTCACACTTTACCTGACGATATATAGTCAGATAAAAATTGCACATAAATTTAATATAATACGAAAATAATTATTTTATTTATTCAATTATGTCGGCGACCAGCTCTCGTGTAGGTTTCGGAACTCGCGTCGGAACCTATATAGGTACTTAATTAAATAATCTATATTATTTTCACTACAAAAAATACAAAAAATACTTCTCTTTTATTTTCCTTCAATCAGCTGGCGGTAATGTTACGTTAGGTATATTCCAACAAATGACTTAGCTTAGCTTAACGTCGAAGATGATGCAATAGTTCCGACCACAACATCACAAAATTTGAACTGCACTTTTTACTTTATTTAAAGATTATTAAGTTTTGCCAACAATATATATGTTTAATTAGAGTGGAAACTATATTTTAAAACATAATTTACTCATACATGTACACTATTTCTTTTTATTTAAATTTTTAAACACTAAGTCAATGTTTACACTCGCTTAGCGCCACGTCACTGAAGAAGTATAGAAAAGTTTGACTAATAAATTCCATCACAGTAAAGATTTATCGTTCACACATATAAGAGCCGTAAATACAATATAAGTAAGTATAGAATAATAATATTATAATATAGACAAGCCCCAAACTAGACACATGATGGGTACAAGACAACGATAATATATTTAATAATATAATATACTTACCTAAACATACATAAATACAAATAAATATCCTGGAGGTCTAATCGCAAAATCGCCAACGATACATTCGGAACGATACGATGATACTCCGAATATATCGCACCTACCCTACTCTAACAAATGTTCGTATTCCTTATCGTTTATCGTAACCATAGACTAATATTTTGATTTTTGTACGATGTTAGATTGAATGAATTATGTCACTATGTGCAATCCTTGAAAAACTCAATAATATCTGTGCGATATCGCTGTTAAGTGTCAAAACACACACAATGTGACAACTTTAATATTTGGTTAAATTCGGAAAGGGCGGGAACGAGTGAACGAAGGAAGGCGCGCTTATACAAAAAAAAAATGTTTAAATTATTGTTCATTGTGTATATATTTTTCATACTTGTGAATTGTTTATCCTGGTTTATAAATATTCGATTTTTGTATATATAAATTGTTAAGTGCGCTTCCCCATCGCCATGGGGAAGCGTACAGGTAAAAGGCCGAAGAACGGCCAGAGCGACGCAGAACCAGCAGACGAACTTCCCCTATCCGAATCCTCGGTATCTGACGCGGAGGTGACTGAACGTCTCATTGTAAGAAGAAAGGATAAAGAGAAGTATACCCCTTATAGAGCGACAAATTATTATAGGTTGTACGACGAAAATTCAAATAAGAAGGAATTTATTGTATTTCTCAATCGCAAGCAGGGTGAAGTCAAAATATCAGACAAGGACAGGTTGGGTCTGTCAAATGGAATCAGGAGGCATTGCGTATCGGGTGTGTTGCACCTGAGATCCGTTAATGCTTTTAAAGTTGGTGTTACCTTTGACCTGCCTAACAATGCGAATGTATTTTTAAAAAATGAAAAGTTACTTAGCGAGTTGGAGATGGTTGCCTCAATTCCGGCTTCTGAAACGGAGGTCACTGGAGTTCTTACTTCTGTTCCCACTGATTACTCCAACAAAAAAATTCATCAATTAATTGCATCGAGTAAAAAAGTTATTGCTGTGAGAAGGTTCATGCGGCGAGTAAAGGACCCACAGGGTGTTGTCTCCTTTGTTCCAACGCAAACTGTTGCAGTCACATTTGCATCAACGTTGTTACCTGAGTATGTAACGCTTGATCACTGGAGGCATGAGGTTAATGTATATGTACCCCCTATTAAACAGTGTCTACGCTGTATGAAATTTGGCCATATTGCTAAATTTTGTAGAAACAATGAAGTTTGTTCCATATGTTCTGACAATCACAATTTTAAAATGTGTCCAAAAACTTTAACAAAATGTGCCAACTGTGGTGGAGATCACATAGCTATCTCATCTACCTGTCCTCTGAAAAAACAAAAAATTGAAGAAAACAAAGTGAAGTCCCGTAGTGTTAGATACTCAGATCTCTTCAATGAATCTGCTTTCCCTCAATTAAACTCAAAGTATATTGACACACACCTGAGCAATCTTATAAAATCTGACAAATTTATGAACCTCTTGGTTGAAGCAGTTTTACAAATTTGTACGAATAAAGATAAGTTAACTATAAATTCAAATAGTATTAAGGAAATTCTGAATAACACTTTTAGAAAAAAGACATCTAGTTAATTGTTATTATGGATACATTGAATATAGTGCAGTGGAACGCTCAAAGTATTATTAGTAATAGGCTTATTTTTACAAGGTTTTTATATGAAAATCATATTCATATTGCTATAATATCGGAAACTTGGTTAAAACCACATCAGTATTTTTTAATAAAAGGCTATAACACAATAAGGAATGATTGTGGTAATAAACACAATGGTGTAGCAATTTTTATTCATAATAATATCACATTTTCTAACATAAATACATATTTTGATAGTGCTCTACAAAATGTTTGCATTAAAATTAAAATTAATAACAAAGAACTGAGTATTGTAAGTTTTTACAGTCCTTCCAATTCAAATCCTCCATTTAATAAAAACAATTTAAACAGTTTAATTAAGTCCATTCCAGAGCCAATGATATTTGCAGGTGATTTCAATGCTCATCACATGTTGTGGGGATGTGTTGATACATTGCCTCGAGGTAAAGATGTTTTAGAGGTTATAGATGAGAATGGTCTTGTTATTCTGAATAATGGTCAAGCTACCACAATAGGATCTCCATCTTGGCGTCCTAATGCTCTTGACTTGACTTTGGTAACTCCATCATTGGCTCTTTTATGTGACTGGTCAGTTATTGACAGTCCTCTGGGCAGTAGTTATCATCTCCCTGTAATAATAAAAATGGCAGTAAGTAGTGATAGTAGTAGTTTGCAAAACACATTATGTAATAATTTACATTTGCCCACTCACCCTAATTATAAGCAGGTGAATTGGAATATGTATAGTAACTTAGTTGTTTCTTATTTGGATGATGTTAAATTTGACACTTTATCTTCAATAGATGCTTTTAATTCCTTTTGTAATATTTTACTTTCTGCTGCCAAGCAGTCAATCCCTAGCTGTCTGTTTTCCAAAAGTTCTAATAGTAATAATGTTACTAGTTCTTGTTCACAAAAATCTTTTAAATATCCTTGGTTGCCTTGGTGGAATCAGAGGTGTACAGAAGCAGTTTTAAATGCTAAAAATGGTTACATTAATTTTAAAAACAACTCCACTGATGAAAATTATGTGGAGTTTAAGAGATTGCGGGCTTTAAAAAAACTTATCTTAAAAAGTGAAAGAAGAAATAGCTGGATAGGCTTGTGCAATTCATTTAATCGTTGTACTCCTTTGTCTTCAATTTGGAAATACATGCGCAAATTTAACAAAACTTACATTCCTGACAGTGTGTTGAATGATAGTTGGATTCCAGATTTTCTACAAAAGTATACTTCTGACTTTGTATCAAATGAGTTAACTAACTATGTAAATGTTGTTAATGATAGTAATAAATATTTGATAGAGCCTTTTTCTTTACAAGAACTAAAATCCGCTTTATTTACTAGAAGAGATACATCTTTCGGTCTTGATACCATTCCATATATTTTACTCAAAAAACTTAATTGCCACAGTCTCAACATCTTTTTAAATAATCTTAATCGCCTATGGAAGGAGAATACTATTCCTGCAGAATGGAAAACAGACTGTTTAATCCCAGTTTTAAAGCCAGACAAAAATAAAATGTTACCTGACTCTTATAGACCTATAGCTCTCACGTCTTGTGTTGGGAAGATATTTGAGCAGCTTCTAAAACAACGTCTCGAGTTCTTTATAGAACAAAATTGTCTTTTGCCTAATAATCAGTTTGGTTTTCGCAAAGGTCGGTCTTCTAGGGAGAGTATAGCGCAGTTACAGCTTGATGCGCATCAATGTTTAGCAAGTAATCAGTATCTTTTGTCTGTATTTTTTGACATCTCAGGTGCCTTCAATAGTGTAAATATTGCCGTGCTTTGTGACGAGTTATCAATGTTAGGGATACCAGGTAAAATAATAAATTGGATGCAATCCTTTTTGACTGACAGAAAAGTATATGTAAAATTTAATAAACATTTGTATGGACCACGACTTTCTTCTCTAGGTGTTTGTCAGGGGGGAATATTGTCTCCTTTAATTTTTATTATGTACATAAGACGATTGAACCTTATTTTGGGGCCAAATATAGTAAACCTACAGTATGCAGATGACTTAGTCGTCTATGTATCGGGAGTTGATCTGATTAATTTAGCCGCTACTATTAATAAAGCACTTGTAAATTTATATCAATACTTTTCTTATCTCAATTTAAATGTAAATCCAACCAAATCAAAAGTCTTTGTGATTGGTCGTAAACGCATCATATTGCCTCCCATTTTATACAATGGCATTCCACTGCCTATTTCATGTGACATAAAATTTCTAGGTGTAACATTTACTCCAAAACTGTCTTGGAAAAAATATACAGATAGTGTTATAATTAAAGCGAATAAAGCTTATAATGTATTAAAATCTTTGTGTGCAACGTCGTGGGGAGCGGACCCTAAAATATTGTTAATTTTGTATAAATCGCTTATTCGTAGTCATTTTGAATATGGCTTTCATTGTTTCGCCGCAGACAGCAAAATTGTTAATAGTCTGGATAAAATACAAAATAAATGTATGCGTACAATATTGGGTGCACTTAAAACTAGCCCAATAGCTGCTATGCAAATCGAGGCCAACCTTCCTCCTTTGTGTATTAGATTTAGTTATCTTAAAGAAAGATTTATTTTAAAGCTCTATAGCTTGCCGACGAACAATCTTCTTAAGAATCTTATTGCTTATCAATCGTCTTCATTTCAGAGACAGTTGTTTATCTTGCAAGATTTTTCTTCATTTTTTAAATTTCTACAAGATTTAAATATTCATCGGAATAATGATATACTTCCCTGCCATGCAGGTTCTTTTCGATGTAAATATTCTGCAATTAATGTTGTAATAGATCCAAATTTAACTTCAAAAGAGGAGGTTCATGTATTATTGTCAGAATGGTCTAATTGTAAATTTGTTTATACAGATGGCGCAAAAAACAATAATAATGTTTCTTTTGCAATCTACCTTCCTGAAATTAGGAAGGGTATTGGCTTTAAGATTAATAGATATGCCAGTATTTTTACTGCTGAAGCCGTCGCTATTCTTTTTGCTTTAAAGCATATTAAGAAACAAAATCAACTTAATAAGAAGTGGGTAATAGTTAGTGATAGTATGAGTGTGTTAAAAAGTTTGTCAAATAACAAAATGAGTGCTAACATCAATTACATCATTTTTGCTATAAAGGAATTGTGGTTCGAACTATGTTTAATCGATATTAAAGTGGATTTCGTTTGGGTCCCGTCCCATATAGGAGTAGCAGGAAACGAAAGCGCTAATTTTCTAGCTAGAACTATCATTAATATATCCGATCTATCCCTATATCCTGATTGCAAAGATCTAGACATTAACATACCATATACAGATATAATAAGTAATCTAAAACAGCGTATGACTCTTCTTTGGGGAAGATATTGGTACAATTGTACAGAAGTTGAAAATAAGGCTCATTCGTATACTTTGTTAGATAATCCCGTTAATAGCACACCCTGGTTTTGTAAGTTTAAAAATAACGCTCACAGAAAGTTCTATACTACAATAACACGAATGCGTATTGGTCACTATCGATTGAATTTTCATCTTCATCGCAAAAAAATTGTCTCCTCTCCTTTTTGTGACCATTGTAATAAGCAACAAGATCAGTCTCTGGATCATATCTTTTTTGATTGTTCGTCCTTTGGCATACAGCGCCTTGTGCTGATGGATGAGCTACTGGAAATATATGGTGCACCCAATATAATCCCGCTCTCAGTAATAGATCTATTAAAGGACACATCAACTTATATGTCCTTGTATAAATTTGTATGTAGTACTGTAAATACATTGTAATTTGTAGATACATACGTTGTAAATTTGTTTATAATTATGTAAATACGTTATAACTCGTACATATACAACTAGTAATAGCATAGCGCAATTCGCGAACTGAACAGATAATGTAAATATGTAGGTATTATTCTAAAAAGTTATGCAAATTACACTGGATTTGACTTTAAGAAAAGGGGAAAATTATTAGAGACTATATTACTGGATTTAAACTTACTAAAAGGAAAATATGGAAAATATTCTTTAGAGAATTATACATTAACGGAAATGGTAAAATAACTGATGACTTTAAGACTGGATTGGATTTGATGAAAGAAATTACTATAAATATTCGCTATCGAATATACATAATTGGAAAAGGAAAATGGAAATAATGTAAGATGAAATGAGAAAACTGGATTGGACTTTTTGTAAAACAAAATAGTGAAAATAATAAATACCAAAGAAATGAAAATACTAACGACAAGGCAGTAAGGCCCCTGGCTATAGCCTGTTCGAAAGAACGAATTAATATTAAAAAAAAAAAAAAAAAAATATTTGGTTTAGACTTTAGATGTTTTTAAGCGCGAAATAATTCAATTTGTTTTTAAACTAGTGCTAATATAAAAAGTAAGTATTTTTGCAATTTGTTTTGTTGTAGTTTAAAGAACAAAGTTGTATCTAAGTACTTATGTTTTTTAGAATGTCTCAGTCGTGCAGCACCGAAAAATTAAATTCTTTATTAGACTTTCTACATGACCATAAAGACTTGGCAAGAGTCCTTAGTAGGGCACTAAGGACTGCTGATGCAATGGCCCGAGCTAAGAGGTTGTGGGAGGAAATAACACAGCTGCTCAATTCTTTGGGCGGCAGCAATGGCAAAAGGTAGCTAGTGGATATTTTGTTTGATAGTTTCTATAGCATTCTATTTTGTTGTCAACCTCCGACAAAAAAGAGGGATGTTATAAATTTAATGTGTGCATCTGTGACTGTGTCTTTCTGTGGTTATGTTGCTCCCAAATGAGTAAAGCCACTTTGGTTTTTTTGGTTTAAAACATGATTTCGTCGAGTTTTCAAAAGCTTTTTTTTTTTCAAGAAAATGTTTTATATTTATATATCAGCTCTTTTCTGATGGGGGGTTATGAAAGATCTCAATTATTCTTATTGGAAACATTGGTCACAATAATTATTATATTAAATAAAGTGGCCACATTGTACAATAGATGCTTCATAGAATCATTTAAAATATATTCAACAATTCTTGTTATCCATTTTTCTATGAAAGGAATTTGAACAAATATTATATACTTAGAGCAATTTCTTATTCCTTTTGTTTTTATTAAAAAATGTTTTAACACCAACATAATTTCAGGTGAGCAGCTGTGCGAAGGATGCATACAGGCACAGGTGGTGGACCATTATCCACTTCCCTGGCACAATGGGAACTAAGAGTTTTAGAAATAATGGGAGAAGGATTTGGGGGGCCACAAACCACATCTCGTGTGTCAGCCTTTCCCACAAATGTATGTATTTTTATGATTAAATAAAAATCTTTCCTCTTTATAAATTATTAGTATATATTAGTAAATGTATTTGTGCAATATCTAAACTAGGTGTTCTTTTAACTGGTAGTTCCTGAGGACACCTTATCTTTTTATTCTATAACTGTCAAATGGAGAACACTGAGTCGACATATCATAGGATGTCCATATTAATGTTATTATAAGTATTATTGGTTAGATGTATTTTGTGTGTAGGTACTATATATTATAGTTGTTGAATAAATGTTTCTTTGTAGTTGTCTGAATTGTAATTCTATTTTACAGAATATTGAGGAAGAAGTAGCTCAGAACGTAGTGGAACCCGATGTCATGACCCAACCTGAAATCCCATTTTCTAATGAGAGTTAGGATTTAATTGGTACATCAGACAATCTTGGTGGCATCTCTCGTTGTGCATCTACAATGGAAATTTCTACTGAAAATGCACAAATAGATGTATATTCATGGCCAGGCCAAGATCAGCCTAAACAGCCGGCATCATCCCGTATTAATTGTGAGTACCTTTATAATGAAAATGTCTTATTTTTTAGCTCTACATACTTTTTTAAACTATCTAAACATCAAAAACCCCCAATCCTAACAAGGAAAATGCTGTAACTTTTGAATTGCTCTTAGATTTTACTGCATAAGAACCGGTTTACTTGTTTGGAAGCTATACCACAAAAGGCAGGCCCACATACATAGGCTTTAAGTTTAAACTTAAGGATATGAAAATAGTGTAGACGCACCTCATAAAAAATGTTCTTGAGCATTTAATTCCTCTTTGTCAAGTGGCTTATCTATCTGTTCAAAACTTACACACAGAAGTGTGTTATTGAATCCATCTGTGGCATCTTAGCTCCCAAACATATAAACCAACTAGCTGACCCGGCAAACATTGTTTTGCCATATAAATTGTATTGATCTTTTGCTTGCTAGTTGATAAGAGATGGCGCTAGTTGTATTCATTAGTAAAAATCACACTTCTTTTATATTTTGTATAATTCACACTATAATTTTATAAATTATAGCCTTTTTGTTATTCTGGTGTGTAAGCTATATTATTGTAAAGTTTCATCAAAATCTATTCAGTAGATTTTGTGTTAAAGAAGTTCAAACATACATCCAGACATACAAACTTTCACATTTATAATTTTAGTAGGATTATCTAAAGTTTTTTTTATAATATGATACCCATGAAAATCTGTTCAGCCATTCAAAACTTGCAAGCTCTTTTGTTAGTATAGCCATGGGTTTTTGATGGATGGTTATATATCAAACACCACATACTTTGTCCAGGTCCATCTCGGCGTGTAACCAGCCAACGACCAGGGCAAGTAGGAAGAATAAGCGACTGTTTAATCCAGTTGGAACAGGAAAAAATTATACTACTAAGTACTCTCAATACAAGACTCCGATATTGAAAAAGCCATAATAGAATTAATTAAATTAAAACAGAATAGTACAAACAATTAGCCATTGATGTTATATTGTTTCTTAAATAGTGTTTATTTTGTTTTTTAATATTAAGTACACATAAAAATGGTTAATACCTTATCAGTGGTAGAATCCGCCACTGGAATTAAGACTGATTTTTAAATTACCTATTGTTTATAGATACTATTTACTTACACATATATTTCACCGCAACTTAGCATTTAAATTTGATCTTAGCTGTGATTATTATACTGTGATTTAAAAATAATATTTTAAGTAAGTACCTTAGTTATAGTTCATATATTGGTAGTTATTAATTCTTAAATGTATAATTAATATTGTTATTCTGAACAGACAGAAAGGCGATTTATTTGTTTTTAATATTAAAGAATTTTGTAACTTATAACTTATCTTTAATTTTATTATATAATTGTGATTTTAAATATTAATTAAAACTTATTGTGAGATTTATTACATTGTTTTTCATGAGAATGAATATTGGTTCTTATAATATTACTATTTACTAGCCTTTGGACCTCCACATGTTACCAAATGTATACTCAAACCTAACCTTATGTTAATGTACTTCTGTAAGAATAATATGATGTATTATGTAACCAAGGATAAACAATTGTTTATACAAGACCAAATAAATATTCGATTTGATTTAATTATAAATTGGTTTTATTTTAAATTCTTATTCTGTGAACTGTACTAACATTAGGATTATGCAAATGATTTTTATTAATATTGCGAGGGTATAGCAGCCATTATTGTGACTTCACCCCGTGCGGTCTGACCCGGTACCTCCTCCAATTGTCACAAAATCTATAATAACAGCTGATAAATCACTTATTAGGGCTAGGCTGTACTTGGCCCAGATGAAGGCTACAGGAACTTGTGTTATTTGTATTAACTTAAAAGATTATAGTATTATTCTGTTGATAGCAAAAGCATATGAGTCATGATTTTCCAAAAAGAAAATAGGGAACAGTAAAGAAGGAAGGAAGTAAAGGTAAGAGAGTGTTTTATAGTATGAAATAAATAACAACCTATATTATATAAGTGTTGGACTATCAACTACATTTTTAGGAAAATGCTGTTAATGTGGCGTGTTATCAAACCACCCTGACTTTGCCCTGGTAGCAATAAGTACATTTTGTGCTAAGGTGAGTAAAGTAGACTAAAATCAAATCAAAACCACTTTATTTACCTATATAGGTCGCGGAAATGACACCAATGAATGACAAAAAATATTTTATTGCCACTCTTTTAAATCAAGACTCGAAGACAAACATTCATATTGGTAATAATTTTATAAAAATTGAATTCCGCCGCGGCAAACAACCACCGTTCGTAAGAGCCGTATTATTCTCAAACTAAAAATACCGACATAGCAATAAGACATTTTTATAAATTGATCCAAATAACCATGTATGAAGTGGTTAAATAACATAAATAATAATGAAAATAATTGATTCGTTTGGTGAATTTTAAAAGTATAAAAACGTAGTCAACTTTGTATATTATAACTACAAGTATATAGTGTATTATCTATGTATTATACTTAGTCCTTAACGAATTGAACGAAGTTAAAAACCGCCAGTTGAAAAACAAAGATAAGCTATTATATACTTATTACCTAGGTATTCAGAAATAATTCCATACCGAAAACTGTTTACGTTTCGGTATTCGACAAACGCATACCGATTACCGACCCATTAGGTATGATTTCATCCATTTAATTATTGTTATGCTGTCAGTACTATCTAATACAACGATGGCTTTATTATCATATGATCCTGACTCTAGGTAACCTATCTATACTTTAAAATATCATTGTTCTAAGTAAGATAGTTCTTACAAGTCTCTTATTCATGTTTTGATAATTACGATATACGAGAGAAGTGGGTACATACAGTGCAAATAATATAAGTGATATTAACATATCACTCTTCAAAAATACAACTCTGCGTTTGGTCTTCATACAGCTAATAAGTTGATTTTATAATATATTTCTATTAACATCGTAATAAATATAATCAGGAAGGTGTAAAATATTGCTAGCGCCATCTATATTCCTCGAAACTTTGATTTGAAGAACGAACCTCGTGGTCCGAGGGCTGGCACCAATTTTTGGGTAGGTATTTGAGGCAAGCTGAAAACTTGGTCTATACTTCTCCTGATATAGCCCAGTGTAGTTTTATGTTTACAAAATAAATAAAAAATTAAGCCAGACAATTTAGTCGGGGTTTTTACGTTGCCAAGCGCGTGCAAAAATAGAGAGAGCGCTTATCGGCAGTTGTCTACGTTCTATATTATATATTTTTGTACTTAAAATAATACTTCAGTTTTATAATTATTTTATACCTGAATAACTCTGATTTTGAGAATTTATATTGTTGTAGTCATTGCTTTATTTAATACGTTTGCCTTTATGAATTTGAACGTGAATAAAATATTGAAGTTCTGTATGAATTTTGAGTTAAAATACTGTGACAAAATTAGATTTTTTAAACTATAAATATGAATTCTTTAAAAAAAATTAAAACGAAAGTTGTTGAAAAATTAATTTAAAAAAAAGTCTCTTATGATTTCTTGAAAAATAAAAATATTCTTACAGTAATGACAAATAATCAAGTAATTCATAACATTTAGAATTGTATTGAAATTGACTGATTAACAAACTTTTTATGATAAAAAATAAATCAATACAATCATTTTTATACAAACCGTTTTTCGCACAAATCACAAAATTATCTTTTTTTTACTCCGAAATTTCGACTAGAAACCTCGTGGCTATTGCAGGTCACGTGACCTTATTAGAGCCAAAAGTAAACACGCAGACAGCTGCCGATAAGCGCTCTCTCTCACACTAGGGCTTGCATATAGCCCTACTCACTCGCACCTATACGTACTTTTTTCTCATGATTTGACTGATCTGCAGATAGAAACGCGTGTTGAAACTTGTGTTGTTTGTTGAATCGATACAGAAATGAAGGAATATTGGATCGAATTGTGACATGTGATGAAAAGTGGATTCTGTACGATAACCGTAAGCGAAAAATTCAATGGCTCTCTCTCTTGTCATGTCTACTGTGCCAAACTCAAAACAATATTAGCAAAAGTAGCAGTCAAACAGGTCCGACTCATGAATCGCTCACCATTATTGATCCATGATAAAGCGACACCTCATACAGCACGAGAAACCTTTTTAACTCTACAGAAACTGCAATTAGAAACCATTCGTAGTATTCGCCAGAGCTTGCTCCAGAGGCCTACAATTTTTTGACGTGATTTTTACAATTTTCTACGTGATGAAAATATTTTTTCCCAGGAGGCAGTACAAAACGTTTTCACACAGTTTGTCGAATCTAGATCACCACAGTTCTATCGCAAAGTCATAAATGACCTTCCTATTAGATGTCAGTAATGTATAGATAATAATGGTAATTATTTAAATTAAAAAATATGTATAATTTAAAAAAACTAATTTAATTTTTTCAGTTCAAATTGGCAATTTCATACTTTAACCTCTAATATATTCCAACTGTTAAACTATGCAAACATTTTTTTAACTAATTTTTCATAAGCTCAGGATATACGTTGACTGTTGGTGTCTAGCGCCGCTTCTTCTCTTTCAGAGCGCCATTTGTTTCCGAAGCGGTGGTAGTGTTAGAAAAGACATCAAAACTAATTCTAAAGGAATCAATTTTGAGTAAATCAATTCCTTTATTGCGGGGGCTTTATTCGTTTTAAAGTAATTGTACTTACATCTTTTCATTTGAAGTTTTTATATTGCAGTTCTATATCAATTATAACCACGGCAGAATAGACAGCAGGTGTTTGGATTAAGATCGACGAGACGAGCTGCACGTTCAGCTGATGGTAATTGATACGCCCTGCCCACAGTGCCGCTCAGGATTCTCGAAATACCCAAAAATTCTGAGCGGCTCTACAACTGCGCTCGTCACCTTGAGACAGAAGATGTCAAGTCTTATTTGCCCAGTGATTTCACTAGCTACCATTCAGACCGAAACACAGTAATGCTATTACTGCTTCACGGCAGAAATAGGCGCCGTTGTGGTACCCGTAATGTAGTTGGTTGGTATCCTGTGTAGAATGAAATTACTGCATTGCATTGTAATGGGCAGGGCGTATCAAATACCATCAGCCGAACGTCCTGTTCGTCCCGTCCCTTATTTTCATTTAAAAAAAAATTACCACCCTAGTCGGTGACTGTATCATGGGATCACATATATACAATTTAACCATTCCATACCTGTTAGCCAATGCTTGGTATCTCGCTGCTTCTGATGGAAATTCGAAATCAATCTGTTTCCATTTGTAAAGAGTGCTAAAGGGCGGTGTCTCCACGTTGGCAGGTAGATATTGAGACGTTGCCAGCCCTAGCATAGTTAGCCACAGAGTCACGCCTGGTAACCGAGGCTTCTCTGAAAATTTCAGATAGATGTTGAGTTAATATGGAGTTAAAATATAACACTACATATTATTAAACAAAAGTCCTTTTATTTTTATTTATGAAAATAAGGAACGAGACGAGCAGGACGTTCAACTGATGGTTTTTGATACGCCGTGCCCATTACAATGTAGAGCACTACAATTGCGCTCGTCACCTTGAGACTAGATGTTAAGTCTCATTTGCCCAGTAATTTCACTAGCTACGGCGCCCTTCAGACCGAGACACAATAATGTTTACACATTACTGCTTCACGGGATAAATAGGCGCCGTTGTGGTACCCATAATCTAGCCGGCATCCGGTGCAAAGGAGCTTCCCACTGGTCCTCCGCTGCGTCTGTCTGTCTGATCGCGATAAACTCAGAAACGACTTCACGGATTTTGTTACTGTTTTCACCAATGGATAACGTGGTTCTCGAGGAAGGTATTTTGTATATAATTTGTTAAGTTTTTGGCTACATTTTTGTAAACATTAACGATATTTGTTGGAGATGTTGGAAATCAAAAGCCGTCTGGGGCTTGCTCTCTAAACCCTTTGATGATGTAACAAAATAATATATTATGGAATTGTATATCTTACATAGGTCTACAGAAAAGTTCCGGAGGGCATTGTCTATCTGTTAAGTATAACTTTATCCATTTTATTACTTTAAAAAATTGGCAATTAATTGGCAACACATTCCCACAAAATTGTCACAACTTTCAAATTTAGATTAAGATATTTTTCTTAGATCATTTATACGCCTAGATAGACCTCTATTTTGAGCAATTCACACACACAAAACAAATATTTCTGGCCTGTTTTTATCGGTAGTCTCACAGAAAGAGACTCTAACGAGACTATCTATTATCTAAGATGTTTTTATGGTGCATTTTAATCATAAACCTACCTTCTAGAACATACATAGTTTTAGAATTCATTTCACTGCACTAAAACATTAATATTGTCACTCCTCACTGTAGCACATGTTTCAGGACTCATTATCAGACAATGAATGTGGTGTTGTGTTTATATTACAATATCAACAACATTCAAATGTTTAAAAATATTTCATGCTTTTTGTTATAAATATTTTACAATATGTTTTATAACAATACTAGCTGACCCGAGACGCTGTTTTGTCAATAAAAAAAATGATGAACGTATTCGGGAATAATGTAGTTTAAAGCCGTAAAATGTGTACCCAAAGAAAGTTTATGAGTTAAAAACTAAACAAAAACGTATTTCTGAATGATTTTATATTATGTAGTAATAAATAATGATAAGGATTAATATAGTACTTAAGTAAACATAACAACACAATTTTTTAGTAAGTATTAAAATGGATATAGTATGTTATCCATAAGAGATAGACATATGCCATTACGGACTTATCTGTAGATCTATATACGACACACAATTCCATCATACATTATTTTGTTATATCTCAAACGGTTTAGACAGCGGTTTCGTAGAAAGCTTAGAAGACGGCATATTTTACTCCGACACCTTCAACAAATATCGTAAATGTATACAAAAACTTAACAAATGATATACTAAAACCTTCCTCGAAAAACACGCTATCCATTGGTGAAAACAGCATGAAAATCAATGCAGTAGTTTTTGAGGTTATCGCGAACAGACAGACAGACGCGGCGGAGGACTTTATAATATAGAATATAGAAGATTAACAAACCATAAACTTAGAATATATTAGCATATAGACGATCTGACATGCTGATAATGTGTGCATCAGCTAGTATAATATTGAAAATACCAAGGAGTTAATTCCAAGCGCGGCTGACTGTTTACGACTTGTCAATTAAAAGGTTAGATTACTGTAAACTTGTTACCAATAGATTATCTTTCCTCTTCTATCTTGCAACATCCGTTAGAGTTGGATAGATTTAAGCAAGTTTAGTAGGAAATATTTTCAATTTTTTAGTTCGGTTTTCTATAAAAAACGTGTTTTTTAGTTTCTTTTTAACTACTATTTATTTACTTCCTTTCTCTTTGTCAGCTCTTTGAACTGCTCGTAATACTACCAAAGAAAACACAGTCCAGTTCCAGTGTAATGGTTTAGTTTCTCATGAATAAAATCAAGTGCTCAAAGGCCTAATTGAGTTTTCAATTGAATAAGGAAAGATGTAACGCCTTACAAATTTTACTAGCAAACATGATCGTACACAAATGCTATTATGAAAATACAGGTTTTATTTTTAAATTTAAAAATTAATTTAATTTAATTAATTTAAATTTTTTGATTTGTGTTCCATAAAATCATTGTCTAGTCTATGTATGATTTGTACTTTCTTATTTATTTCGGTCTATATTTTAATATCTATCCTGACAGATTACCTAGAATACTACATTAAGAAAACCCAACTACATACATAGTTTGATCCAAAGCATTAGATTTATATTCGTGCTTCGGAATAAATTAAATACCTACTAATATTATAAATGTGAATGTACGTTTGTTTGTTATGCTTTTACGCCTGAGCTACTTACTGAACCTATTTTGATGAAATTTGGTACAGCGATAGACTAGAGTCTGGGAAAGGACGTAGGCTTTTCACCCGGAAAAATTATTAGCTTCCGCGGGATTTGTGAAAAAATTTAATTCACGTCAATGAATTATAACTATACCAATAGTAGGTTTCGTTTGCAATAGCAATCTTCCTCGATATAAGATTCATATAATATGCTGGGAACGGCAGCGAAAACGGGAATCGAAACTGGAATAGGACATGAGATAATCTTCAATTAGAAACTTGCCTATTATTTTTAAAACCCTTTATCTACGCGGACGATGTCACGGGCATCAGCTAAGTCGATTTAGTAAGTCTTTTATGGGGTGATGTACCTATATGCTTTTACAACAAGATCCCAGAAAATGTTAAAAACAAAAGTATTACGATATTCAAAAGAATTGTTAAGAAACGTTTGTGTCGTAAAGGTTACTATAATATAAATGACTTTCTTAATGATACCAGAGATTGGGAATGGAGCGATTGCCCTCAGGCTATTAAATAATAAGTTTAATTGTACAATATTACTGAAGCCCGCTGAGTTTGTTGCGCCCATTCTTCTCAGGTCTGAGGCATTCGTTTTGGAATGGGTGGTAGTTTTTGATTTTAATAAGTGATGTCACATCCTTTGAATAAAAATATTTGAATTTGAATTTATATTACAATAGTTAAGTAATTAAGGAGGGAAGTGCGCAGGAGAATTGCCATGGCTAATAGCGCTATGTCTCAACTTGGAATAATCTGGAGAGATCGCAACATTTCCGTAAAAACTAAGACCAAAGTGGTACGGACCCGGTATTCTCGAAATTTCCATATGGCACTGAGACTTGGACACTGAAAACTGCAGAACGCAAACGCATTGACGCCTTTGAGATGTGGTGCTGGAGAAAGATGCTTCGTATCCCCTGGACAGCATTTCGGTATAAGCTCTCCATACTGCGTGAACTCCGGATCTCCTCGCGATTGTCTTCGAAATGTCTACGCAGAGTTTTAGAATACTTCGGTTACATCGCAAGTAAGGACGATAGAAACCTTGAGAGGCTCATTGAGGTCGGCAAAATAGATGGGAAGAGGCCTCGTGGGCGCAGTCCAACACGATGGTCCGACCAGATCCGCTCCGCCCTCGACTCTACGGTTCACAATGCCATTCACACCGCCAGAGACAGGAATAGACGGGGAATGAGAGAAAGTGACACAGAAGGGTGGTCACGACCCTCAGTACTGAGGATTGCGACACAGGGAGGAGGAGTTTAGTAAAAAGTTCACAACCTTTGTTTTTATTTTCACTTCATTACTATCTATAATTAATTACTTCAGAATCAACGTAGGTTGTTTGAATTGCTATGGTAAAATTGATTACTAGTTCTTGTTCGGAAATAATAAGTCACGCTTCGTTGCAACGTTGGTTTCATGTTTTTTTTTTTATTTAAATGCCAAGTTTTGACATTTGCCTTACAATAGAAAGTTAAACACACAGTCACAAGTATTTAGTGTTGATAAATTAATTTCGGTTATATAAGTTCACAAAAATCGTTATCTTTTTGCTCTTAATAGTGATTTTCATTATTATAACACTAGAAATAAGGGATTGCTTGTAACTAATTATAAGATTAATAAAAAAAATTAATTGATTTACTATTGAATAATCGCATTAAAGGATAATATTCAAAAAGTTTAAATCATCAATAGAACAAAAAATATTGTATTTTATTGTAAAAACGCCTGCGATGCTGTTTCAGATATTTTCAAAATTACTTCTTTCTCCAATATAACTGCCAATAAAATATTTATTACAATAGACATGAAGTATTCCAGGCTTTTTACAATATTATTAAATATTTTTTGCTCATAATCCTATTTTTTTCTTCAATTAAACTTGAAAGTTATTTTCAACTTTTTAGTTTGGTATAGTGTTTTATTTATTATTTTAACTATTATTTTGTACTATTTCTATGTGGAAACTTGTATAAATTAGCTTATATTTTTCTTCTGTATTTATTGACTAATTACTTTAAGTTAAGCTGTAAGTTTACTTTTCAAATAAAATAAAAAAAATATTTACAATTTCTGCTTTTTTAGTCTTGAAACGATGATATTTTATTTTATAACGCGCTTTGTTGTTTGACACAAAGACAGTTCCTGGTATTGGAAATAAAAAAATTACTAATCGTTAAGATCCTGGTCAGGATTATCGATCAGACTAAAAAAAATATTCAATTGTCTTTGATAAGTTTGCAAAGTTTTAGTCCAATCCAAAGTTTAAAAGTTGGTGAAAATGATACTCAAAAAGCATAAGAAACACTTTAAATTAAATTCGTCAATGCAGGCCTTAAATTATGCGAAAGGTCGCAATAAAATAAAATGCGTATGTATTTCTTTCATAAAGCTAATAATTAAATACAAACTTACCAATAACTGGCCTTGGTTTTTTACGAAAACTGTCATAAACACTCTCATGTTTAACCAAATATGAATTTCTTTCACTTTGTGCATACTTTCTTCCGACATAATGAAAACGTTTGAAATCTCTTTCACGTGAATTTAAAAATGGGTTCACACTTTCGTATTGTGAACTTATATCATCAAAGAGAAGAGGTGGTGAGGACCAGTGAATATACCACTGATGCGACAGAGCCATAGTTCATGTTTACAACAAAATTCATTTAGTCTATCCAACACTTATCTAACACATAAAGTACCTCGTGCATTGAGAGCTATTACCGTTCTAAACAGCAGTCGGCGCGGATAACTCCGGCCTGGTTATAGTTGTTTCAAAATTATGCCCCGTTTCTTCGATATAAGCATTGAATGCCAATATAAATACCATCTTTGTGCTGCAGAAGAGGGCTATTCGCGCTATTTATGACTTAGGTTGTAAAGAATAAAAGGAGAAAATTTTTATGAGATAAACTGTTGCATCCCAATGTATTCTTGATAATGTTATGTTTGTTCAAAGGCGCATTAGCGAATTTGCTAGAAACTGTGTTAATCATAATGTTAATGTTAACACCAGGAATAAACATAAAGTTATTATATTTATATGTACATACATTCTGCAGCATATGCGGTTAAGAAAATTAGACAAACTGACATAGATATGGCGCGACTGGTATACTTTAGTTATTTTCATAGTATTATGTCCTATGGTATATTGTTATGGGGCAGTGCAGCCGATACCATCTTTGTGCTGCAGAAGAGGGCTATTCGCGCAGAAGAGGGCTATTCGCGCAGAAGAGGGCTATTATTTATAACCTAGGTCCTAAAGAATCATTGAGAGAAAAAATTTAAAAAGTTACATTTTGACTGTTGCTTCGCAATATATTTTTTATAATGTTCTATATGTTCATAAGCACATTGAGGAATTTTCTCGAAATTGTGATATAATATACATAATGTTAACACGGAGAATAAACATAAACTTGTTATGCCCACTACTGGGTTAAGTCGATGATGATTCCAGAAAATGTACAAAGCAAATGTGTTACAAAATTTAATAGAATTGTTAAAAACAATTGTGTGGGAAAGGTTACTATAGCATAAACGATTTTCTTAATGACACCACGGAATGGGAATAAGGCGAACACCCTCAGGCTCTTTAATTATAAATGTTTAATGTAAGATATCACATTGTAATCCATATTTTATATAAAAAAAAGCCCGCTGAGTTTCTTTTGCTCGTACATCTCAGGCAGTCTCTTTTGAATGGGTGGTAGTTTGTGACGTTCAATAAGTGATTTTGAATCCTATTTTGAATATAAATATTAGAATTAGAATTAGAATTTATACCTACTACTCACTTAAGTCACTCGGTCACTTTTACAACAAGATCCCAGAAAATGTACAAAATAAATGTGTTACGAAATTCTAAGGAATTGTTAAAAAATTGTTTTCGTTTGTGTGGTAAAGCTCATTATAATAGAAATGACTTTCTTAATGATACCTGAAGGAGATCATGCCTAGTGTAGGGACCAGATACTATGTAATATTATGCGATAAACTGTCTGTATATAAGAAATAAATAAATATGTTTAAAAATGAGGTTAGTTTATTAGAACGTACCAACAATGGTCATTTTGAACAAATTGGTTTGTTTCAATTGGAGAGTTTCTTTCGCCGTTTCTTTTCTCTTAGAGCGCCATTTGTTTTCGAAAATATAAATCATTATATAAAAGAGTGGCAATGAGTTTCTTACTACTTCTTCTCATTAGCTCAACGAAGTAGCGGTAGATTCAATAAGAAAACATATTTTTTTACATTCATTAGTGTCATTTCCGTGACCTACATGAATGAAGTGATTTTGATTTGATTTGAAACGGTGATAGTATAGTAATTCTTTTAGTTCAACCAATGAATATTAAGAAGATAGATGCCTTTTATGCCTTTTATTACGCAACTAGGAATGTATACACGGAGACTTTACCTTTTTCACATACTGGAGACTTTAACTTAGAGTAACTTTGTATTCCTACATACTATTAATAATTCATAGCCTCCTTAGCGTTATAACGACAGGTATAAACTATTAACTGTTAATTGGTATTTATACCTTAAGTGCTAACTTTAATTATAATAAAGGCTTTTATTCGGACTACAGATACACAATTATGTTTTGTAATACTACTGCACTGTTGTTTATTTAATTTATTTACACTTTAATAAAACGGCGCAAGCCAATTACAATATTAAAGTAAGAATTAATTACAAACTAAACATATTACACAAATGATAGTTAATAAATACAAAGTTTACTGTAAATAACTAACAAATATTTAACATCCAATTACCATTCATCCATTCCTCTCACAAAAACGCAAGCACTCTGTTAAAATCGTCTGCCATCCATCCGCAAATAAATCACAAGCAGGGTTGGCTTCGAGAAGCGCGTTGAGAGCAGAGAGAGACCTGAGTGAGAGATAGGTGAGTTGGTGCGAGCCACAGTACGATGTCTCGGACTCTCGAACAATCGAACAGTAATTGTCCGATACAAAGATTCTACATAGTTCAACATGCAAATTCGGCGCATCTACATATATCATCTCTGCGAACTCTGCACATAACTATGTATTTTACACATAAAATTTTTCTTGTATCTGGTGCTTCTTTACTTTGTGTAAATCCGTTTGCCATTTGGCAAAGGCCTTCTTCAACCATCTGCATTTTGGTCTATCTCTTGCTAACATCTTCGTCCCATAAATTTTTGTTGTCTACCTTTTTTATGAAAATAAGGGACAAGACTAGCAGGAAGTTCAGCTGATGGTAATTGATACGCCCTGCCAATTACAATGCAGTGTCGCTCAGGATTCTTGAAAAACCCCAAAAATTCTGAATGGCACTAAAACTGCGCTCGTCACCTTGAGACATAAGATATTAAGTCTCATTTGCCCAGTAATTTTACTAGCTACGGCGCCCTTCATACCAAAACACAGTAATACTTACCCATTACTTCTTCACAGCAGAAATAGGCGCCGTTGTGGTACCCATAATCTAGCCGGAATCCTGTGCAAAGGAGCCTCCCACTACCTCCTTTTCCTTTTACTTTCTCTTGCGTACTTGGGTTCTGTAATTATTTTACTCCAATTGTTCTTTCCTCTGAACATGTGACCACTTCCATTTTAGCCTTTTTATTTTTAAGTTTACGCCATGATAACTTTAACTGCGAAATATCAGTAATGAAGCAATAAATATTAATTGTAAAGTCGATCCATATGAATTTCTTTAAGATCCTAAGACAAGGCTGTTTTTTTAAATTCATTTTAGAGGCATTCCTAACAGTAGGTTTCCACGGAAGACCAGCGTTGTGGATTCTTTCGAAACCACAACTATGCTGAGTAGGAGGCCCATTGGCGTCATTAGATCATAATTAGAATAGTATAACTTTTAAGAATCAGAATGTAAAATGATGTCAATAAACATTTTTTCTTTCTTTCTTTCTTTCAACAGCTGCAAAATGCTCTCGCAGAGTTTTGAATCCACAACCAGTAGCTGAGAACTGGGCTGGTCAATGTTACGGGCTCGCTATTGTGACCACAAATAAGAAAGTTAGTTTGTTGGGGATTAGGATTACAAATGATTGTATGGTTCCACTCACCTCATGCTAAGTGATCACCGAAGCTCATATTTTCCTGCAACAAGAGGCACAGGAGTTGAAGGCGATGGTTGCAAGTTAAGAAGTGACTTGCCTTACTGAGCATTTCAGACGAGACGAGAACGACGTCCAGCTGATGGTAATTGATAGGTAATTGATACGCCCTGCCCATAACAAAGTAGTGCCGCTCAGGATGATTGAAAAACCCAAAAATTCTGAGCGGCACTACAACTGCGCTCGTCACCTTGAGATATTAGATGTTAAGTCTCATTTGCCCAGTAATTTCACTAGCTACGGCGCCCTTCAGATTGTTACACAGTAATGTTTATACATTATTGCTTCACGGCAGAAATAGGCGCCGTTGTGGTACCCAAAATCTAGCCGGCACCCTGTGCAAAGGAGCCTACTGGTAAAGCTATTTGACCTTCTCTTCAAAGATTTAAATCGCTCGATATTAACGCCCAGTATGCAAATATAGACTGTGACAGTGTTCTGTGAACGCAAATTTAGTAAATCTACCCAATTCCAGATTTTAAATAACACAGACTAAAATTTAAGAAATTTATTAAAGTCCCAGCCCCTGTTCAGGCATTATCTATAAATAAATTTAAATGTTTTATTAAAAAATGGCTCTGTCGTAAATCCTATTACTTCACAGCTGAATATCTAAGTGATCGGAAAGCCTGGGACTAGATTATGATTATTTTATAGCGATAGAACTGTACAATATTGTATATTTTTATTGAAAAGAGCGCAAAAAAAGAGAGCTGGCTCTTGCGCCTCTTCTTGACTCTCAGATTTTGCGCCATTTGTTTCCGAAGCTGTAGTAGTATCTAGTATATTAGAAATGACATCAAAAAGAATTCTAAAGAATCAATTTTCGAGATAATAAATGCCTTTTAAATACAAGTTTGTTCCGGTTCACGTCGACGCTATCCTGAGATATGTTCACGGCAGGTGTAATAAGTATATTAATATTCAGAAAAATAGCATATGCTTAGGTAAAGCACGCAGCCTTGCTGGTTACCAGTGTTTATGGGTTTTGGGTGGATTACAACCTTGATGCTCCGATCAGATGCCAAAAAACTGATGACCCATTTGAATAAGTATTGGGAAAGCCCATAGCAATGTAGTTTTGAAAGTAGCTCTTTTTGTGACCTTAGCGGTAAATTGACTATGTATTATAATTATTATATAATATCTAAATGTGTCGCGACATTGACCCGTGGGGCCCAGAAACGCAGAGAGTGTACAAAATGACGACAAAAGACGACGAAGGTAGAGGTCCCGGGTTCGAATCCCGGTAGGTGCAAGCATTTATATGATGAATATGGATGTTTGTTTCCGAGTCATGGATGTTTAAATGTATTTATGTATGTTTAAGTAAGTATATTGTATTAAATATATCATTGTCTTGTAACCCATAACACAGGCTATATATGCTTAACTTGGAGCAATTTGTGTAAAAAGTGTGTCAATATTATATTCAATTTGAACCAGTAGCTTAAGAATTATAACTAGTCAAAGTACTATCTACGTGCCTCAGTAGGACTCCTGGAAACGGTCCTTTGGTCAACGGATCAACTTTGCTATCCAAAGCGGAAATGCTGCCATTAATCTTGGTTCACTTCCCCATAGTGACAGTTTCAAGTTCATTTTGTCAATATAATAAGCATTGTTTTGTTTTTAATAAACATTTTATATGTCAACATTTTGTTAAATCGATGGCTCCTACGTATATAGTCGTATGTTTGATATGCAAACTTTTCAGGACAGAGCTTTAAAGATGTTATCTTGGATCGTATCGTTGAATTTATATCTTTTGTTTTGAAATGTACAATATGCATAGATAACATAGGAGTTCACAATATGAAGTGGGAATGAAATACTAATTATTTGTAGTTTTTTAAATATTGCAGTTACGACAGTTTACACCGGATATGCATATGGTAAAGGAATAGTATGTCATACTTACGATTTTTTACGCCTGGTTGAAATTTTATTGAAATATCGTATATAAATCTTACGGTAGTTTACAATGATCTTATTTAAATAAATTTAGACGTAACATACACATGCTATGATTTACTTCGTACATAGTATTTTATTTTGATATTGTAAGTAATGATTAGGTTTTAAAATTGTATTTATAATTATAATAATCTTAAAATTTGTCAGCTGGATATTAAGTATCATAATTCAATAGTTAAAATAAGATTGTAAAAAACAGTGGGAGGCTCCTTTGCACAGGATGCCAGCTAGTTATGGGTGGTGAAGCAGTAATTTGTAAACAGTACTGTGTTTTGATCTGTGTGGCGCCGTAGCTAATGATATTACCGGGCAAATGAGAATTAACATCTTATGTCTCAAGGTGACGGGCGCAATTGTAGTAGTAATTGGTAGCTGCTCAGAATATTGGGGTTTTTCAAGAATTCTGCAAGCGGCACTACATAGTAATGGTTCGGGCGTATCAATTATCATCAGCTGAACGTACTGCTCGTCTCGTCCTTTATTTTCATAAAAAACAGTCAAGTGTACTTTGTAATATTTATTTTGAAGAGAACGTTTCTCATACAATAATAGTTAGTGACCAAAAATAACATTCGATCATTTTATTTTCTATGAATATAACTAGAATAAAAACAATTATAGGTCAAAAAGAAAACAAATATTTTTTGTGTAAATGTCATCTTTAACAAACTAATAAAAATTTCTTTTATTTTTATATAATTACTATTAGTTTTCTTTAATCACAGTAATAATATGGTGATAATATGATAATATAGTATAAAAGCTTAATGTTAATACTAGATATTCTACCAATAGAGTGCTAGTCTTACAATTTAGCATCACATTTTTATATAATAGTCTTTATATTAAACATTTATTATACGTTTTTTACTAACAGTATTTTATATATATTTAATAGGAGAGATCTAGTAGTTAAATTGAGTTAAATTTAGTTTGTAGGTGTCTGCAAAAGTAGTAAGAACTATAGAAGAGCACATGTATGTTTATTTACTATCACACAATAATCAAAAACATAATTTAAGGATTTCTTGTACTTAGGATAATCAAGACTTAAAGAGATCGAGTAAGTTTTAATGAGGATCAATCGGTATTTCATATAAACCTAAGAGAACATATAAATATCTTAGTCTGAATCCATTTCTTAAGTATTTCTAAAGGTTGAAGTTTTTACTGGAAGGCCGGAATAACACCGCTAGCACTAATCAAATAAGTTTTTTGCTAGAGCTATCGGAAATACATTATTGTAAAGTGGCTTTACTGAAATGTTGATTTGCTGTCGGCGCCAGATATTAATTTTTCTCACAAGTACCATATACTCCTTCAATTGTTCATTCAAATCATATTTATACAGAATATAATTAGGTTCTCCAGCAAGTATTTTCAATCTCGTAATCTTAGTCCACCGAACAGTATCACCCTGTAAATTATTTCCCTTATTTTACCTTGTAGGGTCTATCATCTGTTTTATCCCACCGGACAAATGTAAACCATTCAAAACGAGTTTAAATATTCATTTATTTTTTAAATTCTCCTCTAATGAATGCACGCTGTTTCCTTCTTGCTGATTGTGTCTTTCTCTTGAAAGGTATTTTTACTGTATACTGTATACTTTTCTGCCAAAATCATATTATGCAGCGATCATGCGGTTCCAATTTTGGCCATTACAGTTGTGTGAGAAAAACCGAAACTCCACTGTCCCACCTTGCATACCATTTGCTACAAAATCCGTTAAACAACTAGCCACTTCGTTTGCTCCTCTTTTTCCTTCACCCACAAGATCAAATACGGTAAAATTAGTAGTCTCTAACTTTCGTTTATAATAAAAGACACTAATTAACCCACAGGGCGAGATTGAAACTTTTTGAAAATCAAACGTGGCTGCTATAATTTTGCCTTCAGATGATATTGCCTCTTTTTTGTCTGCTGTTTTTAGCGCCCGTCGGATGATTTATTAGAAATATGAATTTTATGACCTCACGTTATTTATTTGTGGTAATTATAAGCGTGGGTTTATGGCATATGTCACATTAGTAATTTTTTGAAATAAAGAAACTCAATTTCAAACAAAGGATTGAACCGAAAGTTTCAATCACCATCTAAATACATTTTGATGTGTCTTTTCTTATACAGTGAGTTATTTAATGAATGATAACACTTTTCTTAACGCCATCTATAACTATGCGGGGGTGGTTTTCGTTCTTACTCCGATCATCATACATCATTTTCTAAAGTTCCACTTGATAAGTTGGTTTTACTTATTGTGGTATACACGAATTGCTCATTAATCCCAAGTGTCACTAGATACTGCTTTTTACACACGTGAAGTATTGACTATGGTATTGTTTTCACAATCAGGAAAAGGTAATTTACATTGAATTGTGTATTTACGACGAAATTCAATATGGATATAAACGCTCCTCTTAAGATTTTGACTTAAGTTGACACAGTGCTGTATTTGCTTGAGGTGCTGAATAGCAGGAAAAAACGGAATGCTGGGACAGCGGTTCTTGTAAAGCAATAGCTTCGATAAAGTACGGACAAAAATTCGTTAGTGCAATCAGTAATGATTAATAGAGCAGCTAGGAGAAGAAGAAGGTGTTACGCTATTATTTACAGCCGTATTATTTTGTGCTGATGTACCTTCTAGGTGCTACCTATTCGATGAATGTAACGATAACGATGTAATAATGTCGAATGATTCTTCATCGTAAATCAGAGTATAACAATCACCACACAATATTTACAAAAAAAAATAAAAAAAATAAATAATACCTAAATTAACACTAACATCGTATTATCATAAATAGTTAGACACATCAATAATGGTGGAGTCCATCATGCTAAATTTTCACCCAAAAGTTCAGAAAGGACTGTAAGTTCAATAAGGTCGGCAAAGGTTGGAAATGGAGGGTCTGAAACAAAAGAAAATCGACACCATTATTTTTATAGAGTCCCATGTATACTATCGTATTGCTAGTTACGATAAGAGATAAAGCAACGTAAATTATGTTAAGTTATAAATACGATAGTAAAGACTCTTATGCGAACAAAGTAAAAAAGTGTAAATTATTTGAATTACATACGATATAATTTTAGAAGATAAAAACAACGGACATAATCGTAAGTGATATTAACCATAGTCTTACTTGATTTGATTGATAAGTATTACTAAAAACGGTATTTTTGTAATCTACGAGTAAAAATCATATAAAACGTTAAAAATACTTATCCAATAGTCTGTTTCCAGTGTTATTGTTTGAAATGCAGTGATCCTCTTCAGTTTTATGTACAACGTCACAAACATTCAAGGCATTTCAGACCGATCCACAAGCAATATCATAGGGTTTTTATGCTCGGGAATATTTTATAATATTCGACTTTCTCAATGCTAAATGCTCAATGTAAAACCAATCAATAATTGTCACATCAAATTAAATAAAAATTTGTGATTAGAGCATGTGCAAGTTCAACGTATTAACCGGTAAGTGATACATACGATACGCAGCGCTTCACCTCATCCGCACACTCCTCCCGCGTTAAGTATAGCCAGAGTAAATACAATCAGTTACGCCGCATGGAAAAACAACATACAATAGAAAACTAAAACATAAAAGCCTTATTCTTTATTATTTGATTTTGAAATTTACACAGTTTATAGTTCTCATTTAGTTCATTAAGAAAATACAAAAAAGTAAAAATGGCAGTTTTGTGGGTTACGATTATTTACGTAGGAGCCATCGATAATGCTTGAAGCTGGGTAAAATGAGTGGCAATGATTTTCTTGCCAATTTTAATTTTATTCTCCCAATAAAAACTCAACTTACTAAAATGGCAATATTAAATTTCGAATTTATTTGAAACTGGCAAATGTTCATTTATTATATAAATTATTTTTAGAGTTAAATCGTTTCTTGTCCATTGCAACATTACACTATTTTTCTAAAATATAATATTTTTCCTAAAATAAATGTAGCCTAAGTTACTCCTTAGTACATCAGCTACCTGCCCATAATAGTACCGTCAAACTCGGTCCAGCCATTTCAGAGATTAGCCGGAACAAACAGCTTGTAAAAAATGTTATTTTGGTGTATGTGCCGTATATTCATATACATGTAGTAAGAAACGGTCATTGCAATGTTACATACAGACACTCCAATTTTATTTATATGTATAGATGCACCAGTGAGTCGTTCTCTTTTTAAATTCATTACAAAGCTGACACAATTAAGAATGAGTCATCGTGGTCAATATTAACTCATCCGTTGTTGCTTAGCTAATTAAATCTTCATGCTCTATTTTTCAAATTACAAATTACACTCTTATAAAAGAGTATCATATTATAGGTCTGACTCTCCAAAACGATTCTGTCATGAAAATGATGAAGGGCCTAGTCAGTATATGGGAGAAGAGGGGAAGTATATTTCCAAGGCATTTATTAAAGAGTAACGCATACCTTCCGCCTTCATGACCAGAGCAGTTCTGAGGCTGTTAAGTTTGCTATGTAGAAATTCCCATTATTGTTGAAATACAATTTCTAGCTCAGAAAGTATATATATACTTACTATACTACGACTACATCAAATTAAAACTATCATTACGTGGAAGCGTACCAAGAATACTGGCAGCATTACCGCGTTGGATAGCAAGGCTGATCCGTTGACCGAAATAGCTGCCAGCGCTTGGGTTTCCAGTAGCCTTATTGAAGCGCGTAGATAGTATTTTGAACATTCTCCGCGCCTCTGGGCCCCACGGGCCAAGTGTCTCGACAACCAAACGGCACAAAGATGTATGACTCACTAAGACCAACATATTTGCGACGCTTGCTGTCTTCGGCAGTCGAAGCAGCAGCCCCAGCAACAACTGACGTAACTTGGACATGAGAAGGAGCCAGAGTGTCGACGCAGGTCGCGTCCCACACCAGCACCCTTCCCCGTGCCCAAGCCACCAGCGTCATTCTATCAGGAACTTACTTACTTATAATATAAACATATTCATTTTGACATGGGGAGAATCTGATAAATATCCCAGCCTCATCTTCTTAATCATTAAATAACAAAATTGCTTATCCTAATACAATACTATATAGTTTAAGGTGGCCTGCGCAGAACCAGTCAAGAACCATGAATTGTTCTCTTCTATATTCTGCTACACTACAGTAACTCTTCTTTCTCAAAGAATCTTTAATATATTCCATAGATTTGTGTTCATTGAGACCTAGTATACTGACTCGTATTGTAAAACTAGCTGACCCAGCTAACCTTGTATTGCCATATAAAGTAATTAAAAAAAAATTGGGGTATAAAAAATAGATGCAACCGATTCTCAGACCTACCAAATATATTGTACTACAATTATTGTATTCGATTCCCATCTTGCAATCCTATAGCGGACTTGTGGATGGAACAGAATAATATAAAAATCGCGATACAAAAATAGTTGTAGATAGTAGAAAAAAAATTAATTGAAGTTGTTTGTACTTTTGAAGGCTGGATCATAATAAAATAAAAATAAAAAATTTGTCAAAAAAATTAAAATATATTTAGGGGTGGATTTATCATTTAGGGGTATGAAAAATAGATGTTGGCCGATGCACAGACCTATCCGAAATGCACACAAAACTTCATACAAATCGGTTCCGCCGTTTCGGAGGACTTTGGTAACAAACACTGGAATACGAGAATTTTATATATTAGATTGAATACTAAGGCTTAAAAAGGATCCTTTAACCCTGGCTTATACGCGGCACGTACAGTTTATGTTTCATTATTGAATTCAATGAATTCAAATCACAATTTTTCTTGAATTCACTTGTGATGTCTTCCTCTAACATACCTACATTATATTCATGTAAATATTGTATGCATTATTGAAGCTGATTTGTTTTTTATTAAAAGTTTACACTAATATTTACGATATGCAGTCAGTATGATAAATAATCAATAATTATAATAAGGAAATCACATAGAAACGAACCGCTACGGTTGCTTGCTTCAACGAAAATCCACCATTTTTTTATATGCTTATCGCTCAAGTTGAACCAAAGACATCGTTAGATTTCTCCGAAGCACGCTCACTCATCCATCGCGGACTGCATGTCATTATGTTGCCAATCACTGTTATTTTAGATGGTAAGATAATTATAATCATTAAGGGCTTAGTAATTTCTTTAACTCAAACACCAGTTACCAGTTGCTCCTTTGCACAGGATGCCGGCTAGATTATGGGTACCACAACGGCGCCTATTTCTGCCGTGAAGCAGTAATGTGTAAACATTACTGTGTTTCGGTCTGAAGGGCGCCGTAGCTAGTGAAATTACTGGGCAAACGAGACTTCGGCGCATGTCACTTCACACACCAGTGCCCTTCCCCGTATCCAAGCCACCAGGGTCATTCCATCAGGACGATTGCCATCGCGGCGGGTTATAGTACCGTTTGGCTCTAAAACTGCTGGTATATTAATAGCGACAAATGCTCTGCGGATGACTTTTATTAATGCTGTGTAATTTAATAATGTGTTTCCGGGACGATACGACATGGGTACCTTCAAAAAAAACGCGTACACCTTCCTTCAAGACCGGCAACGCTCCTGATTCCTCTCGTGTTGCAAGAGATTGTGGGCGGCGGTGATCACTCAACACCAGGTGACACGTACGCTAGTTTGTCCTCCTTTTCCAAAAAAAAAAAAATGCTGGCACGACGACTGATACGGCCTGCCGATTTTAGGCAGGATGGCCCGTGACGCCCAAGAGCATCTACTCACACGCCAAATTGGCATTGATGTGGTTATTTTTTTTAATTATTATTAATTTTAATTGCTTATATGTTTCTATTCATGACAGTAAACTTCCTGAAGTAAGGAACCATTTATAAAGCAAGTCTTGATTTCTCGATAAGCCGGTTTTCTTTGTTCCTGGTCTAGCCATCATTAGGTAAGCCAGTCTTAATTGTAACAACTATATTACGTTGACGATATAACACTAATAGGCCGCAGCTATTGAACCCAATCACCTCAATTACGATCAGTAATTTCACTCCATAAATGGTCAGTTCATTTCAAAATGCTTGGAAAATATATCGTTTTGTTAATTCCGATCAGCGCTTATGGGATATATCCGTACTTTGATACTCAAGACTTTATCTACAATGTTCCGAAGGTGTATAGAATATCTTTAACTTTGGATAAGCTTCTTGGGTATTATGAAAAGAAGCCTTCGAAGGATCCCGAATGGCACATCGCACTTGGGTTGGCGAGAGGTAAGATCGGAATAAATAAATAAAAATTAGAATCCTTACTAATATTATAAATGTCAATGTGAACCGATTTTGATGAACTTTAGTACAGCGATACACTTGAGTTTGGAAAAGGACATAGGCTACCGCGAATTTTATCGCGAATAGAAAGCTTTGAGGGATTTAAACAGGGGTGGATGTTTGTATGGATGATTGTCATTATCGAATTTGACACCATGATACTTTGTATTTAAGCACTTGATAAGAAATAGAGAATTACGATGCAGTGCCGCTCAGGATTCCTCAAAAACCCCAAAAATTCTGAGCGGTACTACAACTGCGCTTGTCACCTTGAGACATCAGATTATAAGTCCCATTTGCCCAGTAATTTCACTAGCTACGGCGCCCTTCAGACCGAAACACAGCAATTCTTACACATTACTGCTTCACGGTAGAAATAAGAAATTGTATGTGTATTATTTGAAAAGAAGTATGTTAAAAGGTCAATATACCACGCTGACGTAGTCGCGGGTAAAAGCTAGTAGAATATAAATATTTACCATAGGTAGTGACAGTAACATAACACATTGCAACAACACTTGCTAAGCATCATGAAGCTGCATCAGTTCGTAAACGGGCTTTCACATAGGGAGAAGAACTGATAAGGAACTCCCACCTTTTTTAAATCATAGAATAACATATCTAAGAAAAGAATACCATATCTGCTTAATAGTTTGCCAGACGACATCCGACGGGAACCAAACAAAAATAAATTTAAAAAACTATTGAATCGATATTTATTGTTGCAGTAACATTTGTAAAATACGCTTTAAGATTTATTTTATGAGACTCGCTCGATCCTGTAGAAAAACTGTGTAAACAGTTTTACAGGACTTTGTATTATTTTAAGAAGAAACTGTATGTTTATAAATAAATAAATAACAAAATTGCCCTACTTAATACAATACTATATAATTTAGTTGGCCTGCGCAGAACCAGACAAGAACTATGCATTTATATAATCTGCTGTATAGTAGTAAGGATTCTTTTTAAAAGAAGCTTTAATATATTTCTTTAATTTGTGCTCAGTGAGTCCTAGTATATATTCTGGTATTTTATTGTGAAATTGAACACCAAGAATGCTGAAATGGTTTGGACACGTGGAGCGAATGAGTGAAGAAAGAATGACGCATCAAATATATAAGGCAAGTGGGTGTGGGCAAGTCGGTCGCGGCAGACCTCGTAGAACATTCGTCGACCAAATTGGGGACGTTTTGAGAAAAGGAGAGGTCCGAAGCACCCGCAACCGGCGAGTTTGTATGAAAAGAGTAAAGAATGTAGAGGAAGCGCGTGAGGTTTGTAAGGATAGAAGCAAGTGGTATTCTATTGTCTCTGCCTACCCCGACGGGAACAAGGCGTGAGTGTATGAATGAATACAAAGACCTATGAAGGAGCCCTTAACCCTGGATATTTTATACGGAACGTAGAGTTTATTCTTTCTTCAAGAATTAAAAGAATTCAAAGCAAAATCAAGTCATGGTCTAGCAATTATTAATTCTAATGTATCTTCATAAATAAACACATCACGATTTGTTTAGATTAAGTAAAAGTTCAAGGATGAAAAACATTTAATAAAAAATAAAAATCTTTCTTTATTAATAATTTGTTATGTTTTTAAAGTGATAACCCTCACTTCTAGGATTAATTACACAAATAAAACTGAATATAAAATTTTATGAACGATGCTGGACTCGAATCTGCGACCTCTCGCGTTCCGTGCGAGCGCTCTTTCCAACTGAGCCAACCGTTCGAGTGACGTATCGTTTATAAAATCTTGTATGCTTTGTTCAAATCTCAGGTTGTGGCTTCACCTACAGGATCTACTTTACAATTGATAACCTGCTCAATCCAAATATTTGCATATTAGGAAATTGACTTGAAATATCGCTCTTGCTAATCTAAACAATTTGTTATGTTTTTAAAGTGATAGCCCTCACTTGTGGGATTAATTACACAAATAAAACTAAAAATTAAATTTTATCAACGATGCGTTACTCGAATCTGCGACATCTCGCAGGTTCCAAATTCATAAAATTTTGTTTTCAGTTTTATTTTTATATTTCTTTATTGGCATATGAGTATTCACGACTAAGTAACTTTAACATTGCCAGAAATCTTTTACAATTTTTTCAAAGATCTAATCTCAAACATTATTAGGACATTGTTATTACCCTCAATCAATGTTAATGATAATATTATGACCATGGCTAGGCCTTTGTATGCGAAACATAACTTAGCCAAATTTTGCAAGAGAAATAAACGCAACATCATAGAAGTTTGTCAACATCGGCCTGTAGGATAATGATCTTAATGTATCGCTGGAATTCTTGTTACGTTCAATTACATTGATGCTAAAGATGATGTTGATTTATCGTCCTTACTCACGCAGTACCAATTAACAGTCTTTATACTATATAATGGATTGCAAAGCTGAAATCATATGAGGTAATTACTATAAAACATACATATAGCACGGACGAGTAAAAAAATAAGGACTACGTGTTACCTTACATAACAGTGAGGCACTAAAACGGGTAAATACATAGCCCCACGCATACACTTACACTAATACAAGCCGATCAGCCGCCGTTATGAGATTTGCCATCGTCTGTGACAGATCAGTTTCCGTCGTCATATTTTAAAAACGCCGTCGTGCGTTGTGAAAAAGTGTATAAACAATAATATAAAAGTATTTGCGGATATATGATTATTTAAGGGAGAAAAAATTGTGTTACTAGTAAATCCCGTAACCGCACACACACTAGCATAAAGGTGCTTCACTTCACACAGCGCGGAGTACTTATTTTTTTACTAGCGGACTATCACGGATGACATATAGGCATATTTCTATGCTATTTCAAAACTTATGGGCTATTCTCTTGTACAAGAAAAAATGTATAAAAATAAATGTATTTTTTTCCCACTTTGATGGAAAGCTGACTTTTAGTCCCTGGTACGAGGGAGAAAAGTGGCCGATTCTCTCCGAGCAAGACGACTTTTGTCCCTCGTACCAGGGACTAAAAGCTAGCTTTTCGTCCAGGTGGAAAAAAATATCGTATACGCGCCAAGAGAAATAAGTAGGACATTGCCACCCGCGGAATATTGACACCCGAGCCGAAGGCGAGCGTGACAATCATGGGAGAATGACCTACTTTTCTCCCTGGGTTAATACTATTTTCGGTAAATTTATTGCACTCTATTAACTTCTATAATATGGCTAAAAAGACATTATTTGTTATATAAAAATATTTTTTATTTATAATAGCTTATAAAATGCTCACAGAATACCTTTATTTATTTACGTTGTGTGTGGATGACGCAGTTACTGTACTCAATAACTTTTGTATTAATTTACATTTACTTTTATGACTTACTCGTGTAAGGCAATGACTATTTGATGTTTGAGTGTGTTTGTTGCATAATTTTACGAATTATGTTGTAATTGAAATGATTTGTAAATCGATGGAAATGTAAATCTTGATATAAAAGAGGGGCAATGAGATTTTTTCTACTTCTTCTCATTAGCTCAATCCTTTACGAAGTAGCGGTAGATTCAATAAGAAAAATATTTTTTTAACATTCATTAGTGTCATTTCCGTGACCTAAATGAATAAAGTGATTTTGATTTGATTTGATTTTGTGATGTTGGCAAATCTACTTTTAAATGTGATTTACGAAGATTACGAATTAAACTCATTAGTTCGACCCTTAATTATAATTTTCTACTACTAATATTCCTTTTAATTCAAGTAAAATTAACAAATTATACTATTGCGTGTTTTAAGGCCAATTAGAATATGTAATAAATGAATTAGATGCATCAGTGCCAAATAAGCTGAAGGAGAATCTGCAGAATATAACGAGACGAATGGATCGTATTCGAAACAAAACTGACTCTGGAACATTAGTGTACCGAAGCAAAGACTATAAATATGGTATGTTGAATTATACATTTTCATCTATTGCCGCATGACTAAAAGGTTAGAAACAACTACTTAGTTATGATTTAATTAAACCAATAAATTATCTTTTGATTGTTAGAACCGTTTTCCCAATTGCAATCGCCTGCCGCCGAATTCTACCTTTGCACAAAACGCCACAAGTTAGGATATCCCCACCATCTGGATGAGATCCACCATGGATGATCCTTCACAGTGCGGTTTTCAAGGAGCTTTCTTCCACGTACAGGAGAGCTGTGGCATGAGCTTCCTTATGCGGTGTTTCCGGGACGATACGACACGGGTTCCTTCAAATAAGGCGTGTACACCTTCCTTACGTTTCTCTTTCATTTCCATAAAAAAAAATGAAGCTATACACAAGGACGACACGACATGGCATACACTTATGTGCCGGATAGGTGGTTTTTATCTTTATAACCATAGTCGAATTGATATTGAATTATTTTTATATTAAAAGTGGTAGGTTTTTGCAGGTGAAGCACTAAAAATTTGCTAAATTGTTAACTTCATTTGATTATTATTGCATTGAAGTTTCACAGAAGTTGATCGCCTAAACACTGTTTTAAGCTACGGAAATTTATTACACAATAAAATCACATAATGGGCATTCGTGGTCATTTTTAATCAAATAATATACTTTGTCATTGCTATTGCTATAAGATAATCATAATGGCACAGCCATTATCATAATATCACAGCCTGGGACTAGCTGTCCGATCACTTAGATTTTCGGTTGTAGAGTAGTAGGATTTACGATAGAGCCACTTTTTAATAAAACTATATAATATAATAATAATGGCTGAACAGTGGCTGGGACTTTATTATAAAAGTGTATACATTTACCCTTAAAGCTATCATGTATCGTATGAAGCCAAGCAATATTTCTAGTGTTATAATAATGAAAATTACTATTAAGAGCAAAAAGGTGACGATTTTTGTGAACGTATATTAAATTGTCATAAATTTAATTTATACCTCCACGCGCTCCCGAAGTAAAGGTTCTTGACAGATTGACGGATGGACGGAAAATAAAGTGATCCTAAAGGGTTCCGTTTTTCCTTTTAAGGTACGGAACCATAAAAGTATTCAAATTGAACTTAAAATAAAACCTATATGCTCACTTAGAGACTAGATCAAGGCTACATTTCAAAACCAGAGTGATACATTCTCAATTTAGATGAATAGAATTTCTTAATACACGGATACTTAGCTAACTCTAAAAATAATTTAATAATTTCACAAAATTTTAAGACTTTTATGGTTTTGCTCATGGATGCCTATTTCGAGTGCTTGTATTTCATTTGCAATTTACGTGTGTTAATTTCTGATACTTGAGTATTAAGGACAGTAGCGGCTACAGAATGGGGCTTGTTTTCAAGTTTCTATATCTTTATTATTGATAGAAAATTTTAATAAAAAGAATCGACTTCAAAAACACTATTCCAAAACAATTGATATAATATCCTCTAAAAAGTATAAAATTCTTGCGGCTTTTTACACAATATATTTAATTAATCTAATTCTACTTACGACTACAGTTTTGGAATCGGTATCCTCCCGCCGCGACCCGCTCTTGCCTCTCGCCTCCTCACGACTCAAGCACATCTCACCTATAACTATGTATGTAGCTATAAACCTACCTTGGCTGAAACCGACTCCAAAAATAATTTATTAATTTCACAAAATTTTAAGACTTTTATGGTTTTGCTCATGGATGCCACTATCAGATCTGGACCAAATGGGACCACACGGAAAGCACCAGCTTTCAAATAAAAAAAGAATTATCAAAATCACCAATTACAAAAATGTTCAACTGTGGTAGCGAACAGGAGCGGCAGGGATCAAGTGTGTCGCTTTGACGATTTTCAAAAATGGGATGGATGGGACGAGCGTACGGGTCACCTGGTGTTAAGTGATCACCGCCACCCACATTCTCTTGCAACACCAGAGGAATTACAAGAGCGTTGCCGGCTTTTAAGGAAGATGTACGCGCTTTTTTTGAAGGTACCCATGTCGTATCGTCCCGGAAACACCGCACAAGGAAGCTCATTCCACAGCTTAGTAGTACGAGGAAGAAAGCTCCTTGAAAACCGCACTGTGGAGGACCGCCAGACATCCAGATGGTGGGGATGATATCCTAACTTGTGGCGTGTCGTGCGAAGGTGGAACTGCAGTCACACTCCCATTTCCGGCCTATTGTGCACGTGCTTCTTGTCGCATTGTCCTGGTAAGACAGCACAAGGATGCTCATTCAACAAGTTGGTCGCACCATTTAGAAATTTCGACGAAAATAAAACTGTGGACAACACACATCCAGATGGTAAGAATGATATTCAACTTTGTGACGTGCCGTGCGAAGGTGGAATTCGGTAAGCCGTTAATTGAGTAATTTTGAAGTGATAAGTTCTTACAGGAGGGTAAACATGCGAAAGTGGTATGCAGGCTCCTCCTCTCTCACTCTAACCACTTGTTACTTTTATACAAAAAAAAAATATTGAATTAGGCGTTACTTTGCGGAAATCCATAATTATACAAATTATTTAAGTTTTCTTTAGTATTAATTCCGCCAATATTTGTCTTTAAAACAATTCGACATGTGTTTCGCCTCTACACGAGGCACCAGTGGTGCCAGATTTTGGCGAGACAACACGTCCTGAGGATGCCTCGTGTAGAGGCGAAACACGTTTCAAATTGTTTTAAAGACAAATATTGGCGGAATTAACACTAAAGAAAACTTAAATAATTTGTATACTTTTATACAATTAAATAATGATACTAATAATTTACATACACAAAATTCTAATGTAGATATTCAAGAATTGTGACTAAGAATAAAATACATTTTATAATCAATTAAAAAATCGCTGGGCGAATTTTAAAAGGAAGGAACGTTGGTCGAAAAATAAGTAGCCATAAATCATCTAGGATAAATTTCGTATCGAATGGTGGTAGTAGTTTCATGTTGATACGATCAGTGGTTTAGGCGTGATTGAGCCTCAAACAAAGACCATTTTCACTATATATATATTACATTATTATTAGTTAAACTTTTCCTTCATCATATTAATAATAATATGCTTACATAAAATTTATGTAACAACCTAAGCATTTCTCGATTTAAACAATTTTAATATTAAATAGTTCAACTTTAGTATAGATTACTTTAAGTAATCACTTTTGTCGGAGATCCCGAGACGCACACGGTTCTTTTAGTTTTTGATATGAAACCATTAATGTTAACCTATTTCAATCAGTTGCCAAGGCAATATTTGAGAACATGGATGTACTTGCGTCTGTTATGGAGCCTCTCACACTGGGGACTATGGGAACTCAGAAGCCGTTTCGATTTGATTTCGAACAATATGTTCAAGAAGCTCGGACTAAAATGCCCAGTCGAAAGGCAGCAGGTAAATGTATATTTAATATAATTACTATTGTTTAATTTATAAGTAAATCCTACTACTATTATAAATGTTAATGTCTTGTTCTGGTTTGCGCAGTCTGGTCAGACTTGTTGAAATAAAAAGAAGGACTCCGTGTCACCTTACATAGCAGTGAGGCACCGACACAAGCCGATAAACGTGTAAATACATAGCCCCACGCATACTTACACTAATACAAGCCGATCGGCAGCTATTATGAGATTTGCCATCGTCTGTGACAGATCAGTTTGCGTCGCAATAAAATATTTTAAAAATGCCGTCGTGCGTTGTGAAAAAGTGTAAGAATAATAATATAAAAGTATTTGTGGATATATGATTATTTAAGGGTGAAAAAATTGTGTGTCTGGTATACCCCGTAACCGCACACACACTAGCATAAAGGTGCTTCACTTGCTAATATCACGGCGCGGAGTCCTTCTTTTTTTACTAGTCCGTGCTTAATAATTGAGATTTTCTAACAAATAAATTATATATTTGGGAAACAAAATTTTAATGGTAGCTCAAGTAAGCACGAAAAAGGTGTCAGTGCCAACATGGTACCAACGATAGCACGCGACTACTAGATTACGTACAGGTTACTTTTATGGATTTTTTTATTATTATTATTTATTTGCTATTCAAGTGGTTGGTACAAATTTGGACTTACAATAGCTTAAAGTATTTAACTATTACCAATAGCATGCAAACTTGGTCAATGTCAAAAATTTTATTACAATATAATATATAAATGTTAAATAGCTCTACTTAATGTGGCCATTTTAGCACCACGCTGTATAAAGCATCTGATTAGCTCACGTCCACACGAAAATAACTCTTCTATCAAAGCAAAATGTAACTTAAAATATTTTGACAGACGCCTGTATGATGCAGCTGTTGATATCAGCAATGGAAACACAGACAACACAGACCGACGGTTCTTGTGAACTGAGCCCGGAATGCAGCAGCCAAATAATGCAGGGTTCAGGCTTGGCCTTTCAACAGACCAGTAGGGTGAGAGCCCTAATATTGGCCCGTATATTCGACTGCATGGAAGGTGTCGATCTAGCAGCAAACATTTACAAGTTGTGCATTCAGATCTACAAAGAGACAAAATCTCTTGAGGCTTGGAATCACCCACCTGGGACAAAAACCTTGTTTATGCAACAAAGTGAGTATACTTTTATAATACCGTACTTAAGGCGACACTAAATGCCGGCGACCTTGAGCGATATGAGTTCACGGCTCCTATGTAACAAAGCCAATATTTTCAAAATTCTTAGGCCGAAAATATAACATTTTAACAGGCGCAAACTGCTTAATTGCTTACAATTCTCATTATTGATTACTAATCTGAATAAATGTACCTACATAAAAAAGTAAAATCTATAAGAACAACTTTTATGATAGTAGTATACTAAACAAATGCATGATGCCGAGAAAAAACTTGTTTAATTGCAAAGAAAATTGGTAGTTCATAATAGCTTTAGAGTGCTAACTTTAACCAACAATAAGCATTAGCAACCTACAAGTAAGACTTAAGGGTATGTGTAACAGGATAAAGTAGTGTTCACAGCTCCAAATCCTATATTATCACCACAAAACTTGTCTAAAAACACCTTGTTTGCATGTTTTTTGTTTACCCTTCGCCAGATGCCTTCCGCGTTCTGGATCTTGACACGACAAACTATATATGTATACCTTCCTTGAGTTTCAACGAATGTATTACAAAAGATTTCATTGAGATCAGCTGAATTGTTTAGGAATTATTAGGGAACATACAAACATACATTCTCTTTTATATATATATAGATTTTACTTTATTACTAGAATTCCGTCAGCCATTCATTATTAGCCGGAACAAACAGACAGATTGACCGAAAGATAACGATCTTAGGAATTGATTTTTCTGCTAATTTCAGTTAACTATTGCGCTTCACAAGGCTACGGAGAATTCATAAAGCCACGTTGGATGAACAAAATAATATCTTGGCAGGAGCCCAAAGGTTGCTTCGCAGATGATCGCCAACTATTTCTCAGACTTACTGGATTTGTGGGTCCGGAAGCTCCAGCAGCAAAAACTGATAGAGAGGTGTGCTAAACATTTTTGTAAATAAGTAATATCAATGTAAATTTTGTTGCCAATTTTGCAAAACTGTCTTTGAAGCTTTATCTGCCTTAATTTCTGTATATTATTCCTCAAAAGTGGGTTTTTGTGGGAACATTACTTCCAATATTTTTCATAAAATTGAATGATAAACAAAACAAAAGAAAACACCTTATATTTGCCGATAGTGACGAAAAATAAACAGAGAGAATTTTAGGATTTCAAAATAAAATTTGAATAATAACATGTGCTATATTTTGACAGAATAATAAAGCAATTTACCATAGAATTTATTATCCCACTTACGTTAGTTACTACAGTATGCATCTATGGTATTTGTTATTTTAGATACGCAGATCTAGGTGTTGTTAGAGAGCGACATCTATTATCGATTTGTAAGATAACTTCAATATGACCATTTATTGAGTGCGAGGTTTGGTGTGAAGTAATCTTACCGGTAACCAAGTTATAACTATAACAATATGAAAGTAGGTATACATCCCTACTCTATAATATCATATGTAAGTGTGTCTGTGCTATAACATATTCAAGGATCTCAAGATATTAAAGTATATGTATGAATCCAAGTGTGTCTTTAAGGCGACACTAAATGCCAGCGACCTTGAGCGATGTGAGTTCACGGCTGCCGGCCCGCCATCTATGTAATAAAGTCAAAATTTTCAAAATTCTTGCGTGGAAATCAGTTTATATGCTTACAATCCTCGTTATTCACTACTAATCTGAATAAATGAACCTACACAAAAAAGTACAAGCTATAAGAATAACTTTTCTGAGAGAAATACCAAAAAATGCGTCATGCCAATAAACTTGTTTAACTTCAAAGAAATGTGGTAGTTCAAAAAGGCTCGGCAGTGTTAACTATAACCAACAGCAAGTATTAGCAACCTACAAATAAGACTTAAGGATATGTGTAACAGGATTAAATAGTGTTCATAGCTCAAAATGCTATACTTTCACAAAACTTGTCTAAAAACACCATGTTTGCGTGTTTTCTGCTTAAGGCGAAGACGCCTTAACTCTTTTTTTTAATAATTTGATGAATTGAAATTGTTTTTCATCATTTTACTTGTTATTAAATCTAGTTTCTATAATAAAATCAGTATTTTTATTTGTGTATAATAACTAATTGCATACTAAAACTGTCCGTACTGTCGAGACCATGTAATGTATATAAAATAAAATAAGATCCTACCATGTAAATATAAAATTAAAATTAAATCGTGAGTTTCCAAAATGTCAACAATCATATACTTTACTTACTGAACAGCCGAAAGACGACGATCGATCCCTGCTACCCTTTCCAACCTATTCCAGCGATCTGACTAGATCATCGGTCCATCTTGTGGAGGGCCTATCAACTTTCGCTTATAGCCATTCCAAACCCGGGGATTCTTAGCATCTCCTATCCCGTCGCTTATTAATTGTCTGCTAGCGTGGCCAGTATGAACAGGCCGCAGGATAATGGGGGCCGGATAGTGTCAGTCATTAATTTTGGGTTATTTGCCATAATCGCTATGCTCTGCAGATGGGTTGGCGATCGTAGTAACAATAAGAATAAGTATAATTTATTTAAATCGATCTTTTTACATATGCATTGTCATTAAATTACAATAAGTTTCAATATTTTACAAGCTTATATATATGACTACATTGTGATTGTCATTGAATCGCCACACAAGTCGGAGACTGTATCGTAGGATCAAATAGAGCTATGATTAACAGTAAATCATTTAACTTGGTGATCATCATTGGCATATGATAATGATCTTATTAGTGGATGATAATGAGCTCTCGGAAAGATGCTGTTGCCTATTCTTAGTTCTTTGTATCCCTTACAACACCCACGGGAGGAGATAGTGTGGCGCTATTCTGGTGCGAATAATTTCAATAATAATATACAACATATTAATTGCAGGAAGAATATAAAATAAAGAAGGTGGCTGCATCAGAAGGAGGCTCATGTAATTCACTTTCCTCAGCCATGGCACTCAGCTCTCTCGTCATATATATCCGGGCGCTGTTGGAAACTGATCAAGCATTTCAATACGATGTATTAACATAGGTCTAACATATACTTAATTATATTACTTAACTTAAAATAAAACATATACAAACTGGTATCGGACTATCATTTCTGTTCTATCACAGGTATTTAAGTTAGACATTCCTCATAATTTGTACAATTTGATTTTGGAACAGGATGAAGTGTTTATAGTATATAATTAAAGATATTTAATTAAGAATATTTAGGTACTGATAAATTATAAAGTAAAATAAAATAAACCTAAAATTAGTAATATGTTTATATACACATATTTAAATATATGATGTTTTATTATATGACTGCAGGAGTGATTAACCTTTTCTTAATTCCATTTCAATTATTAAATTTTTCAAATATTCTGGATAACAATGATAGAAATTTTAATAATCTTCGTGATGTTTGGTTTGCTGTTATATTAGTGTAAATTTGTAATGTTTTAAATAGATATATATAAAAAAAAAAGCTAGTTACGCAGGCCCAACTCGGCTAAATCTGCATACGTTGCCACCCCGTACCCCGACCTAGTGCTGATTGTGCACCCATTGTCTTTTAGATTTCTTTAGTTTAGTTACGATATTGTTTAAATAGTCTTGTTCCAATTTATCTGTGAGTAACATTAAATATTGTTAAATAAAAGTGCTTTTTAAAAACTTAATTCCCGACGCCCGATACATAACAAGTTTTATGAAAATTTTTAAGATAAAAAATATTAAATATTTGCATTTAATATTTAATATTAATTAATACTTCCTCAAGAATCCGATTCAGAATAAGATAGTTTAATGTAATTAAAAAATAAATTTCCTCGATAGAAAAAAAATCATCAAAGTATACGTTTTTACTGTTTTCAGCAAGGCTACAATTATTATATATTTGTTAAATATCACTTTTCTTTTATTTATAGAAGTTATAATTAGTTTATCCAAAAATCGTTTCATTTTCGTTCTCACATATTAGATTATTTTCAGAAACCCCAACCTAACTTTGTAACTAACTGTTACCTATAATATTAAAAGCCCTACATATCTAAAATCACACTAAGGTAAATGTCCCTTATTTCAGCTTCTTAAGACTCTACTTTTCGCTACCTTAAGATTTTCTAAATATATTGCTAAATATGATTTCAGTGTGAAAGCTTTGGTGTGATGAATATTAGTAATTTGCCAGTAAATCAATGCATGAATTATGTAGCTTTAGTTTCAATTTTTTTAACCGTATCTCGTGATCAAATTTGACTCTGCTTTAAATTTTGAGAACAAAATAGAGCTCCTTGTTTCAAATTATTGTTTTTTGGTAATTTCCGCAATCATATTATATAGATTATTATTTTTAAATAAAATTAAATATATAAAAATAAACCAAATAAATCAAATGTTGATAATTATTACCTGTAAGAATTTGCCTCAAAAATGTAAATCAGGACATCCTCGAACTCATAATAAAATGATTATAGTAAACGAAACATATGTACCGAATTAAGCTCATAATAAATTTATTTCTTTTAATTCACATTTAAATATTACATAAGTACATAATCAACAAAAGTGTACCTATATTATTCCTTGGATTTATTAGTGAAACAAACTCACAGCTATTACAATATAAATAAACTCATGAGATGATTTTGCGGCTGAGATATTTTTTTACTCGCGAAATAATATACTAGTACGAACTAGGAGACTAATGATAATATACAGAGAAAGACAAACTAGAGTTCATAATAAACTTTTATGTTGCGTAATTTTAATGTGACGTAATATAATATATAATATAGTACTCAAATTGTAGTGGTTAAATTCTCTTTGACTCAAATGTCATTCAAGACAACACCTTAACAATTTACTACAAGAAATTATTTTCATTTAAAAGTGTATGATTTCGATTGAACTATACTTTAAGTAAGTGAATATGCTATTTTTTGTTCAATGGCATTTAGCAGGTCGTGCAATTGTCAGATCTATGTGTTCGGCTGCAACCTCAACAAGACCACCTATTTCTGTTTTCGGTAAGTTTTTATTAATCTTTTCCAATGGGATTTTACAGTACGCATATCTGTCTTATCTATATTTTGCTTATTTCTTCCTTTCTATATTCCTTTCTTATTCAAACTAAAAATCAACGCACTTTACAATTATTAGAATGATTCTTGCAATTGTCTTTACAGAAAAAAGTTTAACGTTACGCTACCGTGAATCTTTCTTTCTTTTCTATTACTCAAACTCGACTAGCTTACATACCTTTTGGCCACCAATTCCTGGCAAATTATACTATTTCAAAGTCCACATAGTTTAATTAATTATATGATTAGTTTGTCTTCAGATCAGCGGTTTTGTTTATTAATTTTATTATTTCTCATAAAGGAATCGAGGGCCGTTACGTCTCCGCTCTGTACAGCGCGGCATTACAGATGAAGCAAATAGAACAGGTCGAGAAACATCTCCAAGACATGCAGAAGTCACTCGGAAAACCAGGCGTTGTAGACTTTATTGAAAGCAGCATGATGTCAGCGATGGAAAAAGCTAAGCTTTTAAAGACAATCGCAGAAGAAGCCGGTATTAATTTAGTAACACTGTACTTGAAATTCAACAACATTTAGACATTTCCTTAAATTTTGGATATGTTTAAAAAGCCGGCCCTCATTCTGGGGCTCTACAAAGCAGAGGTCTGACTACAATTAATGGAGTGTTGCTGTCGTCTCTGGTCTATCATATCCCAATATGAGCTCGAACTGTTTGACCGCGTGCAATGCACGAATTGTCAGTCATCCAGTGTTCTGTGCCAGATGTCTTGGCATTGCGTAGAGACCTCATTTTATTATGTGTCTTCTACTGCAATTATCACAGGGAGTGTTCTCAAGAGCGGTTTGATCTGCTTCTTGCCGCTGAATTCCAGCTTCGTACGACACGCCACAAATTAGGATATTATCCCCACCATGTGGATGTCTGGCGTTCCTCCACAATGTGGTCTCCAAGGATCTTTCTTCCACGTACAACCAAACAGTAGAATGAGCTTTCTTGTGCGGTGTTTCCAGAACGATACGACAAGAGTACCTTCCATAAAAGTTCGTACACTTTTCTAATGGACCGGAAATGCTCCTGTGATGCCTCGGTATTGCAATGAAAATATCCTGCAATTCTTTCATCGATAGAAAAATAATATAAAATACTCTTTGCTTGAAGGTATGCCTCCTGCTGCAGTAAATTTTTTACAAGTAGTAGCTGAAAACGGTCGATTGAAAATGCTTAAGAAGATGATAACATTGTTTTTAACAGTCATGGTAGCTCATAGAAATGAAGCCTTATGTGAGATCATTACCGCAAAACCTCTCGATGAAGCCACAAGAAAAACTCTCGTTGACGCTTTAAAGAATTTGGTGGAAGGTGGGAAAAAAATTCAACTCACTGAAAAAGTAGAGCCTTCTATTATAGGTGGCCTAATTATTGGCATTGAGGATAAACATATTGATATGAGCATTGCAAGGAAAGTGCAAATGTATACGGATATATTGAAACAATCCGTCTGATTTGAAATAAAATATAATGATATAGTAAAATAATTTATTCCTTAATAAACTTATATTATCATCCACTATGTAATTAGATTATGGCCAATGCTGCAGTTTGAATTTTTCGTGTAATCGATTTGACAGCGCTTGAATTTCTAGAGATATGCTACAGCTCCATATTTCCAGTGTTGTCTAGGGACATCTTTCAAAATAGAATTGGCATGATGGCCATGCGCACGATCCTTTGGGGGCGCTAAACAGAGGGAATCCTCTAGAATGTTGGAAATCTTTTCTGCATGAATCCTAAAGTTGACTCTATTTGAATTCAGGCTTCCTGTCATTACTCTCTGAAAACTTGAAGTTAGAACCCAGAGTTCTTCTTCGCCTTTGACATTCTTGATGATCTTCAAACCACTTGCAAATTGTAAAGTTTCTCTGTTCATGGCAATTTGATGGAAGTTCTTGGGACCAAATTCAGTTGCAGAGTTCCAACACCAAATACTCGGTGGTTCCATCAAGCCAAAGAATAAGATTCCATCTTTATTCATTGCTTCTGCTGCAGATTGATTCGGTCTCTTTTCGGGAAAAACCTGAAAGTAAAATGAGGCAAAACAATTATACACAGTTATTTTTGGTTGCACGTAAATAATCTAGGAGTTCCATAGACTGGCGCATTTGTTCTTAGATCAGGACAACCTCCAAAAAAAGAAACTTTTAAATTCACTTTGTTGACCTGTCTGTTTGTCAATGTCAATTTACCAGAAATACGTGGCGAAATAATGGTGATATTAATATCAAATATCGATGTATGCTGCTTTTTAAAGCTGTGTAACAAATAGTTCTAAAACATAGAGCAATTTAAGCCTTTTTTAACACGCAGGTGAATTAAAACCTAGTACTCTTCATCGACCTAGTACACACACACGCTATGGACATGAAAATCAAATCAAAACCAAATCCTAAGCGCCTGAAGAATAATGATCACTTTAATTTATTATCCATTTGGTCAAAATACAAATTTACAAAGTTCGATGGTTAAAAAGGGTTAAAGGCGATGCAGATGGCGTTTTCAGAACTCTTCTTGTTATTTCATCAGTCATTACGGAACTCTTATGTCTTTAATTATCACCTTCTATTCGCATATTCATCTGTTATCGCTACTTACATTAATAGAATTAGGATCAGCATTGGAATCCCTTAAGAAGGAGTCATTGCGAAGTATACTTGTCCGGACAACGTTTTCGCTGGTAGATGCCAGTGCATGAAAGTACAGGAAACATTCACCGTTTGGTAGATGAGGTGACAGAGCCATCCCGAGGACTCCATCCATCAAGTCGAAGCTTTCACCTGAAACAGCAAAAGAAAATATCACTATCACAATACCAGACGAGAGTAGGTGTCATATATCAGGAGATAAAGTAGCATAAAATAATAATAATAAATAATAAATAAATCATTTTATTTCAAGCTACAAGGCCCATAAAATGAATACCTAATAATCTAACATACATATTTTTAAAACTTAAATCTACGTCACATTTTCGCGGCGATGTGAGGCGCGGGTTCGGTAACTTCCGGCGGTCGGCGATGTCCGCGATACTTGCGAAATACGACCCCCTTCGGCCACAGCTTCACGTCCAGGAAGGTCGATATATGTTCTGTCGGGACGCGAACAACAAAAGAGTTAAAGTCTACTGCGTGACGCGTCACCAACTTTTCGACCCCCAACCGGAACCTTGTCTTCTCCACCAAGTACTGAACAATGTCGGAGGCCTTGGTGGTGTGGTGAAAGCGGGAGACGTAGATATACTTCGCTGGGACTACGGAGCGCAGGAGCTGGTTCTGTCCTATCGGTGCTGTGCCACATTCATTATGACTAGGAGGCCTCCTCTTCTTCCGCTCCACCTTCATGAAGCAATCCTTGTCGGTCAGACCCTTCGACACAGCTATACAAGCGGGTTCCTTGCGGGCGTGCCGCTTCCACTTTCTTTCCTCAGCACTGTCCGCTTTCTGGGTGAAAATGAATCGAATAATGTCCATTATATTATGGATAAAGGTGCTTATACTTGACGCTTAGCCTATGTGAAACAAATTAGCACTTGTCCGCCTGTTGACACTGGTAACTGTCCGAATTTACCAACTCTTCGAATTTTCTTAACTTTCGTCGCATCTCTTCAAAAACAAAGACGCATTTCGCCGATTGACTTTTTCTTTGGCTTCAAAGCAATGTAATATCTAGATTTCGTCGTCAGTGATAATATTTATACAGCCCATTCATTAAAGATATCTTTCGTTATATTTTTTTTAATTATAGGCACTACTATACACACAATCGTATCTGGTCATATGTTAAATCGTATCCATCGAGTGGACGTCAAAGGATCGAGATTTCGGTAACAGTAGTTGCCGGGTGATCTTCAGGAAAATGATCACGTCCATGTCTAAATTCATGGAAACAGTAATAGACAGAGAACGAGATGGAAATCTCAAAATCATCTCAATCTCACTCTCTTGTTAACTTTGGCCGCAGCGTAAAATCATGGCGCCTATATTTTCTCGGGCTCAATTCATTACACTGTCGCCACACAAATTTCACAGTTATGCCACAATTTATAAACAAATGAAAATCACATAAACTAAAATGTAACCTCCTCGCGAAGTGTTCCATTGGGAGGCTCCTTTGCACAGGATACTGGCTAGAGTATGGATACCACAACGGCGCCTATTTCTGCCGTGAAGCTATAATGTGTAAGCATTACGTGTTTTGGCCTGAAGGGAGCCGTAGCTAGTGAAATTACTGGGTAAGTGAGACTTACCATCTTATGTCTCAAGGTGACGAACGCAATTGTAGTGCCGCTCAGAATTTTTGGTTTTTTCAAGAATCCGGAGCAGCACTGCATTGTAATAGGCAGGGCGTATTAATTACCATCAGGTGAACGTTCTGCTCGTCTCGACCCTTATTTTCATAAAAAAATTAAATAAGTACCCACCCCAACAATATGTCCAGTAAAAAATTTTAAGTAATTGTTTTACAAATGGTCAGTACAGGAACTTTCAGTATGGCCCACGAATATGTAACTCTAAGGCTTACATCATCTGTTTCAGTTAATAGCTCTGTACTCTAATGCTACTTGCTATAGCCGATAAACTATCGTCAACAATACCCTGATGAAAAAAATGCAACTACCGTCAATTGTAAATGTTCCGTGTGAAGGGTACGGGAAGAAATGTCGATGAGTTACTCTCCAGGACCTGTCGCGGTGGACATCAACCACGAGGAGACCGAAGCCGGAGACATCGGCGACGTACACGAACGTGTCGCGGCAGTCAGATCTGACGTCAACCACCTGAAACAATCCAATGTTGGCATGGAAAAGCTGAATAATAAAACTAATAAAACGATTTTTGTTATTAAATAATAGTTTATAAGGGATCCGTAGCCAAAATGGCCAAAAACGGAATCCTTATAGATTCGTCATATCTGTCTGTATGTCCGTATGTCACAGTCACTTTTTTCGAAACTATGAGCACTATACTATTGAAACTTGCTAAGTAGATGTATTCTGTTAACCGCATTGAGATTTTCACACAAAAAAAGAAAAAAAAAATTTGGGGGTGACAAAAAACATAGAACTGAAACGAAATTTTTTTTCTATGGCTAGGTCTTCAAATGATATTGAGGTTTCTAATATCATTTTTTTCAAACTGAATAGTTTGCGCGAGATACTTCCAAAGTGTTAAAATGTGTATCTCCCCCCTGGAACTTCTAAAATAAGAGAATGATAAAACTAAAAAAATAAAATGTACATTACCATGCAAACTTGGTTTGGACGAGATCTAGTAAGTAGTTTTTTTTAATACGTCATAAACCGTTACACCGAACTACAAGAACTTTTATAGTATGTTACTTGCTGCTGATCCCAGAAGTGAGGGTTATCACTTTAAAAATTTAACAAATTGTTTAGTTCTTTATCATCCAATCTTAAAGAAATATTTTGAAACAGAATGGCAAGGAAATATATTTGTATTTGGCACTCACAAAAACAAATAAAACGTGCCGTAAAGTAAAAACATGAATTTTAGGAATGGTTAGGGAATAATTTCTCACGATTTGCCTTCTTTATCAGTATAAAAATAGTAGCATTTATGTGGTTAAATACAATATTCCTTTATTGCGCTACACAAATTTGACAATTTATATTACGTAAAAAAATAAACACTTCAGAACTATTACAATTACTTTATATTAAAAAGTTTTTCTCTCAGAAAAATCAACTTTGATTCCATACGAATTTTCGATCAGGTCACGTGTCCTGACGCGAGTTTAACATTTTATATCCATCCCAAGAATGGTGCTCAACGCCGCTAAATAAGTTTTCACTTCAAAAATCTGCACAGAAAGACAGATATTAATGATACTGATCTTGTTTGAAAACAACTTTGACCTAGGGTTTAAGACTAAGGAAAAAAGTAGTTGAGAATGTTTGTATGGAAAATCGACTACTAATACTTACCCTCCTTACCAGTGGGAGGCTCCTTTGCACAGGAAACCGGCTAGATTATGGGTACCACAATGGCACCTTTTTCTGCCGTGAAGCAGTAATGTGTAAACATTACTATGTTTCTGTCTGAAGGGCGCCGTACTTAGTGAAATTACTGGGCAAATGAGACTTAACATCTCATGTCTCGAACGCATTGTAGTGCCGCGTGGGTTTGGTCAATAATCCTGAGCGGCACTGCATTGTAATGGGTAGGGTGTATCAATTACCATCAGCTGAACGTCCTGCTCGTCCCGTCCCTTATTTTCATAAAAAAAAACCCTCAACAGTTACTACTCACGAGCTAGTAACATATTAATATGATAACAATATATTTGATAATAAAACATTGTGTGTTAATCTCATTGAATGCATATTTGCATTGACAATACTTACAGGAGTTATAAACAGCGATGTAGCGATATAGTTTGAGGCGTTAACTTTGTGTCTGTACAGCAGACGATCGGCCTGTAGATCAAATGCCAGCACTTGTGGGGGACACACTTGCATGTCACCAATCTTTCCTGAATCTACCACCCACAGACGATTACAGGTGTCAATCTGGAAAATATAATTAATTTTAATATTACCTATTATTTGAATGTAAAATAATCTCTCAGATTTTTTTGGAAGTAATACTTCTTTAGGCGCATGAAAAAATTATGAGAATGAAATTTTAAGATGCGCGCGCATCACTGTAACACACAATTGTATTAATGAATCGTTTAGCAGATATAACCTTGTGTCCCCTGACATGTTCCTGTCCTCGAGATTCCTCCCCACAACATACAATTTCATAAAAAAATTGCATGTAGTAATTTTATATTGCTCCCTTATTGTTTCAATCAGCTAATGATCTAAATCCGTTGAACCGACGTGATCCACAAAGACTCGTTCTACATAATGTTCCAAAAATTACTAAATATAATAAAAGTTGTGTATGTAATTGTGTTCGTGTTTATATTAAGTTAGCGAGTAGCATTAAAAATTAAAATTCTAGATTATTTAAGAATAAGCTATATAGTCGGCATAAAATTTTTATAGTGTTATGGAATTCATGGATAAGAAATTCTGATATTCATTGTATTAAGTTAAATATTTGCATGCTAGGAAAAGTGCTAGCAAAACATATATATTATAATATTTTAACACAATTGTATACTATGTTTTTTGCAAATAAATATATTATTATTAATTTCAAGTTAAATTATTATTTGAAGCAACAGTCGCCAAGAAAATGTCTAGTACAATTAAGTTAAAAAACTTGAGCAAAAACTTCTATAGCAACAACTATTAACCACATCCTACAACTATTATTATATTAATTCGTTTCTTATATTCGGTTTTTGTGGACTATCATTTCCATTATTTGTCAATTAGCTATGGGTTTTTGTTTGGAAAACAAACGATTACGTAGTTTTATGCGTTTTATTATTACACTAGCTGCCCCGACAGACGTTGTCCTGTTCATATTTAAAAAAAACTCTTGCGGATGGAATTTCGTAAAATCCGTTCTTAGTTGACCTCTACTCGGTGAAAAGAATATTCCTACCAAATTTCAAGTCTTTAGCTCTAATGGTTCCAGAGATATAGAAGATTATTTTTATACGTTATTCATATCATAGTAAATAGGCACACAAAAACGGTAAAAGAATCATTTCTGGGTGAGTTTTAGAGCAATGTGTATTTTTTTATATGAAAATAAGGGACGAGACGAGCAGGACGTTCAGCTGATGGTAATTGGTACGCCTTGCCCATTACAATGTAGTATCGCTCAGGATTCTTAAAAACCCTAAAAATTCTGAGCGGCACTACAACTGCGCTTGTCACCTTGAGACATAAGATATTAAGTCTCATTTGCCCAGTAACTTCACTAGCTACGGCGCCCTTGAGACCGAAACACAGTTATGCTTACACATTTCTGCTACACGACAGAAATAGGAGTCGTTGTGGTACCCATAATCTAGCCGGCGTCCTGTGCAAAGGAGCTTCCCACTGGTAACTTATTGCTCTCTTTAATACTTTTATTCGAGATTTTCTTCTGGTGTTAGGTTTATTTAACGACAACTCCGATATTGAACATCGAAAAGCCATGATAGCCTTATATGATCACTTTGTTGTCTTTCCACCCGTCCGACTGTCTGTCAAGACCCTTTATCTCGGGAACGCTCGCAGGTATCGAGTTGAAATTAAAGCGATTTACTCAAGTCTCTTGAAGTTGTGAAAAAATGCATGAATCAAACTTGTAAGTTGACGTAAAAAAAGGTTTTTTAAGCCGCAAAAAACGTATATTTCGACACTCTCAAGGCAATCAATATTTATATTAAGACTAGCTGACCCAGCAAACGTAGTATTGCCGATATTAAAATCGCGATACAAAAGTAACTGTTGATCGTAGATGGGTGAAAATTGAAGTTGTATGTATTTTTAATGCTGACTCATAATCAAACAAACTTAAAAAAAATATCAAAAATATATAAAAAAAAAATTGGCGTGGACCACCCTTAACATTTAGGGGGATGAAAAATAGATGTTGTCCGATTCTCAGACCTACCCAATATGCACTCAAAATTTCATGAGAATCGGTCTAGCCGCTTCGAAGGAGTTTAACTACAAACACCGCGACATGAGAATTTTATATATTAGATTTTCCGTTGACTATGAAATTTGGTAAGTAATTCCGTCGTACACTACAAGAACAGGGAAAAGTCTGAAAACTAAACATTTGTAATAAATTAATAAAAGACAGAGTTATTGCAAGAAACGGCGTCCAAAATTTTAGACGTATCATACCTATCGGGTATGTTAAGTAAGGGCTTCATTGGTATAAGTTAAAACCTTTTTTTTTTAATATTTTTATGAAGAGTTTTCGATTTATGGTGAAGAATGAAATAAAACTTATTCCCTTTTTTATAAGTGAAGGTACCAAATAATATATTGATACCGAACCATCAGTGGGCGAGTCCAGCTCTTGTCAGGTTATTTTACCGACTTCAAAAAAGGAGAGGTTCTCAATTCGACTGTATTCTTTTATGTTTGTTACCTCAGAACTTTCGAGTGGGTGAACCGATTTTGATGATTCTTTTTTTAATTGAAAGCTGATGATTCCCGTGTGGTCCATGAGAAAACCATATCTGTCTTCATCAAGTCTTAAATCTGCATGAAGTATGAGCGCCACAAATGGACGAATAAATCAATATCACGCCAAGCGATGATCCTTTTTTTTATTGGAAAGGATGTACTTCATTATGTATGGGGCACACTACAAGTTTTGATCTTCTAGCTAATCGGAAGTATTTGAATTTCGAATGTTATATTTTTTGAAACGTTGCAACCTTCTTAGTAATAAAAAAACATAGTTGGTGGGAAATCATTTGTCAATTGTTTTTTATCACACTTAGAACTTAGATAGTTCTACGTACGCAACGAAAATGGAACTAAGTCGAAAAGATTTTAGAGCGATGATTTTAAAAGTTCTCTCTCTCCGCAAGACTGTGCCACTCGTCTTCAAAATGCCTTTGGGAGAGAAGCACCTTGCTTAATCACCGTTAGGCGATGGTTTGCTGAATTTGAGAGAGGTCGGGTTTCTTCACATGACGAATTTCGTGAAGGGCGGCCTTCAACTGCCGTCAACGAAAATAATGTGGCTACTGTTAAGCAGCTAATTGAAGAAAACCCGCGGATTACTTATGAGACATTTGAGGACTATTGAGGATTGGTATGAGCCAAATTCAGATAATTTTACACGAAGAATTGAAAGCGGAAACTTTGTTAAAGTAGGATCCCTCATGTACTAATAGCGGAGCAGAAGCGGGCTCGCGTGGAATGATGCTCACAGATGGTAATGAAGTACGACCACGGACATTCTAATGCTGTTTATGACATTGTCACCGGAGACGAAAAGTGAATTTATAGTTTTTAACCCGAAAAAAATAGCAATCTTGTGAATAGGTGTTTGAAAATGAGAATAGGCCAACAAAAGTTAGGCAGGCGAGAAACGTTGGTAAAAAATGATCGCATTTTTTTCTCAGTTTTACCAATTCCGAAGAGGCAGTGATAACGTTCAATCTGCACGTAGAAAACATGCCTTCAGATCTGTGGTTGTTCATTTTTTTAAAAATTGTACGATCGCATGAAAAAGTGTTTGAAATGTAAAGGAGAGTATTTTGAAAAGCAATAAACATAATATTTTGGTTATACCATGTTTTTTTTAAGTGACGCAAAACTTTTAGTGTGACCTAGTTTTTTTTTTATGGAATAGGAGGACAAACGAACGTACGGGTCACCTGTTGTTAAGTGATCACCACCGCCCACAATCTCTTGCAACACCAGAGGAATCACAGGAGCGTTGCCGGCCTTTAAGGAAGGAGTACGCGCTTTTTTGAAGGTACCCATGTCGTATCGTCTCGGAAAAACCGCACAAGGAAGTTCATTCCACAGCTTTGAAGTACGTGAAAGAAAGCTCATTGAAAACCGCACTGTGGAGGACTGCCACATGGTGGGGATGATATCCTAACTTGTGGCGTGTCGTGCGAAGGTGGAATTCGGCGACAGGAATCAGGTTAAACAGCTCTTCGGAAAGTTAGTTTAGTTACTAAAAAGTTTTATTAATTATATACTTAATGTATATGTATTATGTATATTATGATATTTTAATGAAATAATTTAGTACTCTTGAATATTCAAACTAATAAGCCTTGATTCAACATTAAATATTCGGTAAATTCATTTTTCACTCATAAGACCCTGAATAATGGTTAAAAGATTACCGCTGTTCGAAATACTGAAGTCAGACCATCACAGTTGTATCCTTGGTTATCATGCCAAGAGTAGTCTGGATATCCATGTATCTCTCCTTGATCATCCACTGTACCCAGGGTCACAGGACGTCCCACATCAAAGCGTGGTATGGTGACGAATATTCTCGATTTTTCGGGACCTTGAAGTAAAATTTTCTAAGATTGTAAGAATTATAAATCTAAACTGATTACAAAGAAGATAAAAGTAATATTTTTATATTTTAACTCATCTTAACTATAATTAAATACAAAGTTCTAGTTATAACAGATTAAATATTTTAACTTATAACATTTCCATGTCGTAAAAGGACTTCTTAAATTATTAAAACAGATGAATCCTAAATAGATACGTACTATTTTTATTAAATTTATTGAAATTTTTTCTCTGTTGGCTAAAATACAATAAAAAAAATTCTAAAATGGAGGGACTTAGTGAAGTAAATACGTTGATAATTGTAACAATCCCAATTCAATTGGACAACAAATTTTATTTTTTAGAATACTTTGCAAATAATACACGAAAATTTATTGAATAGGCGTTACTTTGCGGAAATCCATAATTATACAAATGATTTAAGTTTTCTTTAGTGGTATTTTCCAAAATCTGGCACGAGACACGAGATGAGTCTCGTGCCAGATTTTGGCGAGACAACACGTCCTGAGGATGCCTCGTGTAGAGGCGAAACATGTGTCGAATTGTTTTAAAAACAAATATTGGCGCTGGAATTAACACTAAAGAAAACTTAAATCATTTGTATAAATAATACACGTACAAACTGCTGCGGGTTAACTACAAATTGATTATTTTAATACATTTTTATAAACTACTTTATTTTGTTTTTTCCATCCTTTGTTAATAAATAAAAATAATATAATAAAAAAATTGCGGGTTTGTTGATACTCGCCACATAAAGTTTCCCTTGTGTAAATTTTTTTCATATAGTACCTACTGTTAGATACTTTTAAGCGTTAAATTTTTTACTTTCATCCCTTATTTCAACCCTACACAGGGCGAAATTTCAAAATCGTTAGAAAAAATATACCTAAATGCAAAGTTTCATGGTGGCATCTTTGATAATGACGAACATCCATACAAATTTCCACCCCCAATTTCAACCCTTCCAAGCCTCTTAATCAAGACAAAAGGTAGCTTATATGCTTTTCCAAGTTCTAGTGTATCTCTGTACTAAATTTCATCAAAATCGTTTCAGCGGTTTAGACGTGATAGCGTTAACAAACTTACATTCACATTTATCAGTCAGATATTATAATATTGTTTAGATGTCAGTCTTAGTTCTATTGCATTTGTTATTAACATTAAATAAAATTACATAGCAGAAGGTAATCACTGGTTGGCTCTACACAGGGTTCTGCCATCCAGAGGAATATAATACATTAAAGGTGCCTCTTTGTTTCTGTTTTTGAGACTGAGACTGTAAATTTATATGAGGCATGAAGACCAATGTATGTAATTATAATTAATAATAAATAAATGAAATGAAATGAAAATTTATAAAATTAGTAGGGATTATTCTAAGCAATGTGTCATTTAAAGATTACTATTCTATTATAAACTATGTACTATGTAATATGTAACTATGTACTTCGTCTGTGATAAACATCGACGTCAATGGGAACTGAGTTGCCAGGTACATAGTATTGTTTTTCCATTGCAATTTGTCTCAAAGCTTCACTGGGGAAAGCAAACTGTAATTCAGGCCATTGTCGCACAATTCTTAGACCACTTCTAGCTCCAAAAGCTGGCCAGCAACAAGAGAGGCAGTAAGATAGAAGGAAGAATCTCTCTATTCCGAAAGACATTTCAGCCTTATATATGTCCAATAAGTGGGGATCTGAAACAAAATACAATATATTTACACAAATAAACTTTGAAAAACAAAATTTTATGAACGATGCGAGACTCGAACCCACGACCTCCGGTGTTCCGTGCCGGTGCTCTAACCAACTGAGCTCACCGTTCGAGTGACGTATCGTTATAAAATCTTGTATGCTTTGTTCAACTCTCAGGTTGTGTGCACTATATTTAATTTCATGCTTAAAATACGTTAAGTAATGGTAATTTATGTGACTGTACCTACATAATGAAGGGAATTAAACACAAGTGTGGGCGAGTTTCATAAAATAAAATCACACGAATGTTTTAATGCTTATTATGTACAGTTACTAGTACATACATTACTTTATCCATTATAAATAATAATATCATAAGGCTTCATGATGCATTCGGCTCCTAAAACCGCATATTACGACCACCATAAATTTTAATGGCGGTCAAAGAGGATGTAAATAATACGTAAAAAGGGGCGGGACTGCCTAAGTAAAAATTGAAATTTAGGTTAGTATGAAACGTGCAGTGATTTGGCATAAGTTTGAAATTGTAGTAACTACAGTATGGCGATTGGCGACGAAGTATAATCCGGCTATGTTTTAAAGTGAACAGTTGCTTATAACGTTGTGGATTTCGGCTATCCCGGTTTTTTACAAGATTATAGCCGTCATCTGTCAATTTATCATTGACAGCACGTTTCATAATCGCGTGAATCGCTCTTTTCTTAAGAGAGTTTTACTAGGCTGACCAAAAATTATAACCAATGGTGGTAATGAAAGTTTTCTGGCAAATGACATAGTTTTTTTTAATTCAGAGACAATCTAGAGTCGGTCCCAAATATCGTTTGATATCTTACTTATGTGCGACATTCGTCAAATTTGTTTGCAAATTGAAATTTCATTTCGAACTAAACGTCATCTCGACTGACATGAGAAAAGAGATTAAATCAAATTTCTTTGTTTTTCAGAAATGTTCAAAATTTGAATGTATTAATAATAACGAAATCGAAATAATTGCAATACTAACATTTTAACTGATAACAAATTTGTTTTAACAAAACAGTCTATTTTTATAGTGATCATAATGTGGGGTTTTTGAAGGCAACATGGAAGGTTTATGTTATATGAGTATATAAAATGTGTGGATTGATACATCTACTGTATTGTACTTTAAGTATGTACTCAATAACTATACCTATGTTTTTACTTATTAATTTACATTATTTTGACTTACTCGTATAAGCCATTTAATAATTGACGTTTTGTGTATTTTGTTGCGTCACTTTGCATATATTGTAATTGAAATGATTTGTAAATTTAGTTTAAAATTAGAACCTGTAATACTATTCGATTTGGAAAAGAGCAACCTTAGAGTTTCTTGTTCGTTCTTCTCTAAGGAAATCTGCCTTCCGAACGAGCTTTATGAAAAAATTAAATATTTCAAGCGTAATACAATTATCCTACGAAATATTTTTTTTTTTTGATTTGATTTGATTTAAAAAAGCTTTCACGCAAGTTATTTAGATGCGGCGTATACTGTTTTGTTTTTCACATTAATGTTCAACGCGTCTAAAGACGTTTTTAATTAAAAACAATAAAAAATAAATAAAAAACACAAGTTATTGAAAAGTAGATACATCAATCCATTGTAGACAAATAAAGGTATTATGCGAGCATTACAATAACGATTATAAAGATATATTTAACTAGAAATATATAACAGAGCTCAAGAGGTTAAAAAAAAAGGTTTACGGTTTTGCGGTCACTTGAGCACCGTTGGCCGCGTTCCCTTGCAGTACCAGAAAAAGAAAATATCTTTAAATTCTTGTATGGTATAATTTATTGAATGAGGCATTATTTTGCGGAAATCCACAATCATTCAAATGTTTTGAGTCTCATCTCCTGAGGAGGTGTAGAGCCGAAACACGTGTCAAATTGATTGAAGACAAATCTTGACGGAATTTAGACTAAAGAAGGCTCACAATATTTGAATTCTTGTTTAACTATAAATTAATTTTAGCTATTCTTTTTATTATGAAAATAAGGGACGAGATGAGCAGGACGTTCAGCTGATGGTAATTGCTACGCCCTGTCCATTACAATGCAGTGCCGCTCTGGATTCTTGAAAAACCCTAAAATTCTGAGCGGCACTACAATTGCGGTCGTCACCTTCAGACATAAGATGTTACGTCTCATTTGCCCAGTAATTTCACTAGCTACGGCGCCCTTCAGACCGAAATACAGTAATGCTTACATATAACTGCTTCACAGCAGAAATAGGCACCGTTGTGGTACCCATAATCTAGCCGGCATCCTGTACAAAGGAGCCTCCCACTGGTGAGAACGATGTGCTATCTCAGCGAAGGTGCTTGAACCCATTTGGTCAATAACACATTAACTTATATCAAACTAACTTGCGAGTGTTTCAAATGGTACATACATTGTACCTTCAATAATATAGATATGTATTAAATGGACGTCTGTTTAAAAACCCGCACTGCACTTCCTGTGGTATTGCAACAGAGAATGGGAATCAGTGATAACCAACCATCAGAAGACCTGAAGGTTCTTCGTTGTGTGCCTTCTACCACATTTATCACGCTGTTCCGAAGAGCTGTTTAACCTAATTCCTGCCGCCTAATTCCACCTTCGCACGACACGCCACATGTTAGGATATCATCCCCACCATCTGGATGTGTGGCGGTCCTCCGCAGTGCGGTTTTCAAGGAGCTTTCTTCCGCGTACTACAACGCTGTGGAATGAGCTTCCTTGTGCGGTGTTTTCGGGACGATACGACATGGGTACCTTCAAAAAAAGCGCGTACACCTTCCTTAAAGGCCGGCAACGCTCTTGTGATTCCTCTGGTGTTGCAAGAGAATGTGGGCGGCGGTGATCACTTAACACCAGGTGACCCTTACGCTCGTTTATCCTCCTATTCCATAAAAAAATGCTACTTATATTCGCTGAAAATGAATATTCTCCCAATAACATGTTGACTGCCAAATAGTTCAAAAATATTAAGTGTTACTCTATGTTTAAAATTACTTATCCCTGTCATGTAATTTTGTACTGACAAAGGTACCTAAAATAAAGACAAAAGTTTTAAAACTTGGAATAGTTATAACTTTACTTCACGTTTATTAATAACACAGTAACGGCCTTACAAATAAACTTGGTATAAAGTTATACCTGAGAATAAACCAAGAATACGCCAAATGTTGACTATATCGCTGACAACACTGTCTATACAATGATAATTCTGAATTGTTCCGAATGTCAAGCAGCCTTTTAAATAAACGCGGGAAACGTTATACGTCCGAATAAACCAGTCATAAGCAAAATGTTGTCGCCGCGACAAGAACAACTTCATTGAGGGCATTTGCAGCGACATTGAGAAACATTCGAACAAGCTACAAACTGCAGACCTTTTTAGGAAGGTTAGAGTCCTGTCCAAGCAGTTCAAAGCTAAATCGTGGATTATAGAAGATGCCGACTGTACTACACGAGCTCGACCACATTGCTGAAAGATGGCGTACCTACTGTGAGCAGTTATACACAGATCCCCACTCAATGCCCGAAGTTACCCCGGTTTGGAGGGACCTGGCACTGGAGCCCATGATTCTTGGTTCCGAGTTATCTAATTCTCTACAGTCTCTCAAGAATGGGAAGGCACCAGGAAGCGACCAAATAACAGCAGAAGTGCTTAAAGCTATGGGTGACCTGGGTGAAGAGACACTTTACATTATTTGCTCACACGTCTGGTAAAACGGTGATTGGCCGCAGGACTGGTCGGAATCCGTAATTCTTCCGCTGCATAAGAAAGCGTCAACCAAGAGCTGCGGCAATTATCGAACCTTATCCCTCATCTCGCATGCCAGCAAAATTTTGCTTCATATTCTCAATAATCGCATCCACTACTATCTGGATTGGCAAATTCCGCAGGAGCAAGCTGGTTTTGTGAAGTACAAAGGCACTCGGGAGCAGATTCTCAATGTCAGGCAGCTCATTGACAAGGCATACGAGTTTGATACGCCAGTGCTAATGTGCTTCGTCGACTACAGTAAGGCTTTCGACTGTGTCAATTGGAGTTGCTTATGGAGGGTTCTGCAAGAGCTTGGTGTACCAAATCATCTCATCGCTTAGCTTAGCACCCTGTATGGCTCAAGCCAGGGAGTTGTAAGAGTCGATAAAACAACCTCGAAACCCTTTAAGTTTCATCAAGGAGTGTGCCAGGGATGCATTTTGTCGCCTATTCTCTTCAACGCCTATGGAGAGCACATTATTTGACGTACCTGCGAGAACTGGGAGGGAGGCATCACAATTGGTGGCGTGAAAATCACCAACTTGCGCTACGCCGATGACACTACTCTTCTTGCAGCCAATGAGTCAGAAATGGCTGCACTTCTTGAACGTATGGAGCGGATTAGTGGAGAGATGGGACTTCCCATAAACAGGTCCAAGACAAAAGTCATGGTGGTGGATAGATCTGGGAAGTTGGAACTAACTGGTGCGCTGGGCCTAGAAATGGTGGACAACTTTATCTACCTGGGTTCCAACATAAGTAACGATGGTTCGTGCGAGAGGGAAGTACGCAGGAGAATTGGCATGGCTAAGAGCGCTATGTCTCAGCTTGAAATAATCTGGAGAGATCGCAACATTTCCGTAAAAACTAAGACTAAACTGGTACGGACCCTAGTCTTCTCGATATTTTCGTACGGCGCTGAGACTTGGATACTGAAAGCTGCAGACCGCAAACGCATTGACGCCTTTGAGATGTGGTGCTGGAGAAAGATGTTTCGTATCCCCTGGACAGCATTTCGATCTAATCTCTCCATACTGCGTGAACTCAGGATCTCCTCGCGATTGTCTTCAGAATGTCTGCGCAGAGTTTTAGAATACTTCGGTCATATCGAATGGAAACCTTGAGAGGCTCTTTGTGGTCGGCAAAATAGATGGGAAGAGGCCTCGTGGACGCAGTCCAACACGATGGTCCGACCAGATCCGCTCCGCCCTCGACTCTACGGTTCACAATGCCTTTCACACCGCCAGAGACAGGAATAGATGGAGAGCGATCATACGTGAGAAAGTGATACAGAGGGGTGGTCACGACCCTCAGTACTGATGATTACGACGCAGCAAATTGTCGATTTGCCTGCATTTTGCATATTTTTGGTTTATTCTCAGTTATATCTTTATTCCAAGTTTATTTGTAAGGCCGTTACAGTTTCATATTTCATAGTTGAGATCTATAATAATGAAAATAATTTTCTTAGTGATTTCTTGTACTTTCTAGGTCAGATACGGCTATATGGCTTAGTTCATCGTGCGAGTAAACAGTTAAGTTATATGATGGAAAAAATATATTTTTTTAATACCGCCATTGCGCTTGTGAGGGCCTCCTGCCCTCATTGCAGGCAGTGTCTATACTTATTTTGAACCCTGGACTTAAAAACAAATAAAGGCAGCGTTTTAAAAATCATAAAAATATAAATCATTTAAATTCATACTATGCATAACTTAGAATAAATAATATCAAAATATAAACTTAAAATTATAATTATGGAAGTCGACTAGAGGACGGCTTCACCAATGAAATATTATTATTGCATTACTTCTCACTATCGTAAATATAATATAATACTACTTAACATAAAATTTAATGCAATAATTGTGTCTTTTAATTAACTTTTAATCACAACAAATTGTAGTCCGAAATGAATTGGAATAAATTTATAATTTATTTAAACAAAATTATCGTATCGTATATTGGTAATCTACTTAACGCACACTTACTGCTGTTTTCAATAACTATCTATCCTAAGTTAAACTTACGGATACATTGCTGTCACCGTTTAATGACAAGATCTGATCTATTCATAGTTATGTCCAATATAGTTCAATGCTATCTGTCAATAGGTTATTGAAATGTAAATGAAGCGTAAAAGGATAGATCTGTCTACCTCTAGTAAGTTAAACTAAGGATAGATAGGTTATTGAAAACGGCCGTTAATCATCAATGAAAAACATTTAAACAATCAAAGTATATTACCATATTGACTTAACAGCTGACCACACATCCTGTTTGGATAATTCCCATTGTACCTCGTCATTTTGTACACTAATAATGTTCACACAGGCGTTCATGAATAACAAAACACTGCTTATAATTAATATTTCAAACTAAACATGTCCACAACTTATAATATTGTCCACAGTAAAAACAAGATAAAATTGAGGCGTCAATGAACCTGCTTCTATAAGTGTCAGATAATAATTATAAAGTTTAAAGTAAACATTCTTTTAAAAGCTGAAACTCCGTTATTTAAACATTACCTTACAAACGCGTCGGGTGATTACGGCGCGTGCGCGTAAATGAAATTAAATATTACTTTGGTAAGATAGCAAGATGTTAAGAGAAATAATAATTATTGCCTAAAGAAACCATAAACAGCAATCTCTCCATACAAGTCGACTGCTTTCTCTTTAAGGCGAAGAGTAAGCAGAAAACACGCAAACATGGTGTTTTTAGACAAGTTTTGTGGTGAAATTGTAGCTTTTCGAGCTATGAACACTATTTAATCCTGTTACACATATCCTTAACTTTTATTTGTAGGTTGCTAATGCTTGCTGTTGGTTATAGCTAACACTGCCGAGCCTTTTTGAACTACCACATTTCTTTGAAGTTAATCAAGTTTTTTGGCAAGGCGTGACGCATTTTTTTGGTATTTCTCTCAGAAAAGTTATTCTTATAGCTTGTACTTTTTTGTGTAGGTTCATTTATTCAGATTAGTAGGGAATAACGAAGATTGTAAGCATATAAACTGACTTCCACGCAGGAATTTTGAAAATATTGACTTTGTTACATAGATGGCGGGACGGCAGCCGTGAACTCATATCGCTCAAAATCGCTGGCATTTAGTGTCGCCTTAATTAGCACAGCATTTTCAAATCAATATGATCATATCTATGTGTCTTCTTTTTGCGTATTTTGATATTTTTAGTAACCGACTTTAAAAAAGGAGGAGGTACTCAATTCGCCGGTATTTCTTTAATGTTTGTGACCTCAGAACTTTTGAATGGGTGAACCGATTTTGATAATTCTTTTTTAATTTGAAAGCTGGTGCTTCTCGTTTGGTCCCATTGTAATTTGGTCCAGATCTGACATGAGAAAACTGTAAACTTTGCTATTATAAAGTGCGCGACAAATGGACGAATAACTCAATATCGCGCCAACCGATTTCTATGATTTTTTTTTTATTGGCAAAAATGTCGTTGTTAGCCACGGTAAGTTTATAACTATATACATAGTTGTAGGAAGGTTGTAGGTGAGATGCGCTTGTGTCGCACGCGCAACATGACAAAGCGAAGGGCGAGGTTAGGGCCGCGGCGGGAAAAAACATTAATTGTAACTTGAATTAGATTGTGTAAAAAAACACGACAATTTTTTTTTTCACTTTTTAGCGCATATTACATCTATTGTTTTCGAATAGGTTTTTTTGAAAGTCGGTTCTTTTTTTGTTACATTTTTTTTTATAAGAGCCAGATTACTTCAAACAAAAAAAATCAAGTATTAAAAACATAAATCATATAAGCCGTAAACGGAAACATCGTATACAAATCGGACGGATGATATTTTATCGAGAACTAAACCCTGGGTTTTTAAATTACTCATGATTTTTAATTGAAGCTGTTGTGTTTGTTTTCGCACTAATTTTTGTTTTGCAAAAGTTTTGCAACGCATACCATCTATATATATTTTTATTGGTTGAAGAAAGCCCCTCGAAATAGGGAACATATCGTGAATCTGACACGCTACCCTCATAACCTTTTAAATAAGTAGAAAGTAATTTATATATATATAAAAGAGAATGTATGTTTGCATGTTCCCTAATAAACTAAACTATACTCCTAAACTATTCGACCGATCTCAATGAAATCTTTTGTAATAGATTTGTTGAAGCTCAAGGAAGGTTTACATATATAATTTATACGTCAAAACAACGTTTGCCAGGTCGCAAACGTTGTTGAAATAAGCGACGTCTAGTATATGACATCTATATGTAACGCATGAATCAATCACATAATAATGTATTCGCAATCCTGATTTTAATTTCATTAATCTACAAATTACCTACAACAGTACAAATATTTATATTAAAATTTGATTTTCAATCACTAATTGAATGTCAAAAGTCTACCACCCATTGGAAAAGATAGGTATAGATATATTTTTATCACCTTGACCACAATAATACTTAACTTGAGTACTTCTGGTAACTTACAAATTCAAACTGAAAGATGATAAATTCAAACCGATAATAATGAACTTGGAAACGTTGTTGATATTCAAACAACACCGCTAATTGTTATTGCAAAACAAAAGACTGGCCACAATAATTATCGACATGGATGTCGTGACTGCAAGATAGTTTTTCTTTACGCCAATTAAGGAAACAAATTAATAATACTCTAAGCTACAAGATCGCATCCGTATTGCAGTAATCTTGGAGATGATTGCCACATTCGGCCCCGTGACTTTGAACTTGATACGCCTGTTAGCCTTCCACTAGGCGGAGAAGAAAACCTTACGGTAAATATTTACAAAACTACGATTTTGCGACATCGCGACCGCTTGAAACGACTTAAGATTTTAATGACGCTTGTATTATCGTGGTATATTAAAACAGTTATTTGTTTTAAATTGTCTTCTACGCATCAACTAACTATAATATCTACTAGAATTCCAATTCAAATAGGACTCAAAAATAGGGCTTAAAATAATTAATTGAACTTCAAAAACTTATCATTTGAAAATTTATGACTCAGACCTTAAAAGATCTCAGCGCTATAAACTCGGCTGGCTTAGAAGCCAAAAATGATTTTTCTAAAATAATTTTATAACTTACTCATACAATAAAATTTATTATTTTAATACCCAGAGGACGGTCGCTTCATATCAGTCATATGTGGTATCAGAAAGTCATTTTTGTTGTAACCAACTTACCACATGAACGTTTCTTAACAATTCTTTTGAATTCCGTTACACATTTGTTTTGTAAATTCTCTGGGATCATGTTGTTAACACATTTAAATCGCCAAACAAAAGACTTAAAAACTTGACTCAACCTAGTAGATTAATACGAGGGTGCTGTGGTCAGAAAGATGATGTTGTGACAAGGATTGAGAAAGGAATGCTGAAATGGTTTGGACACGTAGAGCAAATGAGTGTAGAAAGAATGACTTATAAGATATAAGGCAAGTTTGTGTGGGCAAGTCGGTCGTAGGAGACCTCGTAGAACATTCGTCGACCAAATTTGGGATTCGGGGAAAAAAGGAAAAGTCTGAAGCACCTGGATCCGGTGAGCATATATGAAAAGAGTAATGAATTTAGCGGAAGCGCGTGAGGTTTGTAAGGATAGAAGCAAGTGGTGTTCTGTTGTATTGTCTACCCCTACATGTAAATGGCTTGAGTGTATGTGTGTATTCACATTGGATGTAATCAGGCATCATCCACTTGAAAATTCAATATTACAACATTATCAAAACTTTATTATTGACAGAGTGTATATATGAGAGACATTAAGCCCAAGGTACGTCGTTATATTATAGTAATATATTAGCTAATAAACTATAAACTATCAATTTATATCAAACTCATAAAGTCAAGTCACTACTTATAAATTTGCTATTTTGCTTAATGGGAAGTTTAATGAATCAATACCGTTTTTTCATTTAAATAATGGAAGGCTTGATAGAGACTTTCTTGTTCACGGCTGCGTGACTGTCCAATTATTTTTTGTTTGGTTTCTTTATTTCCGTCAGTGATAATGATAGTTGTTTGTAGGTAATGATTGTTGTTTTTCTAATCCAAAATAGAATAACAAGTTTTAAAAATAGTTATATTTACTTTGGTTTGATATCCAATACTGGTCGCTAGCAAAATCTCTTCTAATCTAAGCATTATCTCGCTTATCCTAAACTAACTAACCCAACAGACGTTGTTCTGTTAAAAAAACGAATTAATTTATTATCTAAATCAATCGGTGTGCGGTCATCATTATTATCACAGTTTCGCTAATGTGACTTTGTATATTTATTATGAAGAACCAACTGTCATTTCTTTAAACTTCTTTCTAAATGATTCTTTAGATCCTAGTTTATAAATAGCGCGAACTGCCCCCTAAAAGTATACCATACGACATAATACTGTGAAAATAACTAAATGGTCACGTCGTATCTATGTGAGCTAATTGTCTAATCTCTTTAACGGCGTATGCTGCAGAACAAAGCCTATTCATAAAATTAAAGCAAATTCTCCAAAATTGTAAACCTAATTTAGAATCAAGATCAATTCCAATAAATATAGCAGATTACACAGATTAACAAGATACTCGCATTACCATTTTCAACATTCAGAGCGGCAAATTTTATATATTTGGTTCTCTTGATTTAACGATAAGTTATTGGCGCTAGCCCGTACACGATATCTAAAAGAAATTGTATTGAATATTATTTATTTCGTCCCACGTAACTTGGTTTCTTTTCACTTTGAATATGAGTGAAGTGTTATCCGTAAACAATTCAATCTTATGTCTTTTTTCTACAAGACATCATTGATGTAAATTAGAAAGAGGAACGGACCAAATATTGACCCTTGTACCCCCATATAGTGAGGAGTCCCAGTTATTTTTTACATATTTTACTAAAGGTTGGCAATTCCGAAACAAGATTAAAGAATTCGGGTAATAAGTTCTTCTCAACTTAAATATTGATTGATTGATTTAACTGTTTCAAAAGGTGTTGCACGCCATGTTTTATACAACTATTAAACACGATTGCAAGATATTATATGACATCAATTATCAAACAAATTTTGTTAAAATTATTCAACTTTTTCCTGAATTGAATCTGCAACTTTAGTGAAAGAGACAAGAGTGTTTTGTGATTGAATCTGGAATTTCAGAAAACATCTCAAAAGCAGAAGCAACTTCCTATTCTAAGTGGATTTTGTATTTTTCATAATTAGATTATATTCAAAGTCTTTCACTCTTCCAAAATTCCATTTAATGATATTCCAAGTCATCTTTATTTGATTTGATGCATTTTTTAATTGTTTATCGACGAGAAGTGATCAAGCATGAAGTCATTAGCATCAGATAAGTGGGAAACCCCACGATAAATATACGAATTAATAAAATCAATACACGTATACACAGGGCATTGAACCCTAACCTAACTTAAAATGTTTTGTGGTAAGGTATTTATTGATATAAGTTAGTTACTAGTTTATTGACTTTCAATAAGTGATGTCCTATCCTATATAATGAATTGCTGTTCGTTAATTTCGCTAAAACTCGAGAACGGCTGGACCGATTTGGCTAATTTTGGTCTTGAATTATTTGTGGAAGTCCAGAGAAGGTTTGAAAGGTGAATAAATAGGAAAATGCTCCTAAATTAAATAAAAACAACAATTTTGTTTTTCCTTTGATGTGTCCACACATAATTTCTATGAGAGAATTTATTGACGCACGGTTTGACAGTTCTGCTGTGATACAATTTTATTACGACAGCAGGGTGCATATTTTACGAAGTAATTTTTGATGTTATGGTATATTATTGACAAATTCATATAAAAACATTATTTTATTTATTATATACAGAACAACGTGTGTCGGGTCAGCTAGTTTTGAATAAAAATATTTGAATTTGAATAAGGTATTGTGATAACGAACGGGTCACCTTTTGCTTTTAATAGTGTTTTCATTATTATAACACTAGAAATAAGGGATTAATTGTAACTATTTCTAGTAGACTTCATAAGATACATAATAGCTTTAAGGGTAAATGCACTTTTATAAAAAGTCCCAGCCACTGTTCAGGCATTATCTATAAATAAATTTAAATGTTTTATTTAAAAATGGCTCTGTCGTAAGTCCTGCTACTCCACACCTATCTTAGTGACCGAATATCTTAGTGATTGGACAGCCTGGGACTAGATTATGATTATTTTATAGCAATAGCAATGACAGTACAATATTGTATATTTTATTTAAAAAAAAGGATGAGAGTTTCTTGCACCGCTTCTTCTCTCTCAGAGCGCCATTTGTTTCCGAAGCGGTAGTAGTGATAGAAATGACATCAAAAAGAATTCTAAAGGAATAAATTTTGAGAAAATAAATGCCTTTTATGCCTTTAACGGTAACTTCCAAAAGCACACAGGTTAAATACTTCACAATGGTAAAAATGTTTTACCAGTGGGAAGCTCCTTTTCACAGGAAGCCGGCTAGATTATGGGTACCACTACGGCGCCTATTTCTGCCGTGAAGCAGTAATGTATAAGCATTACTGTGTTTCGGTGTGAAGGGCGCCGTAGTTAGTGAAATTACTGGGCAAATTTGACTTAATATCTTGTCTCAAGGTGACGAGCGCAATTGTAGTGCCACTCAGAATTTTTGGGGACACTGCATTGCAATGGGTAGGGCGTATCAATTACCATCAACTAAATATCCTGGTCGTCTCGTCCCTTATTTTCATAACAAAAAAAAACAAAGATCTTAACGCGTACTTTAACAGAATTGTAACATTGAATATTTTGTTAAACTTTACATCACTTATTTGACCGGACATTTCGTTATTGTTTTTATTTTGTCTTTACGCAAGCGAGAAGGTAAAATAGGAAGTCTCATTTGACATTGTAAGTATTGAGCTTTTAATTATTGTACGATAATAATAATAATAAAACGTGTTGTTATATTTTTAACCAATTACGTAATATTCTGTAAGTTTGTTTTGACGTTAAAATTCTTTAAATTTGTTTCTGTAGTGGAAGACAATGCAAAAAAGTAATGATAAAATATGGGGTTACAGTTTGGTGCTGTAAATACATATCTGTCAACCACATTAATCAAATAATATTTATGTGCAGGCTATAAATCATTTTATGAACGATGTGGGACTCGAACCAGCGACCTCTAGCGTTCCGTGCGAGCGCTCTTTCCAACTGAGCCAGCCGTTCGAGTGACGTATCTATCTATTTATATAAAAATGTATTGCTGTTCGTTAGTCTCGCTAAAACTCAAGAACGGCTGGACCGATTTAGCTAATTTTGGTCTTGAATTAATTGTGCAAGTCCAGGGAAGGTTTAAAAAGTGAATAAATATGAAATTGTTCGGAATTAAATAAAAACAACAATTTTGTTTTTCCTTTGATGTGTCCCCCGCTGATACTTCGCGACGTCGTGCGCGTACGTATTTTTACACCTTGGGTTACATTACTGGACTTTTAGTAGGGATCCCTAATTTTTTTGATAATGTTATATAGCCTATAACACTCGGGGATAATGTAGCTTCCCAACAGTGAAAGAATTATTCAAATCAGTTCAGTACTTGCGGAGCCTATTCAATGCAAACAAACAAACCATAAAATCTTTCCTCTTTATAATATTAGTATAGACATACAGAACAACGTCTGTCGGGTCAACTAGTCGTTTATAAAATCTTGTATGCTTTGTTCAACTCTCTATATTACATTATATTATGTTATATATATACATCAGTGCACGCTTATTTTTAACAGATTTAAATACAGTTACATACAAATACATTATAATACACGTTGGACTCTACTCTTCATATAAACACGCTACGGTCTTAACTAAGATTTTAGTAAACTTTATTTTGTGAAAGCATTATTAGAAGTTATTTCCAAAATAGCTGTTCTGAATTTGGCTGACACATTGCTTAGTTATACGGGGAGTAATACACTGAGGGACAAGTACGTAGTAAACAACAAAAAGTCCAGTGGAATTACCTTATGTTTCTATTTAAAAGAGAACAAAATATAATTAAACTCTTAGGATGCCAATTAAAGAAGTGTTCGCGGGTGTGGTCGAGGGCGTGTAGTTATTATTAATATAAAACGTCAAAAGTGCGACCTGTTTTCTGAACTTTGGTATTCAAAACGTTAAAAATTTCATCAATATGGAAATTAATTGAGTCGTGTTATATATTGCAACAAAATTTGGATTTGTATTAGAATAGTACATAATATTATATATAAGAGTTTTGGTCGGTCAGTTTTAGAAATTTGTGATTTGTTTTATGGGTGATGATAGGTTTTGCACAGATTTACAACTTTTCTGTTGATATTGATAAGGGCGATTTAGCTTGTGAATGAGACTTTACATAATATTATATCTCAAAAATATGTCTGAATTATGGTTTTTCCTGAATCAAGAAGAAAAATCCTGAGGACACCCTGCCCAATACAACGGGCGTGTCACCGGTACATCAGTAGAGCATGTTCATGAGAATTCGTGAAAAAATGGTGCGAATCTTTATAAATATATTAGTATAAGTACTTTGTAAGTAATCCGTAACTGATAGATTTTCTTTAAAAAAAACGTTGGTCTTATCTCATCATAGTATCTTCTACATCATAAAAAAGATATGTTTTTAAACAACAAACTGTAAAAACTAAATCAATTTTAAAATTTTAAGTGTAATTGTTTTTCAAGTATAAATATAAAAGGTTATTTTAAATAATAATAATATTGACACACTTTTTACACAAATTATCTTGCCCCAAGTTAAGCATTCATAGCCTGTGTTATGGGTTACAAGACAACGATAAATTTAATACAATATACTTACTTAAACATACATAAATTCATATAAACATACATAAAGACATTTAAACATCCATGACTCGGAAACAAACATCCATATTCATCATACAAATGCTTGCACCTACCGGGATTCGAACCCGGGACCTCTAGCTTAGTAGGTAGGATCGCTAACCACTCGGCTATACAGGCTATAAATAAGTAGTACACAGTATTTGTAGTGTGAAGTTAGGATTAGGAATGCATATGAGAAAGATTTGTATATTATGTATATGTCCAATTATGATAACACTATCTATCTAAGACCTTCACAACACACTAACTTGAACTAAACAACGTATTCACGGTAACAGTTATTTAATAACATATAAGTACTTACACTGTTCCCAAATAATATCCAAGCTGGACAAACGTTTGATAAAAAATACTTTATTTATATTCTTGTAAATATAAATATAAATATAATATTTGTTAATTTAAACTGCTTAGAGGACGAGCGGTCATAGCGCGGAACAAATATGAACTGTACGGAAACTCCAAAGTCATTTGCGATGTATAATTTAATCGTCTTCTTATTCAAAACAACAAATTAATTTATAGGAAGTTAGTTTTAATGTTGAAGCCACCAATTTCTAACGAGTTAACTATCTACTAAGTAAGACATTTTTACTATAATCCTCTCTACTTGAGCCCACGATGTCCTCCGCGTGGATGGCCGATGAATCAAAAATACTATTCCTGCATGTGTTATAGCCTATATTTTGTCCCGATCTCTTGTTTGTCCGAACCTTTATACAGATAAAAAATTCTATAAAATATTTTTATGGACTCGGTATTGTCTGTAAAACACACAGCAAGTATTATTTGAAAAACTACACAATGTACCGATTATTTTTTTTTATGGAAAAGATGGACAATCGAGATTGATGATCACCGCTGGCCTTATTCTCTTGCAACACCATAGTAATCACAGGAGCGTTGTCAGCCTTTAAGGAACGTTTTTTTTGAAGGTACCCATGTCGTATCTTCCCGGAAATACTGCACAAGCAAGCTCATTCCACAAGTTTTTAGTACGTCGAAGAAAGCTCCTTTAAAACCGCACTGTGGAGGACTGCCACAACTCCAGATGGTGGGGATGATATCCTAACTTGAGGCGTGTCGTGCGAAGGTGGAATTCGTCGGTAGGAATCAGGTTAAACAGCTCATCGGAACACTCCCAGTGATAAATGCGGTAGAAGGTAGCGGAAATCCATAATTATACTAATGATTTAAGTTATCTTTAGTGTTAATTCCGCCAATATTTGTTTTTAAAAAATCTGCCAGATTTTGGCGAGACAACACGTCCTGAGGATGCCTCGTGTAGAGGCGAAACACGTGCCGAATTTTTTTTAAAAACAAATATTGGCGGAATTAACACTAAAGAAAACTTAAATCATTTGTATATCTAAGTTTTATGTTTATATTAATTTAAATACTTAAATTTAAGTCAAGCCTCTATCGCGATAGGTCACTCTGTAAGGATAGGGGCTTTATTGGTTAAATAAATAAATAAATAAAGACTTGTAAGAGCCGAGACTATTATTTTCTGACCACCGACCTCCAGTAGGTCGCCCTAAGTACAGGTGGAAAGAACAGATGAATTGTGCGAGATCAAATCCATAAATTGGCGTGAAATCGCACAGTGGAGACTCTCGTGTCGGAGGCCAAGCCCCACTTTGGGTCGGTGCGCCCAAAGTGGGACTAAGTTATAGGAGTAAGTAATTTGTATGTTTCTTAAAAAAATAAAGGATTGTTTAAATCAGCTAATGATCTAAATCCGCTGAACCGACGTGATCCACAAAGACTCGTTCTACATGATGTTCCAAAAATTACTAAATATAATAAAAGTTGTGTATATAATTGTGTTCGTGTTTGTAATAAGTTACCGAGTAGCATTAAAAATTAAAATTCTAGATTATTTAAGAATAAGTTAAATAATCGGCTAATTGCTTATAATTTTTATAGTGTTAAGGAATTCTAGGATAAGAAATTCTGATATTAATAATTGTTTTAAGTTAAATATTTGCATGCTAGGAATTGTGGTAGCAAAACATATATATTATAATATTTTACAATATTGTATACTATGTTCTATACAAATAAATATGTTATTATTATCTATATATATATATATATATATATATAGATAATAATAACATATTCAATCATATATATACATATTTATATATATATATATATATACATATATATATATATATATATGTATATATATATATAAATTAATTGCTGTTCGTTAGTCTCGCTAAAAGTCGAGGACGGCTGGTATATCTCCAATACGAGTATATAAAATTCTCGTGTCATGGTGTTAAACACTGTACTCCTCCAAACGGCTTGACGAAATTCTCATGAAATTTTGAGTGCGTATTGGGTCGGTCTGAGAATCGGACAACATCTATTTTTCATCCCCCTAAATGTTAAGGGTGGTCCAGTCGAATTTTTATTTTTTTATTTTTTTTGACAATTTTTTTTAAATTTGTTTGATTATGAGTCAGCAAAAAATACATACTTCAAATTTTCACACACCTACGATCAACAGTTACTTTTGTATCGCGATTTTAATATCGGGAGTACAACGTTTGCTGGGTCAGCTAGTTTATACTATAAAAACTACAATTTAGTTTTTCCTTTGATGTGTCCCCCGTCGTTCAGAAATAAAATTGAAAGAATAGATTCAAATGAATAACTAATTTGAATTTTTATATCTTTCTAAGTTTCTCAGCAGGTAAAAAATAAACTTAAACTTAATGTTAGCTAACTACAGTTGTTAACTATCTATCAGATTATTTTTATGTCGATTGACAAATCTTAAGTTTTTCACATATTAAATTTCCCAAACATAATATTTGACATTTGCCAACCATATGTACATTGATAAATCTTAAGTTATTAAATTCATAAAAAACAGTATTTTATTAATTATGTACAGAACAACGTCTGTCGGGTCAGCTATCTTAATATATATAAATCTCGTGTCACAATGTTTGTCCTCAATGGACTCCTAAACTAATGAACGGATTTTAATGGTGATTACTTCATGGAGTGCAGTTTGGTCCAACTTGAGAGATAGGGTAGTTTTTATTTCGATTTGGGACCCATAAATATTTTTATTTTCAATATTTGTTTTGTATGGACATATTTTCTATGAGAGAATTTAGTGACGCACGGTTTGACAGTTCCGCTGTGAAAACATTTCATTCTAACAACAGAGAGCATATTTACGAAATAATTTTTGATGTTTTGAAATATAAAACAGTTGTTTTTTTACTATCTATAGAACAACGTCTGTCGGGTCAGCTAGTTATTAATAAATTTATGTAAGTTTTGAAATAACACGATGTTCTGGGTTAATTTTTCCTCTTACTAACCTTATAAACCATAATAATTTTTTAAAGAGAGGTCGCGGAATAAATTTATAGTTATTCTTTGAAGGACATACGGTCAAGCGGCTTTGCGTCATATTTTGTACATATCTTAGATAATTTGTCCGTCTATATAGAGCCTCTTGCTTTTAGGCAACGCATGACAATAGGCCAAGCTTATTACTTAAGCGCGCGTGACAAGCTACTTCTTACACTCGCGATACGTCAGTGACTTTGTCCTAGAGTGCGTGCGTTGCTAAAAATAGAGGCTAACAGTTCACCACTATTTTTTTCAACATGTTCACAGCTGTCACAGTTTATCTAGACGTATAAATTATCCACGATAATATATAATATATATACTCTTTGTTTTATCTTCTAGTTACCAAGTTTCCCGGACTTTGGCATAGATTGTGTTTTTACCAGGACGACAAATATTTTCTAACACTGTACAATAACCAGACATAAAGAAACAGTTTATTTTTAAGCCTAACTTTTGTATACAAAGTATGAATTTTGGCAACGTAGTGTCCTTACGGAACACCCTGTATATACAAAATTTTATGTTCAACGAGAAATGGGGCCCCTATATTGAAGGATTGGCGAACAGACTTAGTTCTGCAGCATTTCAAATTCAAATTTTTATTCTAAATAGGATGTGACATTACTTATTGAAAGTCAAAAAAACTACCACCCATTCCAAAATGAATGCCTCAGACCTGAGAAGAATGGGCGCAACGAACTCAGCGGCCTTTTTTTTTCGTCGAAAATATGTTTACAAAGTAATATTGTACAATTAAACTTATTACTTAATAGCCTGAGTGCGGTCGTTCCATTCTCAATCTGTGGTATCATTAAGAAAGCCATTTACCTCGACCACACAAACGTTTTTTAACAATTCTTTTGAATATCGTAATGCTTTTGTTTTGAACATTTTCTGGGATCTTTTTGTAAAAGCATAATAAAATATATTATTATAGCACATAAATTTGTAAAATACATCGCCCCACAAAAGACTTGCTAACTCGACTTAGCCAAGTAGTAGGCATTATAAGTTTATGTCTGTTCATGGTGTTAACATTATGGTTATGACAGTTTCTAGCAAAGTCACTTATGTGCCTATGAACAAACATTAAATTATGAAGTTTATATTGAGAAGCAACGGTTAAGATGTTAATTTCTTTGAATTTTGCTCTCAAATATTCTTTAACCTACCTAGGTTATAAAATGAGATATTATGAGAATAAATCTGGAAAGATTACTAAAACACTTAACCAAGTAGGTACTATTACAAACACAACTATAACAAACAAGTGGTAAAAGAAATAATTATTTAATGATATAAAAAGTTAGCAGGTGAAACCAAAATGAACCACAAACTCTATTCGTCGATTAGTTTTATAAATAAAATACGCGGAAGTTCTTACAAGAGCTAACTTTCAAATTAAACGTTTATTAACTTGATATATAGTAAAAAAAACAGTTAATCATATATGTTGTACTTGTGTACATATTAATCTATTGTTTATTAATTGGAGTTATACAAGCTTAAGCGTAAAGTGAATTAGTTTTTTTTTAAAACACACATTGGATCCCTTAGTTTCACTAAATTTCAAGAAATTCTCATATCACAAACACATACACTTTCTGAACGTCAATATTTATCACCTATTTTAGTTATTTAACTTATAATATCACACTGATCGCTAAATCTTTACAGAGTCTTAAAATAAAAACCCGGCTGTATAACCCCTTACACTTGACCACTTCCAAATACAAACTAACAATATACAATGGCCGGACGCAAAACAACAAAAAAAGAATCACTTACTTTACGCGATACTTATTCTATGGCAATAAATTTTATGCGAAATGCGTGACGTGTTAAATTAGTTGAATAGTTTGAAAGATAATAAATAATAATAGGTTCCTTGTGCCGGATGCAATATGATCGAATATTTTAACTACTGAAGCACGACAAATACTACTTCAAGTTCTTGTAGATATATACAGATAGTCGTAATCACGGACTAGTAAAAAAAGAAGGACTTCGTGCCGTGATATTAGCAAGTGAAGCACCTTTATTCTAGTGTGTGTGCGGTTACGGGGTATAGATACACAATTTTTTCTCCCTTAAATAATCATATATCCACAAATACTTTTATAGTATTGTTTTTACACTTTTTCAAAACGCACGAAGGCATTTTTTATTTAATTTTATTGCGACGCAAACTGATCTGTCACAGACGATGGCAGATCTCATAACGGCGGCCAATTAGTGTAAGTGTATGCGTGGGGCTATGTATTTACACGGAGTCCTTCTTATTTTACTCGTCCGTGAGTCGTAATATGAGTTTTTTTTATAGCTGCCAGCGCTTGGGTTTATAGTAATTGAGGCACGAATTAACTTAGTACATTCCCCGTGCCTCTGGGCCCACCGGCCCAAGTGTCTCGACACCAAACGGCAGAAAGATGTAAGACTCACTGAGATCGTCTTCATTGCGACGTTTGCTGTCTTCGGCAGTCCAAGCTGTAGCCCTACCAATATTTTTTCGTTATTTTAATTTCACCTTAGCACTTCAGTTTTATTCGTAAGAAAATTTTCTCTACAACATTATGAAATTGGTGCCGAATTGAACATAACAATTCAATATTTATATTAGTACCGTAAAATGACATGTTATGGAAAAAAGTTATTTTTTTCTTTTAATTTACCTATAATTATACATTTACTAAATAAAAACATTAAAAATAAACCAGACCAATAGAACTTCACTACCAAAAACATCGATATATAATCAAAAAATGTTATTTTTTTTAAATCTTTAAAGTTCAATATCTTTATAACAGTTACGTTTCGCACACCATATTACAGAATCAAATTCATCAGAAATGACCTAAAGAATAAAGTCCTTTAATATATTGCACTTTCCCTTTATCCCTGTATAGTTAGTTCTATTAAGGAGTTCCGATGCGTATCTTTCTGCTTAATCACCAGACCTGTTCGAAATTTTCATTCCCTTTAAATTTAGTTGGTTATAGTCAGTTAACTATCTTGTCATATTATGCGAAATACCTTTAAAGAGATCCAATGGTCATTCGTAATCTTCTAATGTGAATGAAGCTTGAAAGCGGTTTTGATGAAATTTATTACAGAGATAGACAAGAGCTTCGGAATGGACATAGGCTATTATTGCGTATAAGGCGTTGCGGGGTTGAAATAGGAAAAATTGTGGAAATTTGTATGAAAGTTCGTCAGTATCGAAGATAACACTACGAAAATATGTATTTAGGCACTTGATAAGAAATAAATATGTATTTGTTGTAGCGTTTTTAAAATTTAGATCTGTGTGGGGATGAAATAGGGGATGAAAGTTATATAGTTGGTAGCTTTCAAAAATATATTAACCATAGCAGTTTGTTGTGTATTATTTGCAAAGTGAGTACATCTAATATATAAAATTCTCATGTCGCGGTGTTTGTAGTTAAACTCCTTCGAAACGGCTTGGCCGATTCTCATGAAATTTTGAGTGCATATTGTAGGTCTGAGAATCGGACAACATCTATTTTTCATTCCCCTAAATGTTAAGGGTGGTTCACGCCATTTTTTTTTTAATTTTATTGACATTTTTTTTTAAATTTGTTTGATTATGATTCAGCATTAAAAAATACATACAACTTCAAATTTTCACCCATCTTCGATCAACAGTTACTTTTGTATCGCGATATTAATATCGGCAATACAACGTTTACTGGGTCAGCTAGTTAAACAATAAAAATTGCTGCCCAAAGTAACTATTGCACACGCACGAAGTCGCGGGAAAGAGCTAGTATTCACGCAAGAAGGGTTACTTTTACCCGCGGGTAAAAGCCAGTATTCTTATAAACAAACCAGGAACAAATCTTTTTGTTATGTTACTACTCAGTTATGTCGAGTTAGAGTAAGTTGTTCGGTGATATGTAATAGCATATTACAACATAATTCCAAAAAATATAAATAATATTTTTACTAAATTTAATTTTTCCTTAGGAGAGTAATACATTTTACTGTTAATAAGATATGTAATTATATTTAAATAAAAGTTTTAATGTACCTATATTTTCGAATGGGTAGTTGATTTTGACGTTCGATAAATATTCGGATTTGCATTTAAGATGATAAAATACACATAGAATAGAATAGAAATATATAGCATTTATTTACCATATAGTTACGGTTTGTAAAGTGGCTTTGGTAAAGTTCAGTGCAGCACTGTTGCACTGTGACCAATGTAATCTATTGTGATAGCTACTATTAACTACAGCTCACTGCTAAGATTGATTCTTTTCATGAATCTTATTAAATCTTTTGCAGTGAGCTGACAAATCTCAAGTGGTTGAAGAAATGAACTTCCAAAAGAAATGCTACGTTTACACATTAAAGGACCACATTCAGAGAGAATGCGTAACGGAGTAATCTGCACTCTTACAGAATCTACACTCTCTGCAATAACTCATTTTTTATTTACTATAGGTACTTACAATAACATAAAGTATTGCAACAACACTTGGTAATCGTCAGGAAGAATACATACATTAACTTACACTGAAAAAATCTACACAGAATCATACAACAAATCAACATTCGCAAAAAAACGTAAACAGTGCAAACGTGCTCTTAACATTTTGAATTATTTAATTTAGTTATAGTTCGATATTTTACTTAAATCTTGTTTAACTTAATTACTTGCATATAAATTAATACTTTGTGATAATCAGCGCTTGGATACTTGGATAATATTGAAAATTTATATAAAATATTTTCAAGTGAATATTAATAACGACGGTGATTCAAAATTATTTTGTTGCGACACACAATGAGTTCGTGCTTTGGTTGTCAACATCTCATCAGTGCTACGGATAAAATCTGTTGTTTGGATTGTAAAAATAACTTCCACTACCGCTGTGTTGGATACACAAACCTCTTACGGTAAACTTACAGCTAAAGCTAAGACAAACTGGAAGTATCCAGCCTGTAAGTTACCTCGAAAAAATGACGACGTCAATACTCCTGTGAAGTCAATGTTCGACAGTCCTCCGCCCCCCGCAACCTTACCGTCTGCGGCGGGTAACTTAGATGAATATTTTAGAAACATGAAATTATCGCTTTTATCGAAACTAAAGACTGAGTTGGTCTCTTTAATTGAAGAAAAAATACTTAAGGACATCCAGAAAAAAGTAAAAACATACCTTGATGAAATAACGCAAAATCTGAGCTTGTTATCAGATAAGTACGATACAATAATAGCAGAAAACCAGCAATCACGGGAAAAGATCAGTAAATTGGAGAAGACAGTTGTAAATATAAACAATAAGTGTGTGTATTTAGAGAAGTGCAACGTTGCGCTTGAACAGAAGATCCATGAATTCGAGCAGGCTTCTCTAAATGATCGCATAGAAATAATGGGCATCGAAAAATTACCAGGTGAAAATCTCAAGGAGCTTATTTCTAAGGTTGGGGACACAATCAATGTAAATACTTCAGAAATCGAGTGGGCCAGGCGAGTCACTACCACCCGCCCTCTGAAAACAAGCGCAAAACCGGCACCTATAGTGGTGAAATTCGAGGCCTCAAGAGCTAACTCCCGTGAAACCTGGTTGGCGCAGCGCCGTAAAATGATGGAGGTGACGAGTGACAAACTAACAGGTGGATCCGCCACCAACAAAATATACATCAACGAAGCACATACTAAGGTAACTAGAACCCTGTTGTGGAACACGAAGAAGCAGCTACATGGCGTATACAAGTACATATGGGTATCTAGTGGTAAAATTCTAGTAAAAAAAAGTGAAGGTGAAAAGTCAATATGCATTCGTAATGAAAGTGAAATCGTGGCCTTACTTAACAAAAACTGAAGTTTTTACTTTTATTTTTATTAATTACCTAATAACTAGTATGTTTGTGTTTAACTATTCTTATAAAATTCAACGATTCATTTCCATTAGACTTAATAATTGATGATGAATCTATTAATTATGTATGTACTGATAGCATAGATAATTGGATAAGTCAAAGTATCTACAAAAAAGAACTCTGTATTATTCACGTAAATATTCGTTCAATAAAAAAGTATTTTTCAGAACTTTTAGGAGTTCTTAACGACCGTCTAAATTATAGAGATGTATTAGTAATAACCGAACCTAACATCAATTATTCTTTGTTAACATTTTATAGCATTCCTGGATTCGATGTTAATGTACATACTCGTTGTGGGCGAAGAGGTGGAGGAGTGTTGGTTTACTCTCGCGCGGGGTTGTGCGCGCGGCTTAATCAGAAACCTCTCCTTGTGAGCGGCGAGTGCGCAGCCGAGTTTATTTCCATTGTTTGAGACTGGCAAGGTGAGCAATTACACGTCATTTCAATATATCGTCCACCAAGATACAATAATAAGAATAAAATCCAAGAATTTTTAACCTACTTTGAAAAACTTTTACAGTCATTATCTACTAGTAACAAAGTAATTATATGCGGGGATATAAATATAAATTTACTAAGAAATACAGAAAAATATGTAAAATATTATGAAGATTTATTAGCCGAACATGGTTTTACAAAATGTATTAAAGACGTGACGAGAAGGGAAATTTTAATGGGTAATGTAGTCGAATCATGTTTAGATCATATATTTATTAAATCATCCTCGGCATTTATCGATTCTGCAGTAATAAAACATAAAATATCTGATCATTATTTGGTCGCGGCATCTATACAATGGAAACAGACGCCGAAAGTAACTCACTCGGGCGAGATGTGTGAATCACGCGTTGCGCCCGCCATTACCGCGGCCCAGCGCCGCCGCCGTGTGCTTGATAATAGATTAGTCAGAGAAAAATTATTAGAATCTAACTTCGATTATCTCTTAAATATTGATCCCAGCCCAGCCCATCTAAATTATACAATGAGCTATCTACTTTATTAAGTGATATATACAACCAATGTTATACAGTGAAAAATATGACTGGAAAGAGGGACTTTAGAAATGAAAATTATTGCTTAAACAACAGCTTAAAAAGTATGGTTATTGAAAAAGATAGATTATTCAAAATATGGTGCAGCGATCCAAAGAATATGGTAAAAAGACTAACTTATACTAGGTACAGAAACAAATGCCAAAAGGCAATTTTTAAATGTAACGTAGACCATGACAAAAAAACAATTTTAGATTGTAATAATAATATTGAAAAAATTTGGGATAAAATTAATGAGTTATTGGTTAAAAATAAGCAGTCTTTGGATAATCTAATCATAAGTAACATTACTAAACAAGGCGGCACGCAGGCTGTCTGTAATGAATTTGCTGATACATTCTTAAAGGAAATTGATCAAATAAAGCACTCCTGTAATGAAAAATGGCAGGAAAGGAAGACTTATGTTAAATTATCTAATGAGTATGAGATGCCAACCGGTTGATGACAAGGACATAAAACTAATAATTCATAAAATTAATAAAAATAAAACACCAGGCAGTGATCTTATACGCATGTCTGATTTAAAAATAATTTTTGATAAAATTAGCCCTGTTTTAGCTAAGCTGATAAATCTATCTGTAAAATATCACAAATTTCCACAAAAATAAAAGGAAGCAATCATTCGTCCAGTCTTTAAGAGAGGTGATCGTAAAGTATTTTCAAATTATAGACCGATAGCTATACTATCAAGTATTGATAAAATTATGGAAAAATGTGTTGTCAATCAAATAGGAAACTTTTTTAACAAAAAAATAATATCTTAACGGAATGCCAACATGGCTTCCAGAAAAATAAAAGCACTAACACATTATTATCAAATTTTACAGACGAAATTAATACACATTTGGAAATTAAAAAAAAAAATTGTAGCTTTTTTTTTTGATTTTAGAAAGGCTTTTGATACCCTACAGACTGAAACCCTGTTAAATGGAATGGAGGAGTGCGGCATGGGGCAGCCGCTGAACCCTTGGTTCAGCGACTATCTCAGGGCGCGCTTACCGTGTTAAAGTCGGCGACACGTTTAGCGAGGAGAAACAAGTAAACTGCGGCGTCCCCCAGGGTTCCGTGTGTGGGCCCGTGTGCTACCTGATGCACGTAAATAGCCTCTGTGGAGCATTACGTCACTGCTCCGCCCACATGTGTCGCCGGGTTCAAGAGAATGTGGATGCGGTAGTTGAATGGTCACATGATAACGGCATCATAATTAACGCTGACAAAACAAAGATGATAATTATTCACTCCCCGTATTTACGATCTATTAATAATCCACCTCCTCTGATTGCACACGGCTTTGATTGCTTCCATAATAAAAAAATTAACTGCACATGTAATCCTATCGAAAAAGTTAATTGTGTAAATTACCTAGGAGTAAAAATAGATACCTCTTTTTCCTGGGATTCCCACATAGAATACGTATGTAAAAAATTAAGAATATTACTAGAAAAGTTTTATCATTTCAGTATTAAAGTCCCCTTACCAATAATAAAATGTTTATATTTTGCACTAGTGGATTCCATAATAAGTTACGCTCTTGATTGTTATGGATTAACATTTAAAACATATATAGATAAAATAGAATCATTGCAAACAAGATTTTTAAAACTACTCGTAAATAAAAAACAAAGAATCAATGTAAAGGAGATTACTCTAAACTATATTTAATATATATAATATAATAGTAAACAGGATCGTTTCACTAATTTGGTGCAACATAAGACTGGCACAAGGTCATTGTCCAAAGGTAAATTTAAAATACCCATGGTACAAAATTACTATAGAGATAGAACAATAAAAAAACGAGTTCCATACTTACTCAACAGTTTACCCGAGGACAAAAGACGTCAGCCTACACTTGTTAAATTTAAAAGTTTACTAAAAAAATACTTGTTAAATAAGTTATAACCAAATGGTTATAACTTATTTAACAAGTATTATGTATATATATATACAATTAAATATGTAAATTAATTGTATCAATAACTTACTTAATAATTTATAAGCTATGTTTATGTAAACCGAATTACCTGCAGTCAAACTGCGTAAGCAGTTTTGCGGGACATGGTAAAAAATAAATTGTAACTTTCATGAATAAATATATTACATACATACATACATACATGGTTACTCATTTACAAGGTTTTAAGTAAAAAAATTCACACTAACAGTTTCTTTAAAAAAAGGATTAAACCAGAATTGTTACACGAAGAGTTAGTCATATTGAGCTGCCAATGGTAAGAAGTAATTATGGAAAACAGGCAATAACCTTTGAGGGAGCTCAGATATATAACAACCTGCCCTCAGAAATAAGAAATGTCAAAACATTAACTTCTTTTAAGGCGAGTGTTCAAAGGCATACCTTTACATACATCTATTATTTATGTTTGTAATAAGAAAACATGACTTACATGTTCTTTAAGAATTAAAAATTGTAATTGTAAATCTATGTCGCTGTAATTGTTAAGATGTTCAAAAATAACTTTCCAAATATTTAAATTGTAAATTCATATTCATTTCAAAACCTTATTATATTCATTTCATAACTTTATTATTATTTCACCACCATGTCAATAAAACTTTTGTTAAAAATAACACATTGCTGAAATGGAAGAGCGGAGACACCTGGTACAGGCATTATTTGCCTAAAAGGTGACTCCGGCCACTAGCTGCTGTAAACTATGTTTTTAAGATAAATAAATTATTATTATTATTGTTATACCTACTCCATCATTATGAAACGTTTCAATAACATAAGTGGGTTGTTGTTTATTTTATCTATTTCCCTAAAATTGTATTGCATTGTACACATTCCAAAATCATTGTTTGTAAGTTTTCCTATCTTAATTGTTAAAATATTAATTTCTCATGTAAGTGACAATAGGTCTTTAACAGAGTTCGTAAAGGGGCTTTGACATGGGGAGAAAAACTGAAAAGAACCTCCCAGCCCATCTTTTAAATCATTGCTTAGCCAACTTAATATAATACTACAGAATTTTAGATAGCTTGCGCAAAACCAGTTGAGAAACATGCATTATTATCTGCTATTATATTAATCTTCTATATAATCTGCTGTACTATTTATTGCACTGACCTCTACTATATACCACTGGAGTGGCGGCTGTCAAAGTGCTTTTGTGTCTGTTTGATATTCGCCATTTTGGCGCTGTTGGCCATATAGCGAGAGTCTGCGGTACTAAAACTAGTGATGACAACCTAATGGACAACATAAATGGTGGGAAACTATTTACAAAAAACAATTGTGTACTTTATAACGTTGATTCATGAAGTACAAATAACACGGAAAACGAACGAAATTAATTCAAAATGTAACATTACTTGACCAGAGTATTGTACGTTTCATCGCAGCCATTTGTATTATACGTCAAAAATAGTTCTCTGGACGCTTGCGATTGGCGCTTCAAATAGGCACATAAATTTGCTGTCAAAAATATGGAACAGCCTTTCCCGTGTTATTTATACAGGTCAGTGGTGGTAAATTTTAATTAATATTGGAACAACACTAATTAGTAAACGTCAGGACGCTAAATCAGTTCGTAAAGGGTCTTTGACATGTGAGGAACACCAGCTTTTAAGTCATGAAATAAAATTGCTTACCCTACTTAAGTGGGTGCGCACAACCAGTCAAGAACCATGCCTTTTAATCTTCTATATAATCTGATATACTATTATAAGCCTTCTTGTCAAAGTTGCTTAAAAAAATATCTCAAATATGTGTTCAGGGATTGATAGTGAGTGGTATTTTATTGTGAAATTCAATACCCAAACCTTATATCATTTATACGTCTAGATAGACTATGACAGCTGTGAAAACGTCGAAAAAATAGACTTATGAACTAACCTTCCTGGCCTGGCCATTCCTTGCCTGTTTTTATCGGTTGTCAAACAGCAAGAGACTATCTAGACGAATAAATTATCTAAGACCAAGTCCTATGAAAGAGCCTTTTACTCTAGCTAACCTATTATTAAGGTGTGATTTTACTTATGTCGCGGCAGCTTCTACTAATATTTATTTATTTATTTATTGGCAAACAAACTGCTTAAGTTATATACACATTGTAACACATAATTTATATTACACAAGCCAATAAAGTTTCCACTTAAATATAAACTATATGTATCTGCTCGATCCATTTGACCGCGTGCAACGTAGAGCAGCTCGAATTGTCGGGGACTCAGTGCTCTGTGAACGGCTGGATCTCTTGGCGTTGCGTAGAGACGTCGCTTCATTGTGTGTCTTCTACCGCATCTATCACGGGGAGTGTTCCGAAGAGCTGTTTAACCTGATTCCTGCCGCCGAATTCCACCTTCGCACGACACGCCACAAGTTAGGATTTCATCCCCACCATCTGGATGTGTGGCGGTCCTCTACAGTGCGGTTTTCAAGGAGCTTTCTCCTTCGTACTACAAAGCTATGGAATGAGCTTCCTTGTGCGGTGTTTCCGGGACAATACGACATGGTACCTTCAAAAAAAGCGCGTACACCTTCCTTAAAGGCTGGCAGCGCTCTTGTGATTCCTCTGGTGTTCCAAGAGAATGTGGGCGGTGGTGATCACTTTACACCAGGTGACCCGTACGCTCGTCCTCCTATTCCATAAAAAAAAAAAAAAAAAAAAAATAAAGATTTGATATACAATTAAACATAAAGCGAAAAAAGTACACAAAAATACAAATGAAACAAAATTTATCAAATTTATCGGTTGGACATATTTTAAGAATGTTTAAGATATTCTTTAATTTTTTTTGTAAAAGTTCGATAGCTGCTATGAAAAATGTCTAAGTGACTATAATTATTATTATAAGTGTTGCATGCTCTTATAATAAAACAATTGCTAGTAAATAAGCTCTACGAACACTGATAAAGAATGTATCTATAGAACGTGTATAATGTTTTGGACAGTTAAGTTTAATGTTCCTTAAAATACGATTGGAATCAATTAAGTCATGTAATATTTTAAAAAGGAAAACTTGATCTCTGTATTCTCTACGCTGTTGTAAAGATAGGTAATTAAATTGAGGGGTATTACAATTTTGAAACTTATAATTTTAATCTTTTAATAAATTTATTTTGTACACTTTCATAGCATTCATTCATTCATTCGTAGCATCTATATATTTTGTATAACGTGGGTTCCAAGCAGTCGAAGTATGTCGAATATTTAGTTATATAATAAAATCGAATATAATAGTTTTCTTTGTCTGCAGGGAGTGGTTTAGATGACTATACCTAGCTAGCTTAGTCTAGGCAAATACCAGTTCACTTTTTATCTCCAAAAGGAATTGTTACCGGTTGGAATGTTTTTAAATTCATATCCGCATTATCATTGCGTTTAGTTGTCCATATACTTTTATGATTAGTTCCATTCTTATTCGTGACAGATTTAAGATAATATTGATTGAGTGTTTGATTAAAGAATACTTAATACTTCCTTAGTCTTTGATATTATGTTCTAAATATAAAAAAATGTAACCACTAAGAAAAGTCCATTGTAATTTGGATCTAACTGAAAGATACTTAAAAAAAAACAAAAGAATTTTATAGTGATTTATAAAATTATTACTAAATATCTACTATTTTATTTTACTAGAATAAAATTGGGACACCATGAATATTAAAAACGTATTTTCTAGTCCTCGTTTGGCGTAAATGGCGGATGAATTATTTAATATAATTCAATTCCATAAAGTTCAGAATAGCAGCTTAGATAATTTATACGTCTAGATAGAATGTGACAGCTGTGAACACGTCGAAAAATATAGCGGTGAACTGTTAACCTTTATTATTTACGCACGCACTCTAAAACAAAGTGACATACGAATCGCGAGTGAAGCCATAGCGTGTAATGTGAGCTTTGAGTAAATTACAAAATGGGAGGACAAACGAGCGTTGAGCTGGTGTTAAGTGATCACTGCCGCCCACATTTTCTTGCAACACCAGAAGAAACACAGGACCGTTGCCGGCATATAAGGAAGGTGTACGTGTTTTTTTTACTTTTACGCGATTCCCCTCGGGTGGAACGTCTAGTTTCGACTCACCAATATTCACAGAATGAGCGATAACCGTCCTTAAATATTTACTTTGTATAAATATTTACTTAAACGTCGTTCTAGTTTGTTTTCTAGTTAAGTGTGGAACTTAAGCAATATTCGTATGTATTTTCCTCTCAACACCTACTCAAGTTGGGGTCGATAGTATCATAACAAACAAGTCACGACCTCTTCGGAAATTCCCTAACATTCACTACTATGTATGAAATATAACTTACCAATAAAACTTAACTTAGGTACAAGCAAATAATACTGTGCATATACACAACATACAAATACATAAATACAGCACAAAATCAACACGCTTTATTCCCAATTTTAAGTTAGAATAAATAGAAAAAATTCAGCTGGTATTTTGTTCTAGGTTAGTCATGCATCATGTAGTATATAATGATACATCAATATCTTTGTTCCAAAGAAGGTCTACATGGGCTCAGCTTTTAAAAGTTTGTTTTGGTTGTTAATCCATTAAGGTTCTTGCCTCTCTCTCTCTCTTAGAAACCTCAATAATCATAATGATAACACCAGGAACAAATGTAAACAAGTCTTTTGTGGGGCGATGTATATGCTTTTACAACACCATCCCAGAAAATGTTCAATACAAATGTATCACAAAAATCAATAGAATTGTTAAAAGACGGCAGTTCTACCTACATCTGTTACTCTAGTAGCCTATATCATGTTTTTAGCGTAACTTATAAGCATGTACTTCTAAAACTTACTTTTTGTATTTGTCAAAAATGTTGTTTTGTTTGTTGGTAGCTGCATCCTTCAATTGCGACCAACACGCCGGTTGTGGTCGTAATTTATTTGTAAGTTTTGCGTTTGCCTGTAATTTCAGTATTGAAGTTGAGTGGTAATTGAGTGCTGCTAATCGAAACATATACATCCTCTTCTTTCTTGGCGTTCGAATTTGGATTATGAGAAAGAATTTGAATCGATTGAGGCTTGGGCGGTGCTTCAGTCACAGTAGACACATATGTCTACTGTGCTTCAGTCTCTCCAGAGTAGCATTCATTATCAATATATCGAAGCGTTGAAATATTTGTGTGGAAACGTCACCATGTTAGTCCGTCTCCAGGAACATATCTTGAAGTGTATTCGACTGCAGCGGGGACTCGGACAAGGCGATGTCATATCGCCGCAGCTGTTCACCGCTGCTTTGGAAGATGTCTTTAATTTCTTGAATAGAATGGCATTGGCATTAATGTCAACGGCAAATATATCACTCACCTTCGATTTGCAGAAAATATCGTCATCATGGCCGCGACCATGGAAGACTTAGGCCTACCAACTATCAACTTTTAGTTAGCCATTCAATTCCGATGCATTTCAGTTTAGGTACCTAAACTGAATCGCTAAGATTCGTACCTCGAAGTTTCTTCTATAACTGAATGGCATATGGAAGATGAACGAAAGAAATATGTGTGTGGTCCGCGGTGTGAGAAAGAGATGACGCTATACAGTTGTTGCATAAATCTGCCTCTCTAGTAGTTCTTTGAATTACAAATTAAAGGTTTGCTTAAGTAACGGACAGATAAAACTGGTCAAGATCCCCTTGAATAGATTGGATGGAATCAGCGCTTAAAGGCCGGCAACCTTCCTGTGATTCCTCATTATTCACTCAACACGAGGTGTTTATAGCTGAGCTTCTGAGAGCTTGTGTCACTAGTCCGCGTCGTCGTGGAAATCCTCAGAGGAAGACTTGTTATCGGCTGAAATGATAATGAAGGCAAAAAAGTCTTTTCACATGTAGTATGTATAACTTAAAATAAAGTGTATTTGATTGTACTACTTGTTTCTGGATGGTTTTCAAATTATTAAAAAGGTTCCATACAATAAATAAACGGGAAAAAATGCAACGTGTGATGTGCAATTGATTAAGTGATGGCTATGGACCCATTATGGATCTATTGCAGTAACAGTAATAAAGTCAACGATGCACTTCACCCTGCTATTACAGATAAAATGGACGAAATTTTTAAAAAAGTGGAGCAAGATCAGCATATGGTAGTAATGACATAGCTGACCGACTGTGAATTGACCAAAAAACTCGATATTTGGATAAAATGTAAGTTTACTGAAAGAGACTTAATGAACATTTGCGATTCTTTAATAAATAATAAAACCTATTTATTTCCAATCTACTATTAAATTACATTCTTACAGTTATAATACAGTTATATCTATGATTACATCTATTGTAATAAATATTACTTATTGTTAGCATTATTTACATAGATAAGAAAAACAAATATATATAATTTTTATTTGTATTAATGTCTGTTGATATGTACTGTCATCATCATTATTGATTGAAACTCCTTCTTGGGTATACCCATAGGTCTCCTCCAGCTTGTTCCATGCCTCTCTGTCCATAGCTATCTTTTCCATAAGTGTCCTGCTTTTGCCACCTTTTTCTAGGACGTCCTATTCTCCTTTTTCTATTGGCCCTTCCCACATAGTTGCCTCTGAGGTCCATCTATTGTCTCTACATCTTGCTATATGTCCAGCCCACTTCCACTTCTGTTTCAGAGCGTAATGTAAGGCATCTACAACCTTTGTTTTTCGTCGTATCCCTTCACATTTTACATTTATGTATTCTTTTTATTTTTAGTAGTACGCTCCTTTCCATTGCTTTCTGGCATGAGACAAGTTTAGTTTTAATTTTTGTATTATACGTCCACATTTGGCATCCGTATTGCGATTCTTTATTTGGACTTAATGAAACCAAACCACTTTTGAAGAGCACATAGCTTGTCCTGAAAAACGTTAAAAAAGTCGTGGGCAGAGTTAGTCAGTTTTCACAAACTAGCAAAACCCAAGTTAAGTCGAAATAAGGATAACCTTAAACCAAAAACCATACACATAGCTTATGCTATGTGTATGGTTTTATGGTTTCGACTGCCGAAGGCCGTCACAAATATGTCGCTCTCAGTAAGTTTTACATCTTTGTGCTATTTGGTGTCGAGACGAGGAGGAATGTACATAGCTCTATCTTTGCGCTTCAATAGGGCTACTGGAAACCCAAGCTCTGGCAGCTATTTCGGACAACGGATCAGACTAGCTATCCAACGCGGAAATGCTGCCAGTATTCTTGGTACGATTGATAGTGATAGTTTTATTTTAATATAATCATAGTATATATATATAGTATAGGCCATCCTAGGGCTCGGGCTGCCCTTCGTATTCTGGGGACAGAACTGCGCATGACCAAGTACAAACGAGGCAGTAACCTTAAACCAAAAACCATACACATAGCTTATGCTATGTGTATGGTTTTATGGTTTCGACTGCCGAAGGCCGTCACAAATATGTCGCTCTCAGTAAGTTTTACATCTTTGTGCTATTTGGTGTCGAGACGAGGAGGAATGTACATAGCTCTATCTTTGCGCTTCAATAGGGCTACTGGAAACCCAAGCTCTGGCAGCTATTTCGGACAACGGATCAGACTAGCTATCCAACGCGGAAATGCTGCCAGTATTCTTGGTACGATTGATAGTGATAGTTTTATTTTAATATAATCATAGTATATATATATAGTATAGGCCATCCTAGGGCTCGGGCTGCCCTTCGTATTCTGGGGACAGAACTGCGCATGACCAAGTACAAACGAGGCAGTAACACCACGGCACCCCGCGGACCTGTCCACTCTCTGGCTCCGCGTAGATTTAGAGGACCGCGTACGCATCTATGCGTGTGTCTACAGGTCCCATAGTGGTAACGCAGAAACCGATCATCTCATGGGCTGCGTTCAAGCGGCAATTGACGACGTGCTTGCACAGATCCCCTCCGCTGAAATCGTAGTCTTGGATGATTTCAACGGGCACAATGCCGAATGGCTTGGATCACGTACCACAAACTACGCAGGGCGATCTGTGCATAATTTTACATTGGCGTATGATTTATCCCAATTGGTTGAGTCGCCAACGCGGCTCCCGAATGTGGATAGCCACATGCCGTCCTTATTGGATCTTCTGCTGACTACACATCCCGATGGTTACCAGGTCTTTGTCGACGGCCCTCTCGGAACGTCCGACCATTGCCTGGTCAGGAGTGTAGTGCCTATCCGACGCCAACGTCGCAGATCACCAGCGACCCGCCGCCTTTGGCACTACAAGTCAGCAGATTGGGATAGGATGCGTTCCTTTTTTGCATCCTACCCTTGGGGAAGGGTTTTTTTCCCTTTGGATGATCCTAGTGCCTGCGCTGTTGCAGTAGCCGATGTGATACAACAGGGTATGGATATTTTTATACCCAGCTCTGTAGTACCGATCGGTGGCAGATCACAGCCCTGGTTCGATGCGTCAGTTAAAGCAGCACCTGACTGCAAAAAACAGGCGTATCGAACTTGGGTTGCGGCGCTGGGCACAAAGGATCCGAACTGCATAGTTCTTAATAGGAAATACAACCGTGACTCCAGATTTTTTAAGCGGCAAATCGCCCGAGCAAAGTTAAAGCACGTCGTCAAAATCGGCGAGCAGCTTTCCAGTTACCCGACCGGAACACGCAAGTTCTGGTCGTTGTCGAAAGCTGCTCTTGGTAACTTCAGCCAGCTGTCCAAGCCGCCGTTGCACATGAGGAATGACACCCTGGCCCATACGGCAAAAGAGAAAGCCGATCTCTTGTGCGCACTTTTCGCCTCCAACTCGACTCTTAACGACAACGGAAAAACACCACCGACCATCCCACGGTGTCAGAGCTCTATGCCTGAAGTATAGTTTAGACAGAAATCTGTTAGGCGGGCTGTTTTCGTTGGACGTCAGGAAGTCGAGCGGGCCGGATGGCATTTCGCCAATCGTGCTTAGAACGTTGACGCCGGTGCTAACGCGTTTATTCCGGCACTCTTATTCTAGAGGCGTAGTCCCTGACTCATGGAAGTCAGCCCTTGTCCATCCGATCCAAAAAAAAAGAGACAGTTCGGATCCGGCAAACTACAGGCCTTTTGCTATTACCTCCCTGTTCTCCATAATCATGGAGAGCATAATTAGCCATCAGCTCTTGGTATTCCTAGAGCGTCACCAGTTGATCAACGACCGACAATACAGGTTTCGCCATGGTCGGTCAGCAGGTGATCTTCTGGTATACCTAACACATAGATGAGCTGCGGCTATTGAAAGCAAGGGGGAAGTCCTGGCACTTAGCCTGGATATAGCTAAGGCCTTTGATCATGTATGGCACAAGGTGCTCCTCTCAAAACTTCCATAATTTGGGCTTCCCGAGAGCTTGTGCAAGTGGACCTCCAGCTTCCTCACTGGGCGCAGCATACAGGTCGTTGTCGACGAATATTGCTCGAACCCGAAGCCCGTGAATGCTGGAGTGCCCCAAGGCTGTGTGCTATCTCCAACGCTGTTTCTTCTGCATATCAATGATATGTCGGACACCTCCAACATTCATTGCTATGCAGACGACAGGTCTGCATAGCACTGCACTGGTGATGCAGTATACATGATGATGCCGATGCAATAAAACTCAAATATTTGTATAAAAATTTATTAAGATTAGATATTACAAAAATATAAAAGTTATATACAATTATCTATCATCACAATATCAAATATTACAGGAAAACGTCAAAATTAGTTTAATTTTAAACTATTGGTAACATAGCAAGGCTTTACAATATTAAAACTGCATACATATTACCTAAACATAATACAATAATACGTAATACAATTTCTTTTGCAAAAGGGAAGAACTCTAAATATTGAACAATAAACACATATTTTGACCCTTACTATAATTTCTAGTATTTTACTAGAATCGATTATCATCGGTGTTTATTGTATCGATCTTTTTATGCATTCATAATATTATGAGTACTTTTCCTTAATAGTAAGGGAGCATTGGTTAATTCCTCCAAAATATAATCCTAAAACTTGCTCTTAGAAATAAGAAATAATTCATTTTTGAATATCGCCAACTCGGTAGCAATTGTGCCGATCATAATATATGCGTTTCTATAACTACACTTGAATTATTTTATTCGTTAGTAAAATCCTTTCGTAACTTTCTATTATTTCTTACGTTAGTTTTCATAAATTCATTCTTATTTAAATTTCGAAGCTCCTAAGCACTAAAAGTATATTATATGTTATTTGCGAATTAATAGTAACATTTAGTTTACCACAGGATTAGCAAAACATTGTAAAGGATAAAAAAAACGTTACAATTGACAGAAGACCACAAAATTCGCTCGCGTACCCTATTACTATTAACATATTCAGAGCTAAGTTTGAAATAGCGTTTGTAAGCTTAGAACCTAAGGTATCATATTATAACTTCAGTAATTGGTACTATGACTCTGAGCTTAAATAAAAACATATAAATTAGACTGGATGATCAACTGTTCGGCAACTTATACATATAAATGTACGTACATTAAAAATATACATTATTTTTTTGCGAGACTAGAGCCAAAACATACAAAATAAACATTTAAATGGCCTTTAACATGTAACTACATTTAATAGTATTTTACACTCATCTCCGATAATGTCGCAGTTATTAACAACGTAATTATAATTAAAGAAAATTATATTGTTGTATTGTCATCTTTATTAATGATATAATAGTTATACACACACATGATACACGTATAATTCGTTCATACGTAATATAGCTGTTATTAGGTAAATTCATGGATTTAAATATTAACAGGTATTAAAAAATATCATAAAAATATGAGATAATATTACTCCGCCGTAGGAAAAATATGAGATTGATACAACAGGATCCTTCGATATCTATATCAATGTTTAATGTTGGTAATGTATTTCTAGGATATATGAAACGTAAAAATTAGAGTTAAATAATTATAATACCCGTGTAAATACCTTTTTACCTTCAGAATAAGTGTGAGTGTAACAAAAAACTTTTAAGTCTATGAGTATGAAGAAACACAATTAAAAAATTGTGTAAAACAAACAAAAAGTATAATTGGATTTTTTTCACGTTCCAATGTCGTTCACAGCACGGTATAATCCACGCGCAGTCAAAATGGTATGTGAACTGTCAAAGTATTTTAAATATGACAGTTCTCGAGCATAGTAGCGTTAGTAGAGTAATTCTAAATAATCAAAAAAGATACGAGACGTTGTTTTGCCGTCGGTACTGAGAAGATACGTTTCGGTCGCGCGCGGATATACAATTAATAAGCTGTTGATGCCTAATGATAAGATGACTGATTTCCATTTTCCATATGCTAACAGCCAGTGAGGTATCCTGTTGGTATCTGCACTCATGGTCACATAATCGCTTGTATGTCCAATTAATAATTAGCAGTAAAGTTGGCAGTGGATCTGCGTAGAAGGTGTGACTGTACAGGCCCGTACCCTGCATAACCTCCTTCTATGACGCGCATTATGCGGATGTTGATCTGAAAAAAAAAGTAAACATTAGTTGTAGTCACTCGAGTTTAGACGCTCCACGAAATACATCCAAGATTTTTATTTCATCCATTTCTTTATTGGTCGAAAACAAACAAGAGTTTTTTAATTTATTTTTATAGGGCTTTGTCAGCAGCCAGCAGTGCTTGTCATTCGGCTTAAGTGAAAAGTCAAAAGCTTTTAAAAACTTTTTTTACTAAAGAGGTTAAATCCATTTGTGTTATAAAAAATATTATTTGTTCTAAAAAAAATTACACAAAATAATGTTCCCTTTGTATGCTAAACAAAAATGGCTGCCACCAGCTAAAGCCAATTAAATACTTTAGATCCAAAATACTTTAGATCCAAGAGCAACTATTAATACACCCGGTAAAAAAATCACTCTGATGTTTTTGTCTAGGGATACGTTGATATTGGCAGTTGACGGCTGTCTTGCCGTGTCCGGTAGCATAGGACCATAGAAACGTTTGCCGTGCACACTTGTACACTGGAGCTCATTAATAAATTAATTATTAACTTGCTAAGCTTCGCCATTGTAGTTGTTGTACTTTTTGTATAGAAAATAAATAGTACTTTTTTACTATTTTATATAATCCTCTTTTATAGGAAGTTGTGTGCCTTATGTCGATCTTCGTCTGTCTTACGTGTCAGTCTCTTTTGCTATGAATATACCTACAGGTGGAAAGTTTATCCTATCAGCTCAGGGTTATTTCATGTAAGTATCAGAGTAGCAAAACACTTACGGACAAGTAAATAGAGCAAAGAGTAGCAAGTGCATGGAGATGGTACTGATCCTTAAAAATATAATGAAATCTCTCAAAAAATAAAGAGAAAGTTTTCAATACGTGCGTCAAGCCTTGTTTGACCTATGGATGCCAAACATGGTCTTTAACAAAGAAAAATAGGCAAAAACTAGGAAGTGACAACAAAGAAACCACTGAAAGAAGCATGTTAAAGATCTAAAAAAGGTTTAAAGTAAGATTAACACAAATAAGAAAGAAGACAAACTTATAAAGCATAGACCACTTAATGTAAAAGTATTAAAATGGCAATGGGCAGGATATACAATGAGAACTAAAATAGGAACAAGGACATATTATATGGTAGAAGGTTTGGTAGAGGTACATCGTAGACTGGTATCTAGGACAAGGGAAAAGAACCCGTGGAATACTATTTGTTAGATGGGAAGACGACATTAAAAAAGTATCTGGATCAACGTGAAGAAGAATAACTTTGTATATATAGATCACAGTCGAGAAATTTGGAAAAGGCCTATGTCAGATGAAAAGCAAACGAAGAAAACGCTTATAAAATAGATTACTAAAATAAAAGAAAGTTCGTACTTAAAGATTTTTTTTTGCAATAATGGCTCTTTCATGTGTCAACAATCAAACGCGGATATTATGCAAGGGTTATTTGTACGTATTCTTAATGTAGTTTTAAACTTTTAAATATATTTATTAAGTATATAATTTTATTATTGTTCAATTTAGTTACATGTAAAATTGGTCATCGTTCAATCTTTATCATAAAATAAGATCTAAAATAATATAATTTATTAGGTGCATTGCATGTGAGTTTTATAAATGTCCGTTAGAAAAACTTTGCAGTGAAATAAATTTGCACTCGAATACTTATTGATTTATAAGCGCTTTGAAAACGTGCTGGATGGATAACCCTTAGTGGTATAATTGTGATATTATTTGCTTTGCGTTTTATTCTCCTGTGTGAATGAGGCCTGTCACGAAATGCCCCTTGTGTATCGTCAATACTATGTCGAGGATTCACGCTTCGCTGACTAATTCGATAGTGGTTTCGGTTCAGTGGGAATCCCGATAAAAGCACGCTTGGTAATAATTTGCAATTATGAATACATCGCTGTGTTATTTTTGCATCATCACGTTTTAGAATATTACTAAACATAATATCAAGCATAATTGTAAGTATTATGCTATAGTGATGTGTGAATGTGGATATTGTATTTTTTCTTTAATGAACGCGAGTGTAACACATTTAAATAAAACACTTTTTAAAGGATTTACTTATTTTATACATTAACTAAAATAATAATAAAAATATAACTACGCAAAAATACGATGTCAAAACAAAGTTACAATTGAACGCGTTTTATCCTTTAAAAAGTGTTTTATTTAGAGTGGATATTTAATTTTAGAGCTCAAGTTTCTTGAAAAACCCAAAAATTCTGAGTACAATACAACTGCGCTCGTCACCTTGAGACATAAGATGTAAAGTCTCATTTTCCCAGTAATTTTACTAGCTACGGCACCCTTCAGACCGAAACACAGTAATGCTTACACATTACTGTTTCACGGCAGAAATAGGCGCCGTTGTGGTACTCATATTCTTGCCGGTATGCGGTGCTAAGGAGCCTCGCACTGGTAAATACACATAACACAACCTATTTGTCGCCGCTGCATTGTAATGGGCAGGGAGTATCAATTACCATTAACTGAACGTCCTACTCGTCTCGTCCCTTATTTTCTTTAAAAAAAACTCTTTAACATAACATATGATTGTATAACACTGACCTCATTTTTGGAGACGGATCGCTTGAAGAACTTGTGGAATCGCGAGGATAGAACCCATACAGCGCCATTATCTCTCTCAGCCCACCTCACTTCAGCGCAGAACTGTAGCTTCTCGGGATCTTGTGCCAAAACTCTGCAAGCAAATGAGAAGTATTAAGTCTTATTATCTTTTGAGTGCGGGAGAAACTGGAAGAAAACCGAAGGTCAGAGATATTCAAAGACGAAGTGTCTTTAAAAGGCTTCAATAAGTATAAATCTCAAAAGGTTTTTTCGCTTAAGGCGAAGAGTTAGCAGAAAACACGCAAACATGGTGTTTTTAGACAAGTTTTGTGGTGAAAGTATAGCATTTCGAGCTATGAACACTACTTGATCCTGTTACACATATCCTTAAGTCTTATTTGTAGGTTGCTAATGCTTGCTGTTGGTTATAGTTAACACTGCCGAGCCTTTTTGAACTACCACTTTTCTTTGAAGTTAAACAAGTTTTTTGGCATGACGTGACGCATTTTTGGCATGGCGTGACGCTTTTTTGGCATGGCGTGACGCTTTTTTTTTGGTACTTCTCTCAGAAATTTTTTTCTTATAGCTTCAACTTTTTTGTGTAGGTTCATTTATTCAGATTAGTAGTTAATAACGAGGATTGTAAGCGTATAAACTGTTTTCCACCCAAGAATTTGTTGTTGGCTTTGTTACATAGATGGCGGGCCGGCAGCCGTGAACTCATATCGCTCAAGGCCGCTGTCATTTTGTGTCACCTTAAATCAAATACTGAGAAGGTACACACACTCCTCTCGCGCAGTAACGTGTTCAAACAAAATTGATTTTTTTTTTGTGACAAATACTCGGCGATAAACGTAGGCGGAAAAACCGCTCCTGACCGAATTAGTTAATAAAACCTTTAATGTAAAGAACTTAAATAATCAGAAACCGTTACCTTTTGGTTATGGTAAATAACAAACCTAAGGTACTTTAAACAGCTAGACTCATAATCTCTTAAGAAATATCCGTGTCGTGCGTTGTGTATATATATTAACTTTGAACATTAAGGCGACACTAAATGCCAGCGACCTTGAGCGACATGAGTTCACGGCTGCCGGCCCGCCATCTATGTTACAAAGCCAACAACAAATTCTTGGGTGGAATACAGTTTATATGCTTACAATCCTCGTTATTCACTACTAATCTGAATAAATGAACCTACACAAAAAAGTACAAGCTATAAGAATAACTTTTCAGAGATAAGTACCAAAAAAATGCGTCACACCATGCCAAAAAACTTGTTTAACTTCAAAGAAAAGTGGTAGTTCAAAAAGGCTCTGCAATGTTTACTATAACCAACAGCAAGCATTAGCAACCCACAAATAAGACTTAAGGATATTTGTAACAGGATTAAGTAGTGTTCATAGCTCGAAATGATATTCTTTCACCACAAAACTTGTCTAAAAATACCATGTTTGCGTGTTTTCTGCTTACTCTTCGCCTTAATAGACATACAAATAACATTAAAACATTCATTTAAATTAACATCTTATATCGTAGCAGTAATGTTTAAAATCTAAATTGTTAACCGATCTCACAGTGGTCTCTCTCTCATATTTCGTTGGCGATATATTTGTTTTAGCAATTAAAATGTAATTATTAAAAACGTCAAGTTAGTTACATAATTTCGTTAATATAAAGTGCACTTCCGTGAAATACGACACTCCATCCTTTTTAAGTTTGGGTATGCTATTATTTGGAAAGATTTGCACTGAAAACTTTGTGATTGCGTGGCGTGTATTCAAAGCGCGGTCAAAACACAACTGGACGAAAACTCTGCCTAATAGACGTGTAGGCAAAGTTTTGCTTCAGACATATTTTAGAGCGTGACTGTGAATCTAGTTGTTTATTGTACGTCGGTTGTTAATAACAAATGTTTAATAAATTCTGTCTGTAGGTACCGGTTAGATTTATTTTGTTTTCCAAGCCTTGTTTAGAAGAGTCTTACCTGTGAGAGTTGGTGACTGGGTTCCAGGCGGCTATCGCGGTCTCCGTCATCGGACTGAATATAATGGTGTCGTCCCGAGGATCAACTGCAATGCCAAGACCTTGCGATGACTTACGGCCGACCAGGTTCACTGGCAAATCAGCGCCCTCTGCCGGTGGCCCGGATGCTAGCACCGCTGTTGATACACTGAACAATCTGAAAATATATCATATATATATTAAAATAAATCACATTTTTATTGCAATTTCAAAATATTTGAGTAAATATAAACTAAATGCGCTTTATATTATAAGTTCATGACGTCACTCATTGAATCCTTTTTTCTGGGCCCTCGCCTCAAATTAGTTAAATTTCCATTTAAATACGTCTGGTTATTTGATGAATGTATGGATATGTACACTTACAAACATTTATACTCCTGTATAAATGGCTGTACCACTTTTGTGAAATTTCAGGCATCTCCAGCATAACACACGCACATTCAAATTTTTAAATACTTTATTTTCAATTAATTTGAAGTACAATTTTGATTTTAATTACGTATGGATATCATTGGATGTGTAACAAAATATAATAGGCTTTTATCAAGGCGTATTACCTTGTTTATGGCTCCCTCTTGTTTTGAAGTAGGTTAAATCATATTATCATGCATAATTTGGGGCTGTATACTTTTGCAAATATTTTGTTTATATGAGCGCGTTATTCAAATATTTTTTTATTATTTATTTATTAAAAAAAAATAACAAATACATATCATAAACCTAGATTTACAAATAATATATTATGCATATTACTTAATATTTCTTACTAATAATATTGTTTATTCATCCGATCAAATTAAAATTATAAGAGAATAAACAATAATATCTAATACGGAACATGAACAGTAATCCTTACTGCCAATAATAATAGTTTCCTATTATTAAGATATTTTTATATAATTCTAATTATCGGTTACGCTTGAATTTGTAATATGACGGTAGATTATATTTTGCTAAGTAGCTTCATAAACATAATAATTCTTGATCTGAAGTAAACCTCGGATGTTACACAAGATACGGACGACACGACATGGATAGCTTCAAAGCTCCTGTGATTCCTCTGGTGTTGCAAGAGAATGTGGGCGGCGGTGATCACTTAAAACCAGGTGATCCGTACGCTCGTTTGTCCTCCTTTTAATAAAAAAAGAAGCTCACCTGTCTGTAGCTAGTGGCTGGTAGTAGAGGAGACCCTGTGCTGGTGAGTGAGTGAGACCAACAATGCCGTCCATCAGGGTGAACTTGTCTCCTCCGATGTCGTACTCCCCCAGGTCTGGATCCGGATACATGGACGCGTGACTGACCCTCCAGGCGTTGTCGCGGCGACTGTCGTACACTATTATACCTGTAAATTATCAAATGTGAGATAACTTGGTCACGAGTTTCATACGCACTTTTTCCACACACTTACGAGGAAAAAACAAACATGTATTGCAAAAATCGTTTAATTATTAAAACAATTGGTGAATATAGAATTTTCAAAACGACTTCTCTAGATTTTGCAGGTATTTCACTTTCGTCTGCAGTTGGTATTACTGACGAGGTTAAATCTGTCAATCATTAAATGTTGACATTTTTACAACTATTTACTACATAGCAACAAATGGGATACAAACAAAATATGAAAATGATGGGAAATGCCGCGCAAATTATCTCTTCATGAGCAAGTGTGTTGAAAATTATGTATTTTATATCTCAGTGTAACAATTACAATGAATAAAATTCTTTATTGCAACAAACATATATAATAAAGTTACAATTTGTATGTACTAAACAATAGTTATGGTAACACAATTAGGCGACTATACCATACCGCTATTCAGCGATCTCTTCCAGGTAACTTATAGTTGTAGGAGGTCTGTGTATAACTAGATAGACCATTCCACAATTTATATTTCATGCAAAGAGTCATTTCCACGACAAAACGGGTCTACGACGGGGTGCGGTATGAGAGAGAGGGGCGAGGCCTTCTGGCTGTATAGCGTGGTGTTACGTGACTCTTTATTCAGCATTTTCAATCAGGAATCAAATCCTCCACCTCTCGGACAACTCTTGTATAATCCTGTCAAACCAAATTTTGTTCATGATCGTAATACACATGAATATGTATAAAACTTTTTTCATTATCATTATATCATTAAGAACACAATTTCTACGCAAAACGATTTATTTACGTAGATGCACCGTACTCATAACTCTTAAGATTTTTTATGTTTTATTTACTTTCTAATCAAATATCTCAATACGTTCTATTTATTTTACTACAGCATCTTGTAGATATTCCAATCATTAAGAGTTCCAATCATTTTCTAACCACTCTTTTTCAATGTTTACCGAAGTGCTGGTACATGGTCAAGTGTAGGACACAAATAATAAGATGAATATCTTTTCATTTGAAGATGCGCAATGAAGTCATTTCTACGGAACACAAAACGATCAATATTTCACCTCGACACTAAATGCCACTTTAGGCGTGCGGTGATTGCGAATTTGTATTCGAAGAATGCGCTGAAAAAATGGCCACATTGAGTGCATCCAATTTGATGTAACGATATCTTAAATAGCCTTTTAAAAATTAAAGGGAACATTTTCGAGCGCCAGTGCTTGTAAAACTTCACCAATACATACAAAATCGTATGGAGATTCGGTTCATCGGTTACTGAAGTAATGTCACATTGCTCTCAAAAGCTGTAAGTAGTATTTTTTTATGTAAATAAGGGACGAGACGAGCAGGACGTTCAGCTGATGGTAATTGATACGCCCTACCCATTACAAAGCAGTGCCGCTCAGGATTCTTGAAAAACCCAAAAATTCTGAGCGGCACTATTATTGCGCTCGTCTTAAATCTTGCCTTGAGACATAAAATGTTAAGTCTCATTTGCCCAGTAATTTCACTAGCTACGGCGCTCTTCAGACCGAAACACAGTAATGTTGACACATTACTGCTTCACGGCAGAAATAGGCGGCGTTGTGGTACCCATAATCTTCCTGTGCAAAGGAACCTCCCACTGGTAAATAGTACGAATAAAGTAACTTATTTAAAACCATTGGCAATGCATAATGTTACCTATTGTTTGAATATTAAAAGCTTATAAAAGAAAAACAAAGTGGACGCATTTTACTTTCTAATTAAGGATTAAATAAATTTGTTAAAACAAGCACGAAGACAGTTAAAGATGTGCTCTGTAATGTAAATTGTACATAAGTAGAGATAGTTAGACATAGAATTGAATTCAAAGTTAAGAAAGTTGCAGAAAGTCGAAATTCGTTATGCGTAGATACTCTTGAAAAATCAGACAGGCTAGCGGTCTTGGTTTCTTTAGACATAAGTGTTTAACCAAATGGAGACGGTTATGACCGATGACAACTTTATTATGAGATTTAGTGCCGACCAACGACTGATCGTGTAACTATCATCTCCATCCCAAACGGAGGAAGTAGAATATATTGGAGATAGTGTAGAGAGTTGTCAGCAGAAATAAGATCTATGAGGGAGTGTTATTTATATATATTTATCGCTTTTATCTCAAATCGGTTTGCATGTGCCTGCCTTCAATTATCGGCTTAATACTTTTTCCCCAATGCACATAAAATTCCACCACAGTAATTATTATCAAATAAAATAAATTAAACTCTCCTGTACAGCTAATGTTACAATTATATAATTGTATTTTTAATATAGATGAAAACATTGATATCTTCTTTTCAAACTTTCTTAATTTTAAAAAACAAATTTATATTGCTCTCCAAAATTTATAGATTATAGATTTTAAAATATCACATGTATTTCGTATAGTAATGTTGTGCCTACCTATAATTTAAGTACATTTAAACTATTTTATTATATTTGTTTGATTAATTATTGCACAAGTTAATAAATTGCTTTTAGTTGGTAAGCCTTTATGAATAAAGAAATAAATAAAATTAAAATTATTTTAAGGAAACACACTTGATTACGGTTACGATTAAGCAAAACGTTACCAACCTTTGTGGTGAGATTATAATGTAGAGTTGTTTCGTATATACGTACAAGTGACTGACTTTAGGTACTATCAATATTGTATGATGATTTTTTAATCTCAGTTACTTTAAGTTTGTACTCAATAACTTTAACTATGTTTTTACTTATTAATTTACATTTTTTTTTACTTCCTCGTGTAAGGCATTTAGTTATTGACGTTTGTGTATTTTGTTGCATTACTTTGCATATATTATAATTGAAATGATTTGTAAAATTAATTTGAAAATAAGAATCTGTAATATCATTCAGTTTTGATAAGAGCAACCTTAGAGTTTCTTGCTCGTTCTTCTCTAAGGAAATCTGTCTTCCGAACGAGCTGTATGAAAAAAAAAATATTTAAAGTGTAATGCAATTTACCTACGAAATAAAAATATTTTTGTTTGTTTGAATCAAGTATCGAGTAAAAAAAGTCACACCTATTCTATTGCACCTTTTGAAAATTTTAGACATTCACAGTTACTATTTGAGCCAAAGACTTGGATGCCAATCATTAATGACGCCGTTTCTCTTGCATTCATACATATACTTATCTTCCTTAAATCATCACCAAATCGCTAATTAGCTTTCGTAACGCAAACACACACATCGCATCCATCGCACATTTTGCTAGAAGCTTACGAATTCCGCTGTTATTAATTAATACAGGTACCATCTCCGTTGGGTTAAATACTATAGGAAAATGATGCATACACATTTAGTACGAGTGAGTAACTATGTCACGGACGTGCCAATTTGGTCACGTCAATAATACCATTTTGTAGAACACACTAACTGCGTTGTGTAAGGTTTGTTGGTATATAACAAGATGATATTATTACTGTGGTTGGTTGTTATATCATTTATGTAAAGGAATCACTTTCCTTTTCCACGAAAAGTGTTTTAAGCCATAGAGAAATAAATGGAATTTATATTTCATCATCTGGAAAATTAAATAAAATATTTTTGCTTATGACGAGGTTCCAACTTTTAAATTTAACTAATATTCTTTCAAGTTTTTCTTTTTCTTAAACTATCTGGAGTTTTATAATAGTATTCCAAGCGGTTGGTTTCTATATTCAATTTAATCTTAATTGACTCACGGCCGTTCCCAATATTCAATTTATGTCTTACTTGAGATAACTCGTAACTATCGTTGACTTTTCTGTCCCAATAAACTTATCGACAATAACTCACTTTTTCGTACACGCTGTCTGTCAATGGAACGACGCTATAGCTTACCAGCGATAGAAGTTTGTATGGAAATTGCAATTCACGCGTCCCAATATAAGGCGATAAGAATGAATTATCGGGTATATTGGGACAGCTTAAGATTATTGACACCTATTTACTGACAGTAGAAGGTAGTAATTTATCTCTATCTGTAGATAGTATATTGAGAACGGCCGTTAATAGTTTAATCCATTTCCTTATTTTGATCATCGTTTTGGTTATCTCTTTTTCAATACATGTATTTGGGTTTTAGCTTGGTATTTGTATTAATGTGACAGGTAACCGTATACAATCTGGATTTAATATAATCCTTAATCAGAGATATAATAGAAAAAAACAGTCATTTGTCTTTTAGTTAGTTAGTCGTTAGTCGTTTGTGTATTTATTTTTTCCGATCCTTATTAGCCCTATTAGGTTTGCATTCTATTCAAGGTATATAATCTTTACAATATATCAAATAGAGTTCTGTCAATCTCAATACTCTTAATATAACTAAATGAAAACTTGTCTTAAAAGAGTGGTTATTTTGTCATATTTTACAAATTCTAAATCGAGAAATCTAGGGGTGAGGTCCTAGTGATCTGTAACACAGGCATAACCTACTTCCAACACCAGTTCCTCATAAATAGCAGCTGTTAAAAATGTAAAACTTATGTATCTACTGCAGTAAAGCTCTTTTGTGAAGAGAAATAAACAGATATAGGTCACGGACTTGTAAAAAAATAAGGACTCCGTGTCACATAACAGTGTAGCACCAAAACAAGCCGATTAAAATGTAAATACATAGCCCCACGCACACACTTACAATACTACAGGCCGATGCGGCCATTATGAAAATTGTCATTGTCTGTAACAGATCAGTTTGCGACTCAATAAAATATTTTAAAAATGCCGTCGTGCGTTGTGAAAATGTGTAAAAACAATACTTAGAGACTTTTGAAAATGTGTAAAAACAATACTTAGAGGCTTACAAATACTTTTAGTGATTATTTAAGGGAGAAAAATCGTGTAACTTGTATCCCCCGTAACCGCACACACACTAGCATAACAGTGCTTCACTTGCTAATATCACGGCGCGGATTCCTTCTTTTTTTACTCGTCCGTGCGTATTATTAGTATATTACAACTTTGATATATCATCCGGCCTATAACCAAACCTTGAGGTAAATTTGAAAGTATATTAACACGAAACAAGAGTGATTTCTTCACGCTTCATAAATAGCAATTAAAAGTGAAATTTAATATTGCGAAGGTAATATTATGATTTCGTGCGAATATTATCTAACTGTTTCCGTTTTGTTCACTGTGAGTGCATTATTAATTATTCATTGGTTATAACAGTATCCGCAAATACGTTCAATAAGTTAACTAATGGTTAGCGATCCATTCAGCAATCAAGCAGTTTTCTCTTTTTACATATTGACGTGTATTATACGGTCAGCATAAAAATAAAATAATTTTATTATTACTTACAATAATTTATTGATATTAATGTTAAATTCGTTTTTGCGTTATTTTTTTTATTTTTAAAGTACATGACATGTCCTTATGATCATTTATACGTCTAGATAGACTGTCACTGTGAAAACGTCGTAAAAAAATGGGGTTGACAGTTAACCTCTATTTTCAGCAATGCATGTATACTAAAGTGTAAGACGTAGCTTGTTACGCACTCTAAAGTAATAAACCTGGCCTGTTTTTATCGGTTATCTAACAGCAATAGTCTCTGTCTAGTATAAATTATTTAAGGACATGTCAATCTTAAATTAGCATATTTAAATCGGCTACAATGTAATATAAAATTATAACCATTATTTTTTGTTCTTCACTTATTAAAATAACATTTTTAGGGTTACGTAGCCAAATGGCAAAAAACGGAAACCTTATAGGTTCGTCATGTCTGTCCGAGTATGTCACAAATACTTTTTTTCAAAACTATAAGAACTATACTGTTGAAACTTAGTAAGTAGGTGTATTCTGTGAGCCGCATTAATATTTTCACACAAAATAAAAAAAACAATCAATTTTAGGGGTTCCCAATACTTAGAACTGAAACTACAAATTTTTTTTCATTAAACTCATACATCTATGGATAGGTCTTCAAAAATGATTTTCGGCTTTCTGATATCATTTTTTTTCTTAACTGAATAGTTTGCGCGAGAGACACTTCCAAAACTACAAGAAATTGGTTTGAACGAGATCTAGTAAGTAGTTTTTTTTAATACGTATAAATGATGAGAGCTCATTTGCACTGTATGAGTTCGAGCAAAGATTTTTTGCCTTTTCCATTTAAATAATTTAATATCAATTTCCTTTCTATATAACTTTTACATTATGTGACTTGCTGCTACGGAACCCTTCATGGGCGAGTCCGATTCGTACTTGGCCGCTTTTTTACTCCTCATTATCTTATTAGGTACTTCCTATCAAAACCTGATCGGACATGGGTGAGTCTGAGTCATCATTGAACGGGGATTCCATGATGATGAAGTGAAGAACAAATGATTCAAATAATTCTATGTACTTACTTTCTACAAAATTGAATCTTGGCCCACCTTAATATCATTCTCCTACAGTCATAATAAACAAGTAAGTCGAAATTCGCTTGAACATACATTCCTTTGTAACTGTTATCATTTTATTAGACACTAATAGTCCTATATCATTCAATCTTTTTCATGCAAATATAAACCTAATTGTTGTATACGAACAATGCGGTACTTGAATCCGCGACCTCTCGGGTCCCGTCCGAGCGCTTTTCTACTGAATCAACCGTTCGAGTGACGTATCGTTCGTAAATATTCGTATGTCTTGTTCAACTCTTGAAAAGGGACGTCTGAAGCCTTCTTTAAAGTGAATATAACTAATCTAAGCTTACGAGTTGCGTCCCTCGTGTTTATAATAAGCCAGTCTTTTACCAGTGGGAGCCTCTTTTGCACAGGATGCTGCCGTGCAGCAGTAATGTGTAAACATTATTGTGTTTCGGTCTGAAGGGCGCCGTAGCTAGTAGTGATATTACTCGGAAAATGAGACTTAACATCTTATGTCTCAAGGGGACGAGCGCAATTGTATTGCCGCTCAGAGTTATTGGGTTTTTCAAGAGTCCTGAGCGGCATTGTAACGGGCAGGGCGTTTTAATACCACTAGCTGAGCTTCCTGCTCGTCATGTTTGTATCCTCATTGTTATAAAAGTCTACTTCATAAATTAGTATGTGGTGAGTTACCTGGAGCAACAGTGTCACTGATGTACGCAAAGATGTTATCACAACTGGCCGCGTGGTGGGATGGCGACGACCTGGTGTCATCCAGCACTATGTTGGTCAACAATGTCGCTGGTCGCAATAATTCTCTCGGGAAGTAAACACTTCTGACCTGGAAATGCAATTGTGACTATTGTTAAACAGAACATTGTAATAACCTTGGAGATTTCTACTAGGGCTTTAGTTGTGAGTTGGCAACAGGAGTAAATTATCATCATCCTCAGCCAGGTAGGGATTGAAAATGCTGTAGAAGTAATACAGGATCTATATAATTATCTGTATATAAGAGATTTCCACCTGGGTAGTTCCTGAGAAATATACAATTTCGACGTCCGGACAAATAATTATTATCCGTAATTCTTTTAGTGTTTTAGTAGTTTTCAAAATTTTCTTGTACTTATTAAGACTTTTGCTTTATGTCGCCACAATAATGTGCTACAATTTTATAATACTTCCATATTTCTAAATTTTAAATTGTCAAAATATTATTATCATGGATGTTCCAAAACCAGAATAGGAACTATTAAAATTGAAGGTAACTTTTATGCCCAGTTCAACAAAATACCATAAAACTGCAATACTTGATCCACAATAAATACGTAGGTCTAAGTAATGACATGCCACATTTAATTATAGATACCAGTAATACAAAATCATTGTTTTTAGGTCAATGTAAGAAGGATTTCTTGGGAATGAGTAACGCGGATGATGGCCACATACTCTAGTAAATGCCTTTTACTAATGAACATAATCTGGGTGTCTCTTTTTTCATTATTTCTATTGTTTATCTTTATTTTTATTTTGCTTTGTCCCTTTGCTATTTTTATTTATTCATGGTATTTTATCTAAAAAAAAATTTACTTTATTTGGATAATTTTAGATAATTTATTTAATATTAAAATATTTTAAGTTTAGAATAAGTGAACTCGCTATGCCTCACATAAACACTTGAGTTTCATGAAGATGGCTTAAATTGTTTAGAAGTTTGTTTCTTGTAAATTTTGAACAGTAAAAAAAACGTATTGACTCATCACGTCATACCTTTGGAACAGTAAATTTACTGAAGCTAAAATAACTTTATATTTTTTTTGTTTGTTTGTCTGTAAGGTATATCTAATTTTACATGATTAATAATTATTTTAATAGAAGCGGAAGACAAACGAGCGTACGGGTCAGTTAGTTTTTTAATCCTTTAGAATTATATGTAGGCTTTAATCTCAATTGTTAACAATAAGCACTTTTGAATCGTACCTACAACTTTCTTTTAAATTACTGAATTTACCATATTATATTCGTAAAAAGTTGAGCTCGTGAGAAGAGCATATAAGAAACTCAACGGCCACTCTTTTCAGTCAACTAGAGTATTTTACAATGGCTGTAATATACATAACAAATTAGTTTGTAAGGTGCTGCATCTAATATATGAGTCGTGTTTAAATAATATCAAATATATCATACATAGTAATAAATAATAAACTGTATAAATATAAATTATCGTATATTGGATGCATCAACCTTTAGATCTTGAATTCAAATAAAAAGGAAAGACACTTTTAAAAGCAGTATTTGATAAGGGCGTAGAGACGCCGCATTTATCATGGGGAGTGTTCCGAAGAGCTGCTTCACCTAATTCCTGCCGCCGAATTCCACCTTCGCACGACACGCCACAAGTTAGGATATCATCCCCATCATCTGGATGTGTGGCAGTCCTCCACAGTGCGGTTTTCAAGGAGATTTCTTCCACATACTACAAAGCTGTGGAATGAACTTCCTTTTGCGGTGTTTCCGGGACGATACGACATGGGTACCTCTTCTAAAAAAGCGCATATACCTTCCTTAAAGGCCGGCAACGGCTCGTTTGTCCTCCTTTTCCATAAAAAAAATATAATATAAATAAATGATTAAGTCGAGCAAATAAGATAGGTTCATTGTCGCATAAACCAAAGTTATTTCAACACAATCCGCTTTTTAAAAGTCGGTTTACAAACGTTTACTTATGTCAATGGAATGATAATAATAACGTGTAACATTGCGCAGTGAACACACCCCATAACTATAATTAACGCTATTATAGAAGTAACCTTGATGTTTATTGGCTGTACCTACATAAAAGGTAAACGAATTTATCGGCCTTTTCAATTTATATCAGGTTAGATTACAAAGTACTTTTAGTAATACTTGAAAGAGCGGTTTGATATAATCAAGAGCGTGTCGGGGTACAGATAAAAATATATTAGCGGCCTTACAAATAAAATTGTCATAAAGTTATACCTAAGCATAAACAAAGAATATGCAAAAAGTTTACATTTTGCTTATGATTGGTTTATTTGGACGTCAAACATTTCCCGCGTTTATTTGCAAGGCTGCTTGACATTCTGAAAACATCAGAATTATCATTATATTGACAGTGTTGTCAGCGATATTAAGTCAACATTTTGCATATTCTTGGATTATTCTCCCGTATAACTTTATACCAAGTTTATTTGTAAGGCGGCCGTATAGTTTAATTATAACAACAGAAACAAACTATACTTATATCATTTATACGTCTAGATAGACTATGACAGCTGTGAAAACGTTGAAAAAAAATGAGTTAAGAACTAACCTCGATTTTGAGCAATTCACGCACACTAACACAAAATTTCATACAAATCGCGAGTGTAAGACGCAGCTTGCCACGCACACTACTACGATAAAAACAGGACAGGAATATTAGTATATTCCTGTCCTGTTTTTATCGGTTGTCTAACAGCAAGAGACTATTTAGACGTATTAACTATCTATACCTCTTAATTATGACAAATGCTCGATGACAAAATGTATGACAATAATTCGAAAATTAAAAAGAAAAAACGTTATTAAAGATTCATTAAATAGTATATCATATCAGATCTAACCTTTACGATGTTTATATCGTCTAAAGCAGTATTACCCAAGCCTTTTTAAGCTATAACACACCTTAATATTTCTAAAATGTTTATGCCCCCCATACTTTATTTTTAACCTTTAAAAATGGTTTGGTTTGGATATTAATGATAAGTTTTAGGAACACGAACGCAGGAACCATCAAATTGCCCCCCTGTGGTGAGTGGGCCCCACGTAGGGAAACACTGGTCCATAGTATATTTTTAACACTAGTAGGCATCGATTGAATATAATTTTGTCAAGTCGTTATTTGACATTGCGTAAAGTTTTAAAAATACATTCTGCGAGTCAAGTTATAGAATGTTAAAAGTTATACTTTGAAAAGGTGAGAGCTTTAGTGAAAAGAAGTGTAACACTCACACTTTTAAATCAACATTTTACAAATTATTAAAATTACAATGTATGTAAGTTATGCAATATAAAATAATGTATAAGACGAGAATGTAAAAAAATTAATAAATTTAAATTAATAAAAAAAATGTGTGTGTAATAGTGTACAGTAGATACCTGTAAAGTGTTAAACTTACAATTAATAAGTAGGTATCTGCAGTAAATGTATAAATCCATTGAAATTAGCAATTTTTATAATTATGAGTGAATCCTGTAGACATTATTTTCATACCTATTTTCAGTTTAGTTTGAAATTTTAGTTCAAACAATCAAAGAAACATATTTTATGTACTGTATTGTATAGTCAGTAAATTATATACTAAATCTCTCCTCGAGAACCACTCTATACATTAGTAAAAACGGCATGAAAATCGGTGTAGTAGGTTTTAAGTTAGAGAACAGATAGACAATTTTATAATATGTAGTGATTATAAACATCATAATAAATCATCAACATCGAGATTAACAGTGGATTTCTTTTTTTTTCATTCATTTAAAATGACAGAGATTTTGCAGTTGTCAGTCAGTACTGTAGCACTTAAAACAAAAACAACATGGTGCGTAATCGAAACGTTTATCAAAGAACAAGATGCGTCACAAGCCGAACGCTTAGGTCGATCGTGCCTCTCTATCGCTTGTTCCTCGCTCTCGCTCGCACGCTCGACTCTATCGGAACGTGATACTTTAGCTAAGCGTATGCTGAGACACAGGTGACGCAGCAAAGTACAGATTTTGCAGGGCAGGGCAGAGAAAACAGACATAGGCCACGAGCATATGATAATAAACGTGTTCTAGTTGAAAAGTAAAATGATTACATAGGATTAGGATGACGTAAGCGAGATATGCTTTGACACTTTTAAAAATTATTTAAATACACTAGAGGCAGTTTCTTTGTAAGGTGAGGCGGTTGCAAGAAACCGCATGTAAGTTTTTTATTCAAGATACACAATAATATGAAAAACGTTTAATTTATCGGCTATAATTACTAATAACTCTTTAAATAACTTATTTGAATATTCTCGATGGTTAAAATCAAACAAAAAGGTTCACAGCGCACTTATTCAATTAATTGATCTACAATTGCAACAAAATTATGAATTAGCGGTAAAAACCTGCACGCATCGCTCAGAAATCTGTGCCGGCGTTACAACGAGACGCAGAGCAGGACAGACGCATGTCTGCGCCGTACGTATCTGCACCTTAGCGTACGCAGCTCTTACGACGTACATAATATATTACAAAATATGCTCTGCCCTGTGCCGCGTGGACCTGCGTCGTATGCGTCTCGACTTTTTCGTGCGTGCAGCCGGGGTTCATGGATTTATATGATGTTATAAAGTCAAAACATTCGATAACTATTAAGTCTCATTACCCTTACAACCGAAGCACAATAATACTGGCATATTACTGTTTCACGACAGAAAATGGCGCAGTTACGTGTTATACGTACATGATGTATGGCATATTGCTTATTCTGTACATTGGCTAGACCTGTGTCAGCTGGATATAACACTCGTGGATTCTGTTAATACAATAGAGAGATCAGTCTACTTCTAACTCCTGTCTCGTGATTAGTATATTCTAATCCCCTTATTCATAATGGTCCGCTAACTTTAAACAGCCGCTAAGGAGTGCTTTTTCTCATTCTGACTTAGGTCAATAGAAGAAGACAGAGTGTGAATTAGCAATGCTTTAAGTTAGCAGACTATTATGAATAAGGGGGTAAGTTTTTATTATATTGCAATTCAATCATTATAAGTTTATCAATTAAAGTGTTTTTTATAAAAAAAAAATTAAAACCTAAATTAAGTGTCCCGTATAACAGTGTGTAGTACCAAACCTACCGGCCAGCATCTTCTGCAATGAATCCTACCAATACAAATACACTTGAATTTTATTTATTAATGAAGGTCTAAAAAGCTGTTGTATATATTACAAAAGTTTTCAAGACCTCTGCTAAAAATAGTAACCGCAGTCCGCTTTATCGAGGTTACACAGATTATACAATCTGTTATATAAAAATTATACGCATAATTGAAACACATAAAAACTAACTTGACAACCTTAAATTATTTTTGAAAGTTCATTTAAATACTTACACGGTGTTGAGGTTGTTTAATATTGGTCTAATTGAAAGTATTAATTTACATATAAGGAAAAAGATATCGATTCTGTAGTAACTAAAATTAATATATGTGCTACAATATGAAAATACTGGCTTCAAAAATAAGACAAGGTAAGTAAATCAATTTACAACTGGCGAGACTATCGAAATATATAAAATTTTTGCGAAATATATAAAAAAATATGTCTATAAGATATGCCATACCTGTTTCACAATAATCTCCGAATTAAAATAAAATTAAACTTAGGCACTAAAAAAGAAGAGGATACTGACAATAAATTTTGCCAAACCCATCTTGTAGATATAGTATAAACCATCTCTCTAGAAATAAAATTCGCTAAACCACACAAATGCAAGAATTACTTTCTCTACTCCTGCCAACATTAGTGACCTGTACACGTTGTTCTTTAAAGTCGACGAAATGCCTATTATTGTTGATTGACGGAAAGAAATCGGATGACGGAAGCTGGATCTAGTGCGTAAACTACCATAGAAATAGTTCTACTCCGAACCGTGTTTCCACGGGTACGGATCGGACTCTCATCGGACGTAGTGCAAAAGCGCACTTAGAAATAGACTAGGCATTTACAGCACAACTATCATAACAATATTTTAATTTCTGAAGAGATGAGTATAAAACTTTTTATTTAAAAAAATCGTTTCCAATTCACGGAAAATCCAAGTATCATTAACACGTAAAATCTAAATCAGAACCTCCTGATTATTTGAGGTCAGCTATTAGAAAATTATATTGCTTAAGCCATCGACTAATGATATCGAGTCGCTAGTAATGTCAAAGTCATTCTGTTTTGCAAATAGTTTATAAAAACAATAACAATGGGTCCTGACAAATTGACAGCGCAGAATTCGGAAACAAGATTACATTGGCGGGAGGTTCGAAAGCTCAGGGGGAGGGTCACGCAAATAATATTTTAACTGCATGAAACTGTCATTAAGTTTGTTGTAGATAAAAATATTAAGTGAAATTCAAGTTTAATCGTGTTTTGGCTTTTGTCAAGAATTGAAGAAATACCTCTTTAATTTATTGTTATTAGTAGGTGCAGCTACTGTTCAATAACTTCATCAATTTCTGATTCAATATGTAACATCCGGTAACATAACGAAGCAATTATTAAATACTCATCATACATTGAGGAATGCAATTGTAGGTATTTTCGCGATCTATCGAACAGTGTAAATGCATATACTATATTGAATACAAAGTTGTGATCTACATTAACTATAGAAGTATTTAACTTTGTAGATATTATAAAAGTAAAGTAAAGTATTCATTTATTCATGACAAAAGTTGATTTTGTTGAATTTATTCAAATATTTAAATAGTTACGTGATGATGATGGTATGATAATGTATTTTCCACTTTATACGAGTACATAATACAACAAAATTATGTAAGGCATTTTGATATGCTGATGTAAAGGCAATATGTGTTCGTTAGTTGCAGCCACCTATTACGAAATACTTTTAAACACAAATTATAGCGCTGCTCCTCTGCTGAATTAAGACTCTTCTAAGACCTTCTTTAGAATTCAAATCATTTTTACTACCAACGCTTACATCCGTTGTTTATAATGTTTACAAATGTAATAAAATTTGCAAAATTCATATGACAGTTCCATTTAAAAAATATTAATGGTAAGAGTGGATGTTATGAGATTGATTGAACACATTTACAAAGATATTTTAGACCTTACTAACACAGGAAGGCCAGAAAGACGTATAAATAGAGACCCAGCTGTGGTGGGAACTTGTATGAAAGTATATCCGCAAGTTCCTCTATTATAAATGGAAGATCGTTAGTATAGACTAAAAAGAGAAACGGGCCAAGGATCGAGCACTGTGGCACGCTTATCTCTACATCGGAGCCTTTTGATTGCATACCGGAATCGTCTACAAGCTGTTTAAAACTCTTTAAGTAAGAAGTCATAAATTGTAAAGAATTGTCGCAAAAACCATAAAACATGCTTAAGTAAAAGGGTTCTAAATTGCACGCAATCAAAAGCCTTCGAAAGGTCACAGAAAATAGCTAATGCATCATGGGAATCATCCGAATGTCAAGCAGCCTTGCAAATAAACGCGAAAAACGTTTTATGTCCGAAAAAAATAATCATAAACAAAATGTATGTTAATTGTAAACATAAAAAAGCTAAAGCTTACCAAACGGTCTGTAGCCATGTCGAAGATGAGGATCTTAGGTGGACAAACTCTTCTGAAGTCATCGATACTGGTTTGGACTCCAGCGTCGAGGACCCAGAGTCGATTGCAGCGATCAGCTCGGACGCGGTACACCGATATCAAGCCGGTGCAGTTAATGTCTCCTCTTCCAGCCGTGTGCCAGGACCAGTCAGGATATGGCTATAACATAAAACCATACAAATAAATGTAGTAGGTACCTTTATTGATATCAGAAAGTTGAAGGTTTGTTTGTTCAAACAAAAAACATCTTCTCTGAAACATTCAGCCTAATTTGACTTGTTCTGTTTGTACATGATAGTTGGAATCACATATTATGATTTTTTTTTCAGATCACCAAAATGTAAGCACTAACAAGACCAACGAAAATAAAATCATTGAGACACCATGCAAATTAATGAAATTTTCCTTTGTCGTATTAGATGCATGGACTAGTACAAAAATAAGGACTCCGTGTCACCTTACATAACAGTGTAGCACCAAAACAAGCCCATTAACGTGTAAATACATAGCCCCACGCACGCACTTACACTACTATAGGCCGATAGGCGGCCAGTATGAGAATTGTCATCGTCTGTGACAGATCAGTTTGCGTCTCAATAAAATATTTTAAAAATGCCGTCGTGCCTTGTAGCCATATATGATTATTTAAGGGAGAAAAAATTTTGTAACTAGTATGCCCCGTAACCGCAGACCCATTAGCATAACGGTGCTTCATTTGCTAATATCACGGCGCGGAGTCCTTCTTTTTTACTCGTCCGTGATTAGATATGAATATTACAATTAATTAAATAAATCGAAAAATAGTGTTTGTCAGCAAAGTTTGTTATACAATATTATGTTAGTTTTAGGCTAAGTTCATATGACAGCGTGAAGCCGTTAGTCGTCGCGCGGTTGGGACATTCACATGACGTCATAGGTGCGCGCGGCGGTCTGGCATGAGGCATCAACGTATCGCTTTTGCTGATCATTTTTCCTTTTGCGTCTTATCTATTCGTCTCGACTCGCACGGATCGTCTGCACAGATCGTTACAGGTTCGTAGAACGTCAAACTCCTTGACTATTACTGTTCAAGATAATGCGCGCGGATCGGAGGCAGTGATGCAGACGATAATCACCGGAACTTTGATCATGAACCGCGCGGTTAGTAGAATAGGCACCGTGAACTTGGCCTACGATGTCAATTTAGACGTTTTGAAGATCTTTAAATTTAAGCCTCACTAACATATTTACGACGTTTACTATCTTCGGCAGTCAAATCGGCACCACCAACTTACGTAACTTGGACATGAGAAGGAGCTAGAGTGTCGACGCAAGTCACGGCCTACACTCCTCCACATACCGAAGCCACTAGCGTCATTCCATCAGGACGCTTGCCATGGACGGCCATGTGGTTCTAAAACAGCTGGTGTATTAAGAGCGGCAAATGCCCTGTGAATTACTTCATTAATTCTCTGATACCTGATCTGATATATCGCGTGACGACTGATACGGCCTGCCGATTTTAGGCAGGATAGCCCGTGACGCCCAAGAGGAGATGCTCTGTAGGTAGATGTTGTCTACAGGTACATCGACATTGATGTGGTTCACTGATTAGACTAAACTAAGGCTCAAATAAGACTGCCGTGTAATTATATCATCATCATCACCCGGAAGACGTCCACTGCTGGACAAAGGCCTCCCCCAAAGATTTCCACGACGATCGGTCCTGCGTATTCATCCAACGTATTCCGGCGATCTTAAACAGATCGTCGGAATTATTATTATAAAGGCATGGAAAATGTTAGGTTTCCTAAAACATAACTCTAAGGAATTTAGAAACACAACTACTCATATCTGTCTATTTAACACGCTTTTTCGAAATACTTTAGAGTTCAATAGCATAATATGGAACCCTTTCTATAAATGCCACATAAAACGCATGGAAAAATTCAAAAATCATTTACAAAATTCTTGTCATTCAAAGATGCCTATCAAATCGATAACGTTACTGTGACAGATTAAATCATTTTAAGATTGTTTGTCGGTCCAACCGACGAAAGTTTCTGGACCTTTGCGGCCTTTTTAAAATTATACACGGATCCTTAGAACCTAACATAATATCTTACTTAAATTTCTCCATTCCAATACGTTTAAGTACCACGGTAGATAATAGTTTGTATTAGATTGTTAATGATATATATTCATTCAATGATATTAATTCTTACTTTTATTTTTTGTAATTTCACACTTACCACGTTATAATTATTTACATTGTATAGTTTCTAGAATTAAGATTTATTACTAAGTTACTTATTTTTTTCTTATTTAAAATGTTGAATGTACCTAATTAGAATAATTAACGTAGAATTATTATGTAAGTGCAAATCAATTGTTAATGTTGAGTTATTGTTGGTACATCTAAAATAAATAAATAATACGTTGGACGAATATATAATATTAATTAAATTCCGCCTACTTACTCCTTCCAGAATCCTCAATAACTGTCCTAAATATGTAAGTATACATTTAAGGCATCTGAAGCAGTCAAAGTGAGACATCATAATTTATCAACTTTTACCGTCTGACAAAGTAGGTTGAAGTATATTAATTTATTCTCGTGATATTGAAAGATTAGTAAATATTCAATTTGTTGATTGACATATCAATAATATGTTAGACATTATATTAAAATCAATAATTAAGTTGCATAGGCGAAGTGGTCACAGATATCTTGAAAGATATAGAAGTAGCCGATCAAGGGGCAAAAATCTTTAAAAATACAGTAATTGAAAAATACTGGATTAATCTGAGAAATCTGCAAAAATTCCAGAAAAGTTGGTTGGGTGTCCAGCAACACGTCATGAATAAAACGGTTTGTTTGAGTCTTGGATCTTTTCAGTTTAAATGTCATTGTGTCAGTTTTACGTGTAGTACGGGGAAGAAAGTCCCTGAGAACCGCACTGTGGAGGACCGCCTCACATCCAGATGGCTTATTTTATTGTGCGTGTGTCGCTGAAAATAAAGGCTAACTGTTTGCCGCTATTTTTTATCTAGATAGATCACAATTATATCATATTCTCATTAATGCCTTTAGTTAAAAAATCAATTAGTTATGATTAAATGTAAGAATGTTGCCAGAGCAACAGAATTAGCTTTCCTGTTTAAAGTCGTGACATTGGAATAATAAAGAAGGACACAAATTAATTCAAAGGAAAATCGCATGAAGTTATTGTTAAATCTGACAAAGGTATAGTATAAAGTATTTTAAAATGGATGTTGCATCCAGATTGGAATCCAAACAAGAATATAAATGATATGAACAATGGAACAGCTTCAAAGAATTTTAATTGCAGAGTAAATTTTGCAATAATAAAATGCACAAAACCTTCAGTGTGTTACACTTCAAAGTAGCCTAGGGTCCGATTGTGAAAAAGTTAAATGATTTTTTTTTATGTCCATTCACAATGATAAGAATTTTTTCTGACATCACGGTAGATTTCTTTGATTAAATCGCAATCCTATTAAGGATTTTCGCGACACACAATGAAGCGACGCCTCTGCGTAACGACAAGTGATCTAGCCATGCACTGAGCACTGGGTCCCAGACAATTTGAGCAGCCCTGCGTTGCACGCAGTCAAATGGTTCGAGCTGATACTGGGGTGCTACCAGAAATGAAAGCAATACTCCATATGGGATTTTTAGTAGCATCTCCAGTAGTGTTATTCACATAGCAATGCATGTGGTAGGCGTTCAAAGTAACGTGCACTGGTACAATCCCCGGTAAATAGATGTGGTGGCGATATTGTCTCGGACGAACACTGCACATACAGTTAGTTCTTCTGCTACGGCAATCTACTTTAGGATAGGGACGTAATTGTAGGTATGGAAAGAATCTTTAGGTCAACCATCATTCGTGTCTTCATAATTTTATTGAATAAAAACGCCTTATGAGATTTTACAATGATACGCACAGTGCAAAAATTGTCTAGGCAACTTCACGCTTTCATGAAAGTAATGATTGGTTATGACACTATCGATTCGTGCAGACTTGAGACTCGTAGAGGTTATATAAAAAGTAACGAGACCTTGAGACGTATGTCAATGTAAATGATATCACGAATTGATTTATCTCCTGTGATATTATTACAATTAGTTTTTGGTAACGAAATTAGAACGTAACCTTGAATAAATACATCATAATATTTACAACACTTCCAATTATAAACTTATAGCCTTATTTCGTTGGCTCCTGTACTATGGCTGTTTATCCAAAAATGGGCACATTATAACTATTTTGATCGGTCTTTACTACTGCATGAAGATGGCCCTTATTAAAGTACTTGCATTAAACGACTGAAAAGCTTAAATCTGTAATTGGCATTTAGTTTTGTTACTTATATTTAACAAGAGACCGTGAAAGATTTGATGATTCGAAGGCTCCTTGGACACTGCGCCCTTTATGGATCTATTGTGTCCTTTCCACACTTTGCCAACTCAGGTCAACCGCCTCCATGAAGTTGACAATTCCTCTTAAGAGCGTACTACGTATATAAGACAACAATATATTTAATACAATATACTTACTGAAACATACATAAATACATATAAACATATGTAACTCCTCAATGCCTTTAAATTGTCTCTATTTACAGAAGTTTTGTGTTTTATATTTTTCTTCCTTCCCAGTATTATTTGTTTTGGTTCCAGGTCCAGCTATTTAGCAATTTTTTCCTGATAGGTCATATAGGTTCAGACCCTCATATGATATTGATAGTTTTTGTGCATATTTCTTAACCAGTGGGTCAGCTGCTTCCTTGTATTTGACTCCACTATGTTCTGGTACTCTAGGATGAGAGACCCTACTGTATTCACCTGAGAGATTGAGTGCTAATATACATTCTTTAACGATTTTGAAGCTAATAATGTTGCAACCGTGGGCCAAACTCTACATTTGTAAATATAGAGTATTATTGTTTGATTATCTGAGCTACAATAATGGGCCCTGTATAGAAGTAGAAAGTATAAATTAATTTGTATATTATTATTAATTTTAAAGCCACATACCTAACAAATCCCAATTATGATAATATATGTAATATTATGAATATTTATGTGCTCATGAAAACATCAGTAACTAACAACTACAAGAAATAACCAAACGCTACAACCGCATCGAACACGTCTCCACAAAGTTAGAAACTCGTTTATGTGCCAGTGTATCCACTTTTACAACAAACTTCTCAGATTACTAAGGATCCAGCATCTATTAATTTAAAAATTTAACTAACAAAATTATCTGTAAGAAAGGGTATTACAAAGTATCTGATTATTTGTATGACAATGAGTCTTAGAAATAAATTGTTTAATGAAATTTCAATTTGAATATGCAAATAAAATTTAATTACCTTATTAATACAAGATACTACACTTCGCAATCACATTATAAAACATGTGTTGTTTCGATATTCAAATCTTAAGGTAGGTAGGTAATACTTGTGAAATGGAGTACGTTCAATTCAATACCATTTATTGAATTTCTCAACAGCACCAACGTTATCTCTGAAAGTTTCGATGTAATAAATAGCCATTAGTTAATGACAGAAACGGTAACGTAAAGCTCTTGCGACTGTACTGCTAAATTTAATACTTGTCTTTAAAGGACCTGTGTGTACAACATTATTGAGTAATAAAGTCTAATTTTCTCTCTTACTCTTCTCTCTAATGACTACATTTAAAACTAGAGCGAGTTATTGAATCTCGGTGGAAACTGAAATACAAATAACGATTTCGAACACGGTGGAGTAACATAATAAGCAGGAGTGGAGTCTACAACCGCCCGAGTGAGCCCCGTTCTCATCCGTTAATAACTGACCAATAAATATAATTTGTATAAGTCTGTTACAATATTGAAATAAAAATCAATTTAGTTTAATTATTCTGCTACATTAAGTTACTGGTATGTGTGTTGTTTACATAAACTTGGTCGGCAACAGATTGCGAGGCACGAAAGTAAAATTAGTGGTTGTTGCGCAACACCGAACGAGTTGGGTTACACTTAAGTTGAGCTGTATGTTAACGCACAACAAAATCAACAATAATAAGTTACGACTCAGAAGCAAAATTATCTTTGTTTTGCGGTTTGCGTAACCTTATTGGGAAGTGAAAACTTTTTTAGGCGAGCTGATGACTTTTTTTGTAGGTATTGAATGGAACTGACCTGTTGCGCTGGACCATAGGTATATATATATATATACATACAGCGTACAGATAAACAAAGGGTGTGAGATAGAAGCACATATTTCTACCGTGAAGCTATCTGTCTATTCTGCAATATGTCAGCATTACTGTGTCTTAGTCTGAAGGACGCCGTAGCTAGTGAAATTACTGGGCAAATGAGACTTAAGATGTTACGTCTCAAGGTGACGAGCACAGATGTAGTGCTGCTCAGAATATTTGGGTTTTATAAGAATCCAAGGGTAGGAAAGAAAGGGCAGGGTGCATCAATTACCATCAGCTGAACATCCTGCTCGTCTCATCCGTTCCTGTCATAAAAAAATCTTTAACGGACATACAGCAAGATAGAAAACATAAGCGGATCTATTGTTAATGAAACTGTTTTTAGGTGACAAGTCGTATACAGTGAGCCACGCTTGTAATTAGCTCCTTAGTATTTGCAATATTAAACCACAAACTTACGTAAATATTGACAAATCACAATTGTTTACTCATTATTGAGCTGTCAGGTCGTATGTACGCATGTATATTGTAAGTGTATGTATTGTACTATTAATTCAATCAGTCAAGACTGAACTTTTACAAAGTAATTAATACATAATTTTAAATTTATATATAGTGAAATTAATGTAAATACTTTATAAAAGTACAACAAAAAATGTTTTATTAACTTCGCTTTGAATAAGGTCTTCCTCCGTGATACTATTTATTTCTTAAAATTTCAGTAAAAAACTGTTTTTTTTTAAAGATTTAGTTCGATACACAGGTGTCAAAAGATCATACGAGTAAGCGTATGTTTTACAGACAGAAAATTACTGAAAACGAGCCAGGCTCAATACAATTAAGAACAAAAAATCCCTGCAAGAAATGGTCGATGTGTTTGAAAGAGTCAGGGAAGAGACATCCTTGATTCATGGATTTCTAGAGATTGACCTCTGGTAGAAAGACATTTTTAATTTTTAAATCGCCAGCAGTCACTTCTTCTTTCACAATCTCTTGCCAATTCGCTAATAAGGGTATCTTTTCTTGAAATTACCATGTTACGTTCAGCTCATGGTACCTAATTGATACACGCTGCCCATTACAATGCAGTGCCGCTCAGGATTCTTGAAAATGCAAAAATTCTAAGCGGCACTACAATTGCGCTCGTCACCTTGAGATGCAAGATGTTAAGTCTTAATTACCCAGTAATATCACCAGCGGCACCCTTCAGACCGAAACACAATATTGCTTACACATCACTGCTTCACGCCAGAAAACGCCGTTGTGGTACACATAATCTAGCTGGTATCCTGTACGAAGGAGCTTCCCACTGGTAAATGCCCTAAGTCACCTCTTCCCACACCCTTAGGCCTGGGACTTCCCTATTCTTTTTATGCTCTAACAAATAAGAAAAGGAATCCTTCAAATCACACAGTTCAAGAAAATATATTTAAGTAGGCGTTACTTTGCGGAAATCCAAAATTATACAAATGATTTAAGTTTTCTTTAGTGTTAATTCCGCCAATATTTGTTTTTAAACAATCGACTTTTTTAAACAACTCAACTTGACAAGAGAGACAAGAGACTTTTGAGTCTCGTGCCAGATTTTGGCGAGACAACACATCCTGAGGATGCCTCGTGTAGAGGCGAAACACGCGTCGAATTGTTTTAAAACAATTATTGGCGAAATTAACACTAAAGAAAACTTAAATCATTTGTACACACAGTTCAAGATTCCAATTCATTTATAAGGTGATGTATCTAGAAAGTTATAATAGAAGTACCTGCAGAACTGGGCTAACGCCAGGTGGAAGAGATCGTGGCACCCAGGCCAGGGTCGCGGGTACACCAGCACGCAGACGAGGTATTCCGAGGTACAGCTTATCCCACCCGATTTCCAGGCCAGTAGGTACAACATTCTCCGGCTGGAATTTCTCCAGGAGCACCGGATCTGGAGGGAAGTCAAATTGGAGGAAGTTCCATTGGTTCACTACTTCCAATGATGCAGTTGCTGCTGCTAGGATGGTAAATAAATATATGATCCTCGGCCCCATCACGATCTGTGAACAAAAACACTCGTTCAATCACACATAAATTATAAACGTCTTCTGGTAGTCTATTGACAAAGGCCTCTTCCAACTTCTTCCACTTTTTTCTATCTATAGGTAACCTAGACCATGTCTTGCCTGTTATCGTCCTAAGTTCGTTTGACCATCTCCTGTATTGTCGCCCCGGTTTTTGAAATGATACTATCTGAATAAAGGCTTATATTATTATTATTATTATTATTATTATTAACGTCTTATATAAAAATATCTTTAAATTTTAATTTTATAAATATTAATGGTGGCATTGTGAAATCCGATATGTTTCTGTATAACAGTAGTGTACGTAGAAAAACTATATAACATATTTTGCATGTCAATTGACGAAACATATTGGATTATTAATAATATTATGTTAACATTAATTAACTACAATGTAAGATACATTTTATATATATTATAGCAAATAGAATTTTATTTCATTTCATTTGAAATTAATTCTGACTACCCTCGTTGTACAGGACTAATATTAGTTTCAGGCTGAGATCTATAGAGCGTACTTATACTTTGCTGAGAATTTACTTACATAAAACTTAGCTAAGTGTTAGCTTAGCATTCTCTTTGATTTTGGTTTTATAGTCATTTAACCGCTGAAATTATATTGAGCTTAAGTATATATAAGGCTTCGTCATGCTCGCTTAAATGTCATTATTTGTGGCGGTGACATGGAACGGGTTGTCCCCTCCCCTAAAATATGGTTGAGGGAGGCGATGGTTGGCTCATGCTTACTCGTGAAATTATTTGTAAAACGATGAAAATGTAAATCATGATTAAGAGTGGCAATGACTTTCTTGCTACTTCTTCTCATTAGCAATTTACTATTATATTTAATTATTATATTATTTTGACATTCATAAGTGTCATTTCCGTGACCTACATGAATAGAGTTATTTTGATTTGATTTGATTTGATTTATGAATAAAAAGTCGATGGACAAGACAATGCAAAAGTCAATTTCGTGTTTAAGTTTTACGTAAGTAAAGTCTGAGCAAAATCTATAGATCTCAGAGTTTTTATACGCCGAAGTAAAAAAATCTGCTGAAGTCGATTTTTTTGTCACTAATAATCTAACAATGATGAGTAATCTTTGCGTGTTTATTTTTAACAAGGCTTAAAGATATTTACTTCTCATTAAAAACATAATATTGTAACTTACACGAGAACATAATATGATGTAATCATTTATCCACAGTTTTTAACTAGCGATGCATAATTAGGCGGAATATCGATGTGAAGGGCTTGAAAAAAGACCTTTTTTTTATGGAATAGCAGGACAAACGAGCGTACGGGTCACCTGGTGTTAAGTGATCACCGCCGCCCACATTCTCTTGCAACACCAGAGGAATCACAAGAGCGTTGCCGGCCTTTAAGGAAGGTGTACGCGCTTTTTTTGAAGGTACCTATGTCGTATCGTCCCGGAAACACCGCACAAGGAAGCTCATTCCACAGCTTTGTAGTATGTGGAAGAAAGCTCCTTGAAAACCGCACTGTGGAGGACCGCCACACATCCAGATGGTGGGGATGATGTCCTAACTTGTGGCGTGTCGTCCCGCAGGTGGAATTCGGCGGCAGAAATCAGGTTAAACAGCTCTTCGGATCACTCCCCGTGATAAATGCGGTAGAAGACACACAATGAAGCGACGTCTCTACGCAACGCCAAGTGATCCAGCCGTTCACAGAGCACTGGGTCCCCGACAATTCGAGCTGCTCTGCGTTGCACGCGGTGAAATGGATCGAGCTGATACTGGGGTTTGCCAGACCAGAGATGACAGCAAGACTTAATTCCTCTTGTCACCACAATTTCATATTACTTTGTATTGGATTAACCTTAAAAGATTACATCATTCGTGCCTTGTTAATAATAGAGAATTATATATAACGGTTAAGCTACAGCCATTCATAACATGTTATCGTATCGTTTACATTATGTAAGACACAATCATAAAAGTGCCAATGAACCTTCTTCAATTTCTCGGTCGAATTTGATCCAAGATCAAGGACGTTTAAACATTCTTATTGTTTACTAGTTGTTGCTCGTGAGATCGTCCGCGTGAACCCTTGGGCAGAAAAATCTAGCATCATTTAGCTCGTCAGTTGGTGCTGGGACTTCTACTTCGACTGCCGAAGACAGCAAACGTCGCAAATATGTCAGTCTCAGTGAGTCAAACATCTTTTTTCCGTTTGTTAAACGTACCAATAACATCAAATTTGGGATCATTTGTGAAATCCAATATGATCGCCGCAAATCTAAGTAATATTATAATTATTGTGTTTGTAACAATATTGATACCTTTTCCAAGGTTGTCGGAGCACTGAGAGAACGGAGGGAACGAATTTGGGATCATTTTTGAAATTCAAGATGGCCGGAGTTCTAAATTATATTATATCGACAGTTGTTAATTTTATATGCATCTCATACATACGTAGGTGTACCCTTTACGAACTAATGTTTCTAATATCGCTACATCTGAGTGAAAAAATCTGAAACTATTACAGAATCACTCATATGTCTGTACTGTCATTCCGTCTGTCAGATACATGACTTCCCTGGACTTCCTCAAATAATTCAAGCCCAAAATTAGCCAAATCGGTCCAGCCGTTCTCGAGTTTTAGCGAGACTAACGAACAGCAATTCATTTTTATATATACATAGATTATAATATAAAGAATGTAATGTCTACAAGTCCACAGGTAATTCAAATGTCACCGGTCCATTTTACTGTCAACATGTCAACCGTTGAGCAAGCCAATTGTGATGGTTACAAACTATAATAAGAATCTAAATTATCACCATTGTTACTAATGCAATCATAATTTAATTTGACGCGGTGGTTTACCGTCACTCAATCATATTGTATTGTTTATGTCTCCTCTACATTTTATGATTTACTAGCACATTTGAGGTAATACGTAGGCTCCTTAGATTAAGGATTGGTCTCTGCTGCGCTCCAACAAGATACCGCAGGCGTAGTCACAAACTGCGGCAACTAATATTACTTAATGTAATTTAATGACAATGCATTTGTAAAAAGATCGATTTAAATTAATTATTCTTATTCGCTCAAGTGGGGGTACTCGAGCCAGTCTCGAACTATGTGTGACGTTGACGTTCCACATGTTCTGTTAAACTTTGTTTATGATTGAAACTGAAAGGTCGTCCTGCGTGGTAAAAACTTTGTGAAAATAGTACTACAAGAAATAAGAAAAACACACTTTTTTTCTTATTGGACTGACCCACCGAATACCCCACCATGTACCTCGTCAGGGCAGCCACAACCACTCTGACAAGAGTGTCCGACTAAGAAGAAGAAGACACACATCCCTGTTCATTATATAAATGTATTCCGTTATGTTGTTCGGGAGTCAAACCCGGGACCTCTAGCTTAGCTATATTTGTCATCAAATTAGCCAACTTAGTAGAAAGGTGCTAAAGTTTAAATAACTTCTTACATTTTTAATATTATTTTAGGTATCCCTACATTTCGTGACCTTTTCAGAGCACGTATTCTGGGGAACTGGGAATCCCTTAAAAAGTGATTTTTTTATGTGTAATATTCGCGTTAATGAAAGAAAATACTATAAATATAGATATACATTGTGTATGTGTTGCAAAACTAATTTAGAAAGGCTAGAATATCCTGGAATTTTTTATTTTAAGCCTTGTTTCTTATAGATCTCAATAGGTGTCGTGGTTATAATAATCGTGGAATTAGAACAATAGTGTACTGTGTGAACTATAACTACTAGGTTTGGTAGGAAACAGGCCGTTAAATTCTTGCACACCCATTCATTGAAGGCCAATCTGCAATCGATTGCTGCCTGAGAAGTATCATAACAAAAGACAAACCACAAGAACAAGCCGAGTGTAAAAATAATTACTGCATTGTCTGACAAAGAAGCAAAGAGATTTAAGTACATAAATAGCGCGGTTATTTGCACATTTTATATACAACTAGCTGACCCAGCAAACGTTGTACTGCCGATATTAAAATCGCGATACAAAAGTAACTGTTGATCGTAGATGGGTGAAAATTTGAAGTTGTATGTATTTTTTAAAGCTGACTCATAATCAAACAAATTAAAAAAAAATTTTCAAAAAAAATTCGTGTGGACCACTCTTAACATTTAGGGGGATGAAAAATAGATGTTGTCCGATTCTCAGACCTACTATTTCATGAGAATCGGTCAAGCCGTTTCGGAGGAGTTCAAAGTTTAACACCATGACACGAGAATTTTATATATTAGATAATGACTTTGATCCGAAGTGATAATAGCGTTATCCGGTTTTTTTTATAAGAGGGAGCAAACGGGCAAGAGGCTCACGGGATGGGGAGAGGTGAGGAAACCACCCATGGACCCGAACAACATAACGGAATACATTTATATACCAAGCTGCAGCGATTCCAACGGCTGGCCTGCACAGCCATAACTGGTTGCATGCGCACTACGCCAACATCTGCCCTAGAAACCATTCTAGGGCTCACACCGCTTGACATACATATCCAACATGAGGCGACAATGTCGGTTCTCCGCCTGAAGCTGATGGGTGTATGCAAGAATGATGACTGCCTCACAGGAAACCTCTGGAACAGAGTAAGGAAGGACTTCCCACTCTGTGAGGCACCCTGTGATAGAATACCCAAAACACACATCTTTCAAAAGAATTTCCGTATTCAACTGTTCGAAGTGGGAGCAGACCAGTCAGGTGTAAATGAACTCAGAATTTACACAGACGGCTCCAAAATGGCAGCCGGAACTGGAGCTGGCATCTTCTCACAGGAACTGAATACACACCCCTATATACCCTTAGGCATACACAGCTCCATATTCCAATGCGAATGCATAGCCATCAAGGAAGCTGCAGACGCGATACTAAGAAGGAAAATACACGGATATTATATCCGTATTCTATCCGATAGTATGGCAGTACTGACTGCGCTGGGGAGCAACACCTATAACTCAGCGCTGATATACGAGTGTCACCGATCCTTAGAACGAGCTGCCTCTAACAACTGGGTAACTCTGCAATGGATCAAAGGACACAGCGGTTCGTTGGGGAACGATGCAGCGGATGAACTTGCAAGGCGGGGGTCGGAAACGCAAGTGGCTGGCCCAGGGCCAGTCCTGCCGCTACCCTTCAGCCAAATGCGGTCATGGATACGCTCTCTCACCAACAACCTACATGGAACCCGATGGACAAATGTCTCAGGCTGCAGACAGTCGAAAGAGGCGATTCCTGCACTATCGCCCAAACTGACACGTCGACTTATTAGCCTAAACAGACATGACATCCGAATTATGGTCGGCACCCTAACGGGTCACACATCACTGAACAAACACCTATTTACAATCGGCGTTACGGACAGTCCTAAGTGCAGGGGCTGTCTAACCGAAGATGAAACGGTCACTCACGTAATCCTGGAATGTGCTGGGGTGGCCAACCAACGGGCACAAACCTTAGTAAATACAAGGTCGCTCCAGGAAGTCTGCGAACACCCCAGGAGTGTTCTGAACTTCTGGAAGGAGCTGGGCTGGTTGGAATGACTGGCCAACACTGCACGCAAAATGGACCCAATTAAGCGGTCTAATTGCGGAAACAGGAGCCCTTTACCAATACCAATACCACCCATGGACATCCGCAACAACAGGTGTCAAGAAATGCGTTGCCGGCCTGACGGAACTGAACGTCCCATATATCGACGCCAAGTATGCCAATACAGGCTGTGGCAGTCATAGATAATACACTATATACCAGAGGTGGCAGTTAGAGGAGTGATCTTGAATCGAGGGGATACGACAAAGGGAGCGCAACTAAAAGATATTTACCGATGTGGTAATATATTTTAGAATTTAATTTTGTTCGTATTGTCAGCTCTATATAGATGTACGAACTAGATCAAAATGAAAATGAAGAACATTATACAGGATTTTAAAAGATTGCTCGAAAATGAACTGGGTTTGATTATCTTATAAATATAATTGAATTAAGTAACTGTTTCGTTTGTAACGGCTATTTATTTTAATGAAAATAAGGGACGAAAGGAGCAGGACATTCAGCTGATGGTAATTGATACGCCCTACCCATTACAATGCAGTGCCGCTCAGGATTCTCGAATAACCCAAACTACTACTGCTACTGTTATATGCAAACGAACTTAAGCTCCCCGCGAATGTATAACTTGAAATTGTCAACACAAAATGATTGACAAGCGCGCAGCCGCTCCTAAAAAATATATTTCCTACAGAACAACAGGAGAAACAAGTGTTAAGTAGTAAGTACTAATGATAACGTTAATAGAGGTCATATTTCCATAAGACCTTAAACTTTCACATTCCCTTTCACTGGTGTATAGGGATACCCCGATAATAACTTCAGTTACCCTTGAGTATAATTTGCTCAATTGGACGTAATTCCAGAAAAACGTTCCAATCCACAATTATGTCGAAATTGAGTTAAGAATACAAAACTGGTCACATGATTCATATTATAAGTTATAACGGACTGATAAAAAATGGCAGCCCTACTGTCACTCTTTAAATGACATTATGACTTAGTAGCCCAACCCACTGTATGCAATACACTAATATTTATTTAACTTTAAATACGAATTCCTTAAAATGTGATGTTTGTGGCTTGAAACTTTGTTATGTAACGATATTGAAATAATTTTAGTATGTAGGTATTTCTCAAGTAATGTGTGGTTTAAAGTTGCCAACATAGACGTAGAATATACTATACTTATGTATAGACAACCGGTCACCCCGATAGTGTGTGCGTTATATAGTGGTTATCTAGATTAATATTCAAAATACTGAGGAACTAATCCCAATCGCGGCTGACTTTTTACGACTTGTCAATCAAAATCGGTTACAGTAACAAATAAATAAGCTTCCATTTTCTATCTTGTTGTATCTTCGTTAGAGATGATCTCGCGTTGCTACTCTATATGCTGGTATATTGTAAATACTTACGTTAGTATCAATTACCTCTCTATAATGCAACTTGCAAGACATATTTTTTTATTTTTATGTCAATTGATTTTTTGGATGAAAAAAATTAACGACCTATTTACAGATCTAACATAGAAGTATTTTTTTAATGGAAAAAGGATAACAAAATATGAGCGTACGGGTCACCTGGTGTTAAGTGATCACCGCCGCCCACATTCTCTTACAACACCAGAAGAATCACAGGAGCGTTGTCGGCCTTTAAGGAAGGTGTACGCGCTTTTTTTTTGACGGTACCCGTGCCGTATCATCCCGGAAACACCGCACAAGGAAGCGCATTTAACAGGTTTGTAGTACGTGGAAGAAAGCTCCCTGAAAAGCGCACTGTATAGGACCGCCACTCATCCAGATGGTGGGGATGATATCCTAATTTTAATAGACAAGGGCTGACTTCCATAAGTCAGGGACTACGCCTTTTGTATAGGAGTACCGGAATAAACATGTTAGCACCGGCGTCAACTCAGGGGCACACGTTCTAAGCACGATTGGAGAAATGGCAAACGGCCCGCTCGACTTCCTAGTGTTAGGACAGTTTGAACCAAGTGTATAAGATCTAAAGTCATGATATGATCAGGCAAATCACGGAGACTATAACATAATATCATAATGGTCATTTATTTTCAAAATTGATTGATCGAGAATTATTTTCGAATCGAGGTCAGGTAAAACAGATTACTGAATTTGGGTCAGGCTTGAGTACCAAGTGTAAGCTGAGATCTACTTAGACTTTGCTCAGACTTTACTTAAGTAAAACTTATAGCTGAGTGTAAGTTTACATAATCTCTTGATTTCATTTCTATAATCATTTGACAGCTGAAATTATGCTTAGCTTTAGCTAGGACAGCCCAATGCAAAAGTCAAGTTCGCGATTTATCACACTCGGCAAAGTCTGAGCAATGAATGTCTATAACAATTAAAAATATATAATAATCTACCAGACAAGATTCAAAGCATAGATAACGAAAATGAATTTATCAAAACACTAAAAAACTTTTTATTAGAAAAGGGCTACCATTGATGATTTTCTAAACAACTCAAACGAAAATAATTAAAAGTATGGGTCTCCCCACTACCGTCTGTTGTTCAGACCAAATTGCGACACCCAAACTGGGTGGGTATCTATAATACTGCCTTGTATAATCATAGTATTTACTCCAAACATTATTGCAATAAATTGAAATTGAAATGTCTAAGTACGATCTATTGATGTCAGCCGTTCCCAAAGGCCGTACCCAATATTCAGTCTATCTCTTACTTGAGATAAAAATGGTATGGTAAACTATCGTTGACTTTTCTGTCCCAATAATCTTATCGACGGTAACTCACCTTAACCGTATACGCTGTCTGTCAATGGGACGACGTATAGCTTACCAGCGATAGAACTTTGAATGGAAATTGCAATTCACGCCTCCCAATATAAGGCGATAAGAATGACTTATCGGGTATATTGGGACAGCTTCAGATTATTGACAGCTAATTAGTGACAGTAGAAGGTAGTAATTTATCTGGGAACGGCCGTAAGAGAGCTTGAAAGGGTTGAACCAAGTGACATTTGAGGCATGTAATCCCGGACTTATCCCACAGGCGGTAGTCGTGTTTCTGTTGTACAGGTGCGTACGTAAAAACATTATAAAAAAATCTATTCGCTACATTATGGTCACACAGAACATTATCAATATTATCTCATGACCTTGTGCCGATTATCTCATACTTTCAAATCATAGCCTGTCGTTACGAAGCGGAAATAAGATTAATTACTTGGTCGATAACATATCAAAGTTATTTTTATGTAGTTGTCTATTGCACATGAATAAAATTAATGCGTTTACGATGTCAAACTAAAAATAACAGCAATTTCTTAAATGCAATAAAGTATTATTACTCAAGCCGCCTTGATAGAGATAAAAAAATTGAGTTGATTATTAATTAGATCACAGGTTCTCAACGTGGGCGATAACGCCCCCTTATGGGCGCTTGAGACTTTCGGGGGGGCAGTAGAAGACCCAGAGAAAATTAGGGGGCATTAAGATGGCGCAGATGGGGCGTGGGTAGATTAAAAAATATAGTCTAGGCAAAAAAATACTCGCTAATCACGTACTAAAGTAAAATAAAAAAACATAATCTCAAAGTGGGCGGTGAGCAAAATAAGGTTGAGAAACTATGATTTAGATGATAAATTTTTGAAGTGATATCTTCACTTGCTGCGTTAGACACTGGTTTTGATAGGGGTTCGCGTCACCGACATGCTCATTACTGGCGTACGTGATAAATATATAATTTAATAAGTAAATCTCAATATTATATAGTTCGGCTTTTTTTATACTTCATAGCTTTATATCTGTAGCAATACAGCTGACGTATTGGGCAACATTAGTGCTGTATATATCTTATAAGTGAAATTGAATGGATTTAGTGATATTGGTAGTATTTGGTAGGTCTGAGAATCGGACAACATCTATTTTTCATCCCCCTAAATGTTAATGGTAGTCCACCCCTAAATTTTTTTTTTAATGTTTAGATAAATTATTTATTTTTTATTTTTTTATGATACAACTTTAAAAAATACACACAATTTCAAATTTCCACCCGTCTACGATAAACACCTATTTTTCTATCGCGGTTTTTATATTATTCTGTTACATCCACAGATCCGCAATAGGGTTGCATGATGGCAATGGATTTTTTTATTTATTACTTTATATGGCAATACAACGTTTGCTGGGTCAGCTAGTAATAATAATAATAATAATATTGACACACACAAATAACACAGGCTATATATGCTTAATTTGGGGCAAGATAATTTGTGTAAAAAGTGTGTCAATATTATTATAGAAAAGAGGGTAGATTTGATTGTTTGTTTGCATAGAATCGGCTCCGAAACTACTGAACCGATTTAAAGAATTCTTTTACTGCTGGAAAGTTACACTATGCCCGAATGACATAGGCTTTATTATATTTTAAAAGAAATTAGGGATCCTTACTAAAACTACAATAATGTAACCCAAGGTGTAAAGAAATACGCGAAAAGTATTGATGATAGAATAAAATCAATATTTACAAAAAGTGTTGTGACAGCAAATTTTATAAGTGTTTTAAAAAAAAATCCGCACTTTACTGTCATTGCATAATTGTGAACGATATTTCATAGCTAAGTCAGAATTTTTAAAAATTAACATTCCTGCCACCTAGAACATGCTCTTGACATTTTAATTAAGTTACTGCAGTGACCCATAAAGGAATATTTTTAGAAATAATTGTAAACCATATACTAAGGAAAGATATTAATAGCCAGTCGAGGTCATCCTTCCATACGACCTTAAACTTTCACATTCCCATTCACTGATTTATATAGTAGGTATACCCCGAAAAATGTTAAGTTACCATTGAGTGTGATTTACTGAATTATAAAAACTATATTTAGCATTTTGTTATGTAAGGGGTCACTAGCGGTGTAGCAAGGTCATTATCGACGGTTCAGGCTCTGACTTAAAACCCATAAACGCTGGTGTCCCGCAAGGTTGCGTGCTATCCCCCACTGTTTCTTCTACATATCAATGATGTGCTGTATTCATTGCAATGTTGAAACAGGATCTGCTTCTTAAACCAGCGATGCAAACATTTTCCGGGAAAGCTTCGACGATGCTTTGTAGTGTCGGAATGGGGATGGCAAAATTTTGATTTTATCCAATTAAAATACTAACCATAAGAAGACACAATAATGTGAGTTCTCAACTAAAATGAATCCTTTTATCGTAACTCCTCGATTCGTAACAATTCCACCAACTGCCATAGCCTGTATCCGCATACTTGCTGTCGAGATATCGAGCGATGTTCAGCTCCGAGGTCACCTTGAACAGAGGGCGAATCTGGCCTCTAAAAAGATGGGTGTACTCAGTAAGGCGAGGCAGTCTATTTTGGAAGTCGCAACAGGCCACCGCCAACAACTACATAAGATAATAATTCTGCCTCACATGATACTGTTCTGTGCGGAAGCTTGCCAATACCAACTTCTTCCATTTGAGCGCATTTCTATTTGCGGAGAGCGGCTCGAATCATCGACGATCAAGTCATTTCCGTTCGGCTTGAATCTTGCGTTTGAGTAGAGATGTGGGTTCTCTCTACATAATTTGTTATGTTTTTAAAGTGATAACCCTCACTTCTAGTATTAATACACTAATAAAATTTGAAAAAGAACAAAATTTTATGAACGATGCGGGACTCGAACCCAGGACCTCCGGCGTTCCGTGCAAGTGCTCTAACCAACTGAGCTAACCGTTCGAGTGACGTCTCGTTATAAAATCTTGTATGCTTTGTTCAACTCTCAGGTTGTGGCTTCATCTACATCTTTCTACATCTTCTCTCTACATCTTTTACCGCATTTATCACGCGGAGAGCTCAAAACAGTTCAGGATTGTAATGTGGATTCCATCACCGGACGTTTAAATACTAAATTCCACCACCATAATGTTGATATCTGGCATACCACAACTGAGTATTTTGCGAGAAACTTTTTGCCTCACACCTGCATTACTGGCTGCAGTTTTCTCGAACCGAATCGACTTACGGCAGCTCCCAATATTCAGTCTATCTCGAACTTGAGATAAAAATCGTAACTATCGTTGACTTTTCTGTCCCAATAAACTTATCAACGTTAACTCACCTTGCCATCCGTAAACGCTGTCTGTCAATGGGACGACGTATAGCTTACCAGCGATATAAAGATTGTACGGAAATTGCAATTCACGCGTCCCAATATAAGGCGATAAGAGTGACCATACATATAGCACACAATGTACTAATGTGATAATCTACTATAATCCACATAACAATCACAATGAACATTGTAAATATTATCTCATGAACCTTGCGCGTATTTGCTTAAACTTTCGAATTATATCTGTCGTTACAAAACGGAATGCGCATATAAGACAAGTACTAATAACCAAGACCAGTTTTTTTATTATAGTCTGTAGATATATCTGTTTGGTCGTTATAACAATGAATAAATAGAAACGTCTACGCTCTTTTTTTGAAGGTATTCAGGACGTATCATCCTGGAAATACCGCACAAGGAAGCTAATTCCACCTTCACACGACACGCCACAAATTAGGATATCATTCATTATTAATTATTATTATTCCGTATCAGATTCGAATACTACTGTATAAATATTTGTCTGAATCAATTATAGGTTATGGGTTGTCAAGCTATGGAAGGACCTATAAAAGTCACCTTGACAAAATTTATACGTTGCAATTGAGGATCCTAAAAACAATTGTACCGCCTAATATTAAAAAAAAAATCTCCAATAATTACCATAAACTATTTGAATATTGCAAAATCCTACCTTGTCACAATAAAATAAAATTCATAAAATTTCTTAGCACCTAAATGTTTATGCCTTTGTTTTGTTTTGTTTTTCTTCTGTATAATGAATATTTGTATGTAGTTTTAAGTTGTTTCATTTTTCTTTAAAAATAAGTAATTTAATTTAAGTAGTTAATTAAGTATTAAACTTTAAATTTAAATAATATTATATGTCTTCCGACGACCTTATTGTACACGGTAATACTCAAATGAGTTTATGTATGTACAATAATTGTGTTACCTATAATATGTTATTTGTTAATAAGAAATAAATAAATAAAAAAAAAAAAACCCACCATCTGGATGTGTGGCGGTCCTCCACAGTGCGGTTCCAAGGAGTTTTCTTCCTCGTACTACTAAGCTGTGGAATGAGCTTCCTTGTGCGGTGTTTCCGGGTCAATACGACATGGGAACCTTCAAAAAAAGCGCGTACACCTTCCTTAAAGGCCGGCAACGCTCTTGTGATTCCTCTGGTGTTGCAAGAGAATGTGAGCGGCGGTGATCACTTAACACCAGGTGACCCGTACGCTCGTTTGTCCTCTTATTCCATAAAAAAAAAACTTGGTTGTACGTGGAAGAAAGTTCCTTGAAAACCGCACTGCGGAGGCTCCACCTATGCCGCTCTACTTAGCTCTGAACCGTTAATAGGTTCTGGTCTCGAGAAATCATAGGAACTTTTTGGAACGTTTTTAAACTATAATTGTAAATATTTTTAATTTTGTGAATTCGCTCCTCCGTCTCGTCTAAATAAGGCTGCTTTTACATTATAAAATGAAGGTTAGAAATATTAAATTATTATGAAGTAGTGGACAAATCTGACGCAATGATTAGATTGTTATGGAGATTCAGTTTGCAGAACTCTTACAAGCAAAACTTAAATTTTCGTCCCTAAGGATTTATTTGTAATATGATACTAATAATATAACTAATATGGATACAAATGCCACTTTTGGATTTTTTTTAATTTATTATCAAAAAATTCCTTTTGTGTCCTATAGTAAATAGGCTAATAACATAAAAAAATATTTTTTAAATATAATTTTGTAAAATATTCTAATAACGTAACGCTAAACATTACGCCAATGTATAAATAAAAATAGCTGAGAAGTCTAGAAGGTAGTTCCGTTCAAACAAACAAAAAATTATTTAAATAATAAAATATAGCTTTTAAATTATAAAATTATATTTATTGTAGTATGTATGTACTATAGATTAAAAACATACACCAATTATAAGTAATGAAACCCGTTTAAATGCTGTAAATGAAAGTTAAAAATATGTAATGTGGAGTATGTGAACTTTAAATGATAAACTGAACTTATTATGACAGGCGACAGTTCATATTTGTTCATTGAACTATGACGTAACAATCAAGTGACCTAGATTTTAGCAGCCATTTTGTTTATTTAAAATTTTAAAAACAATTTTTTATAAGATAAATACTTCAAATAATTAATGCTAAATGAATTAAGGAACCAATAAGTAGTTTAAAAAAAACCGATAAAAAGTTTGTCTGAAGCCCCATTTCCTAAATTATAATAATCTTGCAGAAGTTGCAACCAAAATGTCGGGTTTTATTTATATATTTGGAAAACAAATACAGATACATGAAGAAGAATACAAGAATGTCTCCTTAAACAGTTTCACTAAGTACACTTAATATTTAAATTTACACTTAAATTACACTTAGTTGCAGACAACCAGTTAATAAATAAATCTAAAATAATGCAGTTGTAGGCATTGTTACAATTTAGAAAAAAAATTGTGATTTCTAACTCACTCTATTTGTGCCAGGATATGTTTTATTGTAAGTTTAAGAGGAACACGAAAACATATCTACATCATTAAATCTAGAGTAATGGAGAGCAAACATTCTGTACAGTGGCGTATGTATACCAGTAATTGTCCTGGTGTTTGAGAGATTAAATTAATTATTAGAGCATGTAGCACGGGCTGCTATATGAAAATCGATTAAATGAAGTAATTCTGAGGATATAATTTCACTCATACATATTTTTCCCAGAGTGACTAATTCAATTAAACTCTGTCGCTGGCATAAGCAATGTTTCAACAATGAAAGAATATTAAATTGTTTTAAGAGATTCTTGTAGTGGTTTCGACGTCTTTTAGTGGGTTGCGTAGTAAAACGTTGTATAAATAATACTACAAGAAATAAAGAAGACACTAGGAACACATATAATCAGTAAGTATTTTGTATTTTATTAATTACAATGAAAAATAACACGAAGCGTATGTTACAAAATTTGAAAGATACCATTGAGTGTCAAGATGCCACACTCACAATCTAATAGTTGCCGTAAAAAACAGCTATTGTTCTCAGGTAGTGCGGTATCCAGTTGCAGCGCAGCGGAGACCAGTCCTTAATCTAAGCAGCATAATTGTGAAGTTGTCAACAATATTGATTGCAACGAGTGTAATCGATGTTTATAAGTATTCTTGATTTGTTTAATACGTTTATCTTGACTTGTTTAGTAGATTTTGTAAATTTCTTATTTTCATTACATTATAGAATGGTTGTTTTATAACTTATATTTATTTTATGTAACTATTTCACACATAATTTAGCATGCGGTATTCACCTTAAAAGGTAATGCATTTAGTAATAAGACCCTTGTAAATTAGCAGTATAATTATAAATGTATTATTGTAATTACCACTGGTGAATCTAAATAAATAAATAAATGTCCACTCGTATTTTCCTTTTTTATGAATAATAATAAATTTTGTAACGTCAAAATATACTCAATTCTAGCGAATAAGCCCCACGCTCGTCACGTAATAAAAATATTCCGTTAGCCTGAAAATGAATTTCGAATAAAAGTGAATGTGAACAGAACTCGATGGAAAATTGTAAATTGTATTGATTCGAAGTCCGTATGGAGATATTATAATGTAATAAACAAGTTGAGATACTTTCACTATTTCACTGGTTTTAATAATTACTGTTACGATACGGTACGTCGATTAAAACTCCTTATATGTCACATAATACGTACACCTTAATTAATTGCTTGGTAATCACTTGGTAGACATGATGACAAATGCCTACTACCCGGTTATCTCTAGACCTGACGTCGATGACGTCACATCGTCGCTTTATTACGGTGCGCAAAACAAGCATCATTAGAATATTATTATTATTAATTAATAAAAATGACTAGTGGGAGGCTCCTTTGGACAAGATGCCGGCTAGATTATGGGTATCACATCTAGTAGCTAGTGAAATTATTAGGATCTATATTACAGTTCATAACCTGTTCAACCCATAGGGGTAATTATAAAATTACATATTAGAAAACGGGCCAATTACCAGTTGGAGGCTCCTTTGCACAGAAAGCCGGTTAGATTATGGGTACCAAAACGGCACCTATTTCTGCCATGAAACAGTTATGTGTAAACATTACTGTGTTTCGGTCTGAAGTACGCCGTAGCTAGTGAAATTATTGAGCAAATGAGACTTAACATCTTAAGTCTCAAGAAGTAGTGTAGCAATTTTAGTGCCGATCAGAATTTTTGGGTTTACTAAGAATCCTGAGCGGTACTGCATTAAAATGGGTAGGGAGTATCAATTACCATCGAACGTCCTGCTCGTCTTGTCCCTTATTTTCATAAAAAAAAACTATTTATTTTTTAGTATTATAGATTGATATAAAAGTGTTGTGTTGTGATGCTGGTCATTATTATTATAATGATGGAAAATCAATGAAAGAATCATGAATTAAGCAAAAAAAGTATTTAATTTTCTGGCAGTACTATTATAGAGTCACAGAACAACAGAAACTACATAATTATTAACCACAAAAGTCAAAACGTTACAATGAAAACTTCAAAAACAAAGCAGTGATAGCACGAAAATATCACGACATGTACCTGACTGTAATGAAACTGCGAACCGTACTGACGCAACAGGACAAGCAAGAGGGGGTGAGAGGGGCTTCACGTTACAGTGAGGACCAGAGATAATGTGACCGTGTAGTAATTAAGATGGATTCTGTCTCTTTTTCAGAAAATATTATTTCAGCTCTAACTTTAATTACTGTATTTATTAAGAAAATTTGTTAAATTCGAAATTCGTGACCAATGTTGATTTGTCAATGTGTGTGTAGCTATGGGTTAAATATTCAAAATAGTGAGGAGCTAATATCAAGCGTGGCTGACTTTTTACGACTTATCAATCAAAATACGTTACAGTCATTTTTTTTCTTTATTGATTTAGGGGCTTTTATACGTATGTACATGTCAGCCCCATTATAATGTAAGTACATTGAAACTAAAAAAAGAAAAACAAAATTCTTGACTTAACAAACTAAAAAAAACTTATCAAATCTGTTCAAACCAATAAGTCTTACAATTTTGTCTCTACTAGACTGAAATCGGACACATTCCTTTAATAAGTGCTCAACATCCTCAATTGTTCCACATGAAACACATAGAGGTGACTCCGCAATTTTCATCAAAAATTTAAACTTAACAATATGTTATGTTTTTAAAGTGATAACCCTCACTTCTAGGATTAATACATAAATAAAATTTTAAAAACAAAATTTTATGAACGATCCCGGGATTCGAACCCACGACCTCCGGCGCTCCGTGCCGGTGCTCTATCCAACTGAGCTAACCGTTCGAGTACCGGCTCGTTACAAAATTCCGTTTGGTTTTTGTTCAACTCTTTTTTGGAATTTTATAACGAGGAGGTACTAGAATAAAATTTTGTTTTTCAAATTTTATTTGTGAATTTAAACTTATTCAAAGACATGTGTCCGGATCTACGTTACAGTCATAATAGATTTGCTTTTCTTTTCCATCTTGATGTATCTCCGTTAGAGATGTTCGTCTCTCTCGTGCGTTTTGTCTGTCTAAACGCTAGTATATTGTCTATGTAAGTCTATGGGCAGTTCTAAAACAGCATAAAAATGTTATTACATTTAAAAGGCTTGACCTTAAATGTTTCTCGGTAAGGCCCGGTATCCACCAAAGCGGAGAGGAGAGGAGATGTATTTTGATAACTAATCAGATTTCGTTATTTCCACATCTCTCTGCTTAGCTTTGGTGGAAATGGATCAAGCGGAGAGGAGAGGAGATGTCTCATTTATGTATATAGTTAATTTCCTCTCTGCCGCGTCGAGCGAGTGGCAGAGAGGAGATGTGTGTAGGGGGGCCTTTCATAGACATCACTTGACTGATTTCGAGCTCTCACAGCTCACATCTCCTCTCCGCTTTGGTGGAAATAGCCTGATAGCTTCGCGGCTTATCTCTTTTTTTTATGGAAATAAGGGACTAGATGAGCAGGACGTTCAGCTGATGGTAATTGATAAGCCCTACCCATTACAATGTAGTGCCGCTCAGGATTCTTGAAAAGCCCAATAATTTTGAGCGGCTCTACAATTGTGCTCGTCACCTTGAGACATAGTCTCATTTGCCCAGTAATTGCATTAGTTACGGCGCCCTTCAAACCGAAACAAAGTAATGTTTACACATTACTTGCTTAACGACAGAAATAGGCGAGTTTTGGTACCCATAATCTAGCCGGCATCTTGTGCAAAGAAGCATCCCACTCTCCTCTCGTCTCCTATCCGCTTTGATGGATACCGGGCCGTACACATCCTTTTATTACTGCAGGAATCTTTTTATGTGATTATAGACTCTTTCAACGCATCGTATTAATTTGAAACTTTGCTCACTTAGCAAAAGCCGATGACAAAGCAATAATTGAAATAGTCCGTTCCATTATCCTTATTACGATCGTTAATTTAGCGATGTTTTTATATCCGACACCCGGTGGTGTCCTTGTACTAAAGACCAAGGCATGTCTTTAATGCGCACAATAAATATCGATTCTTCGTTAGTACGAAATTTGAAGTTTAAAGAATTAAAAATCAATAATTACTAAAAAATATAGTTTAATAGAAAAACAAACTATAAGTAGCAAATTTTCAATTTCTCTAAATTGCGAACAGCATGATTATGAACAATAAGATATCTTCAAAATGATTCTATTACAACCAAAATCATTCTGAATACAATATTTTTTATTGAAGGAGGATAAACTTGCACACGAGTCACCTGGTAAGTGACCACCGTTGCCTAAACACCACAGGAATCACAGGAGCGTTGCCAGCATTTTAGAAAGGTGAACGCGCTTTTTTTAAGGAACAAACTAAAATTTAATTCATATTAATATTGGTTAATAGATAAATAAAAACACACCAAGGCATGTACAATGTTGTGTGAAAGTTTCAATAACATCGATAGGGTAGTTTGGAGGATTTGCCTTTTTAGCAATAAACGAACATAATTTTTTTTAATAAAAAGATTAATTAAAAACAATCCGAAATACGAATAAACATATTGATCGATAAAGAACTTTAGAATATTTGAGGTTTTGAACATATGCAAGATTTGATTTTTTTGATTAAATTTTTTTTATATTTAAAAATGTGTGTTGCCAGTGATGACCTACGGAATGCAGACGTGGTCGCTAGCTATGGGCCCTAATAGAAAGCTCATGGTCGCTCAGAAGGCTATGGAGAGGGCTATGCTCGGAGTTTCCCTGCGAGATCGAATAAGAAATGAGGAGAACCAAAGTTACCGACATAGTCCAAATGATTGCGAAACTGAAGTGGCAGTGGGCAGGGCACATAGTTCGACAGACAAATTCCGTTCGGGCAGTAAAGTCTTCGAATGGCGACCACGTACCGGAAGGCGCAGTGCTGGTAGGCCCCCCACAAGATGAACCAATGATGAAGGCAGCGCAGGACCGATCATCGTGGAAATCTTTGGGGGAGGCCTTTGTCCAGCAGTAGACGTCTTCCGGTTGATGATAATGATGATATTTAAAAATATATTATAAGTAGATTATACATAGTTATGTATGTTTATTGTAATGGATAATAAGGTTATGAGTGAGCCAACTGTAGTGAGTTGTGTAATAGGGGCTAGTTCAGTGTTTATAAACAATAATTATTGAACAATGGCAGGTAGAGAGGATGTTTGACGAAAATATCTCATGCGCAGCTACGAATTGGGCTATAAGTTTCCAAAGTGGAAAATAATTTGAAACGAAACAATTTGGAGAAGAATAATACTTTGTTTAGTGGGGATTTCAATTTATTACGAAATTCAAAAGAATGGATAAACGTTTGTCTGGTAAAGGTAAACTATAACATAGGGACATGACTTTCTTAATGAGACCGTAGATTAGGAATGGAGCGACCACCGTTAGGCTATTAAATAATAAATTTTATGGTACGACAAACGAAACCAGTGGGTTTTCCAGAAATTCAGTGGAATTTCTTGCGCCCATTCTTCTCATGTCTGAGGCAGTGTGATTTACAATAAGTGATTTTAAATCCTATTTTGAATAAAAATATTGGAATTTGAATTTATATTGATAATAGTGCAAGTACGCACTATTAATTTTTTACTCAAATCCATCCACTATTACACCTAGACTTTATATTGAAAAAAAATCATCCGGCAACGAACATCCTATCAAAATCCGAAGCCGTAGGCCGTCGTAAAATGCCTCATAAATCCGCCATAATTAAGAAATCTTTGCCAAACTCATATTGTGTTTTTAGTAAACGCGAAGTAAAGTTATTCCAAATTTAAAACTTTTTGTCACTATCTATCTTTTGTCAATACAGAATTACATGACAGGGAGAAGTTATTTTAATCTTTGAGTAACTAAACATTACGTTTATAAGACAGATAGTGTTTGAAACGAAGTGGAAGAAAAATATGTATTACTATTTCTCTAGAGTGTATGTAAGTGTGCTTGGCCTTACTATTAACATACTCAAGGTAGTAAAGAAGTGAAGAAAATATATAAAATTAGTTCACAGACAAATAATAACTTAAAGAAAACATCTTTTTACACAATCATAAAATCAGTTACAGTAATCATTGCACATTTCCGCAACAAAGCTCATAAAATATTGTTTGGTTATTTTTCTTAAGTACCTATATTTAAATACATAAAAATATATATTATACTGCATTTTAATGCACAGTACTATAAAACTGTACTTACATCGTTGAGGTTTTTATTCAAAGTAGTGGTCGCTCTGAGCTCGACCATAATTCATTTAATTATTAAGTTTGTACTTAAGTACATACTTATAAATAAGGGTTTATTAGCTGTCAAAGACCTTTATAATGTAAGTATATTTACCAGTGGGAGGCTCCTTTGCACAGGATACCGACTAGATTATGGGACCCACAATGGCGCCCATTTCTGCCGTGAAGCAGTAATGTGTAAACATTATTGTGTTTCGGTCTGCAGGGCGCCGTACCTAATGAAATTACTGGGCAAATGAGACTTAACATCTTATGTCTACAGGTGACGAGCGCAGTTGTAGTGCCACTCAGAATTTTCGAGGTTTTTCAAGAATCCTGAGCGCCACTGCATTGTAACGGGCAGGGCGTATCAATTACCATCAGTTGAAAGTCCTGCTCGTCTCGTCCCTTATTAGCATAAAATAAAATGTTATCTGTCACTCAAGCAGTAGTGTGTATAATATTTATATTAATTACGTTAATGTATTTAGAAGGCATTTTATATATAAATGGATTTATTCACTTCTCCTCTACTAATATAAGCATTAACTGTGTTAAATTTCACGTTAACCGTTCGCCCAATTTATTTAAAAAGGGGTAGGTACAATGCTTTCGCTTTCCGTATTAATCCAAAATATAAAATTCTCATGTCGCGGTGTTTGTAGTTAAACTCCTTCGAAACGGCTTGACCGATTCTCATGAAAATTTGAGTGCATATTGGGTAGGTCTGAGAATCGGACAACATATATTTTTCATCCCCCTAAATGTTAAGAGTGGTCCATACGATTTTTTTTTTAATTTATTTGATTATGAGTCAGCATTAAAAAATACATACAACTTCAAACTTTCACCCATCTACGATCAACAGTTACTTTTGTAACGCGATTTTAATATCGGCAATACAACGTTTGCTGGGTCCAGCTAGTATTGATATAAAATTTACAGTTATCATACTTTGAAAACAAATATCTCAGGCAATGTGAAACGTAATCTGCGTTCAAAATGTGAATAAGTCTGCATTAATTACCTTAATTGAATAAGGCCTTTGTAATCGATTAGTGTAAAACCGTCAATTAACCACAAATATCTGCATAATAAACTTGGCTTTTACGCTGATCAACAAAACCATTGTTTTAACATCACGATTTACAAATAATTCCAAAATACTTCATAAATTACTTTTATTAATAACTACAATATGTAGTTTTTGGACTTACTTACTAAAATAATTGATATTGATAAAAAATATTCGATTACCTTGTTCGATTTAACTTCCGATGTTAAAACGCACGTGTTATTTCGCGATCGCCACAAGGAAGCGCGTGTTAGTCAAGCACCCGCAGTCAAAACTAAACTTAAACACACTTAACAATCCCCTCCCAGCTAACTTAAAAAGTAAAAGTGGTTTCCGTGTCCTGAAGGCGCGGTCGACCTCCCAGCCCTGACTTGTTAAAACATATTTCGAACTCATAATAATGTTTTGTGTTCACTTTTGTTTTATTTTAGACAAGGTTAATGTTAAATACACATTTATTTTTAAATGCTATTATTACAGTTATATGAGATCTGGGCTGATAATTATATCGTAACTTTGTTAAGGCTTTTTATATAGGCACTAGTTTAATATAGGTCCGCTTAGTTATTTCCTGCTACAAAACTTGATATATTTTTATATTACAGAGGGCAAACTGGCATGCGGTTATTCTGAACAAAGTAAATACCTTAGATAATTTATGTGTCGAGATAGAGCCTTTAAAGAGGACAGGATTATTACTTTAGTGTGCGTCACAAGCTACGTCTTACACTCACGTTTTTCTATATCACTTTATGTTAGTGTGCATGTAATGTTCAAAATAGAGGTTAACAGTCAACCTCATTTTTTTTTAAATGTTTTCACAGCAGTCTATCTAGGCGTATAAATGATCTAACGTAAATAAAACAGCCCTTTAGGAAATCTGCAATAATAAAGTAAATAAGAGTTCTTAGTAATTTGATTTTTAACAACATGGCTATTTTCTTAGCGCTTCATTTAAAAAAAATCGTCCTTTTTTTTTAAATAATGCATGTACACGATATACTTTGGTAACGATAGATTCTTTGGTCCATTAATCCACAAAATTCGACTGAAGAAGGTTGAAATAATAAAGTATCTAAAAATTGTCGCATTAAAGAGAAGTTAAGCAATTCCTTTTCATAAAAATGACATTTCATATTCCAGCTATATTTACGACAGACAGTGTGTCTAACAACACATTTCTAAATAAAACAATATGAAAATGCCGCTGTGTTTTTTCCATAAATACACACGCCTGCTTAAGAATATAATATGTATGATTTCTTTATAAGGATATAATCTAATATATAAAATTCTCGTGTCATTGTGTTAAACTTTGAACTCCTCCGAAACGGCTTGACCGATTCTCATGAAATTTTGAGTGCATATTGGGTAGGTCTGAGAATCGGACAACATCTATTTTTCATCCCCCTAAATGTTAAGGGTGGTCCACACGATTTTTTTTTTTAATTTTTTGACTTTTTTTTAAATTTATTTGTTTATGAGTCAGCATTATAAAATACATACAACTTCAAATTTTCACCCATCTACGATCAACAGTTACTTTTGTATCGCGATTTTAATTTCGGCAATACAACGTTTGCTGGGTTAGCTAGTACTTTTATAAAAATCTATAGTCATACAGTAGGTATGTAGGCTTGGCTGTTGTCGAGAATTTACTTACAAATAACTCCAGTTATTAAGAGTAACTAGGACCTTATTTGAAGAAAAAAAACACAAATATAGTTAAACCATGAATATGTGAAAAAAAGTTATTGCCACGTTACTGTAATTAATTAATTATTTAATTACGAGTGCCACTGAGAATTTTTGGGGTTTTCAAGAATGCTGAGCGGCACTGCATTGTTATGGGTAGCGCGTATCAGTTTCTTCATATAAAACAATTTGGCTTTACTAGGGGACGCTCGACTACGGATGCAGGTGTTGAACTCATCAGGAATATTTTTGAGGCCTGGGAGGAATCACAGAATGCACTTGGTATCTTCTGTGATTTATCTAAGGCTTTTGATTGTGTTCAACATTCAACGCTGGTCAGGAAGCTATGCCACTATGTACCACCACTTAAATAATAGGATTCAGAGGGTCGAGGTGAATGGCAGGAGATCTCCTGGGACTCCTCTCGGTATGGGGGTACCACAAGGGTCTATTCTTGGACCCTTCCTCTTCCTAATTTATATAAATGATCTACCAAACCTTGTAGAAAAAAAACACAAGGTGGTATTGTTTGCGGATGACACTTCACTTATATTCAAAGTGAAACGAAGCCAAGTTTTATATGACGAAGTAAAGAATGCTCTATCTCTGAATCGGAATCTGCTATATTAGTATACTTTAGTTATTTTCATAGTATTATGTCCTATGGTATATTGTTATGGGGCAGTGCGGCCGATATTAATACTATCTTTGTGCTGCAGAAGAGGGCTATTCGCGCGATTTATAACCTAGGTCCTAAAGAATCATTAAGAGAAAAATTTAAAGAAATAAACATTTTGTCTGTTGCTTCTCAATACATTTTTGATAATGTTTTGTATGTTCATAAGCACATTGAGGAATTTTCTAGAAACTGTGACATTCATAATGTTAACACGAGGAACAAACATAAACTTGTTATGCCTACTACTCGGTTGGGTCGAGTTAGTAAGTCTTTTGTTGGGCGATGTATATGCTTCTACAATATGATCCCAGAAAATGTACAAAACAAATGTGTTACGAAATTTAAAAGAATTGTTAAAAATCGTTTGTGTGGGAAAGATTATTATAGCATAAACGATTTTCTTAATGACACCACGGATTGGGAATAAAGCGAACACCCTCAGGCTCTTTAATTATTAATGTTTATTGTACGATATTACATTGTAATCCATATTTTATATAAAAAAAAAGCCCACTGAGTTTCTTGCGCCCATTCTTCTCAGGTCTGAGGCAGTCTCTTTTGAATGGGTGGTAGATTTTGACGTTCAATAAGTGATTATAAAACCTATTTTGAATAAAAATATTTGAATTTGAATTTGAATTTGAATTACCATCACCTGAACGTGCTGCTCGTCTCGTCACTTATTTCCATAAAATAAATGTACGCGCACTATAGCAGTCACAAAAGATTATTTAATAATAATAGGCAATGTTCAACCAATAACCATTAATTACTTGAGTAAACCCCATTATTTTAAGTTGACCACAAATTTAATAAAGAGGAATTCCTTCGGCCCTATTCGTCCAAATTTAGTCCCAGAGACAAACACCCCTTTCCAAGCGCTAGGTTTCGTTCATATTTTAGAAGTTTACTGTTTGGACATACATACAGTAACTACATCGAAGATATAATAGTATTTTAGACCTGCCTTGATGGTGGCGGACGTGGTCATTCTATATCTAGATTTAGAGGAGAATGAATGTCAGTTTAATTGGCACTCATAAAAAATATATACATTTATTGAAAACTTATTGAAGTAGGCGTTACTTTGCGGAAATCCATAATTATACAAATGATTTGAGTTTTCTTTAGAGTTTTCTCTTTTAACAGTTCGACACGTGTTTCACCTCTGATCTGAGTCTCGTGCCAGATTTTGGCGAGACAACACGTCCTGAGGATGCCTCGTGTAGAGGCGAAACACGTGTCGAATTGAAAATTTATTGAAGTAGGCGTTACTTTGCGGAAATCCATAATTATACAAATGATGTAAGTTTTCTTTAGTGTTAATTCCGCCAATATTTGTTTTTAAACAGTCTCGTGCCAGATTTTGGCGAGACAACACGTCCTGAGGATGCCTCGTGTAGGGGCGAAACACGTGTCGAATTGTTTAAAAACAAATATTGTCGGAATTAACACTAAAGAAAACTTAAATCATTTGTATAAATATATACATTGTGTTTATAACGTTCCCAAGCATATCAATCGAGTAATTGTCCTCGAACTTATTTAGTGTATTGTATGTAGTATTATCAATCACTTTGTTGCTAAATATCCAATACAGACAAATGTAAGCCCTACCTTACAATTATTAGGGTTGTCAACTCTCAATATCGGATGTTCGGGAAACCAGAAATTAATTTGTATCCATGTATGGAAATAATATGAATTACATATAATATTATTGTCTTTTTTATTGAAACTTTCATATGATTATATGAAATTAAAACTATAATTACGGGGAAATGTACCAAGAATACTGGCAGCATTTTTGTGTTGGATAGTTAGACTAATTCGTTGACCGAAATAACTGCCAACGCTTGGAATTCCATTGGCCTCAACACCAACGGAAGTAACTTGGACATGAGAAGGAGCCAGAGTGTCGACACAAGTCGCGTCCCACACCAGCGCCATTCCCCATGTCCAAGCCACCAGGATCATTCCATCAGGACGCTTGCCATCACAGCGGCTCTTGCTCTAAAACAGCTGGTATAAGCCCTGGCTAAGAGCGGCAAAAGCCCTGCGTTTGACTTCATTTATACCAAACAATTTGTTATTTTTAAAGTGATAACTCTCTCTTCTGGGATTAATTACGCAAATTAACGCAACCTCTCCCGTTCCGTGTGAGCGCACTTCCACTGAGCCAACCGTTCGAGTGACGTCACGTTCATATATCTTCTTCATTTCTCAGGTTGTGGCTTCATCTATATGATCTACTTTACAGTTGATAATCTGCTCAACCTCAACATTTTCATATTAGGAAATATACTTGAGATGCTCTTTCAAATCTAAACAGTCTGTTGTGTCAATCGAACCGTTGGCTCAGTGGAAGACCGCGCGTACGGAACGCAAGAGGTTGCGGGTTCGAGTACCGTATCGTTCATAAGTTTTGTTTTCAAATATAATTTGTTCGTTAATGCTGGCGTGACGACTGGTAGGTACGTATTGGATGCCCAGAAGCATATGTTATTTAAAAAACTAATATAAATGCAATGTAATGGCACTGATCTTATTTTCTGTCACAGTACTGACCTCTTTTATGAAGGGACTATCTCCCTCTCATGAGGGCCAGTGGCAATGTTAGGAGCCAAAGTTGCTTGATAGTTGCGTAGACAGTGACAGTCAGACCTGACATTGTACTAGTGAACGGAAATCAGAGTTGGGATTACAGGATACTTCAACCATTGGAATAGAAATAGAATATCAACATCACTTTATTCATCTGAACAAAGAAATTTACACTTATGAATGTCAATACATTAACATTACAAAATAAAATTGAGAATATACTAACGTGTCGTCTTTCATTTCGTAACTCATGTTTTTTTAACAAGACCGTAGTTATCTACAGTAGACTACGATTTTATCTTTAATTTTTATTTACTCATATATATACGAAGGGTTGCCATCTGCGTGATGCGGGACAACACGAAAATGGCACACGTAGTGTGTCCCGCTATAGATGGACGATAAAGCTCTGTTCAAACTGAGGCGATAACGCGCGAGACGCGGGACGGAAGTCGCTAGCGCCGATTGTGTCAGCTAACTTGTATGGACGTGTTCAAATTGACGCGAGTGGTCGCTCAAGTTGAAGCGAAACAAGAGCGGGACGCCCGGCGGGATTGTTTGATCTCACAATGCATGATGTTTGTCCACTGAAGAACCAAAAATGACGCGCGGGAAGTCGCGTCTGTTTGAGAGGTTAAGCGAGCGAGCGAATTACGCTAAAACGCGTGCCGCTTCCCGCGCGTTAGCGCCTCAGTTTGAACAGAGCTTTATCATCCAGCACACATCTATTGCGGGACACACTACGTGAGCCATTTTCGTGTTGTCCCGTATCACGCAGGAGGCAACCCTGTGTATATATATATTATGAGTAAATTAAAATTATATAAATATATATTATACAACTATAAATATATAAGATAACTTTAAAAACATGAAGCAGGAGTTCTCGATGGCAGGATCATCCATCCACCACAAGTAGACATTTAAGTGAGCATCATAATACCTGCCACAAAAACACAAATAACAAGAAAGAATCCTTTTATATAACTCTTCTTCTCTGTCGTCGTTGGTTTTTGTCTGGGCATCAGTTTTAACGGTTAGTCATATTTGACTCAGCCACGGTTACCATGGAGTATCTCACGGCCACAGTGAAGGCTGTTAGGCCATTGCTACCGTCAACGTGCCCGCGATCCTTGAGACGAACGGTATTTCACGTGACGACAGTAAGAGAAACCTGGCTGTATGGCATTGATTCCTTGTCATTGACATTCGTAATGACACACTACTGTCCTCACACCTTGAAAGCACGTCAAGCAGCAGCGAAACTGCTGAAAACTTAAATACTGGACACTAGTTGATGGCACGGACGAGTAAAATAAGAAGGACTCCGTGTCACCTTACATAACAATGAGGCACCAAAAGAAGCCGGTAAACGTGTAAATACGTAGTCCCACGCATACACTTACACTAATACAAGCCGACAGACAGATCAGTTTGCGTCGCAATAAAATATTTTAAAAATGCCGTCGTGCGTTGTGAAAAAGTGTAAAAACAATACTATAAAAGTATTTGAGGATATATGATTATTTAAGGGAGGAAAAATTGTGTAACTGGTATATCCCGAAACCGCGCACACTCTAGTATAAAGGTGCTTCACTTTCTTATATCACGGCGCGGAATCCTTCTTTTTTTACAAGTCCGTGGTTGATGATGGATATATATTTCTTCCGTTTGGGGTGAACACTTTCGGTTCGTGGAACACAAACAATAATAACAATAAATTTCTTGCTGTGCTAAGGGATAAAGATTTGCTAAAGGTTTGGCAAATCAAAGAGGCAAAATTGCCAGCTTCTTGGGCACCGTAGCTGCAGATTACGACCTCAATATAGTTTTTACTGTTTATAATAAAATGTAATTTTATTTTTTAATCCGATAGCTAGATCATACTATATTTCATTTTAGTATTAAGGATCGTTTTAAAACTGTTGTAAATATTATATAAGATCCTGGTAACTAGGTAAGCATACATCATAATTATATAACAACTTATATCACAATGTTTATGAGTTAAATTAGTTTCTAACATTATTCATCTTCATAAATAACAATAACTTCAAAATATCATCACTGTTTGAAAAAAAAACAATACAATTTATAAATAAAAATGTCTTCTTTTAATTTTACAAAGTGCATACTATGAATGCCTTAATTAATATACGAAACTTAACTACATACAACAAAAAATCAAATTTACGACACTAATTTAAAATTATAAAACGAATTACGAAGTTCAATAAACTCAATGTTTAGGTCTATTTTTTAAACTGGTTTGTTTACGATAAAGAAAAAGAAGAGGAAAATTGCGTTAAAAATTCGTCTGTTATATGGTCACACCATTTTAAATACGTCATGTAAGTAGGTACTTATGTAAGCGTGACCATAAACTGTTTTGAATTTTCGTCTGTTTGTCGGTACGTTTGTTTGTTTGTGCACGTTTAACTCAGAAACAAGCATGGCAAACTTACATTTAAGGTTGTAAGGATAAAGGATAAAGGATAAGGTGTAAACGATTACAATTACGAGAATACAGAAAACCTTCTCATAGGACTTAAGTAACACACACACATTAAATATAGTGCTATAGTATACTAACACATGTATCCACACAAGCGCATACACACGCACGTATTCGAACACACGCACACATTTCAAATTCAAATTCAAATTCAAATGCTTTTATTCAAAATAGGATTTAAAATCACTTATTGAACGTCAAAATCTACCACCATTCAAAAGAGACTGCCTCAGACCTGAGAAGAATGGGCGCAAGAAACTCAGCGGGCCTTTTTTTTTAATATAAAATATGGATTACAATGTAATATCGTACAATTAACATTTATAATTAAAGAGCCTGAGGGTGTTCGCTTTATTCCCAGTCATTAAGAAAATCTTTTATGCTATAATAACCTTTCCCACACAAACGTTTTTTAACAATTCTTTTAAATTTCGTAACACATTTGTTTTGTACATTTTCTGGGATCATATTGTAGAAGCATATACATCGCCCAACAAAAGACTTACTAACTCGAGCCAACCGAGTAGTAGGCATAACAAGTTTATGTTTGTTCCTCGTGTTAACGTTATGAATGTCACAGTTTCTAGAAAATTCCTCAATGTGCTTATGAACATACAAAACATTATCAAAAATGTATTGAGAAGCAACAGTCGAAATGTTTATTTCTTTAAATTTTTCTCTTAATGATTCTTTAGGACCTAGGTTATAGGTTATAAATATATATTTAAATATGATGCCCATACCAATCAACTTTTCTTATTATTGTTATTATTTTTACTCTATAATACTTATGTATGTACATGTTGCTCTGCTGTATGTATATATATATAATAATAATAATAATAATAAAGCCATTTATTCCATATCTCTAAAAAAGTGTACATATACAATATTGTTAGTTTTTTTTTTGTTAGTATTATTTGCTTAATCTAGGTTTTTTAGAATAATTGTTATTTAGTTAAATTTTTAGATATGGATCCCAGATTGGGTAAAGGCCTCCTCCAACTTCATCCACAACTTTCTGTCAAGTGCTTTCTGCATCCAATCTTTTCCTGCTGATTGTGCTATGTCATCAGCCCACCGTTTTATTGGTCTTCCTACATTTCGTTTTCCTGATGTTGGCCCTTTCCAACGTGTAATTTCTCTAGTCCACCTCCTGTCGGTATACCGTGCAATATGTCCAGCCCATTTCCAATGTGCCAAGTGCCAGGGCATGTGTGAGTGCATCGGTGATCTTGGTTTTCTGTCTTATCCTGGCGCTTCTTACTTTGTTTATCTTCCTTATTTTTAATAAGCTTCTTTCCATTGCTCTTTGATTACTCGTAATCATCTGCTTGACTTTTTCTGTAAAGGTCCACGTTTGACAGCTGTACAATAAGCATGGTAGGACACTAGTATCCATTACTACTTTTTTCATGTGAAGATTGTAGTTGCCTTTTAAGATTTCTTTTAAAGACCAGAATCTATTCCACGCTTTTGATACTCTTCTTGCTACTTCATCTTCGTTGTTTGAGTGATGGAAAGATACTCGTTTTCCTAAGTAAATGTAGTTATCGACATAGTTTATAATATTGTCTCTTACATTTATTGGCTTCTTCTGACTATTGGTCATTATCTTAGTCTTATTTGCATTCATTTCTAAACCGATTTTTATACTTTGTTGGTCAAGTGTCTGTATCATATCTTCTAAGTCTCTAGGTGTTTCAGCTATGATAGCGATATCATCGGCAAACCTTAGATGGTTTAGATAGCGATCGCCTATTTTGATCCCTTTCTGTGACCAATCTATGTTTCGAAATATGTTCTCGAGCACGGCAATGAATAACTTCGGTGATAAGGGATCACCTTGTCTTGCACCTCTTTCTATCTTAATAGGTTTTCCCCTAGTTTCAAGTTTCACGCAACTTTGACTATTTTTATAAATATATGTTAAAATATTGATATATGTTTGGTCGATTCCGGTAGCTTTCAATGCCTTCCAAATTGAATAGTGACTTATACTATCAAAAGCTTTACTATAATCTATAAAAGCCACATATAATGGTCTATTAAACTCACGATATTTCTCTATAATTTGCTCTAAAGCCTGGATGTGGTCGGTAGTGCTGAAACCCTGGCGGAAGCCTGCTTGCTCTATTGGCTGAAACAATTCAATATTTTTTGTTATTCGTGTTGATATTATACCTGAGAATAATTTGTAAACGCAATTTAATAGGCTGATTGGCCTGTAATTTCCGATGTCCAATGGGTCGCCTTTTTTGAATAGCAGTATGATATCGGATTTACACCATTGTGCTGGTACTGTCTCTGTTTTTAATATCATATTGAATAATTTCGTGAATAGATGTACTAGAATTGGTGCCCCTAGTTTAATAACTTCATTGCTGAGTCCGTCTGGCCCAGGGCTTTTTTCATTCTTTAGATGTTTGATGTGTTTGTAAACTTCTTCTTTTTCTATTGGTTTGACAGATCTTGTATCAGGTTCCCAGTTAGTAATATTAAGTTCAGGTATTTGGTCATTGTCTTTTCTCTGGTACAAATCTTCATAGAAAATAGTTGCATGATTAATTACATCTTTTCTTGTTTTTGTTTCTTCTGACTGTCGTTTAAGTTTAGGTATCTACGATTTATTAATGCTTAGCTCCTTAAAACCTCTCTTTGTACTCCTATATTTATTTAGGTTATTTGTAATTATATTTTGTCTATGTTTTTGGTAATCTTTCCGAATTGATTTACTTGTTTCTTTGTATAATCTTCCTAGTTCTTTTTTCATATAAATATCCTTATGTTTGCAAAGAGTGAGTTCGGTTCGTCTTTTTATCAATTTTTTTGTGTCTTCACTGAATACTCTATGTCCGTTTTTGTCCTCTTTTTTCTGTGTCTTTAAGCTACTCGAGATAATATTTTCGATGATATTGTAATATGTTTGGATATCGGTATCGCTATTCAATTCATCTTCTGAGTTTTTAATGTTTACTTTTAAGGTTGTTATAAAGTTAGTAATTTCTTGTTCTGTTTTTGGAATATTTGGTGTCTTGTTGAAGTTTTTTCTACTAATTTTGGGAAGCTTTAGGACCATGGTGCCTCTTATTAATTTGTGATCTGAAGGAAAGCTTGTGTTAATTACTTCAAAATTCGTGAAAATTTTGTGATTGTTTGTCATAATATAATCTATTTCATTCTTAGTTTTCCCGTCGGGCGATAACCATGTCCATTTCCGAGTAATCTTTTTTCTGAAAAAAGTATTAATTACTGAGAGCTTGTATTGTAAAGCATATTCTATCAATCTTTCGCCCCTCTCATTACGTTCTCCATAGCCATACGTTCCCATAATTAAGGAGTCTTCATTATTTGGATATCCTATTTTGGCATTGAAGTCTCCCATTACTATTATTATTTTGTCATCAATAATAGAATGTGCCATATCTAAGTCCTCATAGAATCGGTTGTGTTCATGCTCACTGGATCTCTCTGTTGGAGCATAAACCTGGATTATTGATACCGAATGGTCTTCAAATTTTAATTGTAAAAGGGCTACTCTTTCAGAGATTCCTATAAAGTTTGTAATGTTCTGTTTATAATTTTTGTTTAGTAAGAATCCTACTCCATGGAGCCCTTTTGTTTGACCTATATAACATAAGATATAGTCATGATATTCTTCAATATTACATCCTAGTTTTCTTACTTCTGACAGCCCTAGAATGTCGCATTTAATATTTCTGAGTGCATATGTGAGTTCAAAATATCTCTCTAGTTTTGATAGGGATCTAACGTTGAAACTACCTACGTGAAGCGTTGTCAGGTTAATCATTTTAGGTTCATTTATTTTAGCTGGAGGGTAGTGGTCTGATTTCCCACGATGACCAGTCGGCTTGGGAAATGTTTTGGTCATATGGTTTATTTTAGGCTTACATGTTTTTTGGTTTCGGTGGCTGATGATTATTTCCTATGGTTTCTGTTCAGTTAAGGATAAGGTTGAAAAAGAGTTGCTTCTTCCCCTCATGATGTCAAAAGCATTTGTTCTATTTACCTTTGTGGAAGCGTTTTGCTTCTTTAGTTGGTTAATAGTGGCAGGAGAGGTAGAATAGTCTCTTTTGCGTTTTTCACTTCCAATCATACTTTTCTTGACTATAAGTTTGTCATAGCTAAGGACGGCGTAGTTGCCATTATTTCTTTCCTCTAAAAGCTTTGGGTGCAATTCTCTTCTCTTATCTAAGACTTCTTTTGGATAATCTTCGGAAATATGTATGTCTTTCAATTTTTTCTTGTCTTTCAGAATATCACGTTTTTGCCAATTGTTTACAAATGAAACTAATACTGGCCTTTCCTTCTTATTTTTATTATTTGGTTTCCCAATCCTTCGTACTACATTAATGTCTTTGAGGTTCAGAGAAATATCGAGATCACTACTTATTTTCTCTTTAAAAATTTTTACAAGTTCAGATGAAGATTCTTCGATTTCTTTTAGACCATATATAATTAAATTGTTCGCTCTACTGCCTCTTTCCAATGAAAAAATTTTGTCTTTTAAGTATTTATTTTCTGATTTTAATTGTTCAATTTCTCGAGTAAAAGGCACTAGTTTTTCATCTATCTGTGAAATAATCTCTTTTGTTTGTTTTGCCATCTCAATTTTCATCTGGTCAAAGAATAATTGCATATTATCCATCGCTATTACGGAAATAAGCAACCTTGATATTATTCGGAAACGAACGAATTTATTAAATTAGTAGGTGTGGAGTGACAGGTTTATGATTGGTCGTGTGTAGGGTCTTTAAGATAGGTTCTTTTATCTGTGGGTTCTGTACGTCAAATCTCAAGTGTCAAATGTCAAGCAAACTGTCGCTTAAATGACAATATGCTGTACTGTAAGTAATAATTGGCAGATTAACTTACTAGTTCAATTATTTATTTCATTAATTTTCATTTGTTCCGTAGTAGTTTCACTCTGTTATATTATTTTGTGATGAACTTTTACACTTTAAATATAATATTTACAAATCCTTTTGTTGTTTTGCACAATAATTTCACAGTTTTTGAATATATAAACGGAGCATTGAACTATAATGTGTTTATGTTTTGACAGCCGACACCGAAAAACCATAAAAATATATAAAAATATATAAAAATATATATACATATTATGTATATATTATGTCTCTGTTTAGCTATGGCAGAGCGGGGCCTCCTACTACACGCGTTTTATGCTTAAAAAGACCCCAGCTCTTATGATGATGTTTTAGTAGTAACTGCTAAAAAACAATTTTCAAAGTGTTTGTGTCATATCAAACGGATGACAAACGTTAGTTAGTAAAGTTAATTTAAACCAGACACCTACGCGGACAAATTGATAATATTTCTATTACTACAATTATCCACCACAAATACAATTAAGAAAAACTATGAAAAAAGCTGTAAAAACAATATTGTTAATATACTAACTCGTCGACGTTCACTTCGTATCTCATGTTTTTTAACAAGAGCGTCGTTATCTATCGTCCCGCACACGTATATTGCGGGACACACTACGTGAGACATTCTCGTGATGTCCCGCATCACGCAGGTGGCAACCCTACGTACATTAATTGTAACAGATACAAACTCGTATGTCTATTGGAATAAATAGAGCAAAAATATTACAGCACCAGCCATATAGCATTGGTTCATTTGATCCAGTTTAATATTAAGCTTGATGACGAAATCTTGTCTAGACGCTGTCACTTGTCAAATACGTACCTAACATTACATTAATTCAAATGCAGCAGTTCAATTATTGGTATATTATCTTCATAGATGGCCGTCACAATATCACAAGGAAATGAATATCAATTAAGTATTAAATAAGTAGTTCTAGGGGTATTTTTATGTAATAGGAAAGCGGGCCTCATGATGGCATATTGTTACAATCAGCGCCCATGTTTCATCACCAGTGGGATGCTCCTTTGCACAGGATGCAGGCTAGATTACGGATACCATAACGGCACCTATTTCTGCCGTGAAGCAGTAATGTGTGAGCATCACTGTGTATCGGTCTGAAGGTCGCCGTATCTAGTGAAATTACTGGCCAAATGAGACTTAAAATCTTATGTCTCAAGGTGACGACCGCAATAGTGCCGGTCAAAGATTTTGTGTTTTCCAAGAATCCTGAGCGGCACTGCTTCGTAATGACAGGGCGTATCAATTACCATCAACTGAACGTCCTGCTCATCTCGTTCCTTAATTTTCATAAAAAAAATGTTTTACTTGATACTCCAGAATGCTTTCGACTGTGCTGTTAGCTAACTATTAACACTTATCATCAGTTGGCAGGCTTACGCTCATCTGTTCTTCTAATCGCATAAAAAGTCATAAGTACTAAGTTTTTTCTGGTGTTAAGTGATCACCGCCGCCCATATTCCCTTGCAACACTAGAGGAATCACAGGAGCGATGCCAGCCTTTAAGGAAGGTGTACGCGCTTTATATGAAGGTACCCATGTCGTATCGTCCCGAAAACACCGCACAAGGAAGGACACACATCCAGATGGTGGGGATGATATCCTAATTTTCGTCGTGTAATAGCTCTTCAGAACACTCTCCGTGATAAATACGGTAGAAGACACACAATGAAGTGACGTCTCTACGCAGCGCCAAATGATATTGCCGTTCACAGAGCAGACATAATTCTAAGTGCCGCGGGCAAAAGGTTTTTCCACAACACACGTGGAAGGAATGTCCTTGACCCGCACCATGGACAAACCATACCCCTCCCGATAATGTGCGACCATTTTTGATTTGTCAATTTGCGGTAGCTACTTTAATATCCAAAATACTAACGAGCTGATTCCAAGTGCGTCGGCCCGGCATTTTTCTGACATGTCAATCAAATTCGGCTACAGTCACAATAGATTCACTTTTCTTTCTATACTGCTATAATTGCTAATAAGTACTCTAATATATTGTTAGTATATGGGATAGATGATCCTTAATAGCTAGTATACTAACAGCGGCAAATGCTCTACGGATGACTTTATTGATGATGCTGGCGTTACAACAGATATGGCCTGCCGATTATAGGCAGGATAGCCCTAGACGATTTATTGGATCTAGCTGCACACCAAATCCGCATAAATGTGGTTCATTTAATTAAATGATAAATTAAATTTTACTCCAAGCCAGACCTATACGCATATTGCCTATGTCTGTATAAATGTCTCCATAAGAGTGCGTAAATGAGAAAAAATACATTCGATCACGGCTTATGTATTGAGACGCCTTTTGGAATACGGACCATAGTGAATCATGACAGTTCTAGAATTAAAAAATTAAAACTATATCGGCCTTGCATTCTTTATTAATTAAATGAATTCCACTCACAAGGCCAACACCAATACAAACATAATATTACATTAACAATTATAACATTCACATGCTCTCGCCTTTTCCTAAAAATTAAATAGCCCTACTACAAAAAGGCGACCATTTATTTAAGACGTATATTTTCTTGAGATTCTTGCGCCCGTTTTCAGGTCTGAGGGATAATTTTTCGAATGTATGGTATTTTTTGACTTTCATTAAGTGATATCATACTCTGTTTTGAATAAAAATATTTGAATTTGAATTTGAAATTTGCCAATGTATGAGAAAAGGCCTCGAAAAAATTTGAAAAGAATGATACAACATTAGAAAAATCTATATTTCGACGGCCAATATCACAACTACAACGGTAGAAAAGGTAAAAAACATTACTGTGTTTCAGTCTGAAGGGCGCCGTAGCTAGTGAAATTACTGGGCAAATGAGACTTATCATCTTATATCTCAAGGTGACGAGTGCAAGAGTACTGCTGCTCAGAATTTTTGGGCGTATCAATTACTATCAGCTGAACTTCCTGATCGTCTCGTCCTTTATTTTCATTATTATTATTTAAAAACAAAAAGGTAGAAAGTGTTAATCATTTCGGTAGTGACGATCCGAAATTTTAATGTACGTGCATGTTTTTAATTTCTTCATAGATCATTACAACGCATTTTTGCACACAGACCCAAATCTGCAACCTGCAAGATGGCCAAATCTGAAAGAATGAGGAATAGCGAAAAGTTCTTAAAGGAGTCTGAGGAAAAATGCTGCACTGAATTGTACTAAAGCCGCTTTACAGACCATAACGTATTTTAAACATGGTAATATTATATAATCTCTATCGAAAGTTTAATTAGCATATTTGAATAAGAAAAATGTGCATTGCGGAGTACATTCTGTGGTCGCGAGCTCGCTAAGTGTTGCAAGATCAATCGATCCCCGAATCTCTCAAGATCGCCGGCAGTTAGTGTCGCCTTATTTTATTTATTTATCTAAATCAGAGAGATCTCCATATATACTAGTAAATGTATTAGTAACAATATTTCTTATGAACGATGTTAGTATTATTAGTCAAATATATTTATCAACCTAGAGCTAACTGTATCCAGTGTTTCTGGAAGGAACAGTTAGGTAGTTAGTCTGGTTGCAATCATCTTTAGGCCTTAACCTGTAACACCGTACTATTATTATTTATTAGAGAAATCTGTTCTAAAACAAGGTGAAATAATCTATTATAACCCAGAATAGTACTTAATATTATATCCGACGTATGACCTCATTTCATTACAATAGTTCTGAGTGATTGACAGTTCAGTACATAAACCGCCAACTATGATACATTATGACTATAGCGTTGATTACATTGATAGACAATATTGAAATATAGTTGTACTGCTTTCAATGTGTACTTATACCAGTAGGAGGCTCCTTTGCACAGGATGCCGGCTAGATTATGGGTACCACAACGGCGCCTATTTCTGCCGTGAAGCAGTAATTTGTAATGTAAGCATTTGTGTTTCGGTCTGAAGGGCGCCGTAGCTAGTAAAATTACTGGGCAAATGAGACTTAACATCTTATGTCGAGCGCAATTATAGTACCTACCACTCAGAAATTTAGGGTTTTTCTTTAATCCTGAGCTTGCCGCTCATTGTAATGAGCAGGGCGTATCAATTACCATCAGCTGAAGGTCCTGTTCGTCTGGTCCCTTACTGGCACAAAAAAAGTCCAACAATATGAATTATGAACATTATCATGACAAAATAAAAAAAAATAAGTACATAGATAAGTTAGCAAGTAAGTAATCTGTAAATCTTTTTTTTTCTTGTTATTATCTGTTAGAATAAGTCCTGTTTTTATCAAGCTTGTTTGTTAAGCGTGTTTTGTTGCGCTGTAGTTATTGTTTCACTTAATCACGTATGCCACGTCCACATCCAGTAGACTCAATTGATAAATAGTATTTTTGTATATTTTACTACTTTGCAATCCATACAATTGTAGTCAGTCAAAAAAAAAAGATAAGACTTAGTCTTGCAACACGGCTGCATTACCCCTTGACTTCGCTGGAACGTGAAGACCATTCCCGTTCCCCTTTCACCCCTTCGTGTTCGTCCTGTTGTGTCAGAACGGTTCGCAGTTACATTACCGTTAGTTTCATGTCGTGATACCTTCATGCTTTCTAACTGCTTAGTTTTTGAAGTTTTCATTGTTACGTTTTGACTTTTGTTCTTAATATTTCTGTAGTTTCTGTTATTCTGTGTCGTTATAACAGAAAAATAAATACTTTTTTTACTTAGCACATGATTTTTTCATTGATTTTTCATCATTATAATAATCAAAATCACAACAGAACACTTTTACATCAATCTATAACACTGAAAAAATAAATCGTAGTTTATTTATTTAATAATACCTTAGTTATTTTCGTTTTGCACACCGTAACAAAGCAACGACGCGACGTCATCGACGTCAGATCCAGATATAATCTTTCACTCCTATTAATTAAATAATACAAGAAAACTTATTGAACACGGCGTTCTTTTGCAGAAATCCATAATTATCTAAATGTTATGAGTTATCTAATATACGCGCAGAATGCACCTAAAACCCAACCGCACGGGTTACAGTTAGGGGTTAAATACGCGACCCCCCCTGAAGAAATGGTCCAAGACTAAATCGGGATGAGAGACTCTCTTTCTTATTCTTCTTCAGAGTTCGGCGACTAAACATTTCTTGAGGATGCCTCGTGTAGAGGTTAAATACTTCTTGAGTTGGTTGTTGTAGTTTTACGTTGCCGATTTAAATCTATATATACACGGACCAGTAAAAAAAGAAGGACTCGGCGTTGTGATATTAGCAAGTGAAGCACCTTTATGCTAGTGTGTGTGCGGTTACGGGGTATACCAGTTACACAATTTTTTCTCCCTTAAATAATCATATATCCACAAATACTTTTATATTATTGTAATAACACTTTTTCACAACGCACGACGACATTTTAAAAATATTTTATTGCGACGCAAACTGATCTGTCACAGACGATGGCAAATCTCATAATGGCGGCCGATTGGCTTGTATTAGTGTAAGTGTATGCGTGGGGCTATTTATTTACACGTTTACCGGCTGGTTTTGGTGCCTCACTGTTATGAAGGGTGACACGGAGTCCTTATTTTTTTTCTCGTCCGTGTATATATATAATCCGCGACACCAGGAGTCAAGAGATGCGTTGCCTGCCTTAATTCGTGAGTGCGCTCTATGTCACTGTGCGAGCAGTCGCAGCAAGGAGTTTCTCGCAAAACGCAAAAAAAAACATTTGTTGATTGCCAGTCATCAACATGATACAAGTGGAATGTCGCATTTAGGTGAAATTCGGCTGTAAGTATATAATATAGTCAATGCCCTTTTCTCCATACGACCAATCCACATAATCATTTCTTTTTTTTCAATTTTAATTAGGCATTACAATAACAGTTAATTAAATTTAACAAAATGTTTGGGCATTTAAAAAAATATTATATTATGTGAAACTTGCAGTACAACACTAGAAGCCAAAGAGTATGAAACATTTAAGATTCGTAATTTTTTATGTAGGTATTAATAAGAAGGTTATAATTGTGCTAAAATTATTCAGAAAAGATTTGATACTTCCTAGTATTAAGTAATTCATAATGATAATAAATATGCATTATTATGTGGGTAACTTAATTATTAATACTTATCTCTGATTATATCTACCGAAATTTAATTAATTTCGATTTTATACACTGCAGTGTGGAGTAACAATAACGATATTAAATAAATAGACGGTAGAGCTTAAGCATAATCATAAAAAAAATATTTAAAAAAAAACACATAATTCACCTAAATATATCAAGAAATTTAGTAGCGAAAAAGGGCGGGAAACTTAAGATCGGTCGCACGTAATTTTGTTAATTTTTCATTTTATTTTTAAATTTCATGTAAATATTTTGATATTTTGATCAGATAAGTTGTAGATTGTATATATTTTAGTAGTTAGTTTTTATTAAAGTGTTAATTTGTGTAAATTTCATCCTATTGGTAAGTCTTCTTCTTCTTCTTCTTCACTTTTATATGATATGATGGACCCCCCGGATGATCCTGGGGGGACAGCCCCTGATATAGGTCATGTAGTGACAATATCTAATAATGACGAAGGTAGCACGATGGATACAGATGGTTCTGTGTCTCAGACATCTAGTGGCCGTAAAAGAGTGTCAGCTCGACCCAGAATATGCAGACACTGTAATAAAAGACGACGAAAACACCGTGGTGATAAAAAGGATATTAAGGAAAGTGATTGCAAATGTGTAGACATTAGTGACAAACAAATTCTTTCCAAAGTTGATTCCTGCAATAATTCTTCTATAGTAGTAGAGACCATACAAAAAAATAACACAGACACTCCACAACAGCCACAGCCCCCTGTTGCAAGGCTGTTATATAACTCATTAGATGCTGCTCCTTTTGTTGTACACATTCAGAAACAGTATTCATCTCCCGATGATAATGTTACTTTACATCCAGTTACATTTGGTCGTTTTCTCAAAAGAAATTCTATTAAAAATATTGTGAATGGAAGTTTAAAAAGGATAGGCCGGAATAGGTTATCTATTTCTTTTTCTAAGTACCAAGATGCAAATGACTTTGTTGAAAACAAAAATTTAGAAAATGAAAAATATAAGGCTTTTATTCCATCATTTTCTGTGAGTAGAATAGGAATAGTCAGAGGAGTACCAGCTGAGCGGTCTGAAGAGGAAATAAAAGATAATGTTTCTGTTCCTATTGGCTGTGGCCCAATCATAAAAATTAGGAGAAAACGAAAGATGATGATTGATGGACAAAACCATCTTAAATGTACTGAGTCTGTGGTATTTACTTTTGATGGACAGTTTTTGCCTAAACGAGTATATATGTGCTACACTTCTCTTACTGTAGACTTGTATATATATCCTACTATTCAATGCTACAATTGTTGTCGGTTTGGTCATGTGAAATCTCAATGCAGATCTAAACCAAGATGTTTTAGATGTGGTCAAGGACATAGTGGTGATAACTGCTCTGTTCAAGATGATTTTATATCTTGTTGTTTATGTAAAGGTTCCCATATTGCAACTGATAAAAAATGTTTAGAATATGAAAGACAAAGAGCTATAAAGGAATCAATGGCTAAAAACTGTATTTCCTATTCAGAAGCTTCAAAGATACATCCATCTGTCTCTCGAATTTCATATGCAGTTACATTACTCTCATCACCTAACATCACTCCTAATACTTTTCCAACCCAGCATCAACATTCAACACCTAAAGCTATAAACAATACTTCATATAAAAAAACTGTTTTTGTTAAACCAAAGCCTCCACCTACACTTAGCAAAGGATATGACAAATCTGCTCACCAAGAAATTTTAAGGGATTTTAATATTCCCCAACCCTCTAATGGATGTGCATTAATTAACAAAGAAAATGAAAATCCTTTGGAATCCTCAGTAATTGATTTAATTATTTCTCTTATAAAATCTCTTAGTCAATCAAATGAATTTTCACCGTCCAACGCTGCCTTATTAGTTTCTGCAATTACTCAAATTTATAAACCAAATAATGGACAAAGTTCTTCAATGGAATTGTCAAAGCATCACTCCTAAAAAAAGTGATCTTATTTATTTATTAAATAAATATAAACCTTATATCTGTGCTCTTCAAGAGACATGGTTGAAACCAGGATCTTTATTTAAGATTCGTGGTTATTCATGTCTCAGAGAAGATCGTGTGGATGGGCATGGCGGAGTAGCCATGCTTGTGAAACACCCTCTTTCCTTTTCTCTCTTCTCTATTCCTTCTCACATTAATGATTTTTCTATTATTGCTGCTTTAGTTGAAAATATCTGTTATGTATCTATTTATATACCTCATCCTTCTTCTGCAATCTTAAATGAAATTAAAGATATTATTTCCATTCTTCCGAAGCCTTTTATGATCCTTGGTGATTTTAACTGTCGCCATGAATCCTGGGGTTACTTATCTTCTAATAGTTATGGTAACACATTAATAGATATATTTGATTCAGTGAATTTGTGTATATTAAATGATGGTCGTCCTACACGACGTTCTCATCCTGACGAGGGCCCAAGTGCTCCAGATTTAACAGTCACTACACCTAATCTTGCTTCTTCTTTGTCCTGGGATCCATTACGATCTACTTTTGGTAGTGATCACTTCCCACTATTATTATCATTTCCAACCTGCAATAATAACAATAAAGTATTACATAAAACTTATTCTCCTCGTTTAAAATATAAGCTTAATGATGTTGATTGGGATTTATATAAAGATCTAATAAAAAACAAAATTATTACACTTCCAAAAATTAATCCAGGTACAGAATCTCAGTGTGCAGATTCTTTAGCAAAAATCTTTATTGAGGTTGCCAATAAGATATTTCCAAGTAAAAATAGCTCTTTGGGTTTTATTCCTTCTCCTCCTTGGTGGGATAACGAATGTACTGAGGCAGTAAAGAGAAGAAAATATGCTGAAATTACATACTGTCAATGTTCCACTGATGAGAATTTTGAAATTCTTACAAAGAGTATGTCAGAAACTTCAATATTTCTAAAGAAAAAGAAATTTGATGGCTGGAAAAATTTCTGCTATTCAATATCACCTGATGTCAAACCATCTCTTGTATGGCAAAATATAAGAAGGTTTAGATCTGCATACAAAGATTCATCTCCAAAATCAATCCCTTTTCATTTAGTTAATAGCTTTTTAGATAAATTGGCTCCACCTTTCGTTCCTGAAGACTTAATAATTGTTTACCCTGTAATAAATATAAATAATGATAACTGTTTTGGTTTAAACAGTATATTTTCTCTCACTGAACTAAAAGGTGTATTGTCTCATGTTAAGGATTCTGCTCCTGGGCTGGATGGTATTCCGTATTCCTTTATCTCTCATTTAGATGATGATGCTTTATTTTATTATTTATCTCTTATAAATTCCATAGTGACATCTGGTAACATCCCCTCCACGTGGAAACGTCAAGAAATAATTCCCTTACTGAAACCTAATAGGTGTTCTTCAGACCATTCTGCCTATCGCCCAATCGCACTTTCTTCTGTTTTGATGAAAATTACAGAACATCTTATAAAAAATCGTTTAGAATGGTTTCTTGAGCATAACGGTCTATTATGTGAATCCCAATTCGGCTTCAGACGTGGGAAAAGTACTATTGATAGCTTAAGTATATTCATTTCTGAAATTCAGTTATCATTTTCAAATAATAAATCAGTAATAGCTGCGTTCTTAGATATAAATTGTGCCTATGATAATGTCGTAATAAGTATTTTAAAGAGTAAGCTTTTACAACTTAATATACCTCTGCTATTAACAAATTTTATCATAAACATGCTTTCCGAAAGATACATAACCCTGAAAGTAGATGACAGGAAGTCAATTACTCGACTTGTTTCAAAGGGCCTCCCCCAGGGATCAGTACTTAGCCCAATATTGTATAATATTTATACACACGATTTAAAATCATCACTTAATAGTGTAAATGTTCTTCAGTATGCTGATGATCTATTAATTTACTGTCGTGATATTTCTATTGAAAAAGCTAGTTCTTCTATAACACAACCGCTGATAAATTTAAAAACTTGGTTGGACTTAAACGGCCTTGATCTATCACCTGAAAAAAGTACAATAGTTTTATTCACGAGATCAAGAACTCCTCCTCCTATTTCTATATTTTATGAGGGTTATCAGATTCCAGTTAAAGATAATGTTAAGTTTTTGGGAATTGTCTTAGATTCGAAACTAACTGGTATCCCACATTGTGATTACCTAAATGCTAAATGTGAGCGTACTCTTAATATTTTAAGATGTCTGTCAGGTGTTTGGTGGGGTGCGCACCCTTTTTGCATGAAATTGTTATATAATGCTCTTATAAGAAGTATATTAGATTATGGTACATTCTTGCTGGAGCCTGGTAGTGTTAAGGCATTTAAAAAACTAGATCTCATACAGTCCAAAGCTTTACGAGTAGTTTCTGGTGCTATGCGGTCAAGTCCTATCAATGCTCTTCAATTAGAATGTGGTGATCCTGCACTACATCTACGTCGTCAATATTTAGCAGACAAATTTATATTCCGATCTTTTCAGTTTCTTAACCACTCTCTTTATAACAAACTTCAGAAACTTTCTCACTATATAGATTCATCTGCATATTGGTCAAATAAAAAACCACCTTGTCTAATCAATAGTTTTAAGAAATTTATCAACATAAAAGCTCCTATTCATCGATCCATTAATTATCCTCTTTTCAGTACTAGCTTTGAAGCATTAATGTTGCTTCCAGAAATTAATTTTAACTCAGATTTAAATAAGCACGATATTAGTACAAATTTTTCGTTTAATCTTCTTAAAAATACTGTTTGGGTTGATTACCATCATATTTACACAGACGCGTCTAAACATTCCTCCTCGGATCCCGTTGGTGTAGGTGTCTATCACGCTCAATTTAAAATATCACAGAAAATTAAACTTCCTCCGGAAACATCGGTGTTTACTGGGGAATGTTATGGTATTTTTAAGGCTATTGAATATATTATTCTATTTAAACTTCCAAAAACAATAATTTTCTCTGATTCAAAAAGTGCCTTACAGTCTCTCAATAGGTTCCCATTTAAATCAAAAAACATTTCTTCTGTTGTCATAGAAATAAGAAATCTATTAAATAAATGCAATCACTTTTGTCTTTCTGTGTTGTTTGTATGGATCCCCAGCCATAGCGACATTCCTGGTAATATAAAAGCAGACCAACTAGCTAATGAAGCCGTGGTCGATGGCGACATTTTCCCTTATAAAGTTTTTTGCCAGGATCTAGGTGCTCTTCCTATAGTTCACCTTCAGGATTGTTGGAATAGACTTTGGACTGAAACTGGTCAATCAAAAGGCAGGAAATATTTTAACCTTCAGCCACTTATTTCATTTAAACCATGGTTTTTCCGTGCCAAATGCAATAAGTTAGTATGTTCTTCTATCATAAGAATGCGTTTGGGTCATGTTTGCACTCCTGTTCATCTTAATAGATTAGGCATTGTATCTACTGACATGTGTGAATGTGAATCCGATAAATGTGATCTAGATCACATTTTCTTTTCATGTTCTCTATACGACCGCTCCTCATTCCTGAATGATCTAATATCTCTTAATGTTCCTTTTCCTACCTGTATATCCCGTCTAATTATGTATCCATGTAAATTTTATAAAATATTGTCATCTTTCATTCTTCAGAATCATATTAAAGTTTAAATATTTGTAATGTTGTGTAAGTAGCAAGTATATATATGTACATTTATGAAATTTTTAATATCCGTTTCAATCCTCTTTCTACTTATCTGATCCTTTCCCGTGTTCCGTATCCTTTTTTAACTTAGTTTCCCAATCTTTTAATTTCCGTTATTGGCAAAAAGTAAACGCTATTGCCAAAAGAAGAAAAAAAAAAAAATTTAGTAGCAGCGCGCTAGTAGATACCTGACTAGTGATTTTATACTGACTTATACATGTCCCACGCCCAACCGTAGCCTTTTAGAACTCGTTGATGAGCAGCGCTTATGGATATTTATTTCTTTTTATATATAATATGTCTGTTTTGATTTTGATTAATTTATATGATAACATTACTAGGCTATTATAATATTATCTTTGTCTCAAAGTGAAGGTTGGATTTTTCCCAATATCCTGAGCGGTACTGCATTTTAATATACAGGGCGAGCCACTAACTTAGGTGTGTACTTGCTGGTCTCGTCATCTCTTAAAAAAAGCTTGAGGTCTACTTATTACCAATAAAGCTACGTCTGTTTTATATATTACGTAAGATTGGTCTGTGTGTATAAATGTTAGCATGCGGTTTTATATTTCTTTGAGGATAAAATCATATTATATCAATAATTCTAGGCACAGTATAGTATTGATTTTCCTGCAAGAAGAATAATAATTTCGGCTTTAACAAATCACGAAAAGATTAGGAATACGATAGTACCTATACCTACCTACTACGATACTGCAAACAATAAAAAAACTTGTAGAATATACATAAGTTTAGGTTTAGGTATATGTAGTTACCCAATTATTATGCTATTCCAATGTAAGGTCACCCACATCCTAAGACTATAAGAAATAAAATTAACAAAATTATGCAGATATGTCAATAATTAATCAGATTAATAAATTCCTAATTATTAAGTGCTACATCTGAATGCAAGCCGGCTCTAATGAGAGCATGTTCAACGAGTTATTGAGTCAAATCAATCACTTTTTACCATTAAATTAATTATTTTCATGATAATGGCTTCATATTTAGTTGTTGATTACGACGTTAAAATGGTGTTAATACCTATCTTGCCCGTGCGTCAATAAATTCTCTAATAGAAATTATGTATGGACACATCAAAGGAAAAACAAATTTGTTGTTTTTATTTAATTTAGCAGCATTTTCCTATTTATTAACCTTTTAAACCTTCTCTGGACTTCCACAAATAATTCAAGCCCAAAATTAGCTTAATCGGTCCAGCCGTTTTCGAGTTTTAGCGTGACTAACGAACAGCAATTCATTTTTATATATATAGAATAGAATAGATAATCCCACAGAGAACAACCTATTTAGTTATCTCGAAGGGAATTTATTAATAATATAAAATGGGTAGTCTATTGTGGGGAACCCAGTATATATATATATATATATATAATTAAATTAGATTAGTCGAAACATCAGCTCAAAAATTCACAGATACATAAAACAGATACGCACGACGCGTCTCATACACACACAATACAACACAGAAACAGTTTAACCTTCTATTAAAGATGTGTTAAGTAAAATGCAGTTGCAAATAATTTGGTCAATTAAACGATTTAAAATATTTTCACGTTGCGTTGTTAAGAAAACATCATGGAGAGGAAGTGATTTGACTCGGGAGTTAGATATTATTAGATAACTACTAAGAAAATAATCAAAAGTAATCCCTACTTAAGATTATAAATGTGAATGTAAGTTTGTTTGTTCCCGCTTCCACGCCTAAACTACTCAACCGATTTTGATCAAATTTTATAAAGAGATTAGAGCTTGAAAAAGGACATAAGCTACCTTTAATTGCGATAAAATAAATGGAGGGGTTGAAATAGGGGATGGAAGTTTGTATGGGAATTCATCGAATTTGGAGATAAACCCATAAACTTTGTATTTAGGCACTTGACAAGAAGTAATTTATAAACATTTATTCGAGCATTTTTAAAACTTTGACCTACATGGGGATGAAATAGGATATTAAAGTTCGTAGGGAAAAACTATTACAGAGACTGTCGATAATAACAAGGGATATCCGCTGTATCATAGAAGAACGCCACCAGCAGCGGAATTAGCAGTTTGTATGTAGGTATGTATTATTTTCAAAGTATCCTAAAAATGAAAATGCTGCACAAAGTAACTTTTCCACGCGGACGAAGTCGCGAGTAGAAGCTAGTAGTAAATAAAAGTACCCAATAGCTTAAGATAATTTTGTTCAAGCGTTGTTGTTTCAAGCACAGAATATATTAAAAATGTACAAAGTCCCCGCCTCTGGAATAAGCCCTGTGTTGAACTGTTGGAATCCTTCGCTTTCCTCAGGACTCTGCACTACTTAACGCATATTCGCTCAGAAGTTTAAAATCAAACCCAACCAGTGGTCCCATTCGCAAAGACGTTTATTCCAAACACGCCTATTTCTGCCGCGAAGCAGTAATGTGTAAGCATTACTGGGCAAATGAGATTTAACATCTTGTGTCTCAAGGTGACGAGCTCAATTGTAGTGCCGCTCAGAATTGTTGGGTTTTTCAACAATCCTGAGCGGCACTGCATTTTAATGGGCAGGACGTATCAATTACGATCAGCTGAATGTCCTGCTTGTCCTGTCCCTTATTTTCATACAAAAACGTCGTCCATTAACGTTCAATAACGGCCCATTAATGTACATTCCATATTTTTCTTCTTCTTTTTCTACTATAATAATGTAGGCCTAAAGCTGAGGCTGTGTATCATCTTAAATACGTCCAATTCTCCCCGTGACCCGTTTTCTGATGTTTTCAACGCATTTACAATTTTCCTCTTGGCGCTTCACAACCCCAAGAATGCCATTCTAAAACCTTCTTAATATAGGAGGATTTTCTCTACGTCAACATTCAATTTACATAACAATTTATTGAATTAGCTTCTATATTGCGAAAATTTAAGATATTCCAACTGTTATGAGATTTTCTTGGGTGCTTATTCCGCTATTTCTTTCACCAATTCGACACGTGTTTTGACACGTAGTCTTGTTTCAAAATTCAGCGAGTCAACATCTCCTGATGATGCCACGTGTAGAGGCGAAAAACGTATCGAATTGTTGAATTAACTCTCAAGGAAAACTCATAACATTAGGATCAGTAAATTTTCTTTCTATGGGCTCAGGTGTGTTGCACAATGCATCATAAATGGTACATTGCGAAGTTATTTATGTACCTACATAACTACTTACATATTTTGTACAAATTTCGATATCATTTTATTTTCAAAGCTACCATTGTGTAATTTCGACCTCCTTTAACAAAATTAAAGATAACGTGTTGCGTTAACTTATTTTATTGATATTTTAATAGCATGTTCTTTTTTATTTAGTGATATTATCTTGTACACAAATAGGGTAAAGAAAAAACATCGATTAATGTAACGTACATGATAATGGTGGCAATGTATATCTCGCCAGTCAGTACGTACATTTTGTCTCCCAAGTAGAGGTCTATGCAGTTCTGGATTATACCTACCTACCTGGAAAAAACAACTGAAAATATAAAGATTCTAATAATATTGGAAATTCAGGCGATCTGCAAATCAATGTATTCTGGCACTCAATCTTAAGGTGGGTCCAAAAGGGTTAAGATGAGATGCGTGTCAAGATACTATAAAGCCAAAGGAAAAGAAGCGGTTGTCTCATTTAGGTGTAGAAAGGGCTCCTGAAGGACCTGAGCAATTCTATGGGGTGTGGCGATGGACCACATTACCTTATCTACATAACCGGGCCAGGAACTGTATAACTAAAATCGTACCTGCCTAATAGCCCGGCAACGCATCTCTTTTTCTCCGATATTGTGGATGAATTGCCCGATTGCCCCGTCTAATCTTAAAAAGCTACCAGAGAAGTGGACGAGGAGAACTAACGAGCGTACGGGTCACCTGGTGCTAAGTGATCACCGCCGTCCACATTCTCTTGCAACACCAGAGGAATCACAGGAGCACTGTCGGGCTGTTAGACAAGTCTACGCTCTTTTTTTGAAGGTACCCAAGTCGTATGGTGCTGCAAACATCGCACAAGGAAGCTCATTCCATAGTGTGATTGTACTTCGAAAGAATGTACGTAGAAGGTTCCTTGAAAACCTTTACCTTTCATAAGCTATATAGTACCTATTTTAAAAGTAAAAAACAACTCAAAATTTATTTTGATACGAATTTAATAAGTTGTTTTGTTACCAAAAGCAGACAATTTTTATATTTTTATTAAATGATTATACATCATTTATAACACTGAACACTTGGTACGTTGTCCATTAACCCTAAAAAACATACAGTATTCCGAGCTATAGTTATTATCAATTAAATAATGTTACTAATTAAATTTGTCACAACGAAACTATGTAACCTTGCAATACCCATTCGTTTTTAAAATACATTCTATATCTACCGGTACACAAACGTAAATTATATTATCTATTAATTATCCAATGATCACTAATATAATATGTGCCAGCGATATTATTGTGATACAGACCGAAATCGCCACGCAGATGCAATAAAATAAGATTTAATGTTTTATCTTTGTACTTTTTTCGTTCCCAAACTGATTATGAATAAACTTTGCTAGATAGGGTCAATGTAGTTTTTAATTGAGAAAATCTCTATGCTGGCTTTCTCGTCTAGTCCCAGATAACTTTACATATATATGATTGTAAATATGCAGTCACATTTATTTTGGACAACGGATTTATAGTAATATTAATATTTTAAAAAATATTTCCTAAAATGTTGTTAGTATTTTAAATTGAACTTCTACCAATTAATTTTATTAAAATAATTGGTAATTAATTATCATCCATTGGTTGTGGTTCGGTAAGCGCATAGGTAACAAGAGGCTTATGGTAGTTGAATCATCAGTAATTAATGGTCTGGTTGACCGACGTGCGCGCGCTTCGTAAAAATTCACTTTTGATAATTTTTCACTAACCCAATAATTGTACTATTATGTAATTTTGCTATTTTTAAATTTTTTTTAGCTTCTTTCCAGCTGCTTTTAGCTAATTACAGATCTCTAATTTGATAGTTCATACATTTGAAAGGTTATAATATTGTTGACAAACTTAAAAATTATACTGGCAGTTATTTGATGATGATGGACTTTGCAATTTTAGATATTATGTTATTATTGTCATGACATTGTCGTACTTGTCACTTGGATCTCCATAAATCGATTAAGTAATATTTTCATTTTAAAATACCACCCACTTCGATGGCTGTGACACCTTCCAAGGCCTTCAGGGAATACAAGAGCTTTGGCACATAAGAACGAGTACGTTCTTGTGTCAAAGAATATATTGGGATGGTACTGACTACAAATTCGAATTCAAATGTGTTTATTCAAAATAGAATGTGACATCACTTATTGGAAGACACAAACAAAAACTACCACCCATTCCAAAATGAATGCCTCAGATCTGAGAAGAACGGGCGCAACAAACTCAACGGGCTTTTTATTTTCATCGACAAAATATGTTTACAAAGTAATATTGTATAATTAAACTTATTATTTAATAGCCTGCGGGCGATCACTCCATTCCCAATGTATGGTAGCATTAAGAAAGTAATTTATGTTATAGTAACCTTTACCACACAAACGATTTTTAACAATTCCTTTGAATAATGTAATACTTTTGTTTTGAACATTTTCTGGGATCTTGTTGTTAAAGCATATACATCACAAGTACTTGTGTACACTTTAATAATTAATAGTCAATTAATTCTATTGTGGTAGGTAAATCGTATTCTGAGGCGTGTACTTTAGGATCTTCCAAACTATTCTAAGTTCGACCTTGTATACGTCACACGCCGAAAGGTTTCGAATTAGAATACTGAATAGGTAACAGTCACAGACAGTCTAATTTCATATTCTTTCATATGCAATAATTGCGTAGATACAGATAATTAAAACTACTTTTAAAATATAAATTGCGGTCATATGAAATAAAATATTCTGTAATTGGTAAATTCATTGTCAGTAGGAATATTAACTATATTCTAAGTTCTAACGTTATAAATAGCGAAAAAATCTTGATTTTTTATGAAAAAAGCGTTTAGTTTAAGAAATCTTTCAGGGCAATAAAAGTACCCACGAATGTGGACGTTTCTGGTTACGATAATAACTTGTAGAAACACATAATTATTTAGGTACTTAAGTATAATGTTATATTTTGTACCATCGCACACTTCTCATCGAATACCATTTTCCCCCAATATTTCTAAACATCCTGAATATTTTTTAACCCTGAAGTGGATGAGAGATGGACTTGGTGACCTTCCACATCTCACACCCATACAGCAATAAGGTCTTCACGTTGGACCGGAATATACTAGAGATAACCTTTATTCATAACATAGACATTACATAAGCCTTTCGTTTTTTGATGAGATGAGTGTAAATTGAATTTATTTATAAGCCCCGTATTTATTCTAGTGGGATTGTCAAGTGAAAGTAGCTGTCGTGTCCAGTTTGTTAATTTGGAACCGTTAAGAGATATTTTATTTTAAACATAAGATTAACATTTTATGAGAACTTAACTAAAAATCTTATGTTAAGACTCGTTTGACGTAGCGCACTAATAGCAGGTGCGAGTTTGTGATCAATATAATAACAATAACAAATCTGTTTGTTTATTTATTCCCGATAATACCCGAAACAAGTGCAACTAGGAACTTTATAGTTATTTCGGGTATTTTTATTTTAGAATGTTTATTCGGTTTCGCGCAGTAAAATTAAAACATAAATTATTTGTGTTCTACTTGTATTTACTTATACATATATACCTACAATTCACAATATTCAATTTATATTAATATAATTCAAGATAAAGTTAGGTTTATAATACTATAAAAGTATTAAATATATGAGTCGAAAATTAACAATAATTACTGTAAGACTATAGTCTTACAGTAGTTAGTATTGCCCTACTTCTAGAATATTACAATTTTTACTTTATATATGCTTCACCTGTATGTACCTACCTATCTATGTAACGGATAGGTACTTTTAAATGTAGAACTGAAACCTTTGCATACTTATCAAAAACTGACGACAATAAAAAATTTTTTAGCAATCTCTGTCACTTTAAGTAGCGGGTTATGTTTTTTGTATGAAAGTGAATCTTTAAACGTAATTTTCGACCCCTTCGTAACGTCGGATTAATTAATAACTTTGCAAACTTGTGAACGACTGATGACAATTTGTCACTTTTCTTTTTATGAAAATAGGGGACGAGACGAGAAGGACGTTCAGCGGATGGTAATTGATACGCCCTGCCCATTACAATGTAATGCCGCTCAAGATTCTTGAAAAACCCAAAAATTCTGAGCAGCACTCCAATTGCGCTTGTCACCTTGAGAAGAAGATGTTAAGTATCATTTGCCCAGGAATTCCACTAGCTACGGCGCCCTTCAAACTGAAACACAATAATGTTTACACATTACTGCTTCACGGCAGAAATAATCGCCGTTGTGGTACCCATAATCTAGCCGGCATCCTGTGCAAAGGAGCCTCCCACTGGTATAACTTAACGCGAGTAAAACAAAATGTATTGAATCCTCCCCACCAAATGTAAAAAAATTCAACAAGTATAATTTTAAATAGGGTTTTTTTTCAAACTTGTAGATTCTACTTCGTTTCTTGGAATAGTATTAGATGAAAAGCTACAAGCTACAATGAAAAGCGATTGCCTCAATATGAGCACCCTATTGAGGCAATCTTAAACAAACTCAGTGCTGCTACTTTTGCAATCAGAAGAATTAAATGTCTTACTGACTAAAACAGCGAGATTGATGTATTTCAGTTATTTCCATCGCATTATGTCATATGGAATTTTGGTATGGGGGTAAAGCAGCTGATATCGATACAATAGGTATTTGTTTTACTAAAAAGGGCGATTAGGGCCATCTCTCATCTGAATTCTAGAGAATTCCTTAGAAAACATTTCAAAAAATAGGTATTCTTACAATAGGAAGAGAAGCTGAGCGGAGTTCCCATCGGGTGACTCCAATTGAATTCTGTGTTAAATTGTTCCTCGGCCATTTCTGGACCGATTTAAAAAAAATTGAACTCATAGAAAGCTTTCGAAATTTTCTAGGTTATTGTCGAGGAAGAATTTTCAATTTCGACTCGATTCAATTATTATAATTAAAAACAAACATAATTTACGAATAATTCTAAATTAACACGCGCTATTTATATTTATTTAAAAATTGAGCCGATTGATCAAAATCTCGTTTGATTATTTTGTTTTGTTTCTGCACACAGACTTAGTTTACCTCGCTTCGCTCAAATATACGCCGCAGCGGAGCGGTACGACGAGCGACTGCAGCATCCTAGATGATGTCCTCCCAGACGTATCCGTCGACAGCGACACCCTTAGCTCGTCTTCGTCTGGGCTCTTGCATGAGCGCGAGCATCACTCGCAAAACCAAATTTTGTTTTGAAGGTCCTATTGCAAGAAGCGCAGTAAAGAGACCCACATGAATTGCGAGTATAGTTGTAGGAGGGCTTGGGTCGAGTTTTATGGATCAGGCGTTTGGCGTCAAGGTCTTCAAGACGGGAACGCTTAAAGTTTTCTATACCCGTGTTGACAGCAGTTCGCCACTCCGACCTCTGCGTTGCAAGCTCCTCCCATGACTCACTAGACATGCCAATAGCAGTCAAGTGGCGTTGTAACGCAGAAACTGTCCTCCAGGCTTTCGTTTACCTGAGCTAAGCTCAGAGTAAAATACCTTTTTTGGTAATCTGGAAGACTCCATGCGTACAAGGTGTCTACACCAGCGTAGTTGGCCTTTCATTAGCATACACTCCATTCCAGCGAGTTTAGCTCGACGTAGAACCTCCATCGTTTCAACCGTCATCGTTCATCGTTCGAACCTTTGGCACACGATCCTGCCATCTCACCCGAAGACACTTCATGTGGAAGGTATCAAGGCGTCTGATATCTCCCTTGTAAAGACACCAGGTCTCCGAGGCATAGAGCAACAATGGTAAGATTATGGCCCTGTAGACAGCGAGTTTTGTGTGGAGTTTCAGGTCATGTGATTTCCAAACTCGTCGGTTAAGACCACCGAAAGCTGCAGCTGCTTTGGCGCAGAGATCTCAGACTCTAGACGATTATCACTGCGCAAAATAGTTCCAAGGTACCGGAAGGTACCTACTTCTGGCAGTGGTGTTCTTCGTAGGTAAACAACACCATCGTCCGCAGATTTACCTTTCGCAGGTTGTTTTAGAATCTAGGTCTTAGAAGCACTGATTACTAAGCCGAATTTACGACAGGACTCATCTAATAGTCGTTCAAACTGTCAGCCATAAGGCAGACATCGTCGGCATACAGAACATCTATTACTGAAACAGAGTCTATTTTGCGTTTTGCTCTGAGACGTGCGAGGTCGAAAACGCTTTTGTCGCGGACATTTATGGTAATCTTGTCATTACAGCTTTTAAGAGCGTCATTCATTACTGCAGCGAAGTAGATAGCGAAAAGGGTCGGAGCCATTACACAGCCTTGCTTGACACCGCTAGTGACCGGGAACTGGTCTGTAAAGTTGTTTTCGTGACGCACACGGGCTGTCATGCCTTCGTGGAACTGGCGCACTAAATTGACGAACTTTGCAGGACAGCCACATTTTTCTAGAACAATCCAGAGGGCGGTCCTAGAAACACGGTCAAAGGCCTTTTCCAGGTCCACAAAACATAAATAGAGGTCGCGGTGTTGTTCAAAACTTTTTTCTTGAAGTTGCTTGACTACAAAGATGGCATCAACCGTACCTCTTTTAGGTCTGAACCCGCACTGGGTCTCCGGAAGGAAGCATTCAGCTAAATTACTAAGGCGACTATTGATGATGTGCGCCAGAATTTTGCCAGCTGTGGAAAGCAATGCAATGCCTGTAAACGAGCCACAATCGGAGAGGTCCCCTTTGCCTTTATATAGCTTGCTGATAGAAGCATCCTTCCAGTCTTGTGGAACCATCTCAACATCCCAAATCAGTTTGATAAGTTCAAAAAGTCTGGATCTGATACTCGGTCCACCATATTTGAAAATTTCAGAAGACATACTGTCCGAACCAGGTTATTTACCATTTTTTAAACGGTTGATCGCAGTAACGAACTCGGCGTACGAAGGCGGGTCATCCAAGCCCGAAGCAGATGGCAAGCTCTCAAGTGAATTAATGTAAGACAGATCTGCTCCTTGACTACCGGGATTGAGCACTTCATTAAAATGTTCAGCCCAACGAAGAAGAACCTCATTTGGATCTGTCAACTTCTTAGCTTTATCTCGCGAGTAAACAGGGGCAGTCCTTTTAGCGCGGGGTCCGTAAACGGATTTTAGCCCTTCGAAAAATTTTGCTGTTTGGCTAGTGTCAACTAACCATTGTAGTTCTTCGGCTTTACGGCGCCACCAACTATCCTTTTGTTCTCGGATCTTTGCTTTAAGATCCTGCTGAAGAGACTTGCGCTGCCCTGCACTGATGACTCCTCTTAGAGCGAGACGATAGTTTTCAACAAGCTGCCGTATTTCCACATCAGAATCATCGAACCAGTCTTGATGTTTTTTATGTAGTGTGCCAATAACTCGCTGAGAAACACCATAGAGAGCCGTGGAATATGTACGCCACTTGGCATCCACTGAGGTAATATCATGAGTGCTGGGCATTGCTGCCTCAAATTCCGCATCTAGCTCACGACACAGTCCCTCATCACGCACCAAACGCGCATAAGCAAGTCGAGCTGGAATCCTGTGCTCTACGCGGAGGCTTGTAGTAAAGCTTCATCCTGGATCTAATAAGACGATGGTCAGTCCAGCCTTGGGCACCACGCATTGCTCTTGTAATAAGTACATCTCTCAGGTCTCGCCGGCGTACAATGATGTAATCAAGAAGATGTCAGTGCCCAGAGCGTGGGTGCATCCAAGATGTCTTGTATTTATCGGGTAGCCTGAAGAATGTGTTTGTTATGCTGAGGTTGAATTCGGAGCATAACGTCAGGAGAGCAACACCGTTGGTGTTGCACTTACCTACTCCATGTCGCCCCAGTACGTTCTTCCAGGCGATATATTCTGTGCCAACACGCGCATTAAAGTCACCCAGCAGAATCAACTTGTCACAATCTGGAATCCCCAGCAAAACATCACGCAGATTCTCATAAAATTTAAGTTTGTCCTCATCAGGTGTTGTCATAGTAGGCGCATACACGCTTACAAGATGTACGTATTTCCTGGGAGCCATGTGGAGCCGTAGTGTCATGAGCCTGTCATTGATCCCTTTTGGAGGCTCCACTAGCGATCTAGCGATGTTGTTTCGGATCGCAAATCGAACACCATTTGCGGCTCGTTCATTTGCAGGTTTACCCTCCCAGTAATACGTATATCCACCCAATTCCTCACAGAGCTCACCGCTATCCGCTAAATGTGCCTCACTGAGTGCGGCTATGTCGATGTTATAGCGGGACAATTCACGCGCTATGAGTGAAGTTTTCCTCTCAGGACAGAGGTTGTTTTCATTGTCCAGTAGCGTTCTTACGTTCCACGCAGCTAAATTTAAGAATGCATTTAATTTATGTTTCTTTCGACCGCTTTTAATTGGTGACCAGATGACCGCGGTTAGCCACCTGGGTTGCATTGAGGCGAGCTTTGTTTAGGCCACCTTTTCTAGGCCCCTCCCCGGATTGGGGAAAGCAGTGCGATCCCTAAATAGGGCTGCTTTGTCGTCGGGTGAGCTGCCGTACCAGTTCTCTCGCCTCTAGTGATTTCCAATACGACCCTCACCACCCAACCGCCGTACGTGCAAAGATCTAGCTAGGGACCAAACTCACCTGCTCAGTGCCCACCGCCAGTCCTCATCGCCGCAGGACTTGCACTCTCCGTCCAGTAATGAGCCAGGGGTCATCAGCGCGGGAATATATTAAAGTGGGTAAGCATTTGCGCATACACCCCCTCTCTCCTCTTCCAGTCCTTGTTACCAGTGGGGCGGAAGTCCGCTACGACTGATTAGCACTAGAAGATGCGGTGACTGGCCGCATATCTCTTGGATCCCGACATACGCCCTATCAGGCATGTCACAGGTGCCCTGCTGCAGCGCCACGGTCGCCGGGTTTGAAGCCATACTGATGGTACAGACGGTGTCCGCCTTCCGAGACGCTGCAGACTTTATGCAATTTATGGAGGAATCAGCCCATTAAACTAAGTTTGTGAAACTCAGTCCCCTTCACTGGATTTAGCCCGTGGATCGACACGGTTTACCGGGATACGGCCGCTGCATGCACAACAGCTACTTGGAGCCACCAGTGAACAGATTTATGGAATGTTTATAATGTAGACAGAATCCACCATCTGCGATGCAGATCGATCGGTAGTATTCTGCAAGATTCCACTGCAAAACATCCCACTTATATCCCATCCTAGCATCCTAGTAATAATATATGGCTGGTTTATTGTGGAAGGAATGAATACATTGAAAATAAAGATACACGTGATATCAACACAAAATAGCAGTTACAATAAACGAGAATCGGTAAAATACAAAACTCATTTCTATGTCTCAGTGTACAGTTCGTCAATAAAATTGCAAATAATATTACATCTCTAACTCCTGCTAAATTCAAAAAAATTATAAAGAATCGCCTTATTCAAAAGGCCTAGTTACTATGCGATTAAAGAATATATAGAAAATAAAGAAGTATGGAAAATAGATGCTCCTGGTCTACCTAATAATAATTCTTCATGAATGTACCATGAATATAATTGCAATCTTTTGGTTAATTTTAAAGGCCGGAACGCATTAGCGCGGCGCTGCGCAGCGCTGCACAGCGTGACATTAATCGTCAAAATATTATTTCAACCATTTTGTATGGAACATGTCGCACCAGAGCGTCGCTGCGCGTCGCGGCAGAGTTGCCTCCGAGAGAATATTTTGACGCGCAGCGCCGCGACGCCGCGCAGTGCAGCGACGCTCAATGCGACACAGCAAGCGGCCCGTCGCTTCAGTATGCATACTGTTAAATTTATAGAATTTTGTCTTATAATTTAATTAATTTTATTATTAATTTTATTAGTTCAATTTAATAAATTCATTATTTTATTATATTCATTTATTTTGGATGCGTACCCTTACAAACTTATTTAACAAATTTATTTTGTATATTACAGCCATTGTAAAATACTCTATTGATTGAAAAGAGTGGCCGTTGCGTTCCTTGTATGTTATTTTCAAGAGCTCTACTTTTTCCGAACCATTTTGATAGATTCAGTAGTTTAAAAGAAATATTTATAGCGACGATTCAAAAGCGCTTAGTTTAAGCCTAATTCAATAAAGTTTATTTGGCTTTGACTTGGATTGACTTTGAAATCTTATTTTTTTTCCTCATCCCTTAATAGGTTCTTCCTCTGCACACAATAAAGAAATAATGACCTATCACTATCGTTCATCTTGTAATGTTGCTCGCACGCAAACTGCTATAGAAATGACGCGAGCTGCCGCTTACTGCAGTTGTAGTGCGATAGGTACCGTCTAGCGACGTGAAGCGACGCGCAGCGCGGCGCCGCTGTAATGCGTTCCCACCTTTAATTCTAGCAATACAAATTATATAATTCGTTTAGTAGGCGTTCCAATTGTTGCGAATCCAGTACTAAATGGGTCCCTCGCTTCACGTAGGTACATCATGGGGTTCCAGAATTTTTAAAGTGCTCTGCTGCGGATTGCACGGTGTTTCAAGAAACTCCGCCACGGATAACCAAACTGTGGAATGAGCTTCGTCGCTTGTTATTTTTATGGATACCTCCATAAAAGCGTGTTCGATTACTGTGAAGTGTGGCAACGTTCTTATAATTCCTCTGGCGTTGCAGGAGAGTGTGGGAAGCGGTGATCACTTACCACCAAGGGACCTGTATGGTTTGTTAGTCCACCACATCCATATTTAAATTCAAATACTTTTATTAACAATAGTATTTAAAATCACTTATTAAATTTCAAAAACGACCATTCATCAAACACCAAATGGGCGCAAGAAACTTAGTGGACTTCATTTATTTTATAGAATTTCGTCACAAAATAATTTTGTACAATAAAATTTTGTGTTATACAGCTTGAGGGCCGTCCGCGTCGCTTCATTCCCAATCTGTGGTATCATTAAACTTGTTATTTACGTAAATGAAACCTTTACTACATAAACGTTTTTTAACTTTTGAATTTCGTAACACTTTTGTTTTGTATATTTTCAGGGATCGTGTTGTAAAACCATATACAATTGCCCTACAATAATAAAATCTTTATCTCTGGTTATCTTAGCTATGTAAAGCGATTCTAGTCAGACATTGCGAAGGTTGCTTCAGGGAGGTTTTATTTAAATGGGTTAAATAAAACAAATATCCAGGTGCACATAACACTTATATTTTAACGTAACGTGGCATATAGATAAAATAAACATTTTTAAATTAAAACAACGAACTCATTAGGTACACAAGCGGAGATCTATCGACCCAAATAATAGATAAATATACACTAACACTTCGAGACATTATATTATTAAAATAAATCCATTTATGTAACCGTTACCAAAACTATTACAATATGATCTCTATTAATTTAGCCCGACTTCTGAAACAACTATATTCATTACACTTTTTAATGAGTATAAATAATTTATGGTAAAATAACAACGCAATTAAAAAATTATCATAATATGAATGTAACTTTTCAACATTATTATTTCGTGTTTCTTTATATATATACCATACCCCCTTATTCATAATAGTCCGCTAACTTAAAGCATTGCTAATTCTCACTTTGTCTTCTTCTATTGACCTAAGTCAGAATGAGAAAAAACACTCCTTAGCGGCGGTTTAATGTTAACGGACCATTATGAATAAGGATTGAATATATTGTCCGTGAATATATAAATTCCACGGGTACACTTAATTATAGCGATTGTCTTTTATAAAAAATTAATTTTATTCATGATTTAACTTAAAAAATCACATCTCACCACTCTTTGTCGCGTGATGAGTTTATATGTTATATTATTTACACATCTCTAATGCTCAATATCATTTTGGTAGAAAGCATCGTTACATCTTTGTATAAAGGCCACAGTTATATACATGTGTACGAGTTGAGAGCAAGATTTACTTAACGGGATAGCTGATTTCAAATACTTTATAATATCTCTTTTATGAGCTGACAAAGTATATTATTTACTACGTGATTAGCAGTGATTAAAGTAGCAAAAACAAGAGACAAAAATCGAGATGACCATGAAATTATATACCCTCTGGGAAGATATTTATACCCAAAATCATTAAAATATGTATGTAAGTGAGGGTTACATTAAACATTCTCAAAGATCGGACAATTCCAATAATAGAATACACGTGCTCACAAGTTTGTAATAAATAGCCTCTCTCCGTCGCGTGCTACGTACCGACACGATTTTAACCACGCCGGTAAGTTGTCTTTTTCAACCTGTTTTCCGGGAGGAAAGTGGCTCTTTTCGACCCTCTCAATTTTATGACGTTTTGTTATTGACGCATGTGCCAACAAATTTATAGGGCCACTTTCCTCCCGGAAAACGGTAAAAAGCGAACTTTCCGCTGAGATGTGGTAAAAAATAGTTTTAATCAAATTGTCACAAAAAATTTCTGTCATATTATACGTTATAAGCCCATGTGTAAGTATATAACAGAGTTAAGTTGTGCATTTGCATTTTAGGTTAAGTTAGCGCTCATTTACTTCAAATTCGAGCAGTTGAGACATCCGCAAAACGAAGACGAAATGTGTTATTCACACTAACGACTTATATACTTATCAATGAAAAACCCAATTGAATTATTTATAATTTCTTAAATTCAATTATCTATTGTGCGACCAACGTGGCTTCAAATATTTTCGATTATATAGGTACAATCTGTTAATCTACCTATCTATATAAAAGAAAATATATGTTTGTATATACCCTAATAACTCCTAAACTATTCGACCGATCTCAATGAAATATTTTGTAATAGATTCGTTGCAGCTCAAGGAAGGTTTACATATATAATTTATATGGCAAAACAACGTTTGCCAGGTCAGCTAGCATTGTTTGAAATCAACTATACCATCAAGAGGCAATCAACTTCACAATAATCTCCTTTAAATACAAAACTTCGAAACATCTATATTATATACATATATAAATCACAACTTCCCTACAGTGAAGGCACAAGTGTGGTATTCAATGACAACAATACATTGTTACGTTATTATATATAGGCCGACCGTTTATCTGAGTCCTTGCCTGCGGGGTACAGGGGCGCGGGGGTATGACGACAAAGGGGACTGAGACAGGTGCGGGCGGCGGGCGAATTTTTATAATCGCTCATTTCGCTCCCCCCCCCCCGCGCCCCTGTACCCCGCAGGCGAGGACTCAGATAAACGGTCGGACTATGACTACATAATATATTTCACAAAATACACTTAACCTTATCCTAGAACGACTATTGCAAGCATTCGTACTTGTTCTTATTAGGCATCCGTTGATTAACACATTACTAGCTATTTCATAAGATCATTTGTTAAGTGGGGTTGTTAAAATACACTATGTTTAGGAGACTAGCGTCGCAGTATAGGTACAAACTGGGTTACATGTTTCATAAGACGCTTAATAAAATAAAATGATCCGATATTCATTTTATATTTATAACTCGACGCTAACGACGAGCAGTGGCGTTGTGCTCTTATCGCCACAACACAAATTACTACAACGCAACATGTTTTCATAAGAGCCGTAACACAAATTTCGCGATATGGATGTTTTGCTGTCTAAACCGATTTTGATGAAATTTTGTGGTTGTTTTTGAGTCTTGGATGATTCATTCAAGAGTGGTAGTAACTATCCTCATTATTATATATTATTTGTTTTTAATTCTTTGATTTTTTGAACCAATTTCATCATTATCGGTTTTGTCCTTGTATGCTTTGGGCAATGTTTGGGCAGAACTACTACCGTTTAAACAGTTTAGTCTAATAGCTGTACGAAATCAGTAGAACAGATTTGACACTAATTTTTATGAAGGCGTGGCCCATGGTGGTTGTCGTAACATTGAAACATGAGAAAATATATGATAAGACAGGCCTCTCACTTTATAAATAAACTAAATCTACATCGAAACATTTAATCTGTGTCAAGTACGCGCAAGGTCTCAGATCTAATCAGATAACTGGTTGCGTACACCGTCACAATACAAAAGTACCACATTATATGTAGACACAGGCGTCAAAGAATCTTTTTTTTATTTATTTATATAAAGCATTGGTTACAAGACCATCGGCTCAATATAGAAAACAATAAAAGAGGATTATTTAAATTGGTAGGTTATCTAGGGATTCAATCGCATTAACGAAGCATTATTGAAACTAGCTGCCAATTGGTGTTGTCAAATTGTCAACGTCAAAAATCGACAAGAACGACTTTTATCAGCCACTACCCCACATATATTTCTGTAGCTAAGTATATAAACATTCTATTCTATTCTTTCTAGTGGCACCTGTGGAAGGGGCACCACAACTCGCCAATGTCACGTTTCAGTAGACCAACAAGCTTAGAGTGTGTCATTTGATCGGTGTAAACGAATTTACAAGTGATTATAGTAATGACCGGTGCCCAGAATCTATATAAACATTCAATCACACGAAGTATATTATTAACACTAGCTGTCAAATTTTAACGTGCGGTCAATCTATCTGTCAACGTCAAAAATAAACAATAATGATTTTTTATCAGCAACTACCCCACATATTGGTCACTCTACGGACTCAATATTCTGTAGTTATGTATTATATGGATAAATCTAGAAATAAACATCTAATGGCATTACGTTCCCTTTATATTTTTCTAGTAGGTGCATATATTAGTACAGACCATGATTTCGTCTTATGATATATTTAATACATTGAAACACATTTTTTAGTTAAACAATGATAATTTACTTAATTAATTATTAATAATAATATTATGATGAAATTCTTTCAAATCTTTATATGATCCCATAATAGCGTCTCTAACTAGTGCAGCGATTCACTGACGTTTGACAACTACTTTTGCCTCGCACAGACACTTTGAGAGAGAGAGAGAGAGAGAATAAGTACCGGATGCAGTTTTCCCGAACCGATACGACTTAGGTACCTTCAAGTTAATAGCGTACTTCCAACTTAAAAGCTGGCGACTCATCTCTTGGCCTCTGGAGTTGAGGACTCCCATGGTTGCCTCAATATTTCCACATATAAATTAATAATTTATGACTTCACTCTTTATTGTTTTATTAGACTAAGTATTTATTTATCAACTTTCATTGAAAAATAGGTTAATGTGGTACTAATGTAGAGTTCGGTTCTAATGTTTATTATTTTATATCTAAGTGGCGGGCTAACACAAACTACAAGTTCACAGACAGTCCTAGCTCCACATACTGCTCGCATACGGATTGTTCAAACAACATATTAATATGAACAACTTCTCACCGCTTGCCGGCGGCGCCCGTTCTCAGGTAGATATTCGAGTTTTCCATACGTTAGACTTTTCTCCTACAAGAAAATAATATTATTTAAGTAATATTAGAAACACAAATGAAATTTGAAAACAAAATTTTATGATCTCTCGCATTCCGTGCGAGTGCTCGTCCAACTGAACTAACCGTTCGAGTGACGTATAGTCATAAATGTTGTATGACTTGTTCAACTATCAGGATGGGGCTTCATCTACAGGATCTACTTTACAGTTGATAACCTGCTCAACCCCAATATTTGCATATTAAGAAATTGACTTCAGAGTCCCGCATAGTTCATAAAATTTTGTTTTTAAATTTTATTTGTGTATTAATTCTAGAATTGGGGTTATCACTTTAAAAACATAACAAATTGTTAATATTAGAAGGATAATTCGCTTTCTCAAATAAATTAAGTATGTTACTAAAGTCGTTGCGGCGTTACGTCAAAAGAAGTAAGTGTAGTATAATTTAAATTCAAATATTTTTTTCTAATCTAATTGATATTATAATCTTATTTCTAGAAACACATAAATTACTTCGAGTTTTGAGTATTGTGTTAATTAATTTTGGAAAGTCTAAACACACATACCTGTTCTGTGAGATTCTCCGTTGATGTGGTGCCGCGGGACGATATATTTAGACTCCTGAAACATAGAAAGCATTACGTCCTCAGTAGTGGGATGATATTCGACTTCGTTTATACATGATACCAGCGGAGAACTTTCGTAACTCCTATCCGAGTCCCTAGAGGGGGGGGATGTTCCAGCCCTGGCCGGATAGTCCACAGATCGCGGTCGTCGCGCGTCCACCGGCGTCATCTTGGGGTTAACGTGCACATCCTTGTGTATGTACGGTTCTATGGACACGCTCTCGTTTTCGTAATCGCTTAGTTCGTCGTTCGTTAGACATTTGTTCACTTCGATAATGAGGGGCCGTTGCAACGTCGGCGACTGTATCAGTGTCGCCTGTATGCATTCGTTCGTAATAACATCCTGATTTTCCACTACAGGCTCTAAATCTTCAGCATCTTCCGATACGCCAGTATTACTATCTGATTCCTGTTTAATTTCAGTAATTTCTGTCAGATCAGGTAATTTCGAGTGCCTGGGCATTCTCAGTGCCCAGTGTTCGTTATCTTCCATTGAACAAGAGTGCATCACGGTCGGTCTCTTCCGCTTATAGAACAGCATGTACGCGGAGTTATTCACGAGCTCGCTAAAGGCGTCTTCGTCGTTCACGGCGGTGACTCTTGAATCATCAAACTTGTACCAGCGGTTTTCATAAGGATTCTTGCAAGCTGCAGTATAATGACCAGTCTCTAAATCATCCCCGTGGTGGTAGCATATGGCGTACAGGTCGTATATATTTTCCTGAGGAATGCTGGGTGTCTTTGAGGGTCGCCGCCGTGGCGATCTTGAATGCCCCGGGGATTCAGCGCTGGTCTTGTTTTTCCGTACCAGATGTGGTGTCATATCGAAGTCATTCAATGGGAATTCAACCATTGTGGTCAATTTTGTACTCGTTCGGCCCTTGGCTTGCCTGCAATAGAAATAAATACTAAAATTATTTCATTCTTAACTACATAAGACTAAATTAAATTTGTAACAAAAATTTATGAAAGGTGCTATACTTGAACCCAAGTACACTTGAGTTCCATCAGGGCCTTGAATAATTACAAATTTAATTTAAGTAATCCCAGAAGTGAAGAATATCAGTTTTAAATAAGCAAATTGTTTACATAAGACTACTGTCGTTACATTATTTACGGTTGTAGGTATATAAGTATACTATAGTATGTGTTACTCACTGTCTAAATCGCTTTAGGTGTATCACGAGGATGTCGGGAAGTGACCACAGGCCCAGTGTTTTCACAACCGGCATGTATCTCTGGCATTGAGGACACCTGAAAAAAACAATTTATTATTGAAGTGAAAACTTTTTATGGTACGTTGAGCAATTTTGAGATGGAGAAAAAGCACCTAACTCATAGGACTTAAGCTCGCGTATGATCTTTTTTTTTTATTATTTATCTATTATTCGATTCTTCATTTAGCCGGACGAATTTTGGGATGCTACGGGTCCTCCCTAACGAATGGGATGGACTAAGCTATTAACAAGGTTGAAGTTAATGAAAATTTGTGATTGCCTTTGATAAAGGTAAAATATAAAATGCACTTGGATTTTTTCAATTCAGACAATATAAGATTTTGGAATTGATTAAGCAAATTATTAAGTACCTACTATAGTCGAGCCGACGAAACACAATATCTGATTTTAATGGCATAACTTCACTAAAATCTAAGGAAATCTCAGAATATAACTACAAGTTCTTACTAGTTTGAGTACATAAACAAGTTCTTTGTAAGGTTACGCTTAAACTACATAGTTGTACAAGAATATTCTGATATTGTCCGCAATAAATCAGCATAAGATGCAATGCTGAAAAATCCTTTCATATCATCAGCAAAATAGAAACATTTGTGTCGCGTAAAGAGTGATGTGAGTCTGTCTTTACGTAATTCACAATCATTTCTTAAAAGGGTCCCTAATAAGGATCCTTGGGGTACACTGGGAATGCTAGCTCAGTTGGAGATATATTTATCATTTATTATAGCGGCTCGAGTGTGGTTCTCAATTTAAGAGCAGATTTAATACCATTACTAATATCAATTAAATAAGAAAAAATCTCTTTATAATATTTCGTGTCTGATTCTGTCAAAGGCTTTATTGGAACCTGTTTTTATAACTTCGAACGGTTCTCATATAACTAGAGCATCGGTAGTAAAGTTATAAATTCTTCTTCTTCATCAGTCGGAAGACGTCCACTGCTGGACAAAGACCTCTCCCAAGAATTTCCACGGCGATCGGTCCTGCGCTGCCCTCATCTAACGTATTCCGGCGATCTTGACCAGATCGTGGGTCCATCTTGTGGGGGGCCTACCAACACCGCTTCTTCCGGTACGTGGTCGCCATTCGAGGACTTTACTGCCCCACCGGCCATCTGTCCGTCGAACTATGTGCCCTGCCCACTGCCACTTCAGTTTCGCAATCGTTTGGACTATGTCGGTACTTTGGTTCTCTTACTACCACATTTCTGATTCAATCTCGCAGTGAAACTCCGAGCATAGCCCTCTCCATTGCCCTCTGAGGGACCATGAGCTTTCTCATAAGGCCTATAGTTAGCGACGACGTCTGCGCATCGCAAGTCATCACTGGCAACACACACTGGCAGAAAACCTTCGTCTTCGGACACTGTGGTATTTGGGACGAGAATATTTTCCCGAACGGGCAGCGTCCTACTTGGATTCGACGAGTGACCTCTTTCGCGAAATTAGACCTGCCTAACTGGATTGTATGGACTATGTCGGTATTTTTGGTTATAAATTACAATCAAAACAATGTACAACAAGGTGTGATAGATCCAGGTGTATCCAGGTGTATCCAAGTTACCTCCAGGCGTCCTCCACGGCCAGGGTCTCGGCCCGCGTGTAGTGCGCCAGACACGCCGCCAGGGTGAGCGGCTCGGCTCGCCCGCCCGCCGACACGTGCACGTCGCACGCCTCGCCCCACTCCCGCACGATGCTGTCGCGGTGCTGCGGCTCCCACTGCAGCTCCAGGCGCAGGTGCGGGTACTTGTCGTGGGAGACCAGCGCTTGTTCCACGTCCAGTGCAAACAGCGGGTGTGGCAACTGACAAATTATTAGGGGACCGTAGAATATAGCATAATTTGGGCCAACTATGGGTGCTTATTTTGCATCAAATGTCACTACGAAGTGCTGTAGTTTCAGATCATAACCTCATGGACGATTAAAACATAAGTATTGACAGATTACTTTACTGACTGTGTACACTTTTTGATGATAATAAGGGACGAAACGAGCAGAACGATCAATCAGCTGGTAATTGATACGCTTTGCTCATAACAATGCAGTGCCTCTCAAGATTCTTGAAAAACCCAATAATTCTGAACGGCACCATAATTGCGCTCGTCACCTTGAGAATTAAGATGTCTCATTTGTCCAGTAATTTCACTAGCTATGGCAACCTTCAGACCGAAACACAGTAGTAATGCTAACACATTACTGCTTCACGGCAGAAATAGGCGCCATTGAAAGAAATCCGCCGTAGAAATTTAAATCGGGACTCACTTCTGACCCGAATAACTATCGCCCTGTTTCAGTGTTGCCGACCCTAAGTAAAATTTTTGAGAAAATTATTTTAAACCAAATGCTTACTCACTTTAACACTTATAAGTGACTTCATATAAAACAATTTGGCTTTACTAGGGGACGCTCGACTGGGAGGAATCACAGAATGCACTTAGTATTCTGTGATTTATCTAAGGCTTTTGATTGTGTTCAACATTCAACGCTGGTCAGGAAGCTATGTCACTATGGTATAAAAGGATATGCACTCGATCTTCTAATCTCATATTAAAATAATAGGATTCAGAGGGTCAAGGTGAATGGCAGGAGATCTCCTGGGACTACTCTCGGTTTGGGGGTACCACAAGGGTCTATTCTTGGACTCTTCCTCTTCCTAATTTATATAAATGATCTACCTAACCTTGTAGAAAAAAAACACATGGTTGCATTGTTTGCGGATGACACTTCACTTATAAACAGTGAAACGAAGCCAAGTTTTATATGACGAAGTAAACAATGCTCTATCTGACATCGTGTACTGGTTTAGCGCCAATAACTTATTGTTAAATAGTCATAAAATCAAATATATTAAATTTACCGCGCCAAATGTCAAAAATGTAGATGCGAATATTTTATTAAATGGAGAGGTGGTAAAACCAGTGGAATCTGCTGTATTTCTTGGCATTACTCTCGGTTCCAAATTGCAGTGGGGCCCCCATTTTGAAGGATTGGCGAATAGGCTTAGTTCTGCAGCATATGCGGTTAAGAAAATTAGACGGTTAACTGACATATGTAGATACGGCGCGATTAGTATACTTTAGTTATTTTCATAGTATTATGTCCTATGGTATATTGTTATGGGGCAGAGCGGCCGATATTAATACCATCTTTGTGCTGCAGAAGAGGGCTATTCGCGCGATTTATAACCTTGGTCCTAAGGAATCATTTAGAGAAAAAATTAAAGAAATAAACATTTTGACTGTTGCTTCTCAATACATTTTTGATAATGTTTTGTATGTTCATAAGCACATTGAAGAATTTTCTAGAAACTGTGACATTCATAATGTTAACACGAGGAACAAACATAAACTTGTTATGCCTACTACTCGGTTGGGTCGAGTTAGTCTTTTGTTGGGCGATGTATATGCTTCTACAATATGATGTACAGAAAATGTAGTAAACAAATGTGTTACGAAATTTAAAAGAATTGTTAAAAAACGTTTGTGTGGGAAAGGTTACTACAGCATAAACGATTTTCTTAATGACTTTAATTATAAATGTTTATTGTACGATATCACATTGTAATCCATATTTTATATTAAAAAAAAGCCCGCTGAGTTTCTTGCGCCCATTCTTCTCAGGTCTGAGGCAATCTCTTTTGAATGGGTGGTAGTTTTTGACGTTCAAAAAGTGATTTTAAATCCTATTTTGAATAAAAATATTTGAATTTGATTGAAGATTGAGAAAGTTGTGGTACCCATCTTCTAGCCAGCATCCTGTGCAAAGGATCCTCCCAGACTACACTATATATTTCATTATTTATTAATATAAACCTACCTAATATACTTCAAATTGGTACCTACAGCTTTTAAAAATATGAAAATAAACACTTATACGCGTAATAAGTGATGGCATGTTACCTCGGGCTGAAGATAGGCGGGGTCTCTAGGTCGATGCGCCTCAGCAATTCTCGCCTTGAATATATCCGTTCCCTGCGCGGTCTCTAACACGCGGTCGGCGACCACCTGGCACATTTCCTTCAACATCAACTTCTGGAGGTCCACGAATGATATCTCTCGCGGCACTTGCATCGCGTACGGCGACCCTGTGATTCAAACTTCATTAATCGAAATTTAATTCATACAAAAAATTATGGACGATGGGGGACTCGAACCTACAACTCATGGGTTCCGTCCGAGCGCTCTTACCAACTGAAGCAACCGTTCGAGTGCCGCATTGGCTGTAAACCTTGCTATGTTTTTTCAACTCTCAGGTTTTGGGTCCAACTACATAATCTACTTTAAAGTTGTAAACCATTAATGATTTGGACCTTCATAATGATGGATCTGGCATATTAATTGAATCGATCCTTCCATTTCCATCAAACAAAACTAAACATCATATTGCAGAAACACTTTTTAGTGAACTCACCGAAACGTTCTCCCTCGAGCAAGTTCACCCACAGTATGAGTAGGTATGGCGTGGTAGGTGTCTGCAGTAGAGGAGGCGCCTCCATGCAATAGAGGGCGCCCGAGTCGATGCCGGCCGGCTCCCATGGGTTGCGAGCCACGCACCAACCTGCGGTAATAGACATCACTACATAATCTGTGGAAGATTTTCGTGTAGAGGCGAAACATGTGTCGAATTGTTTGAACAGTTTTACGCTGCCGACCAACCCGGTCGTTCGGTCGGGAGATTAGCGTGGAGATTATAGACAATGGATATTATTGAAAAGTTTGTTGTAAAATGGATACCATGGCCCATAAAGGAATTACTAATGCAGTTTAAAATATTTTGACGGACACAGTGATATCCTCCATTGCGTTGGCGAACCAGATTATTGACTTATGTGGCCACTATCGTGATGTATGGATCGCCGTTTTAACGCTCTGTCCAATCAGGAGCGAGGATTTTCAAATCTGCGCCGGAAGAGCATGATTCTGGCTCAAACGAGAAAAATGTGTATAAATAGGCGATCAAGGGCAGCGCGTCTTCAGCATCAGTTGTTTTTGATGTGTAAATAACCATAAAAAAGTTGATTTAAAAATAAAATAATAAAAAAACAACCGACTTCAAAAACACTATTTCAAAACAGAATAACACTAAAAAGTATGAAAATAATTGTGTATTTTTATACAATCTAATTAATTAATCTAATTCTAGTAACGATTATTATTATTTTTGGAATCGGTGTCCTCCTGCCGCGGCCCCGTTCTCCCTTCTCGCCTCGCTTGTCACGCGTGCGACTCAAGCACCACTGAACTATAACATACATACATACTTTCGAACCTACCTTGGCTGACACCGACTCTAAAAATAACAATAATGGTTACTAGAATTAGATTAATTCATAGATGGCAATGGGACCACACGAGAAGCGCCAGCTTTGAAATAAAAAAAAATTATCAAAATCGGTTCACTCGAAGGTTCTGAGGTAACAAACATAAAAAAGAAACATAGCGACGAATTGAGAACATCCTTCTCTACTCCTCCTTTTTCCAAGTTTGCTAAACATAAACATTGATCTGATCATTCTAACTGAATGCCGAATAAACCTTGATAAACCCCTCCCTCAAAAAAGTAATTATGTGACTTACAGTACCACAAATAAAATTAATCAAAATGATGGAGTTGTCGTATTTATAAATGAAACTGTAAAACACACAGTCAAAGAAATAAAAATAGAAGGTGCTTCATGTCTTGAAGTAGGTTTTACAGATGGTTTTACTCGGCTTAAGCTTATATGTATATATCGTCCTCCTTCGGGAAATGCAGAAATGTTTGTGAACTCCCTTGAAAAATATTTAGAACAACCTTATCTTAATAATAACACATTAATAACCGGAGATATTAATATAAACATAATAGATGGAAATAATGATAAACACTCGGACTCTTATCTTGAAATGCTAGCTGCACATAACTTACTACCAGGTCATAAATTTGACACACGTATAAATAGTTGTATAGATCATGTAATTACAAACATAGATAATGCCAAATTCACAACTTATCTTGGGGTATTAGATACTACTGTAACCGACCACAAAATGACGGCAATATATTTGTACCACACAACTATATCCAGTCAACCTCCAAAAACAAAAGAGGTTACAAATTACAAGGGTGCATTAGATACATTACAAGCCAATTATGATCCTAACTTATTAAAGGAAGAAGATCCCAACACACTTACCAAGAAAATAATAACCTTAATAACCTTAATAGTAGATTCACTTAATATAAATACTAAAACTGTAAAAATACCCTCCAATAAAAGAATAATTAAACCTTGGCTAACTCCTGGTCTTCTTAAATGTATAAAAAATAGAAATCTTCTGCAATACAAACTTAAAAATGATGACACTAATGAAATATTAAGAATAACATATAAGAGGTACCGAAATTATTGTAATAACTTAATTAAAAAACTGAAAAATACTCATGAAAGACAACTACTTGAAAAATCAAAGACAAATAACAAATCATTATGGAAATGTTTAAAAAGTATTACAAATTTAAATAATACAAAAAGTAAGAATATAGAACTTATTAATATAAAACCGACAGCCATCGAATCAGCAAATTACGTGAATAACCACTTCAGAAATGTGGGTAAATTACTTGCTGAAGATATACCTGTAAGTAATAATCATTCAACTTCCGCATATTTTAAACAACTTCCATCACAGATTAATAGCATTGGCATAATAGAACCTGATCCACTTGAGATAGAAAGTATTATTGATAACCTTAAATCTGAATCAGCCACTGGATACGACAATATCCCTACAAAATTTTTGAAATCAGCTAAATCCGTTTTGATCCCAATTATTACACACCTAAGCAAGATCTCTTTACAACAAGGAGTATTTCCATATGAATTGAAAAAATCAATAATACATCCAGTGCACAAAAGTGGGCCTAAAGACAATGTAAACAATTACCGCCCAATTTCTGTTCTTTCAACTATATCTAAAATACTAGAGAAAATTATTAACAAACGTTTACTAAAATATTTAGAGACGTATAACATACTCTCACCATCTCAGTATGGCTTCCGTAAAGGTGTAAGCACTGAAGACGCTATACAAGACTTAACTCAGAATATTACAAATCAACTTGATAATAGAAACAGAGCTCTTTGTATTTTCCTCGATTTAAAAAAGGCATTTGACACCATCTCTGTCCCCATCCTCTTGAAAAAACTTGAAAATATAGGTATAAGGGGAACTCTTTTAAGTTTAATAACGGATTATCTACAAAATCGCACACAAAGAACGAAAATTAGTGATGATATAATTAGCTCTGATGCACCTATACTACAATTCGGAATACCGCAGGGAAGTGTATTAGGGCCAACTTTATTTTTAATATACATAAATGATTTATCTAACTTTAAATTAAAAAATGGAAGGGTATTTTCCTACGCTGACGACACCGCGTTACTCTTTCATGGAAGCAGTTGGGCAGAAGTATTTTCCACAGCCGAGTTGGGATTAAACTCAGTGCTTAAATGGTTACAATTAAATCTCTTATCTCTTAATTTAACTAAAACAAATTATATTACTTTTGCCGTTCGTAATTCTACACAGCCTAATAAGAGCATGAGATTAACTGCTCACTGTTGCAACTTAATAAGTCCTATTAATTGTAAATGTTCTCAAATAGAAAGAGTAAATACCACAAAGTACTTGGGTGTGATTATTGATCAAAATTTGTCATGGTATCCCCAGTTAGAACTTGTTGCTAACAGAGCTCGGAAAATGATATGGATACTTAAACGCCTGCGAAATGTATGTAATAGAGCGCTGCTAACTTATATTTATAAAACTCTAGTGGAATCCGTTCTCCTATACTGTATAAGTGTATGGGGTGGTACCTTTAAAACAAAATTTCTACATATTGAACGTGCACAACGAACAATAATAAAAATCATATATTCCAAAAGTAAATTCTATAATACTAGCAAACTTTACCATGAAACATCACTACTTACAGTCCGCCAGTTATATATTGTGCAATGTATATTAAAAATTCAGAAACATAGAATCATTGACTCTTCCCTTACTTTGAAAACAGTATAGGGGTTTCCCCTATACTGTCCTAAAACACAAAATCGTAAGAACAGAATTTGCCTCAAAACAATTTGTCGCACAATCCACCAATATGTATAATAAAATTAACAGATCCCTTAATATTTATTCACTAACATTTAGGGAATGTAAAATTAATGTTATTAAATGGCTAAAAACACTCAACTATGAAGATACGGAAAAAATACTTAAAAATTAATTAGATTAAAAATTTGTAAACGGTTTCTAACTATAAGATATTATTTAAAAAAAAATGTATTATTATAAAACATAAAAATTAAAAGATTTACAGCCCGTTCACAAAATTTGCTCCTATGTATGAATTTATTTATCTACTTAAAGTACCGTATATATATTTTTATATAGGTTTAATATATATATATATATATATTGTTAAGATGTTATATTTATGTAAGTTCCTATGTTTACGTGCATATATATATATGTGTGTGTGTGTGTATCATAATATGTTTCAAAATCAGTAATAATAAGTAACTACAATGTTTGATATATTGTACATTTTTATTATAATCTTTATTTATATCAAAAAAAAAAATGTTTGTACATGATCCTAACTCCCATGTTTATGTAGTCGTCCGGCTGCGTACCTGCGGCTAGCATGATGCTAATATAACCTGATCCACAATGAAATTAATGACTTATTTCGCGTGCGATCGCCCGGGCCGCCGGGCCGACTAGATAACTGGTTTTGTTTGTTTATAATCCAATTCACTTGAGTCAACAACTTCCTTACTTTTAGTTTTTAATATTGTTTTGTATAACTTGCAATGAGCGATTCTCTCCTAACACAGATTATCTAAATCTACCAGGAGAGTTTCATATGTGATTGTAAATGACTGTGTACAAATAAAGAAATTTTGAATTTGAAAATTTTGAATCCTTTTTCCAAGTCGGTTAATAATGTGCTGCTATTTCCACAAAGGAGTTTACAATTGTGTTTTTGTTAGTAGTGTAAGCTATTTAATCTTACCAGTCTCATTAATTTCAGCCAATATGATGTGCTCTCGTTCAACGCCCGTGTCTGTGTGTAGAACAGTCCGCAGGTCTTCCATCGTGGCATTTGCCGGTAGCTCAACTCCAATGCGCACTTGCCGAGGTTGTTGGTTTACATACACAACCTAGAATGTCATTAAATGATAGTTTTATAATTTCTATTTACTAGGTACACTATTAAATATACAAACAATAATTTGTGTTACGATACGTGAATTAAACTTAGATTTTGTGGTAATTGATATGCCCTGCCCATTACAATGTAATGCCGCCCACGATTCTTGAAAAACCCAAAAATTCTGAGTGGCACTACAATTGCGCTCGTCACCTTGAGACATAGCATGTTAAGTCTCATTTGCCCAGTAATTTCACTAGCTACGCTGCCCTTCAGACCGAAATACAATAATGGTTACACATTACTGCTTCACGACAGAGAAAGGCGCCATTATGGTGCCCATAATCTAGCAGGCATCCTATGCAAATATGAATTAAACGTAGTTGTATTGATGGAAATACTTACATTGACTGGCAGTGGTGATGGCTGTGCGGTGGCTGGTCTGGTCGGTAACTGAACACTCACACAGTGGAACGGATCAAACGTACAAGATGTTCTGTCACATTTCGCACATGTCAATGCAGACCTGAAAATGAAATGGTGTGATATAATATGAAGTATCATATTTATATTTATATTAAGTCTAGTAAGACTTAGGATAATATCGCCCTGACTGACGCACGGCCCACTTTAAGTATGTTCTGGGATATGCCCTAGCGTCCAATTAGAACTATGTCTGTCCGATTGACATGATCCGTAAATGTTGGCATGTCTGTTCAACTCTCAAGTTGTAGCGCCAACTACAGGATCCTCATTACACTTAATAGCCTTCAACGCCTATCTCCATCTTATATATTTATACATAATGAAATTGGTCTTTGTTTGAGGCTCTTTCAAGCCTAAACCACTGATCGTATCGACACGAAACTACCACCATTCAATGCAAATTCATCCCAGATGGTTGATGGCTACTTGTCTTTCGAATTCCAACGTTCCTTCAATAATTTAATCACCCTAAAATACGCCTAACGAAGCGGGCTAGTATCATATACAGTACATATCAGGAAACTGAAATAAGCTGTCTCTTTATCAAATCTAAACAAATTTCTTAATGTAAATTGGACAAGACGAAAACACAAAACAGACAAGACGTTTTAAAGATCAAACTGAGTTTAACGCCAAAAAGGTAGCTTGACAATGATTTGTAAACATAATTGAACAGTGAACTCTAAAACGTAACATAATTGCATCGACGTCAAAGAATTAAACAAATATAACTTTATTACTTTTAAGACAACAAACTCATAACTCAACGTTACATGCCAATTAATAATCGCGTGATTGTAAATAATATAGCCAGTTGCTAGTTGCAAAAACTTTGGACATAAAACTACTAAAGCAGTTCGTAGCAATCTGATTGAAAAGAAATGGGAACTGTCTTCCAATATCATACAATGGCTATGCAATACTGTTAGATCACAGGTAACAACTATCAACATCTGGATGTGTGGCGGTCCTCCACAGTGCGGTTTACAAGGAGCTTTCTTGCACGTACTACAAAGCTGTGGAATGAACTTCCTTGTACGGTGTTTCCGGGACGATACGACATGGGTTCCTTAAAAAAAAGCGCGTACACCTTCCTTAAAGGCCGGCAACGCTCCTGTGATTCCTCTGGTGTTGCAAGAGAGTGTGGGCGGCGGTGATCACTTAACAACAGGTGACCCGTACGCTCGTTTGTCTTCCTATTCCATAAAAAAAAAAAAAAACAACATATGGCGCTTTACCGACGGTCCCAAAAACTCGAACGTTCCAAAAAGCAGCATCATGTAAACAATTTGTTATGTTTTTTTATTTTACTTTAGATTTGAAAGAGCGACATCTCAAGTCAATTTCCTAAAATGTAAATATTCGGGTTGAGCAGGTTATCAACTATAAAGTAGATCCTGTAGATGAAGCCACCTGTGAGTTGCAACAAGGCATACAAGATTATCAACGATACGTCATTCGAACGGTTGGCTCAATGGAAGAGCGCTCGAATGGAACGCAATAGGTCGCGGTTTCGAGTACCGCATCGTTCATAAGTTTTGATTTCATATTTAATTTGCAGCATCGTGTACTTAATGATCCTATAAGTATACAATGTATCTTTTCAGTCATCAAAGAAGCTCCTATAGAAACTAGTATAAACAGAAATGGATTCGTGAGGAAAAAAAAAATTTATGAACACCTCTTATAAGTGGTAAATTCCCAAAATCATTTTCCTGATGTTTGTTTCCAGCGAACTCCTAAACTAATGAACGAATTTTAATTGGGATTAAATACTTCATGGAGCACAATTTAGTCCAACTTAAGAGAAAGGATAGTTTTTATTTCGATTTGGGACCAATAATTATTTATATTACGAATTTTTGTTTTGTATGGACATATTTTCTATGAAAGAATTTATTGACGCATATTTTAATAGTTCTGCTGTGAAATAATTTCATTATAACAACAAGGAGCATATTTTACGAAATAATTCTTGATGTTATGAAATATTATTGACCAATTCATAAAAAAAAAATATTTATTATGTACAGAATGAATGAGATTGTCTGTTGGGTCAGCTAGTATTTGATATTTAAAGACATAAACGCATTTACGAACTCAGAATGTACACAGTTAGTCAACATATCACAAATATTGGCCCATTCACTCTGATAATTTTTCCCTAACGCGCCAAAACAAATATATCTTCAAGCCATCAAGTATATCGACCTGTATAGCCGAGTGGTTAGCGATCCTACCGACTAAGCTAGAGGTCGGGTTCGAATCCCGGTAGGTGCAAGCATTCATAAGATGAATATGGATGTTTGTTTCCAAGTCATGGATGTTCAAATGTATTTATGTATGTTTATATGAATTTATGTATGTTTAAGTAAGTATATTGTATTAAATATATCGTTGTCTTGTAACCCATAACACAGGCTATGTATGCTTAACTTGGGGCAAGATAATTTGTGTAAAAAGTGTGTCAATATTATTATATTAATATTTTTATTATTAGATTACATAATCTACCCTAATTAACATAAATTACCTGTACTGTGCCTGGAACACTGCTTGTACAAATGAACTGTTCCGTCTCGCATGGTTTGCTAATGTCTCAGCTGCCACAACCTCATCTGACTTTCCAACTGTATTCTGCAACAAAATTGTTGTGTATTGACATCTAGTCTGAACGGAGTATGTATTAACAATCAATGACATTGTCATGACATTAACCTTGTGACATTGAGTGGTATATAAGGAATGCACAGTACAGCGGAAGGAGTTCTAATCGGCTATCGGTTGCTTGCGAATGCCTCGGGTGTAGTGCTACATAGTAAATATTAGTAGTTTCACTTGTATGCAAACGTGGAACATTACAAAAATTAAAACTGATAGTCTCATTTATAATAAATACTGAATAAGACTTAATGGTTAGTATGTATGTACCAAATGTTATTTTTTAATACTTTGTACATGAACATGAAGCATACTGCCTTTAAATTATACAGTATATTTATAAAAAATAACATGAAATATTTATCATAAGCCCACTCCTGATGAGATAAAAGTTACAATTATTTTTATTTTTTAAATCACCTCCCCCCACTCTCGCCTCGTCACGTCCGGCGTGAGACACAAGCACAATAACTCACCTATAACAATGTATATAGTAACAAGCCTACTTTGGCTGACACCAACTTAATGGTACCATACGAGAAGCATCAGCTTTCAATTAAAAATAATAATAAAAATCATCCAAATACTGACCCAGTCGAAGTTAAGGAGGTAACAAAAATACTGACGAATTGAGAACCTTCTCCTTTTTTGAAGTCAGTCAAAAAAGGTGGCAAACCGAGTCACAGCCAAATGTTTGGCTTCTTTTGTCACCGATGTCATTGTCAAATGTAAATACCCAACATAAATAAACAAAGGAGTACCGTCGTGTTGGCTTTGGTTGACACACGTGTGGTGTTTTTCGGAGTGTTTTTTTTGTTGAAAAGTGGCCGGTTTTTGTGTTTTAACTATTGTTTATTGGTGGTGGTGTAATTTAGTGTTGGGAATGGAGGTGGAACCCCCTCCGGTTCCACCAGACCCCGATGGGTCTAGAAATACGTCTCGACAGGCTGCCTCCTCTCGGAAGCGGCATGTCGAATCCGATGAGCCCGCTACAGAAAGCGGGAAAAAATCAGGTTTAAATCCGCCCCAAGCATCCGCACAAACTATGTACACGCATCCTTCGTTCGCTGAAGGCCCTAAAGGTTACAGTGGGGATGACAAAGGTCCGTTTATAGTTCACGTTTCCAGGGAGGTCTCGGACCCATCTGCAGGCACATCTATCCGTGCATTGAAGTTTGGACTGTTCCTACACCAAAATAAATTCACGCACATTGTTAAGGACGGTGTTAAAAGTGTTGGCCGCAACAGAGTAAGTGTTGAATTTTCAAACGCTCAAGCAGCTAATGACTTTCTAAGTAACCAAATTCTGACTTTGACAAAATATAAAGCAGTAATTCCGACTTTTAATATTACTCGGATGGGCCTAGTCCGAGGTGTCCCTGTGGACTGGTCTATGGAGGACTTTGTCGAATCCCTAGAGCTACCGATTGGCTGTGGCGAGGTTTTGAAAGCCCTCCGCTTAAACCGCAAGAACATCATTGAAGGTATTGTCGAGTGGGTGCCCACTCAATCGGTTGTTTTGACTTTTAGAGGCCAGATGCTTCCCTCCAAAATTTTTTCATTTTATACGTCCCTTCCCGTAGAAATCTATAAATTCCCGACTATTCAGTGCCTGAATTGCTGTCGTTTTGGCCACGTTAAAGCACAGTGTAGGTCTAAGCCCAGGTGTTACAGATGCGCCCAGCTCCATACAGGTGAGTCCTGTGATGTTCCAAAAGAAAAAGCTTCCTGCTTACATTGCTCAGGCAGTCATTTTGCGTCAGATAAGAACTGTCCAGAGTTTTTACGCCAAGAAAACATAAAGCGTATTATGTCTCAGGATAATATATCGTATATAGATGCATCGGCTCGTTTCCCCCCAGTCCGCAGGTCATATGCGGAGATGACAAGGGAGTTCTTCTCCTCTCCTACATTCTCCCCTCTGCCCGTTAACTCTTCCCAACCTACCAACTCATCTCAACCCAGCTCCAACCCTAAAAGATCCTATCGGGAGACAATTATTCGTTCTCCTCGCCCCCGTACAAAGGGTTACAACAAGCAGGCCCATGACGCTATCATCAATCTCCCACCCTCCTCTCTACCCAATGGCTGTGCTCTTGGCAACAGCCAACCCGACTTCCCTCAATCCCAAGGAAAAATGTTAGAAGACCTTTCGTCATTGCTCCTCAGCATCGTTGCTCCATGCAGCGAACTTCCATTACCGCCCAACGTTGCCCACAATCTAACCCGTCTTTTTAAGATCTTGAACAATGGCCCCAACAGTTCTTCTGCAATGGAACTGTAAAAGTATCCGTGCTAAGAAACAAGATCTTATATCATTAATTAACCTTCATAGCCCTGTTATAATTGCCATCTCGGAGACATGGCTGAGGCCTGGAGCCCGATTTCGGGTCCCTGGTTTCTTCTGTTTGCGGGATGACAGAGATGACGGCTATGCGGGTAGTGCAATTTTCATTCGGCAAAACATTTCGTTTTCTTCTATTCCTATCCCCCCTCACAGTAATCAGATTAATACTGTTGCTGTGAGAGCTGTAAATATTTCCTTCCTCTCTTTGTATATTCCACATCCAAGCCCCTCCTTTATTCCAGAAATTGAAACTATTCTAACTTCTCTCCCCCATCCCACTGTAATTATGGGTGATTTTAACGCCCACCACACTTTGTGGGGGAGTTACAACTGTGATGGGTTTGCTCCGTTGTTGGTTCTTTGAGGATATGAATCTTTGTATCCTGAATGATGGCTCTCCGACCCGCAGAGTTTACCCCAATCAGAAACAAAAATCGGCAGTAGATCTATCCCTTTCTTCAACTTCCCTTGCATCTCAGCTATCCTGGCAAACTCTTCCTACTACCTATGGTAGCGACCACTTTCCTATTATCCTTACTCTAAATAATAGGACAATTCCTCGCCCCAATCCTAACCCTTTACTAAAATATAAATTGCGGAACGCAGATTGGTCTCGCTATGCTCAAACCGTGGATGATTTGTTGGACTCCCTTCCTGATCTTCAGAGTGATGGTAACCTCTTGACTTACTATGAACAGTTTGTCAAATCTCTTATTTCTTCGGCCGATTCCAATATTCCCCGTAAAACTCTCTGTCTCATATAATTTGCCTTCCCCTCCCTGCTGGGATGGGGAATGCAAGAACTTGTTCAATAAGAGAATGGTAGCAGAGAAAGAGTACGCAGCCCAAATGACAGAAGAGAACTTCATGAATTTAAATAACAAATCTAAATATTCCTTTCTAAATTTGATAAATGGTTTTTTTGAAAAAGGAATAATTCCAGATTCCTGGAAGTCTCAAATAGTGATCCCTCTTCTCAAGCCTGGGAAAAAAGCATCAGATCCCAATGCATACAGACCTATTGCACTGTCGTCCACCTTAGCAAAAGTTACGGAGATCCTCCTTAAGAACCGATTAGAGTGGATCATGGAAGGCAAAGGACTGCTGGCCCCTTCGCAGTTCGGTTTCCGCAAGGGCCTCAGTACTGCAGACAGCCTCAGTTTAATGACTACAGACATTCGAACTGCCTTTGGTAAGGGTGAAAACCTTGTGGGTGTTTTTATCGATGTAGCCTCTGCATATGATAATGTACTTCTTCCGTTGCTCAGGCAAAAACTGCACCAGCTGAGTGTACCGCCGAGGATATCACATTTCATATGTAACACCAGTCTTCCAGTATCCCACCCAGATTAGTGTGGAAAGGTCTTCCCCAAGGCTCTGTTCTTAGTCCTTTGCTATACAGCATATATACTCAGGATCTAGATTTGTCCGTTAATAATTTTTGTAACATCTTGCAGTATGCTGATGATATTGTCCTTTATCATAGCTCAGGCTCTGTAGAGGAAATATCCCAATGCCTCAACTCTGCTTTGTACTATTTAGGGCAATGGCTCTCCGACCACGGCCTATCTTTGTCAGTGTCTAAATGCCAGGCAGTTGTGTTTACAAGGAAGAGATCTATCCCTACCTTTAGCTTTTACTATGAGGACCAACTCATCAACTTGGTAGATAAGGCAAAGTTCCTTGGAGTTATCCTTGATTACAGACTGAACGGATTGGCTCATACCAAATGTGTAATTAATAAATGTGAAAAGGGCATCAATGTTCTACGCGCAGTAGCGGGAGTCTGGTGGGGTGCTCATGCCTACTCCCTGAAACTCTTATATAATGCTTTAGTTCGTAGCTATATTGATTACTGTTCGTTTGTTTTAGACCCCTTAAAAAAAACAGTGTCTGAGAAGCTAAATAAAATTCAATATCGTTGCCTCAGAATTATTCTGGGTGCAATGAAGTCTTCCCCCATAACGCTCTACAAGTCGAATGTGTTGATCCTCCTTTACATCTCAGACGGCAATAGCTATGTGACCGGTTTGTCAGCAAAATTTTAGGTTTACAGCTTTCCTCCCACCCATTGTGGACCAAATTGGACCAGCTATCTCAAGTCCTTAGCCCACGCAATCCCTCTTCTTATCTATTGGATAGTTTTCGTAAGTTTACCAATCTCCCTCATCCCTTGTTATCTTTATCGATGAGTCCTCTATTCGCCACATCATATAAAGCCCTGGTTTTCAATCCCTCCATCATTACTGATCTTGGTTTGGTCAAAGGAGCCCCCGATACTTATTCGAAATTTCAATGCTTAGGTCAAATCAGTTTCTTATCTACACAGATGCTTCAAAGATGTCTCAGCAAAGTTGTGTTGGCGCAGCCTGCTGGGTCCCCAGCTTTAAAGTCATTTTACAATTAAAATGTCCTCCGGAGTCTTCGGTGCTTACAGGAGAGGCCGTTGCCTTATTAGAAGCAATCCTGTTTACCCGCTCCCATAACCTGAATCAAACTGTTATTTTTACTGACTCCCTTAGTTGCTTATCATCCATCAAGGAAAACCCATTCCGGAGTAAGTAAAGACATCCAATTATTCTTCAGATTAGGGAGGCTATATTTTCCTGTCATCAAAATGGAATCAATTTAACACTTGTCTGGATTCCAGGGCATTCTGGCATTGCAGGCAATGAAACAGCAGACTCTTGTGCTAAATCTGCTATACAATAGGGTTCTTATGAACATTATAAAAATAGTTCGCAAGATCTGAATGCACTTTCTAAAACTTATCTCGACAAGTCCTGGAATACATACTGGAATGAATCAAAATTGGTTAAAGGTAAATTCTATGCCTCAGTCCAACCAGATATACCAAGGCGTCCATGGTTTTTTTCCCACAGATATGCAAACAGATGGGTTACCTCCACAATATACCGCACAGTATACCGGCGTGAAGTAGCGGCCTAGTGCCGCTATGTTTCGCATAGGTTAGTGTCGAGGACCGGTGGCCATCCCTCACCCTACCCTTACTTAAAATTTATTTATTGATACTAAAAATTGGTAATAAACCAAACTTTAATAATGTATAATTATTATAAATTTAAATACACAATAATTTTTTTTGGAACGAAAAGTGAAAGAGTTTTGAGAGAGATCCGTCAAAATTTAAACAAACTATGGACAGTAATACACAGTAGGACAGACAAAAAGAATTGTGAAATGCTGAAAATTAAAAACGTTTGGTAGGCCGATATTGGTTTGTTGTCTTATACCTATTATGACACTTATTTAGAATAGGAACCCGGCATTAGACAATCTTAGTAAAAGTAAAACTAACTTGTCATGCAGCACATATTCTTTATGAGAATATGAAGATATATTTTACTAATGCAGAATATAAGCAATATATCAAATAATCTCATTCCAGTTTTTTATACATACTTTTATTGTTTTGTATTTTTTCTTGGTTGCTGTATTTAGGTCTTCATGCACTTTATCAAGAAGCCAAAAAAGAAATTCTTGAGCATCATGTTGGCTGTTCCCTCTGTATTGTGAACCATGTCTTTCTACTGCTGTCTGAAAATTATATAAAAATTTGCTACTAAAGCATTAACGATAAAGAGTGTAACAGACATTATTTATTAACCAACATTAGGTATATTCATAATAATATAAAGACATAAAACTTTTCTATATCAACGAATAATGATAATAATTATCATAAATATTGAAGAGATTAAAGTGAAAGTTTTAAAACAATGTATGGTGTGAGCGAATATAACATTCAAGTCATGATGTAAAACATATGGACATAATTGCCTATAAGTTAAAAAATCCATGTTTTATAATAAAGAATGATACACATATATATACACATTTGGATGAGTGTACAATACAAGGAAAATAGTGATCAACAATCTACATATGACATTGGCGAGCCTGCATGTAGACCTGAATGAAATGAAAACAGCAAGGAAAATGCAGAAATTAGTATTCAATTTAGATTTTATGCTCTCAAGTGAAGAAGTTTAAAATTTCCTATTCCTTTAGTTATATTCACATAATAAAAAAATTAATACAAATATATACATAGTATTAGTAGTGCTACATATTAGAAAACTACATAATATAATTGACTTGTCCCTATTATTTATTAACACTATTTGCTTTTCATCATTAAGAATAATTAAAATTAATTGGTATCTTAAAAACTAATCTCTTATAAACATACTTAATTAGATTGATATTTCTAATATGAGTATTTTTCATAACCAAATATGAAGCATAAATTAATTACTGGTTTAAAATTAAGGATTTATGCTTACCTTTAAGGCAAGACTCATATCGGGTGCATAACAACATGACCAAAGCGCCTTCAAGAGTGTTGCCAGTTGTTCTGTGACCTCACCTCTGGTGCCATATTTCTTTGAATTAATTTTGTTTCTTTTTTGAAGATCAACCTTAAGGAAAATTGGCATCAAGTAATTAAAGTGATGAAAACATGGTCCTATACAAATGAACGGACGAAAGTGAGCCTACAATATCTCTTTAGTAGTTAGTATAGTCATTAATTTAAACTTACTGATTTTTATATATATTTGAGGAGTTGTCATGACTAGAGGTTGGCTGTAGATTGTAATTTAACTATAATATGTTCAATAAATGTTAAATAAGTTCAGAAACATTTTAAGATATGATGTTAATAAGATTTTATTCATTCATTTATATCGGAGAATAATAACGAATTTTCAATTAATGTTTAATAATGTATTTCATCTGAATCTGCCACTTATCTGACACTTGTTTGACATAGTTAAAAAAAAACCTCAACAATGATTGAACTATTAAATATAAACTATTAATACATTTCGTGATGTAATTCGTATTCAGTTTTTGCATCTCTTCTGCAATGCCATTCTCACATCTTTATATGTACATTATTAATATATAGTAAAAACTTTACTTATGTAAAGAATGGTACAGTTTTGAAATCATCTTGATTTATTATTAGAGTACAGTGAAACATACTACGGGCAGACTTTGAGAGTAATAAAAATTTATGCATCAGATGACTTGGTTACTTTTTCGAAAGCAATCTTCATCAAAGTTATCATTGGTTTGCTATTATTGCTTGTATTATCTGAGATAATATTAAACATTTATCATCATCAGCTGGAAGACGTCCACTGCTGGACAAAGGCTTCCCTCAAACATCTCCACAACAATAGGAAATCTCTGGCGATCTTGACCAGATCATCAGTTCATCTTGCGGGGGGCCTACCAACACTGCATACATATATTCATGGTCCCCAATCAAGGATTTTTCTGCCCCACCAACCAAAATTTATATCTGGTTCTAAATTTATATTCTTTATTCTCCAGGCCAAACTAATTGGTATGTTTGTATTGAAATACAAAATAACACTCCAATTAACATGAATTAAACTTACATTTCATTTATCTTATTATATTTAAGTAATCACTGAGCCTCATCTATACTGTAAATTTGAAGAATTATGGTATAGTGCAATAAGTATTACAAATATTACTGGTTCAATATTATTATTAAATGCCAAATAAATAATTTAATCACATCAAGACCACATTGAAAAACCCAGAAACTAATGTAATTTCCACATAATCAACAACCTGTGTTTTTACAGAAAGTAAATACCTAGTATGTATTCATATGTGATATGATTTAAAAAAAATTAGCAACATGCCAAAGTATCTTTCTGATATATTTCAGTAATAATATTAAATATTTAATCATCCTATTAATATTAATAACCTTGATAAAGATAAGAGCCGAGGTTACATAGCCAATTAAACTTATATTGTCAATTTTAAACTTTTATTACAAATATAGGTGTTACATGTTTTTATCATTAAAAATGTTTCATTTTAAGGAAATAACAATGTAATGGTATCTATAATATGTGAGGCTTAATTTTTTTAATAATATACTATAATAGAAAACATAATGTATACCTTGTAGTAATCAAGTACAAAATATTCAGCAATAACATCTGTATGTGATAAACATTGAAGCACTGCATTCATATAGCAAGTATTTCCATGGTTTTTAATTCCAGTAGCTGCAGGAGTAGCGCCTGGAGGCCAGGGAGGTTCCCCAATACAGGGCACTCTGTCACTTGCAATTGTCTGCACAGATTTGACCTGAAATGTAAATGTAGTCTTGCAATAATGTAAATCAATGTGAACAATGAAGATAAGATATTATATACATACCCCACCAGTATTTACAGTGGTCATATGCTGAGCTATTTTATTTAGAAATATCTTCCAAGACGGCCTTCTGAATAACTTCCGTTCAACAGCACCTTCATTTATTTGAGTGCCGACTACCGCAGATGTAGCGATAGGTGGCTTGCTATCAGTATCAACAGGTCTATTTTTACTAGAACTCGCTCTGACTGATCCAAAAGGATTACGGGGTAATGTAAAGGTCCGTTTCAGTAGGGATCCCTCTACTTGTTTAGTTGTCATATTCGTTTCCACGACTTCATTTATTAGTTCACTTTCCGAGCACGATTTTAAAACTGACGTTAAATTATTAATAGACATACTAAATCAAAATACTATTTACATTTGTCTAATTATATTGAAATAAAATTTCTATTTCCTAAAAACAACCACAAATCACAATTCACAATAAAAAATTGTGAAAGTCAAAACTCAAACATCAGATTTTTTTTATGACCTGGTAGGTAAGACTTTTAAGTCAGGCCAAACTCAATTTGCTGTCAACGCGCAGAAAAAACAAACAAATGGAATACTTGGAAATAATATTTAAAATAATACATTACAAAACAAACAACATAACGCTGACTAGTACAAAGCTGGAAACAATATTACCTTAAAAAAGTGTATAGTTTGGAGACCAAAATATGGTTGATTTAGTTAGTGTTGTGCTGAATCGATTGAAATCGACTGTTGAGCTGTCACATTATGAATTATTTTTAACAGTCGCCGAGTCGATGCGATTCATCAGGAACTTATTTAAATGGAATTTTCTAGTTGACAATAAAATAAAGAGGCTAAAATTTACTAACCTTGTTATTTAAAATAGATAAACAAGATTATTTGGTTAAAATTTTAATTTAACAGTAATCATTTAAACAATAATTACCCAAGTTAGGTTCTCATAAACAAAAACAACATAAATTCAGCCACCTACAGTGTTGTCAACTTAGAAATATCACAATTCGAAATTCAAAATGATCACAAAATCGTTCTCTGCACCCTCGAGAACCTCGGACACGATATTCATATTACTGAAATCATAATTTTGTGCGGCGGCCATCTTGGATTTCAAAAATGATCACAGAATCATTCTCTGCACCCCCGAGAACCTCGGATACGATACCCATATTGTTGTTATCATACCCATATCATAATTTTGCGCGGCGGCCACCGCGCAAATTCTATTTAATTTGTATAAATGTAGGGAAAGAGACTGGACCTCACGATACTGGGAATCCTAGTGTGAGGCCAGAATACTTGTAAAATTAAAGTTACTTAATTTGTCCCAACGTACTTTCCAACAGAAATTATATAGTAACAACGTATGTAACAATGTATCTAATACGGTACTCAATAAATTTAAAATACTTAATTAATACCTTTATAGGGATTAATACGACCTTGGAGAGAAGAAATCGCCAAATTCTCTTCTATAATATAACTGCGACACTGAAAGATTTTATTAACCTTTTAAAGTAATGCACTTTTTTTGTTTTCTTAATAAAAATTACTGCTTCTACAAATCAATCTCTATGCTTTCGCACTTAGATGACCGGTCGTATTTTGAAGAGGGTACAGACTACTTTAACGCAGAAGATAAACTGTTTTATACCTACAGGTACGCTATCTACGTTTAACGGAGTGTTTTACAGCATTTTGAAATGGCCTAGTCAGTCCTACTTACTCAGAAGGAAATTTCAAGGTCAATTTCCACATTTATGCGGGTGCCAAAGCTTCCAATAGAAGAAGATGTGATTGTGTTATGTATAATAATAATAATAATAATAATAATAATAATAATAATAATAATAATAATAATAATAATAATAATAATAATAATAATAATAATAATAATAATAATAATAATAATAATAATAATAATAATAATAATAATAATAATAATAATAATAATAATAATAATAATAATAATAATAATAATAATAATAATAATAATAATAATAATAATAATAATAATAATAATAATAATAATAATAATAATAATAATAATAATAATAATAATAATAATAATAATAATAATAATAATAATAATAATAATAATAATAATAATAATAATAATAATAATAATAATAATAATAATAATAATAATAATAATAATAATAATAATAATAATAATAATAATAATAATAATAATAATAATAATAATAATAATAATAATAATAATAATAATAATAATAATAATAATAATAATAATAATAATAATAATAATAATAATAATAATAATAATAATAATAATAATAATAATAATAATAATAATAATAATAATAATAATAATAATAATAATAATAATAATAATAATAATAATAATAATAATAATAATAATAATAATAATAATAATAATAATAATAATAATAATAATAATAATAATAATAATAATAATAATAATAATAATAATAATAATAATAATAATAATAATAATAATAATAATAATAATAATAATAATAATAATAATAATAATAATAATAATAATAATAATAATAATAATAATAATAATAATAATAATAATAATAATAATAATAATAATAATAATAATAATAATAATAATAATAATAATAATAATAATAATAATAATAATAATAATAATAATAATAATAATAATAATAATAATAATAATAATAATAATAATAATAATAATAATAATAATAATAATAATAATAATAATAATAATAATAATAATAATAATAATAATAATAATAATAATAATAAGTTTTTATTAAAGGCAAAATTACCCAGTAAACAAATAAGTACTAATATTCTAATACATTATATAAAGATAAAAAGTAAAATATACACAAAACTTATAATCTCTCTGGAAAGGTTAATTTTTTGTTTTTATGCACAGATAGCCAATATGAAAAAATATTGGTAGGCATCCCGTCACAAACCGTTTGGAGAATGTGGTTCTGAGATTTGCGGAGTCTATCCCAGAAGGAAGCAACTCTTTTTCTCATCACAGCATAGATATCAGGCACCCTCGATTCAGCAAACATACCCGAGGCACTGCAGTACCTAGGCAATCCCATCAATATGCGAAAAGCATCATTGTACTGCACGCGTATTGTCGTGTATGACTTTTTGAGAAAATTTGTTCAGAAAACAGTACAATCTTGACGGGATTGCTGCATTTGCCAAATCTTCGGGCCAACATATTGCAACGAATTGAGAGTGCCCTCCTTTCTCTCTCAATATCACAGTCATCCTTCAGGTGCTCTGTAAGAACATGTCCCAGGTATTTAAACTCTGTTACAACTCGAACCGCTGAGCCACAACAATACCTCAGGTACCCTCTCCGGACCTTTGCCCGCACGAAATACCAACATTTCTGTCTTTTTAACGTTATATTTCAGACCGTGAGCATTCGCATAATGCTCACAACTGAAAGCAACTTCCTAAGTCCCTTGATAGATGGGCTGAGAACCACCATGTCATCGGCGTAGCTGAGACTGTTAAAACACGTGTTACCGATGTGACATCCGATATGTATGACGCGAGTATACCTGAATATATTCAGACGTCATGCGCACAACGTATTACTACATGGACACCAGGAGAACATAAATATGGTTGCGGTGATTAACTATAATGTCCAACATGTACCAGACCTTATATGCAGTTTAGAGGTTCATGCAAAATGCACATCTTAGAATTATTATACAAGTGCTGACCCGTTGTTGTTGTTCGTTGATGTTCGTGGTTCTCTTTTTGCTCTGTTTCGCACCCCTTCACTCGTGTTTACCAAGGTAAACTTCCACAGTTTGCTTGGGCGTCAGTGTTGTACGTGTGTTAGTACGTACTAACACGTGTTTGTGCGTGTACAAAGCTTGAGAAAAGGCATCACCACAACGGTGGTGTTTTGTATACGTGTACGTATTATACGTTTGTAGAGATTTTTCATCATTATTATACTTTTAAGTTTTCACTTCTACCACGTATTTATTGCATACATGTTTTTGATGTGAAACATCTATAGCCGCACGTAAAACCGATTTCTGGCGTGGCGACGCATGCCGTGGCGACGCGTCGCCTTGTCACAGTAAGGCGCAATTCCACTGAGGCAACACTGAACGACAAGTCGCTTGATAATTGTTCCCTAGTGTTGCCTATTGTAGGCGTTCGACTTTGTGGCAGAAAATTCGAATGATGTCGCATGCGGAATTTGTTGCCCCCTGTCGCATGAGCGTTGTCGGACTTGAGTGTAGCATGCGTCTAAAGCAATTCTATTCAGGCAACTTCAGTTTAGTACATCATGTCACTACAAACAGTCGCGGCGGCTGCTTATTTGGTTATCGCTTATAATCGCAAAAGGAAAAGGAAAACGCCACGATATTGGAGAAGAGAGCTATATGTCGATGGTCAAGAAATTCAGTGTAATTTGTACAACAAGTTGGTTGCGAAATTTACTTGAGAAAATCTCACCTATGATAAAAAAATATAATACCAACTTTTGGGAAGCAATAACCCCTCGCGTGAGATTGTTAGTGACCTTAAGATATTTGGCTACGGGTGATAGTTATGCATCGCTTACGTATCTGTTTCGCATATCTGAGCCAAGCGTTTCCCGAATCATTCCAGAGGTTTGCAGAGCTTTAATGGACGTTCTACATGATTTTGTCAGGGTAAGTAAAAATACTAATGTATTATCACTTTTTTAATGTATAAAAAAGTTTTCTTTGATAAACCTTCAAATCAGGGATTGAAACAATCTGTTATTAAAAAAAAAAAAAAATAAATAATACTTTTATTTAGGCGGAGTAAAAATTTTATTGTGAAACAAAACTGTTACATTCCTACACTTTTTCGTAAAGGTTTTGTAAAAACTTTTATTCATCAAGCTTTTAAATAAAATTTTTATCATAACTGTTATTTTCAAATTTTGTGTGAAAATGTTTTAATAAGAAAAGTAAATTGTAGGCTAGTAGTATACTCATACAGGCTGTTGATCTGTCCTTCTTTTTCCAAAACTGGATTTTGAATAAACAATACGCAGAACTCATACTAAAATAACAAAAAATAATTAAAAAAAAAGAAAAAAACATATATATATATATAATAATAATATATATATACATATATATATACATATATATATATATATCAAGATTATATATATTATTCATCAAGATCATATATTTTATGTGTATTTAAAAATGTAATAAAGGATATTTTAATTTTAATAAATAATTAATAATTGGATGAGGAATATGATTCTTCCGAAAAAGAAGTATAATAGGATGCCACATCGCTGACTCTACGATCCATTTCAGATGCGGGTGAAGGCTCTGAGTGGATAGTCAAAATATCAAGTGGTTGATGATCATCCGGCTCATACTCCCCAAATACAATGCTGCAATTTTGCAAAATGGCATATGCCTCATCCGCTCTTTGATCTTCCATTTTTCTTTTGTCTTTTTTCTTCAGGGGAGACTTAAACTGTTTCTTTAACGGGCCAGATGCTGATGGGGACGGAACTGACGATTGTGATGGTGGATGCAGCATGTCAACCTGTAGAACAGAGTTGAAATGAGTTTTGTCATTAAAATGTCATCAACTAATAGTAAATTCAATCTTTAAATAAAGTTTAACACCTTAAATAATTATTACTTGATTGAAATACCACATGTTGTCTCTCATTGATTTTTATTTATTTACTTATTTATTAATTTTTGTTTGTTTAACGTCCTACTGTTTTGCTGCTAGGGCTGTTGAAGACGGGAATCCAACAGTTTTTCGTGGAATTCGAACCACTGCCAATGATGTATGTTAAGAAACCATTTAGAAAAGTATTTATTTATTTTTTATTTATTTATTCAGAGAAATTGTTATTTGCTGTTTGTTATTTAAAAAAAATGTGCAGATGTAAAATGCTTATTACAATTATTATTCCGCAGACACTGATGATGGACAAGAGTAGTCTTGAAAATCGATTTTGTCTGGATAAATTAAAAAAAATAAAAAATACAAAAAAAAATAATAAAAAACATCTGGTGATTTATTTAAGAGAATCATCCTCTCACAATATCTACTGATTAATTCTTCAATTAATTAAATAATAATTTAATTTCTTTTCAGATGCCACGTTCAGGAAACGAATGGAGAAAAATAGCAAGAGATTTCGAAGTTTCTTGGAATTATCCGCATTGCTTAAGAGCTTGTGACGGAAAACATGTTGTCATCCAAAACCCAAAAAACAGTGGCAGTATGTTTTTTAACTACAAAGGGACTTTTAGCATTGTTTTGATGGCCGTTGCTGACGCCAATTATAATTTTATATACGCTAATGTTGGCTGCCAAGGGAGGATATCTGACGGAGGTGTTTTTCGAGAAACGTCATTTTACAAGAAGTTGTCTAATGCAACGCTAAAGCTACCTGACCCAGAACCACTCCCTGGTAGCAAAAAATTATCGCCTTATGTATTGTTGACAGATGATGCGTTCCCACTACAGGAACACATCATGAAACTCTTCAGCGGCCACCACGATAAAGGCACATGTCAACGGTTATACAATTATAGGCATTCACGCGCTCGAAGAGTAGTGGAAAATTCATTTGGGTTGCTAGCAAGCGTATTTCGTGTATTTAGAAAACCCCTAATGATTAATTTGGAAAACCCAGAAATTGTCACAAAAACATGTATTTACCTTCATAATTTTTTGAGAAGGAGTAAGACATCACGATCACTACATTGTCCTCAAGGAACTTTAGATAACGAAACACAGGATGGAAATATTATTCCCGGATCATGGCGGGCAGTCATCCAAGGCGATACTGGTCCGCAGAGTTTGTCACATAGAGCAAGAAAGGCAACTTTCGAAGCTAAAGAAGTCAGGAATGAATTCATGAGATATTTTCAATCGGATGAAGGGCGTGTGCCTTGGCAGGACAATTTCGCCTAGCTTTTATAAGTTTTTGTTTTGATATCCTGTTCAAATATATATATATATTTCAATATGCTAATGCACTGAATTCCTCATTATAACAATGTCCGAAGGACTCAAACATGTATATCATACAAGGTCGTCACTATACCTACAGCAGTTAAAAGTGCATCCTGTTTTTTTCGTTGGTTATGTAACTATGTATATTATTTTTTCCTTGTTTTATAGAAGAAAACTAAACAAATTATATTCACTAAACAAAAATTGTTAAATTGTATAAGCTTAGGTTGTTTATTCAATTTCTACGGAATGTGCTTATAGTGTATCTGCACTTAAATATAAAATTATACTTTGAAATAAAATTATTCTTGAAATTGAAGCCTTTTTAACCGCTCAATAATTTTATTTTTCCGAGATTGAAAAAGCCCATCATTTTGACCTTCAACTCAATTAAAAAGGTTGTAGAGAAAGAACTGATCTTTTCATAGAAAAACACGTACGTTTAGGAAGAGGGCCAAAGTGGTTTTTATAAGTTAATGAATTCCTATTTACTATATATAACTACATATTTGACTTAAGCCGCGACCAATAAAAAAAATTCCAGTTAAGAAACTAATTTTTTCTTTCTAGCATTGTTATAAATAGAGCCCGGATTTTCGCCTTTCAACAAGGCAACCACATGAAGACTACCAACATTTTCTGTTGCAAGGGAATCGAATGGTGTAAAGTGGGAGGAAGCGAGAAAAACTTAGAAGGAAAACAATAAAAGAAAATTCTTAGAAGAAAAACAATAAATCAGGTGTCTCATTCGGGTCATAAAGGAAGTCGGTAATTGGCTAACTGGTAATGCGAAGTTTCGTATGTAACTGGAAATTGGTTCCTGGAATGTTTATAAAAGTTGAAATGTTGGAAAAAAGAAACTACTTTTTGAAAAGGAAATTTGTCGATTCTGAAAGATATTTCGTAGAAAATAACGTTGAAGAGTAAATTAGTTTATTTTCACCAGGAACGAAATAAAAATATTAAATATCTAATCGCACGAAAGTGGAATTTACGAAAATCGATTACCAAATTAATTAAATAATCATAAAATTCTACATATGAAAAAAGTGGCGTTTATTTTAATCTAATTGTAATGGATTTTTATTTTTCAACGCTTGTTTTTAAGAATAGGTAGCAATTAAAAAAATTAAACTATTTTCTGAAAAATAGGTTAAAATGCAAAAATTTGCATGAAACAACAAAACTTGCAATTTCGTGCAGTAACCCCCGAAACGTGTAATTTCGTGCAAAATAAAATGTATATTAAAATTATCTACAAGTTCCAATTTGTATAAATATCTTGTCATTGGCAGTTTATTGAGTAGCAAAAAAAAGAAGCAATTGCACGGGAATCCGGGCTCTAGTTATAAACATAATTTACTACACTAAGATTAACTTAATTATATGTGTATGTATATTAGAAAAACTCACGTCAACCTCCTCTTCATCACTGCCAGCAGTTGACGATGTTGTTTTGGGTACATCGACGTCAATTAAAAAACTCAATAGCTCATAAGCAAACCATTTCCTTTTTTGCTAGGAGATGAGCCGCTCTTTTTTTCCTGTAGTTTTTTTCGTTCGCGATGAAAAGCTGATCGCAAATTCTTTATTTTTTTCTTCAGCTCCATCGATGTACAATCATATTTTCCTATTTAAAAAAAATAAAAAAATAAACCAATGATTTTTTACCTTCAAACCCGCAAAATAATTATATTTACCAGATAATTGTGTCAACTTGTCATTTCTCAGTTTAATGTCCTTATATTCAGGGGTTTTATTGTTCCATAATTCGGGCGAATTATGGTAATCCTCTATAAAAGCTACGGTTTTATCATTCGACCACTCCATGTCGCCTTCTTCAAGCCGCATGGATCCGTTGACTGTTGGATAGACGGCGACACTTTTCGACACGTCCAATCGTGTCGAAAGACGACGCAATCTACAGGCAACAACGGTCAACACGTAGCATGCGGCAAGGAGACATATTTTTTGTCGCTTAGTGTTCCTACTATAGAAAGACCGAATGTAGCATGCGACAATGCCGCATGCTACATGTTGCCTAAATGTTGCCTCAGTGGAATTGCGCCTTAATACCGTCCTCAGAGGCAACATCGAATATAACTATTACCGAAGTCACTGATTAAACGAATTAAGTAGTTACGATTTGAAATAAATTCGTAAATTTTTGTATTTAATGAAAATAAATGTTTATTCAATAAATAGTCATCGTTATCTGAAAAAAAATCGTAATATTTTATTTTATCATTATGACATATTTAGTTCCTATCACAATATGTTCTTTTCTGCATATTACTTTTACAAAATAATTTCGATGTTTCACATCTGCCAGGCGTCCCGTGACGGCTCACATTTTTTTTATAGATAAAACTCATCGGCAATAAGGCTACTTACTAATGGGTAACACTTCTGTTGACCTCGACACCCTCTTGTGTTTTTGGCTGTATGGGCTTTTGACCCCTTTGCCTGTCCAGATGGACGAACAGAACCAAAAAAAAAACCTCTTGTGTTTTTGTGTGTAATGTATTTTGAGAAAAAGGGCGGGAAACTTAAGATCGGTCGCACGTAATTTTAATAATTTTTCATTTTATTTTTAAATTTCATGTAAATATTTAGATATTTTGATCAGATAAGTTGTAATTTGTATATATTTTAGTAGTTAGTTTTTATTAAAGTGTTAATTTGTGTAAATTTCATCCTATTGGTAAGTCTTCTTCTTCTTCTTCTTCACTTTTATATGATATGATGGACCCCCCGGATGATCCTGGGGGGACAGCCCCTGATATAGGTCATGTAGTGACAATATCTAATAATGACGAAGGTAGCACGATGGATACAGATGGTTCTGTGTCTCAGACATCTAGTGGCCGTAAAAGAGTGTCAGCTCGACCCAGAATATGCAGACACTGTAATAAAAGACGACGAAAACACCGTGGCGATAAAAAGGATATTAAGGAAAGTGATTGCAAATGTGTAGACATTAGTGACAAACAAATTCTTTCCAAAGTCGATTCCTGCAATAATTCTTCTATAGTAGTAGAGACCATACAAAAAAATAACACAGACACTCCACAACAGCCACAGCCCCCTGTTGCAAGGCTGTTATATAACTCATTAGATGCTGCTCCTTTTGTTGTACACATTCAGAAACAGTATTCATCTCCCGATGATAATGTTACTTTACATCCAGTTACATTTGGTCGTTTTCTCAAAAGAAATTCTATTAAAAATATTGTGAATGGAAGTTTAAAAAGGATAGGCCGGAATAGGTTATCTATTTCTTTTTCTAAGTACCAAGATGCAAATGACTTTGTTGAAAACAAAAATTTAGAAAATGAAAAATATAAGGCTTTTATTCCATCATTTTCTGTGAGTAGAATAGGAATAGTCAGAGGAGTACCAGCTGAGTGGTCTGAAGAGGAAATAAAAGATAATGTTTCTGTTCCTATTGGCTGTGGTCCAATCATAAAAATTAGGAGAATAAAACGAAAGATGATGATTGATGGACAAAACCATCTTAAATGTACTGAGTCTGTGGTATTTACTTTTGATGGACAGTTTTTGCCTAAACGAGTATATATGTGCTACACTTCTCTTACTGTAGACTTGTATATATATCCTACTATTCAATGCTACAATTGTTGTCGGTTTGGTCATGTGAAATCTCAATGCAGATCTAAACCAAGATGTTTTAGATGTGGTCAAGGACATAGTGGTGATAACTGCTCTGTTCAAGATGATTTTATATCTTGTTGTTTATGTAAAGGTTCCCATATTACAACTGATAAAAAATGTTTAGAATATGAAAGACAAAGAGCTATAAAGGAATCAATGGCTAAAAACTGTATTTCCTATTCAGAAGCTTCAAAGATACATCCAACTGTCTCTCGAATTTCATATGCAGATACATTACTCTCATCACCTAACATCACTCCTAATACTTTTCCAACCCAGCATCAACATTCAACACATAAAGCTATAAACAATACTGCATATAAAAAAACTGTTTTTGTTAAACCAAAGCCTCCACCTACACTTAGCAAAGGATATGACAAATCTGCTCACCAAGAAATTTTAAGGGATTTTAATATTCCCCAACCCTCTAATGGATGTGCATTAATTAACAAAGTAAATGAAAATCCTTTGGAATCCTCAGTAATTGATTTAATTATTTCTCTTATAAAATCTCTTAGTCAATCGAATGAATTTTCACCGTCCAACGCTGCCTTATTAGTTTCTGCAATTACTCAAATTTATAAACCAAATAATGGACAAAGTTCTTCAATGGAATTGTCAAAGCATCACTCCTAAAAAAAGTGATCTTATTTATTTATTAAATAAATATAAACCTTATATCTGTGCTCTTCAAGAGACATGGTTGAAACCAGGATCTTTATTTAAGATTCGAGGTTATTCATGCCTCAGAGAAGATCGTGTGGATGGGCATGGCGGAGTAGCCATGCTTGTGAAACACCCTCTTTCCTTTTCTCTCTTCTCTATTCCTTCTCACAGTAATGATTTTTCTATTATTGCTGCTATAGTTGAAAATATCTGTTATGTATCTATTTATATACCTCATCCTTCTTCTGCAATCTTAAATGAAATTAAAGATATTATTTCCATTCTTCCGAAGCCTTTTATGATCCTTGGTGATTTTAACTGTCGCCATGAATCCTGGGGTTACTTATCTTCTAATAGTTATGGTAACACATTAATAGATATATTTGATTCAGTGAATTTGTGTATATTAAATGATGGTCGTCCTACACGACGTTCTCATCCTGACGAGGGCCCAAGTGCTCCAGATTTAACAGTCACTACACCTAATCTTGCTTCTTCTTTGTCCTGGGATCCATTACGATCTACTTTTGGTAGTGATCACTTCCCACTATTATTATCATTTCCAACCTGCAATAATAACAATAAAGTATTACATAAAACTTATTCTCCTCGTTTAAAATATAAGCTTAATGATGTTGATTGGGATTTATATAAAGATCTAATAAAAAACAAAATTGTTACACTTCCAAAAATTAATCCAGGTACAGAATCTCAGTGTGCAGATTCTTTAGCAAGAATCTTTATTGAGGTTGCCAATGAGATATTTCCAAGTAAAAATAGCTCTTTGGGTTTTATTCCTTCTCCTCCTTGGTGGGATAACGAATGTACTGTGGCAGTAAAGAGAAGAAAATATGCTGAAATTACATACTGTCAATGTTCCACTGATGAGAATTTTGAAATTCTTTAAAATTTGATGGCTGGAAAAATTTCTGCTATTCAATATCACCTGATGTCAAACCATCTCTTGTATGGCAAAATATAAGAAGGTTTAGATCTGCATACAAAGATTCATCCCCAAAATCAATCCCTTTTCATTTAGTTAATAGCTTTTTAGATAAATTGGCTCCACCTTTCGTTCCTGAAGACTTAATAATTGGTTACCCTGTAATAAATATAAATAATGATAACTGTTTTGGTTTAAACAGTATATTTTCTCTCACTGAACTAAATGGTGTATTGTCTCATGTTAAGGATTCTGCTCCTGGACTGGACGGTATTCCGTATTCCTTTATCTCTCATTTAGATGATGATGCTTTATTTTATTATTTATCTCTTATAAATTCCATAGTGACATCTGGTAACATCCCCTCCACGTGGAAACGTCAAGAAATAATTCCTGTACTGAAACCTAATAGGTGTTCTTCAGACCATTCTGTCTATCGCCCAATCGCACTTTCTTCTGTTTTGATGAAAATTACAGAACATCTTATAAAAAATCATTTAGAATGGTTTGTTGAGCATAACGGTCTATTATGTGAATCCCAATTCGGTTTCAGACGTGGGAAAAGTACTATTGATAGCTTAAGTATATTCATTTCTGATATTCAGTTATCATTTTCAAATAATAAATCAGTAATAGCTGCGTTCTTAGATATAAATTGTGCCTATGATAATGTCGTAATAAGTATTTTAAAGAGTAAGCTTTTACAACTTAATATACCTCTGCTATTAACAAATTTTATCATAAACATGCTTTCCGAAAGATACATAATCCTGAAACTAGATGACAGGAAGTCAATTACTCGACTTGTTTCAAAGGGCCTCCCCCAGGGATCAGTACTTAGCCCAATATTGTATAATATTTATACACACGATTTAAAATCATCACTTAATAGTGTAAATGTTCTTCAGTATGCTGATGATCTATTAATTTACTGTCGTGATACTTCTATTGAAAAAGCTAGTTCTTCTATAACACAACCGCTGATAAATTTAAAACTTGGTTGGACTTAAATGGCCTTGATCTATCACCTGAAAAAAGTACAATAGTTTTATTCACGAGATCAAGAACTCCTCCTCCTACTTCTATATTTTATGAGGGTTATCAGATTCCAGTTAAAGATAATGTTAAGTTTTTGGGAATTGTCTTAGATTCGAAACTAACTGGTATTCCACATTGTGATTACCTAAATGCTAAATGTGAGCGTACTCTTAATATTTTAAGATGTCTGTCAGGTGTTTGGTGGGGTGCGCACCCTTTTTGCATGGAATTGTTATATAATGCTCTTATAAGAAGTATATTAGATTATGGTACATTCTTGCTGGAGCCTGGTAGTGTTAAGGCATTTAAAAAACTAGATCTCATACAGTCCAAAGCTTTACGAGTAGTTTCTGGTGCTATGCGGTCAAGTCCTATCAATGCTCTTCAAGTAGAATGTGGTGATCCTCCACTACATCTACGTCGTCAATATTTAGCAGACAAATTTATGTTCCGATCTTTTCAGTTTCTTAACCACTCTCTTTATAACAAACTTCAGAAACTTTCTCATTATATAGATTCATCTGCATATTGGTCAAATAAAAAACCACCTTGTCTAATCAATAGTTTTAAGAAATTTATCAACATAAAAGCTCCTATTCATCGATCCATTAATTATCCTCTTTTCAGTACTAGCTTTGAAGCATTAATGGTGCTTCCAGAAATTAATTTTAACTCAGATTTAAATAAGCACGATATTAGTACAAATTTTTCGTTTAATCTTCTTAAAAATACTGTTTGGGTTGATTACCATCATATTTACACAGACGCGTCTAAACATTCCTCCTCGGATCCCGTTGGTGTAGGTGTCTATCACGCTCAATTTAAAATATCACAGAAAATTAAACTTCCTCCGGAAACATCGGTGTTTACTGGGGAATGTTATGGTATTTTTAAGGCTATTGAATATATTATTCTATTTAAACTTCCAAAAACAATAATTTTCTCTGATTCAAAAAGTGCCTTACAGTCTCTCAATAGGTTCCCATTTAAATCAAAAAACATTTCTTCTGTTGTCATAGAAATAAGAAATCTATTAAATAAATGCAATCACTTTTGTCTTTCTGTGTTGTTTGTATGGATCCCCAGCCATAGCGACATTCCTGGTAATATAAAAGCAGACCAACTAGCTAATGAAGCCGTGGTCGATGGCGACATTTTCCCTTATAAAGTTTTTTGCCAGGATCTAGGTGCTCTTCCTATAGTTCACCTTCAGGATTGTTGGAATAGACTTTGGACTGAAACTGGTCAATCAAAAGGCAGGAAATATTTTAACCTTCAGCCACTTATTTCATTTAAACCATGGTTTTTCCGTGCCAAATGCAATAAGTTAGTATGTTCTTCTATCATAAGAATGCGTTTGGGTCATGTTTGCACTCCTGTTCATCTTAATAGATTAGGCATTGTATCTACTGACATGTGTGAATGTGAATCCGATAAATGTGATCTAGATCACATTTTCTTTTCATGTTCTCTACACGACCGCTCCTCATTCCTGAATGATCTAATATCTCTTAATGTTCCTTTTCCTACCTGTATATCCCGTCTAATTATGTATCCATGTAAATTTTATAAAATATTGTCATCTTTCATTCTTCAGAATCATATTAAAGTTTAAATATTTGTAATGTTGTATAAGTAGCAAGTATATATATGTATATTTATGAAATTTTTAATATCCGTTTCAATCCTCTTTTACTTATCTGATCCTTTCCCGTGTTCCGTATCCTTTTTTAACTTAGTTTCCCAATCTTTTAATTTCCGTTATTGGCAAAAAGTAAACGCTATTTCCAAAAGAAGGAAAAAAAAAATGTATTTTGAATTTATGCATTTGATGCATAACAGAACTTTTCAAAAATGAACCAAAACTATTTCGTATTTAAGTAACCATGAGTCTATCAGTTTTTTAAATGATAATAATAATCCAAGAATTGTTTTTATTGTGAGTGAATAAATGTAGAAAATCCAATTTATTAAATTTCCCTGTAAACTTAATAATTATTCCTTTTTATGTAGGTAAAACTTAAATATTAAACTTGAACTTGTTTATCTATTAGTTGAAAAGTTATGTAATCGGAGTTAAACCAATAATCGATAGCAATAACGTAGTATATTAATATACTACGCAAATTAATTAGCAAGACACATAAGTCTTGAATTATGTTAAACGGAAGCAAGGTGCTATTTTTTTTAAATATATATTTTGTGGTTTATATAAATTTAAAATATTAAGTGATACATGGTATTCTAAATTATATTTTGTTTCTTCTGTCTTACATATAATCTAGTGTTTCTTACAATTTACTGATTCAGGGAAATGTCTATTCACTTGCAACATTATTTGGCTGTCTGTTTGTGTGTTGGGGAATGTTAGTACCTATGTGACGCTCATGTACAATATTAATTACTTCTATGCATATTGACAGGAACTTTGAATGAAACTATCGTTCTGAGCGTTATTATTCTATGGCAAATACATATAATCCGGCTAAGTTTGAAAGCAAACAGTTGCCTATAACACTTCGGCTATCTCCGTTTGTTACTTTTTAGGATTATCGCCGCCACTGTCAATCACTGTACGTTTCATACAATCGCTATTATAGCTTAGAGAGTTTCGCTAGGCTGTTTGGAGCTTGGACGTCGGCTCAGTGCTGACTTAGGTAGTGACTAGTGTGTCGTATAAGTCGATTGTTGGCTGTAGTGTCGACTTCGGTCTCGAGTGAAGTCTCGAATTTCGCGTCTCGATTACAGCTCTTGGTGCGAATATTTGTAGATAAGAATAGTGTATGTCAGTGATGTGAATGTGATTCGTGAATTGAAAAAATATTTATTATTTGTTTCGTTGGTGTTCACAGTTGCTAGAAAAACATGTTTTAGTTGTTATTTGGTATTTAGGGTTTTGTATTTTATTTTTAATTATATGAAACAGTGTTCAATATTTTGTGAGGATACGACACACAAAAGAAATATGCAGTTCTATATTTAGTTACTCCAATTCATAATAAAGTGATTGTGAACAAGTTTTGAATTGAGTATATAATATCTATCAAATATATTTTTATTTAAATGAATCCATCGAAAGCAATGTGAATTAAAAACAGCTTTACTGTTGTTCTGTAATTTAATCTCAAAGCGTTACAGCTCAACATGTCTTCGTATGAAAAATTAAAGCTTCTCGTTTGGAAGAATTTTCTTCTGCAAAGAAGACACAAATGGCAGACTGCTTTCGAGATAGCTTCACCTGTGATATTTTCGCTGTTTCTTATATTAATACGATGTCTTGTCGATCCTCAATCAAAGCCCGAAATATCATATTCACCCTTTCTTCCGACCTACTTTGACATGACTGGAAGGCAATTGTAAGTGTTTAGTAACCAAGTGTCTCACCCTGCTATCTCTCTAAATGTTATCATAAATGTTTAACAATCCTTAACTTTTTAGTGGTAATCTTACTACAGCAAAAAGGGAGGGATCACTTGCATTCTCACCTGATAATGAACTCACAAGGAGAGCAACAGAAAAAGCAATGGCAACAGTTGCTTTAGATAATCTTGATGGATTATCTGCTTTTTTTTTTAATCCTAAAATGTTACCAGAACCTAAGGGCTACAAAAATGCACAGGAACTAGAAAAAGCACTCACTCAACCAAATGCTATGAATCAGATTCTTGTTGGAATCCAATTTGATGATGATATGGCCAGTATGTATATATTACTAAATATATTTTGTTGAAGTATCTTAATTTTATTTATAAATTACCGTTCCATAATTATAAAATAATATAAATGTAATTCTAGATGCAACACAATGGCCTGATGATATAAAACTGACATTAAGGTTCCCTGCAGTAATGAGAACACCTATGTTGGAACATCCATTGAGAGCAAGTTGGAGAACTAATCTATTATTCCCCCTGTTTCCCCTACCGGGACCTAGAGATCCAGCAGATATGTATGGTGGCAAAACACCAGGTAATAACTAAACCTGAATGTATGATATCAAGCAATTTTGCACAAAATTTAATAATATTAATATAAGTTATTATATCCATTTTATAATATTTTCTTTAATATTTATAAATTTAAAATGAGGGATGACATCTCTTATCTCAACAATTAGTTTGATCACCAATTTATCGTTATCAAAATTTTAGGTTACTCACCAGAATTGTTTCTTGCTGTTCAGCATGCCGTGTCTCAAGAAATAATAAAGGAGAAATCTGGCCAACCAATTATCACACAAGTGTACATGCAACGGTTTCCCCAACTTGCTTATAGAGAAGATAACTTACTGGTTGCAATGGAGAGATTTATTTCTATGATCATAATGCTGTGTTTTGCATACACATTTGTTAATACTGTCAGAGTTGTTACGGCCGAGAAGGAGTTACAACTAAAGGTAAATCACCGTTTTATTTGACATTCTAATAACTATCAATCATTGCAAGTTTGTGTCATCCATCTTAGAAAGTTTATTGACTTTGCTGTTACTTTATAGAAATTCATAATGAGCCAATTCGACATGTTTCGCCATGACTCATATAGATGCAATATTGAATAATCTTAGCACAATTCATATAACATTTAGGTCATCCATTTTAACTATCTCGAATTTATGATAGGTTATTAACATTATTTATTTATTATGTTATACCATTCCATTATGTGAGTCCCATGCATTGAGATGATTAAATATTTACTGTCAACAAAACGGACATTGAGCGGGTCCACGAGGTGCGCAACTTAGGTTTAATGATTGACGAAAACATGTGCTTCGAAAAATATATAAGCCAAGTGTTATCCAATTGTTTTTATAGACTTAAAATTATCTACAAAATATCTAAATACAGAACTTCGAGTCAGATTATGTGAAGCACTTGTACTTTCAAAGCACAATTACTGTGACGTGGTGTATGGTCCAAGGTTACTGCACAAAAAAAAAAGGTTCCATCCAACGAATGCAAAATGCGTGCGCCCGATTCTGCTGGAACATACCGCCCAGGCAACACATTAGTCCATACCTAAAACAGGCCAATATACTTAATATGGAAGGTCGGAGGTGACTGCATTTAGCAACGTTGCTTTTCGGTATCATACATACTAAAACACCTCTTTACTTGTATAATAAACTTGAATGGTTAATACAAAAAACTAATAATATAAAAACCAGACCTGCCTCGCAGATATTAGCAGTGCCCCGGCATCATTCAACAGCGTTCAGGGGTAGTTTTCGTTACATACAGATTATACTATTATTTAATATTTATTATTATTACAATTATTTATTTATTTTTATTTTATTACACTATAAATTAAGAAAAACGAAAAAGAAAATATAATATTTAGTTAATCCCTTTGATACCTACCTACACAAATTAATAACAATGGGAAGACTATTGCAACTGTCTACTCCAAATGTCACAAGGGGCTGCTGAAAACCAGTGTTGTGTTGGTGTCTTCTGAACTGACACAACAATATACTGAGTCAGCTCCTTTTAGCAGGGAATCACGCTCACACTGTTATTTTTAATACTTTATTTTTAATCTTTATAATATCGTTTTTTAAATTTAATTTAGTATTTTAAGATTTTAATTAATATTGTAAATTATTGTTTTTTTGTGTGAGTGTTTTTATAATGCTAATAAAGTATTTCTATTCTATTCTATTCTAAAATTTATCTTGTTAATTTCCACATAATATAATCTGTGTAAATATGCCTAGTCTCCATCCACTGGACACACCAGTGGGTGGAGACTGCAAGGAACATGGAGAGTTGGAAGTCTCTAGAGGAGTCCTTTACCTTTGAGAACGAGGGGTCCTTACTATAAAAAAATAAATAAATTAAAAGTTATAGAAATAAGATTATTTTGTATATAATTTGATAATATTTAAGGAATATGGACAATTTTTTTTAATTTAGTAAGAAATAAAGGATTTTTTATTAATATTAAATAAATATGCCTAGAAGGCTAGTCAATTTTTAATTCTTGATAATAACTCATTAAAATATGAGTGACTCAAAGTATTAATATTTAAGCACTTTTAAAGAGGAAGGATCTTTTGGAAAAATTACCTTATAAACGCGGACTTGGAATGATGTGTCTACAAAAATGTATTAAAAGTATGTAAGAAAAAATTGTAACTGGTTTTAAATTGAGATGATGTGGGTGGCGGTGATCACTTAACACCAGGTGACCCGTACACTCGTTTGTCCTCCTATTCCATAAAAAAAAAACTTGAGATGAAAACAGATTGCATTTGCATTGCAGAGGAAGAATCTTTTGAAAGAGTACCTTACAGAGGAGGAAATTTTTGAATTAAAAAGTTATGATTCACACATCTCTATGTTTGGACACTCGCAAATCACAGGAATATATAATATTATACAGGAATAATTCCCGCATGCACTTCATTAGCGAATCAAGTCTACCACATTCCCAACTAACAAACACCAAAACAATGGTATAAATTTTCATGCTAGTCTGCAGTAATGTTTGTCTAAACAAAGCCATGTCGCCTTTCATCTTATGTTAACTTGCCTAGATAGATTTATAATATTATATTCTATTAATTCTATTAAGCCCTTTTTAATCTGAGTTAGAGTATGTCTCTTAACACAGTGTGCCGCTTGGCAAAGGCCTCCTCCAGCTCTTTCCATTGGAGTCTGTCATGGGTCACTCTTCTCCAGTTCGGGCCCGCTGTGAGTTTGAGTTCATCATCTTGTTCGAGGTCTCCTCTGGCTCCTCAGATTTATAATAACAAAAGTTTAAGTGTTAAGCTTAGCTTGGTACTAACTTCATATATCTAAATATGTTTAAAATATTTTATTAAGTCAGTTTTTTTATGTAATTAATAATGATACATGACATGTACCTAAAATATTTGTCACTCAATTGAAAATTGGAATAAATATAAATTGGTCTCATTGTGCTCATAACGTTTTAAATTATGCCAATCTAAATTGGTTTGGTATGTCTATAAAGTGGTAACTAGATCGCACAATTACTACAGTTTAATTGTTGAACTACCCTCGGTAGTCAGTACATCATATTATTGAGGTGATATATTTTTTAAAATGTTATCAATAAAAAAAAATTAACTTTCCTCTGAGAAAATAAAAACGAAAACTCGAACCTCTTTGTGATGAGTTTCCATGTGCTGTGTTCTAAGACGATACGACATACCTTCAAGAAAAGCGTACAAGCGCGTCTTTTTTAAAATGCCGGCATCGCTCCTGTGATTCCTCTTAGTATTGCAAGAGAATGTTGGCGGCGATGATCACTTAACATGAGGTGACTCGTAAGTTTCACCATCATGTCCATCATCACCTCATGTTAAGTGACTCCTCTTTCATAAAAAATTTAAATAATGAGTAATTTTCAGGAGACGATGACAATAATGGGATTACCGTCCTGGCTCCACTGGCTCGCCTGGTTCATAAAGCAGTTCTCGTTCCTGATGATATCCGTTGTGCTGATGGTCATCTTGTTCAAGGTCAGTAAGAGTAACATGAATCTGTTGCAATATGTTAATGAGAGTTAAAATATCTACGTACATAATGCCACCGGGATGAAGATTCGTTTTCAGATCGTGGCAACCTTTTATTTAATATGCGAGGCACCGAACTATACGTTATAAATATTATAATCAATTGTAGTCATAACTCTGTGGTACCCGCCGAGGTAACTTATAAATTTACACCGATAAAATATATTACGTAAATGCCACTGAGTACGGATTCTACATTTTGGCTTCTGTTCTAAATGTTTCCATTTAGTTTTGATGGTAAGCTATTGTTGATATTTGCTGAGGATTAGCTACCATAAGATGGGCTATGTTCATCCGTTGCTAACTGACCTATAAAATATTTTATTTAAGCCATATCAACACCCTGGAGTTATTGGTCTTCTAATTCGGTCAATTATATTTGACTACAGATGCACGATGCATTTATAATAATTATCATTTACTATTACAATAAGCGATGTTATTAGCGCGATAAACCATCTAACAGCGTCCTATATAGATAAAATTCGTAATAGTGTATATTATACTCATGTAATAATGTAGAATATTATATATACATATACATATATATATTTCGGACAATACACTGACTTCCTATTCATTACACATTTAACTTACACATCCCTGGAAATTAAAGTGTTATTTTTTTCAGTTATAGGTTAGTATTTCTTTTGCCACGTTAGGCAAAATAATATATCAGAGTGAATAAAAAAAAACTCAATGACTTACATGAGTAAAATAAAAAAAATAAATGCAAATTTGCCCTGTGCTTCCCCGGGGCGTACAAAGAATAGGGTAGTCCCAGGCCCTAGGGTGTCGTAAGAGGCGACTACGAGCTTATTGAAAGTGGGAGAGTCACGCTACCGTCTTTTGACGTCAGCACAATCGGGCCAGACTCGTCCGGGTTACTTACCACACTCGCACAGAATACCGGCGTGAAGTAGCGGCCTAGTGCCGCTATATTTCGCATAAGTTAGTGTCGTAACATCAGGGGAATTCACTCCAACTTAAACGTCGTCCACCACCACCTTGAGACGGCGCAGCCGGCCTTGTGTTTCCTTATGGAGACGCAGATATCTCGACCTAGCGATACGTCATATTTATCGTACCCCGGGTACAAAATTTAACACAATTTTATGCATCATGCCGGGGTATGTGTGTACGTTAGGGAGGATATCTGCTGTCGCCGTCTCGGCAATTTTGAGGGTAGGGACCTGTCTACTCTCTGGCTCCGCGTAGATTTAGTGGACCGCGTCCGCATCTATGCGTGCGTCTACAGGTCCCATAGTGGTAATGCAGAAACCGATCACCTCATGGGCTGCGTTCAAACGGCAATTGACGACGTGCTTGCACAGATCCCGATCCCGATCAGAACGGGCACGATGCCGAATGGCTTGGATCACGTACGACAGACTACGCAGTGCGATCTGTGCATAATTTTGCATTGGCGTATGGTCTGTCCCAATTGGTTGAGTCGCCAACGCGGCTCCCGGATGTGGATAGCCACATGCCGTCCTTATTAGATCTTCTGCTGACTACACATCCCGACGGTTACCAGGTCTTTGTCGACGCCCCTCTCGGAACGTCCGACCATTGCCTGGTCAGGAGTGTAGTGCCCATCCGACGTCAACATCGCAGACCACCAGCGACCCGCCGCGTTTGGCACTACAAGTCAGCAGATCAAAAACGGAACGCAACCTATCCAAGGTTGCGTTCCGTTTTTGCATTCTACCCTTCGGGCACGGTTTGTTTCCCTTCGGATGATCCTAGTGCCTGCGCCGTTGCAGTAGCTGATGTGATACTGCAGGGCATGGATATTTTTATACCAAGCTCTGTAGTACCGATCGGTGGCAGATCACAGCCCTGGTTCGATGCGTCAGTTAAAGCAGCATCTGACTGCAAAAAACAGGCGTATCGAACTTGGGTTGTGGCGCTGGGCACAAAGGATCCGAACTGCAAAGTTCTTAAGAGGAAATATAACCGTGCTTCCAGATATTTTAAGCGGCAAATCGCCCGTGCGAAGTCAAAGCAGGTCGTCAAAATCGGCGAGCAGCTTTCCAGTTTCCCGACCGGAACACGCAAGTTCTGGTCGTTGTCGAAAGCTGCTCTCGGTAACTTCAACCAGCCGTCCATGCCGCCGTTGCACATGAGGAATGACACCCTGGCCCATACGGCAAAAGAAAGAAGCCGATCTCCTGTGCGCTCTTTTCGCCTCCAACTCGACTCTTGACGACAACGGAAAAACACCGCCGACCATCCCGCGGTGTCAGAGCTCTATGCCTGAAGTACAGTTCAGACAGAAAACTGTTAGGCGAGCTCTGTTTTCGTTGGACGTCTGGAAGTCGAGCGGGCCGGATGGCATTTCTCCAATCGTGCTTATAACGTGTGGCTCTGTTATTCCAAAGGCGTAGTCCCTGACTCATGGAAGTCAGCCCTTGTCACTTATCACCAATATTCATTGCTATGCAGACGACAGCACGGGGTATGCTTCCTACACCGGCCGTGCCAACATGTCCCGGGATAGCGTCGACGAGAACCGGATCAAACTTGTGTCTGAAATCGAGACTATGCTTTGCAAAGTCTCGGGATGGGGCCGATAAAATTTAGTCCAATTCAACCCCAAGAAAACACAAGTTTGTGCGTTCACCACTAAAAAGTCTCCCTTTGTCGTATCCCCTCGATTCGAGATCACTCCTCTAACTACCACAGGCTGTATTGGCATACTTGGCGTTGATATATCGAGCGACGTTCAGTTCCGTGGTCACTTGGAAGAGAAGGCCAAACTGGCCTCTAAAAAGCTTGGTGTACTCAGTAAGGCGAGACAGTACTTCACTAAAAGCCACCGCCTGCAACTTTATGAGGCGCAAATTCGGCCTCACATGGAGTACTGTTCTCACCTCTGGGCGGGTGCTCCCCAGTACCAGCTTCTTCTATTTGACCGCATACAACGAAGAGCGGCTCGAATCATCGACGATCAAGTCATCTTCGATCGGCTTGATTCTCTAGCATTGCGTAGAGATGTGGGTTCTCTCTGCATCTTCTACCGCATTTATCACGGGGAGTGCTCAGAGGAGCTGTTCGGGTTGATTCCAGCGGCCGAATTCCACCATCGGACATTACGTGCAAAGTACCATCCGCATCACGTAGACGTCTGGCATTCCACAACCGCGCGTTTTCTTCGAAATTTCTTGCCTCGCACAGCCACTTTGTGGAATCAACTACCGGCAGCGGTCTTCCCGAACAGATACGACTTAGGGACCTGCAAGAAAAAAGCATACTCCCACCTTAAAGGCCGGCAACGCATTTCTTGACACACCTGTTGTTGCGGATGTCCATGGGCGGTTGCCTCACCTCTCCCCATCCCGTGAGCCTCTTGACCCCTCTCATATAAAAAAAAAATATAATGTTAAATCTGAAACAAATACACCAGCTGTTAGTAAAATTAGAAATTAATTAAAAAAAACACACAGACATATTACAATATATAAATATGTATAACTTATGTATTAAGAATGTTACTTAAAACTTAATCTTATTTTTCCTAATATATTTTCATAAAATATTTACAAATGGAGTAAACACCAGGGAAAGGAGATACTTAAAGGAAGTAGGACGGGGAATTTCAGAAGGTTTAAAATAGTGGTTATTATTTGTTATTGGCAACACTATTGTTTACAATTTTGATCTCGAATTATATTTACGACTATAATCTATACTATAATATATATAATATTATAAAGCTGCAGTGTTTGTTTGTTTGTTTGAACGCGCTAATCTCTGGTACTACTGGTCCGATTTGAATGATTATTTCAGTGTTGGGTAGTCCATTTATCGAAGAAGGCTATATGTTTTTTTTTTCAAAATTAGGGATCCGTTATAAAATTGCTATTTTGTAACACAAGGTGTAAAATCTAAAACCTAGTTTTGCGTGCGCTGCAAAAACTATTGACAATAGAACAAAATGATGTACAATATATATATATATAGGCAATATTTTATTACTTATAAAACTATCGCGTGAATTATACTTTATATGGCAAAACAACGTTTGCCGGGTCAGCTAGTATATAATATCTTTGGCATTCAATTTCAACGAACTTAAACGTATTGTTCGTAAATAATAATGTCGTAAATTGAAACACGAAACTGTTTAGGTTATCATACCTATAAGTGTATACATTATTTGAATAATATATCAGTGTTCGCTATGGCATATGAATGAAGGTGATAATGATTACGATAAACATTACTTATTTGTTACCAAATGCTAATTTTACTATCTTGGAGCAATAAGGCCAGTAATAGACGACTATCTAGACGAACAGAATAGAATATATAGAAACATAAGCATCAATTAATAAAAAAAACGCATACACACACACGCATAAATTTCTTTTTAGTGAGTTTGCTAATCTATATATATATATATATATATATATATATATAAATGAATTGCTGTTCGTTAGTCTCGCTTAAACTCGAGAACGGCTGGACCGATTTGGCTGATTTTGGTCTTGCATTATTTGTGGAAGTACAGGGAAGGTGTGAATAAATAATATGAAAATGCTCGCAATTAAATAAAAGTACAATTTTGTTTTTCCTTTGATGTCCCCCGTCGTTCAGAAATCAAATTGATAGAATAGTTTCAAATGAATAACTAATTAGAGTTTTTATACCTTTCTAAGTTTCTCAGGAGTTAAGAAATAAAGTTAACTTACTTAATTTTAGCTAACTATAGTTGGTAGATTAACTACAGTAACTATTTAACTATCTATCAGATTATCTTTATGTAGATGGATAAATCTTAAGTCGTCATCTATTTCTCATATACCCCAAAGATTTTAAGAATTTTTAGAAGATAAATATTTTTTTTTCTTATTACTTTATATGGCAATACAACGTTTGCTGGGTCAGCTAGTTATGTATAATAATATATAAGCTTTCGGAAGGACCTCTGCAACTAAGGCACAAAACATTTTGTACCATATATTATTAAAATTGAATAAATGATTATTATTATTATTTTAACGGAACTTTTTGATTTGGTTTTCCATTGGGCTTTAAATGTAAACGGCTTTTTAGTAGCGCTTAATCGGAGGTAGTCCGTAAATTCTACGGTCTATTTAAAAAAAAATGATTTTTAGACTTAAAAAAAATTACCATGCTATAATGTAATATTATATGTTTAGATTAAGAATTGATCTCCGCTACGCTACAACTAGATACCGCACTACCTAAGAACAATACCTTTTTGAAGTTATACTTCTTTAGGCGCGTTATGAAAAAATGATAAGAGTGAAATGTTAAGATGCGCGCGCATCACTGTAACACAAAAGAAACAGGTTGAACTTGGTTCCTAAAATCTTCTGACGTTTGCCTCATTCGTTATTTTTTTTGGTTTCTTCGTCCATTAATAGGGCAGGCAAAGGGTTCCAGCCCATACAGCCGTATTAATTATTTAATAATTAAATGTCAAGGCCATCTTTGCAAGAATTTTACAAAATTGTTCTTTCTAAAAACGTAGAGAAGCACGAAGAATAAATCATTTTAATGATTTTTGCATGAGTGTATACATAAGTACACACACTTTTTTGTTATATAATATATCCATCTTTATTCATTACTACTTCACTGATCTTTAATTTGCAATTTGTAGTATAAATACCAAATAATTATAATTATCTTCAAAGTACTCGATCGTGGAATGAAGCAGTTTTATGACAATCCACGTCACCTTGACCTTATAAGACCTTAAAGATATTGCATGATTCTACTTGCGTAGTTTGTGATTGATTTTGATTCTTTTTGTGGTCGGAAAAACCTTTGAACGTTTATAAAATATGTATGTTTTATTTTTTAAGTTGTTGTGTATAAAATCAGCGATCATAATAAATGTTAACTATAGTTCTGATGTGTACAAAAATACGATTCTATAGCATAGCTAAAACTGGCACACCGCACAACAATTCTATTCTATTTAATTTTAATTAGTAAAAGTTTTATGAATTAATCTACAGGTTTTTCATAAGTAATAACAAATGGCCGCTCGAAATTTTATTGCAAAATATTTAAGCAGGTAGAGCGCTTTCGCACTACGTCCGTATCCGTGAAAAAACGGTCCGAAGTAGTTCGTAATAGTTCTTCGACTACACCGATTCGGATTGGACGTAGTGTCTATTCTATTCTATTGTGTCTAGTGGCTTCAATGGAAGGGGCACCACAACTCGCCACTGTCACGTTTCAGTAGACCAACAAGCTTAGAGTGTGTCATTTGATCGGTGTAAACGAATTTACAAGTGATTATAGTAATGACCGGTGCCCAGATTCAAAACAGATTTATTTTTTTATTATACCTGAAACAAATATACATGCTGTTATATTATAATGGACAAACACTGATAATATTACTTATATAAACATTTATTGTGTTAGTTATAACTTAATATTTTTTTGTTTAATATATGTTGGTCAGGCCTCAAATTGATTGTTGCTCTCACCTCTTATTTATTTCACTCCAGTATCAGGTCAAACCAGTTGCGTTGATCTTCTACCGCATTTATCACGAGAATCTTGAGAAGTTTCTTTGTTTTACCTGATCCCTGTCGCCGGATTAAAACATTATATAACTCATCAAAAAGTTGATTAGTCTCACCATATGGATGCATAGCGTTCCTCCGCAGCGCGGGTCCCTTCTACGTACAACCAGAATGTTAAACGCTCGTGTCATTCCTTTGATATTTTGTAAAGAGCATGGTCAGATATTTTTTGTAAGTCCTTTTTCTGGAATAAAATTATCACACATAGTGCTGAATTGTTAAAATGTCTTAAAAGCATCGTTTTTATTAATGTTTTGTCATTTCATCATGGAGAGTATGTTAACCCAGAATGGGGTCTAGAAGATATTCAGCTGAATAACGAAATCAGCACAGAGTAATGTACACGCACAGCAGTTCACATGTTAGAAAATGAAATCCAATGGATATCCGCAATATCATGTAAAGAGATGCGTTGCGGGCCTTTGAATTAGATTAACCTATAAATTTGTATGTCTCTAACGGCCGTTTTTAATAACCTATCTATCCTTAGTGCAACTTACTAGAGGTAGAACAAATCTATCCTTTTACGTAAATTTCAATAAACTATTGAGAGATAGCATTTATTTATTTATTACAAAAGAGAGTTTATTAAATATAAATTATTATCCTCGGAATTTTCTGCCCGGATAAAGTTTTCAACGACCATCCTTGGGCATGCTGTCATGAAGCCCGATGGATCAACACATTAACCTCCACAAATAGATCTGGTTACTCTGAAGGAATTCCAAAGGCGTAAGCTTTCGGAAAGACTTGGTATGAAATGACCGATCGAGATGGGTTGGCGTTACAGGAAATTAAGTTAATCGCGGCATTTCCAAGATAATCTTTATATAGTTCTTCTGTACGTGTGTTGACAGTGAAATCCTCCTAAACGGCTGCACCGATTTGAATGAATTTTTTTGTGTGTGTTCAAGTGGACTCGAGGCTGGTTTAGACTAGTTTAGATAAAATTGAACTCTCTCCTAAACGGCTGGACTGATTTTGATGACTTTTTTTGTGTGTTCCAGTGAATTTTGAAAATGGTTTAGACTCTCAATTCTGTCCATATATAAGTCGGCTGCCCATATGTATGTATGTTAGTGCCTCCTAACGGCTGCACCGATTTTTCAAATTTAAGACAACTAAGTAATAATTGTTTTGTAGATCCCGTTCAACTCGACGGCGGACGGTGAGCGGTACTCCGTGTTCACGTTCACGCCATGGACCGTGCTGCTGTTCTTCATGCTGCTGTTTGTGATGGCCTCGCTGGCGTTCTGCTTCATGGTGAGCGTCTTCTTCACGAGAGGTGAGTTCGCTTTAGTGTCGCAGTATGACGTGTCACGAGCCCACTGCGCAAACGAGCCAAGCAAGGGGTTTGATAAATAATGAGATGCATTTTTATCATTTTTATTAACAGTGGGAGCTCCTTTGCACAGGATGCCGGCGAGATTATGGGTAACACAACGGTGATGTTGGATATCATGATGATGCTACCAACTGTTGTTAGTTGGCACTGCCGTAGTGCCAAGCACCTCCGTTAGCGCTCATTACATTATGCCGCAAGCTCTGTGCCGAAGCCTATATAATATTTTGCTTGTCTGGGCGTTCTGTAAGTAAGTGTTTGAGTAAATTTTTTGGCGGAAGCAATATTATCTAATCTATTAGATTATATAGAAATCTCCTCACGAGGCTCAAAATGTAATTTATCCGCAAAATACAGTAATGATAACGGACTCGTACGGTACTCGAACGGTTAGCTCAGTTGGTTAGAGCACCGGCACGGAACGCCGCGCTGGTCGTGGGTTCGAGTCCCGCAACGTATATAAAATTTTGTTTTTCAAATTTTATTTGTTCATCATTGATGATAACATTCAAGTTGACGTTCCTTTAACGGTCGTTTTCGATAACGTATCTCTAGTTACGGATACAAAGTTATTGAAATGTAAGTAAGCGTAAAAGGATAGATTTGTCTACCTCTAGTAACTTAAACTAAGGATAGATACGTTATTGAAAACGGCCGTAAGTGAGTTACATGCTCGTACATCGATAGTAGGCCAATTGATATGTAATTTATGTTTGTGGAAGTTTTTCTCGGGCTTTTTTTTTAATCCAACTAAAACTAACATACATACAGGGTGTCCCGTAATCAGTGGACCAACGGGATACCCGTGATAGGGGTGGTCATCATCTCTCGAAAACACCAAATTTTACTGTTCTAGGGCCAGTAGTTCAAAAGATATGATTTTTTAAGCATTATTTTGAAAATTCTACCCTTATCAACACAAAAGTTGAAAAAAAATATTTTTTATTTTTATTTTGCCCTGTTTCTTAACTTAAGGTGGCTGAGGAAACATGTGTCTTCACAATTAAATCCATTTTTGTGAATAAATATTGCCAAATTAAAAATTAAAAACCAAAACATGCGCAAATATCAAATAACTAAATTTGCAACGTGATGTTTGAAGCAAGCTAGTGCAAAAAAAATGTATGACAGCCTTGCGGACCATTATTTAAAAAACATCTGCAGTTCATACTGATTCCAAAAAGGTATAATTAATCATTATTGTGAAACAATAAAAGACAATAATTATTTTAAATCAACATTAGATAGCAATTTCTTGGCGGAATTTACAATAAAACAAAAGTAAATAGTTAGAATTTTTTTATTTATTTCTTATAATAAATGTTCGAAATGTCTTCCTCTTACTCTAAGGCATAGCCGGCATCTTCTTATAAAATTTCTTTTTAAACTTTTTAACGCCCTTTCATTATTTTTGACTTTTTCACTCACCACATTCAGTTTTTGTCTTAGCTGTCTTTCGTTATCGTTAACGGTTTCATATACGGATTCTTTAAAATATCCCCATAAAAAATAATCCAATGGATTAAGATCAGGTGATCGAGCTGGCCATGGGATTGTACCTCCTCGTCCAATCCACCTACTTGGGTAAGACTCGTTTAAATATTCCCTCACTTGTCTGCAATAATGAGCGGGTGCGCCATCATGCTGTAACCACATCCTCTCACATACCTCCTGTGGTACATTTGCTAATAAATTACTTAAGTCATTTCTTAAAAATTGCAAGTACCGAGCACCATTAAGCCTCGGTGGGAGCTCAAATGGACCAATAAGTTTACCATCTAAGATTCCAGCCCACAAATTGACTCCAAACTGGTGCTGGAATCTATCTTCTCGTACAATACGTGGATTCACAACAGCCCATTCATGTAAATTATGAATGTTAAACACTCCAACTCTTTTAAAACACGATTCATCGCTCCATAATATTGAATTGAAAAATAGTGGATCTTGTCGGCATCGGCGAAGCATCTCTGCACAAAAATCTATCCTCCGTTGATAATCAGCAGGTAATAGTGCCTGCACTCGTTGAATATGATAAGGGTATAAACTGTTTCTTTTTAAAATGCGATGTACTGTTGTTTTTGCTATACCAGTACGTCTTGAAATACGACGAACACTCGTAGAAGGTTCTTCTGTCACTTCGGCCAGTATTTGAAGTTCATCGACTCTTCTAGGTCTTCCCACGTTGTTTGCAGCTCCGGGAATTCTGCCTTCTAAATACGCGTTATTTACACGGAGAAAAATTCGATGATCCGGATAGCGGTCGCGATTAGGATAGCGCTCACGATACGTACGGGCTGCTTGCCGAGCGTTTGCATTACACAGACCGTAAATAAAATACATCTCAGCATATTCACGAGGAGTATAGGTATTAGGCATTTTATAAAATCCGGGCAAACAGTATCCAAATCACAAAGACAAACAAGGTCCAATTCAAGCGTCAGTCACCAAAAAAAAGAGTCGTAATGGTAGCGAAGTAAAAAACACGTGTGCAGCTACGAGCTATGAGCAAGTCTCTGATGAAACTAAGAATAATTTGAAAAATTAGGGTGTGGGGATCATAGGCGTCGGCCAATAGGACCCCGTAAACGAAAAAGGTACCTGAGCGAGAAAGAGATAGCATATTGTGTTATCTCTCTCTCGATAACAAAATAATTCTCAGAATAGATAGCGCTTAAATGTTTCTCGCAATTGGAGTCTAAAATTGGTTATTAAGTTATTTTTTTTGTAAAATGTAATATTGTTATACCTTTTTGGAATCAGTATGAACTGCAGATGTTTTTTAAATAATGGTCCGCAAGGCTGTCATACATTTTTTTTGCACTAGCTTGCTTCAAACATCACGTTCCAAATTTAGTTATTTGATATTTGCGCATGTTTTGGTTTTTAATTTTCAATTTGGCAATATTTATTCACAAAAATGGATTTAATTGTGAAGACACATGTTTCCTCAGCCACCTTAAGTTAAGAAACAGGGCAAAATAAAAATAAAAAATATTTTTTTTCAACTTTTGTGTTGATAAGGGTAGAATTTTCAAAATAATGCTTAAAAAATCATATCTTTTGAACTACTGGCCCTAGAACAGAAAAATTTGGTGTTTTCGATAGATGATGACCACCCCTATCACGGGTATCCCGTTGGTCCACTGATTACGGGACACCCTGTATAATAATAAACATGACACATGAAAGCTCTAAGAGTCAAACAAACGTGCTCTTGAAGTAATATTTACACAAGATTAGGAAAGAAGATAAAAATGAAATTCTCGAATGTTCTACATAAACTGATTCACACTCGACACACGTCACAATAATCGATCATACCCTGGCAATGCCCTTGAAATACAGAAGGTGATACTTGTGTGGCAAAAGACAGCGCTCAATACTCGCACTCGTGGTTCAAATGTGGAGCCCTGCCGGTCTTTAAGGTGATACTAAATGCCGGCGACCTTGAGCGATATGAGTTCACGGCTCCTATGTACAAAGTACAACGACAATATTTTCAAAATTCTTGCGTCGAAAATTTATATTTTAACAGGCGCAAACTGCTTAATTGCTTGCAATCCTCATTAGTGATTACTAATCTGAATAAATGTACCTACATAAAAAAGTAAAATCTATAAGAACAACTTTTATGATATTAGTATAATAAACAAATGCATGATGCCGAGAAAAAACTTGTTTAACTGCAAAGAAAACTCGTAGTTCATAATAGCTCTGGAGTGCTAACTTTAACCAACAATAAGCATTAGCAACCTACAAGTAAGACTTAAGGGTATGTGTAACAGGGTAAAGTAGTGTTCATAGCTCCAAATGCTATATTTTCACCACAAAACTTGTCTAAAAACACCTTGTTTGTGTGTTTTCTGCTTACCCTTCGCCTTAACGTATCTGTGTCGTATCGCCCTGGAAACACCGTACACGGAAGCTCATTAACGGCGGTCTTCAAATACCTATCTATCCTTAGCTGAACTTACCAGAGGTAGATAAATCTATCCTTTTACGCTTACTCACATTTTAATAACCTACTGACATAAAGCATTGGACTATAACTATATTGAACATAACTATGGATAGATAAGATCTTGTCATTAAACGGTGACAGCAACGTATCCGTAAGAGATACGTTATTGAAAACGGCTTTTAGTCATCTAGACTGGCGTTGACGGTGGTGATGATATCCCATAGTTAGTGGCGTGTCGTGCGAAGCTGGAATTCGGCGGCAGGATATGGTAACCTTAATTTTTAAGTCCATTTAATATATATTAAACACTTAGCTGTCATATACAAATACCAAACAAAAAAACGAATACGTTATACTCACGGACGAGTAAAAAAGGACTCACGCTGTGATATTAGCAAGTGAAGCACCTTTATGATAGTGTGTGTGCGGTTACGGGGTACACCAGATACCACAATAACCATATGTCCACAAATACTTTTATATATATACATATATATATACTTTTTCACAACGCACGACGGCATTCTTAAAATATTTAATTGCGACGCAAAATGATGTGGCAAATCTCATAATGGCGGCCCATCGGCTTGTATTAGTGTAAGTGTGTACGTGGGGCTATGTATTTACACGTTTTCCGGCTTGCTTTGGTGTCTCACTGTTATGTAAGGTGACACGGAGTCCTTCGTATTTTACTCATCCGTGGTTATACTAAAGCTGTAAAGCAGGCGTTTTAAATAATAATCTCCGATGGCCATTTCAGTGTTTCGATTGAATAGAGAAATCGGCAGAAATTCAAGTACCAAAACTGCAATTAAGAAAAAAGAATAAATAAAGAAAATTGTTACGTACTCCACTTCCCCTGACGACAAAGTTTCACATATCTCCTTTGACCTTGTGACCTTTTGACCTTTTCTCATATCATTGTGCCAGTCTTTCAATGAGTGTATGACGTCTTTATTTTTTAACACTCGCGAGTACATAACTTGTGTACTCTCAAGCAGAGATCCCAGAGAGCCCACTTATACTTTGCTCTGTCTTTACTTAAGTAAAACTTAGCCGAGTGTGATAAAACGGGAACTTGACTATTGCATTGGGCTATCTTAGCTTAAGCTCAGCATAATTTCAGACTATAAAAACGAAATCAAGGATTATGCTAAGCGTACACTCAGTTTTACAGAAGTAAAGTCTGAGTTAAGTCTAAGTAAATTCTATAAAAGACATAAAAGGCATTTATTTTCTCAAAATTGATCAAAATCTTTAGAATTCTTCTTTTTGATGTCATTTATAGACACTAACTCCCGCTTCGGAAACAAATGGCGCTCTGAGAGATTCAGTCTGAAGGGCGCCATAGCTAGTGAAATTACTGGGCAAATGAGACTTGATAACTTATGTCTCAAGGCGGCGAACGCAGTTGTAATACCGCTCAGAATTTTTGGATTTTTGAGTAATCCTGAGCGGCCAATTATTATATATATATATATTACAATTACCAACAGCTGAACGTCCTGCTCGTCTCGCACCTTATTGTCATTAAAAAATGTTCGTTGGAGATATTCTTCTTTGATATTTTGCTTTTGATTTGTTCGTCTATGTGCTAGTATATTGTAAGTCTATGGTTCTAATGATTATTATTTAGTGACGAACGAAAGTGGCTACAAAATATATCGTTGAGCCTCACTTAAATCTGTATTATTACGTTATCACGTGGACGCATAATGAAATATGCAAATTATTTTAATTTAATCGTTAAATAGTCACACAAAAACCTATTGTTCTGAGTTTGGAGCGTTGGTTGATTTTTATTTGAATTAGACGCCTCTGGAATATTGTTATATTCAATACATTCTTGATTTAAGAAACTAGTAACCCGCCCGACTTCGCTCTCTTTAAACTTGGAAGATAAAAATGACTTATCTAATAGGTAAAGACTACCTATAAAAATAAAACAATGACAATCAGTTGGCAACGATATAAAAGATCATTAAGAGCCGGTTTCACCAGACGTTTAAATAATGAACGACTGTTTAAGGTTTAAACGGCCGTTTATTGATATTTTAGTATCCAAATGTTTTGAGTTTTCTTTAGTGTTAATTCTACCAATATTTGTCTTTAAACAATTCGAAATGTGTTTCGCCTCTACGCGAGGCATCCTCAGGAGATGTTGACTCGTCGAACTCTGGCACGAGACTGAATGTTAGTCTGGTAATATTGGCGGTATTAGCACTAAAGAAAACTAAAAACATTTGTATAATTATGGTTTTCTGCAAAGTAACGGCTACTTCAATTTCTGATAATTTAGTGTCCATCATGCACTAACCGTTGATAAGGTATTCTAACCGATTGATCAACTTAAACGAAGGCACACATAGGTTAACCATTGTTTTGCTCCATGACGTGGTAAATTGTGTGACATATGATGTCTGTTTCAAAATAAAAATGCAAGACGCTTTTAATTATTTTTTTGAAGAAGATGATGTGTTAGATGATTTTAGTGTTCAATTTCGTTTTCCTTCCGTTTTCACTTTCCAAAAGGAAAACAGCGCAATGAGTAAATTATCATGCAAGGTTTGATTTCTTGTTTCTTTGGCAACAATAACAATGTTAATTACATTGACAGAAGGAAAGTTGCTAGATTAAACCGGTTCACTCTATGGACATAACTTTGACGAAACGAGCATTAAATTTTGCAGCATTATTTTGTTACCCTTCCATTTTTGGAGGTTAAAATCATTAATAACTGAATATAGTGTCGCCTTTACTCAATAATGTTACACCATTCGATCATTTGTAACTCATTCATTCAAAAACGCTCGGTTAGTAAACCGTTGGATAAAAATACATGATGAACACAAGAAAAACGTGGCTTGCTTAAACAAATGTTAGCTGTTAACAGATCGGTTACGTAATCAACGATTATATTGTAGTTGATGAACTCGAGTCTAAATCTGTTAACGGCGAAAACGGGCTTTCTTTAAAGTTTTGGTGATCTCTTTTTGACACATACCTATGGAATGACGTATAGGTATATCAGTGACATGTAAGCCTTTTACTATACTGCATGGATTTGGACATTATATGGACAAAATCGATTCTTTTATTGTAATGATTGGGAGAAGAGATAATTTAAATAAAAAAATCTACAAATACTAAATCTACTACTACTATACAGTGAACTAAATAACTTAAAAATAGCTAATCTTATAATGTTCACATTGCCATGATTTTGATTTGCCACAGGAAATCAAAATACGATTCAATTTGAACAATTTGTTAACCCTATTGCCTCATTCTCATTATTTGACATGTAATGATAATATATTATCTAATAAAATAATAATTATAAAAAATGTAAGACATTGACATCTGATAGGTTACACCTATATTGAGACCGGAAGAAAGGAAGGAATCGCGGAGGATGTAAAAATCGGATACCCCGCGACGTCGTTCGCGTACGTATTTTTACACCTTGGGTTACATTACTGGACCTTTAGTAGGGATTCTTAATTTTTTAAAATTTAATATAGCCTATAACACTAGGGGATAATGTAGCTTCCCAACTGTGAAAGAATTATTCAAATGGGTTCAGTAGTTGCGGAGCCTATTCAATGCCAACAAACAAACAAACAATCAAATCGTTCCTCTTTATAATATAAGTATAGATGATTGTACAGGAAACCATGGTCATTAAAAGTGAAAAGAAAATGTATCTCATACCATTTTGACATAAACTCTAAAAAATATTGGAATGATAATTGATAGGGCGACGAGTTCCATTTTAGAGCTTTCAAATAATCTTGAAGGTGTGGATATTTTAATGTTTTGCTTCTACACTATTTGGATATTAGTAGGTTGGTACCTATCCATAATAGACCATGGTCGATAATTTTTGAAACCAAAAAAATAATGGTAGGATAGGAAACCTTTTGGAAATGAAGAGAATATAACAAAAATGAAAGCAAAAAAAATTACCTACAGGCGATGTGAGGTCGGGAAGTGGAAAAGGGGGGGTTTTTAAGGGTAAAAAACGGGTATATCTCGATTTCCGGCAAAACTTCAAGTCCTATGGAAAAGAATCAAATAGCAAAGTTGTAGGTAATAAAAAGATCTACATCTTTTGTTTTCACACTTTTTACAGATAACCTCAAAATTTATGTGAAAAGTTTTTTATATTCTCTTCCTTTTCCAATAGTTTTCATTCTTCTATTTTTTTTTTTTTCAATTTTATTATTTCCAAAAGCTTCAGCACTGGTTTATAATCATCATATAACATCACTATTGTATCGATCTTCCTATGAAGTGGGATGCAGACTGTTTGTACAGTCACGTCGCGGAATAGACTCAAACCGTGTCAATTATTTATCCACATACATTTAAGTGATTATGTGATTTGTAGCGAACACGGCGGCGTCGTTCATGGGTCTGATGTGGTTCTCCACTTACGCCGCGTACTTCCTAACGCAGATGCTCTACGAGGACGTCAGCCTTCACGCCAAGTTCCTGCTCAGCCTCATCTCGAACGCGGCCATCGGGTTCGTGCTTCAGATGTTGATCGTGTGTGAAGGGACATCGCAGGGTAAGATAAATTTCTAAACAATTGTTATTTTTAAAGTCATATGCCTCACTTCTAGGATTAATTAGCCTTCCAAAATCGAAAAGCGCCCTTTGACAATAGATCTTTCATATACACCAAAATCGAATGCGCCGTACGGCACACTAAGCCCTGACCAAGTTCTGAGCCTCATTTTGTTTATAAGATAGTTTATTTTGCATGGTCTTATAGCTTGTTCCAATAGCTTTCTTATACATTCTCTCATATCATCCTAATTATAAGCAATCTTTTAATTCACGTAAAATTCTTGGGTTCTGTTCTCTCAAACGGTTGGCTCAGTTGGAAGTCTTTTTTTCGCTAAATTTTATGAGTGGCCTGGTATTCAGTGTACGGACACATTGGTGAGCAATAACATGTGCGAGAAGCGATGTGATTGGCTAATTTTGATCGCGTCATGCTTGTCCATATCCCCAATTGGTTGTCGTGGTTTTCATAGTAATAGTTTGTAGGCTTGATATCTTTATGTGCATTTGTTCTAATCAAAACTTTTAACGCAGTTATACACTGCGATCTGCCTAGCCAGATTGGAAAGCATATTTGAAAAATCAGGCGAAGTTCAGGCCCGTATTCCAGAAGGCGTATTAATATGTAATCAGTTATCAAGTGTATTTTCTCACTGTCATGCACTGTTATGAAGACAGAGACAAAACATACTTTAACACGGATAAGGTACGTATTGAGACACCTTATGAATTAAAGAACATAATCCGACGGTAAAATAACATCAATTTTTTGGGCTGAAACCGTCGCGTAGAGTATTAAAGTTTCTTTTACAGGTTTTGTTCCATATAACTGTTTCGAACGTTTATTTCTACCTACCGACGGATAGGATGTTTAAGTTTAGTAATATTTACATACCTATTATTTAACATAATTACCATGTTATTTTTGTGTTTTATTAACATGTTTACATTGTTGAATGAACAAACAAATTTAGTCCCATCACCTTTGTTACGTATAATATACCTGGGGTAATACGTCACAACAGCCGACCAATCACAGCGCGTCATTTCATGGGACGAGGATATAAAAGAGCGGCTTCCGGCTCATTTGATTGTCTCGTGCCAGATTTTGGCGAGACATCACGTCCTGAGGATGCCTCGTGTAGAGGCGAAACACGTGTCGAATTGTTTAAAGACAAATATTGGTGGAATTAACACTAAAGAAAACTCAAATCATTTGTATAATTATGGATTTCCGCAAAGTAACGCCTACTTCAATATTTTTTTTTTACCTATTATTTGTTTAACAACACTATCTTAACTTTTACTTTCACTTCAAACGAAATAGTGAGTAAACCGATATTACCAATTAATAACCATTCAATTTAAAACCAGTTTCAAGCGGTTTCTCACTTGCGTACCATGGCCGTATGTTGTGTAATGTTGCTCTGAATCACACTTCACAGAATGCTACATTGTTGTATTATAATTCTTAAATCCTGCTCCGCCATTACGTAGATAAATTAATTATTCGTTTTATAAGAGAAACACAATACGGCAATATTATTTATGATCCGCGGGTTAGCTATCTAATTGTCTACTAATTATCAATATCTATAAAACAGCTAAATGTATGGACTCGTATGGGTCGAAGATGCATTGATAATAAGGCGCGGCGACCCGCGAATAGCCTAAACTCACGAGCGGATTAGTTTAATCCGTAAGTATTCGTTTGTTGGATTAAAATCTGTTATTGAAGGTCACCGTCACGAGCTAAAAGCTCGGCGCGTCTTCTTTTTTACCACATAAACGTCTTTTTACAATTGTTTTGAATTTGATACTACATTTTTTGGGATCATATACATCGCCCAATCAAAATTAACTAAGTCTTCTTAAACGAGTAGTAGGCATACCAAGTTTATATGTTTGTTCCTGGTGTTAACATTAACATTATGATGATCACAGTTTCTGGCTAATTTGCTAATATGCCTATGAACATACTTAACATAATCAAGAATATATTGAGAGGCAACAGTAAATAATTACTCAAAATTTTTCTCTTAATTATTTTTTAAAGCTTTTAACTCATTCATGAACAGCTAAAGGTTTGTTACTTGTTTTGTGGTCGCTATGATTGCTGTTGCTGACAGCTCTACTTTTTACTACCTATCAGTCTTATTGAAACAGATTTATTCTTTTCACATACACAACAATAAGAATTTTTTATTACAGTAAGGGACGTGACGAGCAGAACGTTCAGCTGATGGGTATGTCTAAATATGTGTAGATATACTAAATTTTTCAATGCAGCAATGAACGTAAGCGCTTAATTGAAGAGTTCCGTTACTTTGCCATGGATTCCGTAATCAGAACCTAACCAAACTCTCACCAAACTATCTTTGAAGTATATCCTTTCCAATAAAAAAAGAATCATCGAAATCGGTTGGCGCGATATTGAGTTATTCGTAAATTTATCATCCACTTTAATATGCACATGTATAGCAAATTTAAGATTTTTACGGTTTTCTTATGGATGCCATTGTCAGATCTGGAACAAATTACAATGAGATCACACGGGAAGCAGCTTTCAAATAAAAAGAGAATTATCAAAATCGGCTCACCCAGTCAAAAGTTTTGAGGTAACGAACATAAAAAAAAATAACGACGAATTGAGAACGTCCTCCATTTTTGAAGTCGGTTAAAAAAGCATAAGCCCGCTTAGTTTGTTGCGTCCGTGTTTTTCAGTTCTTAGTCATAAATTTTACGAATGGGTTAAAATAAGTTATTTATAATCCTATTTTGAATAAAAATATTTGAATATATTGTGATTATGTAGTGAAATACTGATCAAATCACAGAGCAATATTCACGCCGGCCGTTTCCGCCGAGTGTCAAATGCGTGCACGTGTACTGAGTGCACTAACACACACTGACGTATGCGCGTACCTCGTGACGCGTGCGTTTACGTACTACGTAGCGGCCGGCTATTTGTATAACATCAATATTTATATATAGTTCGTATTTTAGAAGGTTTCTCACATTGAAAGCATAATTTTCTTGAGTGTCGGATGAATATCTGTTCTGTATGTTCATAAGCACATTGAGGAATTTTCTAAAAACTGTGACATTCATAATGTTAACACGAGGAACAAACATAATTTTGTTGTGCCTAGTACTCGGTTGGGTCATGTTAGTAAGTTAGTAAGTCTTCACCTTCTTACCAAGTTTCAACAGAATAAATAGTTCTTATAGTTTTGGGAGAAAAATGGCTGCGACATACACGGACAGATAGACAGACATGACGAATCTATGAGGGTTCCGTTTTTTGCCATTTGGCTTCGGAACCCTAATACTATTGTTACTTGTTTGAATATGAAACCAACTAGCTTAATGCACACACTGACAAATCAAAATGAATCACGTATTGGCGACATGTCATATCGTAGTCGTATACGCTAATATTCCAATTCAAATATTTTTATTCAAAATAGGATTCAAAATCACTTGTTGAACGTCAAAAACTACCACCCATTCAAAAGACACTGCCTCAGAACTGAGAAGAATGGGCACAAGAAACTCCTCGGGCTTTTTTTTTAAATATAAAAATACGGATTACAACGTGTATTGTACAATAAACATTTATAATTAAAGAGCCTGAGGGTGTTTGCTTTATTCCCAGTCCGTGGTGTCATTAAGAAAATCGTTTATGCTATAGTAACCTTTCCCACACAAACGTTTTTTAACAATTCTTTTAAATTTCGTAACACATTTGTTTTGTACATTTTCTGGGATCATATTGAAGAAGCATATACATCGCCCAACAAAAGACTTACTAACTCGACCTAACCGAGTAGTAGGCATAACAAGTTTATGTTTGTTCCTCGTGTTAACAATATGAATGTCACAGTTTCTAGAAAATTCCTCAATGTGCTTATGAACATGCAGAACATTATCAAAAATGTATGGAGAACAGATCACAGAGAACACAGAGAGTACAGAGAGCAGATATTGAACAGAAATAGCATCACAAAAGAACAATGTAATTATGAGGAAGAATTAAATTATGTAGGCATATGACTTATTGCTGACTGATAATTAATTGGTTGAACAATTGTGGACGTTAAAACTGATACTGGACTGTAAAATCAGATTGTAAGAGATTAGAGATTGGATTAAAAAAAAATCAAGATATGATACTCTCAAAGACCTACGCTCATCGTGCGAAAGAAACGAAATCCAACGCGCTGTGGTCTCTGAAACTTACTCGTGCTGTGATGGCTCAGATAAAATCGCTTACGACGCGTTGTGGAAAACACGCCAAATATGTCACATGACGGAATTCGTGTCGTGGCTGTCAAACTATGTACCGCAACGACAATTTAGGTGAATATTACTTTGTAACTAGTCTGGCCGTTAGATTTTTCAAATAAATTCAAATTTGGAACGCGTTAAGTATGTTAGAAACCTTTTTTCACATATTCCTTTCATTAAATCACTTTTCATAGATTGCCTTTTCAAAATATTCTTGATGATGTTATGTTAACACCAGGAACAAACATAATGCCTACTACTCGGCTAAGTCGAGGTAGTAAGTTCTTTGTGGGGCGTTGTATATGTTTTTACAACAAGATCTCAGAAAATGTTCACTGATGTTGCGACCGCACTCTGGCTATTAAATAATAAATTGTAATGTATTATAATATACTAGCTGACCCGGCAGACGTTGTTCTGTGCATAAATAAATAAAATACAGATTTTTTTATTAAATTTGTCAATAATATTTCATAAAATCAGGAATTATTTCGTAAAATATGCTTCCTGTTGTTATAATGAAATTGTTTCACAGCGGAACTGTCAAACTGTGCATCACTAATTTATCTCATAGAAAATATGTCTATACAAAACAAATATTGACAATAAAAATAATTATGGGTCTTAAATCGAAATAAAAACTATGCTATCTCTCAAGTTGGACTAAACTGCACTCGATGAAGTAATCCCATATGATGAAGTAGTTCATTAGTTTAGAAGTCCATCGCGGACAAACAACGTGTCACGTAAGATATAATGAACTAAGAAGCAGATTTACAGTTTTATATATTACTTGAATGATAGGTCGCACGTAGTGTTGTATTGCAACTGATGTTACAAAATATTATTAAGTCCGTATTTCGCTGCGCGTCGATGTCAACATAAAACTTAAACTACTGCTTTGTACGAGTTTACTTTCATAGGAATACAACAAGCAACGTAACAAAGTATACATTCATCCCTGAAAAGTAGTGTTGTTGTGTGTCTTCTACCGCATTTATCACGGGGAGTGTTCAGAAGAGCTGTTTAACCTGATTCCTGCCGCGGAACTCCACCTTCGCACGACACGCCACAAGTTAGGATATCATCCCGACCATCTGGATGTGTGGCGGCCCTCCATAGTGCGGTTTTCAAGGAGTTTTCTTCCACGTACTACAAAGCTGTGAATGAGCTTCCTTGTGCGGTGTTTCCGGGACGATACGACATGGGTACCTTCAAAAAAAGCGCGTATACCTTCCTTAAAGGCCGGCAACGCTCTTGTGATTCCTCTGGTGTTGCAAGAGAACGTGGGCGGCGGTGATCACTTAACACCAGGTGATCCGTACGCTCGTTTGTCCTCCTATTCGATAAAAAAAAAGTAGTTTTACAAGTGATTGGGAAAGTGCAGCGTGGTCACTATCCTGCATCAGTCATCGTTGGGATGAGGGTGTCTTCACAAGTAGTCAAAGATTCATTTTTGTGCAACAGGAAGTGGCGACATCCGCCATACTGTATCAACAGGCTGTCTTACAATCGTGTTGTCAAACTAATCATCTAAGCGCCAGTAGCGCAAAAAGTACAACGTTGAATCTAACTACTGTGCCCCCGGTTCGATTATTGCCCCCCCACGCACCATATTATTTCCACTGTGTCTAGCGGGAGTAATAAAAAGACAACTTTTTCGCTAAAATCTAATGTCTAAATACAGTTAAATACTATTTTAATGCTATACACGCGTTTCAATCCTTTAAAGCAGTCTTTCTCAAAGTGGGCGATAGCGCCCCCTTGTGGGCGTTAGAGACCTAGAGGGGGCGTTAAAGGGCCCAGAAAAAAATGGGGGCATTGGTGTAGGTTAGTTTAGGCGATGGTTGATTTGAAATGGCATTTAATATTATACTTTATATTTAAAATTTCGAATAAGGGTCTTTGTGCACTTATCCGTGATTATACGGATCCATGAAAAAAATACGATCTGAATGTACGTTTCTGTATGACGGCCTCTTTGAAGAATCACGGAATCGAATTTAAAACTTATGAGTGCACAGACGCTCTAATTAGTTTATACTTCTATCCTGTATGATGGTATAAAACTTGTCCTGGTCTTGTACTTCTTCGTCGTCGTTACACTCTTGACAGAGCGGTCGTGGTCATCACGAAGTGAAATCTTTTGGGGCAGATGTGATGCGCCCCACGAGACTTCGCCACTTTTCCCTGCTTGCCGACAGGCTTGTGCACTCATTCAATGGACCGACTTAATTTGGTCGGTCCATCGCATGGGTGACCGTCCCCGCCCTCTGGTGCCCTCCACTTTGCCCTGTACTAGGAGTGTAAAAAAATGGGGGCACTGAAAAATAATTTTCAAAGGGGGCGGTAAAAGAGATGCGTTTGATAATCTCTCATATTTAATTCATAAATCTATAACACTCGCGTTAATCACAGAAAATACATTGTGTTTTCCGTTTCCGAATTCATATGTAGTATAATTGATTATTTATAAGGCTGGCAACCCTGATCCTCTCGTGCTAGAAGAGAATATGGGCCGTGATGATTACCTGCCATCAGGTGACACGTTTGCCCACAATTTCCATAGAAAATAGCTATTCGCGTACAGAGACTAAAATATCCTGTATACAGAATGCGTAAAGTTATACAACCTTCTTTGTTACGCATTACTGATATCTTACACGTGCATTAAGTGAGTCAACAACAACACAATTACAAATTAAATTCCTCATTTACCACCATATAATAATTAAGTGTGTCAACAGATCAAGGACGTCGGTTCAAAGTACACGTACAAAGTACTCTAGGCTGAACGATGACCCATTCTCGGTGTTGGAAGTGTGTAATAATAATATTATGTATATCTCTGTGTTTTTATACTCTTTATCAGTATCGCTGTCGCAACAATGTTGTCACGACTGCAACAGCTGTGATAGTAATATCGTATCCTTGCTCTTTGAAGTAGCCAAAGAGCTTGATACAAAAAGTGGACAAGACTATTATCACTGAGTTTCCGATGCAAAATAACAAACAACTAACGACTTGAAATAAAATGAAATACTTATTAAAAATAAACTCAATAAAACAATGTACACTTTGCTGTCAATATTATCAAGCAACTGTAAGATATAATTGATTTAGCTCATTGTAAAACGTTTAGGTATAAAGCGTTGTGTCAAATACAGAATGCGCACATAGCGAAATTCGTATTGTGTCTGTCTTGCTATTTGGCCTTAAATATTCCTTCGATTCAGATGAGCCTTTAAGACAATATGTACACTCGCAGGTAAGACTAGGCCCTAAACAATTTTTGGTTTGACACTTCAATGTTTCGGAAAACCGTGAAACGTTGCTGTTTGCCAAATTTTGTAAATATATTTCGATCGAATCTATCTAATATCTATTATATATCTAATATCTATAATATTTTAGAAAAAGTTACAACAGAAAACAATGACATTTAAAAATGAATTTGACTTATCTATCTTAAAATAATTTATTAATTATGAAATTAATTAATATTGGTAGACCTAAACGAAATTAATTTATCATTGCGCTATCCCCGACTGATCTACCGGCACTCACGTAGTGTTCGCCGGCTCTTTATACATGTGTGTCCAATTATCGCGAATATATTTTTCTTATAGTTTTTAATTGACCAGGATATTAAACTATTAAGCTTAAAGGAATGAAACTTATAAAATGTTATTATTGTAGTAATTGTACTTCTATGTGTACATAGGACATAATTCAGGAACAAATCCTTAACGAACATACTAAACGCACCTACTATCACTCTCAAGTGTCACCGCGTTCGTAGATCTTACTATAATACTATATTAAACGGTCAACCGCAATAATTTGTCACGCCTAGACTGATCTGTGAAAGTAATATCGTATTCTTAGTTGTTACCTTATAAAGTAGCCAAGGGCTTTATATCTATGTAATTATCATAATATATAAATTATCAATCTTATACTACCCGTGCTTAGACTGATATAAAAAATTATTAATTTCAAAGGTAATGTTACGCTGTATACGGACGAGTAAAAAATAAGGACTGTTACTGTAACCTAAATCGTTATGTACAGTGAAGCATGAAAACAAGACAGTTAACGTGTAAATATATATACCCCCACGAACACACACTAATATAAGCCGACCAGCCACCATTATGACATCTGCCATCGTCTGTGACGGACAGTGACATCCAGTGCGGCCGGTAAATAAACAGGGACTTTACTCGAAAAATTGGGTAATCCATGTAATGGTGTTCTAAGTAGATAAATCATTATCTTTTTCAAAATGCAGTGATTTATGATAACAGGTATGTCTTAACCAATATTTTTTAAAGTGGTGTGGGACACTACTTCAATACGAGTATCGTTCTCATCCTTGATATGTTGCATCCCAGTATCAGTTCAAAACATTAAATCGCGAGCAACGCAGAGCTACTTGAATTGTCGGGGATCCAGTACTCTGTCAAAATTTCCATCACTCGTGTATTTACCTAGCAACCAAATCACTATAAAGCACATAGTTATTAGTTTTCTAACAATGTAGTTATTTGATACCACGTCAGTGACAAACAAACTAATTTTCCTCAAAGTATTCCTCCTTTTTTTACTCGTCCGTGACGCTGTAAATGTTTTACTTATGTCAATGTTTTTTTAAAATATTTATCATAAGTTAAACTATTAATTACGAGATAAGATTAGACTCTTATTACAATAAATATAATATAGACTCTTTGGAATATGCAAAAAAAAAGTTTCTACGCCGCATGCATTTAATAAAATGAATGTTCTCTTAAAGTTTTGTAACCTTATATAACTCAAGGAAAAACACTTACAACTTGACTTATCATGTGATATGATAATTCTTTATGGTATAATCTATGTATGTCATCATAAATGTGGTTGTAGTTTCCTGTGCCTCTTCTTCTCTCTCAGAGCGCCATTTATTTCAGCGGTAGTACTAGTACCAGTGGGAGGCTTCTTTGCACAGGATACCGGCTAGATTATGGGTACCACAACGGCGCCTACTTCTGCGATTAAGCTGTAATGTGTAAACATTACTATGTTTCGGTAAAAAGGGCCCCGTAGGTAGTGAAATTACAAATGAGACTTAACATTTTATGTCTCAAGGAGCGCAATTGTAGTGCCGTTCAGAATTTTTGGGTATTTCAAGAATACTGAACGGCACTGCATTGTAATGGGTAGGGCTTATCAATTACCATCATCTGAACGTCCTGCTCGTCTCGTCCCTATACAAAAAAAAGTAGTATTAGAAATGACATCATAAATAATTCTAAAGGAATCAATTTTGAGAAAATGAATGCATTTTATGCCTTTTATCGCATTTACAAACAAGATTCAGTATAAAGTTCGTACGAGTTCCAACTTTCGTAGAGCTCATTACTTTTTGCTACCGCGCTACGTCGCCCGTACAATCGCGGGAAAACACTCTCCTTTATATCGAATAGCTCAAGCGTGTACTGTCTATTTTAATTATATTGATATTTTGTGCTCCTTGGAAATGGAATGACCATGAAATAAATCTAATTACCTAAGCACATGGTTAGATTCGGTACGGCCGCAACATCAGACAGTCCGTTGGGCGCCTCGCAGATATTGGTCCGGCGAGTACCAGGTACGGTCCGGACGGTAATAATAATAAATTTGTTCTATAAACAATGCACACACCGATAATTCGGCCGTGCAAAATCCGATCATGTTTAGGTTGTAAATTACAAAGCACACCAAAAAGGCTATTATTCGCAGCTAAGAAAAAACTAACAACTCCAAACTAAATAGTAGAAAATATTTATTAACGCTTTTCATATACTTTATAAGGTCGGCACGGCTCTTGTGATTCGTCTGGTGTTTCAAGAGAGTATGGGCTGCGGTGATCATTTACCATCTGGTGACCCGTATGTTCGTTTGTCTTCCTCTTCAATAAAAAGCATGCCTAATGACATCCGAATCTGTAACAACACATAAATGTATTTATATAATATGCAAATATGTAAATTCCATTAATAGATTCCAACTGGGCAATGAACCACCGTTTACATACATAAAACCGTAACAACGGCTTTTATTATCGATATCGATCGATTTAATGGGGCAAACAGTTATACATAGACACAGACATAACTCTCACACACACCATTAATAAAATTCTATGTTTCGTGCTGTTATTACATCGGCACTTCGTAGTTCGCACCCACTGTACTCTAGAAGGGTAAATCTTGCAAATGGCTTAAGGATGTATATATTATCCCCCTTATTCATAATAGTCTGCTAACTTAAAGCATTGCTAATTCTCACTCTGTCTTCTTCTATTGACCTAAGTCAGAATGAGAAAAACACTCCTAAGCGGCTGTTTAAAGTTAGCGGACCATTATGCATAAGGGGGTATGTCTTTCTTGTATGGCTGACTCACAGCAATAATTTCATGTCAAAAGATGTCACTGTTGTTGCCGCTGACATATTATATTAATTTAGAAATTGGAGGCCACCAGTGGTAGGCTCTTTTACAAAGGATGCCGGCTAGATTATGGGTACCACAGCGGCGCCTATTTCTGACGTGAAGCAGTAATGTGTAAGCATTACGGTGTTTCGGTCTGAAGGGCGTCATAGCTAGTGAAATTAGGTACTGGGCAAATGAGACCTAACATTTTATGTCTAAAGGTGACGAGCGCAATTGTAGTGACGCTCAGAATTTTTGGTTTGTCAAGAATCCTGAGTGGCACTGTATTGTAATGGGCGGTACATATCAATTACCATCAGCTGATCGTCCTGCTCGTCTCGTCCCTTATTTTCATTAAAAAAGGCATATTTTACTAAACTTATCAAAATGCCTAATTTGTCATAGTCACCATGAGGATCCATAATCCATCGAATGCTTTAAATTGTTCGCTCTCTCTTTGATATCTGAACATTGTATTTCTTTAGGCCGCTTCGTTTCGTGAGGTGATAGCCGGAAAGGTTTCGACACGTTCTTCCGCAAACTGCTAGATGGCCAGAACACGGCTTCGGGCCATCGTACAATCCAGTGAGCGTGGGTGGAGAATGCTACATACCATCGAATATGGTCCGCTACCGGACCGCGTGTGATGGTTCGGTCGTACCAAGTCCGATCATGTGTTATATCTTAAGAACACAAGCCACTTATGGACGTCAACAATACCAGAGATTAAGGATATACGCTGTCGGCTTTTTCTCTCTCATTCTCATTATCATTGCTTTCGGTCCTTAAGTCATATCGGTAGTAGATGCATTAACCCTTTACGAGCCGATCCCTCTTCCGAACTTCAAATCGGTTGATTACCGAGCGATTATCGCGATTCGCGTGGACTTCATCGCTGTGCCATATGAAACCGTGGCGTTGAAGGGTTAAATACAAACACAGCACATACAGTCACATGGGTATATTAATATGAGTACATTCGTCTGTTGGTTCAATGAATGTTGATCAATATTGATTGTTGAATGAGGTCGTATCACTTAACTGTGCCGCTTACTAATATAATATGTATCGCGGGGGCTTTGTGTGGGCTTTCATGTCTTATTAGTCAATTACGAGTACTACGAAATTTCGGGAAGTTATTGGTTTACTCCGTTTTTCGAAAATCGAGTTTTCATCAGATCTCCACGTTTTAAGTCCTTGGAAACATCCCTGACTATTTCCACGAAGGTGTTCGTACGTCTGTTTGTCTGTGTGTGTGTGTTTGGATGTATGTAAACGGCTTGGGCTTGACCATACTTAGATTTTGACTACAATTCGGACCGGTACTTTATAAGAAATCTACCGGTCAAAACTACCAAATATTTTTTTCCATATTTGGTTTTTTTAATAACTTTTAACCTGCTTTACCGATCGATTCTGCTTCGATCGATTGCGAGACTGCTGAAAAAGTTTGAACAAAAAATCACTTGTTGACTAGACAATCTTACTTGTAACTGTTATTATACCGCGATTACATTCAGCCCAGTGTAATGCATTGAGCAAAGCGTTCGTGTAAATACGATCCTACCCAAAGATTTATATATAAAGCGTATAGACGACGTGATAGCCCGATAGTGAGTGATCAATATTGATTTGTAAATATGTGCGTTAGTTAGTTGTTTCATATTCAAAATACCAAGGAAGTATTTCCAAGTGTGGTTGGCTAGATAATTGTTAATTCGACGTATTCGACGAGTGATAAGTTTAACCTCCATAAGCATTGTGCAAAAGCAAATCATTTTTGAGTTTAAATAAGGTTTTTTAGCTTTGTTCAAAAAAAATCAAAAAATTGCCAATTCAAAAAGAACAATGGCGAAGTTTCATACTACAAAATATTTGAAATTGAATGGAAGCGTCTCAAGAACTGATGTGTACTAATTAATTCTCTATAATTATCTGCATCTACTGACATTATTAATTTTTAATTTGGAACCGGGATAATGGAGAAATAAATGATTATTTTGTTTGAGTTTTTAGGTTAAGTTTTTATTTTTATTACTTTACCGTTCTATTAGTTAGAATAGGTATATATTATACTTATCTATTATATTCCAACTAACATGTTTCAACAACAATAACACTGAATAACACCAATTCCAAAAATCTTTAAGGATAGGAACTAGTAACCATAGGCAAATAGTTAATAAATACCTACCTAATTACTAACGTCTACGGTACTACTGTCTACGGTCAACAACTCTGAGTATTATATAAAATGGAAACTTGTTACTTGATGCAATGGTAATAACAGTTTATTTGCAATAAATCAGAGTTGGTTGTCCATAGCTTTATAAGTAATTTTATAAGAGGGAAGTCAAATGCGCAATCCATAGTCGTAGGTACTTCTAAAGTGTGCCTAACCTACGCCCGAATTTAAGGCTCGGGTCGACTTTTAAACTAAGTACTTCCATTTTTATAATCTTAAAAAACTGGTAAAATAATTACCTAGTTTTCTAATGTCTTTTTCTCAATCCAAGATATTATTTTGTAGAAGTAGGTAGCAGTTAATTAAACAAGCAAAATATTTTATTTTGTTTATTGTTATATAAACAGCGTACGTTAGACCAAATCGTGGAGCATATCATAGTCCGGTAATGGAGAGCAGAAGTAGTTCAAAATGAGGTTCAGAGTTTAAAACGAGAGAAAGATATTATTCAAGTCCAAAACCAAGCCATGTAAAATAGAAACTACTTATTAAAATAAAGAAAGCACAAAACAACACACCAGCGGTAACTATAATTGATAGGTATTATTAGCATTAGGTAGATCATAGGTGACAGGTATAGAAATTAGAAACTCATTGATCACTCGATCATCGCTGTCAGTCATATTGACAGATAGCTTTCCTTGATCTAACCTAAAATGGATGTGATTTCATTGTCGTGACAGCATATAATGTGAAAATGAAAAACTAACCTTAGACGGTTATTCCTATAGTCAGGTAAAATTTCGCCATTGTTCTTTCTTAAGTATCAATTTAAATCAAACTTTTTCGTTTGATTTATAAAATTAAACAAACGAACGATTATCCCTCCATATTTTCAATAATGCGGGAAGAAAAAACGATGTTATTTCAATATTTATTTTTAGATCGTTTCATTAAAATGCCTGAGGAACAACCAAAAAAGCAATATGAACCTTTGCTTACAGATTATTTTAAAAACATAACCGTTTTCTTAGCTCTCATACAAGGCATTACAACTAGGAACTTATTTCAAAAAACTAACTAAACTTAAGGTCGTTCTTCAAAATTTCCATAAAATTAATTAAACACAATCTATATATATAAAAAATGAATTGCTGTTCGTAAGTCTCGCTAAAACTCGAGAACGGCTGGAATAAATAGGAAAATGCTGCTAAATTAAATAAAAAGAACAAATTTGTTTTTCTTTTGATGTGTCCATACATAATTTCTATGAGAGAATTTATTGACGCACGGTTTGACAGTTCTGCTGTGAAACAATTTCATTACGACAGCAGGGTGCATATTTTGCGAAGTAATTTTTGATGTTATGATATATTTTTGACAAAATCATATAAAAACATTATATTATTTATTATATACAGAACAACGTCTGTCGGGTCAGCTAGTACCCAGTAAAAAATACAAAAAAAAAACAAAATAAAATATGTAAAATATAATTCAGACCCAGTAACAGTTTTGTAGTAATAACAATTAACAATTAATAACAAGTAACAATTAAGACACTTTGTAATTGAACTTAATTAAAGTTCTTGCTGGAAATGATTATTTCGCATCGCATTTGCTGCGTTTATAATTCTTATTGAAGTTATACTTCTTTAGGCGCGTTATGAAAAACTGATGAGAGTGAAATTTTATAGATGCGCGCGCATCACTGTAATATAAATGTGACAGGTTGAAGTTTCCTAAAAATTTCTGACGTTTGCGACATTCGTCATTTTTTTTTGGTTTCTTCGTCCATTAATAGGACATGCAAAGGGTTCAAGCCCATACAGCCGTATTCATTATTTAATAATTAGCCATTAAGCCATCTTTGCAAGATTTTTACAAAAATTTTTTTTCTAAAAACGTTGAATAGCACGAGGCAGAAATTATTTTAATGATTTTTGCTTCGTTAGGCCAAAGAAGTATAACTTCTTGCGTGCATACATAAATGAGTACACACACACTTTTTTTTTAATTCTTCCGCGGATGAATCAGGCAATACGTCGACTCCTCGCAGGTCACGCAATGGGTTCTCCTCGCCCTATCCAACGATTGGGTAAATAGCTAGCCATCGCCTAACATTGACACCAAAATGTACAGGACATCCGTTTTGATGGTTTATCATGTTTTGCCTTGTAGCGAAAGACACATTTTCGAAGAGGTCAAACATTTCATAGTTCAAAAAATATTTGTGGACTGCAGCATTTAGAATGCTCCTTAAAAATGTTGTCCGATTAAATTGTCGTCAATTATTCCATCCACACATTATCCGAAACGGCGAGATTTACTATATTTTTATAGTTTATGGTTTAAGAATCTTTATTTACTATAAGAATCAACAATTCACTTACTGAGAAAACTTAAAATATATTAAAAGTAAAAAGTAAGTAATTTACGTACAATGCAAACGAGTAGGAAAAGTAACACAAGAAAGGTTCACTAATATCTAATAGGTAGGAATTTCCTAATACCAACTCCTTTACAATATAACAAAATATGTCAACACAATAATATGATAATGATCATTTTATAGCAATAGCAATGACAGTACAAAATTGTATATCTTTTATATTTATAAAATTAAATCAAGTCGAAATCACACGAGTAATTAAAAAAAAAGTGTGTGTGTACTTATGTATGCACGCAAGAATTTATACATCTTTGGCCTAACGAAGCAAAAATCATTAAAATGATTTATTCCTCGTGATATTCTACGTTTTTAGAAAGAACAATTTCGTAAAAATCTTGCAAAGATGGCTTAATGGCTAATTATTATATAATGAATACGGCTGTATGGGCTTGAACCCATTGCCTGTCCTAATAATGGACGAAGAAAACAAAAAAAAATAACGAATGACGCAAAGTCAGAAAATTTTAGGAACCAACTTCAACCTGTTACTTTTTTATTACAGTGATGCGCGCGCATCTTAAAATTTCACCCTTTTTTCAATTAATAAAACAAAATTAATTTATAAAAGAAGTAACACGAGAGTAATACAGTAATGCATTTTATTAGCGATTATATAATATATTATTTAAATATATTGAATATCTTTAAATTCACCATTATCCAGCTACCGCTACCGCTTGTGGCGCCCGTTCACGAGCATGACCTCGGACCAGCCATCGCATGTCTCGATCATATTTTGTGGCCTTCCTACAAACAAGTGTAAATATTTTCTGTATCCGATAAACAACGTAACAAGTTCATTACACAGCCGAGGCATATTTCCTTGAATCATAATAATATCGTACGCGTAGGTAATGTTAGCATTAAGCGACCTTCACACGGACCGACATTTTTATATGAAGTCCTAAACTACTTTTTTTATGACCATAAGAAACGAGACGAGCAGGACGTTCAGCTGATAGTAATTACAATGCAGTGCCGCTCAGGATTCTTGAAAAGCCCAACAGCTCTGAGCGACACTCCAATTGCGCTCGTCACCTTGAGACATAAGATGTTGTCTCATTTGCACAGTAATTTCACTAGCTACGGCGCTATTCTGAACGAAACACATTAATGCTTACACATTACGCTTCTAACCCATAATCTAGTCGGCATCCTTTGCAAAGGAGTACCATTGGTAAAATCCATAATTATTACATAGAATTTTTTTCCCGCAGGTTTGCAATGGAGCGAGTTGTTCTCCCAAGTATCGTACCACGACGAGTTCCGACCAGGACACGTGGTGCTCATGTTGATCCTGGACACGATCCTCTACATGTCTATTGCCATGTACGTCGAGAAGATTCGACCGGGAATGTACGGGGTGCCGCTCCCCTGGTACTTTCCCTTCACAAAGAAGTTCTGGATGCCTAACAAGACTAAAATGCCGAGTATGTTGTTGTTTAATGTTCGCATATTTCCATCTTTTCTTTTGTCAGATTGTCGTTAACCACAAAAATCCTCGTTTTAGAGACGAACAAGGTGCAGCTGATGGTAATTTATACGCTCTGCCTATTACAATGCAGTGGCACGTGTAGGATTCGTAAAAAATCTAAAGATTCCACCTTCGCACGACACGCCACAAATTAGGATATCATCCCCACCATCTGGATGTGTGGCGGTCCTCTAAAATGCGGTTTACAAGGAGCTTTCTCCCTCGTACTACAAAGCTATGGAATGAACTTCCTTGTGCGGGTTTCCGGGACGATACGACATGGGCACCTTCAAAAAAAGCGCGTACACCTTCCTTAAAGGCCGGCAACGCTCCTGTGATTCCTCTGGTGTTGCAAGAAATTGTGGGCAGCGGTGATCACTTAACAACAGGTGACCCGTACGCTCGTTTGTCCTCCTATTCCATAAAAAAAAAGATTCCGAGTGCAATGCACTACAATTGCGCTCGTCATCCTGAGACATAAGATGCTCAGTCTCAGTTGCACCAGTAATTTCACCGTTTGTCAGTGTCCTTTTTGACAACTATCCCCTTAAGCTTCGCCTAGTATCGGAATTCTTAATTCTGCGGTTAACTGAAAGACGAAGCTAATTCGAACAAATTGGGAGTTATCAATACATTTGGTCTACACCCCGGTATCAAACCAAAACAACCAATCAAACCATTAGACACCTGTGTTTGCTCTGTTAAGAGGGAGTGTGGGCGGCGTTGATCACTTCTTTTTTATTAAATTATGGTACGAGACGAGCAGGACGTTCAGTTGATGGTATTTGAATCGCCCTGCCCATTACAATGCAGTGCCGCTCAGGATTCTTGAAAAGCCCGAAAATTCTAAGCGGCACTACAATAATTGCGCTCGTCACATTGAGATAAGTTAATAACACATAAGATGTTGAGTCTCATTTGTCCAGTAATTTCACTAGCTACGGCGCCCTTCCGACGAAACACAATAATGTTTACACATTACTGCTTCACGGTAGAAATAGGCGCCGTTGTGGTACTCATAATCTAGCCGGCATCCTGTGCAAAGGAGCCTCCCACTGATAACATAAACGACACGCATAACAGTATCTAAGTACATACCACGCTATATGAAGGACTAGTTTTCGCGAACAAGTGCTGCATCTTGGGTAAACCAATAATTAACTATGAGACCCTCCTTTACTGTTTCATAAACAGCTCTAGAAATCAATAATTTATTGAGAGATAAGACGTTCGCAAGAAATATTAATAACAAAGAGAACTATTTATCTTAATATATAAATCTTCAATCTGGGTCAAAGTTATCGCGATCTATACGACAATGACTTTATCAATGTATGTAATATGTATATATCAGTATGTATATAAGACATTGATCAAATAATAGGGAAATATTTTAAGAAGAGCGTTGATAACTCTCGTCAACTATGAGGAATAGCGAATAATCTTATATTTTTAAATGAGCAATTCTTGTACATATATATACATAATATGAATCTCGGAAACGGCTCCAACGATTATAATGAAATTTAGTATCCTACAGGTAGTTTCGGGGGCGAGAAATCGATCTAGCTAGGTTTCAATTTAAAATATCTTATCCGTGTTTTAATGAGAAACAGCTACAATAACATTAGAATACAAAGGTAAATTTCGCCACTATATACAAGACTATAATAGCCCAGATGGGACATTGGGTGATCCGGAAAGCAGAAGACCCGGTTCGAATCCAGATGTCCTATTAGTTTTTTTTTGTTCAAGCTGCGTACATTCTTAACAATCCGAGCAAGAGTCGGTCGTCCAGATATTTATATATTACTAGTTGACCCGACAGACGTTGTTCTGTGCATAATAAATATAATACTGTTTGTTTATGAGTTGACAAACAACGTGTCACGTAATTTATATATTTTCCGTCGATTCCCTAAAAATGTTAAGTAAGTTTTGTGTCACTACAGCCTGCACGTTTTTGGCAATTTTTATAAATATACATTCAATTTCGACCTTGTAACAATATTGATCGTCTTAATTTAATTGTATTTAATAATAAATTATTATATAAACTTGATATTTATGGCTGATATGGAACAGCGATTTACATATTTCATTATATCTCTGTGTGTTGAGTGTTTGTCTGAGAGTGTACCAATATAACTTAGATAACAATTTATTATTACGTACCACTTGTGCCCCCAACAGCCTTTATCCTGAATTTTTCAAAGCCATTACCTATAAAAAAGCTCATCAAAGCCCTTATGATCTTGTGGTTTTGCATGATACGGTGGTGTTACCATCTCGTGACCCGTATATTTAATGTTTCGCAAATGACTTTTAAAAAAATGTTGCACTATTCGTATCATTTTTGGTTATACCGATTATTTTGACGTTTCTTTAAAGCCAACCCGTAGTGAGGCACTCTATATAAATATTCATTTAGATGAGGCCATTTCTGAGTTTTAACGACCCTATAGAACTTAACAGATCAGTACATAGATAATTTTTTTTTTGTTTCAGCCATTACACTCAGAGACGGTGTTGACCAGGAGTATAAAAATGCATTATTGCAAGTAATTCACGATGAGGAGCCGAAAGGAGTGCCCATGGGTATCAATATAGAGGTGAGGAGAGAAAATTTATTGAATTAGGCGTTACTTTGCGGAAATCCATAATTATACAAATGATTTAAGTTGTCTTTAGTGTTAATTCCGTCAATATTTGCTTTAATTTAATTTAAATCTGGCACGAGTCTCGTGCCAGATTTTGGGGAGACAACACGTCCTGAGGATGCCTCGTGTAGAGGCGAAACACGTGTCGAATTGTTTTAAAAGCAAATATTGGCGGAATTAACACGAAAGAAAACTTAAATCATTTGTGAGGAGAAAAATAAACATTTTAACTGTTGCCTCTCAATATATGTGCATATTTTATGTATGTTCATAGGCACATTAATATTTATATAGAAACTGTGATAATTACAATATTGTTACCTCTAATATATAAAATTCTCTTGTCCCGGTGTTTGTTACCAAACTCCTCCGGCTTGACCGATTTTTATGAAATCTTATATGTATATTCAGTAGGTCTGAGATTGGCCAACATCTATTTTTCATACCCCAATTTTTTTGTCATTTATTTGTCAATACAACGTTTGCCGGGACAACTAGTAACATATAAATTGCTAAAAAACATTTATGTCATATGGTTACTGTAATATAAATGACTTTCTTTATGTGTTATCATATCATGTTATGAATGCGGTGACCGCCCTGATGCTATTCAGTAATAAAATGTATTGTTATGAAATTATATTTAAAAGAAGAAGCCCGTTGAACTTTGAATGTATGGCAGATTTTAGCATTCAATAAATGATTTTAAATCCTACTTTAACTAAAAATATTTGAATTTGAATTAAGTTAACTATTTTGTTGACAATTTCATTAAAAAAATCGCAAAAAAAATGAATGAACGCTGGGAGAGTTTCTTGTGCCTCTTCTTCTCTCTCGCCATTTGTTTCCGAAGCGGTAGTAGGTAGATACTATCTAGTGTATTAGAAATGACATAAAAAAAATTCTAAAGGAATCAATTTTATATTTATGTAGTACGGTATGTATTGGTTTAAGAACATATGAGAGAATTGAAAATTTCATTAAGTTGAGGTAAATTATTCTAAATACATCTATTTTATGCAATATATTCATAAAGTTATAATATTAACAATATAAATTATAAACGCCAGCGCGCTTATTAAAGTTAAATGGCGTCTGGCGTCGAATAGAAACATTTAATTTATTACTTTAAATTCGTACATATCATTTAGGAAATCTAGAATTTACCTGAGCGAGAATAATTCTGCCATTAATCACAGCAAACGTCTGTCTATCTTCTTAACAATGACAATAGAGAATTGTCCCATACACATACAACGAATTTTGTCAGATTAACATTATGGTATACACGAGTATAATATTAAATAGCGTATTAAACAAAAGGTATTATAAATTTAAGTATATTCAATAGAATATCATAACTACAATAAAAAAAATATGATCAGCATAGGAGTGAATATAAATTTGAAGTGGGAGATAAAGTCTTTGTAGAAAATGGAAGTCGCTTGAATGAACGAGCTAAGGATTGGGACCGTACAAAATTTTAAAGAGGATTTCTAGTTCAAGTTTTAAAAGTTTTTAATGCTTGTATCCTGCCATGTCTGACATACGCATGCCAAACTTGGGCCTTAACAGAACAGCAGCAAAATAAAATAAATATATGCCAGAATGGGAAGCGTATTGGAAGTAAGGAGAAGTACTGATAAATAAGATAAAAGGGATAGCTAAGTTCAAACAGTATACAGAAAATTGAAATGGTGCTGGACAGGACATATGTTGAGAGAAAAGAAAGAGAAATGGACCAAAATTATAACCGAATGGTACCCTAGAGAAAGCACACGAAGCAGAGAAAGACAGAGAAAGAGATGGGAAGATGATTTTAAGAAAACAGCGGGCCCAGAATAGTTACGTATAGCAAAAGATAGAGACAAGTGGAAAGCCTTAGAGGAGGCCTTTGTCGAAAGACAAGCTGTTACAAGGAGAGAACAACCGAATGCCAACGATAGATTGATAGTTTAAGTTAATGATATTTTGTTACCTCTATTAAACTTTTAATATGTTATGTTATTTAAGTTCTATTCTATCGAGTCCTCTCTCGAGAAGGTCGCGGAATGGGGTAAATTGAACCTTGTCCAATTTTCCCCCAGAAGACTCAAGTTTGCGCGTTTACCACTAAAAACACCCCATTTGTCGTATCACCGCTCTTCGAGAACACTTCTCTTAAAGCCGCGCCTAGTATCGGAATACTGGGTCTCGAATTCTCGAGCGATTGCCAATTCCGTGGCCATCTGGAGCGCAAAGCCAAATTGGCTTCGAAGAAGCTGGGCGTCATCAATAGAGCACGGCAATACTTCAAGCCGGCCCACATTCTAGCGCTCTACAAAGCGCAGGTCCGGCCACACATAGAGTATTGCTGTCATCTCTGGTCTGGCGCACCCCAGTATCTCGATCCATTTGACCGCGTGCAACGTAGAGCAGCTCGAATTGTCGGGGACTCAGTGCTCTCTCAACGGCTGGATCTCTTGGCGTTGCGTAGAGACGTCGCTTCATTGTGTGTCTTCTACGCATTTATTTATCACGGGGAGTGTCCCGAAGAGCTTTTTAACCTGATTCCTGCCGCCGAATTCCACCTTCGCACGACACTCCACAAGTTAGGTTATCATCCCCACCATCTGGATGTGTGTTTTCAAGGAGCTTTCTCCCTCGTACTACAAAGCTGTGGAATGAGCTTCCTTGTGCGGTGTTTCCGGGACGATACGACATGGGTATCTTCAAAAAAAGCGTGATCACTTAACACCAGGTGACCCGTACGCTCGTTTGTCCCCCTATTCCATAAAAAAAAAAATAAGTTCAAAATAACAGCAATAAAGGCTTATTTTATTATCTAGTTCAATATATGAAGTTGAAACCGGACCCAAGAAGACAGAATCAAATCTCTCCATATTACGAAGCCAACTCCAGTCGTACCTATACTACAGTCGCGAGCAAAAGTTTGGAATCACTTACTTGTAATTGGTTCCGCGCGATCTTGCTTACCTACTAAATCATTTTACTATCTCAACTCAACTCAGCTTTAAGCTGATACCGAATTCATTAAAATAAAGCCAGTATTTAAAAAGACATAAAAGGCATTTATTTTCTCAAAATTGATTCCTTCTAAAAAAGAATTCTTTTTGATGTCATTTCTATAACTACTAGATACTACTACCGCTTCGGAAACGAATGGCGCTCTGAGAGAGAAGCGGCGCAAGAAACTCTCCCAGCATTCTTTTCTTTGCGCTCTTTTCAATAAAAATATACAATATTATTAAGAAGCTATCCCGGATTAAGTAAAGGACTAACGACGTAAGTGATTCCAAACTTTTGCTCGCGACTGTAGTTAGCTCCTAATCGAACAATACCTGCAATTGTTCTCTTCGAGGGTGGGAGATGTAAAGAGAATTAGGTACTACTATCTAATACTAATTCCTTAAGATGTCATTTGACAGTGACTTTTGAGAAAGATTGGAATGGCTTTGTGAAGTGTAACCTAAAAAGAGTGATTATCGAAATTTAGAAAAGATAATATATAGGCTTTAATAGGTTGTTTTTTTTTATTAAAGAGAAAAACGCAATAACGCTTTTCTTTCATCCTCGTAAGTGTTATGATAGTATATGTATATAAAACATGCATAATATAGTAGAGAAATAATGATAATTTTAGAGGTTTCTAATGTGATGTCGTAAATAAACACATTTTTTTGCGCTTACATTACAAACGTTTTGGCTGAACCCTACTAGATAGATCAAAATAATTTACGAAAGTATTGTACGCTGTAAAAACGTCTACAAAAAAACCGCGATGGTATATTATGTCCATCCCTTAGAGATTACACCCACAATAACCATTTTATTTATCCTTTACTTTTTACGAGAAATAATGGCTTATAATATACGAAGCGATTTTAAGCAATACATCATTAATCCTTATGCAATTAAGTACATTAAATACATTTTCCATTTAAAAACTGAAATACATTGGCCGGAAAAGCATAAGAAGGAGTATTATCAAGAAATAGTATTGCAGTCTACGAAAAAGAAAACTTATATAAGTATGTTATCGTAGTTTATTGTTGAGATATAAATAACGGGATACATTAATTTGTTTAATTTTCAACTTTTGACAGAACGAAGTATATCCGGGCAGCTAGTTTAAAATATTTTTTATTATTATGGTCTGAAATTCAATTTTACATAGCGCCTTTCACGGAGACTAATACAAGCCGATACGGAAATCTACAACTAGAGTCATCAAATAATAATTAATACACTTTCGCCTACACCTAATAATAAACCAAGAATATGCAAAATGTTGACTATATCACTGACAACACTGTCAATACAATGATAATTGTGAAGTTTTCCGAATGACAAGCTGTCTTGCAATTACACGCGGGAAACGTTATACGTCCGAATAAACCAATCATAAGCAAAATATCTATTTGTAAACAATTTGCATATTCTTGGTTTTTTCTCAGGTATATAATTTTATACCAAGTTTATTTGTAAGGCCGTTTAAATTTAATAATTTTATAATCACTTTAAGGTCTTATCTATTCTCAATTTTATAATCTTGTTAGATATCTCTAGCTAACTAAATTTATTGGTAAATTTCGAAATTTAAAAAATGTACAACATTGGGTTTTAGTCCAAGAGCCTACGACGGCCACAGCGTCGTTATTTTATAAAAGCTGAAAGTTTTTCTGTGCATTTCAAATACAGGTAATTAACGACCAGTGACTATATTTAAACTAAACAAGATTACTAAAGTTATCCCTAAAATTTTGCTTTATACTTTAACGAATTTTAGGTAATATTTTATACACATTTACTACATACCCAAGTAACAACCCAAACTCTATAGCCGCTGGTTGTTCATTACCAGTATATGGGACATGCACAGACAAACTTTTAGCTTCTTTAAAATAATGGAGGTCTGGCCGTCGTAGGCTCTTGGTCTATTTGTTTAACTTTCGTTTTTTCAATCTTGTTCAAACATTAGTTGTACATTCCTCGGCCAATAACAGCCATTTCTTTCATTGCTTTCTATGAACTGGCCACTTGACCAACCAACTCCAATTGACTGGCCTATTCCAGATGGCTGCAACATAATCACAATATATAAATATATTCTTACACGTTCTTCCACTCAGTAACGTAGCAGCTATACATATATCTTACCAGTGGGAGGCTCCTTTGCACAGGATGCCGGCTAGATTATGGCTCTACTTTAACGACGCCTATTTGTGCCGTGAATCAGTAATGTGTAAACATTACTTCGGTCTGCAGTGCGCCGTAGCTAGTGAAATTACTGGGCAAATGAGACTTAAAATCTTATATCTCAAGGTGACGAGCGCAATTGTGGTGCCGTCCAGAATTTTTCGGTTTTTCAAGAATCCTCAGCGGTACTGCATTGTTATGAAAGGCATAAAAAGGCATTTATTTTCTCAAAATCGATTCCTTTAGAATTATTTTTGATGTCATTTCTAATATACTAGATACTATTACCGCTTCGGAAACAAATGACGCTCTGAGAGAGAAGAAGCGGCGCAAGAAACTTTGGGCTAAAAAAGCTATGGGCAGGACGTATCAATTACCATCAGCTGAACGTCCTGCTCGTCTCGTCCCATATTATCATTTAAAAAAAATGTTACCAATGAACTTCGATCAATAAATCATAAACACGGCGACATAGGATTTATGTTAACGCATCAAACGATCAGGTAAAAAATAACCTTGCGGCTTCGATTTTAATCTTCCTCGTTCAATTCATAATATACGAATACAGTGTCATTTTTTTGGTATCATAAATCTCATCATAAATTTTAAATTGATGCAAAAATACAGGATGTATTTTTAATGGTGTCGTAACAAATTAAATCGACGAGAAGTATGGTATTTAATATATATATTATACTAGCTGACCCGACAGACGTTGTTATGCCATATAATATATAGATATAGTTTTATAAGTAATAAAATATTGCCTATATTATAGCCTGTACATCATTTTGTTCTATTGTCAATATTTTTTGCAGCACACGCAAAAATAGGTTTTCGATTTTACACCTTGTGTTACAAAATAGCAAATTTATTACGGATCCCTAATTTTGAAAAAAAAACATAGCCTATAGCCTTCCTCGATAAATGGACTACCCAACACTGAAAGAATCATTCAAATCGGACCAGTAGTACCAGAGATTAGCGCGTTCAAACTAACAAACACTGCAGCTTTATAATATTAGTATAGATAAAATAATGTTTTTATATGAATTTGTCAATAATATATCATAACATCAACAATTACTTCGTAAAATATGCACCCTGCTGTCGTAATGAAATTGTTTCACAGCAGAACTGTCAAACCGTGCGTCAAAAAATTCTCTCATAGAAATTATGTATGGACACATCAAAGGAAAAACAAATTTGTTGTTTTTATTTAATTTAGCAGCATTTTCCTATTAATTCACCTTTTAAACCTTCTCTGGACTTCCACAAATAATTCAAGACCTAAATTAGCCCAATCGGTCCAGTCGTTCTCGAGTTTTAGCGAGATTAACGAACAGCAATTCATTTTTATATATATAGATAACAAAACTATATCCGTCCATATTTGAATTAATTTTGATTACGAAATTAGGTAAATATTTGCATAATCAATTAACATTTTTTTTTAATATTATTTAAAAAAAATCCATAGATCTTATTCATGGCATAATCAGCCTCAACTAAAAATATAATGGATTGTTGTCAACATGTACAAAAAAGGCGAAATCGACTTCGTTTTGTATGATTCCTAGATCCAATAATTAAGCCACCTAAAAGGGATCGAGTCGAGTCCCTCCCAATCTCACATGGGGGAAGGTGGGTTCTCGGAAAATATCACGTAATTATGACATTAGGGATGGGATCTCCCGATTTCTCTCAATGAAGGGAAGGGAAAGGGTCTAAAAATTTCGAAATTGGTCTCACGTTTTTTTTTTAATTTATTGTTTGTTTGTTTTTCAATTTATTGGTCATCCATAAGGATGACACATATCTAAATCTATCTTACTAATCCTTAAGAAAAACACGAAAGCGTTAACTTTGTATTGTACCTATATATAACCTGTGAGCGAGATGAATGTTTGAGTAAATAAAAATTTTTCTTTAATTAATGTAATTGGTGTAAATTGGTTTTCAAAATAAATATAATATATTTGAAGATAGATATGAGGTGTATACAAATATACTAAAAAGTCTAATTGAAAACGTAGGCTGTTTTCAATGATAATACTTTTTTTTTAGTTTATTGGCCAATACAGAACAAATACATACATTTTTATGAAATACGTACCACGAAAACCTGGTGGATTATTAATTTGGGTTAAAATAGAAAATTTAGCATTATCATACACATTCATGACACAACAATGTCCAACTCAACAGCGAAATAAATGGATTGATTCAACTTTAGCTTCAAGAAGAAAGTGCTGGCTTCAACCGGAACGACATAGTTACGACAACAATTTAAAGTGAAAGTTTTGGTCTCTGTTCATTTTGAATACTTTTACTTATGTTGCTTGGGCAGCAAGAGTTTACACACTGCTGCAACGTACATGTTGTGGGGGTGTAAGGGTAAAAAACGGTTTATGTCGATTTCCGGCGAAACTGTAAGTCCTATGGGAGAAAGTTTAATAGCTAAGTTTTTGGTAATAAAAAGATCTACAACTTTTGTCTTTACACTTTTTTAACATACCCTAAAAATTTTAAAAATTCAAATAACCGAGATTTGGTTTTTTTTTTTTATCTTTTACAAAAAAATAAGGTTAAAAATAGGGTTATTATTAATATTTTTTTCACTTTTAATAATTTTCATTGTATTATGCGGGAATAAAATCCATTTTTAAAGTGATCTTCGTCTGTTCTTGTTTAGCTATTGAATATGTACACGATTTATATACAAACTTTAAGACTGCTATTAAACATATTAAAAAAAATCAAAAATTTATTAATTTAGCCTTTTAGTAAATAGTATTTGAAAGACTTCCCTTTTAAGTTCGCAGAACCTGTGTTAGGGAAAATAATACTAAACATTTTCAAATAGCTGTCTGCGTTCAATCTTAATATTGTTATTTTTTTGTCAACATTTTACTATTTAGCTGTCTTCGTGGTAAATGAGCTATTTAAAAAATAGTTTTATAATAACCACTTTCGCTAAGACTCATCCGCATTTGCAGATCGAGACATTTTTTTCAATTACTGCAAAACTTTTAAATTACGCAGAAACGGGAATCTTCATTTCAAGGCCGTTCTGTTTGTGAATTAATTGCCCTTTTAAAACTTACGGCTATTCGATACTGACATTACGAACAGACCTAAAAAGGTTGTGATACGAATTTACCTCAGATTTTGTACCTGCTTATCTGAAGACTGATCTACGCCCATTATCCGAAGCATAAAAATAACTCTTTATTACTATAATTATTTGTATATTCCGAAAAGTAGTGTCATAGGCGTTGTGAACAAAAACTTCGTAATTTCCATCCATCATTATCATTGAAATTGCAAAACCGAGATGACGCAGAGCCTATACGAGTATGTTACATTGACCTCACCGCAGCCATTAAATTAAAACTGGAATTGCACTCTCGTTTATGCACCTTTGATGTGAGTTTACTGAACTTAGTTATAGCAATCGCTGATGTTCGCATAATTAGAGTGAAACTTTTATTACATCGCCTCAAATTTTTATCCATTTTTTTTAAGAAAATAAGGGACGAGACGAGCCGGACCTTCATCTGATGGTAATTGATACGGCCTACATATGTAATGCAGTGCCGCTCAGGATTCTTGAAAAACCCAAAAATTCTGAGCGGCACTACAATTGCGCTCGTCACCTTGAGACATAAAATATTATGTCTCATTTGCCCAGTAATTTCACTAGCTACGGCGCCCTTCAGACGGAAACAGTAATGTTTACACTTTACTGCTTCACGGCAGAATAGGCGCCGTTGTGGTAGCTAATCTAGCCGGCTTCGTGTGCAATGGAGTCTCCCGCTGGTAGAATATTGCCTGTCGCATTACAGCCGGCCGCGGTGTCGGGGTGTGAAGTTGAATCATTAATTTTAATTACTGCTTTTAAGTCAGGTTGGCCGAGTTGGCGCCAGATTTAAGGGGCGATCAGTAACCCATGTTTCATGTGTTTCGATCTTTTACCTTTCCACAAGCTGCTTTTTTTAAAGGAACCCATAAAAATTCCTATCATTTCAATTAAATTGCCTTCCAGGAAGGCATCCTTACGCGGTGCTGCTAAACCTACAGTTTGAACAGGAATGATACTGGATAAAGTACCAAGAATCTTTGGAGGTTTTTTTCAGGTCCTTAGGGACACCTTAGGTACTTGATAGGTGCGTTTAGTTGTAAAATCATTTGCTATTTATTAGTGAATACCATTAAGAATAATGAAACACTGAATCATTATCTTATTTACATTTATAAATAGATTTGATTGATTGTAATCCATATTTTTGCTGCTACGAAATAACAGGTATGAATTCTCTATGAAATGCCTTTTGATGGGCTTACATTTGCCGAACATTTTACCACAGTAATGTGTATGTTTTCCACACTATCAAAAAGTAGAGATTTCAACGAACAAAAAGTCAACTTTTTTGAAAAAGCTGATATTTTATTATTTTTACCCGAGAATTTTTAATTGGCAAAATAAGAGTTCTTTATCGATATTTGAGTATATAGAGTATAAGGTGAAAATATAAATTTTTATAATAAAAAAAATATCTATTTTGGATATTAATATTTTTTTTTGTAAAAGATAAAAATACAAAACCAATAACTTGGTTATTTGAAATTTTCACATAAAGGAGATTGAAACGCTTCCATACATTTCTGGGCCCAGGTGATAACAAGTTGAAAGTAGCACCATTTAAAAGCTTACATTTTAATAGTCCATAATTGAAAATTTAAATAAGATTTGTCAATCTAGGAGCTAAGTAATCAAAGATATAAAAATGAGGTTATGACTACCTATATGAGGTTATGGTTATATGTTGACGGCTGATCTATAGTAGGTTTAATTAATGCCTAGCTGCTTGTAATTTATCACATACCTACTTATATAAGCTAGGTACCAACCTTGTTTTCCTTTAGATAAAAAATACCTACCTATACCTATAAACTACTGTAACGATACTTTTTTACATTATAATATTAGACAATTATATTATACCTAAACTAAAAGATCGTTTTATTTGCTCAGATAAGAATAATGTATACTCATTAGCTCATAATATATGAACTGTTAAACAGACTGCTAGAGACAACTTTCCTTGGAATTCAATTAGGTAGGTAGTTAAGAAGCCGGTAACTCAACGAATACGAGAAACGAAGTGTCATTGACAAAGAAATGAAATGATCTGTCAGACTGTCACTGTCAAAGTGTAGTTAGCGTTGAGGAACAAGGATTTCACTAGTATCGATTTTTTATGTCAATCGATTTATTGACTAAATAAAATAATTGCTCAGTTCTGTTTTCTCCTAACAAAATAATATATTTGATTCATAATATGTTCATTTGAACATAAACTATGCACCTAACTAATATTATTTAAATAAAAAACCTAGATCTTAATGTTATTTTAATCGATTAAATATTCTTTCGATTATTATTTTAATCGATTTTCTTTATTTTAATGTTTTTTTGATTTGTAGTTTGCAATGAGCTATTTTTTTGTATTTTACATCAGAAAAATATACCCTTTTTTTTTAAAGTATATTTCAACTTGTTAACATCAGGCCCAAAAGTCCCACTCTCCTTTTGAGGTTATGAGAAAAAAGTGTGAATGCAAAAGTTGTAGATCTTTTTATTACCTACAACTTTGTTATTTAACTTTTTTCCATAGGAGTTGGAGTTTCGTCGGAAATCTAGATAAACAGTTTTAACCCTTAAACACCTCCCTTTTCCACTTCCCTACCTCAGATCGCTCATAATTTATTTTTACTTTTATTTTTGTGATATTCTCTTCCTTTTCCTATGGGTTTCATCCTACTATTATTTTTTTGTTTTAAAAAATTATCGACCTTGGTCTATATTTACAAGAGTGATTCTTGCTTCATTTATGGTTATCTCAAAGTGAATCGAAGAAATTATAGAGGCAAATTTAAGAGTATTCACTAATCTTAATTTATTGGCATATGAACACTTTTATTTAATTATTATATTAAAGTTAAGAATGTTATTTAGGCAGTATGAACAATGAATACAGTTCAATAGATTCGCTTTCCTTTTCTATCTACATCTCCGCTAGAGATGTTCTCTCCTACGCCTGGTTAGTTTATACGCTTGTGTATTGTAAGTTTATGGTTCACGCAACTTATATAAATTGGCTTGGTTTTTCCTTCTGACGCTATAGAACGAGTCAGCAATCCATGTGGAGTAGTCATAACAGCTTTAAGATATGAACCGACAGCGGATATAGACGAAATGCTACCCATTGTGTTTGAAAATAATTACACCAAATAGACATTAGGACAACTGTAGTCGATTTTGTTGTCGACGTTTGTTGCCCTGGTGATTCGATTCTTTTGTTGCGAACCAGTGTAACTAGACCCGTAATGAAAATGAAAAATGGCCTTTTGTATTACTTACTAGTGATTTGTGTGGGTTTTACTATTAAAATCAAAAAATCAAAATCACTTTTTTCATGTAGGTCACGGAAATGACACTTATGAATCTAAAAAAAAATTCTTATTGAATCTACTGCTACTTCGTAAAGGGTTGAGCTAATTAGAAGAAGTAGCAAGAAACCCATTGAAAAAACTCTTTGCACTTACCGGGATGCGAACCCGGGGCTCCCAGCTAAGTAGTCAGGATCACTAACCACTGGGGGTAAAATTTCTAGTGTTACTGAACTAATAGAGCAAAGCCAAATTGGCTTCGAAGAAACTGGGCGTCATAAATAGAGCACGACAATATTTAGAGCCTGCCCACATTCTAGCGCTGTACAAAGCGCAGGACCGGCCACATACGGAGTATTGCTGTCATCTCTGGTCTGGCGCACCCCAGTATCAGCTCGATCCATTTGACCGCGTGCAACGCAGAGCAGCTCGAATTGTCGGGGACCCGGTGCTCTATGAACGGCTGGATCACTTGGCGTTGCGTAGAGACATCGCTTCATTGTGTGTCCTCTACCGCATTTATCACGGAGAGTGTTCCGAAGAGCTGTTTCACCTGATTCCTGCCGCCGAATTCCACCTTCGCCCGACACGCAACAAGTAAGGATATCATCCCCACCATCTGGATGTGTGGCGGTCCTCCACAGTGCGGTTTTCAAGAAGCTTTCTTCCTCTTACTACAAAGCTGTGGAATGAATTTCCTTTCGCGGTGTTTCCGGGACGATACGACATGGGTACCTTCAAAAAAAGCGCGTACACCTTCCTTCAAGGCTGGCAACGCTCCTGTAATTCCTCTGGTGTTGGGGAATGTGGGCGGCGGTGATCACTTAACACCAGGTGACCCGTACGATCGTTTGTCCTCCTTTTCCATTATATAAAGTCAAACCCAAGCCTCAAAGAATTCCAACGTAATTTCACTTTCAACCAATCATCCGTTTTAACTTTTGGATGGTGACGGTCTTTTTTAAGATACATATTTATCGATTCTAACAACTTGATTTCATTTATTAACGTTCACATATTTACCTCTGTTTTATAGCAATATCATAAACAATAATTAGTATGAATTCTCTATTATATAGTGAAACTAGCTGACCCAACAAACGTTGTATTGCCATGTAAGGTAATAAAAAAAAAAAAATGGGGTATAAAAAAAAGATTTAACTTAGACCTTAACCAAATATATCGTACTTCAATTATTGTATTCGATTCCCATCTTGAAACCCTATAGCGGTTTGTGGATGGAACAGAATAATATAAAAATCGCGATACAAAATAGTTGTAGATCGTAGAATGGCGAAAATTTGAAGTTGTATGTATTTTTCAATGCTCAATCATAATAAAATAAAAATAAAAAAATTTGTCCAAAAATAAAAATAAAATGTTAAGGGTGAACAACCCTTATCACTTAGGGATATGAAAAATAGATAGTAGCCGATTCTCAGACCTACTGAATATGCATATAAAATTTGATAAAAATCAGTACAGCCGTTTCGGAGGAGTGAGGTAACTTGTTGTGACACGAGAATTTTATGTATAAGATATCATAATAACTGATAAGCGTTGCATTTTGTTATTAAAATATTTTTATAATTTTCAGAATCTCACGAAAATCTACCAAGGACGCAAGAAAGTTGTTGATAATTTAAATCTGAGGATGTATGAAAACGAAATAACAGTACTGTTGGGTCACAACGGTGCTGGAAAGACTACCACCATATCTATGCTGACTGGTAAGTATTACTACAGTAATTAAATAAGATCCGAACGACCGAGCCTTGCTCGGATTTTTAAGAAAGTACAAAACTTGAACAAAAAAAATCTAATACGACATCCGGATTCGAACCGGGGTCTTCTGCTTTCCGGATCACCCTATGGGGCTCCGGCATTCGACACATTGTATATAGTGACGGAATTTACCTTTGTATTTTAATGTTATTGTAGCTTTTTCTCATTAGAACACGGATAAAAGTACATAACTGTATACAAATTTTTCTGTACACAAAAATATAATTATTTTACGGTAAAGATTTCGGTTAAGTTCTAAAATTATTACGTAAATCAGCAATCTATTGGCCACACCCCTTCTTAGTATTTTGAATTCGTCATATGTCTTTGCCAGTAACCTAGTAACATTAAAGTTATTCGGGCCACTACTTCCACCACACATGTGATTTGAACTGGTTTATATGATGAGTATTGATAGCCCGCTCGTTGGTACAGGGATGGGCGGAGAAGAAGAGGAATCGAGGTATTATTAATGTTTACATATGAAAAGGGTACTATTTAAAATTGATTTTTCAAGTGTCTGAACCTGACGTCTCTATTACGTCACACAGATGGCGGCCAGTCCCCATCTCAACTCGCGGGGATTATATGAGCAAGTGTTACTGCTTTGCATTCGGTGGGTGGCTTGTTCCGTCTCTAATTTTCAGAAAATATTCAATAATCAGTAATTAATTTCGATATCTTGTCATAGTTATGTCATGTCTTTTCAAAGTTCTTTGTCACCTCTCTCGCTCAAAAAATATACTTTTATGGTCACATACCAAAAACATTCTGGTGTTATTCGTATTTCTCAAAAATATTAGGCAGCCTTTTCGATGTGAGCTCCCAGACGGCTTGATTTTTCCGACTTTATAACAATCACCTTCCTATTTCAAATATTATACACAAAATTTTAAAATATTATACTTTGCCTTCCTCGTGAATCCCTCAATCTTTTTAGTGAAAACCGTATTATCGCGAACAGACAGACGCGGCGGGTGCTTTGGTTTATATTGTAGTATAGATATAGATATATTATGTAGGTATTAGAAACCTTATTTCTATAGCCGTTTGTGTTGGAGACTAAAACTTAATTATGCTCATTACTAATTAATTACATGGTTTACTGGATTTGTGAACACCTGGGGCACAATTTGACAAGTTTTATGCTGTTACAACCAATGGTTTTTTTTGTGACAATAAGGGACGAGACGAGCAGCTTATGGTAATTGATACTCCCTGCCCATAACAATGCAATGCCGCTCAGGATTCATAAAATAAAACCAAAAATTCTGAGCGCCACTACAATTGCAGTATTTTCATTTGCCCAGTATTTTCACTATATACGGCGTCCTTCAGACCGAAACACAGTAATGCTTAAACATTACTGCTTCACGGCAGAAATAGGTGCCGTTGTGGTGCCCATAATCTAACCTGCATCCTGTGCAAAGGAGCCTAACACTGATAACGTTCCAAGTTTGTGCAAATATAAACAAAATATACTGTGAGTGTGAGTGTGAGGGGGTCCAATAGGAGTGACATTTTAAGTTTCTCCCCTTAAATGAATTATTTACACTAAAATTATGAACTAATCTTAATAAATTTTCCCAATAAAATCTTGCAAACATCTATCACCGCAGTCAATTAATACAATGCAACAGTATAATATCAGAATGTCGTGTTCACAAGCAATCCAAGATAATGTGATATAATCATTGTTTGAAGGTGACTAGATCACGTTGATTGCTACAATGTAACGCTCAGTCAGTGTGTTATCGCACCGGATTAGCGTGGGTAACTTATTTTAAGATCTATTAAACGATGTGCGTCCAGGTGTATATTGTGTCAAGTCACCTTCTTAGCCCCGCCGCACATGCCCACACTACCACTTGTTCACGATACCTTTTTAATGGAAAAGGAGGACAAAGGAGCGTATGGGTCACCTGGTGTTAAGAGATCACCGCCGCCCACATGCTCTTGCAACACCAGAGGAATCACAGGAGCGTTGCCGGCCTTAAAGTAAGGTGTACGCGCTTATATATATACGATTCTGCGCCAATGTCGCACTGACATTGGTAGACTCGTCGTGTCCGGTATCCGTATTTGTTTACACGAATCGTACGTCACTCGATGCCTCAGTGGCATTCGTCGACGGGAATGAAGCAAGATGGACGCGATAGATTTAAGTTCAGAATTCGATAATGATAACAACAGATATGTTTGAAGCGTTTAAGCAAAAAGCAATCATATATCGTGAACTTATAATGTCAAACTTATAACGAGTTTTTATAAAGATTATTGTTGATACGAAAAAAAATTTGTCGGGCTCGGATGTAAACACCCTCTACCGACCTCTTCTGTGCTGATAGCCCTAAAGGCTTTTACAGCGTGTAGGGCTATCAGCACAGAGGAGGTTTCAAGCTGACATGTGTGTACACGCTCATATGTACGTACCCGCACTGATACGTGCGAGCAAATGCGGAGTTCAGTACTGTTCCATAGGTTATAAATACGAACACTCGCACGCGGCTCGAGAAGACCAATGCGAGTGTGCGCATGTGCGGCGGGGCTTACAACATTGTCATTACTGTTTTTGTTTCGAAAAAGCACGGGCCGCGGAGAGCAGCATTTATGTCTTGTGGTAGGCTGGCTCGTTTGTGCTTCTATTATTATTAGTATTGAAACATTCAAAGCTAAATGTAACGTTCAAAGATTAAAGATGAAATACAAAAAAAATATAATTTTAAATACACTATGCAATCAGCTGTTGGCTACAAAATTTTCAAACCTATACGGCAGGACGCAGGGACCTTAATTTTTCTTCAATGACGCAGTATTTAGTTTGCCCCTGTAATATATAGAATGCCATCAAAAAACATAACTAGTACAAAAAAAAACAAGTTTCGCAACTCAGTTCTTTTACTTCTTTTCATGTTATACAAAGTCTTTCAATTTATTCAGTCCCAAAATAGGGGTTATTACGTAATTAGCTAACCTAGCAACATCTTATAGTGACCGTATCAATATTAAAAATATTTTATGTTTTAAATTAATAGATTAACTTGGCCCTTGAATGAAAACACAATGTATCATTTTTTTAAATTAAAATATGTACCTATATGTATTATATTAAATTAGATTATTTAGTACGATGGCCAAGTCAATCTATTTTTTTTAACGGAGACTTTGATGTTATAATTTTTGACAAGTCTGGACGGTACATGCATCTTAGTCTATTGCTTAGATAATTTATACCTCTAGATAGTCTCTTGCTGTTACACAACCGATAAAGACAGGCCAGGTTTAATACTTTAGTGTGCGTGACAAGCTACGCCTTACACTCGCGATTTGTATGACACTGACTTTACATATTAAATTGTAGTTGAAATTATTTGTAAAACGATGAAAATTTATGTAAATCTTGATTTAAAAGAGTGGTAATGAGTTTCTTGCTACTTCTTCTCATTACCTCAACCCTTTACGAAGTAGCGGTAGATTCAATAAGATAAAATATTTTTTTTGATATTCATAAGTGTCATTTCCATGAATAACCTACATGAATAAAGTGATTTTGATTTTATTTCATTTGACTTTGTTAGTGTGCGTGTATTGCTCAAAATCGAGGTTAGTTCTTAACTCAATTTATTTCGAAGTTTTCACAGCTGTCATAGTCTATCCAAACGCATAAATGATCTAAGGTCTATTTTATTCACAAATTGAGGTTTCCTGTGCTTTATTGTCGACCTGTACAGCCGAGTGGTTAGCGATCCTACCTACTAAGCTAGAGGTCCCGGGTTCGAATCCCGGTAGGTGCAAGCATTTATATGATGAATATGGATGTTTGTTTCCGAGTCATGGATGTTTAAATGTATTTATGTATGTTTATATGAATTTATGTATGTTTAAGTAAGTATATTGTATCAAATATATCATTGTCTTGTAACCCATAACACAGGCTATATATGCTGAACTTGGGGCAAGATAATTTGTGTAAAAATTGTGTCAATAAAAAAAACAAGCTCCCAGATGTGTAGGAGTGACGTTTATAAGATTACAATTGTGACCCGCAGGCATGGTGCCGCCCACGTCGGGCTCGGCCACCATCAACGGGTACGACATCGTGTCGGAGACGACCCAGGCGCGCGAGTCGCTGGGGCTGTGTCCGCAACACAACGTGCTGTTCCCGGACCTGACCGTGGCCGAGCACATCGTATTCTACTCGCGGCTCAAAGGCGTCCCCAACTCCAGGCTCGACGACGAAGTCAACCACTTTGTTAAACTCTTAGAACTGCAGGAAAAGGTAAATTTTTCCCATGTGTCTTCTTGTAACAAAAGAGAATGAGTGTGAGTTGTACGGGTTCATCGAAGTTTCACCTTTCTTTATTTGCAGACAAGGTCTTACAATGTTATATTGGTACAAATATTGAGAACTAGTCACTCGCCTTGAACTCGTCCAGCTTTAATTTTGACAGTATTTTTTTTTATGGAATAGGAGGACAAACGACCGTAACGAACCTGGTGTTAAGTGATCACCGCCGCCCACAATCTCTTGCCACACCAGAGGAATCACAGGAGCGTTGCCGGCCTTTAAGGAAGGTGTACGCGCTTTTTATAAAATTTAAGTTTTATAATATAAATTTCGTCCTTTTTATTAAATAGGACGAAATGTTACGCCTTGCTCTTATTGCTTCTTACTTTGGCAAAGGGCTCTTGCCTTACATACTCTTACATTATTGCAATTCTCGTGCAGATGTCTAATTTATTGTAAATAATATACAATCCATGTTAGCCAGTAATGAAATACTACTGAAAATGGTAGAGTTATTAAAGTCCAAATTAAATGTTGGTACATATAGTTTTTCCGTGTCTTATTTTTCAACATCTTATAATTTGAAGTTTTTATTATTTGATTCGTTTCATCATACACTGCCTCCTACTTACACATTCTATCCAGAAAGAGTTATTTTTAATTGAATCCATCCCTTTTAGTGTTGTATTTGTATTTTGTATGTATTTTATTTATGTTCATTTTAATCTCTGTAATCTTTGGGAGGCTCCTTTGCACAGGATGCCGGCTAGATTATTGGTCCTAAACGGCGCCTTTTTCTGCCATGAAACAGTTATGTGTAAGCATTATTGTGTTTCGGTCTGAAGGGGAAATTACTGGGACAATGAGACTTAACATCTTATGTCTCAAGGTGAGCGGCACTGCATTGTAATGCGCATGGCGTATCAATTACCATCAGCTCGTCTAGTCCCTTAACGTCATAAAATCTTTTGTTAGAGGAATGTGGAATCAAGACATCTTTCGGGCGGGCAACAGCGACGGTTGTCAGTGGGCGCGGCCATGTGTGGCTCCTCCAAGGTTGTTCTGTTAGACGAGCCCACGTCCGGCTTGGATCCTGCTGCGAGGAGGTCGCTCTGGGACCTCTTACAGAAGGAGAAGAAAGGTAATTAGATACCCAACGAATGATTTGTACAGCGACAGTCAGGTACTCAGCGTTCGAAAGCTTTACCTGATAAGAGTGGCGATGTATGTCCACAAAACAGCTCTGAACTCAAAAGAGTACAATACATTGCTTAAAAACCGAGTTTACAAATTGCCTGTTACTACACGTCGCTTTCCAACCTTTTTGTACCCCCGGATTTATAATAAACTGGTCCAGCTATGTAAATTTAAAGAGCACTCCATCTTCAAGGCAAGCTTCTATCAAAATATTTAATACAACTATCCTATATGGAAACTGAAAATCTTCTTAAGGTACAATCCTAAAAACTCAACACATACACATATACACAATACACACACTTTCACCCACACACACACACACACACACACACACACACACACACACACACACACACACACACACACACAGTAAATACTTGTATAGTTATTACTTTTAGTTTATTTCTTTATATGATTAGTTAAATTTTAGTCATCAGCTTGTTGTCACTAGCCGCTTGTGTATCTTTATTTTGTGTTAATTTTACTATGTCCCCCACGAGACAGGCAACGCCTAGGGTGGGGTTCAGTATAAAATGTTAATTTGTACATGAAAAGTGAGATATAAAAGATTTTGTATTTTTTGTAATTCTTTGTGCATCTTTTAGACTACAAGCATCATTTAAGAGAGAGTTTCGTTGTCAGCTCATATAATTGGTTTGAGCCTGTTATAGACCCAAAGTATACTATCTATCTGACATCTCGATAATTCTTGATCAATTTCGATTTGTTAATGTGTGCGTTAGCTAGTAGTTTGGTATTCAAAATACTAAGCAGCTAGTGTCAAGAGTGACTGTTTGTGACTAGTCAGATAACTTGCGAACGTCGGTTACAATAAAGATTTTCTATCATGTTGTATCTTCGTTAGAGATGTTTTCGTCTATACGCTACTATATTATAGGTCTATGAAGGCCTTATTTATTTTATTTACTAAGAATATAATATACATTTTGATAAATATACATTGTCCTCCAAAGCTCACTATATTATTTAATAGCTATATGAAATGAAATGAAATGAAATGAAATGAAATGAAATGAAATGAAATGAAATGAAATTTATTTGCAGGAAACATTGTACTTAAGGTGTTAACAATATAATGGATAATCCAATATGTTTCGTCAATTGACATGCAAAATATGTTACAAAATTGTCTAAACACTAATCGTACTGTTATATTGAAACATGTCGGATTTCACAATGATATCAATAATATTTATAAAATGAAATTTTAATACTTATATAATATTATAATATGAGACGTAAATAACTTAATAATTCATTTAGTACCTATGTATAATATTAACAAATTCAATGTCATAAAAGTATATTAATTTACATATATTATTATCAAATAGACTAATTCATTTTGTATTGAAAAATTCATTTAAACTATAGAAGCACTTATTTGTTAACCACTGATGCAGTCTTCTTTTAAAAACTTTGAACGGTAAATCTTTCAATTCATTGGGCAATTTATTATATATATTCACAGACATGCTGAAACAATTTCTACTAAAAGATGCAGTTCTACAGAAGGGCATTATGAGTTTATTTGGATACCTTGTATTTAAAACCTTCTGGCTTTTTTTTGTATAGAAATCACACATATGTTTTTGAACAAATAGGCTTATTTCATAAATGTATAGGCATGGCAGCGATAGAATTTTCAATTTTTTAAATAGCGGTCGACAAGAATCTAGGGGGCCGGCTCCACAAACCGCCCTGATACACTTCTTCTGTCCAATAAATAAATGCCCTATGCTCACCGAGTTGCCCCATATGACCAATCCATATCTTAAAGCTGAAACCACGAATGCATGATATGCCATTAGCGCTGTTTTTTCACCTATTGTTTTTGATACGCGTTTGAGGACAAATACATGTTGGTTAATTTTTTTGCTAATTTTGTCAACATGTGACTTGAAGGACAAGTTGCTGTCTAAAGAAATACCAAGAAAATTGACAAGTTGTGCTTCTTTAATATTCTCATTATGATAATTAACATTAATATCTTTTCCTTTCCCATTCTTATTATAATACTGCATATACATTGTTTTTTTTATATTTACAGTCAGGTTATTTTCAGTAAGCCATTCAATTGTGTCCTTTATTGTTTTATTAATTTCTATATCATATGTCAATTCATTGTTACATTTAATTACAATAGAGATGTCATCAGCAAAAAGAGTACAGTTATTAGTAGTAATGCTAGGTAAGTCGTTTATGTAGATTATGAATAGAAGTGGACCCAATATACTTCCTTGTGGTACACCTTTTGTTTTAAGTCTAAGTTCTGATCGATAAGGTATTACTTCTTGTTTATTATTTAATTTAGCAATTTCAACGTATTGAGTACGGTTTGAAAGATAACTTTTAAGCCAGTCATTTGCTAGACCTCGAATACCATATTGAGCGCATTTATCTAATAGTTTTTCATGACAAACATTGTCAAAAGCTTTGCTCATATCAAAAAATACTGATGTTACTGGAATTTTTGTATCCATGCATTCCGATATTTCTTTTATTAGCGAAAAACACGCTAAAGTTGTTGATTTTCCTTTTTGGAAACCATTTTGTTCCTCCAAAATGATATTATGTTTAGTTAAAAAAGATGTTAATCGCTTGTGCAGTATCCTTTCAAAAATTTTTGAGATAACAGGAATGAGTGTGATTGGTCGATAGTTGTTAATATCCTTTTTATCACCCGCTTTGAGTAAAGGTGTTACTTTTGCCTTTTTTAAATTTGATGGGAAAGTACCTTCTTCAAAAGATAGATTTATTAAGTAGGCTAGGAATGGTGCTAGTTCCTTTGCACATTCCTTTATTACCATTGTTGCTATTTCATCGCAGCCCGTGGAATTTGAATTATTAAGTGACTTAATAACGGTTATTATCTCCATTTCATCAGTTGGCATTAAGAAAATATTTGAATTGTTATGTTTTAATTTATATGTAGGTTTTTTATTTTTTACATTTTGACTTTGACTTTGTGTGACTGTATTTATAAAATAATTATTAAAAATAGTAGCAATCTGAGTTGGATTATTTATAATTTTATTTTCATATTTAATTTCATCGATACTTCCTACATTAGAGTTAGTTTTATTTTTAATCACATTCCACGACGCTTTGCATTTATTTTTCGAGTAAAGTATATATTTGTTGTTACTACTTCTCTGAGCTAGGTCTATACACTTGTTGAGAATCTTTGAATAATTATTAAATTTGTTTTTGTTGGCAGGTATTTTATTCTTATAATATTGATACCTTAATTTTCTTTTTGTTGCACATGATTTTTTTATACCTCTGGACAACCATTTTATTTTTAAATTTGAAACATTAATTTTATACTTAAGAAGAGGAAAACATAATTTATAAAATATGATTAATGTATTGTAAAATTCATCAAAAGATTCGTCCAATTTCTGGGCATCATACACGTCTATCCAGTTAAGACTTTTTATACAGTCCTTAAATTTGTTTATGTTTTGATTACATAAATCTCTTTTGAAAATTAACTTATACGACGGTGTTGAATTATTTATTTTTGTCGGTACTACTAAGAATTGTGCTGTGTCATGATCCGATAGGCCTAACTGACGAATTTCCCCTGTGGCATTTTCTATATTACTAACAAAGAGGTCAATACAGGATTTTTGCCGAGTCGGTTCATTAATATGTTTAAAAAAATTATAATTTCGCAATAAATTTGTAAACTCCAGATTCGTTTTAGTATTTTTTAGAGTGTCGATATTAAAATCACCAACAATCACAATATTACTGGTCTCCCAATATCTTAATTTGTGTAAAAGTAAATCAAGCTTATTCAAAAATTCCGCAACGTTCGAATTCGGCGTCCTGTATAGACATATTACAATTAATTTGTGCTTTGGTATTCTTAAACCACAACATTCGAAAGAATATTCTACACATAGCTCATCCATGACATCAAATTTTACAGCCTCAATATAGTCTCTGACTAGAATGCAGACCCCACCACGCTTTTGCTTAAGTCTACAAAAAGCAGATACCATTGTATATCCATTCAACTTAATATTAGATCTGTTTTCTGCATTCACGAATGTTTCGGATAGACATATAACATCTACTACTTTTCCATTTTCAAAAAGTTCAGTTAGAGCTATGTTTAGTAGATCTTTTTTACTTAAAACGCTTGCTATATTCTGATGCATTATATTAAGATAAAATTTGGACTCGAAAAAATGAATCGCTTTTGAGGTCATTATTTTGTTCTTTACTTTTTAGTTTGAAATAATATGGTATAGTACCTTTTATTATTTTACTATTGGTCATAGTTTTGGCAGACTGCGATATTTGAGCTTGATGTTGACTGCCTTTCGCACTACGAGCCATGATAATTTTACTACCGGGTACTAAATATTTTTGCCTATAATACATTGAGTCGATAAGCTTATTTATTCTATAACAAAAATCATGAATAAAGTGTTTCTTGCCAGGGTACGATTTTGCTAAAGTCAAGTATGTACAATTTTTATAATTTTTACAAGTCAGTTCCAATAAATTATTCAGTTTTCTTTCATTAATGTAGTAATTTTGCAGTACACTGGTTACAATAACTGTTGCTTTATTATGACGCTTTAAGAAAAAACCAAGTTCCATTATAATTTTGTAAGGATTACTATCCTGTTCGCCTAAACATAAAATTATTTTATCATTATGATTAAATTCAGTATTATTAAACGTCGCAACGAGTTCATCGCACGTTGCATGAGGTTTAACGAAAGAAAATATTTGATAGTTTTCGTATTTAGTATTCTGACGTGATTGGATAAGGGATCTTGCTAAATTAACACATTGTTGTCCGCCAAGTATCATAATTCGCATTTTGTCTGAATTCTCTTTTGAATTTTCAGGTTTGGTGTCCGTGTCACTAACCGATGAAGGATTTATTTCATCTTCCCTTATTTTGAAGGTTTCTCCCTGTGCACTCGTAGTTGGCGTAGGGACGCATCCCTCACTCGAACATACTGCTGTCTTCTCATAAGTTTTTTCTAAACAAATGCAGGATGACTCCGATTCTTGTAGGGACTCCTTAGTACTTGAATGGGTGGGAAATTCCAATTCTTGATTTGTTTCAGTATAGGTTATTATGTAACAAGAAATAAACATTTTAGCAACAATTACTTTCCAATAGATATTTTTTTAACATATTTTTACATTTAATTTTGTTAGGCTCGTTTCTAATATCCTCGGGCAAGCAGTTAAGTAAATAGAGATGACGTTTTTAATAGTTCTATCACAATAATAATAATACTGTACATAATGTACGCCCGTGGATATTATCCTAGTGTTATGGTTGTGACTTACCTGCGATAGACTTGGTCGGTAATGTCACGTACAACGTAGGTATGTGTCGGTTTGTTCAATCACCGTAAAGCTTTATATAACTACATTTGAATAAGAAAATGTAAAACACATTGGTACATTGGTGGGACAAAGACCCCCTGGATCTGGCATCGGCCTTAACAAGCCGAAAATTTTTTTTTTATGAAAATAAGGGACGAGACGAGCAGGACGTTCAGCTGATGGTAATTGATACACCTTGCCCATTACAATGCAGTGCGGCTCAGGATTCTTGAAAAATAATCATACAGTTAGATAACACACAATCTCTTTTTGCGTCATATGCAAAATAATTTGAATTTTATTTATGCATAAAAATCTACTCTACATAGCTATCTACCTTCAGATCACAGAGGATTTTTTTATTCATCCAAATTTTTTTGGCGAGACTCAAATGAGCCTCGTGCCAGAATTTAACGAATCAACATCTCCTGAGGATGCCTCGTGTAGAGACGGATCATGTGTCGAATTGATTTAATACAAATATTTGCGGAACTACACTCAAGATAACTTAATAATTTGAATTTTCGCAAAATAACGACTAATTCAATAATTTTTTATTTCATTGTCTGTTCCTATGGTACAAGTAGGACAAACAAGTCTACATTTATCTTTATGATATGTAACAGTTACAGTAATTATTCATGTATAAACTATGTGAAATGAAATGAAATGATTTATTTGTATGAATCGTGGTAACATAGTTGTTAACAATTAATTGGTGTACAGCACAATTCGCCAATATATCGGCATACAAATATTTGATAGTCAATATTGGAATTTTTATATTTATACATCATTAATAAACATTACATAGTTTTAATTATAATATAATATTAAATAAACATTAGTTTGTAGGTACCTCTCAAAAAATTACATTTAAGTACTATTATTTTTCGCTAAAGAATTCTTTTAAACTTTAGGCTCTCGGTATCATCTCTACGTCACCTACCATAACACCCTCGTAGGAATAATGCACTATTAATTCAGTTGTTTATCTTACAGGTAGAACAATGATTTTAACGACCCATTTCATGGATGAAGCCGATATTCTTGGGGACCGCATCGCGATCATGTCTGGCGGTCGACTGCAATGTGTCGGGACACCGTACTTCCTCAAGAAACACTACGGTATCGGATACAAGCTCACAATAGTTAAGGAAGATGGATGTAAAGTAGAAGATGTCACCAAATTTTTCAAGACCTACGCACCCGACCTCAGAGAGAATACAAATATAGGTGATTCTAATATTTACGTAACAATTTTTTTTGATCACCTTTATAGCCCAGTAGTGGAGGTCCCAGGTTCGAAACCCGGCAGGTACAAACATTTATATGATGAATATGGATATTTGATTAGGACTCATGGATAAACCCTTAAAAATGTCATAATTTGAGGTTAGGTTTTTAATGATTTTTTCTCTGGAACGGCGCATTACCTTGTAATAACAGTGGTAGCATTATAATTGTGGATTAAAGCTCTATCAATTACAATATTTTTATTAAGTTTTAACCAACCACGGAGATCCCCACCATGTGACCGGTCTTGCCTGGTCAAACATATTATACTGGTAACAGTCGTCCTTATGGTCTAAGAGCCCGTAGACCCCAGATCTACGTGATTTTATAAAAGCTGAAAGTTTGTCAGCGCATGCTTCCAATACAGTTAAGAACGATGGTATATTATGGAGTTTGGGTTGCAGTGGCTTTGGCAGGTAAACGGTACTAAAATGTGTAACATATCGATCTAAATACATCAAAGAATAAAGTAGCCACGTCTGACAAGGGTTTGGAACTATGAAAAGTGTCTGGCTAGTGGGGAAACATCATCTACTTATTACCTTAGTATTATATATAAAAATCAGCTTTTATACTTTGACGTAAGTAAAATTATATTTTCGTGAACATTAAGGGTGTCTGGCAAGGGGTTGCCACGATGGTAAGTGTCTGACAATGAATAACGTGATTTTTAATAATATTATTATAACACTAGAAATAAGGGATTGCTTGTAACTAGTTCTAGTAGGCTTCATAAGATACATACATAATAGCTTTAAGGGTAAATGTATACACTTCTATAATAAAGTCCCAGCCACTGTTCAGGCATTATCTATAAATAAATTTAAATGTTTTATAAAAAAATGGCTCTGTCGTAAATCCTATTACTCCACTGCTGAATATCTAAATGATCGGACAGCCTGGGACTAAATTGTGATTATTTTATAGCGATAGAAATGACTGTACAATATTGTATATCTTTATTGAAAACAGCGCAAAAAAAAGGGTGCTGGGAGAGTTTCTTACGCCGCTTCTTTTCTCTCAGAGCGCCATTTGTTTCCGAAGCGGTAGTAGTATCTAGTAGTATGTAAGAAATGACATCAAAAAGAATTCTAAAGGAATCAATTTTGAGAAAATAAATGCCTTTTATGCCTTTTATTCTGAAGGTAATACCGAAATATCGCACTTTGGTCTTTGATGTATTTAGATCGGTAATTTACACACCTTTAGTACCGTTTATCTGCCAAAGCCACTGCAACCTAAACTCCATAATATACCATCGTTCTTACATGTGTTGGAAGCATGCGCTGACAAACTTTAAGCTTTTATAAAAAGACGTAGGTCTGGGGTTCACGGGCTCTTGCTCTATTATATATACTGTAGGTTATAGCCCACTATGAACTCTGATATAGCGGGATGCTCTATCATATTATTATTTATTTATTTATTTATATAAAAACAAATTTATCATGGAGTTTTCAAAGCAATTAAAACCACTGAGGTTTGTACTATTGCTAAATTTGTCTACACCAACAGAGTTACATTAACAAAACAAAAAATAGTTCACAATCGTTAGAATTGATTCTTAGCAATATAGATTATACGTAATTGTATGTTAAGCATAACTTATTTAAATTCAACTGAGTAGGTTGATCGGTGATCAGTCAAGTCTTAAAAAGTATTTTTTTTAAATTGTGTTTTAAATTTGTCTCAGTCATATCTGCAGTATGGATTCGCCACTAACTTCCAGCTCTTGTTATTCAAATACTGAGTGTCTTAATCGAATATTGTCACATTGCTGCAACTGTATTAACAATAAAACTTGGTGGGGTCACGGACGAGTGAAATAAGAAGGACTCCGTGTCACATACATAACAGTGAGGCACCAAAACAAGCCGGTAAACGTGTAAATACATAACCCCACGCATACACTTACACTAAAACAAGCCGATCGGCCGCCATTATGAAATTTGCCATCGTCTGTGACAGATCAGTTTGCTTAGCAATAAAGTATTTAAAAAATGCCGTCGTGCGTTGTGAAAAAGTGTAAAAACAATACTGTAAAAGTATTTGTGGATATATGATTATTTAAGGGAGAAAAAATTGTGTATCTGGTATACCCTGTAACCGCACACACACTAGCATAAAGCTTCACTTGCTAATATCACGGCGCGGAGTCCTTCTTTTTTTACTAGTCCGTGGGTGGGGTATTTAACATACTATCAAGTCAGTCCTCACTTGGTTCTCTTGATATCCGATTTGCCAAAACTGATCTTTTACATTAATGACAGTCACAATAATATATAATATTTCCTAGTAACGACTATTAACTCTTTTATATAATTGTATAGAATTAAGTTGGCCATGTAATAAATATAGTGAAATTGATTTTAGGATCTGAGCTTACGTACATAATACCAAACGAACATGTCAAACAATTTCCCGAAATGTTGAAGAAACTTGAAGAGCAAAAGACAGCGTTAAAGATATCAAGCTATGGTCTCTCGGTTACAAGTCTTGAAGAAGTTTTCATGAAGTAAGTATTGTATAAAAAAAAATAAACTTAAGACTGAAACACGAAATATGGCAAACATGATAAAAATTTATCTCTCATCTATGATATATAAATACTACGATCTTCACAAATAACTATATTCTATTCAAATATTAATGATGCTAATAAATTTCTATTGATTCCCATCTTTGTCAGCTCAGTACAGACAGGCGTTCTTAAAATTATCGTGTTTATAATATTAGCAGATTTATATCTTCACGCAAAATGTAATGAATTTATCTGAATGGAACATTATTAAGAGACTGTGTGAATTAGCCGTAGTTAGCTGGCCAAGTAGACCATTTTTTTTTTTTTGGAATAGGAGGACAAACGAGCGTACGGGTCACCTGTTGTTAAGTGATCACCGCCGCCCACAATCTCTTGCAACACCAGAGGAATCACAGGAGCGTTGCCGGCCTTTAAGGAAGGTGTACGCGCTGATATCCTAACTTGTGGCGTGTCGTGCGAAGGTGGAATTCGGCGGCAAGGATCAGGTTAAACAGCTCTTCGGAACACTCCGTCATAAATGCGGTAGAAGACACACAATGAAGCGACGTCTACTCAACGCCAAGTGATCCAGCCGTTCACAGAGCACTGTCTCCCCGACAATTCGAGCTGCTCTGCGTTGCACGCGGTCAAATGGATCGAGCTGATACTGGGGTGCGCCAGACCAGAGATGACAGCAATAATCCATGTGTGGCCGGACCTGCGCTTTGTAGAGCGCTAGTATGTGGGCCGGCTTGAAGTATTGCCGTGCTCTATTAATGACGCCCAGTTTCTTTGAAGCCAATTTGGCTTTGCCTTCCAGATGACCACGAAATTGGCAATCGCTCGAGATTTCGAGACCCAGTATTCCGATACTAGGCGAGGCTTTGAGGGAAGTGTTGTCGAAGAGCGGTGATACGACAAATGGGGTTTTTTTAGTGGTAAACGCGCAAACTTGAGTCTTCTGGGGGTTAAATTGGACAAGGTTCAATTTTCCACATTCCGCGACCTTCTCAAGAGAGGACTCGATAGAAGACACAAGTTTCTCCCGGCACTGGTCGACGATTTCCCGAAAGAGACCTGCATGGCCCGTGTATATGGCATCACCAGTGCTGTCGTCTGCATAGCAATGAATGTTGGAGGTGTCCAACATATCATTGATATGCAGAAGAAACAGCGTGGGAGACAGCACACAGCCTTGGGGCACTCCAGAATTCACGGGCTTCGGGTTCGAGCAATATTCGTCGACAACGACCTGTATGCTACGCCCAGTGAGGAAGCTGGAGGTCCACTTGCACAAGCTCTCGGGAACTCCAAATGATGGAAGTTTGGAGAGGAGCGCCTTGTGCCATACACGATCAAAGGCCTTCGCTATATCCAGGCTAACTGCCCCCTTGCTTTTAATAGCCGCAGCCCATCTATGTGTCAGGTATACCAGAAGATCACCTGCCGACCGACCATGGCGAAACCCGTATTGTCGGTCGTTGATCAACTGTTGACCCTCTAGGTATACCAAGAGCTGACTATGCTAATTATGCTCTCCATGATTTTGGAGAGCAGGGAGGTAATAGCAATAGGCCTGTAGTTTGCCGGATCCGAACTGTCTCCTTTTTTTTTGGATCGGATGGACAAGGGCAGACTTCCATGAGTCAGGGACTACGCCTTTAGAATAAGAGTGCCGGAATAAACGCGTTAGCACCGGCGTCAACTCAGGGGCACACGTTCTAAGCACGATTGGAGAAATGCCATTCGGCCCGCTCGTCTTCCTGACGTCCAACGAAAACAGAGCTCGCCTAACAATTTTCTGTCTGAACTGTACTTCAGGCATAGAGCTCTGACACCGCGGGATGGTCGGCGGTGTTTTTCCGTTGTCGTCAAGAGTCGAGTTGGAGGCGAAAAGAGTGCACAACAGATCGGCTTTCTCTTTTGCCGTATGGGCCAGGCTGTCATTTCTCATGTGCAACGGCGGCATGGACGGCTGGCAGAAGTTACCAAGAGCAGCTTTCAACAACGACCAGAACTTGCGTGTTCCGGTCGGGTAACTGGAAAGCTGCTCGCCGATTTTGACGACGTGTTTAGACTTTGCACGGGCGATTTGCCGCTTAAATTTTGTATATCCGCCATTTGTATCATACTTCAGCTGCCAAGCCTCTTGTAACTCATATGTCTATTGAACCACAATGGACGAGAATTAAAATAAATTTCAACAATAATTTCGACTTATATACAAGTTTTAAAATAAAAAAATAAAAATTTGCTGCGGATGTCCCGTGAGCCTCTTTTTCCGTTTGCCGGGTGACGAATTTGCGTGACGGTTTGCGCGCGCATCGATTTAAATGTACTCTGATAATTTTTCCCTTACGCGCCAAATAGATGTATAACTTGATAAATCATGTGTTTACGAGTTAATATTGTAACTCAATACATTTCCCGGTTCGAATCCCGGTAGGTGCAAGCATTTATATGATGACTATCGATGTTTGTTTCCGAGTCATGGATGTTTAAATGTATTTGTGTATGTTTATATGTATGTTTAAGTAAGTATATTGTATTAAATATATCATTGTCTTGTAACCCATAACACAGGCTATAAATACTTAATTTGGGGCAAGATAAATTGTGTAAAAAGTGTGTCAATATTATTATTATGTTATTATTATTTCCAACAACGACTATTAGTCAGAGACAAGTACCTATTTTGTTTCCATATTTTGTATTCAGAATCATCAAGCAGGTATATATTTAACTTTCAGAGCAGGCGCTGAAGAAAGCGATGAGTTGCCAACCACAAAAACTAACGGTGTAAAAATATATCGTGACACGGCAGTGGTTCCTGTCGAGAACAATCACAATCATGTCTCAGGTTTGTATTCTCAGTACTGCAGGAGGCTTCACACTCAATGCACCCATTAATAAAACTTCTTAAATCTTACAACGTATTCACATTAAGCTTAAAACCGTAGACTATACGCGTGATTTTAAGGTATTTTCAAACATAAATGCGAATCGAACTGAAAGCATGAAGAATGCGAACCGAAGCGGAGACGTAAAACTACAAAGAAGGCACAGCAAACCGAAAGCGAAGCGTAGCAGGACGAAATACAACCATCACGCTTCGGTCTTGTTTGCCGTGATACATACAAAACAAGTTAATACAACTATCTCGCTCACGCCTTGCCACTTTGTCGCCTGTTTCACTCCCAGTGCAGGTATCGAAATGCGGCCTCTACAGAGTAAGCCAGCCAGTAGGGACTAGGGGTCGGTCAAACACCTTAAAGTGACGTTTTCAGAAGACTGTAGTGCCATCTGATTGTTGGCCCGAAAATGAAAGCTTTGTCAGCTGTCACTCGCTTTGAAACCTTTCAATTGTTGAGTGAAACTTTTCACTGCCCACTAATGGTAATAAAATGGCGGCTACTTCTAGCGTTTGCGCATGTATGTAGCTCTCGTGTTCCATTTTGCATATTTACACTACTAAATATATCCTTTATGTTCTATGTTGTGACAAAATTAAATAACTAACTCTTCGCGCTATTTCAACATGTTAAAAAAATGCAATACCTACATTAAAAAGTAGTGCTAGTTATTTAATTGCGTCACAACATTAAAAATGAATTTTATAATTCTTCTCGAGCGTATATATAGTTATTTTCGGGGCTAATCTCCAGATGGCGCTAGTTTTCAAATAGACAGATCATAATGCGTAGAGAGGGCTATATTTTCCCTATATATTATTATACTCTTTGGTCGGGACTCGCGAGCGTACAGTGAAGCACGCGCGCTTTGTTGTCACCTACTTCAACGACCCGACCCATATTTTAAAAATGAAGAAACATAAATAAAGCAATGCATATTAAAGAGCATTGCGATCGACATATTTTTTTTAAGCTTCCTTAAAACGCTGAAACAATCATCAATTTAAAGTGATTACTATTTTAACGAAATTACTATTCATGTACCAACTCCTATTTATTTCCTTTATACTTAGTAGATGTGAATATGTCGTGGTCTTCCAAAGCGTACATCTGCAGCTAATGTAGGTTTGATAACAAAATAATATTCATTTTAAATACGATTACATACCTATTATATAATATACCTGTTATATAATATACTATCATAATAAAAAACTAAGCAATTTTTAAAAGATGACCTTATACTAGGTAGGTGCAGTTTTGGGTAGAGAAGTCAACCCTAATGTCGTCAGAAGAGGTAAGAGTCACGCGATAGAAAGAGAAGCAACTTCTTGGTGAATAAAAATGTAGGTTATTAGCGCTGTGCGATCTGAATTATACCTTATTGTATGGCCGCAAGAGTTCCTATTTCTTTAATTGATTTTGCGGAGTGAGACTTGCGTACTTGTACTATTATATATTATTTGTCTTTGGTTTATCCTGGTGTGACACGCCTTTCGCTTCGCCACGTATTCGGTTCGCTTTCTCTCCTCTATGTGACTAGATTCAAACTATACTATACATAATAAAATGAAAACGCTTCCAGTTCGCTGTCTGTTTGACAATAGCTTTAGCTGCCACACAATTAATACTAATTTGAATATGATAATACTTACGATCTATTTCTAATATGTATCTATGTAAATATTTCTTTTTAATTTGAGTGAATATCTGCTTCTTTACGCCTGCTGTGAACTTTATTTTTGTGGGTATTGAATAAGAACCGTCATCGTCGGATAGGCAACGCTCGTTATGATAAATTAAAATAGGATTTTAAATCATTTACCACCTATTCAAAAATATATCTTAAGACCTGAGAAGAATAGGCGCTAGAAATTCAGTGGACTTTTTTAAATAAAATTTCGTTACAGTAAAATTTGTCGTTTTAATCCCAGTCTTACTTACATTTACCACATAAACGTTTTTCAACAATTTATACATATTCTAGGAAACCAACAATAGACTCACTAATTCTATCTATGAACATTTTTGCGAACTAATAATGTACGAGTTGTAAACCGTACATTATCATGTTGTAAGCATTTTCATTGTCATTTGCCGCGATTCATAAAACGCGTGCATTTAATTTTCCTAATGAGATAAAGTTAGTTATCATTCATCACTCAATAGGAACGGTTGTATTTATCATAGCTCATCGTTCCACTTTATCATTCTATACTAAATGTATGGAAAGTATTAGCCCTTACAAATAACATGTTACAAATTGTATCTTACAATAATTGTTATATTGTTTACAGTGGACAGCGAGCCGATACAAAAAGTGCGTGGGGGCAGACTTCTACGGAACCATATAAAAGCGATGTTTTACAAGCTAGCCTACAACTCGATGAGGAACAAACTATCAGCGCTCATACAGTTTGTGACGCCAATTATAAATATTACCATATCGGTGATAATAGCCCGCTCCTGGAGATTTATCTCTCAGCTGCCCCCACTTGAATTGAGTTTAGCGAGTGGGTTTAAATCGACAGAAACTCTAATGTCACACAGTCCAAATTTAACTGAAAATAGCCTGGAGCTTAAAGTGATGGCAGCTTATCGAGATTATTTCAAATCATCTGCAGATTCTATGGTTTTGAAGGACTTGGATACGATGGACATGGGGAATTTTTATCTTCAACTGGTAAGCTTTAATACTATAACATTGTGATAACCCTCACTTATGGGATAAATTATACAAATTACATTCGTAACCAAAATTGGCAAGCGAGCCCGAGGCCGATCTACCAGATGGACCGACCAAATAAGACTCCAGGTCCCCGAGGTTTAGCTCCGTCGTCAGGGCCGCGATGGACAGAAGCCGATGGAAACAAAAATTTCACTCCAAGTGTGGATCACTTATTGATGACCACGATCCTCAGTCATGAGGGAACGACTAGAGAGAGAACCAACATTTATGAATAATCTTATTTTTTTATGATAATAAGGGACGAGACGAGCAGAACTTTCAGCTGATGGTAATTGATACGCCCTGACCATTACAATGCAGTGACGCTCAGGATTCTTGAAAAACCCAGAAATTCTGAGCGGCACTACAACTGCACTCGTCACCTTAAGACATAAGATGTTAAGTCTCATTTGCCCAGTAATTTCAATAGCTACGGCGCCCTTCAGACCGAAACCCGGTAATGTTTACAAATACTGCTTTACGACAGAAATAGTAATAATAAATTTAATTTGTATAATTAATCCCAGAAGTGAGAATATCACTTAAAATAACAAATTCTTTAAGACTTTTGTCTGTTCTTACTGGTGTTTAATTTATATATTTTTTTTTAGTTACAATGACTTACAGTTCGTTAATTTTCTATTTATTCACGTGTTCCCCTTGCGACTCATTTTACATTACAATCTGATCAATAAAATAATAATCTATTAAATTTATTTTATGTTTTACTAAGTATGATCTAAAATATAAAATGAGACAATTTGTGTGGTGGTATAAATATAATTATAACGACTATATAATATAATTTATTACGACTTCAAACATGTAAATGAATAATATAAATAATGTGTTCCTAATAAATATTTCATCATCTCAATCCGTTAATAATTGACATAGACGCAATTACATTAATAAACTTTTTTGAAACGCTAATTGGAATTCTGTGCAAAGTATCGTATTAAGAGATTTTCATACAGCCACGATCAATAATTTAACTACATACTTTATTGAGTCTTTGATAAAGTCTATACTATATCGTCTAAAAAAAATCATTGTTTACAGTACTTTCGTCGTACTTTATAAACTAACTCTTTGGTATGTATATATACATTTAAATTCCATGTTAAAATCATTAGACTAAACATGATCATGTCAATTAAGAAAAAAAAACTTATATTTTGTAATTTTGGCGCGTTGGCTGTATGGATGTACCTTTGCCGTTCCTTGAAGTAAAAATAAAATCACTCACTAGAGTACCTTTGTATAATGTTTATACAATACATTTCCCGCCCATTTAAATGCCAACTCGAAAAGTTGTGGTATTTGTTTTTTAATTTTTGTTTTATTTAAAATACCTAGCCGTAGAAAAAATATTATATGCGACACGTTATATAACTAAGTCAAATAAACCCACACTGACCGCGTTTTTTGACCCTTTTTATACAACTGTTGCATAAAATACTATTTTATTATAACGATTTATATAAGCTAACGATATTTAGACTAATAGCGTGGGGTCGCTTATTCTTCCAATAATTTGGTGTGCTGTTGGCGCAAATAAAACAGCATTAGATGTGCAGGGAAGCTGCGAATACTGTGCTACGTCACCATATAATTTTCATATCCCGGTTTATAAATCAATTATTGAGGATGTTTAGGCCAAATATGCCTAAAAGGTTTTTATAAATAGTGAAACAGTCACCGAATTAATTAATTAATAAATTAAATATTGTGGGTGCACAAAGAGTTGCACTAATTCTTTCTCTTTTCTACCTGCACCCTCTCCCTTCGTCTTACGCAGTAGCGCGAGCGCAGCTGATCGTTGCTGGGAGTTAGTATTGAACTTGTCAACGCCGTGGTAACTATTAACTTCTTCTTACGTGTAACCTCGTTGTCGTGCAATGTTGTGCAGAGCAGGCAGGATCTGCCGCGCGTGCGGTACGAGGAGCTGGTGGGCGCGACGTTCTCGCCGGGCCGCGTGACGGCGTGGTTCAGCAACTACGGGTACCACGACTCGGCCGTGTCGCTGGCGCTCGCTGATAACGCGCTGCTCTCCGCGCTCGCTCCGGGCGCCAGGCTGCGAGTCGTCAACCATCCGCTGCCCTACTCCATGGAGAATCTGGTGAGTCCTTAGGACGAGTAGAACTAGCGCTCTGCCACATGTGGACTTTTGCTGTCATCTCTGGTCTAACGCACCCCGGTATCAGCTCGATCCATTTGGCCGCGTGACGGCGTGGTTCAGCAACTACGGGTACCACGACTCGGCCGTGTCGCTGGCGCTCGCTGATAACGCGCTGCTCTCCGCGCTCGCTCCGGGCGCCAGGCTGCGAGTCGTCAACCATCCGCTGCCCTACTCCATTGAGAATCTGGTGAGTCCTTAGGACGAGTAGAACTAGCGCTCTGCCACATGTGGACTTTTGCTGTCATCTCTGGTCTAACGCACCCCGGTATCAGCTCGATCCATTTGGCCGCGTGACGGCGTGGTTCAGCAACTACGGGTACCACGACTCGGCCGTGTCGCTGGCGCTCGCTGATAACGCGCTGCTCTCCGCGCTCGCTCCGGGCGCCAGGCTGCGAGTCGTCAACCATCCGCTGCCCTACTCCATTGAGAATCTGGTGAGTCCTTAGGACGAGTAGAACTAGCGCTCTGCCACATGTGGACTTTTGCTGTCATCTCTGGTCTAACGCACCCCGGTATCAGCTCGATCCATTTGGCCGCGTGACGGCGTGGTTCAGCAACTACGGGTACCACGACTCGGCCGTGTCGCTGGCGCTCGCTGATAACGCGCTGCTCTCCGCGCTCGCTCCGGGCGCCAGGCTGCGAGTCGTCAACCATCCGCTGCCCTACTCCATTGAGAATCTGGTGAGTCCTTAGGACGAGTAGAACTAGCGCTCTGCCACATGTGGACTTTTGCTGTCATCTCTGGTCTAACGCACCCCGGTATCAGCTCGATCCATTTGGCCGCGTGACGGCGTGGTTCAGCAACTACGGGTACCACGACTCGGCCGTGTCGCTGGCGCTCGCTGATAACGCGCTGCTCTCCGCGCTCGCTCCGGGCGCCAGGCTGCGAGTCGTCAACCATCCGCTGCCCTACTCCATTGAGAATCTGGTGAGTCCTTAGGACGAGTAGAACTAGCGCTCTGCCACATGTGGACTTTTGCTGTCATCTCTGGTCTAACGCACCCCGGTATCAGCTCGATCCATTTGGCCGCGTGACGGCGTGGTTCAGCAACTACGGGTACCACGACTCGGCCGTGTCGCTGGCGCTCGCTGATAACGCGCTGCTCTCCGCGCTCGCTCCGGGCGCCAGGCTGCGAGTCGTCAACCATCCGCTGCCCTACTCCATTGAGAATCTGGTGAGTCCTTAGGACGAGTAGAACTAGCGCTCTGCCACATGTGGACTTTTGCTGTCATCTCTGGTCTAACGCACCCCGGTATCAGCTCGATCCATTTGGCCGCGTGACGGCGTGGTTCAGCAACTACGGGTACCACGACTCGGCCGTGTCGCTGGCGCTCGCTGATAACGCGCTGCTCTCCGCGCTCGCTCCGGGCGCCAGGCTGCGAGTCGTCAACCATCCGCTGCCCTACTCCATTGAGAATCTGGTGAGTCCTTAGGACGAGTAGAACTAGCGCTCTGCCACATGTGGACTTTTGCTGTCATCTCTGGTCTAACGCACCCCGGTATCAGCTCGATCCATTTGGCCGCGTGACGGCGTGGTTCAGCAACTACGGGTACCACGACTCGGCCGTGTCGCTGGCGCTCGCTGATAACGCGCTGCTCTCCGCGCTCGCTCCGGGCGCCAGGCTGCGAGTCGTCAACCATCCGCTGCCCTACTCCATTGAGAATCTGGTGAGTCCTTAGGACGAGTAGAACTAGCGCTCTGCCACATGTGGACTTTTGCTGTCATCTCTGGTCTAACGCACCCCGGTATCAGCTCGATCCATTTGGCCGCGTGACGGCGTGGTTCAGCAACTACGGGTACCACGACTCGGCCGTGTCGCTGGCGCTCGCTGATAACGCGCTGCTCTCCGCGCTCGCTCCGGGCGCCAGGCTGCGAGTCGTCAACCATCCGCTGCCCTACTCCATTGAGAATCTGGTGAGTCCTTAGGACGAGTAGAACTAGCGCTCTGCCACATGTGGACTTTTGCTGTCATCTCTGGTCTAACGCACCCCGGTATCAGCTCGATCCATTTGGCCGCGTGACGGCGTGGTTCAGCAACTACGGGTACCACGACTCGGCCGTGTCGCTGGCGCTCGCTGATAACGCGCTGCTCTCCGCGCTCGCTCCGGGCGCCAGGCTGCGAGTCGTCAACCATCCGCTGCCCTACTCCATTGAGAATCTGGTGAGTCCTTAGGACGAGTAGAACTAGCGCTCTGCCACATGTGGACTTTTGCTGTCATCTCTGGTCTAACGCACCCCGGTATCAGCTCGATCCATTTGGCCGCGTGACGGCGTGGTTCAGCAACTACGGGTACCACGACTCGGCCGTGTCGCTGGCGCTCGCTGATAACGCGCTGCTCTCCGCGCTCGCTCCGGGCGCCAGGCTGCGAGTCGTCAACCATCCGCTGCCCTACTCCATTGAGAATCTGGTGAGTCCTTAGGACGAGTAGAACTAGCGCTCTGCCACATGTGGACTTTTGCTGTCATCTCTGGTCTAACGCACCCCGGTATCAGCTCGATCCATTTGGCCGCGTGACGGCGTGGTTCAGCAACTACGGGTACCACGACTCGGCCGTGTCGCTGGCGCTCGCTGATAACGCGCTGCTCTCCGCGCTCGCTCCGGGCGCCAGGCTGCGAGTCGTCAACCATCCGCTGCCCTACTCCATTGAGAATCTGGTGAGTCCTTAGGACGAGTAGAACTAGCGCTCTGCCACATGTGGACTTTTGCTGTCATCTCTGGTCTAACGCACCCCGGTATCAGCTCGATCCATTTGGCCGCGTGACGGCGTGGTTCAGCAACTACGGGTACCACGACTCGGCCGTGTCGCTGGCGCTCGCTGATAACGCGCTGCTCTCCGCGCTCGCTCCGGGCGCCAGGCTGCGAGTCGTCAACCATCCGCTGCCCTACTCCATTGAGAATCTGGTGAGTCCTTAGGACGAGTAGAACTAGCGCTCTGCCACATGTGGACTTTTGCTGTCATCTCTGGTCTAACGCACCCCGGTATCAGCTCGATCCATTTGGCCGCGTGACGGCGTGGTTCAGCAACTACGGGTACCACGACTCGGCCGTGTCGCTGGCGCTCGCTGATAACGCGCTGCTCTCCGCGCTCGCTCCGGGCGCCAGGCTGCGAGTCGTCAACCATCCGCTGCCCTACTCCATTGAGAATCTGGTGAGTCCTTAGGACGAGTAGAACTAGCGCTCTGCCACATGTGGACTTTTGCTGTCATCTCTGGTCTAACGCACCCCGGTATCAGCTCGATCCATTTGGCCGCGTGACGGCGTGGTTCAGCAACTACGGGTACCACGACTCGGCCGTGTCGCTGGCGCTCGCTGATAACGCGCTGCTCTCCGCGCTCGCTCCGGGCGCCAGGCTGCGAGTCGTCAACCATCCGCTGCCCTACTCCATTGAGAATCTGGTGAGTCCTTAGGACGAGTAGAACTAGCGCTCTGCCACATGTGGACTTTTGCTGTCATCTCTGGTCTAACGCACCCCGGTATCAGCTCGATCCATTTGGCCGCGTGACGGCGTGGTTCAGCAACTACGGGTACCACGACTCGGCCGTGTCGCTGGCGCTCGCTGATAACGCGCTGCTCTCCGCGCTCGCTCCGGGCGCCAGGCTGCGAGTCGTCAACCATCCGCTGCCCTACTCCATTGAGAATCTGGTGAGTCCTTAGGACGAGTAGAACTAGCGCTCTGCCACATGTGGACTTTTGCTGTCATCTCTGGTCTAACGCACCCCGGTATCAGCTCGATCCATTTGGCCGCGTGACGGCGTGGTTCAGCAACTACGGGTACCACGACTCGGCCGTGTCGCTGGCGCTCGCTGATAACGCGCTGCTCTCCGCGCTCGCTCCGGGCGCCAGGCTGCGAGTCGTCAACCATCCGCTGCCCTACTCCATTGAGAATCTGGTGAGTCCTTAGGACGAGTAGAACTAGCGCTCTGCCACATGTGGACTTTTGCTGTCATCTCTGGTCTAACGCACCCCGGTATCAGCTCGATCCATTTGGCCGCGTGACGGCGTGGTTCAGCAACTACGGGTACCACGACTCGGCCGTGTCGCTGGCGCTCGCTGATAACGCGCTGCTCTCCGCGCTCGCTCCGGGCGCCAGGCTGCGAGTCGTCAACCATCCGCTGCCCTACTCCATTGAGAATCTGGTGAGTCCTTAGGACGAGTAGAACTAGCGCTCTGCCACATGTGGACTTTTGCTGTCATCTCTGGTCTAACGCACCCCGGTATCAGCTCGATCCATTTGGCCGCGTGACGGCGTGGTTCAGCAACTACGGGTACCACGACTCGGCCGTGTCGCTGGCGCTCGCTGATAACGCGCTGCTCTCCGCGCTCGCTCCGGGCGCCAGGCTGCGAGTCGTCAACCATCCGCTGCCCTACTCCATTGAGAATCTGGTGAGTCCTTAGGACGAGTAGAACTAGCGCTCTGCCACATGTGGACTTTTGCTGTCATCTCTGGTCTAACGCACCCCGGTATCAGCTCGATCCATTTGGCCGCGTGACGGCGTGGTTCAGCAACTACGGGTACCACGACTCGGCCGTGTCGCTGGCGCTCGCTGATAACGCGCTGCTCTCCGCGCTCGCTCCGGGCGCCAGGCTGCGAGTCGTCAACCATCCGCTGCCCTACTCCATTGAGAATCTGGTGAGTCCTTAGGACGAGTAGAACTAGCGCTCTGCCACATGTGGACTTTTGCTGTCATCTCTGGTCTAACGCACCCCGGTATCAGCTCGATCCATTTGGCCGCGTGACGGCGTGGTTCAGCAACTACGGGTACCACGACTCGGCCGTGTCGCTGGCGCTCGCTGATAACGCGCTGCTCTCCGCGCTCGCTCCGGGCGCCAGGCTGCGAGTCGTCAACCATCCGCTGCCCTACTCCATTGAGAATCTGGTGAGTCCTTAGGACGAGTAGAACTAGCGCTCTGCCACATGTGGACTTTTGCTGTCATCTCTGGTCTAACGCACCCCGGTATCAGCTCGATCCATTTGGCCGCGTGACGGCGTGGTTCAGCAACTACGGGTACCACGACTCGGCCGTGTCGCTGGCGCTCGCTGATAACGCGCTGCTCTCCGCGCTCGCTCCGGGCGCCAGGCTGCGAGTCGTCAACCATCCGCTGCCCTACTCCATTGAGAATCTGGTGAGTCCTTAGGACGAGTAGAACTAGCGCTCTGCCACATGTGGACTTTTGCTGTCATCTCTGGTCTAACGCACCCCGGTATCAGCTCGATCCATTTGGCCGCGTGACGGCGTGGTTCAGCAACTACGGGTACCACGACTCGGCCGTGTCGCTGGCGCTCGCTGATAACGCGCTGCTCTCCGCGCTCGCTCCGGGCGCCAGGCTGCGAGTCGTCAACCATCCGCTGCCCTACTCCATTGAGAATCTGGTGAGTCCTTAGGACGAGTAGAACTAGCGCTCTGCCACATGTGGACTTTTGCTGTCATCTCTGGTCTAACGCACCCCGGTATCAGCTCGATCCATTTGGCCGCGTGACGGCGTGGTTCAGCAACTACGGGTACCACGACTCGGCCGTGTCGCTGGCGCTCGCTGATAACGCGCTGCTCTCCGCGCTCGCTCCGGGCGCCAGGCTGCGAGTCGTCAACCATCCGCTGCCCTACTCCATTGAGAATCTGGTGAGTCCTTAGGACGAGTAGAACTAGCGCTCTGCCACATGTGGACTTTTGCTGTCATCTCTGGTCTAACGCACCCCGGTATCAGCTCGATCCATTTGGCCGCGTGACGGCGTGGTTCAGCAACTACGGGTACCACGACTCGGCCGTGTCGCTGGCGCTCGCTGATAACGCGCTGCTCTCCGCGCTCGCTCCGGGCGCCAGGCTGCGAGTCGTCAACCATCCGCTGCCCTACTCCATTGAGAATCTGGTGAGTCCTTAGGACGAGTAGAACTAGCGCTCTGCCACATGTGGACTTTTGCTGTCATCTCTGGTCTAACGCACCCCGGTATCAGCTCGATCCATTTGGCCGCGTGACGGCGTGGTTCAGCAACTACGGGTACCACGACTCGGCCGTGTCGCTGGCGCTCGCTGATAACGCGCTGCTCTCCGCGCTCGCTCCGGGCGCCAGGCTGCGAGTCGTCAACCATCCGCTGCCCTACTCCATTGAGAATCTGGTGAGTCCTTAGGACGAGTAGAACTAGCGCTCTGCCACATGTGGACTTTTGCTGTCATCTCTGGTCTAACGCACCCCGGTATCAGCTCGATCCATTTGGCCGCGTGACGGCGTGGTTCAGCAACTACGGGTACCACGACTCGGCCGTGTCGCTGGCGCTCGCTGATAACGCGCTGCTCTCCGCGCTCGCTCCGGGCGCCAGGCTGCGAGTCGTCAACCATCCGCTGCCCTACTCCATTGAGAATCTGGTGAGTCCTTAGGACGAGTAGAACTAGCGCTCTGCCACATGTGGACTTTTGCTGTCATCTCTGGTCTAACGCACCCCGGTATCAGCTCGATCCATTTGGCCGCGTGACGGCGTGGTTCAGCAACTACGGGTACCACGACTCGGCCGTGTCGCTGGCGCTCGCTGATAACGCGCTGCTCTCCGCGCTCGCTCCGGGCGCCAGGCTGCGAGTCGTCAACCATCCGCTGCCCTACTCCATTGAGAATCTGGTGAGTCCTTAGGACGAGTAGAACTAGCGCTCTGCCACATGTGGACTTTTGCTGTCATCTCTGGTCTAACGCACCCCGGTATCAGCTCGATCCATTTGGCCGCGTGACGGCGTGGTTCAGCAACTACGGGTACCACGACTCGGCCGTGTCGCTGGCGCTCGCTGATAACGCGCTGCTCTCCGCGCTCGCTCCGGGCGCCAGGCTGCGAGTCGTCAACCATCCGCTGCCCTACTCCATTGAGAATCTGGTGAGTCCTTAGGACGAGTAGAACTAGCGCTCTGCCACATGTGGACTTTTGCTGTCATCTCTGGTCTAACGCACCCCGGTATCAGCTCGATCCATTTGGCCGCGTGACGGCGTGGTTCAGCAACTACGGGTACCACGACTCGGCCGTGTCGCTGGCGCTCGCTGATAACGCGCTGCTCTCCGCGCTCGCTCCGGGCGCCAGGCTGCGAGTCGTCAACCATCCGCTGCCCTACTCCATTGAGAATCTGGTGAGTCCTTAGGACGAGTAGAACTAGCGCTCTGCCACATGTGGACTTTTGCTGTCATCTCTGGTCTAACGCACCCCGGTATCAGCTCGATCCATTTGGCCGCGTGACGGCGTGGTTCAGCAACTACGGGTACCACGACTCGGCCGTGTCGCTGGCGCTCGCTGATAACGCGCTGCTCTCCGCGCTCGCTCCGGGCGCCAGGCTGCGAGTCGTCAACCATCCGCTGCCCTACTCCATTGAGAATCTGGTGAGTCCTTAGGACGAGTAGAACTAGCGCTCTGCCACATGTGGACTTTTGCTGTCATCTCTGGTCTAACGCACCCCGGTATCAGCTCGATCCATTTGGCCGCGTGACGGCGTGGTTCAGCAACTACGGGTACCACGACTCGGCCGTGTCGCTGGCGCTCGCTGATAACGCGCTGCTCTCCGCGCTCGCTCCGGGCGCCAGGCTGCGAGTCGTCAACCATCCGCTGCCCTACTCCATTGAGAATCTGGTGAGTCCTTAGGACGAGTAGAACTAGCGCTCTGCCACATGTGGACTTTTGCTGTCATCTCTGGTCTAACGCACCCCGGTATCAGCTCGATCCATTTGGCCGCGTGACGGCGTGGTTCAGCAACTACGGGTACCACGACTCGGCCGTGTCGCTGGCGCTCGCTGATAACGCGCTGCTCTCCGCGCTCGCTCCGGGCGCCAGGCTGCGAGTCGTCAACCATCCGCTGCCCTACTCCATTGAGAATCTGGTGAGTCCTTAGGACGAGTAGAACTAGCGCTCTGCCACATGTGGACTTTTGCTGTCATCTCTGGTCTAACGCACCCCGGTATCAGCTCGATCCATTTGGCCGCGTGACGGCGTGGTTCAGCAACTACGGGTACCACGACTCGGCCGTGTCGCTGGCGCTCGCTGATAACGCGCTGCTCTCCGCGCTCGCTCCGGGCGCCAGGCTGCGAGTCGTCAACCATCCGCTGCCCTACTCCATTGAGAATCTGGTGAGTCCTTAGGACGAGTAGAACTAGCGCTCTGCCACATGTGGACTTTTGCTGTCATCTCTGGTCTAACGCACCCCGGTATCAGCTCGATCCATTTGGCCGCGTGACGGCGTGGTTCAGCAACTACGGGTACCACGACTCGGCCGTGTCGCTGGCGCTCGCTGATAACGCGCTGCTCTCCGCGCTCGCTCCGGGCGCCAGGCTGCGAGTCGTCAACCATCCGCTGCCCTACTCCATTGAGAATCTGGTGAGTCCTTAGGACGAGTAGAACTAGCGCTCTGCCACATGTGGACTTTTGCTGTCATCTCTGGTCTAACGCACCCCGGTATCAGCTCGATCCATTTGGCCGCGTGACGGCGTGGTTCAGCAACTACGGGTACCACGACTCGGCCGTGTCGCTGGCGCTCGCTGATAACGCGCTGCTCTCCGCGCTCGCTCCGGGCGCCAGGCTGCGAGTCGTCAACCATCCGCTGCCCTACTCCATTGAGAATCTGGTGAGTCCTTAGGACGAGTAGAACTAGCGCTCTGCCACATGTGGACTTTTGCTGTCATCTCTGGTCTAACGCACCCCGGTATCAGCTCGATCCATTTGGCCGCGTGACGGCGTGGTTCAGCAACTACGGGTACCACGACTCGGCCGTGTCGCTGGCGCTCGCTGATAACGCGCTGCTCTCCGCGCTCGCTCCGGGCGCCAGGCTGCGAGTCGTCAACCATCCGCTGCCCTACTCCATTGAGAATCTGGTGAGTCTTTAGGACGAGTAGAACTAGCGCTCTGCCACATGTGGACTTTTGCTGTCATCTCTGGTCTAACGCACCCCGGTATCAGCTCGATCCATTTGGCCGCGTGACGGCGTGGTTCAGCAACTACGGGTACCACGACTCGGCCGTGTCGCTGGCGCTCGCTGATAACGCGCTGCTCTCCGCGCTCGCTCCGGGCGCCAGGCTGCGAGTCGTCAACCATCCGCTGCCCTACTCCATTGAGAATCTGGTGAGTCCTTAGGACGAGTAGAACTAGCGCTCTGCCACATGTGGACTTTTGCTGTCATCTCTGGTCTAACGCACCCCGGTATCAGCTCGATCCATTTGGCCGCGTGACGGCGTGGTTCAGCAACTACGGGTACCACGACTCGGCCGTGTCGCTGGCGCTCGCTGATAACGCGCTGCTCTCCGCGCTCGCTCCGGGCGCCAGGCTGCGAGTCGTCAACCATCCGCTGCCCTACTCCATTGAGAATCTGGTGAGTCTTTAGGACGAGTAGAACTAGCGCTCTGCCACATGTGGACTTTTGCTGTCATCTCTGGTCTAACGCACCCCGGTATCAGCTCGATCCATTTGGCCGCGTGACGGCGTGGTTCAGCAACTACGGGTACCACGACTCGGCCGTGTCGCTGGCGCTCGCTGATAACGCGCTGCTCTCCGCGCTCGCTCCGGGCGCCAGGCTGCGAGTCGTCAACCATCCGCTGCCCTACTCCATTGAGAATCTGGTGAGTCCTTAGGACGAGTAGAACTAGCGCTCTGCCACATGTGGACTTTTGCTGTCATCTCTGGTCTAACGCACCCCGGTATCAGCTCGATCCATTTGGCCGCGTGACGGCGTGGTTCAGCAACTACGGGTACCACGACTCGGCCGTGTCGCTGGCGCTCGCTGATAACGCGCTGCTCTCCGCGCTCGCTCCGGGCGCCAGGCTGCGAGTCGTCAACCATCCGCTGCCCTACTCCATTGAGAATCTGGTGAGTCTTTAGGACGAGTAGAACTAGCGCTCTGCCACATATGGACTTTTGCTGTCATCTCTGGTCTAACGCACCCCGGTATCAGCTCGATCCATTTGGCCGCGTGACGGCGTGGTTCAGCAACTACGGGTACCACGACTCGGCCGTGTCGCTGGCGCTCGCTGATAACGCGCTGCTCTCCGCGCTCGCTCCGGGCGCCAGGTTGCGAGTCGTCAACCATCCGCTGCCCTACTCCATTGAGAATCTGGTGAGTCTTTAGGACGAGTAGAACTAGCGCTCTGCCACATATGGACTTTTGCTGTCATCTCTGGTCTAACGCACCCCGGTATCAGCTCGATCCATTTGGCCGCGTGACGGCGTGGTTCAGCAACTACGGGTACCACGACTCGGCCGTGTCGCTGGCGCTCGCTGATAACGCGCTGCTCTCCGCGCTCGCTCCGGGCGCCAGGCTGCGAGTCGTCAACCATCCGCTGCCCTACTCCATTGAGAATCTGGTGAGTCCTTAGGACGAGTAGAACTAGCGCTCTGCCACATGTGGACTTTTGCTGTCATCTCTGGTCTAACGCACCCCGGTATCAGCTCGATCCATTTGGCCGCGTGACGGCGTGGTTCAGCAACTACGGGTACCACGACTCGGCCGTGTCGCTGGCGCTCGCTGATAACGCGCTGCTCTCCGCGCTCGCTCCGGGCGCCAGGCTGCGAGTCGTCAACCATCCGCTGCCCTACTCCATTGAGAATCTGGTGAGTCCTTAGGACGAGTAGAACTAGCGCTCTGCCACATGTGGACTTTTGCTGTCATCTCTGGTCTAACGCACCCCGGTATCAGCTCGATCCATTTGGCCGCGTGACGGCGTGGTTCAGCAACTACGGGTACCACGACTCGGCCGTGTCGCTGGCGCTCGCTGATAACGCGCTGCTCTCCGCGCTCGCTCCGGGCGCCAGGCTGCGAGTCGTCAACCATCCGCTGCCCTACTCCATTGAGAATCTGGTGAGTCCTTAGGACGAGTAGAACTAGCGCTCTGCCACATGTGGACTTTTGCTGTCATCTCTGGTCTAACGCACCCCGGTATCAGCTCGATCCATTTGGCCGCGTGACGGCGTGGTTCAGCAACTACGGGTACCACGACTCGGCCGTGTCGCTGGCGCTCGCTGATAACGCGCTGCTCTCCGCGCTCGCTCCGGGCGCCAGGCTGCGAGTCGTCAACCATCCGCTGCCCTACTCCATTGAGAATCTGGTGAGTCCTTAGGACGAGTAGAACTAGCGCTCTGCCACATGTGGACTTTTGCTGTCATCTCTGGTCTAACGCACCCCGGTATCAGCTCGATCCATTTGGCCGCGTGACGGCGTGGTTCAGCAACTACGGGTACCACGACTCGGCCGTGTCGCTGGCGCTCGCTGATAACGCGCTGCTCTCCGCGCTCGCTCCGGGCGCCAGGCTGCGAGTCGTCAACCATCCGCTGCCCTACTCCATTGAGAATCTGGTGAGTCCTTAGGACGAGTAGAACTAGCGCTCTGCCACATGTGGACTTTTGCTGTCATCTCTGGTCTAACGCACCCCGGTATCAGCTCGATCCATTTGGCCGCGTGACGGCGTGGTTCAGCAACTACGGGTACCACGACTCGGCCGTGTCGCTGGCGCTCGCTGATAACGCGCTGCTCTCCGCGCTCGCTCCGGGCGCCAGGCTGCGAGTCGTCAACCATCCGCTGCCCTACTCCATTGAGAATCTGGTGAGTCCTTAGGACGAGTAGAACTAGCGCTCTGCCACATGTGGACTTTTGCTGTCATCTCTGGTCTAACGCACCCCGGTATCAGCTCGATCCATTTGGCCGCGTGACGGCGTGGTTCAGCAACTACGGGTACCACGACTCGGCCGTGTCGCTGGCGCTCGCTGATAACGCGCTGCTCTCCGCGCTCGCTCCGGGCGCCAGGCTGCGAGTCGTCAACCATCCGCTGCCCTACTCCATTGAGAATCTGGTGAGTCCTTAGGACGAGTAGAACTAGCGCTCTGCCACATGTGGACTTTTGCTGTCATCTCTGGTCTAACGCACCCCGGTATCAGCTCGATCCATTTGGCCGCGTGACGGCGTGGTTCAGCAACTACGGGTACCACGACTCGGCCGTGTCGCTGGCGCTCGCTGATAACGCGCTGCTCTCCGCGCTCGCTCCGGGCGCCAGGCTGCGAGTCGTCAACCATCCGCTGCCCTACTCCATTGAGAATCTGGTGAGTCCTTAGGACGAGTAGAACTAGCGCTCTGCCACATGTGGACTTTTGCTGTCATCTCTGGTCTAACGCACCCCGGTATCAGCTCGATCCATTTGGCCGCGTGACGGCGTGGTTCAGCAACTACGGGTACCACGACTCGGCCGTGTCGCTGGCGCTCGCTGATAACGCGCTGCTCTCCGCGCTCGCTCCGGGCGCCAGGCTGCGAGTCGTCAACCATCCGCTGCCCTACTCCATTGAGAATCTGGTGAGTCCTTAGGACGAGTAGAACTAGCGCTCTGCCACATGTGGACTTTTGCTGTCATCTCTGGTCTAACGCACCCCGGTATCAGCTCGATCCATTTGGCCGCGTGACGGCGTGGTTCAGCAACTACGGGTACCACGACTCGGCCGTGTCGCTGGCGCTCGCTGATAACGCGCTGCTCTCCGCGCTCGCTCCGGGCGCCAGGCTGCGAGTCGTCAACCATCCGCTGCCCTACTCCATTGAGAATCTGGTGAGTCCTTAGGACGAGTAGAACTAGCGCTCTGCCACATGTGGACTTTTGCTGTCATCTCTGGTCTAACGCACCCCGGTATCAGCTCGATCCATTTGGCCGCGTGACGGCGTGGTTCAGCAACTACGGGTACCACGACTCGGCCGTGTCGCTGGCGCTCGCTGATAACGCGCTGCTCTCCGCGCTCGCTCCGGGCGCCAGGCTGCGAGTCGTCAACCATCCGCTGCCCTACTCCATTGAGAATCTGGTGAGTCCTTAGGACGAGTAGAACTAGCGCTCTGCCACATGTGGACTTTTGCTGTCATCTCTGGTCTAACGCACCCCGGTATCAGCTCGATCCATTTGGCCGCGTGACGGCGTGGTTCAGCAACTACGGGTACCACGACTCGGCCGTGTCGCTGGCGCTCGCTGATAACGCGCTGCTCTCCGCGCTCGCTCCGGGCGCCAGGCTGCGAGTCGTCAACCATCCGCTGCCCTACTCCATTGAGAATCTGGTGAGTCCTTAGGACGAGTAGAACTAGCGCTCTGCCACATGTGGACTTTTGCTGTCATCTCTGGTCTAACGCACCCCGGTATCAGCTCGATCCATTTGGCCGCGTGACGGCGTGGTTCAGCAACTACGGGTACCACGACTCGGCCGTGTCGCTGGCGCTCGCTGATAACGCGCTGCTCTCCGCGCTCGCTCCGGGCGCCAGGCTGCGAGTCGTCAACCATCCGCTGCCCTACTCCATTGAGAATCTGGTGAGTCCTTAGGACGAGTAGAACTAGCGCTCTGCCACATGTGGACTTTTGCTGTCATCTCTGGTCTAACGCACCCCGGTATCAGCTCGATCCATTTGGCCGCGTGACGGCGTGGTTCAGCAACTACGGGTACCACGACTCGGCCGTGTCGCTGGCGCTCGCTGATAACGCGCTGCTCTCCGCGCTCGCTCCGGGCGCCAGGCTGCGAGTCGTCAACCATCCGCTGCCCTACTCCATTGAGAATCTGGTGAGTCCTTAGGACGAGTAGAACTAGCGCTCTGCCACATGTGGACTTTTGCTGTCATCTCTGGTCTAACGCACCCCGGTATCAGCTCGATCCATTTGGCCGCGTGACGGCGTGGTTCAGCAACTACGGGTACCACGACTCGGCCGTGTCGCTGGCGCTCGCTGATAACGCGCTGCTCTCCGCGCTCGCTCCGGGCGCCAGGCTGCGAGTCGTCAACCATCCGCTGCCCTACTCCATTGAGAATCTGGTGAGTCCTTAGGACGAGTAGAACTAGCGCTCTGCCACATGTGGACTTTTGCTGTCATCTCTGGTCTAACGCACCCCGGTATCAGCTCGATCCATTTGGCCGCGTGACGGCGTGGTTCAGCAACTACGGGTACCACGACTCGGCCGTGTCGCTGGCGCTCGCTGATAACGCGCTGCTCTCCGCGCTCGCTCCGGGCGCCAGGCTGCGAGTCGTCAACCATCCGCTGCCCTACTCCATTGAGAATCTGGTGAGTCCTTAGGACGAGTAGAACTAGCGCTCTGCCACATGTGGACTTTTGCTGTCATCTCTGGTCTAACGCACCCCGGTATCAGCTCGATCCATTTGGCCGCGTGACGGCGTGGTTCAGCAACTACGGGTACCACGACTCGGCCGTGTCGCTGGCGCTCGCTGATAACGCGCTGCTCTCCGCGCTCGCTCCGGGCGCCAGGCTGCGAGTCGTCAACCATCCGCTGCCCTACTCCATTGAGAATCTGGTGAGTCCTTAGGACGAGTAGAACTAGCGCTCTGCCACATGTGGACTTTTGCTGTCATCTCTGGTCTAACGCACCCCGGTATCAGCTCGATCCATTTGGCCGCGTGACGGCGTGGTTCAGCAACTACGGGTACCACGACTCGGCCGTGTCGCTGGCGCTCGCTGATAACGCGCTGCTCTCCGCGCTCGCTCCGGGCGCCAGGCTGCGAGTCGTCAACCATCCGCTGCCCTACTCCATTGAGAATCTGGTGAGTCCTTAGGACGAGTAGAACTAGCGCTCTGCCACATGTGGACTTTTGCTGTCATCTCTGGTCTAACGCACCCCGGTATCAGCTCGATCCATTTGGCCGCGTGACGGCGTGGTTCAGCAACTACGGGTACCACGACTCGGCCGTGTCGCTGGCGCTCGCTGATAACGCGCTGCTCTCCGCGCTCGCTCCGGGCGCCAGGCTGCGAGTCGTCAACCATCCGCTGCCCTACTCCATTGAGAATCTGGTGAGTCCTTAGGACGAGTAGAACTAGCGCTCTGCCACATGTGGACTTTTGCTGTCATCTCTGGTCTAACGCACCCCGGTATCAGCTCGATCCATTTGGCCGCGTGACGGCGTGGTTCAGCAACTACGGGTACCACGACTCGGCCGTGTCGCTGGCGCTCGCTGATAACGCGCTGCTCTCCGCGCTCGCTCCGGGCGCCAGGCTGCGAGTCGTCAACCATCCGCTGCCCTACTCCATTGAGAATCTGGTGAGTCCTTAGGACGAGTAGAACTAGCGCTCTGCCACATGTGGACTTTTGCTGTCATCTCTGGTCTAACGCACCCCGGTATCAGCTCGATCCATTTGGCCGCGTGACGGCGTGGTTCAGCAACTACGGGTACCACGACTCGGCCGTGTCGCTGGCGCTCGCTGATAACGCGCTGCTCTCCGCGCTCGCTCCGGGCGCCAGGCTGCGAGTCGTCAACCATCCGCTGCCCTACTCCATTGAGAATCTGGTGAGTCCTTAGGACGAGTAGAACTAGCGCTCTGCCACATGTGGACTTTTGCTGTCATCTCTGGTCTAACGCACCCCGGTATCAGCTCGATCCATTTGGCCGCGTGACGGCGTGGTTCAGCAACTACGGGTACCACGACTCGGCCGTGTCGCTGGCGCTCGCTGATAACGCGCTGCTCTCCGCGCTCGCTCCGGGCGCCAGGCTGCGAGTCGTCAACCATCCGCTGCCCTACTCCATTGAGAATCTGGTGAGTCCTTAGGACGAGTAGAACTAGCGCTCTGCCACATGTGGACTTTTGCTGTCATCTCTGGTCTAACGCACCCCGGTATCAGCTCGATCCATTTGGCCGCGTGACGGCGTGGTTCAGCAACTACGGGTACCACGACTCGGCCGTGTCGCTGGCGCTCGCTGATAACGCGCTGCTCTCCGCGCTCGCTCCGGGCGCCAGGCTGCGAGTCGTCAACCATCCGCTGCCCTACTCCATTGAGAATCTGGTGAGTCCTTAGGACGAGTAGAACTAGCGCTCTGCCACATGTGGACTTTTGCTGTCATCTCTGGTCTAACGCACCCCGGTATCAGCTCGATCCATTTGGCCGCGTGACGGCGTGGTTCAGCAACTACGGGTACCACGACTCGGCCGTGTCGCTGGCGCTCGCTGATAACGCGCTGCTCTCCGCGCTCGCTCCGGGCGCCAGGCTGCGAGTCGTCAACCATCCGCTGCCCTACTCCATTGAGAATCTGGTGAGTCCTTAGGACGAGTAGAACTAGCGCTCTGCCACATGTGGACTTTTGCTGTCATCTCTGGTCTAACGCACCCCGGTATCAGCTCGATCCATTTGGCCGCGTGACGGCGTGGTTCAGCAACTACGGGTACCACGACTCGGCCGTGTCGCTGGCGCTCGCTGATAACGCGCTGCTCTCCGCGCTCGCTCCGGGCGCCAGGCTGCGAGTCGTCAACCATCCGCTGCCCTACTCCATTGAGAATCTGGTGAGTCCTTAGGACGAGTAGAACTAGCGCTCTGCCACATGTGGACTTTTGCTGTCATCTCTGGTCTAACGCACCCCGGTATCAGCTCGATCCATTTGGCCGCGTGACGGCGTGGTTCAGCAACTACGGGTACCACGACTCGGCCGTGTCGCTGGCGCTCGCTGATAACGCGCTGCTCTCCGCGCTCGCTCCGGGCGCCAGGCTGCGAGTCGTCAACCATCCGCTGCCCTACTCCATTGAGAATCTGGTGAGTCCTTAGGACGAGTAGAACTAGCGCTCTGCCACATGTGGACTTTTGCTGTCATCTCTGGTCTAACGCACCCCGGTATCAGCTCGATCCATTTGGCCGCGTGACGGCGTGGTTCAGCAACTACGGGTACCACGACTCGGCCGTGTCGCTGGCGCTCGCTGATAACGCGCTGCTCTCCGCGCTCGCTCCGGGCGCCAGGCTGCGAGTCGTCAACCATCCGCTGCCCTACTCCATTGAGAATCTGGTGAGTCCTTAGGACGAGTAGAACTAGCGCTCTGCCACATGTGGACTTTTGCTGTCATCTCTGGTCTAACGCACCCCGGTATCAGCTCGATCCATTTGGCCGCGTGACGGCGTGGTTCAGCAACTACGGGTACCACGACTCGGCCGTGTCGCTGGCGCTCGCTGATAACGCGCTGCTCTCCGCGCTCGCTCCGGGCGCCAGGCTGCGAGTCGTCAACCATCCGCTGCCCTACTCCATTGAGAATCTGGTGAGTCCTTAGGACGAGTAGAACTAGCGCTCTGCCACATGTGGACTTTTGCTGTCATCTCTGGTCTAACGCACCCCGGTATCAGCTCGATCCATTTGGCCGCGTGACGGCGTGGTTCAGCAACTACGGGTACCACGACTCGGCCGTGTCGCTGGCGCTCGCTGATAACGCGCTGCTCTCCGCGCTCGCTCCGGGCGCCAGGCTGCGAGTCGTCAACCATCCGCTGCCCTACTCCATTGAGAATCTGGTGAGTCCTTAGGACGAGTAGAACTAGCGCTCTGCCACATGTGGACTTTTGCTGTCATCTCTGGTCTAACGCACCCCGGTATCAGCTCGATCCATTTGGCCGCGTGACGGCGTGGTTCAGCAACTACGGGTACCACGACTCGGCCGTGTCGCTGGCGCTCGCTGATAACGCGCTGCTCTCCGCGCTCGCTCCGGGCGCCAGGCTGCGAGTCGTCAACCATCCGCTGCCCTACTCCATTGAGAATCTGGTGAGTCCTTAGGACGAGTAGAACTAGCGCTCTGCCACATGTGGACTTTTGCTGTCATCTCTGGTCTAACGCACCCCGGTATCAGCTCGATCCATTTGGCCGCGTGACGGCGTGGTTCAGCAACTACGGGTACCACGACTCGGCCGTGTCGCTGGCGCTCGCTGATAACGCGCTGCTCTCCGCGCTCGCTCCGGGCGCCAGGCTGCGAGTCGTCAACCATCCGCTGCCCTACTCCATTGAGAATCTGGTGAGTCCTTAGGACGAGTAGAACTAGCGCTCTGCCACATGTGGACTTTTGCTGTCATCTCTGGTCTAACGCACCCCGGTATCAGCTCGATCCATTTGGCCGCGTGACGGCGTGGTTCAGCAACTACGGGTACCACGACTCGGCCGTGTCGCTGGCGCTCGCTGATAACGCGCTGCTCTCCGCGCTCGCTCCGGGCGCCAGGCTGCGAGTCGTCAACCATCCGCTGCCCTACTCCATTGAGAATCTGGTGAGTCCTTAGGACGAGTAGAACTAGCGCTCTGCCACATGTGGACTTTTGCTGTCATCTCTGGTCTAACGCACCCCGGTATCAGCTCGATCCATTTGGCCGCGTGACGGCGTGGTTCAGCAACTACGGGTACCACGACTCGGCCGTGTCGCTGGCGCTCGCTGATAACGCGCTGCTCTCCGCGCTCGCTCCGGGCGCCAGGCTGCGAGTCGTCAACCATCCGCTGCCCTACTCCATTGAGAATCTGGTGAGTCCTTAGGACGAGTAGAACTAGCGCTCTGCCACATGTGGACTTTTGCTGTCATCTCTGGTCTAACGCACCCCGGTATCAGCTCGATCCATTTGGCCGCGTGACGGCGTGGTTCAGCAACTACGGGTACCACGACTCGGCCGTGTCGCTGGCGCTCGCTGATAACGCGCTGCTCTCCGCGCTCGCTCCGGGCGCCAGGCTGCGAGTCGTCAACCATCCGCTGCCCTACTCCATTGAGAATCTGGTGAGTCCTTAGGACGAGTAGAACTAGCGCTCTGCCACATGTGGACTTTTGCTGTCATCTCTGGTCTAACGCACCCCGGTATCAGCTCGATCCATTTGGCCGCGTGACGGCGTGGTTCAGCAACTACGGGTACCACGACTCGGCCGTGTCGCTGGCGCTCGCTGATAACGCGCTGCTCTCCGCGCTCGCTCCGGGCGCCAGGCTGCGAATCGTCAACCATCCGCTGCCCTACTCCATTGAGAATCTGGTGAGTCCTTAGGACGAGTAGAACTAGCGCTCTGCCACATGTGGACTTTTGCTGTCATCTCTGGTCTAACGCACCCCGGTATCAGCTCGATCCATTTGGCCGCGTGCAACGCAGAGCAGCTCGAATTGACGGGGATCACTTCACGTCGCGTAGAAATGTCGCTTCATTGTGTGCCTTCTACCACATTTATCACGGGGAGTTGTTACACCTGATTCCTGCCTTTGAATTCCACCTGCGCACAACATGCCATAAATTAGGATATCATCTTCACCACCTGGATGTGTGTACATGGAACTTTCTTCCACGTACTACAAAGCTGTGAAATGAGCTTCCTTGTGCGGTGTTTCCAAGACGATACGACATGGGTACCTTAAAAAAAACGCGTACACCTTCCTTAAAGGCCGGCAACAGTCCTGTGACTATTCTGGTGTTGCAAGAGAATGTGGGCGGCGGTGATCACTTAACACCAGGTGACCCGTCCGCTCGTTTGTCCTCCTTCTCCATAAAAAAAATACTACGGTTAAAATTTACTCTCTATTAAAATAACATGTCTAGTTTCTCCAATATTAAGTGGTTTAGCGATGTGCTGCGGAGCGGAGTCGCAGACCTATGACGTCACAACACTACAGTCACTCATTATGTGTCGGGAATGGGCCCGAGTGGCGCTCGATACTATGACGCTACGTGAGTATTTCCCGTTGTATGAAATATTTAAATAATGCGGAAACGGAAATTAAAATATCTTAAAAACAATTTGCTTTAATTTACTTACTGAGAGTGATTTGACAGACTGCGTTCATATTGTCCATTACAAACATTTTATCGGCAACATCGCCCTTTCTGTCCTTTACTGAAATGTATGGGCATTTCATTGAAAAAGTTTTCATATGATCTATTAAGAATAATTGTTTGTTTCAGGTTAAAATAATGGCATCCGGAAGCAGTTTGGGCTTTCAGTTCGCTTTCAACATTGGTTTTTGTATGGCGTTTGTCACCGCGTTCCTTGTACTGTTTGTAATTAAGGTAATATTATTCTAATACCTATACTTTACTTATTTTATTAATAAATAGTCTGTCCCTACTGTGCCCGCGTTGTATTTGAGATATAAAATATTCTCCGCAGTTCTCAGCATATTCGTGTTTGCTAAGTTTTAAATTACTTCTTTTCTTTGTGTAACAATTATGGACTAATAATATATATGTATATAATACAATAATTGTATACCCTGTAGTTAATTACCTCAGTTCATCTATTAAAATATACAACTTTCATCAAGTTACTAGCTGCTTTCCCAGGACGTCGTCCGCGTGAAAGTTAATAATCAGCACTACTATATATACTATGTCGGAATATATATCTTATGTGGAAAAATATTGAGGTTGACAATTAATTTTTAGTTTTAACAATGCACGCACACTAACACAAAGTGACATACAAATCGCGAGTGTAAGATGTAGCTTGTCATGCACACTAAAGTATTACCCCTGGCCTGTTTTCATTGGTCTAACAGCAAGATACTCTATCTAGACGTATTAATTATCTTAGTGTAGCATATTGTCCCGAACTCTTATTAATATTCATGAAAAACAAGCATTAAATCAATTCAATCGTTGTGCGTTTTGCTTTTGGACGTCCATATAAACGAACTGACTATAATTAAGTTATTGTTTGTCGCTCGCGTCATGTCATGGTTCTAATCAAGCTCGTATGTACCTACCTATCTATACAGTTACGACTTAGTGCAGGATAAAATTGTGCATAACATGCAGGAAAAATGTAATGGTCTTTCAACGCGTTACTATCGGTAATTAAAGTAGGTTTGACAACGTTTTATATATAGACAAAAAACTGAGCTTTATAAGAAGACCTTATATTAAGTGGGTACAATTTTCCACCAGTTCAGTTCAATAGGTACTTATGTCGAAGTGGATATTTACTTAAATATACTGATAGGAAAATAATATTTCTGTCATTATAAAAGTGTTAATTGAATGCAGACATTAGGATTTGCTAGGTCAGGCTTGGCTTTAGCTTTATTATGTCGGTTCTTATTGAATGTATAACTATTAAATAAATATATAAATGAATTTTCACATTAAATTATTTTTGAAAGTAGACAACTATAGCGTCGTCAGAAGAAGTAAGAGTCACGCGATAGAAAGAGAGGCATCTTCTATGTAAAGTCTTCTGTACTCGTACATCATGTATGTGCCTCCAGGAGCGCGTGAGCGGCGCCAAGCTGCTGCAGCGTATCTCGGGCGTGCGGCCCGCGGTGCTGTGGTCGTGCTCCCTGGTGTGGGACTGGACCTGGATGCTGTGCGTGTACCTCAGCATCGTGCTGACCCTGGCCTGCTTCCAGGAGAACACGCTCTCCACGCCCCAAGAGTTGGGTAAGCACCGGAACTACATTCATAATACTTTTGTATCTATATTCACATTCCAGCACACTCCAACATCGCTGGGATGAATTTGAAACTGAACATTTTGATTCTCAAAATTTATATTTTATCTATTCTATATCTATCTATATCAAGTGACTTTATAAAAACTACACGTTTTTTTATATTTAAAAATTCGGTTTTGTGCGAGTCCCTGTTGTATGAATGTGTTCTCGCCACGCCTTGTTTTCAAATATTTGTTGTTATAGCGGCATTTTAATACACACTCTAATCACAGTACAATATTGTATATTTTATTAAAAAGAGAGCAAAAAAAGAATGCTAGGAGAGTCCCTTGCGCCGCTTCTTCTCTCTCAGATCGCCATTTGTTTCCGAAGCGGTAGTAGCATCTAGTATATTAGAAATAACTTTAAAAATAATTCTAAAGGAATCAATTTTGAGAATATAAATGCCTTTTTAAATTTTTCTCTGGCAAAATTGTGAAAAGAAGTGACGACACAGTCAGACATATGGGCGCACAGATGAATGGACAGCGGAGCCATAAAAAAAATATAATAATATACTAAATTCAATAAACGAACAACTTCTTTTTGAATATTCTTGCGATAATTTGATGTTGGTAGATGCCCCTATATTTCAGTAAAGTTTCGGAAATTAATTACAACGCGTCAATTGTAAAGATTCTTTGCGACCAATGGAATAAAATAATTGCCAACACATGGAGATTGATATTCTTTTGATCATATATGTTACAAATTTCTGAATATTCCTGTCTGCCTATTGTTCTTGTATGCGAAATATCAAAGCAAAAGATCAATAATGAATTTTACTGTCTGAGTTACGATCGAAGATTGAATAAAATTTTAAATATTAAAATTAATAGACATTTAATGTTTATATGTAAGTGTTACGGTGAATTAAATAAGTCGCCTTTGTTTTATCTAGCTCCTTAATACCGTGTGTTCTCTAGGCAGAGTCCTATTGGTGCTGGTGGTGTTCTCGCTGGCGATAATACCGCTGCACTACCTCGCGTCATTCTACTTCGAGGCGGCCGCCACTGGTTTCTCGAAGATGTGCTTCTTGAATATATTCACTGGTAAGTTCTATACTACGTACAAAGGTACATAATTTCTTATTTTAGGAACAACTACATAAAAATAATCAAACTATGGAAAACAAGGCAACCGAGAGAAGAAATTATGATATCAACATTTTTTTTAATGTTCTTGGTATGACAAAAAACGAAAACAGGATTATGTTTGTAATCCAAGATGGCCGCGGCGCAAAACTTTGATTTGAACAATATGGTTATTGTTTGCAAGGTTTTTGGGGTGGGAAAGAACGAAATTGGAATTCATTTGGAAATCAAAGATGGCCGCTACGCAAAACTTTCATTTAAACAATATGGTTATTGTTTCCAAGGTTTTTGGGGTGCATAAGTACGAAATAAGGATTACTTTGGAATTCCAAGATGGCCGCTACGCAAAACTTTGTGTGCAACAATGTGGATACAGAACGATACGCGCGAGGGACCGCAAGGACAAATTTATTCATATCATAAAGTAATATAATAATATTTTTGCTTACCATAAGTGTAATGATTTGATCTAATTATGAATTACGATTTATGATTTTGACAGCCAAATGTTGTGCCTTCTGCAGGTTGTATGCCGTTCTTAATAACGGAAGTATTGCGGCTACCGGAAGTTGGAAGTCCGTTCTATGCTTCCATATTCGACTGGGTGTTCGCGCCGCTGCCTATCTATTGCATGAGCAGAAGTTTTAGGTGAGTTTAACTATTTATTATTTTATCAACTGTATAAATTTCTGCCTATAGAGCAACTTCGGATCGGTCAGTCAATAAATAAATGACACAACCGTTGATTACGAATATCTCTATCGGACGTTACGTAGTATTGTGAACGACATGCTTTAAGGAGAGACAAATAAAATTGAGTCATGAGAAGAAGCAGCAAGAATGTCATTGTCACTCTTTTATTAGTATTTATAGCTACATCATTTTACAAATAGTATAATGATAATCCATGCAAAGTAATGCAACTAAATAATCATGCGTTGCAACAAGTGAAAAAATTAAAAAATGCGAGTAAATTATAAAAAAAAAAACTTGAGTGGATGCATCAATTCACTCACACACAGAAATAAGTAAAGGTCCGTTATTTGTGTGAAGTTTCAGAAATTGTATTACTATGAGTTGTACATTGACTTTAACATTTTTTGTACATTCATTCCGCCGGCTTCATGAAAGATTAATCAGAGGTGTTTTTGTTTCGTAAAGGGATATGACAGTGTCGTCGTTCTCGCTGCTGGCCTGCGACAGTCTGTGCGGCCAGTACGTCAACATGGACAACTGTACGCGGGACACGTTGTGTCACAAGCTGAACATATCCGTTTGCTGTAGTAAGTGAGTCCTTTACTTGCTTCCCAACGCTTTCTTCTACTTTTCTTCTTCAGTCTGCAAGCTCAGTTTCAATATCTGAAGGCCTACCATCAACTTTTAATTAGCGATTTAATTCCGATTCGGCTAAATTTAGGTACCTAAACTGAATCGCTAAGATTCGTACAATGAAGTGCCAATAACTGAATGGTTATTTTCAGTATTTTGTTATACAAAAAAGTCCAATAAAGTAGTCTCATCTCATCTTTCATCAATTGCATTTCCCTTCTCTATATGTTTTCACTATTTTTAAAAGTTATTAACAAAAGGATTCACTTTCCGCTAAGAATGTAGCAACTTTTTTTGAATCGCTCACTTTTACACATAAGATATCCATCCAGTTTAGGTTTAAGTATTACCTCACCTCATGGTACGAATGGATGAACGAACTTTAACAGTTTGCGATTCAATTTCCGATTTGTTGTCAACCTAAATGGGATAGCTCTAATCAGACGTCGTGGTATGAAATAGCTAAGCAGTTCATTTTAGGTCGTCAATTGAATAGCAATAACAGTTCATGGTAGGCCCGCTGGACTTACTTATGTATCTAGTTTATTTCTACTATTCTCTTAATGTCTCAATCTTTCATATATGACGCTTGCTTGCATCACGTTTTTTTTATATCAATACCAAATTTACCTTACGAAATAAATACGCCAAAGTTATCTAATATGCTATAGAAATTTATAGAGACATTTACCAGTAAATAAAACAACCAACTAAAGGACCTTTGTATTATTTTCTAAAACGAAAATGGCACTAGCAGGTTATCCTTGCACTTAGGTTACGTGAGTGTGGATGTGTCTTAAATTTTCTCTCAAACATAGGCACCAGTGTCACAAATCTCGGGAACTGTTTGGAGTTCCTTGAGGACGATCGATCTGGTGACGCAAATTGTGTCACTGCTAAAGAGAAAACGTCAAAATATGACAAAGCATTCGTTATTCTTAAACTTAAACAATTCGATGTATATTTATTAGAATATTGCTATGTATCCGCAATAGTATTAATTTAATACCTTTGTCAGGTATTTTCTACTTATTGCCCAATTCTGTGTCTGTGTAAATTTTCAAAGGGTTATTTTTAATGTTTAATAAATAGTAAGTAATCTAAAAGGTTTTCAGTGTGGCCCCTTTTGCAAGCGCTATTAGCGTTTTGGGTTTGTAGTATGTACGTAGCTTGCAAAATTACTGGCATTCTGAGACTTGTGATTTTTTAGTCCTGAATACCGAATTGCAATTGGCAAGTCACATATAAGATTAATGATTTGCTCATTGTATCACCACTTGAGGCCTGAGTCTTATTTCCAAAACTGAACAATAAATTTAACATGGAAGTAAAACTATTAATGACTTTCTTGTCTGCAGTCGATGACGACCCGTTCCTAAGCTGGAGTGAGCCCGGTATCGGGCGCTATCTGTTCATGATGACATTGGTCGGAGCCGTAGCTTTCGCTGTGCTGCTCATCAAGGAATATGAAATTATTAACAAGGTATAATTTACATTCTATGAGTACTTTACCAAAAATCCTCTTATATCGATTGTATATATGTTTAATAAAATCAGAATTGTTAAATTGATTGATTGATTATCTATTTGCCCCGTTGAAAAGGGAAGTCTGGCTGGTTTGATCCTGTAAAGAAGCTGGCCGAAAGTAGATTGAGTGCAAAGACTTCTAGAATTAAAGTTGATGAGTGCTGGATATATGTTGGGAAAGATTCATGATCAGATTGGTCAGGTTCTGAATGGGTCAAAAGGTCAGGTCAAAAATATCACGAATGTGGGGTGGTTTTTTTTGCTTATGAATAACGCGGCGTCTGTGAAGTTCAAAGGAAAATGGTAGTCCATGATAAAACTTAAATTAGAATACTTTTATTCAAAATTTAAAAAGATATGTCTTAGACCTGAGAGGAACGGTCGCAAGAAACTCAGTGTTTAATAAAATTGCATAAAAAAGAATCTGTTCATTAAATATTCATTCCCATTTTTTGGTATCATTTAGATAGTTGTCTTTTACAATTATTTTGAATTGCTCTACAGATAATAATTGAAGAGTCCAGAAAATAATATATATTGTCTAGCATAACAAAGACTTACTATCCTTGTTTGTTCCTGGTGTTAACATTATAATTATCACTGTTATTGCGAGGCAACAGTAAATTTCTTTAAATTTTGTTGGTAATGATTTATTATTATTACGAATGCATTGAATAGTGTAATTTCTCGCGTTCGGGCGTAGTTGACACAACTGTTGTGTGGACATCCGTTCCCGACTAACGACCGATTGGAACTGGCCAAAGAGAATAATAATATATAGGGAAAATATAGCCCTCTCTACGCATTATAAGCTGTCTATTTGAAAACTAGCGCCATCTGGAGATTAGCCCCGAAAATAACTATATATACGCTCGAGAAGAATTATAAAATTCATTTTTAATGTTGTGACGCAATTAAATAACGAACACTACTTTTTAATGTAGGTATTGCATTTTTTTTTAAATGTTGAAATAGCGCGAAGAGTTTGTTATTTAATTTTGCCACAACACAACAACATAAAGGATAGATTTAGGAGTGTAAATATGCAAAGTGGAACACGAGAGCTACATACATGCGCAACCGCTAGAAGTAGCCGCCATTTTATGACCAGTGGGCAGTGACACAAATAAAGAAAAGTTGAAGGGTTTCAAAGCGAGTGACAGCTTACAAAGCTTTAATTTTCGGGCCAACAATCAGATTGCACTACAGTCTTCTGAAAACGTCACTTTAAGGCGGCTGTCCCTCCCATGGAACTAGCGTTCTCGTTGTGCGATGCATTCTTTATATAGCACTGTCCGACTAGATGTCGACACACTACATATAGATGTGAAGGCAGTGTCAGTACCTGGTAACCCCGCAGGTGCTCTACTCGGACAGCCGGCCACCGCCCGCCGCCGGCCGCGACGAGGACGGCGACGTGGCGGCCGAGCGGCGCGCCGTCCGCGAGCTGGCGCCGGCCGGCCTGGCCGCCCGCAGCCTGGTGTGCAGGGAGCTGACCAAGTACTACGGGGGCTTGCTGGCCGTCGACAAGCTGTCGTTCGGTGAGACACATAATATACTTGATAGTCATCCAGAAAGTGGACTGTATGAAAGCGACTAGGATATTGACCTGAGGAAGCTGCACTGCTTACGACACGTAATCCGGTCCTTGTTTGTAGTCCGATTGGTTCAAGCGGTTTCCCTCCCTATCTTACAATCCGTTTCGTGGCGCTAAAACTGTGAAAACAGAGCAAATTGTTCCTACAGTTTCGCTACCTCTCTTCTGGATTAGGATTTCCGCATACTGTCCTAGTTATAAAAAAATACACTGTGTATTGAGTGCCGCCGTTAATTATACGATAGATCCAGATGTTGAATGTGGGCATGTAAAGTGAGTAGTGATTGTCTGCAGCCGTCCGCAAGGCCGAATGCTTCGGTCTCCTGGGCATCAACGGCGCGGGCAAGACGACCACCTTCAAGATGCTGACGGGAGACGAGCGCATCAGCAGCGGCGACGCCTACGTGCACGGCCACTCGCTCAAGACGCACATCCACGACGTGCACAAGCACATGGGTCAGTTTGATTGTTCGATCAGATCGGTAACCAGCTTAACCTGATGGAGGCTCCTTTGCACAGGTGCCGGCTAGATTATGGGTATCACAACGGCGCCTTTTTCGCGTTTTTTACCGTGAAGCAGTAATTTGTAAGCATTACTGTGTTTCGTTCTGAAGGACGCCGTAGCTATCGAAATTACTGGACAAATGAGACAAAATCAATTGAAGTGCTGATCAGAATTTTTGGGTTTATCAAGTATTCTTAGCGGCACTCCATTCTAATGGGACATGGCGTATCAATTATCATCCCTCCTTTATTTTCATAAAAAAACGGCCTCCAAAACGGCGAGAGAAATAAACGTGTGGATGTATTTATGTTTAATTGTGTTAGGCGAGGTTTGACTTGAAGTCACCGCCCGTACTAACGGGCGCTCCCAAATATCGGCTTCTTCTATTTGAGCACATCCAACGAAGAGCGGCTCGAATCATCAACGATTAAGTCATCCCCGATCAGCGTTGCTTAGAGATGTGAGTTCTCGCCGCATCTTTTACCGCATTTATCACGGGAATGCTTAGAGGAGTCGTTCGAGTTGATACCAGCAGCTGAATTCCACTACCGGACATTAAGTCAAAATGAGAAATTCCACCCGCACCATTCTGATGTCTACATCCGCGGATTTTGAGAGAAACTTCTTGTCTTCAAGCCTAGAAGTCTTAAAGCTTAGAGCATAATCCCAAGTTATAAGGTGTCCAACGCATCTCTTAACCCGCGATGTTGTGGATGTCCACGAGCGGTTGCCTCACTACCTCATGCAAATGAGTTAATATTGTAAGAATCGGTAGTAAAGTCGGTCGAATAAAAACCGTTGAAAGTTCCACAATATAATTTTGTACATTTTTTTAATCGGGAATGGTCTGGCTGTGTATAAAGTTACACACACAAACACATACACCACAAGAAGCTTTTTTTAAATCCAAAACAATCAGAACGACCAAACTTAAACCCGTATTATGTTATAGATAATAGATGTTAGTTCGATATCACCAGGTTACTGTCCACAATTCGACGCGCTGCTAGACAACTTGACGGCGCGAGAAACGCTCAAGATATTCTGCCTCCTGCGAGGTATTCCGGTACGGGTCGGTTCGGCGCGCGGCATCCAGTTGGCCGAACAACTCGGATTTTTGAAGCATTATGATAAAAAGGTAGGGAGAGCCATAAATGTATTAATATCTCATTATTTTTCTCCCCTTTGGCAAATTTGAAGTGTTTGTAATGTCACTTATTGTTGCAATAACTGGTACGTGAGACATTCCTTCTTAAGGTATCTGGGTGTTATTTCATCGGTCATATCACCTAATGCTACGCTCTACGCATTGTAATGCGGCAATTTCAATATTTTTTTTAAAAATAGGTATTTAAATCAATGTTGATTGATTTAAATATAAATTATAAATAAAGTTGGGCCTAAAATACTACCATGCGGCACCCCGAAATCTTGTTTTTTGTTACTGTAAATGTAATCTATTTGAACAGTTTGCTTTCGGTTCTTAAGATAGCTGTAAAAGAATAAAATTGCATTACCTCGAATCCACAGGCGTTCAAGTTTTGTTATCAGTATTGTATTCGCACAGGAACTGTATCAAATGCGCGAGCCAAGTCGAGGAATAATCCAGCACATTTATTTTTATTATCTGTTTTAAAACGAAATAGGTTACCTGTTACATAAAATCATATTTGAGTTTTTATATTTAACTAGACGAATATTAACTAAACTAGTAATATTTTGGATAGTAAATGATGGATGGCTGACTATGTTAATACCACTTGACTTGTAAATCAGTTATAAAAATAAAAATTATGTAGTTCATTAATCAAAGGCATAGTAAACTTTATAGCCTTAAGCTTTATGTTTTTCTATATTAATAGTTTTAAATTGCTTAAGATGACAATAATTCAATTTAATAGAATTTCCAATAAACATTTTTGTTCCAAGGTCCACGAGTGCAGTGGTGGCACAAAACGAAAGATAAGCACGGCCGTGGCATTACTAGGCGACGCCCCTCTTGTGTTTCTCGATGAACCCACCACGGGTAAGTGCTTAATTAGCTATATATTTAACATAAAAAGACAAAAAATAACTTTCTACCTGCTAAGAAACATGGATTGATAAGCTAGGCAGATAATATAAAAATCTAGCATTTCTGAATATGCTTATCAAATAAAATGTAAATTAAAAAAAATTATGCCTATACACGCTTTTTACGGCAATAATAATTGGCAAATTATTTTTGTCATTGCGCAGGTATGGACCCGGCTTCCAAACGACGCGTGTGGAGCTGTGTGAGCAGCGCGGTGGTGGGGGGTCGCAGCGTGGTGCTGACGTCACACAGCATGGAGGAGTGCGAGGCGCTGTGCTCGCGGCTCACGGTGATGGTCAACGGACGACTGTACTGTCTGGGGCCGCTGCAACACCTCAAGAACAAGTTCTCACAAGGTACTAGTTGATAGCGCGGATTGTGACCGACACACACATGGAGGAGTGCGAGGCGCTGTGCTCGCGGCTCACGGTGATGGTCAACGGACGACTGTACTGTCTGGGGCCGCTGCAACACCTCAAGAACAAGTTCTCACAAGGTACTAGTTGATAGCGCGGATTGTGACCGACACACACATGGAGGAGTGCGAGGCGCTGTGCTCGCGGCTCACGGTGATGGTCAACGGACGACTGTACTGTCTGGGGCCGCTGCAACACCTCAAGAACAAGTTCTCACAAGGTACTAGTTGATAGCGCGGATTGTGACCGACACACACATGGAGGAGTGCGAGGCGCTGTGCTCGCGGCTCACGGTGATGGTCAACGGACGACTGTACTGTCTGGGGCCGCTGCAACACCTCAAGAACAAGTTCTCACAAGGTACTAGTTGATAGCGCGGATTGTGACCGACACACACATGGAGGAGTGCGAGGCGCTGTGCTCGCGGCTCACGGTGATGGTCAACGGACGACTGTACTGTCTGGGGCCGCTGCAACACCTCAAGAACAAGTTCTCACAAGGTACTAGTTGATAGCGCGGATTGTGACCGACACACACATGGAGGAGTGCGAGGCGCTGTGCTCGCGGCTCACGGTGATGGTCAACGGACGACTGTACTGTCTGGGGCCGCTGCAACACCTCAAGAACAAGTTCTCACAAGGTACTAGTTGATAGCGCGGATTGTGACCGACACACACATGGAGGAGTGCGAGGCGCTGTGCTCGCGGCTCACGGTGATGGTCAACGGACGACTGTACTGTCTGGGGCCGCTGCAACACCTCAAGAACAAGTTCTCACAAGGTACTAGTTGATAGCGCGGATTGTGACCGACACACACATGGAGGAGTGCGAGGCGCTGTGCTCGCGGCTCACGGTGATGGTCAACGGACGACTGTACTGTCTGGGGCCGCTGCAACACCTCAAGAACAAGTTCTCACAAGGTACTAGTTGATAGCGCGGATTGTGACCGACACACACATGGAGGAGTGCGAGGCGCTGTGCTCGCGGCTCACGGTGATGGTCAACGGACGACTGTACTGTCTGGGGCCGCTGCAACACCTCAAGAACAAGTTCTCACAAGGTACTAGTTGATAGCGCGGATTGTGACCGACACACACATGGAGGAGTGCGAGGCGCTGTGCTCGCGGCTCACGGTGATGGTCAACGGACGACTGTACTGTCTGGGGCCGCTGCAACACCTCAAGAACAAGTTCTCACAAGGTACTAGTTGATAGCGCGGATTGTGACCGACACACACATGGAGGAGTGCGAGGCGCTGTGCTCGCGGCTCACGGTGATGGTCAACGGACGACTGTACTGTCTGGGGCCGCTGCAACACCTCAAGAACAAGTTCTCACAAGGTACTAGTTGATAGCGCGGATTGTGACCGACACACACATGGAGGAGTGCGAGGCGCTGTGCTCGCGGCTCACGGTGATGGTCAACGGACGACTGTACTGTCTGGGGCCGCTGCAACACCTCAAGAACAAGTTCTCACAAGGTACTAGTTGATAGCGCGGATTGTGACCGACACACACATGGAGGAGTGCGAGGCGCTGTGCTCGCGGCTCACGGTGATGGTCAACGGACGACTGTACTGTCTGGGGCCGCTGCAACACCTCAAGAACAAGTTCTCACAAGGTACTAGTTGATAGCGCGGATTGTGACCGACACACACATGGAGGAGTGCGAGGCGCTGTGCTCGCGGCTCACGGTGATGGTCAACGGACGACTGTACTGTCTGGGGCCGCTGCAACACCTCAAGAACAAGTTCTCACAAGGTACTAGTTGATAGCGCGGATTGTGACCGACACACACATGGAGGAGTGCGAGGCGCTGTGCTCGCGGCTCACGGTGATGGTCAACGGACGACTGTACTGTCTGGGGCCGCTGCAACACCTCAAGAACAAGTTCTCACAAGGTACTAGTTGATAGCGCGGATTGTGACCGACACACACATGGAGGAGTGCGAGGCGCTGTGCTCGCGGCTCACGGTGATGGTCAACGGACGACTGTACTGTCTGGGGCCGCTGCAACACCTCAAGAACAAGTTCTCACAAGGTACTAGTTGATAGCGCGGATTGTGACCGACACACACATGGAGGAGTGCGAGGCGCTGTGCTCGCGGCTCACGGTGATGGTCAACGGACGACTGTACTGTCTGGGGCCGCTGCAACACCTCAAGAACAAGTTCTCACAAGGTACTAGTTGATAGCGCGGATTGTGACCGACACACACATGGAGGAGTGCGAGGCGCTGTGCTCGCGGCTCACGGTGATGGTCAACGGACGACTGTACTGTCTGGGGCCGCTGCAACACCTCAAGAACAAGTTCTCACAAGGTACTAGTTGATAGCGCGGATTGTGACCGACACACACATGGAGGAGTGCGAGGCGCTGTGCTCGCGGCTCACGGTGATGGTCAACGGACGACTGTACTGTCTGGGGCCGCTGCAACACCTCAAGAACAAGTTCTCACAAGGTACTAGTTGATAGCGCGGATTGTGACCGACACACACATGGAGGAGTGCGAGGCGCTGTGCTCGCGGCTCACGGTGATGGTCAACGGACGACTGTACTGTCTGGGGCCGCTGCAACACCTCAAGAACAAGTTCTCACAAGGTACTAGTTGATAGCGCGGATTGTGACCGACACACACATGGAGGAGTGCGAGGCGCTGTGCTCGCGGCTCACGGTGATGGTCAACGGACGACTGTACTGTCTGGGGCCGCTGCAACACCTCAAGAACAAGTTCTCACAAGGTACTAGTTGATAGCGCGGATTGTGACCGACACACACATGGAGGAGTGCGAGGCGCTGTGCTCGCGGCTCACGGTGATGGTCAACGGACGACTGTACTGTCTGGGGCCGCTGCAACACCTCAAGAACAAGTTCTCACAAGGTACTAGTTGATAGCGCGGATTGTGACCGACACACACATGGAGGAGTGCGAGGCGCTGTGCTCGCGGCTCACGGTGATGGTCAACGGACGACTGTACTGTCTGGGGCCGCTGCAACACCTCAAGAACAAGTTCTCACAAGGTACTAGTTGATAGCGCGGATTGTGACCGACACACACATGGAGGAGTGCGAGGCGCTGTGCTCGCGGCTCACGGTGATGGTCAACGGACGACTGTACTGTCTGGGGCCGCTGCAACACCTCAAGAACAAGTTCTCACAAGGTACTAGTTGATAGCGCGGATTGTGACCGACACACACATGGAGGAGTGCGAGGCGCTGTGCTCGCGGCTCACGGTGATGGTCAACGGACGACTGTACTGTCTGGGGCCGCTGCAACACCTCAAGAACAAGTTCTCACAAGGTACTAGTTGATAGCGCGGATTGTGACCGACACACACATGGAGGAGTGCGAGGCGCTGTGCTCGCGGCTCACGGTGATGGTCAACGGACGACTGTACTGTCTGGGGCCGCTGCAACACCTCAAGAACAAGTTCTCACAAGGTACTAGTTGATAGCGCGGATTGTGACCGACACACACATGGAGGAGTGCGAGGCGCTGTGCTCGCGGCTCACGGTGATGGTCAACGGACGACTGTACTGTCTGGGGCCGCTGCAACACCTCAAGAACAAGTTCTCACAAGGTACTAGTTGATAGCGCGGATTGTGACCGACACACACATGGAGGAGTGCGAGGCGCTGTGCTCGCGGCTCACGGTGATGGTCAACGGACGACTGTACTGTCTGGGGCCGCTGCAACACCTCAAGAACAAGTTCTCACAAGGTACTAGTTGATAGCGCGGATTGTGACCGACACACACATGGAGGAGTGCGAGGCGCTGTGCTCGCGGCTCACGGTGATGGTCAACGGACGACTGTACTGTCTGGGGCCGCTGCAACACCTCAAGAACAAGTTCTCACAAGGTACTAGTTGATAGCGCGGATTGTGACCGACACACACATGGAGGAGTGCGAGGCGCTGTGCTCGCGGCTCACGGTGATGGTCAACGGACGACTGTACTGTCTGGGGCCGCTGCAACACCTCAAGAACAAGTTCTCACAGGGTAAATTAATTAAAACTGTTTGCATTTATATATAACGCGTCATCAGGCCTGCCTCGCTTCCCGTAGCGCTATCCAGTAGGGACTCACAAGCGAACAGTGACGCACGCGCGAGCTTTGTTCGTCACCTACTTCAGCGATCTGGAAGATCTTTCAAATTGGAGAAACATACAAAAACAAATCATATTTAAGCTCACAGCGATCCAAATAAATATTTTTAAGCTTCTTGATTAGATAATAATAATAATAGAAAATATCTTATTTAAAGTGATTATTATTATTATTAATTACTTTATAATAGCTACCTTTTTATCACCTATGCCAAGTAGGTTCAATAGTAATGTTGCGTTTTTCGTACTTAGACCAAGAGCGGACCGCAAAAAGTTGTTTGTTATTGTAAATATAATACCTAAACGACGTGTGCAAGTCTAGCTTGCGTCATGATTCTGTTCAAGCACCTATGTAAACCTGCCTACTTAAATAGTTCCTACTTTTCTGTCGACCATGTCATGGTCTTCAGCAGATAGTAATGTCAACGCATACATTACTATCTGCAACTAATGTAGGTTTGACAACAATATAATATTGATTTAAAATTACGATGACATACCTACCTATTTATATTATAGAAACAACTGAGCTTTTTTTATAAGATGACCTTATACTAGGTAGGAACAATTTATGGTAAAGTCAACCCTAACGTCGTCAGAAGAGCTAAGAGTTACGCGATAGAAAGAGAGGCAACTTCTAAGTGAATAAAAAGGTAGGCTAATAGCGCTGTGCGATCTGAATTATTCCTTATTGTATGAGGTCGCAAGAGTCCTTATTTCTAATTAATTTAGCGGAGTGCGCCTTCTGTGTATTCTTAGACGTCGTTTACATTACATTTTTCAAGGAGCTTTCTTCCACGTACTACGAAGATGTGGAATGAGCTTCCTTGTGCGGTGTTTCCGGGACGATACGACATGGGTACCTTTAAAAAAAGCGCCTAAACCTTCCTTAAAGGCCGGCACCGCTTCTGTGATTCCTCTGGTGTTGCAAGAGAACGTGGGCGGCGGTGATCACTTAACACCAGGTGACCCGTACGCTCGTTTGTCCTCCTATTCCATAAAAAATAAAAAAACCCGCAGAATATCAGAATCGAGGTCAGAATGGGCTTACTTGGTTATTTTTTCTATAATTCGCTTCACATAAAAGGATTACTGAGGGGAAGCAGTGGGGTGTTTGCATGTTGTACAGTCGCGCACGATTATGTTTTTTTTTAATTGGTACTATTAATACTATTTGCGCCATAATACTTAAGAGGTCTTGGTTTACAGGTTATACACTGATTGTGAAGTGCAAAGATGTTCCCGCTAGAAGTACTGAAGTAGCAAATATAAAACAATTTATACTAGACAATTTCAAAGAAGCGAGACACATGTAAGTTGGTAGCGAGTAACACTCATTAGTTATGTTCTGAATCTGACCATTAACAGTTTGCGCTTTTAAAATTATTATTATTTTATACTAGTCGTCTGATAACAATTCCATTTGATTCAAATATTATTATCAAAAATCGTTTATCGAAAGCTCGAATCTACAATCATTTTAGATTTGTTTTTGGGCCAATGCTTATATTAATTAGTAACATTTTGTTCATGTTATTATTTCAGAACTAAAAATATTTATTTTACTTTTCATTTGGCATGAAGAACAGTTTACTGTAATAAATTAATTTTAATGGTTTTTTAATGTGCAGTGAATCATACATGGGCATTAGCACCTTCTACATTCTGGACTCGAGCCTGCTGTGGTGGGAGATATTCAGCACGATGGAAGAAGCCTGCAAGCAGTATCCTATTGAGGATTACTCCGTGTCGCAGACCACGTTGGAGCAAGTTTTCCTGAGGTTCAGCCGAATGCAGTCGCGGCCCGATGTTTAAGACAACACATACCTCATTACAATCGCTAATTGTTAGGGTGGCCGCACACTAGAACGCCAGAAATACTCAAAATGCATATATTTGAATATGTACTTGTGCTGTAATTATACTAATGGTTCAGAAAGCTTATTTTCTTGATGGAAGAATACGAACTTTCTGTAACGCCATGGATTCTCCATGGGTGACCATCGCGTAGCGAGCAACTCCGAAACATTGCCTGAGACTTGTGCCTCGGGTGTAGGGTTCTGTCCTTACCATGTACATCAGCTCACTACTCTTGTTTCTTTCCCTCCTGATCAAATTTTTGGTAAGAATCCTTTAAAGCTGCCCTTATTTGTTCGTTCTATTGATGAGCTTAATGCAAACCTTGGCACGCAATGGTCCTTTACTATGTTATAGTGAGATTTTGCTGACATACATCACGCAGCTGCTTGATTCTCAACTGCTTAAGTAGACGTTAACGACAAAAGAATCGGAAATACTGGAGCATTTTTGTGTCGTATTTATATGACACATTAGTTAGGTGTGTTCTACGGTGTGCGGCCTGGCTTATCTGAGTATTTCGAGAATTTAATAGAAAGAATACTCATTTGCTTTGTATGCAAGAGTTACTGTAATTAACGTAAGATATTGTAACAAAATATTTTCACAGAGTCTCGTACTTAATTTTAGACGTCGCTATTTATAAAAACACTTTTTGCCTCTGAATACATTGTTTATAATGTTTTATGTTGCGCCTAATATAATACACTTAGATCATTTATACGTCCTGATAGACTGTGACAATGCCGAAAAAAATTGAGGTTAACTGTTAACCTCTATTTTGAGTAATGTGGTACACTAACACAAAGTGTTTACCAGTGGGATGCTCCTTTGCACAGGATGCCGGCTAGATAATGGATACTAAAACGGCGCCTATTTTTGCCGTGAAGCAATAATGTGTAAGCATTACTGTGCTTCAGTCTGAAGGGCGCCCTAGCTAGTAAAATTACTGCGAAAATAAGACTTAACATCTTATATCTCAAGGTGACGAGCGCAATTGTAGTGCCGCTCAAAATTATTAGGCTTTTTAAGAATCCTGAGCGGCACTGCATCAGTTGAACGTCCTGCTCGTCTCGTCCCGTATTTAAAAAAAAAAACAAGTGGCATACTAATCGCGAGTGTAAGACGTAGCAAACGTGGCCTGTTTTCATCGTTTGTCTAGCAGAAAGAGGCTCTATCTAAGCGTATTAATTATCTAAGACAATACATAGAAACACTGTCTTAAAATTGTTGCTCATAAATTTTTTTTTTTACGATTACGAATTTTAGTCAATATATTGCTTACTGTTACATAAACAATACCGAGGACTAGCTATAGTTATATAGAAGCCGAGTCGATAGGCAAAAGAATCAAAATGGTGGCTTGTAATTGCAAATACAAATAACAGTAAAGATAGCAATAAATTTTGCCTTCGCATACAATAAAGAATATCAGTAAGTCCGTCAAATCACTTAAAACTTTATCGGTGTTAGTACATAAAAGTTAAACACGTGTTTAACACTAGTTTTAAATTCAAATTCAAATATTTTTATTTAAAATAGGATGTGAAATCACTTATTGAAAGTCAAAAAAAAACTACCACCCATTCCAAAGTGAATGCCTCAGGCCTGAGAAGAATGGGCGCAACAAACTCAGCGGGCTTTTTTTTTCATCAAAAATATGTTTTACAATTAAAGTAACATTGTACAATTAAACTTATTATTTAATAGCCTGAGGGCGGTCGCTCCATTCCCAATCTGTGGTATCATTAAGAAAGTCATTTATGTTATAGTAACCTTTACCACACAAACGTTTTTTAACAATTCTTTTGAATAACGTAACACCTTTGTTTTGAACATTTTCTGGGATCTTGTTGTAAAAGCATATACGTCGCCCCACAAAAGACTTACTAACTCGACTTAGCCGAGTAGTAGGCATCATCAGTTTATGTCTGTTCCTGGTGTTAACATTATGGTTATGACAGTTTCTGGCAAATTCACTTATGTGCCTATGAACATACATTACATTATCAAGAATATATTGAGAAGCAACAGTCAAGATGTTAATTTCTTTGAATTTTGCTCTCAATGATTCCCTAGGACCTAGGTTATGTATAGCGCGAATAGCCCTCTTCTACAGCACAAATATTGTATTAATATCGGCAGCGTTGCCCCATAGCAATATACCATAGGACATAATACTATGGAAATAACTAAAGTATACTAGTCGCGCCCTATCTATGTCAGTTAATTGTCTAATTTTTTTAACCGCGTATGCTCCAGAACTAAGTCTGTTCGCCAATCCTTCAATATGGGGGCCCCATTGTAATTTGGAATCTAGAGTTATGCCAAGAAATATAGCAGATTCCACCGGTTCTATCACCTCTCCGTTTAACAAAACATTTGCATTTACATTTTTGACATTTGGTACGGTAAATTTAATGAATTTAGTTTTCTTGCTATTTAACAATAGGTTATTAGCGCTAAACCAGTACACGATGTCAGATAAAATATCGTTCACTTCGTCATACATAGCTTGGTTTCTTTTCACTTTGAAAATCAGTGAAGTGTCGTCCGCAAACAATACTACCTTATGTTTTTTCTCTATAAGATTAGGAAGATCATTTATATAGATAAGGAAGAGGAACGGTCCAAGAATAGACCCTTGTGGTACCCCCATACTGAGAGGAGTCCCAGGAGATCTCCTGCCATTCACGTCGACCCTCTGAATTCTATTGTTTAGATATGAAGTCAGAAGATCGAGCGAAGTTCCTTTTATGCCATAGTGGTATAGCTTCCTGACCAGCGTTGAATGTTGAACACAATCAAAAGCCTTAGATAAATCACAGAAGATGCCAAGTGAATTCTGCGATTCCGTTCCGTTCCTGTAATAATTGTTCTTCAGTTAATGTCACTGACGTTGCTATAGTTAGGCACTGTCTAACAAAACACGTCTTAATGCCAAGTTTAATTTTTTGTTTTGTAATGACACCGTATGAATGTATAGATTCTGTCTAAATACGCTAGTTCTTGTTGCAATTAATTAAACGAGCAACTTTGAAGTTATTGCAGGTAATTTTCACTAACTTATTATTAAAAATAATTCATACATTGCGTGACGTCATAAGGTCGCAGGAAGCCTACGCCTAGTTTCAATTATCAATACAGTAATAGTAAATAAGTCAGGCAGCCTTGCAAATAAACGCGGGAAACGTTATACGTCCGAAAAAACCGACCATAAGCAAAATGTCTATTTGTAAACATTTTGCATATTCTTGGTTTGCTCTCAGATATAACTTTATACCGAGTTTATTTGGAAGATCGTTAATGTTTTAATAGAACATAGTCTAAGGTAAAGGATATCGAAAATATATCTTCAATACATTCTTCGATTGACCGATAGATATTTGTGACATTAAAATTTAGTACTGATTTTCTTTTGCACGTTGTACTGCCGCTTATGTGAGTGTAGATACCAAGTGTGTGTGAGTGAGACAGAATGATAAGCGATACCATTTTAATTGTTTTCTCTATTGACTCGGCTTTTATTTAATGAAAGATAAGGTACTCACTGATTTGCAAGTACTTATATTAGTAAACGTGACTTATGTATTCGTAATAGTCGTATGTGTTTACATTAATAATTGTAATTATAATAATATTTAATGTTTTATATTATTACCTCGGGTCTGTATGTGGAAGTATCTAGAATATTATGTAATAGATAATATTAAGAGATACGCCACTTAGGCTAATTTAAATTAGCAAATATTATTATTGCTATAGATGGTAATGTTACATAGGCCCCAGCATCGAATCTTGAGCGGTGAGTGAAAGTTAATGATAATATATAATATAATTGATGTACTCCAACATCGCGTCACTGAGACACGGCACTGTCTGCCAATGTTACCGCACTTAGATTTAGGATTGGTCTCCGCTGCGCTCCAACTAGATACCGCACTACCTAAGAACAATACCTTTTCGATTATGGCAACTAGTAGATGCTTGTGTGCGTGGCAACTTGACACTCAATGTCATCTTTCAAATTTTGTAACATACGCTTCGTGTTATTTTACATTGAAATTAATAAAATACAAAATACTATATACTATAATATGTGATACCAGTGTCTTTCTTATTTCTTGTAGTATTATTTTTACAAGATTTTACTACGCAATCCGGCATTTTAGTTTCAATTATTAGCATAGTTTAACAGAACATGTGGCACGTGAACGTCACACATTGTTCGAGGCTGGCTCGAGTACGCCCACTTCGGCGTAGTAGGTATTAGTTGCCGCACTTTGCGACTACGCCTGCGGTATCTAGTTGGAGCTCAGCGGAGACCAATCCTTAATCTAAGTTACCGCATTTCGCAATGACATCCCGTTTTCAATTCTGCGTTTCAATGTTACCGCTTAAGATCCTTGCCTAAAGGTCATACATAGCTCATTAGAGCAACCCGGCACCCGTCTAGCACAGCCTTGTCGTTTGCGTCACTCGGAGCTATAAGTTAGCAATGCGCAGTCGTAACCACTTAAGATATCTTTGTGAATTGAACCTTATGTTAAGGCCTTAAGGTTTAATTCACATTAAATATACAATGTAACTTTTGTATGGAATTTTGTTGAGGTTATAAACAGTATATATATAGCCGCGTTGAGCAAATGAGCTGTGACCTTAATCAGATGCTTGCCTTTTTGCTATTTCTATACCAATCCTGAGAAGTTTGCTAGTGATACAAATTTACTATTCATGTGACTTTTTAAAAGTAATATATTTGTACTTTTTAATATTTTATTAGAATATACGCATACCAGTTGCACGCTATGGTAGCAGTCATGACAAATTATCAAAATACTGTCCAATGAACAGATATATGTTGCATCAAATGTAGGTAGTTGTCAATATAAACGACATTGATTGTTGTTATAATGAACATCATAATGCGCCGCTAGTTAAGTAAAGACTTGCCCCCAGGAAGACGCTAGCAACTCTCAGATATTTGTATGACATAATTTCAGTGCCGGAACTAGGACTCTAAAATGTGTCAGCTCTGGTACAGAAATTCTTCCGATTGGCCCTCGCCAATTAGAGGTATCACATGACTGTTCGTATACACCAGCAGAAGCACAGTTATTATAAACACACTACAATACGGCTAGTAAGGTTAAAATGCATGTTACTAAAGCTTCGTTCTTTAGGATCAAAACTAACAACACAATAACATAAAAAACTGCATTTACAATAAACAAAGTTAAACTTAACAAATTCGAAAAACAAATATTTATTTCGGTACCTACTTGAGCAATACATAATAAATTAAAAGACACAATTAAGTATTGAATATACTGCTGCGTTACTTTACGGTAGGTACTGCCCGTCACCAGGCGAGAGCGGGGCGGGTCGGCAGAAGTGGGAGAGGTAATCATCGGCAGAAGTGGGAGATGTTATTATCGGCAGAAGTGGGAGAGGTAATTATCGGCAAAGTTACTTGGTTAATTCGTTATCCTCCCCTCCGCGTGGAGAAAGCCCGCTATAGGCTAATTTACTGTTTTGATCTTTTGACCGTTTAAATGTTGTATTATAATATCGTTGTGTCAGTGCGAATACAGAATTTTTTGATTTTCGATATTTCTTGAACTGAAGTTTACAAAAAAGCTTTTTATTAAATAAAACTTATAAGTTTATTACCAGTTAATATGTACAAAATTCCATAGACCATAGTATGACGATGGTGAAACATTATTTTTTTAAAGAAATCATAAGATCATATTATAACCTGTCCATTATAGTAAAAATAATACAAAGAATTCAATTCTAATATTTTTATTTTGACGTGTTTAGTGAAATAGTCATAATTTCGTACAACTCTGAACGAGCGGCGTCATTCACAGCACGAATCTATCATAAATCACGTTTTTTGTTTACAATAACCAAGCTTGTTTATCTAGCAACCCGTAACATAAACCACATAATGATACCTCGAGTATTATAAACACAAGTATTGGGTATCATGTTTCAAGTGGCCGGCGCCGGGTTTGGCGCCAAAACAGCTCAGCAAGTGGCTTCTGCGGGTGCGTATCAGAGGCATATGAACTGTATGCTGATTTAAACGTATTGTGCAACGTCGCAGATATATATAGGAGTTTCCAGCTGGCACACGAATAGTTAGTCACGGCACTGAAAGTAGTCTAACGCAGTGGTACACTTATATTTAGTTGACGGTAACTTCGTCACACTTACCTACTGACACTAAGGCTGAGTTCTGTAGAGCTTATTAAGACTACTTGCGTCAAACTTAGCTGAATTTAAGCTTAGCGCAATCTTTGATTACGTTAGTGATTACGTTACGCTAGTGAAGTTACTGGAAAAATGAGACTTAACATCCTATGTCTCAAGGTTACGAGCGCAATTGTAGTGCCGCTCAGAGTTATTAGGTTTTTCAAGAATTCTGAGCGGCACTACAATGGGCAGGGCGTTTCAATTACAATCAGCTGAGCAGCTCATCTCTTATTTTCATAAAAAAAAAACATTTTTATTATCAATTGACATATTACATTATACTGAGCTTTAGCTAAGACAGCGTTGAAAAGCCAAGTTTGCGTTTTATCACACTCAGCAAAGTTTTAGGTGAGTAAAGTCTGTGCAAAGTCTAAATTAGCTCTATGCACTCAGTACGTTTAGCAAAGGTAGTCTATTGTTAATGTTATTACACCATTATTTATTAGTTATATCATTTGTTGTAAAAGAAATGATATCAAGTGAACAAATACAGTATTTTATATGTTAGTGTATATGCTAGCCAATATACCTAATTGCCATTAACATCTCTTGATGTATTCCTATGAACAAATTACTTAATATTATTGTACCCAGTGTAGTTATGTTGTGTTCAAATGTTTTGGGCACTTGTCAATGTACAAAGAATTGATTGAACGCAAGCGATAAATTAAGAAAGTAATGGATACAATGGTATCCTAATTATAATTTAAGCTTGGGCTCGGTTTGAACAGGCCTTGGTCGAATTTACCACTGGACACGAAACCCTAGAAGAAGAACCCAATAGAATCATGAATGACCTTTTTCCGCGGGTTGAGGAGGTAAAATTACCTATTACATCTTAAGGTATGTATAGGTAGGTACTTTTGAAATGACTTATTATAATATTTTATCTACACCCATGCTTTAAATCCTCTATTAAAGATTCTGAAACAGTTAGCTTATTGCCAACATTAGAACACCCAATGTTCTAATAACCATTACATCATCCAAAAGAGCGTTGTAATGTTGTACTGAATTTCATAACAACACTCCTGTGTTTTTTTTTATCCCTTCATGCGCAAAGAGTTTCAACATACAGCCACATTCTTATTGCTCGATGCGTGATATTTGTATGAATTTCAAAAAAAGAACATTTTCGTTTACGCGCGCTCCAACCATTCCCGCCATTTTTCTTCGATATTTTTATTGTTTTGTTTACAAAAAAATAGCGATTCATTTTAAACGCTGCAAAAGAACATTATATTCGAGTGAATTCTAATTAGTGCACTATACAAAATGTAAATTACTACTAAAATAAATAATTGTTTCATTAATACTTAGTTTATTTGTATATAATCAGTAATGAATGATATTAGGTTACTACTACGACTGGTGTTTAATGTTAGCAGTAAGCTAACTGTTCCAGAATCTTTTAGAGGATTCATATTCTGGGTGTAGATAAAGTCTTGTATGCAACTGTTGATAAGTAGGTATTAAAACACTCGTGTGATAAATCCACATTCGTGTTTTAATTACACAACAGTTGCATAAATAACTATTGTATGTATACCAAATTTTATTTATTTTAAGAAAAGGAACTACTATTGTACGTTGAAATTGTACTTATACGTGTAAAGACACATGTTTTGAGTCATCGTTATTATTTCTACAAAACAAAACAGCGCTTTTGCCCATTTTTGACATAGCATTACACTTCGAGATCTCGCGCAAGACGGCATATCACTTGCTGAGGCTATCAGGCTCAGTAAGTGACTCGAGTGGTAAAGACTAAAGACGAACACGGTCCACGTTACGCATCCAGTGGTAAGTTCGTCCAAGAAACAGACTGAAGCTGTGAATCTGTGAACTGTTTTTTTTTCACTAATTTTATTTTTGTACTGTAACAGGTAACTAGTACTTGCTGGGTAAGTACTTAAATATACTTAAAAATCTTAATAATGATGCTTGGCATTATGCAATGTGAATTTTTATTTTATTATTTAAAAAAATATGTTATATTTGTGCCTGTCATGGCGGATCGTATATATTCCTAGTATAATTAAATTATAGATGTATTATAGGTCTGTATTTCAGTATTGCGTTGATTCTAAATCGTATTTATACCAAAGGACTCGGTTGAGGCTGAGAGATAAAATTATAAATTTAAATTATAACTGGGCCTAGGTATTGCACATAGTTGAGTAATTGTATCAAAATGCCTGAATAACTTAAAACCAAACACATCTTAAAAACAAAATTAGATTATCATTAAATTCTACATTTAAGACTCTCAAAACCTAATATTATGCCTATTAAGGGATACCATTCAAAGAATAAGCTATACCCTTCACTTCAATAACAGGTTGAAGAGATAGCAAGTGTGCAAATCCTGCTTTAGGACGGTTTTTAACCTTCAAATAACATTTTTTCAATATGTAACAATGTTAATCAATTAAGTGAACAATTAAATATAAATAAACCTCGTAATGAGAAGTTTTTCTACTTTAAGTAAATGATTTTTAAGGTAGGCCTTTAATTCATTCGTTTTTACCTAGGTCCAAAAATGCTGTTTAGAAAATTTTACCGATGTATATTATAAAGTACAATAATCATTTATCTATGCAATGAAGTGATTATATTATGATATTTGTTTGTGATATAATATTGTGATTATCTCTTATATTTAACGTTTTATAAATATACCACTTATTTACTTGTACTTACGCATATTTTATCGTAATAGAGCCAGTTTTTTACATTTTCTGGGTTGAAGAGTACTTGAACATAATACGAAATGCTATTTATTAAATAAATTCCCTAATCTTTAAGATAAGTTACAGTACTTGTATTGTAAACTATTGTATGTTTTCTTTGTTGAATTTTATTATTCATGTAAATTGTACTTTATTCATGCTTAAAATATATATAAATTATTATATAAATATAAGAAAAGTGTTCGTTTGCAATGTATGTAAGTAGAAATACAAAATTTAAATAAAGCTTTCGCATATATGACCATTCTTATTATTTACCATCCCTCCTGCATTAATATTTTTTTCATATTTGTGAACCAACATCACGTGTTACTCTGGTATATGTGTGCCTTGCACACTTTTGACATATTTCTGCTATTTAACATTTTATCTGTTTTTGAGTATATTAATAATTAAAGGTGATGAAATTATTTGTCTGTGCTCGGTACCATGACACACTACTTTATTTCTTTTTATGCTAAATATACGAGCCTAAAAATTTCCGGCTCGAAGGACCAAGATATTTTCAAGTTGTAAATAGATTTTGGTAAACTCTTTCAGTAAATCAATTTGGTGTTTTGTTTGTACTTTATCAATTTATTAGTTATAACCTTTGCAATATTGACTTAAGTGGTTTTTAAGCCTTAAGATATCTCGTCTTTCAAACACTAGCTAATAGACTATCCTAAATAGATTTCAGACATTTACCCCCTTATTCATTATAGTCTGCTAACTTAAAGCAATGCTAATTCTCACTCTGTCTTCTTCTATTGATCTAAGTCAGAATGAGAAAAAACATTCCTTAGCGGACCATTATGAAGGGGGTTAAAATATACCACAGAAAAAAGAGGTATGAGTGTTTTGAATTCCGGTTTAAATGTAATTAAATTGAGACTTGCCTTAATAGACTTATTCATCCATTTACCGAATGGATAATGGACGCTTCCAATAGGAAGAATCCGAATACGGATTCCTCGATTACGATGAAGTAAGTCGATGAGATAAACATGAGGAATTAAATTTCCTCATTAATATAAGAAACTAAGAAAAAGGAAAAGAAGTATAATTTTTTATTTTTAAATCATAGAATACAAAACTTAATATAGATAGAATTCTTACATATCAATAACTTAATTATTGGTGAATCAATACATATAATTTGTTCGTATAACTTCACATTTAGTCACTATATTCATATAAACATTTTTTATCATCTATTTAAACGTTTAAGTAAGTACTTATTTCTGATATTTTTTTTAAATAAAAGGAGGCAAGCGGGCAAGAGCCTCACATAATGGATCATGGGGGACGGCCACACCAGGGGTCAAGAAATGCTTTGCTGGCCTTTAAGTTGGAGTTTGCTCTAAAGTCTTGTTTGAAAGTTCCTAAGTCGTATCGCTTATATAAAACTGCATTATATCGCATAATTTAGATAAAAGTATGATAAAATGGTCTACGTGTCGGTGTGCGCGCGCATCGTACAAGTTCACTTTGTAATACATTATCTGTGTTGATTTCATTAAAAAAATATTGATTTACAGGTCCAAAACCAAATAATCGAAAACGTTTGTATGGAAAAATTGCTGCTAATGATTCCTAATAATAAAAAAAAAACAATAAAAATTGTCTTAAATTAATTTCTTAAACATGTCATGTCAATGCCGTCATGGATAGTAATAACAAACTACATTTAAGTTTTATATTATTTTTGTCTTTGTTTTGCTGTATTTGCCCTTATAAGTACTCTATCTTAATATATATAAATTACGTGACACGTTGTTTGTCCGCAATGGACTCCTAAACTAATGAACGGATTTTAATGGGGATTACTTCAAGGAGTGCAGTTTGGTCCAACTTGAGAGATAGCATAGTTTTTATTTCGATTTGGGACCCATAATTATTTTTATTTTCAATATTTGTTTTGTATGGAACACCCCCGTCCACAATCTCTTGCAACACTAGAGGAATCACAGGAGCGTTGCCGGCCTTTAAGGAAGGTGTTCGCGCTTTTTTTGAAGGTACCCATGTCGTATCGTCCAGCAAACGACAATTCGAGCTGCTCTGCGTTGCACGTGGTCAAATGGATCGAGCTGATACTAGGGTGCGCCACACTAGAGATACATACATACATACAGTAATACTCCATGTGTGGCCGCACCTGCGCTTTGTACAGCGCTAGAATGTGGGCCGGCTTGAAGTATTGCCGTGCTCTATTAATGACGCCCAGTTCTCTCCAGTCTATGAAACCAATTTGGCTTTGCCCTCCAGATGGCCACGAAATTGGCAATCGCTCGAGATTTCGAGACCCAGTATTCCGATACTAGGCGAGGCTTTAAGGGAAGTGTTGTCGAAGAGCGGTGATACGACAAATGGGGTTTTTTTAGTGGTAAACGCGCAAACTTGAGTCTTCTGGGGGTTAAATTGGACAAGGTTCAATTTACCCCATTCCGCGACCTTCTCAAGAGAGGACTCGATAGAAGACACAAGTTTCTACCGACACTGGACGACCGGTGCCGTACATGATCAAAGGCTTTCGCTATATCCAGGCTAACTGCCAGGCCTTCCCCCTTGCTTTCAATAGCCGCAGCCCATCTATGTGTTAGGTATACCAGAAGATCACCTGCCGACCGACCATGGCGAAAGCCGTATTGTCGGTCGTTGATCAACTGGTGACCCTCTAGGTATACCAAGAGGTTTGATAGCTTCGCTGCGAAACAATTTCATTAAAACAACAGGGAACATTTCTTACGAAATAATTCTGGATGTAATGAAATATTATTGGTGAATTCCTATAAAACATTTTTTTTATTATCTACAGAACAACGTCTCTCTGGGCAGCTAGTTATAATATATATATTAAATAATAATTAGAAAACACTACTATTTTTATATAATATTTTTTTTATTCAATAGTTATAGTTTGTTTGATCATTATTATATCATATTCATAATGTTACCTACACTTTAATAATAATGATAAATAATATTAATTTTATCTTAATTTTAAAGTCAGCATTTGGTTGACTGTACGGTCAACAGCATGTCGACTGTACATCACGTTTCGCGTATCAGCGTTTACGTCGCCTCGCGTTATTTCCTAAGTAATATTGTAACCAGTTCGCGACAAGCCGCCGATCGATTCGCGTGCTCATTACCATACCAACATTTTACCATTTTACCATATAGCATAAGTTAAGGTTTCAATATACCATTTGAGCCTAACTTGTGTTTTACTCTGTACGGAACCAAACCACCGTACATTGTGGTCCTTCGGCCTTTTGTTAACCAGTGACAAATTTTTTTTTTAACCATTCCAAGGACATTGTGGTCCTTCGGCCTTTTGTTAACCAGTGACAAATTTTTTTTTTTAACCATTCCAAGGACATTGTGGTCCTTCGGCCTTTTGTTAACCAGTGACAAATTTTTTTTTTTTTAACCATTCCAAGGACATTGTGGTCCTTCGGCCTTTTGTTAACCAGTGACCAGAATTTTTTTTAACCATTCCAAGGACATTGTGGTCCTTCGGCCTTTTGTTAACCAGTGACCAGAATTTTTTTAACCATTTCGAGGACACAAAAACATTGTGATCCATCGTTCTATTAACCAGTACCATTAGTTAACCATTTTAACCAAAATTCGTCGCGTGTGTAGTGAACCAAATTAGTGTTGACCAAAGTGCTTGTGTGTGGAGTGTAACCAGTTCACCAGATCGGCGATACTACCAGCGACTACCAACGGGGAGACTGCTGAGGACACACCAGGTCACCACGTACCAGTCTTCAAGTAAGATCTTTCCTTTTTATCACTCACCACTCTTTACCACTCTCTTTTGACCCGTAACCATGGAGGCTCTATTAACCACCCAAAACCAGATTATGTCCGCGATTAACACGCAGTGTGTTAATTTCAAGAAGGACGGGCCAGAACGAAAGACACCCGCCTATATTGAAAAACGTCTCAACGCTTTAGACTCGTACTGGAGTGAATTCCAGACCAACCATACTAGGCTTTGTGCTGAGTTTGAAGACCCTAACCATCGCTACTTCGCGGAAAACCATTACCAGCGGACGAAAGATTTTTACCAGGAAGTTAGGAATATGATTTCTAATTACGTAACCAGCGATCCCAGCAAACCATTACTGAGACCTGCTACACCATTATCGCAGGGCTCAGATAGGCGCGATATTTTCTCTCCCGCTCAGGAGGGTCCCTCTTTTAGCTTCCCTGCACCAAAGCTATCGAACCAGGGCAACTCCAGTAGGGTCGAAGAAATGCTGCGAAAGCAGAAGAGCAACTTCAAGGCGCTATCCCGTACCATAGAGGCTGTCGACCTTGAAAGCTGCTCCGATCGCTGGGAGTTCGAAGATATTTTACGAACTATCCAATCAAGATGGTCGGTCATCGATTCTCTTCACTGGGACATCGACAGCGAAGGGCTGCTCGACAACGAAGAGTATGAGACAGCATTCGCTGAGATGGAGAAGAAATACAACACCATGAAGAAGGCAGTGAACAGACAGATGTGGTCGTCATCTTACAGGGAACGTTCAACCCCACAAATGGACATTCCCACCTTCAGCGGAAACTACCAAGATTGGATATGTTTTAAAGATTTATTCTCCGAAACAATTCACCATAATAAATCTTTACCAAATGCGCAGAAAATGCAATTCTTGAAAAGTAAGCTCCGTGGCGAGGCTGAAAAATTAGTTCACCATTTACGCATCAATTCTGAAAACTACGAAGTATGCTGGGACATATTAAACCAACGTTACCATAATACTAGGTTAATATTTAATTCTCACATACAATTGTTACTAACCATGCCTACGATTCAACATCAATCTGCAGCGGTCATCAAAAAGTTACATGACACCACCAACGAGTGTCTTAACTCTATAAAAGCAATGGGCATCGACATTTCCAACTGGGACCCATTGATCGTCTATATTTTGTGCCAAAAGTTAGATACTGAAACCCATAATGATTACATTGTGTCGCTTAAGAATCCAAAAGAATTGCCTACTTTGTTAGATTTTTTGAAATTTTTAGAAATTAAATTTACTTCGTTAGAAAGCTCTCGTCGTAAGCAGGACTTCAACAAATCAAATTCATCCCAGGTACACCAAAACCAATACCAAAAACCATGGGCTGAAAAGCATACCAATAACCATTTACATAATTTTATGAACAGAAATTTTAAACCAAGACCAGCTGTAATAAACCACGTCAATACGAAACCAGTACATATTGCGCCACAACGGAAATGCATACTCTGTAAAACGTGTTGCCATGAATTGTTTAAATGCAAACAATTTCTAGAATCCGCACCGCTGAATCGACTTAAGGTCATTGAATCCAACAAATTATGTAAAAACTGTTTAATTAACCATTATGACAAGGAATGTTCTTCGGAAAAAACTTGCCGTTTTTGTAACCAGCAGCATAATACTCTTCTGCATAATGCTCTTGTCACTTTTGCACCATCTACTTCTAGAAATACCGAGATCGAAAATTCTCCTAGAAAATCCAATATATGCGTTACCAATGCCCCACAAGAAACCATGCCCAAATTATTAGCAACAGCTAAAGTTAATATTATGTCTATGGATGGCTGTCACCATACCATGCGAGCCCTCATAGACCCGTGCGCGGAGTCATCTCTCATTACAGAGAATGCCGCTCAACTTTTAGGCCTACCCAGGATTAAGCGCCACTGTGTGGTGGTCGGAGTAGGCGCAAAAGCCAACAATAGTAAGGGAGTCGCACAGCTTTCAGTGTCATCTCTTCATAATAATTTCACATTTAAAACGGAAGCCTATGTGATGAAGCATGTCGTCGGGAATTTACCACACGAAACATTAGAAAAACCAGCTTGGCCGTATTTACAAAATTTACCACTCGCAGATCCAGAGTTTTATAAAAGTAGACCAATAGATTTAATTTTAAGCGTTGAAGTTTACGAATTAATTATTTTACCAGGTTTAATTCGTAATGGCACATCACTACCAATCGCGCAAAATACCAAGCTCGGTTGGATTCTTAGTGGTACCATAAAACCAAACCAAACATATTGCAACGTCGTCATGGTCGACTTGCAGGATATACAGCGGTTCTGGGAGATTGAAGATATCTCAGACAACTCTGTAAATATTACGGATGAAGATAACCATTGCCTTCATCATTATCAACAGCATACTACGCGCAAACCAGACGGACGTTATGTTGTACGGTTACCATTAAAACCAGAGATTACCGAAAAATTGGGTGAGTCTAAAACCAAAGCCGTAGCCCAATTTCGGCAATTAGAACGCAGATTTTGTAAAAATAAAATTATCGAACAGAACTACAAACAATTTATCCATGAATATATTAATTTAAACCATATGAAGAAATGTAATAGTAATCCGATACTTCAGTGCTATTTACCTCACCATTGTGTAATCAGAACGGATTCCACGACGACTGCCACGCGAGTTGTTTTTAATGCCTCAGCGAAAACTTCGACTGGACTTTCGTTGAATGACCTTATGTACTCTGGACCAAATTTACAAGAGGATTTGTTTACTCTCATATTAAAGTGGAGGCAGTACCAAATAGCCTTCACAGCCGATATAGAGAAGATGTTCAGATTTATAGATGTCCATGATGATGACCAGCCGCTCCAGAAGATCGTGTGGAGGGACTCTGAAAAGCAACCATTAGAAGAATACCAACTTACCACTGTCACATACGGCACCAAGGCCGCACCATTCCTAGCCATGATGACATTGAAACGTCTGGCTAAGGATGAAGGTCACCGTTACCCAGAAGCAGCAGAAGTTCTGGCTACCAGGCTCTACATGGATGACCTCCTCCATGGACATCATGACCTCCAGTCTGCAAGGAGGCTGATTTCCGACCTCATAAATCTCCTTAAGTTAGGTGGATTCAATCTAAGGAAGTGGTCGTCAAATCAACCAGATGTACTACCAGATAACCAGTTACCATGCGAAGACCAAGCATATGTTTTTAAATACCAGGAATCAACCAAGGCATTAGGACTTAAGTGGCATCCCGACGAAGATTATTTCACTTTTCAATTGAATTCCGAACCAGTCAGTAAACTCACCAAAAGAAGTTTACTCTCGAATATATCGAAGATATTTGATCCGCTTGGATGGCTTTCACCAGTTACCACCAAGTTGAAACTACTCTTCCAGGAAGTATGGCTCTTAAATCTTCTGTGGGACGACGAATTACCAGCTGACATCAACACAAAATGGAAAACCATAGAGGCTGACATCACGAAAATTAGCCATATTACCATACCAAGGTGGTTGCAGTCTTCTAAGAACGACACCATTGAATTACATGGGTTTTGTGATTCATCACAAAATGCCTACGCTTGTGTTGTATACTGCAGAGTCAACAATATTACCAGCAACCAGTCTTCTGTAGTATTAGTAGCTTCGAAGTCTCGTCTCGTACCTGTAAAGAAAAATGTATCGTTACCTAGATTAGAGTTATGTGCAGCGGTTCTACTTACCAAGGTCATGAAGATCACCTGTAAATGCCTATCAGATTACAACATCAAAATCTACGGTTGGTCTGATTCGACAGCTGTGTTAGGCTGGCTCAACGGCGACCCATGTAAATGGAAACCATTCGTCGCGAATAGGGTGAAGCAGGTCATTGACATTATACCATCGAGTAGCTGGCATTATGTGTCAACAAGGGACAACCCAGCTGACTGCGCAAGTAGAGGCATTACCACAGAACAGCTGATTAACCATTCCATGTGGTGGATAGGTCCCCACTGGCTAAGATCGTTTGAAGAGTCCAAATTAACCAATAAATTATATACAACCTGCGAAGAGCTTAAAAAACCATTATTAAATATAAATGTAAACACAATTAAATATCAAAACAAGGTTATAGATAGTATAATTAGCAGATACAGCGATTTTACGCGAGCTTCAAGAGTGCTTGCGTGGGTGTTACGTTTTACACCTAAGTCATTTAATACTAATAAAACAAACTACTTAACTATATTAGAAATAAGAAAAGCTAAAAACTTAATTATAAGGCATATACAACAAGTAGAATTTTTAGAAGATATACAATATATTAAAAACCATAACCAACCTAACCCTAAGAGTAAATTATTAAAATTGAAACCATTTATTGATAACCAGGGGCTCTTGAGGGTTGGGGGGCGATTGACCAACGCCAAAATAGAAGATAGTATGAAACATCCGTGTATTTTACCACATAACCATTTGCTTACTGACATGATTATTGACCACGCGCATAAGATGACCTTTCATGGGGGTCCCCGGTTAACACTTGCTTGGCTGCGTCAAGAATATTGGATCCTGGGAGGAAACAATGCTGTAAAGAAGAGGCTACGGAGATGTGTGCTATGTAGAAGGCACGACCCCCTGAAACACGACCAGTTGATGGGAGACTTACCACCTGCAAGAATCAACAGGACCCGCCCCTTTTACCATTTGGGGGTTGATTTTACTGGTTTTGTTGACGTCAAGTCTGCGAAGGGTAGATCAGTGAGATGTACCAAAGGATATGTCGCCGTCTTCGTGTGTATGGCGACCAAGGCTGTACATTTGGAGTTGGTCTCTGATCTCACCGCCTCAGCATTTTTGGCAGCCCTCAGAAGACTTGCGGCCAGGAGAGGATCGCCCGGTCACATTTACAGTGACAACGGGACGAACTTTATAAAAGCAAATAGAGTTTTGCAAGAGGAGATTGTTAACTTGAAAACCATATTGAATGCCCAGTTTTATGCAGAAATAGCTGAAATGTCGATAGAATGGCACTTCAACGCACCATCTTGGCCAAGCGCAGGCGGTCTCTGGGAGGCTGCAGTGAAGAGCTTGAAATACCACCTGAAGCGAGTAATAGGAGAACAAAAACTCACCTACGAGGAGTTCTCTACTCTTCTAGCTCAGCTAGAAGGATGCCTTAACTCCAGACCTCTGTGCCCGCTGAGTGAAGACGTCGAAGACTTAGATTGTTTGACCCCTTCTCATTTTCTGTCCAGTGGACCAACATTGACCATTGTTGAGTCAGAACACGACTTACGAACCAGATGGCAGTTAGTGCAGAAGATTTACCAAGATGTGTGGAAGAGATGGAGAGCGGAGTACCTCACACAGTTGAACGCTAGGTCCAAGTGGCGACGTTCACAACCAAATTTAAATGTTGGCGGCATTGTAATTATACACGATGCTAACCTGCCACCGGGTAAATGGGCTCTCGGTCGAATCGTGCAGCTACATCCGGGGCAAGATGGGCTAGTTCGAGTAGTCTCTGTTAAAACCAAAAATGGCATTATGAAGCGACCAGTAGTCAAACTATCTCTTTTACCTATTAACCACTCCAACGACGAAGACAGTAACCAAATTCATGAAACCACTGACCATAACCAGCCGAAACACCAGTCGAACGACGATTTACCAAAACCAAAGCGACGAGCTAGAAGAGGAATTGTTAATTTATTTACCATGGCACTTATGTTGTTTACCTTTTTATTTTCACCAGCCACGTGTGCATACAACGCTATAAACTTCAACGACAGTCAAAGTTTATATTTAGATAAAATATCAACCATGCGACTAGTTCAGGACGAATGGAAACTAGTTGTATACTACGATTTAAAACCATATTGGCAAGGCAGTAAATTGTTATCCAAATATATTGATCATATGGAATATATTTGCAAGGAATCGTCAGTCAGAAACCATTGTGAATCTATTTTAATACAATTACAGCACAGTTATACAGAGTTATCGCATTACAATAACATTCTGTCGACGCAGCAGTTCCCACGCGGGCACGCGCGGCGCAGGCGCGGCCTTATCAACGCTGTGGGTAATGTTGCACACGCGCTGTTCGGTGTACTCGATGACCAATTCGCTAAGCAGTATATTCAGGACATCGATTTAATTAGGGAAAACCAAAACCATCTTGCTGCTCTATGGAAAAACCAGACTTCCGTAATAGAAGCAGAATATAATGTATTGAAGAGGATGCAAGGCTCAATTGACAAACAATATAAAATATTTACTCATTACCTTAACCAGTTAAAGAACGCTACCAATGATGTCAAGAGTCAATTGAAAGACGTGGAAAACAATAATGAATTTTTATTATGCGCTATGGCAGCTAACAGCTTGGAGTCGAATTTGAAGAATGTGCAGGATGTTCTTTTAGATACTGTTTCGGAGGTGTACTTTGGGAAGTTCAACATACATCTTTTGAAACCCGACCAGCTTCTAGAAGAATTAAATATTATTTCCGGAAGATTGTCCAACGATTTAAGTTTACCAATAGAGAACACGCATACAGAATTAACCAAAATGTACCATTTACTCAAGGTCAGAGCGAAAATGCTAAATGACTATTTTATTTTTGAAATTAGAATACCATTAGTGAGTAGAGACCATTACCAAGTATATAAAATTTATCCTGTACCAAGACGGAACGGCAAAACCATGGTCACCCTAGTTCCAGTTTCGGATTACATTGCGATCAACTTACGAAGAGACTCATTTATGACCATATCACACTTAGAATTAAAGAATTGTCTTCATTTAGATACTGAGACACAACTTTGTCCTTTGGAAAAACCAATTTCTCATATGAGTCATGATGACGTCATGTGCTCCAAAGACCAGGAGACGAAGCAGTGCAGAACCAAAACTGCCAAATGTCTAGATTGGTGGTCTCAGCTAAGCGAGGTCAATACATACTTTTTCTTTTGCTGCGACTCGTATCCAGTACGTATCATCTGTGGAGAGCAAATGTTTTCCAATCATCTTAATAATAGCGGCATTATTAGGTTGGGTCCAGATTGTGTTCTGAAAGGACAAGACATTACCATTTATGCTCGGAGGCTTCAGAACAATACATTAACCATACAGACGGATATACCAGCTATAGACATTCACCCCATCAACCACATCTTTAACCAGAATAAGACGTTCGTGTCGCTGATTTCGGAGCCAGCATCAGTGATGGGTGGTTACGATCAGGAGCTAGATGATATAGGCGCAAAAATAAAACAAATGAATTCAGAGAGTGGTCTAAAGGGTGGTATATCTTATCACGACGTTCACCACTACGTCGCGATATACGTGGTGGCGGGTGTGCTGGTGGCCGGGGCCGCCGCGTACGCCGTGCGGCGGTGGTGCCCGCGCCGCAGCCGACGCCAGGACTCCAGCGCGCCGCCCGCGCCGGCAGCCGCTGGCGCAGGGCCAGCCGCGTCGCACCCGCCGCGCCCTGAGCCGCGGGGTCTGACGAACGCAGCGTTTGTGTATAGTGTTAGTGACCAGTGTGTAAGTGTAGTTAACCACGGGCAATCTAGTGCTAGTAAAAATAGTGATAAGTGTAGTGATGAAGTGAAAGACCAATCCACTTCTCCTGTAGTGCATAGGCATAATTTTAGTGATTACTGTGGCTAGAGACATTAAGGTTACCATTAGATAATGCAAATTTGTTTATCACCTTGTCTCACGTCACTCGCTAACCATAACCATTTCTTTTTTGTACCATCTTCACCACCACTCTTTCTTCTCTCGCGGTGGCAGCATGTACGGTCAACAGCATGTCGACTGTACATCACGTTTCGCGTATCAGCGTTTACGTCGCCTCGCGTTATTTCCTAAGTAATATTGTAACCAGTTCGCGACAAGCCGCCGATCGATTCGCGTGCTCATTACCATACCAACATTTTACCATTTTACCATATAGCATAAGTTAAGGTTTCAATATACCATTTGAGCCTAACTTGTGTTTTACTCTGTACGGAACCAAACCACCGTACATTGACATTATGTTATTAATTATAATATTGTGATCGCTACTATATGTAAGTAGACTTTCAAATAAATTAAATATAATTACAAGTTATAGTTCTTCAGATAATAAGACTTCTGTGGTAAAATTTTTATTAAGATTTAAGAATATCTAAAATTCCTTACACAGTCCACCATAAGTTGAAAACTAAGTATGATTTTATATATTTTTTATTATTATTTAATAACAACTGTTAGCACTATCTAGACTCAGGGGGAGCGCCAGTTGATCAATGACAGACAGCATTGGTTTTGAACCAACTTAACGCATTGCTCACTATTGTGGATTGCTGATACACGGAACAAACATAAACTTGTTATGCCTCGGTTACGTCGAGTTAGTAAGTCTTTTGGTTGGGCGACGTATATGTTTTTTCAACTTGATCACAGAAAATGTACAATACAAATTGTTTCGAAATTCAAGAGAATTGTTAAAAGACGTTTACTTATGTGGTGAAGGTAAATATAACGTAAATAACAATCGGCCCCTAGTTATTAAATAATAATTTATATTGTGACGAAAATTTATAAAAGAAAAAGCCTGCTGAGTTTCTTTATTCTTCATTCTTCTGACGTCTGAGGCATAAATGTTGGGTGGGGTGAATAATGGGTGTTAGTCTTTCACGTTATAGACGTTATTTTAAATCTTATTTTGAATAAAAATATTTGAATTAAGTAGGTGATTCAGTCTATGAACGGCTTCATCGCTAATAATGTTAGTATGTTAAGTAGTTTCGACCCCGCTTCATTAACCACTGCATACATCACGGGGAGGGGAGCACCCAGAAGAGTTCAGGTTCAATAATACCAGCAGTCGATTTCACCATCGGACATTACGTCAAAATCCGTAGTTCCGCTCGCATCATGTTTATGTCCAGCATATAAGAACCGCGCTTTCACAAGAAACCCCACTACGCGCGCGCTAAAAGATAAAGCTGATCCAATAAGACTTGGTCGTCGATACTAAAGCCGCCTTATGTGCCATTTTTGTAGTCGTGTCAAATGGAAGAATCTAGTAGTGGGGAGCGAACATCAGAAGAAAGAGTTCTCCATCCGAATTTCTTATATAATTGCAGGCGGTGGTTTTAAAAGATGCGGTGTCTACATCTGTCTATAATAACACATTAATTACTTATTATTATATTATAGAGATGTTGTTTCGGCGTTGTTCCGGTGTTTGGTGAACTGCAGGAAGATCTGTTCAAGCGTGGTCTGTAGGATGCTGTAGTCCTCAACGGGCAGCTCCAATTTTGCTCTCTCCATGATGCCGAACATTCTGGACCAAGCCACAGTTCGGTCCGGCAAGTAATATGTCAGCACACCACTGTACTGCTCCCTGGCAAAAGAAAAGTACTTCAATTTTTATTTTAGAGATGACGTTTACATAACTTTCAAAGTTTTTATAAGGACAACCAATTGATATAGGTAACATTACCTATATAAAGAAAAATAAAACCAAAAGACACAAATTTAAGTCATCAATCAAAAGTTGCATTAAAATATAAAAATTAATTTTCTTTGTTTTTCAATGTTTTTTTTTTCAACTCTTTAGCCTTAATCTTGACATAGGTGAGAACCTAAACCTTGGAAAACCTAAATAACACAACAACTACGGTTCCAGGATTCGATAATTTGACGAATATTTATAGAACTTTTCAGTTTATATAAAGCAATCCACGATATAACTAAATATTATTGTAATACAAATTTGCATTTCGTAGTATTATTTTCGCCTGAATGAAGTTACTCCAGTCGTGTAGTTTTAAGCCATTTTTTGTATTTGTGGCATCTTCAATAATATTATAGTTGCGTCGAATGTTCGCCAAAATGCGACAGAGACCCGCGTAGAGTTGGAACCCTATGGAGTTGTTAACAAAACATGTTTTTCTTGATACTACCACTACACTATTCGACAGAATTCTAGAATGGTCCCTACCGGTACTTATGGGCTGCGCATTATTCATACATTCATTCGGTGTGGTGGATGCCAATACTATATATATATATACTACAAGCGATACTACGGTCTTATTGATGATGTATTACCGTTATTGGTACAGATGACGCGCGAGTTGAGTGCAGAGTTTAGAAATGCGATAGTGCTGTGACCTAATTATGTCGTGTATCGATAAATTTAATGCTTCAAGTTTACCATTTAACACTAAGACAAAAAGATGAATGATGATTTTCTGCCTTTTAGTACACATGTCTAAAACATTATTCACCATTTCTCGTTCTTGGCGATGAAAAAAATCTCATATTTTTGGAACGGAACCTGATGGACTCGGATCAGTCATTATTAATATAAAAAAAATAACATCGGATCTCAACTTTAGTATTAACGCGTTAGCAAGCGAGCGGGAGGGAGATACTCCCGCTCTTTACCTCAGTCCCCGATTACATTCAACTCGCGCGATATCTGTGCGTATGTAGGAGTATTGTATCACGCGTTAGCAAGCGAGCGGGAGGAAGATACTCCCGCTCTTTACCTCAGTCCCCGATTACATTCAACTCGCGCGATATCTGTGCGTATGTAGGAGTATTATATCACGCGTTAGCAAGCGAGCGGGAGGGAGATACTCCCGCTCTTTACCTCAGTCCCCGATTACATTCAACTCGCGCGATATCTGTGCGTATATAGGAGTATTGTATCACGCGTTAGCAAGTGAGCGGGAGGAAGATACTCCCGCTCTTTACCTCAGTCCCCGATTACATTCAACTCGCGCGATATCTGTGCGTATGTAGGAGTATTATATCACGCGTTAGCAAGCGAGCGGGAGGGAGATACTCCCGCTCTTTACCTCAGTCCCCAATTACATTCAACTCGCGCGATATCTGTGCGTATGTAGGAGTATTGTATCACGCGTTAGCAAGCGAGCGGGAGGAAGATACTCCCGCTCTTTACCTCAGTCCCCGATTACATTCAACTTGCGCGATATCTGTGCGTATGTAGGAGTATTATATCACGCGTTAGCAAGCGAGCGGGAGGAAGATACTCCCGCTCTTTACCTCAGTCCCCGATTACATTCAACTCGCGCGATATCTGTGCGTATGTAGGAGTATTATATCACGCGTAAGCAAGCGAGCGGGAGGGAGATACTCCCGCTCTTTACCTCAGTCCCCGATTACATTCAACTCGCGCGATATCTGTGCGTATGTAGGAGTATTATATCACGCGTTAGCAAGCGAGCGGGAGGAAGATACTCCCGCTCTTTACCTCAGTCCCCGATAACATTCAACTCGCGCGATATCTGTGCGTATGTAGGAGTATTATATCACTAAAGCGAAGAATAATAAACTAATCGCGGAAGTATATCGGTGCATTTCGAACCCTGTAGTCTTGACATGTAACATTATTTGCTTAGGGCTTCCAAAATAATTCAAAATGAATATCACATACGTATCATATACCTTGACAAACGAACGAATCGCAGTTTTTTTTAATTCATGTAAGCAATGTCAATTTGTTTATTATCTTCGAGCTTCACGATTTTAAAATGAATTTGATATACTTACATCAACCGGGGACCGTTAAAGTGGGTGTTGACATAATCCTTGATAGATTCAATACTACTTTTGTTCGTGGCATCCTGTTGCTCAAGTTCATTTAATTTTGCTTTAATTGTTAAAGTAAAACCTGAAACAAAAAAGTTAAGTGAGACTGGGAGAAAGTTATTGTTTTAGTTTGTAACCATGTTACGATGTTGTATGAAAAAAAAGCTCGTTGACTTTGTTGCGCCCATTCTTCTCGGGTCTGAGGCATTCTTTTGGAATTGATTGTAGTTTTTGACTTTCAATAAGTAATTTTTTAACAATTTTTGAAACCAATATTTGATTTTGATTTTGTATCTATAAGACATAACAATTGGTCATAATTAAAAGCTCAAGCTCATTTCAAAAAGTTAGTTACATAATCAATGATATACATCCCTACTAATATTATAAATGTGAATGTAAGTTTGTTTGTTACGCTTTCACGCCTAAATCACTGAACCGGTTTTAATGAAATTGAGTACAGAGGTAGACGAATAGCTTAGGAAAGGATATAGGCTAACTTTTATCGCAAATAAAAGGGGGGTTGAAATAAGGGTGGAAGTTTGCAAACCATGAAACTTTGTATTCAGGCACTTGATAAGAAATAAATAAATATTTGTTCTAGCGTTTTTAAAATTTAGACCTGTGTGGGGATGAACAAGGGGATCATAGTTCTATAGTAAGTAGCTTATAAAAATATACTAACCATAGCAGTTTGTATGTGTATTATTTGCAAAGCGAGTATACTTATAAAAAAAATAAAAAAATGCTGCCCAAAGTAATTATTGCACATGGACGAAGTTGCGGGTAAACATCGTAACGTTAAATAATGTTAAAGAACCCTTTTTGAATTTCGTAACACATTTGTTTTGTAATTTTTTTCGGATCACGTGTTAAACTATTACAGATATCAAAATACGTCACCTAATCAGTAAATTGTAACCAATAACTTTTTAAAAATTCAAACGAGAAGTATCCAAAATTTCGATATAAACACGCCACGGACTAGTAAGAAAATAAAGACTCCGTGTCACCTTACATAACAGTGGAGCGCCAAAACAAGACGTGTAAATACATAGCCCCACGCACACACTTACACTACTACAGGCCGATAGGCGGCCATTATAAAAATTGTCATCGTCTGTGACAGATTAGTTTGCTTCTTATTAAAATATTTTAAAAATGCCGTCGTGCGTTGTGAATAAGTGTAAAAACAATAACATAAAAGTATTTGTGGATATATGATTTAAGGGAGAAAAAATTGTGTATCTGGTATACCCCGTAACCGCACACACACTAGCATAAAGGTGCTTCACTTGCTAATATCACGGCGCGGAAGTCCTTCTTATTTTACAAGTGCGTGAAAACACCCATACATTTAGAATGAGATTAGTAGAAAGGTCATACAAAGTTTTGTACAGTTTACTAAGAAATAAATATTATTAAATTAAATTATAGTTTTATTTATTCGTTAGGCTTATAAATGGTTTCCTTTAATATCAGTACTAAGCTAACCTTTTAAAATAAGGAAACCAAAACCTTACTAATACTATTCTCATGGACTCGGTGATAAACAGGCCCTTCAAACCCGTTCCGAACCTTACAAGTTAACCGCTACAACGCTGCAATGGCAATACTGCCCCACGAATACTGCACCGTACAAATACCTTTGTTCGTGTTGGCAGTATTGTATTGTTCTGTCTATTTTCAGATGACATTCAACTAGTGCAGAACTTTCACATGAACTTTGCAGTATGTCTGTTCTAAGATTTTTACATACCTATTGTGTTATTACTCTCATGCATTTTTTTTAATCAATCATCTACACTTTTTTGGGAAACTTATTATCACAATTAGAGGTGAGTGATAAATATTGTTATAGTGAAAAAATCACCGTCACTGCCGTTCTGGAATGTGATGGAGTGTATAGTAAGTAGCTCAGACATTACAGCCGGCCGCGGAGTAGGGGTAAAGTATATATGTAATTCCAAGTCAGGCTAGTTGAGTTGTCTAAGGCGCCAGAATTAAGCTCTAGCACTTGACAATTTTTACATTATATTTTTATTTTCTGAATAAGTAAAGCATAATAATATTATTTTTTTTATTTAGATTATTATGCTGATATAGGTATGTTATATTGTGAAACAAAAGGGTACACTGCATCGTTGTTTCATATAACCACACAATTTAACTTACCATTAGGAACGCCAGCGACTAGCTTTTCTTCAGAGGTAACAATTACTATATAGCCTAAACTATTACTTATGAATCTAGTTAGATCCAGAGAACAGTGTGTTCAAAAAAACAACTGTACAGCTTTACAATATAAGCATAGATATTATTAAGTTTAGCGCTATGAATCGGTACCTTGTGAGAACTTGTTCTTGAGGTGTTGCGGTGTCCCGAGACACTCGAACCGTCCGTCCACCATCACGGTCAGCCTGGAGCACAGTGCCTCGCACTCCTCCATGCTGTGAGACGTCAGCACAAACGATGTGTTCGCTTTTCTGTTGTGTAAATTAAAAAAAATTAGGAAATCAGTTGACCTTTAGGCCAACAACCCTGCAACTTCACGCTAAGCACTTACATTTTGACTAATGCGTCGTTTTTCACCTTTTCGAGCTGAATAAGATTTTTAAGCTTCATAATTCATATATATTTATGTTCGAATTGATCAAACTAGGCATTTTAGGGTAATTCTGAAAAAACACTTTTTTCGGATTTCTTTCTCTCATGATATCTCTCGAACGAATCAATCAATCTATTTGGGCCGAATCAGCCGTGATCGACGTGGTTTTTCAAGGTTAAGAGCTTAGCAAGTTAGTTTTAGTTTTGGAATTGATCGGTAAAGCCGTCAAAGTCAAAAAAATCTTTATTCACTGTGAAACTTTATAAGTTATTTAGTGCAAGTCAGGATGAGCTACAAAAGAAACAATAGCATTTAAATGAGTATAACAACATTCATTAACAAAATTTAGAATATTAATTCGAACTATCTTTATCATTCAAATAATCTTTCACATTATAATAGGCCTTCGGTGTTAATTTATTTTTTACGATACGTTTAAATTTTTTAATAGGTAATATTTTAATATCATTTGGGAGTTTATTATAAAATATAACACAATTCACCTTACAAGATTAAGAAATTTTACGGAGCCAGTATGGAATCGTTTCAAAGTTATTCCAAAAACGAAACACATTTAAAAAATATATATGCAGTTTTTTTGAGATTTCTCAAAATCTACCGATCCAAATTATATTCTAAATTCTTTCGAATGAAGCCACCACGATGAAATCTGTCAAACCATTCAAAATTTACAGGAGTTTTACATACTTACACACAAACACACACACATACATACAGACATAGTGACACTACTTTGGCGAGCAGAGTAGTCAGGTTAAGCTTCCTAGGACCTCAGAACGTGGAGATCTGATGAGAATTGATTTTTGTATTGAATAAACACATGAATAAATAACCATTTTATTTACTCATGTGCCGGAGCTATTGTCTAACAAATAAGCTCATTTAGTATTGAAATAATAGTATAATATTTATATTGAGTTGTAACTAAATTACTAACACCAAACAATCAGAATTTTATCTTACCTACTAATAATTCGTTCTGTGTAAAAAGAGTTATGGAATAAATGAGGCTTTCTTATTATTAATAATAATAATAATTTAGTAGCCTTTAATAACAATCTTTACATAGTTTTCAATTTACATTTAGTTTGCAGTAGACATCGGCACAGATTGTTTTGCTTTCGCATAGGCCTCCCCCAGGCTCTTCCACTGTTCTCGGTCATGACATGATCTGCTCCACGTCATACCAGCGGCATCTTTTAAATCGTCGCTCCATCTACGGACTCGGTCTCCCTCTCTGTCTTTTTCCTTCTCTAGGATACCATTCTGTTACTATTTTGGCCCATTTTTCTTCTTTGCCTCGTATTAGGTGTCCTGCCCATTGCCATTTGAGTTTACTAATAGTTTGTGATACGTCTGCAATGTTTGTCCTTTTTCTTATTTCTTTTAAGTTTATTCTATCGCTTTTCTTAATCCTTAGTATACTTCTTTCTATGTTATGTTGACATGTTTTTAGTTTGTACAGATTATCGTTGGTTAGTGCCCATGTTTGACATCCATACGTCATGGCTGGGAGTATGCAGGTGTTGTAAACAATACTTTTGAGTTTTAGTGGTATTGACGGGTTTTTCATAATCTCCTTCAGGGACCAGTAACGTTTCCATGCTATATTTATTCTGTTATGTATTTCCTTTGAATACTACCATTCGTAGGGGAGATTATCTGGCCGAGGTAAGTATATTCGTCGACGTAGTCTATTGTTACGCTGTTTACTTCAATCGGTGATCTTAAACTATTCGTCATCAGCTTGGTCTTTATTGTATTCATCTGCAGGCCCATCTTTTCGCTTTCTGATTCTAGTTCTTTGAGCATGACCTGCAGTTTACTTGGCTTGTCTGTAATTATTATCAGATCATCGGCAAATCGGAGGTGGTTCAGCATCACCCCGTTTATTCGTATCCCATATTTTGTCCAATTTAATTTGCGAAATATATGTTCTAATGTAGCCGAAAATAGTTTGGGGGAAAGAGGATCTCCTTGTCTTACACCTTTTTTAATTTGGAATTGATCTTCCGCCCTTTCGGTTTTTATTTTCGCTGTCATTTTTTTATAGACATTTGCAATAATTCTTATGTATTTCTTGGGTACTCCTTGGTCAGCTAATGCTTTCCATATCGGTCCATGTTTGAGAGAGTCAAATGCTTTGTTATAGTCAACGAACGCTTGATAATAGGGTAGACCATATTCTTTGTATTTTTCTGTGACCTGTTTTATTGTATGTATGTGATCTATAGTAGAAAACCCGCTTCTAAAACCAGCTTGTTCCTTCGGTTGGTTTTCCTCTAACACGTTCGTGATTCTATCCAATAATATCTTCGAAAATATCTTGTAAAGGTTAGGCTAATGGGTCTATAATTGCCAATATCGTCTTTTTTACCTTTTTTGTGAATTAAAGTTATGGTTGATGCTGCCCATTGGAAGGGTATTTGTTCCTTCTTTAGAATCTCGCTAAACAGATTCACTAAGTTATCCAATACAGCGTTCTTTAACCCTTTAAGCAGTTCATTTGAAATTCCATCTTCTCCTGGTGATTTTTGCTTTTTTTGTGTGTCAATCGCTTTTACAACTTTGTTCCTTATTATTAATGGAATCACTTCTTCTTGTTCTGTATAAAAAAGGTGTTTTATTGAATATATCGTGTCATCCTTGTACAAGTTCTGGAAGAAGAATGTTGCTATATCTAATATATCCTGTCGTTTGGTTTTATTCTTTTTATTCTTGCGTTTGCTCATTTCTGGTATCCAATTTGTATATTCTTGCAGTTCTCTTTGTGCTTTTTTAACTCCTCCGGTAGTTTCTATGTGGTATTTAATGGTTTCTATTCTTATCTTTTCTTTATGTTTTCGAATTGATGTGTTTGCTTATAATTGCTATCTCTTGTCTATTTATTGGTTTTTGCTGTCTCATATTTCGTCTTGTTTGGATTAAGTCGTGGGCTTCTTTTCCAATTTTATCCTTTATCAGGTTATTTGAGCTGAGTGTTTTTTCTGCTTTTTTTAATTCGTTAACTAAAACATCATACTGTTCTTGTACGTTCTGTATTGCGTTTGTTTTTTCTTTTAGTGTTGTTTTAACATATTCCAACATGTTATCTGGTACAGGTATATTTGGTCGCTGTCCGCCAGATTTAAAGTGTTTTCTTGAGTGTTTTTTATTGCAGGTCCTGATTTCGGCGCGCACCATTCGATGATCAGTGTTGAAGTCTAGCTGTTTTATAGTATTAACATTCAAAAATATATTTGGATTGTTAGTAAGTATAAAATCTATTTCGTTTTTGAAAATTCCGTTTGGTGAAATCCATGTCCACTTATGTTGAAGTTTCCTATTCTAAAAACTATTCATTATCCGTAAGTTATATTCTTGAGCAAATTCAATTAGTTTCTCTCCATTTGAATTTCGTTTTCCGGATGTAAATAAGCCTAAGCATTTGTTTTCATTGCTGTTGCGTTTACCAATTAGACTATTTAGGTCTCCCATTACTATCACTGTTTTGTGTAAATTCTCCATAGTTCGTTTTATAAAAATCGTCTTTTGTCTCTTCTTTTGCATTTTCTGTTGGAGCATAAACTTGCACTATAGAAATAGGTTGCTTATTACTAAACAGGTCAATGTTGAGTAGTGCTATTCTGTCTGAGATTCCAATGAATTCCTGGATGTTGTTTTTCAGGTATTTTTTATCAAGAACCCAATTCCATAGAGACCTGGGGTTTTATTTTTGTAATAGAATATAAATTCATTGTATTCTTCTATTTGCTCGTCAGATTTTCGTATTTCGCTCAGGCCGATTATATCCCATTTAATGTTCCTATGTATATACTTGTGTTCCTTTCTTTATTCATTTTATTGTTTTCATGTCTGGTTTTTGTGAGCAAAACTGGGGGGTGTGGTCTCTATCCCCACGGTGACCAGCCGGATTGGGGAGTACTGTGTAAATATTTTGTTGCTTGTTTTTAATTTGTATCTTTCTTCTGTTGCCGGTGTCTGCTGTTTCCTATGCCATTTTTTGGGTTGTTGTTTTGTCACTTAAAGAGTGGGATCTGGATCTCATATATGCAAATGGATCGGTTTCGTGTAGTTTCGTTGGTGCTAATAAAGTTTTCTCACCATCTTGTTGCGAAAGTGCCTGTGGTGATATCGTGCTGTCTAGTTTCCATTTCTCTATTTCTTTGGGTTTTATAATAATCTTATTGTTTTTTATAAATGCTATATTTCCTTTTTCTCTTTCTTGTTTCAGTTCTTGTTGGAGTTCTTTGCGCTTTTGTAAAGTATCTTTAGAGAAATCCTCTGTAATGTAGGTGTTTCCAGGCATTTTCTTTTTGTCTTTAAGTATTTCAATTTTTTTATTATAGCTTGTAAAGGAGATAAGTATTGGTCTTATTTTTCCTTATTTAAGTTGTCCAGTTCTTTGTATTTTGTTGATTTCGAATTCTTCAATTTTTACACCCAGTTTCCGAATTGTTTGCATGATTGTTTTTTTAAGTTTCGTATAGTTTTTTCCGTTTCGTTGAGACCATGAATTATTATATTATTCTTCTTGTTAATATTTTCTAGACAACTTGAACAGATTTGAAATCTAAATTAAAAATAGATAATGCACCTAGATTAACAAATTTTACTCTGGTAGGCACGCGCTAGCGTAGGCACTGGCACCTACTTGTCCCACGCCCAACCGTAGCCGTTTACAACTCGTACATGAGTAGTGCCCACGTAAGGATGATGAAAAAAAAAATTTTTCTATTTATAACTTTTTGTATTTTTTTTTTTTGAAATAACTACAATTATTTATCTTAATTTTTTTTTTAGAATATTTATTTAAAATACAATATAGTTATAGCTTACAATATAATAACACACACTTAAACTTTAGGAAGCTTATCTGTGTGTGAAGCCGCTTAGAATTAAATTACATAATATTTAAAAAGAAAACAACAATTACTTTCAATTAATACAGTTATTACAAGATGTTAACTTACAATTTTAAACAAAGTAGTATAGAAATCAATAAAATGCAAAACAAAAAATAATTATCAACTAAATGTTAGTAATTACAAATTAGTTGTCTACTTAGCTTACCGCAGATACAATTATATTAATGAAGGATTTTGTAAAAAGTACTTTTTTAACGATGACTTATATTTATTTTTATTTATATATAATTTTTGAATCTCTAAGGGAGTCTCGTTTAAGTATAGAGGAATGACGTAGTTGTTTGCTCTGGTGCCATATATATTTGTAGATTTAGGTAATTTAAATGACATGTTTGTTCCTGTAAATTGTCTTAGATGAGGCAGTCTTTGAATTTCTCGAAGGAATTTAGATTCATTTATATCTGACAATATACGGAATTTCACTTTATCAAAGACATTTATAACCTTGCAATGTTTAAATAGTGCAAGATCCGTATTTTCTTTGTGTTTATAAAAAATAATTTGGAACGATAGTTTTAAGAATTCTTTTTTGTAATTTGTATATATCCTCTAAATATGACTTGTACGTCCTTCCGTAACTGCTTAGTCCGTAGTTTATAACGGAATCCGCCAGAGCCATATATAATAATCTTAGGACACTATAAGGTAACTTATATTTTAAATATGCAAGTTTACAAAGCACCGATCTCAATTTAGCACAAACATGGTTTTTATGAGGTCCCCAATTGAGTCTATTATCAATCACAAGCCCAAGGTATGAGTATTCTTGTACATTTTCTATTTTAATACAACCACACGTCTGTATTGGATTGTGGAAACAACGGTGGTGGTGGGCGATAATAGCGGGTTCATTTTGTGTTTTATGATGAGACGAATGTACATACATAAGTTTAGTTTTGTCAATATTAATAACCAATCCGACATCATGAGCCCACATACACATATTATTGAAATCTGATTGCATATCATGTTCTGCTAATTTAAGGTTTTTGTTTGCAACAACCAAACAAGTGTCATCTGCAAATTGGTACACTGAGGCTTTTGTGATAACACCACACATATCATTTACATATAGTAAGTATTCTAAAGGACCTAAGATTGAGCCTTGAGCACAGCCGCTTAGTGTAGGTATCATAGTGCTTTTAGTGTTTAATACTTTCACTGATGTACAACGATTATTATGATAGCTTTTGATTAAGTTAAGAAATGGTCCCTGTATCCCATTTTGCGAAAGCTTTTCAAAAAGTATGTCGTAATTTAGAACATCAAAAGCCTTGCTGAAATCAATAAACATCACTAATATATTTAGTTTATTATTTAGGTGACCATTTATTTCATTAGAGAATTTTTCTAAAAGTTGCGAAGTATTCTTGTTTTTTTGAAAACCAAATTGATTTTCGTTTATTATATTGTTTTTGGCTAGAAAAGCATTTATTTTATCACAAATATATCGCTCTATTATTTTATTTATGCTCGATAAAATTGTTATTGGACGATAATTATTGTAATCATTCCTTTCGCCTTTTTTATATATTGGTTGTACTATTCCTATCTATAACAGGTCTGGATAAATGCCAGTTTTAATGGAGCAGTTTATGAGGTGTGTTAATATTGGGACCATCTTTTCTGAAATATATTTTAGGTCATAGGCTCGTATGCCATCATAACCTGGACTTTTATCAATATTAAGTTTTTTTAAAATTTGACTTACTTCTTCCTTTGTTGCTTTTCCAATCCAGATAGCGCGGTCAGCAATGTTATTATATACATTAGGGTTTAGCAGTTTTCCGAAGTGACATTTTTTGGTGATTTTCTTAACATTTCTATCAAATTCTTGTATAAAATTATTTGCTAATTGTAATGGTTCTAGACTAAAGGATCTTATTAAAATTTCATCTATACTTTTTGTGATTTTACCTGTCAAATTGTTTATTATTTTCCACACCATACGGGGGTTATTAAAATTATTCGAAACTGTTTTCATGGTGTACGTATATTTGAGCCTTTGCGCATATTTATTTGTTTTATTTCTGTACTTATTATATATAAGCCTATTTTTTGCATTATTCATGTCTTGACGCCATATGTAAAAAAGTTTGTCACGTTTTTTACACATTTCTGTCAGACGGCTATTACTCCACTCACATGATTTTCGCTTAGTGATATTAGTTGGACTTTCAATTCTACATTTGCTATAAGCATAATTAAATTTGTTATATATATGCCTCATAATATCATTGGGGTCGTTGTAGGATAAAGAATATTCCAAATCCAGCATCAAAAGTTCAGCTCGTAACTTAGTTTTATCATAAGTGAACTTATTTCTGTGTATGTACTTGAGTTATTCATGTTATTAAGTGCAAATGCACCGAGTAACGCACAACCGATTATAGAATGATCCGCACGTGCAACGTTTACTACTGCTGTGTATATATCACACTTAGAATTATCACGAATTAGGACGTGGTCGATACATGACTTAGTTATATTATTGCCTAATTTTTCTATACGCGTACAATTATTGCTGATGCCACATGAAAAACCTAGATCAGACAAAGTGTTTAAATATTGTTTAATTATGGGGTGCAATTTTTGGATATCTATGTTCATATCACCCATTATAATGAATGATTGATTACACCCATATTTACATAATAATGATGACAATTCGTAAATAAACCTTCTTTTGTCTGTGTTTGGTGGTCGATAAACAGCGCATATATTATATTTGTTTTTATTTGGTAAATAAATTTCTCCTATTATATGTTCGAATTCATTTAAAATGAAATTGTTTGTTCGTGTAAAATTCAGACTGTTATGAATATACATTAATATTCCTCCTCCTTTTTTGTTTGACCTAAGCTGTACTTGAAGTGTATAATTTGTTAGTTGAAATAACATGCTCATATCCTGTTTTATATTCGCTTCAGTTATCATTATTATGTCTATTGTGTGCAAGGAATTTGATACTATATTTTCTAGGAATGCAAAGTTTTTGATAATCGAACGAATGTTTACATGAAATAATAGCAAAGGTTTATTATCAAACGGTAGTTGATTACAGAAATCGTTCCAGTGAGTGCAACTTATTTCTAAAATGTTGTCACTATCCATATTAAAGTGTTAGATAGTTATTAGAATGATAAAAAACAAAAGTACTTAGATTTATAGACTTACAGTTTTTTAGGTATTAACTTCATAATGTCATCCACTGATCGAATCGATATAATTTTTGCACTTTCATTTTTTCGCACTAATATAGCACCATTTTTACACCATATATATCTAAAAAGATCCTTTAATTCCTCTTTCGTTTTCCACAATAAGAAGCGAGTTGCGGGGGCCAGTGATTCACGCAGGTACAGTTTGTTTCCCTGCCTTCCAATGTTTACGGTGAAGTAGCTCTACCCGTTCGTTCATGTAAAGTAGCCATTGTAGCGTTACTCTGTATATTTTGGCGTCAGTACACTAAATACTTACCTCTGCATGCGCAGCGCACGCCACACTTGTCGTTTAGCTGCAGGGTCGATACCGGTCGTGGGCTCATCCACGAACACCAGCCGCGCGCGGTTCATGAGTGACACCGCCGTACTCAACTTCCGCTTGTTACCACCAGAATATTGATCTACCTGATATAACATTCTATATATAATAAATAATAAAAATAAAAATAAAAAGCTTTATATTTCTTACTAAATTAAATAATTTGTACATATTCCTTAAATATTAACATATTATGTATACAAAATAAACTTATTTCTATAACTTTTAATTTAAAAATATTTTTTATAGTAAGAACCCCTCGTTCTCAAAGGTGAAGGTCTAGAGATTTCCAACTACCCCTGTTCCTTGCAGTCTCCATCCACTGTTCACCGGCCACTTGTATGATATTATCAGACCACCGGGTTGATGGTCGACCTCTACTTCTAGTGCCTTGTGGCCCTTTCCAACATGATATCTTGTGACTCCATCTATATGTATAGTCTGCAAGTCTAGCTACGTGACCGGCCCATCGCCACTTAAGTTTTCTACAGTGAGACAGAGCATCAATAACGTTTGTCTTATTTCTTATAATTTTGTGAGATATTTTATGGATTCTTTTAATTTTCAGGATGCTTCGCTCCATTCCTCTTTGACATGACCACATTTTTGATTTAATCCTATTGTGAATTTCCAAGTTTGACTTTAGGTTAATGATGGTATTATACAGGTATCCATAACTTTTTGTTTAATTTTATTCGACTTTAAAGAGAATAGACCAACAATAACTCGGTCACTAAACTTTCCTCTTTATCCACGCAGCGGTCATGTGACCTCTATTAAAAAAAATGACTTTTGATGCTCGTTCAGTCAGCATTCAGACACTGAATGTTCAACCCAAGACGAAAAGCGACCGGAATGCCGGAATGTTCAGTTTTATGGTGTAAAAATTGAACATTAATTAAGACCAAGGCTCACTGTGTAACAAAGGTAATGCTACCAAGTCATGAGAGTTGCTGCTTCTGGGCATGACATAACACAATTATAATAGAACTTAGTTGTATAATATCCACGTCTATCATACCGCTTTCGGCGGGAAGTGATGTGATTGGTTAATTTTGATGGCGTCGTGGACACCACGCCTATAATTTGTTGACGCGGACTAGTACTGATAGTTTGTTTTGTCAGTCTGTTTTCTTTAAATGTGTTCTAACCCGTTTATCTAAGTGCTTGGTGAAGCCGAGTGAATGTGCAAGCATCTCTGTTCTGGCCGCGGCGTACTCCGCTGTCAGACCGCGGAACATGGCGTACAGCCGGAGCGTCTCTCTGCCAGACAGCTCACCGAATAGCGCGTCGAATTGTGGACAATAACCTGCAGATATTAATATAATTAATAATATTAATAATAAATCATTCATTTCAAACAAAAATTCCATTGATAATTACTTGATAATGGTATGTTAGTAACATATATTACTTATCCTATGTTAATTGTTCTTATTTACAATTACTTTTTTCTTTTTATCTCTGATACGCAACCACTTCTAGTTGTACTTAATATACAGTTTAAGCTGACTAAAGCTTTGTACAGACACAGTTCAGATAGATAAAAACAAAAAAAAAATAATCTAAACAAGGTTCTTGACAATATCATAAAATTTTCATTTTTGTTTGTACAGAAGAAAATTCGTAAGCTAGTAATTAATATATTGATTATCCATTTACTATAACATATAATATTTCAAACAAAATAATTCATACGAATAAAGCCTTGACCACTGTTAATATTCACAATAAACTAATATCAAACACTCGCTGCTCGTGGTGATATAAGCCACGGGTGTGCGACAATAGACCCCTGAAAATATCTGTACTACCTGTTCGTGATCTTGCCCAATTCCTATAATATACTACTAACCAATATTCTCATAAACTCTTGTGATATCACGTTTGATCGAGTGTCCACAGACGTAAGCGTCTCCGCTGGACACGCTCTCGTCTCCCATCAGCATCTTGAACGTGGTGGTTTTGCCGGCGCCGTTCACTCCCAGCAACCCGAAACATTCCGCCTCTCCCACAGCTGTAGAGTTAAGAGGGAGTATTAGCGGCCAATCATCTTTTCTCCTTGGTTTTTAATCCTGTTCTGCGCGGCGAAAGTCCCATAAATCCCAGAAAAGAACCCGATAATGAAACTTAGGTTTCTGACAGCGTAGTGTATATTTTTCTCTCAAATAAAAAACTCAATTTTGCAATGAAAAATTCAGAAAGCCACTAGATTTCCAATAAATTTAACTAACACGATGTAAAAAGAAACATAATATAGGTATTATCTCTTTAGGGGGACACCTAGGGCATGCATGGAATATAAATGACACAAAAACTTATTTGAGCATATTAACAAATCCAATTAGTTATTGAGTCTCGTGCCAGAATTTGGCGGGTCAATATCTCCTGAGGATGCCTCGTGTGCATGCAAAACACGTGTCGCATTGCTTGAAGACGAATCTAAGCGGAATTTACACTCAAGAAGGCTCACAACATTTGAATAAATCCAATTATTATCAAAACAGGTTAATATCAATATTATCTGACTTTCTCTGTTATGAGACCACGTAAAAGCCAAAACAATATATTTAACCATAAAACAGGCTAAAAGAAAGTACTTCTGAAAAACACTCTCTAGGCATTATTCCGCTCATGGCAAATGTTTCGAACATACTATTAAGACGATATGGTTATTTAAGTCTCTGTTTCTCTTGCCATTTTGAAAGTAATTACATTTAGTACATATTTTAAGGTGGCAATCGAGTTGCTAGGTAAGCCTCTAAAGCAACAGTTAGTCTTGCATACGTCACATCATGTTTTATTTATTTTACTTTAAAAAGTACGGTCATAGACCATTTACTCTAATTAAATATAATGATAATAACGTATAAATCATACTAATATTCTACATTATTTCAGAGAAAGTCAAAAAAATACATAATAAAAACAATCCATCTATCTTTGAATAAATTACAGTTAGGCTTTGTAACAAGTAATGCATTTAACATGGTGAGGATGCGAGGTATTAGTGACTTACTTCGCGCAACAGTACGAGACAAAGGAACAAAAAGTTTATAATTTCGGTTACGGGGGTAGTTCACAGGTACATATAACCGTAACAGATCGTTGTGGAGATCAGGTGCATAGATACGTCCGTGTTAAATTTTACAGTCTGTCACTATAGAAGAAAAAGAGTTGGATAAAGAAAAGGATAGTAATTGTAGCTTCTTTTATAAAAGTGCCTATGAAAAGTTTTTTGCACTTCCTCTAGGAATTGTGCGGCGGTTTCCATTTTACTGCGCACCAGAGCGTTGAAGAGCAATTTAAGAGCTCGCTACGTAAATTGTGATAGTATAACAAATCGTCGAAATGATACTTTTCCAAAATGCAGAGATGTCATGGTATGGTCATGGAAAGTTAGCTTTCGGTCGAATGAAACGCTTAAATCTTTAATATTGATGGGATGAGTTATTTATATTACGAAGAATTAAATAATATCATTATTTATATTACGTAGAATGAAATAATTGTATCTTACTGAAAGAAATTTGATCGACGGCTAATTTTTTCCCATAGTATTTGGAAAGAGAGCGCGTAACGACCGTATAGTTCGTAGCCGCTACGTCAGCACGTAGCGCGTGATCCAACTCGTCGGCTACGTCCGGGTCCAAACTGCTCCGGTCCAACGGAGGGGGCGTGCGCGTACGAAGAAACCACTGGAATATTTAAATAAATACTATAAATATATTAAGTTCGGACTTTTGATATGAAGTTATTAAAAATCGTAGAGGTAGAAACTTGATTGAAGATTAGTTCCGCATAGCGTCTCTACCATAGATTTACAATATATTACCACATAGACAATACAAAGCGTGGGGGAGAGAAGACACAGGAGTCGACAAGATAGTGAAGGATAGCGAATCTGTAACCACTGTGTCCGATTTTGTTGGTTTGACACGTCGTTAACAGTCAGCCGCTCTTGACATTAGCTCCTTAGTATTTTGAATATTTAACTATTAACGCACACATTGACAAATTGAAAGTGGTCACTCATTATTGGGCTGACTGTTCATTTATACTCTAGTATGTTCTAAGTCTATGGTCTCATGAATGAGTGACAGTCACTCTTGTAATATATTTATATTTTTAATGCAATCATAATATTTATTTTTCATAAGAATGTACTGAAGAAAAATTATTAATAAACCCAGAAATGGAATGCACGCTGTAATCTTAGTCAGTTCAAAATAAAATCTTCGAAATAGAGTAAAATTGGTCGCATGTTTAAAGTCTATTGTTGAGCGAAAATTTATTCCTATGTGTGCCTTTCATACAACATAGTTTTAGCAGAAGTATGTTAAGTAGTTATGAGTGTAAGTATTTAGTAGAAGTAAAAACTGCAAACCCTATGGAAAAAAGATAAATAGCAAAGCTGTTGGTAATAAAAAGATCTACAATTTTTGTTTTCACACTTTTTTCACATAACCTCAAAATTTATGTGAAAAATTCAAAAAAACAAGTTTTTGGTTTTTTATTTTTGTCGTTCACAAAAAAAATACACGAATTTTTGTGAAAAGTTACCCGTTTATGTCCCAAATACACTGTTAATTTATTTGAAATGAAACATTTATTTGTTCACCTTATTTTGACTCAAATATCGAAAAAGAACATTACACAAAACATTACTTTTAATCGAAAATTCACCCGTAATTTTTGTTATATTCTCTTCCTTTTCCAGTATATTTCATCCTACTTTTATTTATTACGTTTTCAAAAATTATCGACCCTGGTCTACTTGGTCGGTTGCCTCTCTACGTCCCTTCGCGTGTGCCTCGTGTCTGTTTGCACCCTCCTATATAATATTCGGTCGTCTCATATAATATTGACACTACGCTACGCGCGTCGCGACGCAACTTACGGCCGTTTTCAATAACCTATCTATCCTTAGTTTTACTTACTAGAGGTAAACAAATCTATCCTTTTACGCTTACTTACATTTCAATAACCTATCAACATAAAGCATTGGACTATAACTATATTGGACATAACTATGGATAGATAAGATCTTGATATTAAAAGGTGACAGCAATGTATCCGTAACTAGAGATACGTTATTCAATACGGCCGTTAGTTTATCATATTATGACGAATTACAACTAAGATCATATTGTCACAATTACGGGCTATTTACTAACATTAAAAAATACCATAAAAATACCGTTGCTAATCATACACTATATTGATTAATATATTTTTTATATCGTAATATAGGTTTTAAAAAGATCAAGTAAATTACTTAAACACTGAACTCACCCTCTGAATCAAATTATACTCCAGTAGTAGGAAAATACTCCACAGAATGACACATGACAATACCATGCAGAGTAAATACCGCATTATCCCCGGCTCCTCCCATTCAAAGTATGCGTTTTCACGCACTGTAAAAAAAATCATAGTGTATTTATTACGAGATATAAAATTTCTTATATAAAGTCTCATTTCACAGAAGCATAAGAGTTCACCAAAGTTATTATGTCATTTATAGATTTTTATATAGAGTTCTTCTAAAACGGAATCAATTTAAAATTATGTGTTTTGCCTTTCCCGTATTCACTTTAAAATATTTTAAGTGTATATATCATAGTAGTAATGAACACAAGGGCGTAGACTATGTATTTTGAAATCTATTTTATTTATTTCGCAACAAAATTCATTTGATAGGTAGGCAAGCCAACTTAGCGCTGGTTAATAATTGAGAATGTGTAGTCTATTGCCTTTTATTTAAAATCCTTAATATCAATCATAAGTAGAATATTTTATTCTTGACTATTCTTACCACAACAATTGCTTGAAAAGTTCTCACAGAGAAAATCGAGGGTACATTCCGTCATGTTCGGGAACGCCGCCTCCATGAAGTCGCAGTACTGCAGGCAGGAGTACACCGTCATGCCCAATCGATTCAACGACCTACAAATAGTGACCACAGATTAAATAAACTATTATATTGAGGCAGAGACATCTGTCGCTGCAAAACACAGTCGAATGAATTTTATTGTTTCCGTTAAACGACAAACCTTATACTTTATGAGATATTCTTACTGCGTATGTATTTGTTGTTTGTTGATTGTGATAAAGGGCCAATTTCAGCTTTGTCATTGATAGTCTATTTAAATTCAAATATTTTTATTCCAAATAGGATTTAAAATCACTTTCTTAGCGTCAAAAATTACCACCCATTCTGCCTCACAGTTGATAAGAACTGGCGCAAGAAACTCAGCGGGCTTCTCTTTTTTTTATAAAATTTGGTCAAAGTATAATTTCGAATAATAAAATTTATTAATAAGTAGCCTGAGGGTTCTTGCTCCATTCTATTCTGTGGTATTATTAAGAAAGTCATTTACGTTGAAGTAACCTTTGGTTAAAAGATTTTTTTACAATTCTTTTGAATTTAGTAAGATATTATGTTTATTGTTTATTACTTCTAGGATCAAGTACCAAGTAGTAGGTATAATAAGTTTATTTTTGTTCCTCATGCTCACATTATGATTATTTTTCTTTCTTTATGAAAGTAAGGGACCCGTCACCTTGAGACATAAGATCTTAAGTCTCATTTGACCAGTAATTTCACTTTTTTCCACGTTTTTGACCAGTAATTTCCAGACCGAAACATGTTTACACATTAATGCGTCATGGCAGAAATAGGCGCCGTTGTGGTACCCATAATCTATCCGGCTTCCTGTGCAAAGGAGCCTCCCACTCGTATGATTATCACAGTTTCTAGCTAATTCGCTATTATTATATTTATATGCAACAGATAGAATGTTTATTTTTTTAATTCGCCCTTAATGTTCTTAAGGTTCGAGGTTCGTTACCTGACTGATGTGACAAGACTGTACAAAGGGAAGAACTGGAACACATAATCCATTATGATTGCAACATCTCTAGTATTAAGAGTCGGCGATAGTAAGGTTTCCACTATTTGTGCACCCATCAGACCTGGACAATAATAAAAAGGGTTAAAAGCACGGAACAGTTAAGAGAAATGGAAGTGCCCTTCAACTTTCTTCGTACGTATTTACCAGCTGTTTTAGAGCCAAATGGTATTTAATACCCGCCGCAATGGCAAGCATCCTGATGGAATGGTCCTGGTGGATTGGGCACGGGGAAGGGCGCCGGTGTGGAACGCGACTTGCGTCAACACTCTGGCTCCTTCTTATTTTCAAGTTACGTCAGTTAGTGCCGGGGCTGCTGCTTCGACTGCCGAAGACAGCAAACGTCGCAAAAATATCGGTCTCAGTGAGTCTTAGATATTTGTGCCGTTTGGTGTCGCGATACTTGGTCCGTGGGTCCCTGAGGCGCGGAGAATACGGCTAATCGTAACCCAAGCTCTGACGGCTATTTCGGACAACGGATAAGCCTAGCTATCCAACGCGGAAATGCTGCCAGTATTCTTAGTACAGTTCCCCGTAGTGATAGTTTTAATTTAATGTAATCATATAATCAATAGGTAGTATTGTAATTATAATTATAAAATTTGTTTAATTTGCAAATTAAAATGTATTGCATAACTTAATGCAATACACAAAAAACAATGATATACTTAATTCACTACAAATTATTAATGCAATAATTAGCGAAGAGGTTTTTATTTATTGTTACAAGTTAAGTCCAAGTCAACTCACGAATGTTGGCTACTCAGAATACAGAACAGTGGCTATTATTTTAAATGTCAAAATTAATAAAGGCATTTTTTCCCATAACCACTGTAATTCGAACACTAAACAACTAGTTCGACCATTCAACGCTTTAACCAGACTTCTATTTAGCGCTCTCTGAAATAGCTGTTACGTTTGAAAAGAAATAATTTCACTTTTTAACGCTAGAAGGTGCAGAAGCCAAATAACTTTACGATAAGCAGACTTTAAGGTCTTTGAAATAAATGTCATATTCGCATGCATCTGATTAAAATTATCTGACTGAAGTAGGTACGATTTTGACCTTTTTATTCCAGAGGAAGTTGTTATTTACTTCAATTAAGAATGCTAATAAGTTATAAATATATGCCATATTCGCCTGCAACTGTTATCTATATTTCTGATAACAGTAAAAATAGTTGTAATTTAGATCATTACGATCAAGACGTCATCGCGAATGAGGCGAGTCAATGTTGCGGATTTCAGCATAATACCAGTGGTGGCACACGCATGATATTTCCGTCGCACTTCCACTGGAACTGGAAACTGGAAGATAAAAATAATTTCAACTTACCAAAGAGTATATTGATGAAGAACATGACCACGAAGCCAACAGCTGGTCCTTTGAAGAGTAGAGCGAATAAATAATGAAGTGGCAACATGGCGGCGCCGTATACCATCAGACACAAGAACAGACGACCTGCCAGTTAAATAATACTTATAACAGACAAAACTTTACACATAAATCAAATTTATTTATTCTGTGGTCACAAAACCTGCTAGTCTATAAATTTTCAGTCAATATAGAATAATATTATAAAGTTTTAAGTAAAAGTAATTAAGTAAAGATGGACCAATTAATCCGATGATGACTGTTATTATAAACAATACTTCAATAGTAACAGATGTACCTAAATAGGTTGCTGTCACTTGTGCTGGCTAATTCAAAACTGCAATGCTGTGGATGTATTTTACTGATAGCGAGAGGTAACTCAGCGGCGGCCTTGGCTTTAGATCTATGGAGCGTACTTAGACTTTGCTCAGACTTTACTTACGTCATATAACTTAGCTGAGTATGATAGAACGCAAAATTGACTTCTGCATTAGACTGTCTTAGCTTAAGCTCAGCATTATTTCAGCTTTCAAATATCAATAATTTCAATGAAAACGAAATCAAAGATAATGCTAAGCTATGTTTTACGTAAGTAAAGTTTGAGCAAAGTTTAAGAACGCTCTATACGTCTTAGTCTTAGAGTAGGGTGAGAAGTGCGGTAGCTTTACGCGGTAGCAAACAGCGCAAAAATACCCGTATCCTGTATTTCGAGTGAAATACAAGTTTGATCAAAATTCTACTTTTTTAGCGATATTCATTTTAATTTAAAGAAATTTTTAGTGTGAAATATTTACCTAATTCATCAATGGTGCTAAGACCCACCACACTAAAGGCTGCACAGGAAGCAACTACAATCAAACTGTTGACGAGAAACCAGGACCAGTCGAAGACGACTGATGTGCCCCACATGACGACGGGTCGAACTCCAGCCGCCTTCTGTAGCAGTTTTGCACGGACCACCCGCTCCTAGAAGCAAACATTAATATTAGACAATTCAAAATATTCAACAGGTCCCAATAAGAATTTATAGATGTAAATACATTTAATGAGTATTATGGCTTCGTCTATCGTTCTCATAAGTCTTCACAACTGTCGTAAGATCAGTCCTACTGTACGGATCGAAATACTGTCCGCTAAAAGATCTGCAGGAACACCAGATCCATGTCGCTGTGATGAAAATGCTCACTCAGATGGTCGGGTGGCAACGCATTTGAACAAACTGAGAAATGAGCATTTCCACTGTACTTAGAGTCAGTGCCATCCCAGAAAAGCAGCTGGTAACTAGACTGAGATAGTACGGGAATGTTAGAAGGTGGCCAAAAAAAAAAGGAGAGGCGATGCCAATTAAAATGGGATAGGGTGAGGATAAGGTGTATTATAGCTTCGTCATCTACAGCGCGGTTACCAAGATACTTTCATCCACGTGGAAGTAGACTGGAACGACATCCAGCGGTATTTTCAGAGAGGCGCTGCTTATTGTGACTCCCGATAAGTGGTGACATGAAGCGGTGAAAATAAACATAAATAGCAGAACCACTTCCTCTGTAGCACTGTATCTAACAGATTAGACAAACAATGCGGGAAATAGAGAGAATAGCTGCTTTTCCACCAGAGATGTTCGAGGATGCGTAGCGAGGGATGTGTTTGTAAACAACCAATACTATCGTTTCTTTTACCTCATCTCAGTCAGCACAGCTCTGGTGGAAACGGCTCAGTGGAGCTAGATTTTTGCGCATACAAATCAAGCGAGGGATGTATGCGAGGGATGTGTGCGAGGAATGTGTTGCGAGGGATATGTTGCGAGGTTTGCGACATACTGTACCAGCCAGTGCATAGACGGAGTTTGTTGGAAGTAGAAGTGCGAGATATTCGCGTCACTCCGTTCCCACTATAGCGCACCCCCGTTGACACATTTCACAGCTCCGCTACATATCCTCGCACGACACATTTCCCTCGCACATCTCTGGTGGAAACGCACCCTTACATCTCTAACACAGATACAGCAAGGTAGGAAAGGTAAGCGAATCTATTGGTACTAAAAACAGTGTTTTGATTGAACAGTCGGCCACACTTAGAATTAGCTTCTTAGTATTTTGACATCACACATTAACAAATCAAAATAGGTCACACATTATCGAGCTGTCTGGTGTTCTATACGCTAGTAATATACTAAGTGAATGTTAATAATAAGCTCATGAGGCATTGCTTCTTAAGATTCCTTTTGAATCGTCGTTGACTCGTACCACGGAGCCGCCGGTTTGATCATCGTCCGCCACGTACCAATGTGTTCTGGGTTTTTGGAGACATGTGTACGTTTTGATCACATATTATCAGGTGAATCGTTTGTTCACCTCTTACATAAAAAAATTTCAAGGTTGCAAGACATAGCACGATGTAATGGGATCGTCCCTCATAACTCTAACATAATCAAACCTGTTCTTATATTAATAACAACTACTACAAGTGTATCTTACAATGAAAGTTTTTGACGATATCCTTCCTATAGTTACAGAAAAACCCGATACAACATTGAATAACAACCTTAGATCATTTATACACCTAGATCATAGGTTCTCAACGTGGGCGATAACGTCCCCTTGTGGGCGTTTGAGACTTTCGGGGGGGCAGTAGAAGACCCAGAGAAAATTAGGGGGCATTGAGATGGCACATGGGGCGTGGGTAGATTAAAAAATATAGTCTAAAAAGGCAAAAAAATACTCTAGAAAAAAACATGTTCTCAAAGTGGGCGGTGAGCAAAATAAGTTTGAGAAACTATGATCTAGATAGACTACTGACAGCTGTGAAAACGTCGAAAAAAATACACTTTAGAAATCATCTCTATTTAGAGCAATTTACGCACACTAACACAAAGTGTCATGCAAATCGCGAGTGTAAGACGTAGCTTGTCACGCACACTAAACTAATCTTCCTGGCGTGTTTTTATCGGTTGTTTAACAGCAAGAGACTCTATCTAGACGTATAAATTATCTAAGATAACGACATTATAAATCTATTTTAGCAACCAGTATTAAATGAACAGAAAACAATGTTTTGTGCATATAATATACTCATATATATTATAAAGACTAACCTTGATGTAGAACATTATGAAAACAGCACTAACAATCGATAGAGAGTTTCCAATAGAAGTTGCCACTTGCGACGCCATCAAGGAGACCATCATTTCCAAATTTGTCTGAAAAAATATTATTATTTGATGTTTATCTACTGTGAAGTACACAAATAAAATTTGAAAAACGAACGATGCGGGATTCGAACCCACGACCTCTGTATATTTATTATATACAGAACAACGTCTGTCGGGTCAGCTAGTTTAAATAAAATTATTTTGTTAATATCATTATTATTATTTTTTATGTAAAAGGTGGACAAAAAAGTGATCACCACCGCCCAAATTCTCTTGCAACACCAGAGGAACCACAGGAGCGTTGCCGGCCTTGAAGGAAGGTGTACGCGCTTTTTTGAAGGTATGTCGTATCGTCCCGGAAACACCGCACAAGGAAGTTCATTCCACAGCTTTGTAGTACGTGGAAGAAAACTCCTTGAAAAGAGCACTGTGGAGGACCGCCACAACCCAGATGGTGGGGATGATATGCTAACTTGTGGCGTTTTGTGCGAAAATGGAATTCGTTTATTATTATTATTATTTTCGATAAAAGGATTAGCGGTGAAAGCCTCCCCCATTAATAGTAATAGTCTTAGCTCAGCATAATTTCAACTATCAAATTACTATTAAAACAATATCAATGATTTTGCTAAACTTACACTCGTCTAAATTTTACGTAAGTAAAGTCTGAGCAAAGCCTAAGTACGCTCTATAGATTAATATATATAGATAGGCCTTATGTGACTGACGCAATGAAATAGCACGGTGACCGTATTATATTTCGTTACGCTTTCGGTAGTTTTGTGATGCGTTATGACTCAGATGATACTTTACCACTGTTGTGGGCAGATAAGTGAGTTTACCAGTGGGAGGCTCCTTTGTACAGAAAGCCGGCTAAATTATGGGTACCACAACGGCGCCTATTTCTGCCGTGAATCAGTAATTTGTAAACATTACTGTGTTTCGGTCTGAAGTAGTGCCGCTCAGATCGGGTTTTTTCAAGAATGCTGAGCGGCACTGCATTGTAATGGGTAGGGCGTATCAATTACCATCTGAGCTGAACGTTCTGCTCGTCTAGTCCCTTATTATCATTTAAAAAAAAAAAGATACTGCTTGTCACTTGCACCCGAATAATAGTGGTTTGCATTTTATAAGACAAAACATTTGAAAACGTTTAAGGAAATTTTTACTATCTAGAATAGAAAATAACTAACGGTATCATTATAGGTTGCTTCCAAAGGATGATTGTACACAGTTAGGTTGGCAGCAGAGTTGTGTCCCTTGAGTAAAGCGGCGTGCAGAGTAGCGAGCGAGGTGGCCACGTCGTGATACCCGAAGTTGCTGAACCACGCAGTGGCCGACACGTCGTCGATGGTCGCGCCGATCACTATCTTGTTGCGGAGAGATGCCATTGCAACTGGGTCTTCTGTCTTAAGACAACATTATGTTCAACAACAATTCAAATGTTACATTAGGTACTTATTAAACGACAATATCAACTACCCATTCGGAAAGTTCAAAAGCAATGTAGTAGTGGGAGGCCCTTATGCACAGGATGCCGGCTAGATTATAGGTACGTGAAGCAGTAATGTGTAAACATTGCTATGTTTCGGTCCGAAGGGCGCCGTAGCTAGTGAAATTACTGGGCAGATGAGACTTAACATTTAATGTCTCTTACTGACGAGCGCAATTGTAGTTGCGCTCAGAATTTTTGGGCTTTTCAAGAATCCTGAGCGGCATTGCATTGTAATGGGCAGGGCGTATCAATTATCGTCAGCTGAACGTCCTGCTCGTCCCGTCCCATATTTTCATAAAAAAAGAAAAAAAAACGTAGGAAAGTAATAAACTATCAAATCACTGTTCATCATTCATTTTAAACGAGGTCGTCAATTAATTCGTGTGAATATTGTTTACATTTATGTAACAATCTAACCTTCGCCGCTTCGATGATGAGCCGGAACAGAAATATAGACATATCATTTTTAATATTTGTTTTCTTATATTAGAACTGTATAAACATAAATATTCATTTAGCATTCTATATATTTGCAATGCAAACAATCCACTCAATCCACTGAGGTGAGTGGGTGCAGCCTGTAGGATACTTACTGAATGCTCATTGGCAGATCAAAACAGGTCAAAAAACCTTGCCATTTTCATAATATTATACTAATTAATTAATTTTCCGCATACGTTTCACAGTATGGTATTTAAGAGTGATGGTTGCTAAACATAGGCGATAACTCAAATTAGAACCTGCCAAAGAAGTATGGAATGCTGCATGTTATGCTTCAAAAGGAAAGACAGAAAAATGTGTAAAGAAGTAAGAAAAAATACGAAAATTGGGGATGCTGTCACATTCACAAACAAAGGCAGAAATGGAGATAGACAGGACATACTTTGAGATAGTAAAAATAAATGGACTGAAACCATAACCTTATGTATCGTCAGAGATGGTTCTCGCAAAAAAGAGAGACAGAGTCCTGGGCTAACGACATAACAAAATTCACTGGTATGGCCAAGTATTTAAATGAGATCAGACGTATGTTTTCGGATTTTGATAATCAAAACTGTGATCATTTGTAGTACTAATAATTCTGAAGGTATTAACTACTACTTACTTTATTTAAATAGTATTCATCGACCTCCAAACCTCCCAAGTCAGATAGTTTCATGGAGACAATAGCAGCTGATCGGAACAGATATTCATAACCGCTTTTTGCCAAACCACCGAGTGATAAAGATCCAGTGCCATTGAATGACAACAAAGTTTCCGTTGATATATACCTGCAAATTTTATATAAGATTCTCTAAATAGATCTTTAAAAATTTGGTGAAGTAATTACAAGTGAAAATTAAAACCTAGCGCAAACTGAATAATAATACCGAGTGCGGACCAAAAAACCTAGTTGTTTTTAGAATGTTTGCAATAATTCATTTATGCATCGAACAAATTTGACAATTCATCTACAATATTAAGAAAACAGCATACATGTATAAAATGGTCATGCACAAATTATTTTCAGTATAAGCAGTCTTAGAACCTCAATCACCTGTGGGAGGTTTCTAGGCACATGTTTTCAGATAGATGGACGCAGTACCTTACAAACTACGTAATATTATGTAAGTTAAGATATATTCCTAGATTGTCTTTTGTTACTGAACCAATTTTGTGCGCACATTTGACACATTAATGTTTAAGTGTTATCAATCAACTCTTCGTTTTCAAAATTTGATTATCAGGAAATTTGGAGGTTATGGTATTTGAGCAGATGTAAGGAACTAACAAACTAATGCGTACATTACTAAAATTGTAAATCTACTCAAATAAAGCATATCCAGTATGCTTCTTGTAATCCCTAAGGCAGTAACGCTTAAACTAAGATTAGAAAGAGTCCGCAGAGCGGACCCGGTTCCGTTATAAAATAACGGAACCAAATTAAACTAAATTAACTTTAACACTATATTTATTTAGGTTCATAACAAGGTAGGCACTGCCTAATTGCCTATATGATATGCACGCCGCTGATCTAATGTATCAGTGAAACAAGCGCAAGCGTGGAGCCACGCAATGTTGTCTTCAAGAATGCAATTTGGCACCCTGTTAATGTCCGTCAGAGCAAGGCTTATCGTTTAGCATCAGTTAGAAAGTCTTACGAGCACAGATGGTTCCGCACTTATGAAATAACATGACTAAAAACTATTTAAGTCATTAGAAAAAGTAATTAAACAGTACGATGTACTATTTTTATACTTGTGCTGTGAGATCTTATTATTTACCAAATTTTATGATTCTATGTCACTGGGAAGCACCGGCTTTTTTTAAGTGCGTAAATACCAATTAGACTAAGATGGAGTATGTATAGAAAATCTTTATCTAAGAGTCTGATTTTCTACAGGTTCTAGAGACATTAGTATTTTATGTTGATATCATCTTGATTCCTCAGCGCGTTCCTGAGTAAAGGGTCATGACGCATTGACCCAGTTCTATACAGGTTAGCTTTGTTTTGATGCACAAACCTTAGAGATGTTATATCTACTTTTTACGTCGCCTCGATTGTATATATCAACTACAAAATTATAAATCTTAGAAGAACATACCCTTCTGTAAGTGATAGTATCCGTGAAATAAGTACATTAACATCACGCATAATATAGGTGGTCAACGCAAGACTTATGTTTATTTGCAACAATGGCACCAATAGCTGTAGCACCAGTATGCCCCATGACCTCGACCACACCAAGAAAAGCTTCAGCCAAATCGCTTGAATATGCAACACTAACAGTCGTATTCCTGACTCTTGTGTGTTTCCATTACTTACTGAAATGAGAGTTAATGATTTTGACTAGAATTGAAAACTTGAAAATAATGAAAAGAACTTTTTTATGAATGTTGTTTTTCTAATACTAAACAATGTGGTAATACAAAACATAAATAAACGCCTTCTTGTTTTACGGTATACTGATTTAAGTTACCCCCACTGGTAATATTCATAAACATTCTGTTATGTGGGGCTCCTTTGCACAGGATGTCAGCTAGATTATAGGTACCACAACGGCGACTATTTCTTCTGTGACGCAGTGATGTGTAAGCATTATTGTGTTTCGGTCTGAAGGACGCGTAGCTAATGAAATTGCTAGCCAAATGAGACTTAACATCTTATCATCAGTCTCGTGCCAGATTTTGGCGAGACATCACGTCCTGAGGATGCCTCGTGTAGAGGCGAAACACGTGTCGAATTGTTTAAAGACAAATATTGGCGGAATTAACACTAAAAAAAACCCAAATCATTTGTATAATTATGGATTTCCACAGAGTAACGCATACTTCAATAAATTTAACACCTAACATATTGACTCAGGGTGACGAGCGCAAGAGTAGAGCAGCTCAGAATTTTTGGGTTTTTCAAGAATCCCGAGCGGCACTGCATTGTAATGGGCAGGGCGGATCAATTACCATCAGCTGCGCGTCCTGCTCGTCTCGTCCCTTACTGTCATAAAAAAAATGTGATGACTAGATCCTGAAACCATTAAAAACAAGGAATTATCAGCTCCAGATTATTACAAGTCATATAGACTGGGAGCGCTTCTGTGATTATTTCTGGTTTTCTGGTTGATTCTTCTGTTTTCCAGATAGAATCATGGTTGGATGGTTTCCATTCGATTCCATCTGGAAACATTGCAATTGCTTTAACGCCTGGATATTTATAATTTGTTTTGAGTATTCCATGAGTGATAAAAATGTTTCTGTTTGAATTCCAATGGTACAACAATTACGCCTCAAAGGAAAATGCAAGTTGCATCTAATTATTCTTCTTATTACTCGAAACTAAATTAATAATATTTCTGCGGTGCATTAACTTGCCATCTACTTACTAGCTAACCATCAAAGAATCTCTGTAGATAAAAAGAACACATTGTTTTGATTTGGTAAATACTTTCCTTGTGCTAAAAATGGTCAAGGCTATTATGATCTATTTTGTTTTCTTTTATAGATAGTTGAGTTCACAAGAATTCTAGACAAAATACATTCTTAATTTTAACTAATTAAATAACTTACAATTATCTAAAGAACTTGCGTCGAGACTTGCTTTGGAATCCTCCCAGGCGTCTGTCACTGTAGTTGCTTTGTCCGATTCTGAATGTACCTCGACATCTGAACCTACGCTGTTATCAATAAGTTATTAAAGAATGACAGTAGAAAGAGCCTACTTTGATGATGCCGCTAATTTTGCATTGTTTTTTATAAAGTCGTTTGCTGAAATATGATAGGGTTTTTTTGTTCACTTTTAATAATAATAATAATAATTTTTTTATTTGCGAAAAACTGCCACCAAATTTTTTACAATTACAATAGATATGAACAATTAACTTTTCACTATTTTATTACAATACAATTATATTTACCGAACCGAAATCGTGGTAAATTAATGTTCTCGATACATTTAGCGTTTTACTACTAAGCTAAGAAATGTTTGATTTGGTAGATTAGTAGTTGCACCACAACATTACAATGTTAGTTAGTTAGCAGTAACTGATATAGGCTACTTATTTTTGGATTCCATTGACCCTATATTTCTGCCGTGAAGCAGTAATGTGAAAACATTACTGTGTTTCGGTCTGAAGGGTAGCCGTAGCTAGTGAAATTACTATGCAAATAAGACTTAACATCTTATGTCTGAAGGTGACGATCGCAATTATAGTGCCACTCAGATATTTTGGGTTTTTCAAGAATCCTGAGCGGCACTGCATTGTAATGGGCAGGGCGTATCAATTACCATGGCTGAACGTCCTGCTCGTCTCGCTTATTTTCATAAAAAATATATATTTTGACTCTAGTCCATATCCACGGAGAAAAGTGGTGAAGGTTTAGCTATTACCCATATAATGTTAAATAATTTCGGGTTCGAATCCCGGTAGGTGCAAGCATTTATATGATGAATGTCTGATGTTTGTTTCCAAGTCATGGCTGTTTATATATATTTATGTATGTTTAAGTAAGTATATTGTATTAAATATATCGTTGTCTTGCAACCTATAACACAGGCTATATGCCTAATTTGGGGCAAGATGATATTTGTAAAAAGTGTGTCAATATTATTAATTTATTATATTTAACTCACGACATAAAGACGTCTTCCAGCGTAGTTGCAACTAATCCATAGTTTTTAAATTTGATGGTTCCAATATTGTTTTCCAGTTCATTTAATAAAACTTCAAACTTATGCCTGTGTGTATTTGGTAAACTGTAGCTAACTTCACTCACTGAAATACAATTTCATGTTCGTAAATATTTATTATTTTATTATTATATAATCGGCACAAATACTAAACCACGGCTATTATAAAAACGACAATGATTAATTTAAATGTTAAAAAGCATTAATCACAAACACGTGCACGTGCGCCGTGTCCGTCGTGTATAAATAAGGATACAGTGTCTACACTCGAGGCTTTTGCTGTAGAAGCCTTTAGGCTGACAGCACAGAGGAGGTTCTACGCGGTAGGTGGTGTTGATACCCGAACTCGACAAATGTTCAGGTTTCAGGTTATTCAATACGTAAATGTATTTTCCTCGTCTACAAAAAAAAGTCGCGACTCATTCGTGCTCGAGCTGTCGTACGGTACCTACGGACCTCTCTCGGACATTGTTACGCTGCCTGTGGATTATACGAGGGTGATCAAATACTCATGCAGTTTTATTTCGATGATCCAATTATGAGTGATCACCAGTAAGTCAACAATTTAAAAACAATTACTATAGATAATACTATTATAAGTGACTACGTTACCATCATCATCCTTTGGAACAGTATCCGGTACATATTTGCAAATTATATCGGTACAGATATCGATTTGAAAGCCCACGTCTTTAACAACGACCAGGGTATAGCCGATCCCGTAGTGCGTCTTGAGAAAGTATGGTGAACCAACACACTGGAGCCTGCCACTCGACATTATCGCAACCCTGTCACCGAGGTAATCTGCCTCATCCATGAAATGCGTTGTCAAAATCATGGAGCGTCCTAGAATGTTAAATTAAAAATTTCACAAGTATTCGGTCTGAAATCACACGGGAAAAAAGTTCATGTACATTATATGATATAAAATAGAAAGGTGAATTATTAAGTAGATTTTAACATCTCTGAACTTTTTTTTGAGTTTTTTTATTTATATAAATTTATAGAGTATTTATGAATGTAAATTACCAAAAATTATTCGTGTACGATAAATTCGATATAGTTCACTCCTACTTTGTTTATATTTAAGTGGAAACTTTATTGGCTTGTGTAATATAAATTATGTGATACAATGTGTATATGACTTAAGCGGTTTGTTTTCCAATAAATAAATAAAATAGAAATAGTCATCACCAAAGAAAATATCTAAGGTCTAAGGACGTCTATAAACAAATTGGCCATATTCTTTTTCTATATTGTTATTATTATACTAGAACCATTTTTTTAACTAAGATTTTACTACCTTTTTTTTCTTTTTCCAAAAGATTCCAAAGAGCACGTCGTGACGTCGGGTCCATACCAGAAGTAGGTTCGTCTAACAATACCACTCGGGCTCCTCCACACAAAGCAATACCGACACACAAACGTCGCTTCTGGCCGCCGGACAAACCACCAGCTTTGTAATTACGCTGTTGGCAAAATAATTTAAATGATAAGACATTATAAAAATATGAATGTTGATTTTATAGGGTATAGAGTTAGGCCTTACCCATGTAACAATAAAACAGCATCTATACCGATAATGTTTGGACCATTTTTCGATTTGTTCCTGTTTCACCCCACACAAAAAATTCTTTTTTCGACCCAGATTATATTCCTGTTTCGTCTCGAAAATAAGAATAATTAATAATTAATTATTTTATTCTTGTTTTGCCCCACTTTGTTCTTTATTCGCCTCGGGTAGTAATTTATGTGTTTTACAACACGTTTTGTACGGACAGCACACAAAATATTTTAAAAATCTTATTTTTGACGATAAATATCATTAATAAACTCAACAAGTTAGAACTCATTACAAGAAATCAATTAACGGAGGAGCCTTTTAAGAAGTTCAAATTTTACTAATTCAAATTGTAATTTAAATATAAAAACCATAATGTTAAAATAAAAAATGTCTTTATGTGAGTGTATGTCGGGGCTGTGTATGTGTATATAAGTATTAATAAGTTCTATTCCATTATATCTTTCACAAAAGCACATATGTATTACTACAAGATTTTTTTACTACTTACAAGTTTTAGTCATTAATTACATTATTACATTTACCTTTTCTTGCATTTCCATTTTTTCTATGAGCATGTTGATCTCGTCCTCCAGCTCCTTGCCGCGGAATCCTTTTAGCTTGGCGAAGAACTGAAGATGTTCGTAGACAGTGAGATCGTCAAACAGGACGTTATGCTGAGGACACAGGCCCAAGTGAGCTCTGGCGGCTTCTGTCTGAGTGGTCATGTCGTAGCCCGCCAACCAGACGCTACCTCTAGTGATCTCAATATTACCTGCATCATTATTACTATTACTACATTTATTTTGCACAGGCTCCTTTGCACAGGATGCCGGCTAGATTATGGGTACCAACCACAACGGCGCCTATTTCTGCCATGAAGCAGTAATGTGTAATTACTATTGTGTTTCGGTCTGAAGGGCACCGTATCCAGTGAAATTACTGGGCAAATGAGACTTTACATCTTATGTCTCAAGTTGACGTTCGCAGTTGTAGTGCCATTCAGAATTTTTGGGGTTTTTCAAGAATCCTGAGCAGCACTGAATTGTAATGTGCAGGGCGTATCAATTACCATCAGCTGAACGTCCATTATTTTCATAAAAAAACTACATTATACTTATTATACGTCTAGACTGACTGTGACAACTGTGAACACGTCGAAAAAAATTGAAGTTGACAGTAGACCTCTATATTGAGCAATGCATGAACACTATCAAAAAGTGACATACAAATCGCCAGTGTAAGACGTAGCTTGTCATGCACACTAAAGTAATAAACCTGGCCTGTTTTTATCGGTTGTCTAGCAGCAAAAGGCTCTATCTAGACGTATAAATTATCTCTTATTAAATATTTGTATTTAAAATAACTGTATATGGTATCTTTATATATCAATATTTATTATTTTGAAAATAATATTAAAAATTATAAGAAAAATGTTTTACAATATAACGATAGAAATGTTCGCTTTCATTGTGGATTATATAATTCTACCCTCAAAATATTTAAACCTAATGATTGCAACCCTCGATTTTTCCAATATATTCTACCTTGTGATGATAGCTACAGCCGACTAACGGCCGTTCCCTACTACGATCGACAGATAGAGATAAATTCCTACCTTCTACTGTCAATAATCTAAAGCTGTCCAGTGTACCCGATATGTCATTCTAATCGCCGTATATTGGGACGCGTGAATTGCAATTTCCATACAAACTTTATATCGCTGGTAAGGTATACGTCGTCCCATCGACAGGTGAGTTACCATGGATAAGTTTAGTGGGACCAGAAAAGTCAACGATAGTTACGATTTTTATCTCAAGTAAGAGATAGTCTGAATATTGGGAACGGCCGTTAGACAATAAGGAAAGGTAATAAACTATTTTCTGAGCCTATATTACACTAGGAAGGAAAATTACATACTCCACAATGAAGATAAATAAAACTGAATATAATACTAACAAATGAATAATTAATTATAATTCACCTGTCAACATAGATATAGTAGTGGACTTTCCAGCGCCATTGTGACCCAAGAGAACCGTAATCTGATCATCATAAATATTTAAATTTAAATTATTTACAGCTATATTGGGTCCATATACTTTAGTCAAATCCTGAAAACACATGAAATGAGTAAACTTAAAGGATTCTGATGAATCTTCTACTAAAAAATTACCTAACCTAACTGTTGCTTCTTTTGCGAAGAAGGTTTTGGTTGCAACAACTATTAAAACAAAAAACAGTTTACATTTCAGATTTTATTTCACATTACATGCGAGAAAATAAGTAAATTTATTCGCTTAAATGTCACTGCATGTGGCGACGACGTGGGGCGAGTCGTTACCGACCCTAAAAGATGGTCGAGGGAGGCGATAGCTGGTCCATGCGTGATGCTCAGGAACGGGTGCTACTTTTGGTGGCTGGATCATCCTGTTACCGTGAAGTCTGCTTCGTAATTTTTTTTGATTAAAGTTATGATATATTTTTATAATCGCTAATAAAAAATGCTCACATAATGTCTTTTTTAATTTACGGTGTGTGTGGATTGATGTATCTACAGTACTCAAAAACTCTTGTGTTTTTAATTATTAATTTACATTTACTCGTTCAAGTCATGAATGACGTTTGAGTATTTCTGTTGCGTTACTTTGCATATATTAGAAATTGAAATTATTTGTCATGGCATGAAACTGTAAGGGTTGATTTAAAAGAGGTGGTGGCGGTAAATGTAACAAAAAAGAAAACTTTTGACAATCGTAAATGACATTTCCTTGAGCTACGTGAACAAAGTGATTATAGATTTGATTTTATTTGATAAATAATTTGTAATATGAAGACCAAGTCCAGTACAAAATCCTTCAGTACTTACCGTCATTTTTACTCCGATTTCATTGTCTCTTGGCTCATTTTCTCTAACGATTGTATCAGTTTCCACTCCATTACTTCTGATATCTAAAAACATTTATCACATTTAAATATCTTCACCTGTAGACAACATTATAATGTTATATTTATAAAATAATCTCTTAACAACACTCTACAAAATTAAAATAGAACAATAATTCTGCTGTGCCTATTTATACTAACCTGAAACTCTGGTTGCAGAAGGACACCAAAAGGACTTTTGAAAAATGAAATACCAAGGCTTTGGGGTGCCCCAAGTTCCTGGTAATATTTGTTCCAGGTATAAAGCAACCAGCATGTACAACACACAGTCCAGACACAGTAATAAAACAACATGGCCGAAGAGTAGTCTGTCCGCGTCCAATGTGTGTGTTGAAAAGAAGTTTCCCCAATTCATTCCTTAAATTATAAAAAGTATATTTAATAATAATAAAACAAAAATAAAAATACAGCTTACGAGCCATAATCTATATATATATAAATGAATTGCTGTTCGTTAGTCTCGCTAAAACTCGAGTACGGCTGGATCGATTTGGCTAATTTTGGTCTTGAATTATTCGTGGAAGTCCAGGGAAGGTTTAAAAGGTGAATAAATATGAAAATGCTCCGAATTAAATAATAATAACAATATTGTTTCACCTTTGATGTGTCCCCCGTCGTTCAGAAATCAAATTGAAAGAATAGTTAAATGAAAAACTTACTAGAATTTATTTTTATTATCTTTCTAACTTTCTGAGGAGGTAAAATTTAAAAATAAACTTAATTTTATATACAGAACAAAGTCTGTCGGGTCGTCTAGTTATTAATAAATACCTAGCTAACAATGAGTTCTGTAATAAATAAAAATGCATTTTTTTTTATAACGTAATATAGTCTTATTTATATTCGCCAATAAAAGTATAACCTAGTAAGTAGTACATATTCTTTGTATTTATATTTTAGTAGTAGAACATAATCTTTGGTATAACTTCAAAACTAAACTTTCATAAATTGACTTACCGCCGATACTCTCTTGTGATAAAAGAAGCTGGAAGCCGTAGGACATTGCAGAATTTATGGAAAGACATGTTATTGTTTGAACAATTATTGGAACTTCGGTCTCCATACTGAGAAGAAACGCTGGTAAATATGTCAAAAACCATATCACACCTGCGAATAGCGACGCCGTACTTGCTGAAACGAATATATAAATAAGAGCGCACTTTATGACATATTGCGTAGCTTAAGAAAACAATTCTATATCAATAATAATAATATATTTATTTGCAAAAAACATAGTATACAATAGTGTTAAAATATTATAATAATGAGCTTATATGTTTTGCTAGCACTATTCCTAGCATGTAAATATTTAACTTAATACAATGAATATCACAATTTCGTATCCATGAATTCCTTAACAATATATAAATTATAAGCATTTAGCTAACTATATAGCTTATTCTTAAATAATCCAGAATTTTTATTTTTAATGTTACTCGGTAACTTATTATAAACACGAACACTATTACATACACAACTTTTATTAAATTAATCACGTTGAAATAAATATATGTTTAAAGTTCAGGATTACATTTTAAGAATATTCAATGAATATCTTCATAATGATCATTTACATAGCGTTATTAGCTCATTAACATTTTGCAAAAACAACTTTTGTGCAAAAGTTGTTTGTTCAAAGCCAAACTAGCGGTTAAATCAAATCAAAATCACTTTATTTATGTCGGTCACGGAAATGATACTTATGAATGTCAAAAAAATATTTTTCTTATTGAATCTACCGCTACTTCGTAAAGGGTTGAGCTAATGAGAAGAAGTAGCAAGAAACTCATTGTCAGGTAATAGAACAAGTGATTATAGTAGAGTCAGTAAGGAACTGTTTATTGAAATGTTTTAGTGGGAATCGGAATCTTATTATTCTTGGTGGATGGTTTGCAGTCAATGCCTTACTTAATCAAAAGTCTGATCGTAAATTTTGACTCAGACAGGTTTCGAGCATTCATCCAATAATAGGATTGTGAACTTATGATGTCTTAATAAACGCAGTGTAAAGTTACTCCCAGTTTAAAATTACTTCCCCCTGTCATGTAATTCTGTAGTGACAAAGGTAACATAAGAACAAAAAGTTTTTAACTTGGAATAACTTTACTTCGTATTTATTAAGAGCACAGATGACGTACGGAATTTATTAGCCAAAGTATGACAAACCCTGTAGCTAATTAATGTGAATAATTTATACCAAATATTTATCTTCATGTTCTACAGTTTCCGCTTTATTTATTAATAGTTAACATGAGATAGTCCCTGTAGTCATTGAGAAATAATAAACCGACATTTTCCCATGTAAGCGATACACTTAAAACCTATATCTTCTGTTTTTCTGCAATGGAGTAATATAAAACTTCATGGAACGATATGGGCCACTTATTTTTTTCTATGGTCGACGTGCGGACTATTTGTTAAATCTAGTATAGCATATGAATATCGTATGAATCCTACAAATCTAAATAAGAACGTTCTGGAAATGACAGCAGTAGTGATTTAGTATTAATCCGGAACGGCGGAGATGAAACAGTAAACTCTTTCACAACCTACAGATATATTAATCAAAATATTACATTTCATAGGTAAGACATTTTTATTTAAACTGCTGTTTTTCTGTCATAAAATCTTGTATACTTTGTTCAACTCTCAGGTTGTGGCTTCATCTACAGGATCTACTTTACAATTGATAACCTGCTCAACCCCAATATTTGCATATTAGGAAATTGACTTGAGATGTCGCTCTTGTAAATCTAAACAATTTGTTATGTTTTTAAAGTGATAACCCTCACTTCTAGGATTAATACACAAATAAAATTTGAAAAACAAAATTTTATGAACGATGCGGCACGACCTCTGGCGTTCCGTGCTAGTGCTCTAACCAACTTTTCAAATTCTTCTTTAAAAGCATAACAAATTTTTAGGAAAAATTGATTTCATGCCACACAGATAAAGTCACAATTATAAGCATGCAAGCATCTGCATGGGTAACTAAAAAAACATTAAAACAATTACATTCCTAACATCTTTAATATAAAAATAAATAATAGTAAAAAAAACTAAAAAGCACGCTTTATATAAAATTCAACTGAAAAATAGAAAATTTAAATTTATTTTCTAGTTTTTATTTGAATTTGATATAAAGCGTGCTTTTTAGTTTTTTTTTTACTATTATTTATTTTTCATTTTTTAGTCAAATTAGTGTAATGTCATCGGTCCTCGATAAATCTACAAAGTTTGAACGAAATCTAGTCGTGCAAAGTGGGTCAAAATCGCGGTCAAAAAAGTCGGTTACAAACATACAAACATACAGGTGAAGCGTATAAAAATGTTGTAGATCTCTATTGTATGAACACAAGTGAGACACATTTAAAAAAATATGGTTTTCGAGACATGAATTACAGACAAGTAGTGAAAAGTACCTTTTTTGAAGAATCCACTCAACATAAAACCAAAGAATATCATGCACGTTAAGTACAGAGTGAGGAAGAACAGTAGAACCGACCACGATGTGTGAGTGAATACCGCGTACTCACTAAACCCATCCTCGTTCGTAAACCAGTTTACCTGCACATCATTAATTCAAACATTTGGCGCCTCTTTCTGCCGTGCAGCATTAATGTGTAAGCATTACTGTGTTTCGGCCTAAAGAGTAGCTAGTGAAATTACTGGGCAAATGAGACATCATTACTGGGCATCTTATGTCTCAAGGTGACAAGCGCAGTTGCAGTGCCGCTCAGAATTTTTGGGGTTTTTCAAGAATCCTGTGCAGCACTGCATTGTAACGGGCAGGGCGTATCAATTATTCCTGTTCATCTCGTCCCTTATTTAAAACATAATTTCAAAGACAAACTCAAATTCAAATGAACATTATTCTAATAGGTTTAAACTAAGCACTTTTGAATCGTCAGTACAAATATTAAATTTGAACTACTGAAGGGGATTTGCCGCTCTTAATATACCAGCTGTTTTAGAGCCAAATGGCTTAAAATTACCCGCCGCGATGGAAAGGGTCCTGATGGAATGACACTGGTGGCTTGGGCACAGGGAAAGATGGTGTGGGACTACTTAAGTCTTATGGAATAAAAGGATAAATAAGTCAACTGATTGGAAATTATTTTTTTACAAGCTAGAGGTGTTTTAGAAACGCCTTTTTTATGTGACATTTTAAAAGTCTCACTCGTCACACTACAGAAATACCGCGTAAGATTTTATTACATAGTTGAGTTAAACATGGCAGAGAGTTCTTTTAAAATAATTCTGCAGAAGAATACCACCTCTAGTAGGTTAGGATACAATAGATGGAGTTCAAAGAAAGAGCATTAACTGAAAAAAATTATAAAATTAGAGTAATTTTGCTTTTGGCGAGTCAACAGCTCCTGACAATGCCTCGTGCAGAGGCGTGTTTCGCCTCTTCGTTTCCTGTTGAAGTGTTTTTTGTAAATCTTAGCGAAAATAACACTGAAGATTATTAAGAGTGTACCTAACATTTTAAATCAGGTTAAAATAATTTGTTTATATCTATATATATATAAAATGAATTGCTGTTCGTTAGTCTCGCTAAAAATCGAGAACGGCTGAACCGATTTGGCTAATTTTGGTCTAGAATTATTTGTGGAAGTCTAGAAAAGGTTTAAAAGGTAAATTAATATGAAAATGCTCGGATTTAAATAAAAACAATGATTTTTATTTTTATTTGATGTGTCCCCCGTCGTTCAGAAATCAAATTAAAATAATAGTTTAAAATGAATAACTAATTAGAATCTTTATATCTTTCTAACTTTCACAGTAGGTAAGAAATAAACTTAATTTTAGCTAACTATAGTTGGTAGATTAACTACAGTTGTTAACTATCTGTCAGATAATTTTTATGTAGATGGATAAATCTTAAGTCGTCATCTATTTCTTATACACCCCAAAAATTTTAAATATTGTTTTTTTTTTTCTTAATACTTTATATGGCAATACAGCGTTTGGTGGGTCAGCTAGTATAAGATAAAATAATTATTTAAATCATTGTATTGCTCGCTAAATGTATAGATATATAACTTGCCTTTAGCAACAGGACGAGTAGACCGGAGATCAGGAACATGTATATGAATTGTTTGAGGAACCAAGCTGTCCAGTGCAACCACGTGGGCAGACCCATTATTTTCATCATTTCCTGTAAAAGTCCATATTTAAATATTCATATTATCATTTAAAGCATTTATACGTTAAGACAGACTGTGACAGCAGTGAAACAAATTGAGGTTGACAGTTAACCTCTATTTTGAGCACACCGACACAAAGTGACATACAAATCGGGAGTGTAAGACGTCGCTTGTCACGCACACTAAAGTAATAAACCTGGCCTGTTTTCACCGGATGTCTAGCATCAAGAGACTCAATCTATGCGTATAAATTAAGATTGAAAGTATACCTGGTCTATCGTGGTCTATTTCCACTTATATTGCGTGTTAAGAGAAATAATCACTGACCTCTACTATATACCACTGGTCTGGCGGCTGTCAAAGTTCTTTTGTGCCTGTTTGATATTCGTCTTTTGGCCATCTAGCGAGAATCTGCGGTACTAAAACTAGTGATGACAACCTCACCACACATCGATTGATGGTGGGAAACTATTTCCAAAAAGAAATGTGTACATTATAACGTTGATTCTTGAAGTATAAAAAACACGGAAAACGATCGAAATTAATTATAAAATGCAAAAATACTTCAGAGTATTGTATGCTCCTTCGCAGCCATTTGTATTATACGTCAAAATTAGTTCTCTGGACGCTCGCGAGTGGCGCTACAAATAGGCACAAAAAATTTGCTGTCAAACATATAGAATAGCCTGTCCAGTGGTATTTATGACAACTGAAATCACTGTCGTACACAATTTAAAAGTAATATTTTAATATTTACAAATGTACACAGTGTGTACTATGTTAAAATATAAGTTTAAAATACATTAAACCTTCTTTATTTATTAATCTTTTATTTATCCTCATTCTTCTCTAAAACTCTATTTTTTCTAGGAAAAGTTGGCAGCCCTAATTATGAAATCATATTTAAAAGTGACCATCACTTCTACAGCAAATAACTTTAGAACTAAATCATTACTTGATGATTGCTTTGATGACATACCGATATTTGAACTAATAAATAGTACACTACTCAAAAAAATAAATATTTAAAAATGTGTCAATAATCTTTAACCTAATACCAACGACAATTTAATTAAAATATATATTTTTAATTTATTTATCATATAACAATTTACCTATATACAAAACCAGGTCAACTTAGCATCTAAAAAACCACATATGTTACAATTAATGCTAATAATTAGTTAATAATACGTCGCAAATTAATTTATTAATTACATTTAAAAAAACTGTGAAAATATCGTAAGCCTTAAAACGAATAAATATAACTTAGCAGGTTTATTAATATTGTCTTAGCTGCTATAGTTTTTTTTTAATCATAGCTCTGTTGGTGTCATAAAACGTAGTAAAACTAATACGAATGACCTACTTATAACAATACAAGAACACCGACCAAACTGCCATGTCTGTGCCGTTAATAGATTAAGCACGTATCTTATAATATGTGTGAGCAAGCAGCCGGCTGATGATTATCTTATTTTCTCATAATTCTATGGTTTTACGTGAGACATTCAGAAAGTTAAGTAACCATAGATGCGATGTGTTCTATGGGAATATTTTTTAACCAAATCTTTTCAAAGAACTCTCAATCTGCAATAATTTATACAAAGTTTCATACATCTGAACCAATTTCAAATCACTTCTTCCAGTCCGCTTCAAATACCTAAATAATTTTTTATACTGACACACTCTTACACAAATTATCTTGCCTCAAACTAGGCATGGCCTGTGCTATGGTTTGCAAGACATCGATATATTTAATACAAGAATCTTACTTACACATACGTGAATATGAATAAATATCCAAGACTCTGAAACAAACATCTATATTCATCATATAAATGTTTACACCTACCGGGATTCGAAAGCAGGACCTCTAGCTCAGTAGACTGGACTAGTTGGGTCGTCGAACTGTTTACATTTGAGTAGTTTTTTTTTTAAATTTAGGGAGTAAAAAGAAGTCACATAGGGCTAAATCAGGGCTGTAAGATGGGTACCGTTATACTAACCAGGAGGTTCGTCGTTTTAAGGGCTGAGAGTACGTTGTTGTGGTTAGCACTTGATGCTCACAGCCTGATATTGCCAAGCACCAATCAACTACCCTGTGCTCTTAGGCCGCTTCACTTTGGAACGCGTTGTATCGTTTTGAAACAGGCAAACCTTTTATTGGCGCTTCGTTTCTGGTGCATATTGATAAAACCAAAATTCATCATCTGATGATATCATAGACACACCGAGACATGCCAGTGTCATGACACCATTCACGTGGGCATGAGCATCGGTCAGGTTTAGCGGCAATAAGGGCAAATAGTCCTCGCGACGTAATTCGCCTTATTTCTTGAATTATAATTTTCAGTACGATCACGTTTTCTTAATAGCCGTCAAAAGGCGGCCACTTATTTCTTTATCCCTCAAAATTAGTCGACCTCGGTTAAGTTAATTATACCGACGGTACACAGTTGATTTGGAAGCACCTTCGTCACTAAAGACTATATGAAGCCTATGATGCGACTCCTCCGGTTTAATGTGATATTTGAAATCATTAAAAGTTTCAATTCATTTTCAATGATCATCATCATCACTTCAGCCGGAACTCGTCCATTGCTGGACAAAGGCCTCCCCCAACGATCGCTATGAAGATCGGTCCTGCGCTGACCTCATCCTACGTATTCTATCTTGACAAGATCGTCGGTCCATCGTGTGGAGGTTCTACCAACACTACATCTTCCGGTAAGTGGTCGGCATTCGAGGACTTTACTGCCCCAACGGCCATCTGTCCGTCGAGCTATGTGTCCTGCCCACTGCCACTTCAGTTTCGCAACCACCTCAGCTATGTCGGTAGCTTTGGTTCTCCTACGGATCTCCTTATTTCTGATTCGATCTCGCAGGCAAACTCCGAGCATAGCCCTCTCCATTGCCCTCTGAGCGACAATGAGCTTCCGCATAAGGCCCATAGTTAGCGACCACGTCTGCGTTCCGTATGTCATCACTGGCAACACACATTGGTTAAAAACCTTCGTCTTCAGAGCTGTGGTATTTTGGACGAGAGGATTTTACAGATCTTCCCGAACGCTGCCCATCCGGGTGGATTCGACGAGTGACCTCTTTCCCGAAATTGGACCTGGCCAACTGGATTATTTGTCCATTTGTATTTCAATGATGGGTACTCGATAATTTAAATTTGGAGGAAAACTTTTAATTTTTAACGTTCCAATTTTATAATTATATTAATCATGCTTTCAAAATAAATAATAACTGAGCAGTGTCTCGTCTTTTTTTAACGAAACTTTCGCGCATCTCTACATAATTTTAACCCTACTCTTTCACACTCATCTGCCAGTGCAATCCGCTTTAAAATCGATCCGGCTAATTCGGAGATTTATAGGAAGAGTCATGAAAAAATTTAAAATTAGTTTTCTGGTGTTACTCCTGAGAAAACTTGCATAGCCATTATGAACAAAAAAAAATTAACAAAAAAACAACCGACTTCAAAAACACTATTCCAAAACAATAGATATAATATGCAGTAAAAAGTATAAAAATAATTGCGTATTTTTTTACAATCTAATTAATTAATCTAATCCTAGTTACGATTACTGTTTATTTTTGGAGTCGGTGTCAGCCAAGATAGGTTCCACCCGTCGAAAGTTTTGAGGTAACAAAAAAATACCGACGAATTGAGAACGTCCTTTTTTGAAGTCGGTTAATAAGCTGTTGTTGGCACATTAAATACAGATACTTAAATTTTGTTTGATGGACTCATCTATAATACCTACTACTATAAAATTATAGTAGTATACTTAGAGTCTTAAGAATTCTAAAAACAAGACTATTTACGGTTAATGAATCTTATCTGATGATAGCAATGACGTTCTATTGGACGATAGCTATTTTTATCTTTCTAATTTAACCCGGGGCGGCTTCTAGTCTACAAAATATATTGTGTCCGTATGGAAATTGATTAAGCCACGTTCTGTGTATATAGCGTTCCAAACCCAATTCGTTCAAAATAATACATTTCCATTAGTTTCAAATTATAAAACAAAATATGAAACATAAATATTTCAAATACTTACTTGCCTTGTCTAATGAATTGACAATTACCTTAAGTTGGTTCTCTTTTTCCGTTGTGACAGCAGACACAATATTTACCGACGTATAACTGAAACTGATTATGACAAATAAAGGGAAAATATAAGTCAGGAACTCAACAGCCAAGTCCTGAAGGTACGGCGGGTGAGGGAACCTTTGAATGTTTACTGTAAAATTTTCCAAATCCAGATTTGTTTGTCGAGATATCAGCTCCATTGATATTGAATGTTGAAGAGCAATAAACATTTCATTTACGTATCCTGAAAATATAACGGTATTTACATTCAATCTCATATTGTATACTATAATTCTAGAGTCACTGGTGGGATATAGGGACCAAGTGGCGCCATGTTTCGCATAGGTTAGAGAGGAGATTCTACGCCCATCACTTCTTATCTTACCGCCGCTGTATGACAGCAATCCTATAAGAGACATTATGCAGGAGTGTAGAGAAATCTGGGAACGACACAATATCGCTTTCGCTCTTGTGATTCCTATGGTGTTGAAATAAAATATGGCCGGCGGTGATCACCTACGGTGCACTTTAAAATTCCATAACAAAAGAAGACGGGGCCAGGGGGGCGGGACAGAGGAACTAGTGTCGCTAGTTGGCTCCGCAGTATTCCTCAGCTGCACGTTGGTGAGCCGAATTTAAACGTTGAAAAATATCCACCAAAAATGGCCCTCGCCCTGATTTTTACCAGTAGGTGAGCGTAGCATTTTTCACGAACGTCTAATACGGATGAAAAAAGTTACGGCGCGCTGTGTACCCAGAATGCATACTGATGCTCAAAACTTAACATTTCTCGACCTTCTTTGGACCTCTTACTACAAGATCCTGAACTTTTCTTAGCTCGCTTCATAGCCACGGATAAAATATAGCTTTATTATAAAGATCCAGAAACAAAAAAACAGTATATATGGCGTAGAAGAGACCATCATACGCACCGCGTAAGGAATTTATAACTTGTCGTTCGGCAGGAAAGATCGTGGGCTCTTCATAATCTAATACATGATCTTCATAATTATGCAAAAAAAACTGTGTGAAGAAATTCGTTAGAAACGACGAGGCAAACTAACAAAAATTGTTTTAGTCCATCAAGCTAATGATCCAAAATAAAAAAGCGCATACACTTTTCTTAAAAGCCAGCAGTGAGTCCACTGGTGTTGCAAGAGAAAGTGGACGGCGGTGATCACCTAACATTAAGTGAGTAGGGGTCACTCGCTCGTTTGACCTCCACTTAGATAGAAAAAATGAGCTGGCTCACAGGCCCGCCGTTGCTATAGCGGCAATTAGAGTATTTGGCATTGAAATACTTGAGCATCCCCCACAATTACCCGACCTAGGGGCTACCCAGTTACTCCCATCTATTTCCAAGGTAGATTATTTGAAAGAAAAGAGATTAGAAGATGATGAAGCCATAGCCTCTGCAGTACAGGATTTTTCAGGTGTGTATGATGATTTTTTTTTAAGAAAGGTATTTTAACCTTCCGAAAATTCTAGTGACATATGGCACTTCCCGATTTTAGAAGGTTAAGGTCAGAAAAAAAAGTATTTTAAGTGTATTATGCTAAAAAGTAAGGAACTAAACTTAGATTTAATAAAAGTTACCGGTAACATATCTATTTTCACACTTTTTATTGACCGCCCTACGTGCGTTGCCTTATAAAAGTCTACCAAAACAGATTCATAGTCAGTTTTATAAAATTTATACTTTAATCGATTTATTGATAATTTAAGTTTTTAACATTAAATTTACCTGGATCGTTTCCTCCTTCCCATGAATGAGGAAACCTTGGGCCTGGCATTTGAAAAAATGGAAAAACATTATTAGTACGCCAGGATCGACCGCCTGTTCCATAGAAAGAATTCAGTCGCGGCTTCTCAGGAAACCGTAGAGAATAAGACAGATCATCTGGTAACGTGGTTGTCCCTGTCAAACAAAAATATATAAAAAATATTGTAGGCTTTTATTCAGTACCATAATCTCTCCTCAACTTCATAAAGGTTGAACTTGACAGTTAAAAATACTCCTATCAATATCGCCTGAAGAAGCTCATTCCACAATTTGGTTCTTCTTCAGAATCAGATGCACAATACATAAACTTCATTGTTTCGCATACCGAAATATTATTATACAAAGAGGATGTAAATACTACGTTATAAATTGGCGGGACAGCGTAAGTAAGATTGAAATTCTGTTTGAACTGTGCAGTCATTTGACATAAGTTTGAAATAGTAGTAATTACAGGATCGTGATTGGCCAAGAAGTATAATCCGACTAAGTTTGAAAGCGAACAGTTGCTTAAAACGTAGCGGATTTCAGCCTTCTGATTATTTTTTCAAGATTACAGCTGTCATCTATCAATGACTCCACGTTCCATACAATCGAGAGAATCGCTTCTTTCTTAGAGAGTTTCGCTAGGCTGTTATTATAGATGAAATATTTCTAACTTGTCTTTTATTGGATGACTACATTGATCACATAATTAATGTATGCCATATTTTCTTAAATTTCATTCCCTTACAAAAGATTTTGAAGTCAAGAGGAAACATTTTTCCATATAAACGTTTTCGATTCTTTTCTCTTTGGTTTTTAACACTAGATCAATATTATTTTCAAATAAGAACAATATCAGCATTATATATGTCTCTCTGTTTTGATATTTTTGTTTTTTAAGTGCTAGAGTGCTAGTAAGTACTTCAAAAAGTGGTTAACATCATACAGGCCCCAAACAGAGGCCAAGTATCAAAATAAGCGAAATAAATTAAAAACAGTCCGACACACATTGTCTTACTTATTAATAAACGCGATGTAAAATTACTCCAATATTAAAATTACTTCTCCCAGTCATGTAATTATGTGGTTAGTTTTAAATTTGGAATAACTTACTAACAGTATTTTTCTATTCCATTCAGTTTTTAAAATTTCGTTACGTACTTAATTAAACATTTAAATTGATAGGTAAAATGATTGACACACATTGTCTTACTTATTAATAAACGCGATGTAAAATTACTCCAATATTAAAATTACTTCTCCCAGTCATGTAATTATGTGGTTAGTTTTAAATTTGGAATAACTTACTAACAGTATTTTTCTATTCCATTCAGTTTTTAAAATTTCGTTACGTACTTAATTAAACATTTAAATTGATAGGTAAAATGATGTTTCGAAATAAAAAAAAACGATAACTTTAAAGATGTACAGACAAAACGTTGCAACTGAAAAAGGCTGCATGGTTTTATGTTTATGTACATGTATAATATAACACGCAGTAAAAAGCCAGGAAAGAAAAATGACAAGTTGTTCACTAATTCAAAATGCGTCAACACCAAATACTTGCTTTATGAGAAACGTTACGTTAGAGATATGCAAAAGAGCCACGGTTGGTACTACTGTACTGAGAATAAAAAAAAGCGATTAATTATTAATTACTTATATCAGACTTAATGAGACTTATACAAATGATGAATCAAATCGACAAAGATTGTATCACAATGATAAAATAAATTTTACAGACGATAGATACCCTCGCGAAACACGACTTTTAAATAAATTATTATAATTACGAAATGATGCTAATAAATGTATTATGATACTTATAAGCGTCGAGCTTGAGTGGTGAACGAAACTGATTTAAAGGTGCTGTCTATCTGTACCAAAGCTATACCAGTAAGAAGCTCCATTGCACAGGATGCCAGCTACATTATGGGTACCACAACGGTGCCTATTTCTGCCGTGAAGCAGTAATGTGTAAGCATTACTGTGTTTCAGTCTGAAGGGCGCCGTAGCTAATGAAATGACTGGGCAAATGAGACTTAACATCTTATGTCTCAAGGTGACGAGCGCAGTTGTAGTGCCTTTCAGAATGTTTGGGTATTTCAATAAACCTGAGCGGCACTGCATTGTAATGGGCATCTGATGGTAATTGACTATCAGCTGAACGTCCTGTCTCGTCCCTTATTATCATGAAAAAACAATATATTATAGACTTATATAATATTCTAATGTAACACACAATATGATTTTTTTGCTATACATCGCACACTAACCTGCTAAATTATCATCAAACTCAACAGCTGCCAATACTTCACGAGTATATTCTTCTTCTCTGTATATACTTATTAAAGCAGCACTGTTATTGTAAGCTTGGACATTAATCAAATTTCTCAACACCTCGAAAATTTCTGTTGAATTTAAAATCAAATCCGGCGGTATTGGTGGCAAATCGGGTATTCCTGGTAATCGATCTATTAAGTCCAAGATTACATCAATATTATGTCGAATTAAATTAACAATCGCACTTCTGACCACGTCTTCTAATATGGGAGATTCTGGAGAGTATGCTACGGACAACTTTTGAAAATTCATATTAAACCTAGAAAGAAAATAAATAGTTATTATGTCAAAATTAGAGGCACTCGATAACTATAAATAAACCAGTGGGAGGCCCCTTTGCACAGGCTAGATTATGGGAACCACAACGGCGCCTATTTCTGCCGTGAAGCAATAATGTGTAAGCATTATTGTGTTTCAGTCAGAAGGGCGCCGTAGCTAGTGAAATTACTGGGTAAATGAGACTTAACATCTTATGTCTGAAGGGATGAGTGCAGTTGTAGTGCCACTAAGTATTTTTGGGTTTTTCGACAAACCTGAGCGGCACTGCATTGTGATGGGCAGTGCGTATCAATTACCATCACCTGAACGTCCTGCTCGTCTCATCCCTTATTGTCATAAAAAAATATATGTCGTAGTCAAGAACGTCAAGCACAAGAAGCGAGTAAGAAGATGATTCAGTATTCTTATTAGCTCATGTGTAATCGGCGTCCAGGCGCGCGATGGCGCCGAGCTGTAGACTGTAGTCAGAGAATAACTATCGAGCGAGGCGGTTGTGTCGCACGCCCATGCCGGGAACACCACGTTCTTATTACGTAATAATAGGGCTATCTTACTCGAACGGTGATTTCTTCACTTGGGGAGTAAGCTGGTGAATGCGTGACGAGAGCGTTAGGAACGAACGGTAGCGTTACGCGAACGGTGATTTCTTCACTTGGGAGTAAGCTGGTGAATGCGTGACGAGAGCGTTAGGAACGAACGGTAGCGTTACGCGAACGGTGATTTCTTGATTATTTTGTAATTTCAGTTCGTTTTTGACCACTTTTGTCATGCTCCCGTACTCCTTGAATAGTAAATCATTGTATTTTGCTGATAGAACTAAATGTTCACGTCAGGCCTTAGGTGTTGCATTAATGCATGGGCAGTAATAATCACTTATAATGAGACAGACATACTCGAAAAATAAATTTATTAACTGTGAACATAAAAATATATTTTAAAACATCGTACTTACATAACAGGTATGGAATAATTGAGAGAATAGGCAGATATTGGCGGGAATCGCGACACATCACTGGTCGTTGGTTCTATTTGCGATCGCAGTATGAGCACCAAAGCCATTGTGCCAACTGGTAGCACTACTTCCACTATTGTCTTTATCGGCTGCCTCCATTGGTGCAGAAAGTTCTTCCACATTAGAAGACGGAGCTTTGTGAAGGCCCCTGCCGGGGGAACTTCACGTTTTACTTTCATCACACCTTCAGAACGTTGACCTGAAAATCATTAATAAAATAAATATCGATAAATATATACCCCACCCCTAAAGCTGTACCCAGCACTTGTGTGCTATCGTCTCCGATTCTCTTGTCACTGTTATTACTAGCTTCTGGTCACGACTTCATTCGTATTCGGCACTAACTATATACACATACCAAGAACGAAAGCCAGATAAAATTCTCCCTTCTTTCACACTCGCCTCGTCACACATAACCTTTACTTTGGTTGTGTTGCTTTCTTTTGCTTTCTTGGGATCTTTACCTTAGAATCTAATCGCGCTCCTTCGGCAACTCAAACAAATTTCGGGCTTACATATACCAAATAATTTTCTGCACCGCTGACAAACTAAACTGAATGAATTATTTACATTGCTGCTTCTTGAACAAGAATATTTTAAACAACTGGAGTAAATCATCACCATCAGCCGGAAGACGTCCACTGCTGGACAAAGGCCTCCCCCAAAGATCCCCACGATCGGCTGCCCTCATCCAACGTATTCCGGCCATCTTGAGTGAATACGGCAATGTAAAGATATTATGGCAGTCGAAGGTTATTATGGTATGGTTTGTGGCATGTTCCATATTTCGACTTTGTTTTTATACGATTTGATTTGTATATATGAATAGAACGTCATTGGTAAATCCAGTTAACTGTGCATGTGTCAAATTTTATTCAGCCGTTTTGTCGTGATTAAATAAGAGACAACCAAATATACGAGCTTTCACGTTTTTTTTATATTAATACAGATAATTGTTTATGCATTACACTTGTAATTTTGTCCTTACTGTACACGCTATATTTATTAGTCAACTCAAACTAACTATTCCCGGCGAGCGTGACAGTTCAGTCTCCCGAAACCACAAACTGAGCTCCGGTATCCACCAATCAGATTTCGTTATTTCCACATCTCCTCTCCGCTTAGCTTCGGTGGAAATGGATCAAGAGAAGAGGAGAGGAGATGTTTCACTTGTCTATAGAATTTTGTGCCCCGTCGAGGGATCAAGCGGCGTGGCGGAGCGAAAATGCGTGTAGCCGGGCGGCCCGCTACCTTCTCCACCCGCGCCTCGCACACCCGAAAGCGTTGTTATAAGTACAGCTCACATCTCCTCTCTGCTCTGGTGGAAATAACCTGAAAGCTACGTGGCTTATCTCCTCTCGTCTCCTCTGCTCTAAATAACAAGCGTACAAATGAAGCGTGCGAGAATATCTCTAACAAAGTTTACAGCAGAATTTTGATTGACAAGTTGTAAACAGTCCGCCACGCATGTCATTAGCTCCTTAATATTTTAAATAATTTAACCACCAGTTAAATCACAATTCACACATTGACAAATCACAATTCGTCCGCATTATCGGCTATCACAATTCGGCTGTCAGGACGTGAATACGCAAAGTAAAGGGTTTTCCAATAAGGACTTGACAACTTTTTTTCAAAATAGAATGAAAAGCATTTGAGATATTTTATAAACTTTATTATCGGGTTGAAGTACATTCAAAACATTTATGAATGGAACTCGACTTCGCTCATAATATGGCCACCGCGCGCACGTTTGCAGCGGTCGATTCGTTGGACCCACATCACACAACGAATATGTAGACTCAAACTTTTTCACTAAACTTGTTACTGCCTGTGTGCTAAGGCGAGAATTACGACCGAAAATCGGAGTTAATGCTCTTTAAGTAGCGGCCATTTCTGTAGTAATTTTTTTAGATTTGCAGACGTTGTTCGTTCGTGTACTTCACCATGGTGAAAAGGTTATGTCTACTGAATAAACTGACAGTGACAGTTCGATGTTAAGTAAAAAGGTGCGTTTACAAACTAAATTCAAAATTGTCAAGTCCCTATTGTAAAACACCGTATTTTATAAATCTATGCCCGAAACACCAGTAACTTACGAATAAAAATTCAAAGAGCGCCTAAAGAAGTTTTCAGTTTTCACTTCAAGTTTTAACCCCACAGATATGAAACTAGTAATTCTAGTAGTGAGATGTAGTGGCAAAAGATGCTTATCATTGCAGAGCTCTATTGTAACAAACATTCAACAGAATCAAAATATAAAAAATGGCAATGTAACAATATAAATACTACACTTGTGGTGTTGTTGTTCTCTGTTCAATTGTTGACATTGGCTGTTATTTTTATTATTGTCAATCTTATATTGCAAAATTATATTTGTCGCATGCTTACGAAAACTTCTAAGAGATAATCCGAAATAGCTTGATAAAATTATTTTTATGTCCTCCATTACAGTAGAAGTCAGTTGGAAGGAGATCGTTGCAATAAAAATAGAGATACATCTATTTATCGTAGGGTCCATAGGGAGTGACAATAACATAATATATTGTAACAACAATTGGTTCACGTCATGAAGCTACATCAGTTCGTAAACCGGATTTGACATGGAGAGAAGAATAAATCAGTCATGCTTAATTCTAAGTAAAAAGTTATTTATTTTCTTATAATCTAATATATATATAAAATTCTCATGTCGCGGTGTTTGTAGTTAAACTCCTTTGAAACGGCTTGACCGATTCTCATGAAATTTTGAGGGCATATTGGGTAGGTCTGAGAATCGGACAATCGTGGTCCACACGTTTTTTTTTTACATTTTTTTAAATTTGTTTGATTATGAGTCAGCATTAAAAAATACATACAACTTCAAATTTTCACCCATCTACGATCAACAGTTACTTTTGTATCGCGATTTTAATATCGGCAATACAACGTTTGCTGGGTCAGCTAGTATTCGTATAAAATTACTTTGATGTCAGTTCTATTACCACTATAAATGGCGCTAGGAGAGAGAAAAAATAATAATATTTTTTTATTTTTAAACACACATGATTTTTGTATGGAAAAAGGAGGACAAACGAGCGTACCGATCATCTGGTGTTAAGTAATCACCGCCGCCCACATTCTCTTACAACACCAGAGGAGTCACAGGAGCATTGGCGGCCTTTAAGGAAGGTGTAAGTGCTATTTTTGAAAGTATTCATTGGCTCATTACATGCTTTGTAGTACGTGGAAGAAAGCTCCTTGAATAGCGCACTGTGGAGGACCGCCACACATTCAGACGGTGAAGATGATATCCTAATATGCGGCGTGTCGTGGCTAAGGTGGAATTCAGTGGCAGGAATCAAGTGAAACAGCTTTTCGGAACACTCCCGGTGATAAATGCGATGTCTCTACGCAACGCCAAGGGATCCGGCCGTTCATAGTGCACTGGGTCCCCGACAATTCGAACTGCTCTGCGTTGCACGCGGTCAAATGGATCGAGCTGATACTGATTGTACATTCCAATGCAAGTGTACTATGATTGTGTAACGAAATACACTGGAAGCTGCGAGAGACTAGAACCAGAACATATATCTTAAGATTCCAGGTTCTCCAATTTCAAAGGATAACATTACAAATGGCACACGAAACTCTTCCAAAATTCTGGTTTTCCACGGTTGTATAAATATATATAACAAGTTGTAGTATGTATAATTGCACTGTATTTATTAATATAATACTTATATATACAATTATTTTATGTACTTAAACAACAGCTTTATAATATATATAGAACTAGCTGACCCGACAGACGCTGTTCTGTCAATAGAAAAAAAATATAATGTAACTATTCAGGAATAATGCAGTCTAAAGCGTAAGCCTTATTTATTTAATTAAAAATGAAACAAACTTTCTTGCTCGGTTTTCCCGAGACGATACGCCAAGGACCTTAAAAAAGGCGCGTACACCTTCCTAAAAGATAGGCAATGCTACTCTGGTGTTGTAGAAGAATGTGAGCAGGGGAGGTGACCTATGCTACGCTACGAACGTACGCTTGTTTTTTATGCTCATCTAGAAAAAAAATTAAGAAGAATACCTTCGAGGAAATCTCCAGAGACTAAATTTGCCATTGCTAATTTAAGTGATAACCCTCACTTCTAGGAAAAACAAAAGCACAACTGCACTGGCACGGAACGCCAGAGGTCGTGGGTTCGAGTCCCGCATCGTTCATAAAATTTTGTTTTTCAAATTTTATTTGTGTATTAATCCTAGAAGTGAGGGTTATCACTTTAAAAACATAACAAATTGTTAAGATTTACAAGAGCGACATCTCAAGTCAATTTCCTAATATGCAAATATTGGGGTTGAGCAGGTAATCAACTGTAAAGTAGATCCTGTAGAATGTAGATAAAGCCACAACCTGAGAATTGAACAATGCATACAAGATTTTATACGACACTCGAACGGGTAGCTCAGTTGGTTAGAGTACTTGCACGGAACGCCAGAGGTCGTGGGTTTGAGTCCCGCATTGTTCATAAAATTTTGTTTTTCAAATTTTATTTATGAATTTAAAATTAAATATACAGTACATTCTATATTTTTGAATACTCAAAAAAATATAAATGCATTTTCATTTGTAACAGAACTTGTGGCAAATAATATGTTATTGGCCACAGTTAGACGATTATGGTAAATTATACCTAAGAATAGAATAGATAGAACTACAAGTATACATTATTGTAAGAAAGTAAACAGTTCAATTACTATCTCAACTATATCTTTCATTGAATTCAGATGTAATCTGTAAATAGATAAGTAGGGTTCACAGCGTGAATCACTACTGTATATGATAAACAACTTACCTATTTTCATTTAAACAATTATTTCAATACACATATTTGATGATGATTGCACTTGCACTCAACAATTTCAAAACAGTTTACTGGAGACTATAGATATAGGTTATGTAATGACTTGATTACATATAGTGACTATTTCTGCCTAGGATTGAGTCAGAATATTGTGTGGGAAGACTAATTTGTGGCTGTCTACATCCTAAATTCGATTAAACTGTTCAGCCTTCTCAGATGATTACCATGTTGAGCCCACATATAACTTATGTGGGTATTCATGTAAGTAGAAAATAAAGTAGCCTACTTCTACAATTAACACAATATAGTGACATAATAAACGTATAATTTCCATTTATCTTGACATTATAATAAGTGATTTTGCACTCGTTTATCTCCGATACTATTGTAGCAATTTTCATGTTTCCTAGAAAGATTTTGTTCACACACATAGTTACGATTGAGTTATTCTGTGAAGGTCAAAACCGGAAATACAATCAAGTGTTATTTAATTATATCTAGGTAGGTACTCAGACGCTATCTTATCAATTACTATGAAAAGGTACATCCGCTTAGGAATTTATAGGTACACACTATTTGCATGCCGTACATAGAAACTGAAGTGGCAGTGGGCAGGGCACATAGCTCGACAGGCCAATGGCCGTTGGGACAGTAAGGTCCTCGAATGGCGACCACTTTCCGGAAGGCGTAGTGTTGGTAGGCCCCCCACAAGATGACCGATGACCTGGTCAAGATCACCGGAGTAGTTTGGATGAGGGCAGCGCAGGACCGATCGTCATGGCGATCTTTGGGGCAGGCCTTTGTCCAGCAGTGGACGTCTTCCGGCTGAAATGATGATACACCAACCATGCAGGGATCCTTCGAGATAATCTTTGACGAGCGACCGGTGACCTTATTTCTTGAATAGGTTGCGGAATTGCGTAAATTATATCTCCTTGTAAATATAACCTTATTGCTAAGTAACGTATCTAGTCTCGAGATAACACGTAGCCACTTGTTTATCTATTTTGTCTTTGCTACCTTATTATTATTATTAGGTCAATGAGCACTGAAATCTGTACACCTGTTGTGCCCCTTACATGTCCTCAGACACACGCCCTAGCGATGACTATGCTCGTTGTGATGAGGTAGTAGGGCAACGTGTTTAGAATTTTTTCCCTTGCATAATCGGAGTTCTTAATTGTATGTAACTGACATACTCCAGGCATATGACCTTTAAGGCGTAGTATTCTCAATGGAAAAAGTGGGGTAGATCTTCTGTTTGATGATGTGTTTAGGATCTTTGTAGGTCGTAGGCCTCTTGGCAAAATCTACATTGTCCGGTTTACTGACGCCTTTTTTTGCCAAGTGGCCTTTGATTTTGCATTGCACAGATATAGGAAGCCTGTGAATGTTCGGTTCGGTTTGTAAATGACTCCTGGTGATACCTGGTAACTGACTGGTACCTTGGTCATCAATTGGTTTTGAGTTAACTAGTTGTCAGGAGTATTGGTATTAAATGTGCTCTGTTGCATCTCGGTACTCTAGCTCGAAATATAGCGATTCCGTATATCATAAAAATGATTTATATGTGAATTTATTGAAAACTAAGTATATGAAATTATGTAAAAGGACGCTGATAAATTGGTCGAAATATTATTTATGTATATCATATTTAAATAAAAATAGTTTAGAAAAACTAAAAAACACGCTTTGGTTGAAATTTATTTTTAACATCAATTCCTGCCTTAGCGATGATAAATGAAAGAATTATATAAACTAACATAAATCTTATATTGCAAATTGAAAAATGGAATAATTTTATCAAATTAATGTATTGTTATCAGCCCTCGATAAATCTACGAAGTTAAACGAAATCTGTCCGTTTAAAGTAGGTCAAAATTACGCCCAAATGAGTCTAGTTACAAACAAATTTACATACAGGTAAATAAGAGATTTCCACCAATCTATTGACTCGACACTATATCTCTGGAACCATAAGGCGTAGAGACTTGAAAATTGCTAGGAATATTTCCATTTTCTCGAGTTTTTTTATTATTCTGTCGGGTCAGCTAGTAATGGAATAAATCTTGACAAACTTGATGGTACATTATTTTTAAGATACGGACCTTAAGTTTTCTGGTCACATTGATATTGACATTGACATTTGAAGAATGTCAATTTGCAAAACAAAATACCAACTTAATCACTTATTTAAAGAGGATATTGAAAAGAGGATGTAATACTATGTTATGGCTATTGTATTAAATACTCGTTCCTCTGGGCGCCGTAGCTCACTAGCTACTACGCTCTTCAGACCGAAACACAAAAGCAATTTCACTGATTTTTCGTTTATATAGAGAGACCTATAATTGGCTGTTATTTGTACACAATTTTTTACGACTCATTTGTAACATTTATGCTGTTGGTCTTTTCAATAAATAAATAAATTACTGGGTAAATGAGACTTAACATCTATGTCTCAAGTTGACGAGCGCAATATTGTAGTGCCGCTCTGAATTTTTGGTTATTTCAAGAATCTTGAGCGGCACTGCATTGTAATGGTCAGGGCGTATCAATTACCATGAGCTGAATGTCCTGCTCATCTCGTCCCTCACTGTCATAAGAAAAGCAGCATCGTCACCCAACCATTACCCTTCTTTATTTTCTTGTTTCCAGGTTAATACCCTCGTACCAACAAACACTGCGTGCGTGACCTATAAGGCTAGCACCACTCCTCAAGTTCCACTGGTTTTCAAAAACGCACGCCAAATGCCGGTGATCAACTACCGGGTGAACGATGTGGTTGTTCTCCAAGTCCGAGATTCAAATGTTAGAATTTTTTTGGTATGTTAATATTACATACAAAATGGTATTTATTTAACTTATGTATTAGTTATGTATTATCAACGATGCGTGCATTATATATTATTGGCTTCACGGATTTATAAGTAATTTAATATTACATAGGTAAGAATCTATCTCTACTTTATAACTAACCTGTTATTCTACTTAGCTACTGTAAAGAATATTAGCTCGTTAAGAATTCTCAGAATGTTACCTAATACTCTCAAAAATATTTATTATTTTTACTTTTTTTTTATGGAATAGGAGGACAAACGAGCGTACGGGTCACGGTGTTAAGTGATCACCGCCGCCCACATTATCTTGCAACACCAGAGGAATCACAAGAGCATTGCCGGCCTTTAAGGAAGGTGTACGCGCTTTTTTTGTATCCATGTCGTATCGTCCCGGAAACACCGCACAAGGAAGCTCATTCCACAGCGTTGTAGTACGCGGAAGAAAGCTCCTTGAAAACCGCACTGTGGAGGACCGCCACACATCCAGATGGTGGGGATATCCTAACTTGTGGCGTGTCGTGCGAAGGTGGAATTCAGGGGTAGGTTAAACACAGCTCTTCGGAACACTCCCCGTGATAAATACGGTAGAAGACACACAATGAAGCGACGTCTCTACGCAACGCCAAGTGGTCCAGCCGGTCGCAGAGCACTGGGTCCCCGACTTTCCATATACAGGTGATTCCCCCTATAACGCGGCAGAGTGGTAGGTAGTGGAAAACTTGTTAAAGGGGGATTACTGTATTATATTTTATTTATCTCAAAGATAACAATGTCTGTGATTTAAAACATGTTATCACGACATTCACGGTGGCCATTTTTATTCAAACTAACTTTTTAAACATCTATGTCTCTACCTCAATGACATTTAGAACGACATTGCTCTAGGTACCTAGGTCACGATATCTCTGGAACCATAAGGCGTAGAGACTTGAAATTTGGTAGGAATATTCCTTTTGCCGAGTAGAGGTCAGCTAAGAACGGATTTTAAGAAATTTCACCCGCAAGATTTTTTTTTTATTATAAACAGAACAACGTCTGTCGGGTCAGCTAGTAGTCTATATTATAATATTTGCTTTAGTGCTTGCTACTTGTGCTGAAATATGTAAATTACAAACAAGTTTTCAATATAGTAATGTAATTTAGTAACGTTTTAGCATCCGTAACCGCAAAAGCATTATTTCTGATGGAAATCACGGAAATGTCAGTTAACCTCGACTCTTATTCAAAATAATTCTACAGAAACCAGTAACTGTATTTTCTGTATTATGAAAGGTGCGTTTTTTTTTACGACAGTAAGAGATCAGACGAGCAGGGCGTTCAGCTGATGGTCATTGATACGCCCTGCACATAACAACGTAGTGCCGCTAATGATTCTTGAAAAACCCAAAAAATTCTGAGCGGCACTACATATATTGCGCTCGTCATCTTGAGAAATAGATGTTAAGTCTTATTTGCCCAGTAATTTAGTGAAATTATTACTTCTGTGTTTCGGTCTTGGCGCCGTAGCTACGGCGCCCTTCAGACGTACCCCCAACATTCTGATCGGCACTACAATTGCTCTCGTCTCCTTGATAGATAAAATGTTAAGTCTCGTTTGCCCAGTAATTTCACTAGCTACGCCGCCCTTCAGACCGAATCACAATATTGCTTACACATTACTGCTTCACGGCAGAAATAGGCCCCGTTGTGGTGCCCATAACCTAGCTGGTAACCTGTTCAAAGCAGCCCCCCAGTGGTAACTAACTACCACGAATAAATACGTCTGGACAGTGCCAAATGTAAATTCTTACCCCCGTATTCATAATGGTCCGCTAACTTTAAACAGTCGCTAAGGAGTGTTTTTTCTCATTCTGACTTAGGTCAATAGAAGAAGACAGATTGAGAATTAGCAATACATTAAGTTAGTAGACTATTATGAATAAGGGGGTAAATATCAGTGGTATTATGGCGACAGGCGTAATTTAACCTAATTAATATTCTTGCACAATTAGGACGGTAGGTATAAGGACCTTCTACACATAACACTTCTACCGATAATTACAAATGACGCCTTGATATTGATGAAACTTATACGAAATGACCAAATTCAGAGCCTCTGAAAATATTATTATTGAAGGACAGAGAAATAATGATTTAACATACAATTACGATATTAAGCTCATAGTATATTCTCGTAATAAATTTTTTTTAGGCCACACTTAATGAGTCATCAACCAAAACTTTGGTACATGCGCTACAATCGATATAAAAGACAAATACAATATTTGATTAATAAGCGGAATTTACACATAAAAAAGCTGTGGTCAAATAAAAAATTGGAAATCCAACCAGCTGAAGTTATACCTAAGTACCAACAACTTTTAAATTTTAAATTAATAAAGTACCTACATATTATATACCTACTCAATATTATAATTTATAATCACGATAAGTATTTAGATAATAGTACAAAATACTCTTGATAAATGTACCTAATATTTTGGATGTCGTATCGACCTGCTTATATTATTTCATAATATTATATTAAAATATAAATACAATCATAACTAACCAATATTATGAAGTACACAACACTTGTATCTACTGGAAACACACACTGAAAACTGTTAGATAAAAACACAAACGGCGCGAAATTGTCAATATAAGAATCATGTTCCTGCAGAATGCGTTTTATCATTACCAAAGATAAGGATTAATTTAGTAGATAACCACATATTCAATTATGTCAATAAATCTATAATGGATTGGAGTAGGTACGTTGTGAGGACATCGATATACAAGGATAGGTAGTCAATAACTCCATGTTTCGTCACGAAAGTGTAAAGCAATGTATATCGTACCATATAATATAATTGCCATCGCTCGTTTTGAAGTAGTGCGTTGTGGGAACATAAATTGGTAGCTAAAATTAGGAAATGTTGTCCTGTCAGTAAAATATATGAATCAATGCTATGCGGATGGCAGTACTGGAGATGCCATATGCACGGGCCATGCCTCACCTCTCGAGAAATCGACTAGCCGGAGGAAACTTATGTCTTCTATTGAGTCCTCTCTTGAGAAGCTCGCGGAATGAGGTAAATTGAACCTTGTCCTCTTTAACCGGCGTTGCGTAGAGACATCGCTTCTTTATGTGTCTTCTAATTACATCTACATTTATCACGAGGGGCTGTTTGATCTGATTCCTGCCGCCTAATTCGACCTGCACACGACATGCCACAAACAAGAATACGACCTCTATCACCTGGATCCAAGCCATACGGCTTACTTTACAGTGCGGTTTGCAAGGAACTTTCTTCCGCGTATGACTTAAAAAAAAATTAAAAAACTATATACTTATATTTAAAAGGGAAAAAAATTATTGAACTAATAATACAATGATATATTACATACATACAAATAAACATCGAACTCGAACACAAACATTTATATTCATCATATAAATGATTACACCTAACGGGATTCGAACCCGGGACCTCTAGCTTAGTAGGCATGGTCACTTACCACTGGGCTATAGGAGTCGTCCTACAACTAAACTATGGAATGGGCTTCCTAGCGCGGTGTATATAGTCCTGCTATGCGATATGGGTGCGTGTACCATCAAAAAAGCGGGTACACTTTTCTGAAAGGCCGGCACCGCTCCGTTAATTACTCTTTTATGATCCGTGCGTGATCCTAACTTTTACGTTATTTTACGCGGCTTTGAGTAAAGTGAACTGGGAAACAATATTGAGATACAAATTAAGAAAAAGCGTTATGCACGACGGCCTTTGATAGCAAAGATGGCCGCTGCACAAAATCATCATTGCAGGAATATGGATATAATTCCTAAAATTTTCGGAGTGCTTGAGAACTATTTTGGGATTATTTATCCAAGATATCCATGGTGCAAAATCATTATTGCTACACCATGGATATCGTTCCAAAGTTATCATGGGGGCAGATAACAAAGTTGTGATCGTTTATTAAATCCAAAATTGCTGCCACACATTATTATTGCTGCAACAATATGGATATCAAGTTCGAACTTGACAAATGGGTGACAGAAAACTACCATATTTGGAATGGATTTCAAATCCAAAATTAATATTAAGTAGATTCCTTTCGTATGTCATAGCTGATGCTAACTTTTTTATTCATTACTAGCTGACCCGACAGACGTTGTTCTGTTAATTAAATTAAGTTTATTTTTTACCTCCTCAGAAAGTTTGGAAGATATAGATAAATTCTAGTAAGTTATTCATTTTAAACTTTTCTTTCAATTTGATTTCTGAACGACTGGGGACATATCAAATGAAAAACAAAATTGTTGTTTTTATTTAATTCCGAGCATTTATATATTTATTCACCTTTTAAACCTTCTCTAGACGAATCTCCACGAATAATTCAAGATCAAAATTAGCCAAATCGGCCGAGCCGTTCTCGAGTTTTAGCGAGACTAACGAACAGCAATTCATTTTTATATATACAGATTTCATCCAATTTTTAATATTTGAATATTTTTACTAAACAGTGGTTCATAATGCTTTTTTGTTAAGCCACAAAAATGAACAATTATCCATAACAATCCAAACGTAGACATCAAATTACATGTGGAGTTGAAGGTTTCGTGAGGATACAAGTTCCATCCTAACCATCTTTAAAAATAACTTTATCATTACATAATGAAACCATACTTTTCTAGTATAAATACATTTATTCTACATATTATTAAAATACATTAACACGACCTACTGCCATCTATAATGTGCATAAGCTCGATTAGCTTCACAAAGTCTGTGTAAGTCCTGTTTTCTTTTGACAACCTTTCCAGTGTTATTTGCCGCATCCATAATTTCCCATGCAAACTGCTCTGGGAAATGTACTGTTCGCTCTTTCTCGGTTGTTGCTTCTAACAGCCATTTAATCGCCAAAAAGAGAGATCTATGCTCAGTTATGGGGCCTGGAACCTAAAACAAAGTTTGTTTACCTATATTAATATATACATTGCAAGCAACAGAATACTATTTGTTATGTTTTTAAAATGATAACCCTCACTTCTAGGATTAATACACAAATAAAATTTTTAAAATTTAAAAACAAAATTTTATGAACAATGCGGGACTCGAACCGATTATTTGATATAATGGCTGTGCTCAAGAGTTAATCTCTAAATCTCAAATTCTCTAATTCTCAAAAATCAGTTAATCTCAAAGTAACAAATAAGGTAATATTACAATGGATGAAATGATGTGTTTTTGTTCAGTGTACTACTTTAGAGTGGTTATATTGTATTCTAGACTTTTCATGTGTTGCGAAGACAGCTTCTGACTGCAATTTTTTTATTGTTTATAAGGCTATATATATAGGGACAAATTTACTTTTATTATGCAAAATCTGCATTGCTGTGAAAACACCAACCATCACATAGGTGATAAAATTGCCAAGATAATACCTCTTGTAAGATTACTTAATTCAAAGTTCATGCACCTTTTGTGCAAAATTGTCCACTAACTTCTTACAAAGGTATGAAGAAGATGAAAAGTGATACATTTCATTTTAGATCGATGAGAACTGGAGAGATCATTGTGTGTAAATGGAATGATAAAAATATTGTTAGCTTTCTCTAATGTGTGTAAAGTAGATCCAACACACAAAATCAAAAGATTTACCCAGAAAGAAAATATGGGCGATGTTGATTGCTTAGATCAGAATATTGGCAGAGACCAGATAGAGATCTGAACATATGTTTGATACAAGAAGTGGTATTCCTCATTGATATGCCATGCATTGGATATGTCGTATGTCCTTACAAAATGCGTGGCAAATAAATAAAATAATCATGACAAGTTAGATCACTAGACTTTTTGTGTGGCTGTGAATTTATTGCAAAGCTATAAAAAGCCTGATAATACTCACAGACATACCCGCAGTTCAACTAAAATGCATTAAGAATCTCGTAACGACAGTAAGAGTCATTTGATATATCATGTTATATAAGGAGAAACAGACAAGATCCATTGTTTTCCATAAAAATGCTAAATATTTCTGCCTAAAGTGTAAGGTCACATTGCATGCTAATGATTGTTTTTTGTCCTATGATTTAGTGGACTAAACCTATATTTAAGAAATTTAATGTGATTTTGTTTTTAAAAATAGCTTGTATTATACAAGTACTTAATAAATGTTCTTATTATTTTGATGAATCATCCATAACAATAGTCATATAGTAACAACAGTAACTCATTTTACTACTGTTCCTTTAGAAGAACACCACACCCCCCTTTTCCAGGGAGAGTAGTATTGTTTTCAATATTTTTATAGGGTTTTTAGACCATAATTAATAATTATACACTTTAGAGAAAATGAAAAAGATCACACACATTTTTCATCTACCGTAATATCCGGGTTAATGTTTACTTGGCATACCTGATATGTAATGCCACCTCTTTTGATTGGCAAAAGCTGAAGCATTGGTTTTGAATTTTCAACAGCCTTATGTAAAATATTCTTTGGGTCCAGTTCTATTTTAGCTTTTTGCTCTGGTGTCTTCGCCAAATGGTAACGTTCAATTTGTTTTCTTTTTACATTTTCAAAAGCTTTTTCCAATAGACTTCGAGCTAATTTTTTGTTTCCATCTTTCATAATATGATTGATTACCTTGCTGTTAAAAAAAATGCAGAGTTTACTTAATTGGGTAACAGTATTTCCTATATAATATAAAATCAATTAATTAAACTTTGGGTGAAAGTGTTGAGTCAAGATCAAATTTATATAGACAAAATTATAGTAACACTACTTAGGATTTTCAATGGCTCAAAAACGAGTGCCTGGCACAAAATACAAACTGTTGTTGGTGGACCTAAACATAAATATAGCTGCACCTCTAGGTCCTCATAATATTGTCTTCAAATAGGAATAGATAGTCATCATTAAAATGGCTACTGTACTACTGTCTGTCTTTGACACTAGTACCAAATGAATAGTACAAGCTCTACAAACTAACACTTCCACACTATATTATATACAAGTGTCACTGTTCTCTGATGGATGTATGTGATAACAAAAACCACATAACTAACAAACTAAACTAGCCAGGAGAAGCCCTGAGACTATATCAATTGGATCGGAATCAATAGTGCCCCTCCACTCTGGATGGCCTACATCAGTTATCCTGCAAGACACTGACTGTGTTATTACAACAAAGTTAAACACTTGTTTTAAAAAAGTTCTATTACAAATCCATGTCTTTCTGTTGTTTAGCATCAATAATTTAGGCACTGTTAAATAAAACGTGTCTAAGCCATGTTTAAATTATTTTTTGTAATAACACCAGGGAACTAAATTATAAATATTGGATGTAGGTGAATTGATGCATACAGCAGAGACTTTCTTGCAAACTAGTTAGATTGACACACCCAAGATTACATAAAATAACTCGTGTAATAATAGTCCTTAACAAACATCTGTTTAAGATTATTGTAACCAACAGACAACTGAGTAGGCCTTGATTGGAGGCAGGAGAGATAGCCATGTTACATATTCTGTAGGTAGTACATGGCCACACTCATGCATTCAAGAATGTCTCATGACACACAGTCAGAGAAACTTGGTATCTCCCAGAATTCTCCCCAAGGTTAAAAGTGACATGACCTTAATGACCTAGGATGGCAATATTACCCGACCACCCAACACATACTGAGTTGCTGCGAATAAATTGTGATTACCTATACTTGCCATTATTTTACTTTAAAATTAATTTTGAATTTCTTCCTTACACTTTATATGAATACAATCTCTTTCAATTAAAAAAAACTGTATTTATAGATTGTATAAATAATAACTTACTTGACAAGAGGATCAAAATGCATAGAAGTTTCTGATGCAGAGGGAGGTAAGACTGGTACAGTTGTATATTTACTCAATTCATTATTTTCAATAAGCTTGGCTTGATCTTCTTTCCTAAATATTGGGTTTTGAAAAAAATCTGGAAAATACTTTGCATAGAGTCTGTTTTGTAATAGTAATGATGGCCATCTGAAAAATGAAGAAGTTAAAGCTTAAGTTTATACTTAAGATAACTTATTTTTTGTTGCTTTTTGGGCCATTTCAGCAACAACAAAAAAAGGTTTGGTACTCAAAAATTCTGAATATTTTATGCAACACGAATGGCCTAGATAGAAAAGAATTTCTAGTCCTCAAAAAACATTACGTATGTAGCTATGTAAAAACATATGTAATTCATATTGCATCTTGCAGTAATTATCATAGGAAGAAATTCTACATCTACAGTAATCAGAACAAAAAATATATAACAACACTAACCTTCCTGGGGTGATATTTACACATAATTTGTGGAAAAAGTATAAGCTATTTCTCATGTTTTACAAATGAAACTTTGCAATAATCGAAATTAGTATTTAAATTCGTAGGTTTGTTTTGATTTGATGATTTTAGAAAAACAAATATTTTTATAGGTTAAAACTTAGAATTATGTCAAAAATTACATCATGGATGATAGAATACCCACGGACTAGTAACGAAGACCGAAAGAAATATTTATCACAGAACACACACAATTAGAATTGTCTGTGGCCAAGTGGATTTTACTCCAACGAAAAGGCATCGTCTGTAACTGTTATAGTTTTTAAATATTCAGTACGTATATACATTGATTATTAATCTAATCTAACTATTAATTAGTCTAATATAACGTGATTCTGGCAAATCTGTGGTATATCTTCCACAGAAGCCACAGTAGGAAGAATAGAATAGGTGAAAATGACATACATAGTGTAATTAAATAAACTTTGTAAAAAAGCGAATGAACTTTGAAAAAATATGTCTTGAGTATTGTTGTAGCTTCCACTTTCTATTACCTATACAAGGAGCTACTGGTACTGTGACGCTAATATCCCTTCTTACTTCTCATGGCGCGATTGAATTTCGCCTCACTAACCAAGGTTCTTAGAATTTGGGTCTGTGATCAACTTCGTGAATAGTGAAGAGATTTGAACACGATTAGAATTTAGCTCGCAATATGAAGTTCCTACCACAGACAATCTGTAAGATATATGGTACCTACCTAGATATAATAATATAATCTGAAAGTTTAAATAAAAACAAACAAAGTGTATGTCAATTAAATGTCAAAATACGAAGTCGAAATTTCTGCCAGGCCTCATTTTGATTTTTGATTTTCAAAATAATCTAAAATGTTTTTATACATTTTATTTTTTACTTAGTATGTAAAATTTTTACAGTAATTGTAGATAACATGTCAACGATTATTAAATTTGACTTGAAAGAACTGAAAGCATTAGCGAATGATAAAGACTCGTGTGTTATTGAAAAAAGAGTAAATCAAAATATCGCATTACAGCCATGGTGTCTTGGAAATCTGAAAGAATCAGTTAAGAATTTGTTAGATTATAAAATAGGAAAGTTTGACAAGGAGTAAGTCTGAAATATTAAATTAAAAACATCTCATGTATTGTCACATTTTATTAGAAATAAGTATAGTACAAAAAAGGTATTCAAGACAATAATGACAGCCTTATTGGCTTTCAGGTTCAATGGAATTTTATTGAGCTACAAAAACCTTCGCATTTTACAAAACGTAGGATCTATAAGAAACGATAGCTCAGATATACACTTTCAAGTACAAGCAGATTATTTTATTTTTCGGCCATATGTAGGGGCTACATTGAAAGGCGTTGTTAACAAGAAATATCTAACACATTTGGGAGTATTAGTGCACAGGTAATATAATCACAAGTTCAGTTAAATTTGAAGATAGTAATGTTAATCTCCATGGAATGTTAATTATGTCCATGGGAGGTTCTGCCTCACCACTTCACATTATGTGCTCTTATATGAAAAAACAAAATATTAAAGTCTGTTATATTATTATCATTATCTTTATGCATACTTAAGATTACTGCAATTATTCAACTAATCTATCTACTAATATTACTTGATGTCCTTGAAATGCTTGTTCCATGTTACTAAATTCTTACAGGGTGTTTAATGTTGTTATACCAAGGCCAACGGAAGAGTCAGATACTGAGTGGGAAGGTACCAACATTGAAGAAGGACAGACAGTTCTTTTTGAAATAGCAGCTTTAGATCTCTATGGTGCCTTACCATACATTAGAGGAAGTCTAGAAAAAAGGTATAAATATTCAATCAATCTGAATTTATGCATCAGCTATTCCCAGATCATTGTTTGATGTGAGATATTTATGTGTTAGGCTTTGATGTACCAAAATTGATATGAAGCTATGAATATTGTGTTAATTATGTAAGTGACACTATAATCAGAAGTGCTGTGTTTAAAATTGAATATTTTAATATACCAAAAAAACAAGTTATATAGTAATTATTTAGTATCTTATTATTGCTAAATTTGTGATAAATAATAGCAAACCAAGGATATTGTTTTAGACTATGGACTTAACACCACCTTATGTTCTTTCTTCTTATGATGTAGTTATTAAGTGTGTACAGATTTTATTTCCCTGATTTATATCCATGCCTCCAAATCCAAAAGAACTTTATGTGCTTTTTCTTATTGCATATTTTGTTTTATTCTTCTAGCACACTTGATAATGCTTGTTTAAAATTCATTGCTTGTGGCGGTGTTATAGCCAGGGTTGTTTCTACCCAAAAATAGTATTAATGAACAGGTGCTACTAGCCGTGGCTGGGTGATTCCGTCATCTCAAATCCTGTTGTTGTTTTTAATTCTAAACCTATATTAAAATACTAGAAAATATGCCTAAAAAGTTTGCATAACCTTCATTTAATCACAGTGTGTGAATAGATGCATTCAGCTTACTCAATAACTCTTTAGATTTTTTTTTTATGATATTTAGTTTCATTTTTTCACTTACCTATGTTAGTAGAAATATTTGAGTATTTTGTTGCATCACTTTGTATAGTGTACCTGTAAACATTCATTTAAAAGAGTGGAAATGGGTTTCCTGTCACCACTTCTGATTTAAACTCAACTTCTTCAAAGTGGTGGTAAGGGTTGACATTCATAAATATATTTTTTTTGGATATACATAAAGAATAACTTTTATTTTGAAAATTGTTTCATTGAACTTGAAGGCCCCTACACTCCTGTTATATCTCTGGTGTTTCAAGAGAGTTTGGTTAATGGATATTGCCTTCTATTATGTGAGCTTATTCGCTATTTGAATCTGCTTCGAATTCTATTTTAAATGGGTGGTAGTTTTTAGACTTTCAATAATTATTATTGATTAAAAACACTATTTTGAATAAAAATATTTGAATTTGAATCAATGGCTAATCATAAATTTAAGGCAGCAGCATCATATTCTTGGTCTTGATATAAATGTCGTATATTAATCTTTTTTAGGTGGTCAGAGCTAGTTGAAGATGACGAAGATCCTGGTGATTCGATGAAACCTTTGAAACTGCTAGATGTCTCATATGTAGATTTCGATAAAACAAAGCCAGTCCAACGACAAATGGGTGATGGGCTACCAGGCTCGTCAAATAAAAAATTAAATAGTTCTATTAAAGGTGTTAATTCTACCACGAATGGCATTAACAGTGCTACACCAATAAAAAGTAAAGCAAAAAAACCAAATGCACTTGTAGATACAGAATTAAGACATTCAGAAACAATTTCAAGGCTACCTAAAAAACACAAAAAGTTGGATGTTGTGTAAAGTATTTGAAAATAAAGCCTTGAATATTGTTGTATGAAGACAGCAACAAAATTTTAGGGTAAAAATAATTAATTATTAAATTTGTATATGTTTACAGTATTTGTCTTTTTAATTTATCATTATATTACTGATAAATGTTTTATATGAATGTCATGTACCTAGTCTTGCCATAAATACTGAAAAAATTTTCTATTGCAAACAAATTTATTACTTTTACAGAGTGTAAGTTAAATACATACATATAAAACAATTTAAAATATAAAAAGCTTATTCGAAGTGGTCTCCATTGGCTGCAATACAGTCCTTTAAATGTTGTTGCCAGTAATCAATAAAAGCAAATTATCATGGCATTCAGTTTGGCCAGATCTTCTTCTGTCACAAACAGAGGAGGGTTTATTGTACCTATTAGTAGCCTGGTATACAAACATTTTACTAATACCAAGTGTATGGAGAGTTTTCAAAATTGCGTTTGGCTCCATACCTACTTTGTGTAATACAATCACAGCGATTCGGTTCTCTTTATCACCCCACTCCATTTAAATATCGCAAAATATTGTACAATGTATTGGCGCCAAAATGAGAAAACTCAAGACAGATTCCAAATTCAAAGGTAATATTTTGTTTATTTTTAATTGTAACAATATTTATGGCCAGACTAAGTATAGTTACTAGCTGATGCCCGCGACTTCTTCCGCGTAGATAAAGGTTTTTTTAAAAATAATAAGCAAGTTTGGAATTGAAAATTATCTCATGTCCTATTCCAGGTCCGGTTCCCGTTTTCACTCCCGTCCCCAACATATTATATGAATCTTATTTCGAGGAAGATTGCTATGGCAAACTACACCTACTATGTATACTTGTAGGTCATCGACGTGAATTTCAGTTTTTCACAAATCCCGCGTAAACCATAGTTTTCCCGGATAAAAAGTATCCTATGTCCTTGTCTAAGCTCTAGTGTATCTCTGTACCAAATTTCATCAAAATCGGTTACTGAACCGATAAAACGGCTCCGGCGTAGAAGCGTAAAAAACAAACTAATATTCACATTTATTATATTAGCAGGGATTGGAACAGCAGGTTATATCCTTAATATCATATTTAAATTGTTAATTTTACAAAGGAACTACAGTCGCGAGCAAAAGTTTGGAATCACTTACTTGAAATTGGTTCCGCGCGATCTATCTTACTAAATAATTTTTTAACTATCACAAAAATTACATCATTTTAAAGGTTCTACTGTCAACTTTAAATTGATATCAAATTCATTCAATTCGAGCCAGTAGTTAAGGAGCTATCCTTGATTAAGTGAAGGAGGTAGGAAAACAAGGAAATATGGGAAAATTATGGATGAATAAAACAACAAAAATTAATAAATAAAGTTTTTATTTAGCCTTAAAATAAAGTGTCAGTACTTTGTGTTCCCTCCCCCCGCCTTAATAACTGCTCGAAGACTCCTCGTCCCCCGCCAGGCACGAAAACAAGCTCGGTTTTACCGTCGAAGGAAATGCTGGCCCACATCATACAAGACCCGTCCCCATAAGCCACTGTTTCAGCGAAACAGCGCTGCGCAAATCACTCCCCAGGCCGCATGTAAACCCCAACCTCTTCGGTCGCTACAATGCAAACACATCCTGCTCTTGTCGGAGAACCGGACTTGCCGCCATTGCTCAACCTCTCAATCATGATGGGTGCGAGCAAATTGAAGGCGTGCTTGTCGTTGAGCTGCTGTGAGTTTCAGGCTTGTGGAAGGCCTTTTTGGAGTCATTCGCTTGCTTGAGTAGTCGACGAACTGTCCACAGCTCGCTGGCTGCTACTCCACGAACATCTCGGAGATCCTGTTGGACGTCGACACCAGTCAAATGCCGATTTCGGAGAGAGGTTCACACGATAAAACGGTCATCCCTCTCCGATATGCATCGGCGCGGCCCAGATCTTGTCTTGGGATAAAGCCATCAGTCTCCTGAAAGCGCTTGTAAACTTTCGAAACACAGAACTGGCTTATGTGGAGCCTACGAGCGACAACCCGCTGGCTGAGCCCTTCTTGCAATAGGGCTACGATTTGTGCTCCTTCTGTAGGTCATTGTCATACAAAGTAAAGGATCAAAAGTAGCGAATCCCCCGTACACATTTGTGTACGGGTCAACGTGTGAAATTTGACTGATAAAGAAAATCCGAATTCCGATAACAGATGCTTTTATAGGGAGTCAATAGGTCGCAACTCGCGACGTATCAAACAATTGAAACTTTGTCTTTTTCGTTATTCACTTAATCCGGGATAGCTTCTTAAATACTGGCTTGATTTTAATGAATTCGTTATCAGTTTAAAGTTAAGAGTTGAACCTTTAAAATGGTGTGATTTTTTATGATAATTAAAAATTTATTTAGTAAGCGAGATCGCGCGGAACCAAATTCAAGTAAGTGATTCTAAACTTTTGCTCGCGACTGTATTTTTATTTCATAAGTACTCTAATTGCTGCCTTATATTTTTCTACGCGTGTTAACTGTTACGGTTAAATATTTTAGCTAAATTATTTTAACAGTACCTACCTACATATAAACAAATCGAAAATAAAAAAACCTGATCTACTCATAAATTGCCTTCATATTGCTATATATGGCTTATTTTTATACCACTCGTCTAGTATTGTGTAGACTTGGTGACGGGCGCAGTGTGATTTTATCGAGTTTGCTTTTTAATGCGGTAGAGAACACACAATGAAGCGATGTCTCTACGCAACGCCAAGTGACCCAGCCGTTCACAGAGCACTGGGTCCCTAACAATTCGAGCTGCTCTGCGTTGCACGCGGTCAAATGGATCGAGCTGATACTGGGGTGCGTCAGACCAGAGATGACAGCAATACTCCATGTGTGGCCGGACCTACGCTTTGTACAGCGCTAGAATGTGGGCCGGCTTGAAGTATTGTCGTGCTTTATGTATGATGCCCAGTTTCTTTGAAGCCAATTTTGCTTTGCTCTGACATCTGACCGCGGAATTGGCAATCGCTTGAGATATCGAGACCCAGAATTCCGATACTAGGCGAGGCTGTAAGGGAAGTGTTGTCGAAGAGCAGTGATATGACAAATGGGTTTTTTTTGTGTTAAACGCGCAAACTTGAGTCTTCTGGGGGTTAAATTGGACAAGTTTTAATTGACCCCATTCCGCGACCTTCTCAAGAGAGGACTCGATAGAAGACACAAGTTTCTCCCGGCACTGGTCGACGTATTCCCGAGAGAGACATGCATGGCCCGTGTATACGGCATCACCAGTGCTGTTCTCTGCATAGCAATGTATGTTGGTGTCCAACATATCATTGATATGCAGAAGAAACAGCGTGGGAGATAGCACACAGCCTTGGGGCATTTCAGCGTTCACGGACTTCGGGTTTGAGCAATATCGGTCGACAACGACCTGTATGCTGCGCCCAGTGAGGAAGCTGGAGGTCCACTTGCATAAGCTCTCGGGAAGCCCAAATGATGGAAGTTTTGCGAGAAGCACCTTGTGCCATAACCGATCATAGGCCTTCGCTATATCCAGGCTAACTGCCAGGCCCTTGCTTTCGATAGCCGCCACCCATCTATGTGTTAGGTATACCAGAAGATCACCTGCCGATCGACCATGGCGAAAGCCGTACTGTCGGTACTGGTGACCCTCTAAGCATACCACGAGCTGGCGGTTAATTATGCTCTCCATGATTTTGGAGAGTTTGGCTCGATTGTGCTGACGTCATAAGACGGCAGCGTGACTCTCCCACTTCTAAAAAGCCTTTAGTCGCCTCTTACGACACCCATGGGCCTGGGACTTCCCTATTCTTTTTTCGCCCCGGGGAAAGCACAGGGCAAATGGTACGTGAGCCTAGTCATTTGGTGAGGTGGACGCTGTTTTCGTCAAGAATCACGATCTCAGCGGTTACAGAAGTCCACAGCGAACACGGAAGACGGTGGCTTGAGCTTCTTATTTTGTTTGCTATGAGACAGCTTTGCCTCTAGAGTACGCGGGACAGCCAAGATATCCACCATGAAGTACATGTCCTGTTTACGGGCGTGCAGGGACAGTTTTTCCAGGATTCTACAGGAATTATCTATGGCATCAGGCATTCTAAATACAGGCTCTTCGACATATAAGATAAAATAAGCTTATTTATTATTTTTGTTTATTTAAGGCCAGTCCTCGAAGTAGCAGGATACAGTAATAATTAAATAAGAAATACACATTAAATTTACGAAAAAAAAAAGAAATGAAAGAAAAAATTCATAGATAAAATAAATAAGTACATTCATAAAAGTAAGGTCGATAATTTTTTAACAAGCCTATTATTGTCTTATGCCTTATCACCAGTTCTGCTAACTGAAGTGTTGACAAAAATTTGATTTTACAAGTGATCTATTAAATGTATTAGGTACCATACACAATATCTTTACTTATTACTAGCTGATACCCACGACTACGTCCGCATACACACATGACTGAGCACGTAGTGCTTAGAAAAATCTTTGCTTTTAAAGACTCTAATAACTTTATATTAAATGAAGATATCGCAATTTTATTGTTGTTATTGGTGTGAGCTGATGGTCTAAACAGTAAAAAATATACTCTATGCTTTTAGACAAATTCTGTAACTAATTTTTGATTATGACTCTGTGGTGAAAATCGAAAGATTTAAGAATTTTGAACCTGCTGTGATAATTCAGAGTAAATAATATTATCCTTGAAGATTGAGTTTTATGAAAAATTAATATAAAGTCAATCAAATGGAGGTTTGTGAGGAGAATATTACAACCAACCTGTAAAACCCGCGATATTATTAATTAAAAAATGTCGAAGAATGGCGAAGTGCCGTCGAGTCAAGGTAAACTGTAAACATATCGTACAAATCAATTATTTTACACAAAACTTTTCAAGATTAAATATGAGCTTGTCAATTTTTAGGTCCAAGTCGACCCTCAGTGCCTAAACCTGACCTAAATTTATTTACTACGGAGAAACGAAAAATATTAAATCTACAACTGGAAGGCGCATCGAGTGATAATGCATTCGTACCATTCCCTTCAAGTACTGCTCAAAGATCAAGAATACCTCCTAGAGCAACAAGAGATGTCCACCCAGAAAACCCAAGGTACATACACATTGAAATCTTTAGCTTTAATAAATTTTTTTCTCATTGTATTGAATGTGAATACATTAAGGTGTCAGTTTTATTGTTACTAATATTTGAAGTATTCTACAGGCCAGTAAAACCACAGGAAGTACTACATAGAAAGGAACCAGCAAAGTAAGTAGTTTATTTGTGAATATACTATATTTAGTGTCATTCCAGTTACATAAGTAATAACAATTAGCTGGCATCTTTCTCATTTTATATCATTAAAGTGTAAAATAACGATAATATCAGTATTAGTTGTTTGATTTGAATTGCTATTGCACTAAGTACAGTATTTTCTTCTTTCTGCTAATTAATATTTAAGATTTCTTGACTGACACTTATACTGAGCATATTTCACTTAAGTTTTTCCTAGAATGTACTTTTCAATGTCCATTTATATCAATTTATAATCTTTTAGGGATAAGTGTAGAATTTACCCTTCTATGCAGTCATCAGGAAAACTTCAACTCTCTGCCACAGAAATTTATGATTTCACTGCAGATGACCTCCAAGATCTTGGCGAAATTGGCAGAGGTGCTTTTGGTGCTGTAAATAAAATGGTCCATAGAATGTATGTATATAGTATATGTTAATGAAATAATTATAATCCTCCTCCACAGTGTGGTTTTCAAGGAAGCTTTCTTCCTCATACTACTAAGCTGTGGAATGAGCTTCCTTGTGCGGTTTTTCCGGGACGATATGACATGGATACCTTCAAAAAAAGTGTGTGCACCTTCCTTAAAGGCCGGCAACACTCTTGTGATTCCTCTGGTGTTGCAAGAGAATGTGGGCAGCGGTGATCACTTAACACCAGGTGACGAGTACCCTTGTTTGTCCTCCTATTCCATGATAATAATAAAATATAAGTAAGAATTCAGGCACCTATTATATAGCTTTTTATGCTTTCCAATATATATGTATATAGTTTTTTTTTTGTAGTAAATTTTAATTTTTATGTCCCTTAATATGGGACCGGAATGATTAGCTTTGATTGTCATATAATAAAGATATGTTTACACATGTTAAAATAGTGCTATTTTACTTTCTAGATCTAGTAAAGTTATGGCTGTAAAGAGGATTCGGTCAACTGTTGATGAAAAAGAACAGAAACAGTTATTAATGGATCTTGAAGTAGTCATGAAGAGTAATGAATGCCCTTGTATTGTACAGTTTTATGGGGCTTTATTTAAAGAGGTAATTGTTTCTCATACAACATAGTACTAATTATTAACAATAATTATTGATATCTTAAATTGTATTTTACACAATTTATTTTAATTATCCCTTTGATTGACATTTAGGGTAGCATTCACTATTTTCAGTAGTGTTGATTAGTTTCTTCCCAATTAACACTAGTTGGAACCTATAACTTATGAGGATCTTTTCTCAATTTCACAATGAAAAATTTAGTTTTGAGTGATTTTACTTGAAGTTTAGTGAAAGGGAGCCGTAATCTTATATTTTTCCAAATACTTTTGAGACATAGAATGATATGCAAAAATATACAAACAGATTTTTTTTAAATCATATTATATTCCTAATTCAAATGAAATCTTGGTGTACATGTGGTATATAAATATTTTACCTTAATTTAATTTTTCAATGAAGATAATATTATGTTTGTCATTTTCATGTATATCAATAGGATTGTTGTTTAGATGTGGTGTGATTTGTATGCTTAATAAGTATATACATATCAAAATATTTCTAGGGTGACTGTTGGATTTGTATGGAATTAATGGATACATCATTAGACAAATTTTATAAATTCATATGTGAAAGAATGCAAACACGAATACCAGAACCTATTCTAGCCAAAATAACACTTGCTACTGTCAAAGCATTAAATTATTTGAAGGAGAAACTTAAAATAATTCACAGGTATGGCATCATTGGTGTATCTTAAATTGCTGCCATTTTCTTAAATTTAAACTAAGTTTCTCTTAAAACTCTTTTTTATTGCAGGGATGTAAAGCCATCTAATATATTATTAGATAGAAGAGGGAACATAAAACTATGTGATTTTGGTATATCTGGTAAATTGGTAGACTCAATAGCTCGCACCCGTGATGCAGGATGTCGACCATATATGGCTGTAAGTTTTTTTAATTTTTATTCTTAAGTTATTTATGTAATTTGATAGGATAGATTCTTGGTATTTATGATAATATTGTAGTTCAGATTTCATTATACATAATTCCTCTATTGCTAAAAATTTAATATTATCACTCATTTAACACACATAACAAAAATTTTTGTTTATGCAGCCTGAAAGAATAGACCCAGGACAAGCAAGAGGCTATGATGTCAGGTCAGATGTCTGGTCATTGGGGATTACTTTAATGGAAGTAGCTACTGGAGCATTTCCATATCCGCGATGGGGATCTGTGTTTGAACAGCTGCAACAAGTAGTACAAGGAGATCCTCCACGCCTCACCAATAAGAATAACTCATTTTCAAATAATTTCGTTCATTTTGTAAATACATGGTAAGTATAAATAGTGCTTAACATTTCTAAATATAAAAACAAATCAATTTTGTCTCTAAAGTTGTATTGCATCACTTTTTTTTGTTTTTACCATAAATAAATATTATTACATAATAATTGAAACTTGAATTATAATTTTTAGCCTTATAAAAGAAGAAACCCAGAGACCTAAGTACAATCGGCTATTAGAACATCCATTCATAAAAGGTATTGAGCAGAATAGATCTGATGTTGCTGCATATGTTTGTGAGGTGCTGGATGCAATGGAGCGCAACGGAGTGAGCCCTTTTACAACTGACCAACCAGCCCAAGCATGGATTGATTGAACAAATTTCAAACTTCTGTCTGTTGCAATAAATACTAAATATATTATGCACTTAACATTTTTAAACTTATAAGCTTGTTGTTCACAGACTGGCTTACCACTGGTCAGTTTATAGAAATGGAGTCAAATTTCACATTTATGTACTGTTCTAACTGTAGAAATATTTAGGAAAGTAGAAATCTCCTTCCTCTTAATTGCAATACAGCACTTACCTATCAAAACTAAAAATATTTATTCTTTAATTTTTTAAGATATTCAATGTAAATAAAGAAAGTGAAATAGCATTTCTTATGACTACAGGATAGTAATAATGTACGATTGAGTGTATGTAAACCATGAAATAGTTATATTGAAGTATGTAATGTTTTGAATAAAAAATTGTAAATAGAAAAAGGTTTTCTGTTATTGTATCAGTGTAACTTTTCCATGATTTTGATTCTATAGGATTGTGGAGAATTTATAATATATTCATATCCAAATGATTTGAGTTTTGTTTAGTGTTAATTCCGCCAATATTTGTCTTTACACAATTCAACACGTGTTTCGCCTCTACACAAAGCATCCTCAGGACACGTTGTGTCGCCAAAATCTGGCATGAGACTGAATCTGAATCAAATGAGCCGAAAGCCGCTCTTTTATACCCTTATCCCATGAAATGACTCGCTGTGATTGGTCAGCTGTTGTGACGTATTACCCCCATAAGAGATACGTAACAATGGTGATGGGACTAATTTTGTTTGTTCATTCAACAATGTAGACATGTTATTTTTGTGTTTTATTATTTCTAATTGCTCTAACACATTCAAGCGAAACACATGTTGAATTGTTTAAAGACAAATATTGGCGGAATTAACACTAGACAAAACTCAAATCATTTGGATAATTTTGGATTTCCACAAAGTAACACCTACTGCAATAAATATACTCATAAATTTTATATAATAAAAAGGCAATAACAATAAAATTTATTACTACATCTTCTGGCTACAGTATAAATATTAGTTCACATATTAATCTTATTCTAAAACTTCTGACATTTTCTTTTGATTTTTAACTATACCGAATCGAACTGGTAATTTATACACTGTACCATCAGTGAGTTTTGGTGTTAAAAACAAAACATCTGTGTTTTTTGGTTTAAGGTCTAATATGGGTATCCATTCTTCTGATCTAATTATTCTATCTATTTTACGTCCATAGAAATCCAATGATGATATTTTTATTGATTTGTTATCTTCACTAATAAATATATGTCCGATTACATTTTTAAATGGCAATGATGCTAATGATAATACAGCACCACCAGTAACACCTGAAATAATATAATAGTTATAAATTTTGTCACACTTGATAACTGTAACACCTAATTAAAATTTTGTATCAATATAGAAAAACCAGTTTTGTTTTACATAAATAACAATTGCATATTACCTATGAGAACAGAAGTAACAAAGCTTGACTCTGCTACTGCATTTAAAGTTTCCATTACCCCACAAGTAGGTATTATTACACATGATCCTACGAAGTGGTATATTTTAAGTCTGTTGATGAGTGCTAAATTTCTAATGTAAGGAAAGGCGAATACATGCTCGAATTTTGGGGTAATAGTCTGACTATTTTGTGCTGTTGAATTATTTCTTATCAAGACACTTATTACTCTAGCTAGATACATTATTATGATTATTGCATTTACTCATAACACTAGCTAAGTAAAGATCAAACGTTAATGTTATGAACAAAATAACTCAATAATTATTATTTATTTCAGTTACTGGACTACTCCGGTTTGTTAAAACTAACTCGAACTTTTTAGAACTTTAGAGTGAAAGAAATATTATAAACGAAGAATAAACATGTATGTAATAGGCGATCATTCATATAACAAAAAATGAACTATGAAGGTTCAAGGTACTGTCAAGTGTCAACTTCGAAACTCAGATGTTTTATTTTCTTTGGAACTGCACATTTTTTTTATGGAATAGGAGGACAAACGAGCGTATGGGTCACCTGCTGTTAAGTGATTACCGCCGAATCACAGGAGCGTTGCTGGCCCTTAAGGAAGGTGTACGCGCTTTTTTTGAAGATACCCATCTCGTATCGTCCCGGAAACACCGCACAAGGAAGTTCATTCCACAGCTTTGTAATACGTGGAAGAAAGCTCCTTGAGAACCGTACTGTGGAGGACCGCCACACATCCAGATGGTGCGAATGATATCCTAACTTGTGGCGAGTCGTGCGAAGGTGGAATTCGGCGGCAGGAAACAGGTTAAACAGCTCTTCGGAACACTCCCCGTGATAAATGCGGTAGAAGACACACAATGAAGCGACATCTCTACGCAACGCCAAGTGATCCAGCTGTTCACAGAGCACTGTCGTGGACCCCCGACAGTTCGAGCTGCTCTACGTTACACATTATGCGCATTCAGCCAAACTCAGATGATCTCATCAAATAATTGTTATCATGATTACCTCCAATATACTAGGTATTACACATGTATTTCACAAGTTTCATACAAATTTCAAATACAAGTTTTATGTAATTTATTCAAAATTAAAAAATATAAAACTTGTAGTAGACAATACTTGTATGATACTTGTTGGACGAAATTGTATGCGAACTTTTAGTTGTCTACATATTTTTGATCTCATGTTTTATCACAGCTGTGTGTTTTATACATGTTGTGGGCTTGAAGCTAAATTTGTAGAATTAAGACACGTCATTCCTGACGTTTGATGAATATAGTTCAATTGACTAGTGGTTTTTATTTTGTTTGAATGACAATGGAAAGTGAAGGAGCTACATCATAAAATATGGCGCAAATGCAAGAACAACACGCAAGTACTGGTCGCGATCTTTTTTGAGAAGATGACACCAGGAAGGGGCCTATCGTGCCATATTGTATGGTTTAAGAATAGAAGACAGAAGTGAATAAAAGATTTTGTAAGAATGACGTCAGTAAATTTGGAGAATTTGCTTCACAAAGTTGCATAACCAAGTCTCGCTTTGCGTTACTCAAACATCTCGATAAGTTGAACAATATCGAGATACCATCACTTCAGCATGCTGAGCAGAGCATTTTTTTATGGGGGACAAACGAGCGTACGGGGCACCTGATGATAAGTGATCACCGCCGCACGCATTCTCTTGCAACACCAGAGGAATCACAGAAGCAATGCCGGCTCTTTTGTTCACTGCTTGTTTGAGATTTCTAGCTTTTGGTTATTCATATTTATCTTTATTATATTTGCATTGGATATCAAAGGCGAAAAGTAGTCAATGCATTACTGATGCTTGCGAAAAGATTATAAAAGTATTGAAATAGTATCTTAATGTAAGCTACTAAAGTTTGTTTCTTTGACCACTCCAATTATCTTCTTTCCATCTTTTAAAAAAATGCGGTTTGTCTGGTAAATGTTTAAAACATTATCCAACAAGCATGGTAGAGTATAACCCGATGAGCCCGCTACAGAAAGCAGAAAAAAATCAGGGTTTAATCCCCCACAAGCGTCCGTACAAAACATGTACACGCATCCTTCGTTCGCTGAAGGCCCTAAAGGGGTACCTTCAAAAAAAGTGCGTACACCTTCCTTAAAGGCCGGCAACGCTCCTGTGATTCCTCAGGTATTGCAAGAGATTGTGGGCGGCGGTGATCACTTAACAACAGGTGACCCGTACGCTCGTTTGTCCTCATATTCCATAAAAAAAAGGTAACAGTAAGGATGAAAAAGGTCCATTTATAGTTCACGTGTCCAGGGAGGTCTCGGACCCATCTGCAGGCACATCCAACCGTGCATTGAAGTTTGGACTGTTCCTACACCAAAATAAATTCACGCACATTGTGAATGGTGTTAAAAGGGTTAGCCGCAATAGAGTAAGTGTCGAATTTTCAAACGGTCAAGCCGCTAATGACTTTCTAAGTAACCAAATTTTGACTTTGACAAAATACAAATAAGTAATTCCAACTTTTTACATTACTCGGATGGGGCTAGTCCGAGGTGTCAATGTAAACTGGACTATGGAGGACTTTGTCGAATCCCTGGAACTGCCGATTGGCTGTGGCAAGGTTTTGAAAGCCCGCCACTTAAACCGCAAGAACATTATTGAAGGTATTTTCGAGTGGGTGCCCACTCAATCGGTTGTTTTGACTTTTAGAAGCCAGATGCTTCCCTCAAAAATTTGCTCATTTTATACGTCCCTCCCCATTGAAACCTATAAATTCCCGACTATTCAGTGCCTGAACTGCTGTCATTTTGGCTACGTTAAAGTACAGTGGAGATCTAAGCCCAGGTCTTACAGATGTGTCCTGACCCACACAGACGAGTCCTGCGATGTGCCAAAAGAAAAAGCTTCCTGCTTGCATTGCTGAGGCAGCCATTTTGCGTCGGATAAGGACTATCCAGAGATTTTACGCCAAGAAAACATAAAGCTTACTATGTCTCAAGATAATATATCGTATTTAGATGCATCGGCCCGTTTGGGAGTTCTTCTCCTCTCCAACATTCTCCCCTCGGCCCGTTAACTCTTCCCAACCTACCAACTCATCTCGTCCCCAGCTCCAACCCTAAAAGATCTTATCAGGAAACAATTATTCGTTCTCCTCGCCCCAGTACCCCCTTAGCAAAAGGGTTACAAAAAGCAGGCCCATGACGCTATCATCAATCTCCCAAGCTCCTCCCTACCCAATGGCTGTGCTCTTGGCGACAGCCAACCCGACTTCCTTCAACCACAAGGAAAAATGTTAGAAGACCTTTCGTCATTGCACCTAAGCATCTTTGCTCCATGCAGCGAACTTCCATTACCGCCCAAAGTTGCCTCAAATCTAACCCGTCTTTTTAAGACCTTGAACAATGGCCCCAACAGTTTTTCTGTAAAAGAACTGTAAAAGTATCCGTGCTAAGAAACAAGATTTTTTATCATTACTTCACCTTCATAGCCCTGTTATAATTGCCATCTCGGAGACATGGCTGAGGCCTGGAGCTCGATTTCGGGTTTCTTCTGTTTGCTGGATGACAGAGATGACGGCTTTGCGGGTAGTGCCATTTTCATCCGGCAAAACATTTCTTTTACTTCTTTTTCTATCTCTCCTCACAGTAATCAGATTAATGCTGTTGCTGTGAGAGCTGTCAATATTTCTATCCTCTCTTTGTATATTCCACATCCAAGGCCCTTCCTTATTCCAGAAACTATTCTAACTTCTCTCCCCAGTCCCACTGTGATTATGGGTGAATTTAACGCCCACTACACTTTGTGGGGGTGTTACAACTGTGACGGGTTTGCTCCGTCGTTGGTTGACATCTTTGAGGATATGAATCTTTGTACCTGAATGATGGCTCTCCGACCTACAGAGTTTACCCCAATCGGAACATAAAATCGGCGGTAGAGCTATGCTGGCAAACTCTTCCTACTAACTATGGTAGCGACAACTTCCCTTTTATCCTTACTCTAAATATTAGGTCAATTCTTCTCCCCAATCTTAACCCCTTATTAAAATATAAATTGCGAAACGCAGATTGGTCTCGCTATGCTCAAACCGTGGATGATTTGATGGACTCCCTTCCTGATCTTCAGTGTGTTGGTAACCTCTTGACTTACTATGAACATTTTGTCAAGTCTCTTATTTCTTCGGCCGATTCCAATACTCCCCGTAAAAATTTTCCTTTCTAAATTTGATTAATGGTTTTTTTGAAAAAGGATTAATTCCTTATTCCTGGAAGTCTCAAATAGTGATCCCTCTTCTCAAGCCTGGGAAAAAAGCATCAGATCCCAATGCATACAGAACTATTGCACTGTCGTCCACCTTAGCAAAAATTATGGAGATCCTCCTTAAGAACCGAGTAGAGTGGATAATGGAAGGCAAAAGACTGCTAGCCCCTTTGCAGTTCGGTTTCCGCAATGGCCTCAGTACAGCAGACAGCCTCAGTATACTGACTACAGACATTCGAACTGCCTTTGGTAAGGATGAATACCTTGTGGGTGTTTTTATCGACGTAGCCTCTGCATATGATAATGTACTTCTTCCGTTGCTCAGGAAAAAACTGCACTATCTGAGTGTACCACCGAAAACACATTTCATAAGTAACCTGCTTTCTGGCAGGTCAGTTATAGTAAAACACTAGTCTTCCAGTCTCCCACCCAGATTAGTCTGGAAAGGTCTTCCCTAAGGCTCTGTTTTCAGTCTGCTATACAGCAAATATACTCAGGATCTAGAATTGTCTGTTAATAATTTTTGTAACATCTTGCAGTATGCTGATGATATTGTCCTTTATCATAGCTCAGGCTATGTAGAAGAAATATCCCAATGCCTCAACTCTGCTTTATATTATTTAGGGCAATGGCTCTCCGACCACGGCCTATCTTTGTCAGTGACTAAATGCCAAGCAGTTGTGTTTACAAGGAAGAGATGTATCCCTACCTTTAGCTTTTACTATGAGGACCAACTCATCAACTTGGTAGATAAGGGAAAGTTCCTTAGAGTTATCCTTGATTACAGACTGAACGGATTGGCTCATACCGAATATGTAATTAATAAATGTGAAAAGGGCATCAATGTTCTACGCGCAGTAGTGGGAGTCTGGTGGGGTGCTCATGCCTACTCACTCAAACTCTAATATAATGCTTTAATTCGTAGCTATATTGATAACTGCTCATTTGTTTTAGACCCCTTAAAGAAAACTGTGTCTGAGAAGCTAAATAAAAATCAATATTGTTGTCTCATTCTGCCTTATTCTGGGCGCAATGAAGTCTTCTCCCACTAACGCTCTACAAGTTGAATGTGTTGATCTTCCGTTACATCTCCGACGGCAATACCTATGTGACCGGTTTGTCAGCAAAATGTTACAGCTTTCCTCTCACCCATTGTGGACCAAATTGGACCATCTATCTCAAGTCCTTGGCACAAGCAATCCTTCTTCTTTTCTATTGGATAGTTTCCGTAAGCTTACCTCCCTCATCCCTTGTTATCTTTATCGATGAGTCCTCTATTCTCCACATCATATAAAGCCCCGGTTTTCAATCCTTCCGTCGTTACTGATCTTGGTTTGGTCAAAGGAGCCCCCGATACTAATTCGAAATTTCAATGCTTAGTTCATCAAAATTTGTCAAATCACCTTCTTATCTACACTGATGCTTCAAAGATGTCTCAGCAAAGTTGTGTTGGCGCAACCTGCTGGGTCCCCAGCTTTAAAGTCATTTTACAATTCAAATCCTCCTGAGTCTTCGGTGTTTACAGGGGAGGCCGCTGCCTTATTAGAAGCAATCCTGTTTATCCGTTCCTATAACCTGAATCAAACTGTTATTTTTACTGACTCCCTTAGTTGTTTATCATCTATCAAGGAAAACCCATTCCAGAGTAAGTCAAGACATCGAATTATTCTGCAGATTAGGCTCTGTTTTCCTGTCATGAAAATGGAATAGACTTAACACTTGTGTGGATTCCAGGTTATTCTGGCATGAATGGGTTCCTATGTACATTTTAAAAATAGTTCCCAAAATCTGAGTGCACTATCTAAAACTCTCGGCAAGTCCTGGAATACATACTAGAATGAAGCAAAATTGGTTAAAGATAAATTCTATGCCTCAGCCCAACCAGATATACCAAGGCGTCCATGATTTTTTTCTCATAGATATGCAGACAGATGGGTTACGTCCACAATATGTCGCTTACGTCTTGGTCATTCCAACACACCTGTCCACCTGCACAAGATCAGAGTTAGAGATCACTCCTTGTATGAATGTGGCTTAGACGAACGTACTGTCTCTCATATAGTATTTTCCTGTCCAAAACTTCTTCATCCCTATTATGATGTTCTTCCACCGAAATTACCCCGTCCAGTAAATGTTGAATGTTTGTTAACGTCTGTGTTTAGTCCATATTGTATTTTTTTTATGTAAATATGTGAAATATAAGATATATAAATTATTATAATAGAAAAAGTTTGATAAATCGATTTATCTCTTTTGACAATTTCTAGTAACTGAGGTTTTATCTTATTTTCTTCATAATTTCTATTTTTGAATATGAGCTATTCAATAATTTGCGCTTTGCTTTGCGGGGAGTTGTGGGGTTTATTTCTAACCTTCGGGAGTATTAAGGGACATTAAAACAAATACCGAATTGGTTTTTACCGTTGGCAGTACGCCCTTTAACCAGTTTTCATAATGAGCGAAAGCACTGAAAGCTTTTTTTGAATTCGAACAATAATAATGCTCCATCTACAAGACCATCTTCGCTTTATATGATTTATTATAAGACGCCTTCCTTTTCCGGTTCTAGCTTTTAAACCTGTGGTAAGTCACTCTAAGATTGCTTATTTAGGAGTTTTAATTTGAACATCAAACCACATTTTCGATGTTGCGTGACCTGTGGCGCTTGCATGTAGGATATTAAAAATTTACATATTTTAGGACGATTCTCATCGTGTGCATTGAAAAATCAGGCAGATCAAGATTGGAGCTAACAGCTTGAAAATTTTAAATAATAATAAATATTTTAATCACCCATGTCAAATAACTTATGAGTGCAACAGTAGCCAACATACATACATACATCCAAATGTCCAAACTATCATAATAATATTATCAAAATAGATTAAGTTTTACATTAAATTTATACTATTAACATACTAACCTCTTTTTACTATAGGTAGTACTTCTGTAAAAGAAAGCATGCACTTTTCGTATTATTGCTGAAAAAGTAATTTCATCAAATTTGTCTGAATTTTCTTTTTAGGGCTGGTTTTACGAGGTGGTTTAAATTCTTTAGTGGTTTTATTTTCTGCTCGTCTCGTCCCGAATTTTCAAAAGAAAGACCAATACTGATGCTTAGGCCAATTTTTGTAGACATGCTGTTTTAATAAATAATGCCTATAAGGCAATCATGATCATAACCTTTTCAGACACAGAAATAGGAGTGCGTTGCGCGCGTTTTTCAGCGGTAACAGAATGTCCTGTTTGGTCGATTAACCTGGCTCAGCATCCATGCTTCGTTATGTTAGTGACAACAATAAAAATAAATTGATAAACAAAATAAAGAAAACAAAAAAAATTTTTAACAACTACAACGGGAAAGCAAGAGGAGCACATTCAATCACAACGAATGTCAGAAACCGAATGAACAAAACAATATGGTTTAACAGCCTTACCTGTCACTACGACCAAGATATTTTATAACATTATTTACGTTTTTCTTCTGTAGACCAGCCAAATGTTTAGAGCTTCTATCTTATTCAAATTGTCAAAGCAAAGTTTGCACAATAAATTCATATTTATTGTTTGGCTGTATTTTATGCTATATTACAAAGAGAAAACATTGTGCAATATTTAATTATATGTATTTACACTCCACTTATAATTTAAAAATGATATTTTAGTATATTTTAACACGCACAATAGAAGAGGTTATTATTTGTTGTTCAATAAATGTAACACACTTTTGCGGAACAGAAAGCTCGAAAAAAAGGTTTTTCTTAAAAAACATCTTATTGAAATTAAATTGTTATTTTTATTTCATTGTAAATGTATGCAGGTTTTCACGATGTTGTTCCTTCACCGAAATGCTAGCGAATAGATGATGAATGCTTTGAGATATTTTGTTCTATGGATTAATTTAATGGCGTGGGGACTACAGACCATTGACTCTCGCCTAAGAGAGGAGGCCTACGGCCAATAGTGGGACATATACAATGTGTAATTGACTAAACTGAAAATCTCGAAGTTTATTAAAATTAAACTGAGTACAACGTGATGATTTTTACTGATAGGGCCCCATCAAAAGAATTTGCCACGGGCCTCAGATGATATAGTTACATCACTGTATATGAGCATTAATTTTGTAATTTTTAGTTATCATGTGTAGGTATGCTATAGTATGGTTCGTCAAGCTCACTTAATGGCATTGCTTTTAGCGGCGTCATGTGCCGGGTCGTCTCCTTCTCTCAAATATGTGCGAAGGGAACGATGGCTGGGCCATGCGTCTACTTGTGAACGGGTGCTGCTTGTGGTGCCTGGTCAACCTGTTATAATATAGCAATAATAATAATATTGACACACATTTTACACTAATTATCTTGCCCCAAGTCAAGCATATATAGCCTGTGTTATGGGTTACAAGACAACGATATATTTAATGCAATATACTTACTTAAACATACATAAATTCATATAAACATACATAAATACATTTAAACATCCATGAGTCGGAAACAAACATCCATATAGTAAATAAACCATTGTATTTGTTGGATGCAATTACTAATTGTGACAGTAATCACGACCATCATGTTCACGAAGCATCCTTACACAAGCAATGAGTTCAAGCTCTAAAGATTGATGCTTCCAATATACGATTATTTCTACTTATACAGTTAATTCTTTATTAATTTTTTATGAATAAATTTATATTATTTAAGCACTACCTACTCATATATCGGATGTAGCACCTTACAAACTAATTTGTTATGTATATTACACCCCATGTAATAAACTCTATTTTCATTAGTTTTTATTGTTTGTGACTATTTGTGTCGCATTAAGGTAAACTGTAAAGTAGAAAAGAAAACCTAATTAATATTTACTTGGTACTTTTCTTTCCTCCTGTAACTCGTTTCCCCGTTTTTAAGGCTGAATGCGCATATTGAGCATTAGAGTTGCCCAGCCCTACTATATAATATACTGTATTAGAGGCCCAACTACTATACTTCTGAAAAAGTATATAGTAAGTAAACTACTTTATTGCAATAGTATCGATTCATTCAAATGTTGTGAGCATTCTTGAGTATAAATTCCGCTTCAATTTCATTCAGTTCGACACGTGTTTCGTCTCTACACGAAGCATCCTCAGGAGATATTAACTCGCCAAATTCTGAAAGGAGACTTATTAGAGTTATTAAGTAAATTATTAAAGTAAGTCATTATTAAAATGTGCAATTAAAATTGAGTTTGACAGGTTGATAAACTCGATTCGCGCTGTCGAGTTTGTGTTTACTGTATTAGTGAAACTACCTAATTTTGAAGTTAATTAGAACCTTCTATATTATTAGACAATATTTTGTAAGTTGTCTGTACCTCAAAATCATTGAAGATTTGAAGATAGGCTATTCCTAAAATGAATAACAGTGACAATACTACTGCAGTTGAAAAATTGCAACAATTTGTCTGTGATGTCACAAATATTTTAAAATAATATAATTTTTGCTCTCAATTCCAGTAACATCTGTCTGTACTTCCACGTATATTTTCATTAGGGAAATAACTAATGGCAAGATGAGCGCGATAGAGCCAGTCTTAATATAATTTTATATATAGAAATAAAGTATAGGCATTTATAGTATAGTATATATAGTAGGCTTTGAAGCTATTTTGGAACTTACCATTACTTTTTTTTCATCTTTTCCTTATATAACATATTTTTGTGGGTAATAATTTTAGAACTACTATTTTTGGCCGACGAAAAGTTGGCAGCCCTACTGAGCAGTGCCAAAAAAACTTGCAACTAAAGTTATTAAACTAATATTTATATTTTGTAAACAGAGGCACATGCTTATTTTTACACTTGTATTTTTGTGTTTTAATATTTTACCCTACATTGTATGCTGTAGAGGAAATATTCACAGTGTAGAAACTATAAACTACAATTTGATTTTATATCTTTAAAATTTTAAATATTAAGTCTAACCTGTTTTTGATTCGGCTTTGATAAACATAAAAGATAATTACTATTAAGTTCTCAATAGAATGGCATCTGGGCTAAAAGAAGTGTAAGTACTAAGTAATTTTATTTAAACGGATTTATACATTTGTAATAAACTTAATATTTTGATTTTACAAGTAGATAGGTTATATTATGAAAAGTAAATTATAGTAATTCAAAGCCAAGATAATAATCTTAGCTATCATCTACAGGTATGAAAAATCAGCAGAATTTGAGGCTTTCTATATGGGCGGAGATGTTCAATGGACTACGGATGGTGGTAATTTTCTATGTCAATGCGATGATGTGATCAAAGTAATAGATGTCAATACATTTTTGGTAGCACTCACAGTTGGAGGGTCTAATGAAGAGCAAGAAGCAAGCGATTTAATTTACACATTTCAAATTTCACATGACAATGAAAGCATAGTGACAGCTCATAAGAGTGGTTTGATTAAATTGTGGGATAGAAATTCTGGTGACTTACAGAAGACATGGAGGTCAGGTCACAAAGGTACAGTAGTCAAACTATCATTTGATTGTAGCGGAACTAACATAGCATCCGGAAGCTCTGATGGTAATATTAGATTATGGGATCTGCTTCATTACACCTGTAAGAGCAGCCTTAAAGGTGCTGTCGGTGTATTCACCGTCCTTGAATATCATCCAGATGCAGCAAAAAATTTGATATTTGGCGCAGCTGATGATACAAAGATCAGATCATGGTGTACAAAAACTGGAAAAGAGAGTTATGTTTACTCTGGACATTTCAGCAAAGTAACATCCTTACTATTCACCCCAGATGGTGAACATATGATCAGTTCGGGAAGAGATAGAGTTCTTATATTATGGAAATTAAGTGAAAGCAAATCAGTAAAAGTAATTCCAGTATATGAAAGTATAGAATCAATGGTCCTCCTACCAGTTTCCTTCAAAATTCCCAATTTTAAAAAGAAAGTCGGGACTGAGGGTATATATGTGGCTTGTGCTGGTGAAAAGGGTATTGTTAAGGTTTGGAACATCCAAATAAGTAGACTAATGTTTGAACAAACCAATAGTTTGGTGTCGCCAGCAACAGATGAAGGAGGACTAGCGATAACTCACTTGTTGTTTAATGAAGCTCGTAATATGCTATCAGTAGTTACAGCAGATCACAATGTTATTATTCATGACTTAGAAACATTTACTTGTTTGAAACAAATGATTGGATTTACTGATGAAATATTAGATATAATATTTGTTGGGAAAGATGATACTCATATTGTGGTTGCTACTAATAGTAGGGACCTTAAATATTATGAACTTGATAATATGAATTGTAGGTTACTAAAGGGTCATACAGATATTGTTTTAGCATTAGCAAGATTTCCAACCAGACCAGAAATGTTTGTATCATCTGCAAAAGACAACACTGTGAGGATATGGGTTCAGTATGATGATGGAGAGATTAAATGTTTCGGGATTGGATCAAGACATACTGAATCTGTAGGATCTGTGTTTACTTCACAAACATCCAATAACTTCATAACATCTGTCAGTCAAGATAACTGTTTGAAAGTATGGACTGTCCCTGTTGACATCAAACTTAATGATCAAACAATGTCATCAAGCTTTACAGAATTGGCTCATAGTATGGACATCAATTGTGTTGCTGTGTCACCTAATGATAAAATGATTGCCACGGGATCCCAAGATAAAACAACTAAACTATGGTCAGAAGATTTGACTCTATTGGGAGTTCTAAAAGGCCATAGAAGAGGTGTGTGGTGTGTGAAATTCTCCCCTATAGATCAGGTAATTCTGACATCATCTGCTGATTGCTCCATAAAGCTATGGTCTATAGCTGATTTGAGTTGCCTGAAAACTTTTGAAGGTCACGAGAGTTCTGTCCTGAAAGTAGAGTTTTTAAGTAAGGGACAACAAATAATTTCGAGTGGTGCAGATGGTCTTTTAAAATTATGGAACATTAAAACTTCAGAATGCAAAATGTCTTTGGATAATCACGATGGGAAGGTCTGGTCATTAGCAGTGAATACGGATGAGTCTATCATCATAACTGGTGGGTCAGATTCAAAATTGGTGAAATTGAAAGATGTGTCTGTAGAGAGAAGGGAAAAGAATGCAAAAGAGAGAGAAGAATTAATTGTACAAGAACAGGAACTAATGAATTTGCTGCATGATAAAAAAATGGTCAAGGCTCTTAGATTGGCACTGAGGATGGGAAGGCCCATGAATGTGTTGAAGATTGTTAATGAAGTACTGAAGACAGGAACTGATACATTAGCAGAAACTTTCAAAGAAATTAATTCTACCCAAAAAGAGACTTTATTAAAGTTTGCAGCTGAATGGAATACAAACAATAAAAATTGTCATGCAGCACAGGCGGTTTTTAATATTCTGGCACCTGAAATCATTTCTGGAAATCTTCAAGTTCCAGCTCTTGCCAGTTTTATTGAAGGTGCTTTACCATACACCGAGAGACATTTTGAAAGGCTAACAAATTTATTGCAAGATTTGAATTTTATAACATATACCGTGAATTGTATGCAACCACACAATAGTGTAAGTAATGTACAGTAAATATATAAAAAGTTCCTGTATGTTTGACTTTGTGATCATCCTCTTTACTGGCTTAATTACTTAAGTAGGTATGTATTTGTTATAACTAAAAATAAAAAAAATACTACAACTCTTTGAAGGTGCCATTTTCACCTACAAAAATGTATGCCTCAGTCCTGAGAAGAAAGGGCGCAAGGAACTCATAGGGTTTCTTCCATTTCTTTTAAATTTCATTGAAATAAAATTTATTATTTAAAAATCCTGAAGGTGGTTGCTCCATTACCAAACTGTGGTGTCATTTATGCTATAGTAACCCCTACCACATAAATATTTCTTTGTTCATTTTCTGGGTTCATGTGAAAATAAACACATCACCCAACAAAGGACTGATTAACTCAATTTAACCAAGTTATTAAAGGCATAGTGTATTATAGTAATTAATTTGTAATACTCGCGTTATACAAATAAAATACGCGTTATTAGTCAAAATACTTTCTATACATATAGGTACTTAAGATAGCAATGCGTGATTTTTTGGGATAAACTTCTTTATTAAAAACTCCATTTTAATATTTCCTCAATTAGATACTCATAAATTCCATCACGAAATTGATTATTAGTATTATGATGAATTTTGGGACCAATCTATCTGTATACTTTTTTAAATAAAATATACACGCGATAACTTACTGCTTTTTCGGAGTCGGTTTAAAATTTGTTAAGTGTTTCTTACTGCAAATCTATACATAATATGAACAAAAAAACGTAACAAAGTAATAATCTGTACAGTGAATATTGTTTAGAATACTTGTATAAAAAGTACAAACAATACCAAATCCCTAAAAAAATAGTTAATAGAATTATTGTCTGTTCGGACAAAACGTTCGGTCAAAACGTGTCGGTCGAAACAATATATAGGCTGCATGTTATAAGATACATGCATGTTACGAGGATGGAACTGAAAATTTCGGGAATCAAGGAAGTGACACAACATTACTATTTAAAAATGTATTTATTGCTTTTCGAAGTATTCTCTGCGAATTTTGACACATTTTTCCATACGATGGAACCAATCATTGAAGCAACCATTCCATTCGGAAGTTGGGGTCTCCAAAATGGCCGTTTTGTAGGCGTCCACAGCTTCTTCAGGTGATGAAAATCTCTGACCACGCAATTTATTCTTTATTTTAGGGAAAGTATAGAAATCATTAGGGCTTAGGTCGGGGCTGTACGGCGGATGATCTAATAATTCTATGTTTTCTTGCTATAAAAACTCTTGTGATGTGTGCGCGGTGTCAGAACTCGCATTGTCGTGATGGAGGATGATGCGGCGGTTGCAGTTCTCTTTACGGAGTTCAGAAACAACCTGTGGCAAACAAATGCTAGCATACCATTCTGCATTAACCGTCTTTGTCCCTCAAGAGGAATAGTAGCAACATGGCCGGTTTTGGAGACAAACGTGGCCACCATTTTTTTTTTCAACACTCCGTGAACGAACAATTTTTGTTGGCTTTAACTCATTTCCGAACACCCAAACTCGTGACTGGTTTTTTGTTTCGGGTTCGTACGAATATATTCAGGATTCATCACCTGATACGATGTTGTATACAGCATTTGAGGATCCTGCGTGGAATCTTTCGAGAGTTCTGACGCACCAAGTAACGCGAGCCGCTTTTTGCTCTTCACAGAGCAAATGCGGTATCCATCGGGAAAACAACTAATTGTTCATGCAAGATTATTTGTATTTGACTCATGCCAATGTCTAAAGTTGCCTGAATTTCGCGGTATGTCACATGTCGATCTTCCTCAATCAGCTTACGCACAGCATCAACATTTTCTTTGATGACTGCACTTTTTGGACGACCTTGACGGGGTTACGCACAGCATCAACATTTTCTTTGGTGACTGCAGTTTTTGGACGGCCTTGACGGGGATCATCACTGAGCTTGACACGTCCACGTTGAAATTCAGCAAACCAGCGATAAATTGTGGTTTTGGATGGGACTTCATCACCAAATGCAGAAATCATCCGGTCAACACACTGTTTTTGTGTTAAACCACTTCGAAAGTCATAATAAATCATCGCTCTAGAATTTTCTCGAGTCAATTCCATTTTCTCAACGACTAAACAAGTTTGAAAAGACCTTCTGACTAGACGAGAATCCTTTTTTAAATAAATGGTATTCGATTTTCAAAACCAAGGAGTTTTCAATTAAAAATATTTTAATATGACAGGAACAGTGGAAATATTCCATTCCCGATTCTTTCAGTGCAGCCCTCGTATTTTGCTGCTACGTCCATGCAGACGACGTTGCGGGCAACAACTACTATACTTTCTTCTTATTCAACGCAATTGTGCAAGTAGAGTTTTTACTAGTGGGAGGCTCCTTTGCACAGGATGCCGGCTAGATTATGGGTACCACAACGGCTATTTTTACCGTGTAGCAGTAATGTGTAAATATTATTTTGTTTCGGTCTGAAGGGCGCCGTAGCTATTGAAATTATTGGGCAAATGAGACTTAACATCTTATGTCTCAAGGTGACGAGCGCAATTGTACTGTCGCTCAGAATTTTTGGGTTTTTCAGTAATCCTGAGCGGTACTGCATTGTAATGGGAAGGGCGTATCAATTACCATCAACTTAACGTCCTGCTCGTCTCGTCCCTAATTTTAATAAATAGAAATAAAAATTATTGTTTTTCGTATCTAATCTGAAACGATTAAGTATGACATTTAATTATAAAATTTACTTTTTATTATTTAAAAAAATACTAAAACAATTTTCACGCGTGAATGCTAGGACTAATTAGCTTAGGATTTTTTTTAATTCTTTACCTACATTTGATTAAAAGCTGGGCTTAAAGATTTGGCTGTAATAGTAATAAATAATAGCTTAAAGTGTATTTAAAAAATATAAATAAGTGTGGCAAATGTTAAATTGCTTTTAGTGTATGTAAAGCTCAGTATTAAACTGTATGTTTGCGCACACGCAACCTTCACGCTATCAGTATAAACTGCCTCCATCCTTATACAGTAGTGCCTAATCGATCAACCAAGGCGCACGGAAATGCGCACAACGCGCATCGGCTTTTTACGTTCTAACATCATGAACGTAAAAACAATCTTGTTCTGTTCTATATTATTAGTTGTAAAAAGTGCCAGTGGACAAAAGACGTCGTAAGTTTTATTTTTTATTAGTTGCCAGTAATTAATTAAGAAATAACTATTCTTTTTTATTTTGAAAGGTTATTAGGGTTTGAATATAAATGCTGACCGTTCGAACTTCCTTTTTAAATAGTTTGAGATCCATCCGTGTACATTTCCCTACATCTATAAGAACTTCTTATTTCTGTTAATGTTCCCATATATAGTATACTTTCTATATATTTATAGCTATAGTATAACATTGTACCAGTTGGAGGCTCCTTTGCACATGATTCCGGCTAGATTATGGGTACCACAACGGCGCCTATTTCTGCTGTGAAGCAGTAATGTGTGAGCATTATTGTGTAATTTGTTTCGGTCTGAAGGGCGCCGTAGCTAGTGAAATTACTGGGCAAATGAGACTTAACATCTTATGTCTCAAGGTGACGAGCGCAATTGTAGTACCGCTTACAATTTTTTGTATTCCTAAGAATTCTGAGCGGCAGTGCATTATAATGGGTAGGGCGTATTATAATGGGTAGGGCGCATTATAATGGGTAGGGCGTATCAATTACCATCAGCTGAACGTCCCACTCGTCTCATCCCTTATTGTCATAAAAAAAATTGTAAATAAGTACAGTATTCATTTTGTCTGTAAATAATACTTTTCATGTTATTTTTCTATGTATTTACCTACTTTTATCTCTAATCCAAATCAAATATTAAAACTCGTATAGCACAAACTTTGAATGCGATTTGTTGTTACCTCTGAATAATTAAAACCACTTCAGTGTAGAACATGCAAGAAAACTAATTACAGTACGAAATACATAATTAATTCAACAGAAACTTGAAGCCAGCGGATGCACGGAATGTGCTAGCCAAAAACTCCAAATAGGAATGAAAAAAAAAATGCTGACCATAAGCAATTTTATGAATCTTCTTTTTTAGAAAACTGTCTGTATTCGGTATTTACTATTTTTTTTTATTTTTTCTTAAAAACTAAGGTAAAAATAATGATGTAACTTCTGTTGCTATTTCGCAAAACAAGAATTTGTATAGTAACAGCTACTATGACAAAACTAATGTGTGACGTCACATTTTAAAATGGCTACTCAGAAACATTAAACCCTTATGACTTGTTGTTAAAATCCATGAAATTAGTTTTTCGTTCTTTTTTAACGAAAAAGAAAATTGACGGTGATTTCTCAATGACTTATTGGGAGTTTATTGTGCCGTTTCTTCTCTTTCAAACGCCATTTGTTTCCAAAGCGGTGGTATTGATGTAATTTACGCCAAAATAAATGACTCGAAATGTGGGGATTTTTTCCCACTTTTTAATGCGATCCGAATCTTACGATGGTTCATTTCGAAACTAATTTTAATGGAGAATGGGAACTAAACCTACAATCTATTGCTCAAAATTTGTGGTCTGCTTACTATCTAGTTACCAGTGGGAGGGTCCTTTGCACAGGATGCCGGCTGGATTATGGGTACCACAACGGCGCCTATTTCTGCCGTGAAGCAGTAATGTGTAAATATTACTGTGTTTCGGTCTGAAGGGCGCCATAGCAAGTGAAATTTCTGAATCTTACATCTCAAGGTGACGAGCGCAGTTGTAGCGCCGCTCAGAATTTTTGGGTTTTTCAAGAATCCTGAGGGGCACTGCATTGTAATGGGCAAGGCGTATCAATTACCATCAGCTAAACGTCCTGCTCGCCTTGTCCCTTAATTTCATAAAAGAAATAGTTGATGTCCATAACTTCCCTGCGTAGTTATAATATCAATATTTCGATTGCAAATGTGATTGATAAAAAGGTTCACAAATATTAATAAATATCAATTGAACGCAATGCCGTAATGATGTATTGGTACATGTTTATATTAATAGAACAATAGCAACCATATGCTTATAAGTAATAATGGTCGTTACACACTATAGTGTATATCACATATAAAAAATATGGAACTACTGGTGTGTAGTAGGTATTTTGAGCAGGAAAACTAAAAAGTAAGTATTTTGTGAATTATTTCACTTTCACTGGATTATATCACATATAATCCAGTGAAAGTGAAATAATTCACAAAATTACTAATCAATTGTGCACTAAATGACGGGTATGATGGCTGGTCCATGCGTCAACTCGTGAACGAGTGCCGCTTGTGGTTCCTGGTCGACCTACTATAGTTAATAAAACATTGTACCTAAATAGGTAGACTTTAAAAAACGTTGGATGCCATTACTTATTATGACAGTAATCACGACCATTCATGAAACATCCTCACACTGAATGAATTCAAGCTCTGATGGTTGATGCATAGAATATACAATGTTTTATTCAAATTCAAATTCAAAAATACTTTATTCATGTAGGTCACGGAAATGACACTTATGAATGTCAAAAAAAAAATAAAAATATTGTTTCTTATTGAATTTACCGCTACTTCGTAAAGGGTTGAACTAATGAAAAGAAGTAGCAAGAAACTCATTGCCACTCTTTTAATTCAAGATTTACATTTTAATTGTTTTACAAATCATTTCAATTACAATATATGCAAAGTGACGCAACAAAAATACTCAAATGTCAAAAACTTAAAGGCTTACACGAGTAAGTCAAAAAAAAAAGTAAATTAATACTTACAAGAGTTATTGAGTATATTGAGTATATACCGTAAATAAATAGAAGCATTATGTGAGCATTTCATAAAATAAAATATATAATAACTTTAACTTTAAAGAAAATGATAATAATAATAAACACATCAAGCAGAGCTCCTGGTAACAATACCATCCAGTCACCATGAGTAGCACCCGTTCACGTTTTATATTTATACAGTTCACTTTTTAAAAAATATTTGATATTTAAAACGCCTTTTAGCTTTGAACATGATTTATACTTTGGTTGCAGCATCTTATAGGAGGCCTGGAACAGACATAAACTTATGATGCCTACTACTCGGCTAAGTCGAGTTAGTAAGTCTTTTGTGGGGCCATGTATTATATGCTTTTACAACAAGATCCCAGAAAATGTTCAAAACAAAAGTATTACGTTATTCAAAAGAATTGTTAAAAAACGTTTGTGTGGTAAAGGTTACTATAACATAAATGACTTTCTTAATGATACCACAGATTGGGAATGGAGTGACCGCCCTCAGGCTATTAAATAATAAGTTTAATTGTACAATATTACTTTGTAAACATATTTATTCGATGAAAAAAAAGGCCCGCTGAGTTTGTTGCGCCCATTATTCTCAGGTCTGAGGCATTCATTTTGGAATGGGTGGTAGTTTTTTTGACTTTCGATAAGTGACGCCACATCCTATTTTGAATAAAAATATTTGAATTTGAATATAAACTAATTTGTTATGTAGGTATATAAAAGCTAATGTAAAAACACTCATTGATTTAAATGACTGGCGTTGACTTTCTTGTACATACCTATGTTCTCCTCGCGAGCGTCACTATTTCGATATGGTAGATTCAGTAATTTAAATTATATGTTTATTATGACGATTCAAAAGCCAGTCAGTTTAAGTCTAATTGAATAAGAATATAATTTAAGTGATAACCCTCATTTCTGGGATTAATTACACATTATTATCAAGTCAATTTCCTAGCAAATATTGGGGTTGAGCAGGTAATCAACTGTAAAGTAGATCCTGTAGATGAAGCCACAACCTGAGAGTTGAAAATGACATATCATGATTTATGAACTTTACCTCACTCGAACGGATGGCTCAGTCAGCGCTCGCACGGAACGCGAGAGGTCGTGGGTACGAGTCCCACATCTTTCATAAATGTTGTTTTCAAATTTAATTTGTGGAAAGTTCTATAGGTCTTTGACTTTAAATTAGTTTTCAAGTTCAAGCATTTGGGAGATGAACAAATTGATGCCAAAACGTTTAGTCCGCGCTTTACAGCCTTTTGTAAACGGGGAACCGTTGCCCCGTCTCAACTTGTTAATTATTATTTTTTAACCCAACTCTTTCTTTCAGTAGGGACGGTTTCCCTACTGAAAGAAAGTTTAAAAGTTTTTTTCCCCAGAAAGAGACTGACACTCGCTCAATGTCTAGCTCACACTAGATACGTACATTGAACAAAATATAACTATGCACTTTTTAAATATTTTTGTAAAAAGGTTTCTTTAACAAGAAAGGGCGCTATAGCAATATATAAAAACTTGTTAATTTGGAATTAGGCATTTTTACGGTATTTCGTATTTTGGTTAGAGTCAAAATAATAATGCTTTTTTTTTCTTTATGGAAAAGTAGGAAAACGAACGTAACTTATCTAAAGTGATCACCGCATTTCAAAACCAGAGCAATCATAGAAGCTTTGCCGGCCTCTTAGAAAGGTGTACGCGCGTTTTGTAAGGTTCCCAGGTCGACCTGGAAATACCACACAATGAAGTTCATTCCACAGTTTTGTTGTACTTGGTAGAAAGTTCCTTGAAAACCGTACTGTGGAGAACGCCAGTCGCCATTCATCCAGATAGTGGGGATGATATCCTAATTTGTGGCATGTCGTGCATAGGTGGAATTCGGAGGCAGGAATCAGGCTTAGCTCTTCGGAACACTCCCCGTGATAAATGCGGTAGAAGATAGACAATGAAGCGACATTTTGCCCTACCCGCGATAAGAGGACTCGATAGTAGACATAAGTTTCTTCCGGCACTAATTGACAATTTCCCGAGAGGGACCTGATGCCGTGTATAGCTCATCTCAGGTACTATCAGTATAGGAAAGCATGTTGGAGGTGTCCAACATACTATTGATGTGCAGAAGAAACAGTGTAGGAGATAGCACACAGCCTTGGGGAACTCCAGCGTTCACAGGCTTTCGGCTTCGAGCGTTTAGTTAGCGTTGGGTTATGGAACCCTAATATAATAGCTCAGCATTCTCAGTATATTATACACCTCGTATCCCATCTAATCTGCTGATATAGATAAGTCTCCAACCATGCTGCTTCGAGAAACGTATCCGGCCAAATTGTGCGCGCGGGGCCGACGTCGCCATTACATTGCAAAAAAGATGAGGGTAGTCAGAAGGATGAATTTAAATCTACCTACCAAACCTTACAATGACCGAACAATTTGTAAGTTTAATATCTATCGAGGTGCTTATCACAGCGGGAGCGCTAACTTTTTCATCTATCATAATCGTATATATTTTTGAACCTTAGTAAACCTTATTTACTCTAAATAATATCTTGTATCTAAATCATTAATATCAGGGCAGCCGTGCAATTTAGGTTAGTAAATGAATGAAAATAAAATTACGAAAAAACAGACATGTGGTGAAACATGCATAATACAGATACTTCAAAACGAGGTAACTGCAAAGTAAATAAATGTTTTTTTTAATCACATTTTGAAGATTAACGTACACCTTCCTAAAAGGCGGGCAATGCTCCTGTGATACCTCTGATGTTGAAAGACTCTGGGGCGACGGTGGTCACCTAACATCAGGTGGCGCGAAAGCTCTCCTCTTCAAAAAACAAGTTGGGTTTCAAGTTAAACTTAAAAATAAGTACTCAAATATTACATACCTAGTTAAAAATAATAATAACTACCAACTTCAAAATGTTGTAAAAAAAAATATTGTTACCTATTTTGTTACCACGTTTTAAAACCTAGTGCGCTTCACAAATTCTCGCCATATCATCTCTCTCCGGAAATCCCTGTTCCTATTCAAAACTGCTCCCGGATAGCTTTCCTTTTTATTTGAGTAGCTTTTCTCGCTATCTCATACTTTTCATTATTCTCTGAAGTAAAGTAAAGTTGATATCAAGTAGATAGAAGATTTTATTAAGTAGATGTATTCGTTTTAGATTTGATTTTTGTTGGGCTCCAATGAAGTGTTTGGTCGTTGATGTTTGTCGCCTATGTGGTGCCAGAAGTGGGGGTAGAAATTTTTCTTTCTGAGTAAGCAAAACTTTTTTTTCTTTCTGGTTTTATGTAAAAAAGGCACAATTTTTGAACTCGAGAGGTGAAAATAAATTTTAGGGTCCTATAGTAAATCTTACTACTTATCAGCACAATGCCACAGTATAATATTGTATTCATTTTAAACAGAGCACAAAAAATAATACGGAAAGTGTTAAAGAAGTTTCGTAGTGCTTTAATTAACAACAAAAATGGCATAATTTTTAAAAAGTAATACCTTTCATGCCTTCTTTCTTATCTTTCTAAAATCAAAAAGTTCAGACGCCTCAAGCCTCAAATGCTATAATGTTAATTTATAAATAAATTTTGAAAAACAACAAAATTTTATGAACGATGCGGGACTCGAACCCACGACCTCCGGCGTTCCGTGCCGGTGCTCTAACCACGAAGCCACAAACTGAGAGTTGAACAAAGCATACAAGATTTTATAAAGAAACAACACTCGAACGGTTAGCTCAGTTGGTTAGAGGTTCGAGTCCCGCATCGTTCATAAATTTTGTTGTTTTTCAAATTTTATTTGTGTATTAATCCTAGAAGTGAGTTACTGAGTGAGTTTATCACTTTAAAAACATAAAAAATTGTTTAGATTTACAAGAGCGACATCTCAAGTCAATTTCCTAATATGCAAAATTGGTGTTGAGCACGTTATCAACTGTAAAGTAGATCCCGTAGATGAAGCCACAACCTGAGAGTTGAACAAAGCATACGTAAAGTTTTTCAAATTTTATTTGTGTATTAGGTAATCCTAGAAGTGAGGGTTATTACTTTAAAACGTAACAAATTGCTTAATTTATAATCCCAATATGTGCCAAGTGTATCATCTAATATATAAAATTCTCGTGTCATGGTGTTAAACTTTGAACTCCTCCGAAACGGCTTGACCGATTCTCATGAAATTTTGAGTGCATATTGGGTAGGTCTGAGAATCGGACAACATCTATCTATCTAATTTTCATCCCCCTAAATGTTAGGGGTGGTCCAACGATTTTTTTTTATTTATTTTTTTAAATTTGTTTGATTATGAGTCAGCATTAAAAAATACATACAACTTCAAATTTTCAGTTACTTTTGTATCGCGATTTTAATATCGGCATTAGAACGTTTACTGGGTCAGCTAGTAATTATATAGAAATAACATAACATACAGTCATATATATAATTGTTGTATATAAGTGTCGTATAATTGAAGTATTTCGGAGAGCGATACAACCAAATTCCACGCGGACGGAGCCGCGTTGTAACCCAAGGTAGCCATCTAAATATACTTGTAAAATCTAAATCTAGAAATAATTCTAAGACTTTACACCGAATTATACCTAAATCTAGTTTATTATAGGCTAGTTATAAGTAAGTCAATTAGGTTCATTGTAAGTAAGTACCTAATTATTACGTTGCGAGCTATTATTCAATGGCATGACTAAATGTCTAATAATTCAAATATTAAAATAATTTGAATGACGTAACGTGATTTTCAGCAAAACGGTAAGTTTTACAAAAATTGTAGATCATAAAATTATCTATAAAAAATGTATCAATACTTTTTTTCTTACGAGCCACCGTTTCTGAGATATAACGATTCAAAAAGTTATAAAAGTTGTTATCGTCATAATTACTATTGACTATATAATTGTGAGCAGCTAAAATAATTAGGTTCAGACATCAATTGAACTCTAACAAACCAAAGATTGAAACTAAATTAACCGTTGTACGTAAAAACAAAACGATTAAATATAATGTTCATATTACAATATTAAAATAATAAAAACACCATTTACTTATCTGTGTTCTGTTTTAGTTGCTTGTTCTATTTTTAAACTTCTTCAGACATGACGCTCCCGATTAATATTAAATGGCTTGAAATAGGCATGGTGATGACGTCTTCATAACTTACTATACATGTGTTAATAAGTAATATAATTTGTTGTACCTACTGAATGTGTCACCTGCCACTATATTATATATCATATGTATGTTGTAGTCATCTTGCCAAAGCAGTCAGTTAATTGAAAGACTATTTAAAACAGATGAAAACAACTATACCTACCGGTGGGCGGCACCTTTGCACAGAATGCCGGCTGTATTATGGGTATGACAACGGCGCCTTTTTCTGCCGCGAAGCAGTAATGTGTAAACATTATTGTGTTTCGATTTGAAGGGCGCCGTAGCTAGTGAAATTACTGGGCAAATGTGACTTAACATCTAATATCTCAACGTGACGACCGCAGTAATTGTAGTGCCGCTCAGAATTTTTGGGTTTTTCAAGAATCCTGAGCGGCAATGCATTTTAATGGGCAGGCGTTTCAATTACCATCAGCTGAACGTCCTGCTGGTGTCGTCCCTCAATGGCATAAAAATAAGCTAGCTCAGTGAACCCAACATACCTAAACTAGTTATGAACGTAAGAAATCTACTTGTGAATATTGACGAATCCCTAACGTCATTAACATAAAAAAAACTACGTGTAAAAAAACCGACTTCAAAAACTGAAAAGTATCAAATAACTAAAAATTTAATTTAATACACATCTTACGACATCGACACACAATCTATTAAATTTTGTCCAAAATTTATATGTACGCCATTATCTTATATAATTAATTTAGCGTTTGAAGGAGGATGTTTTCCAGAAAAACTTAAAAAATCGGTGGTTAAGCCTTTGTTTAAGAAAGGTGATAAATGCGATGTAAATAATTACAGGCCCATTACACTCATCCCAATATTTTCGAAAGTAATAGAGAAAGCGATAAACAGTCGAATCTTATCTTTCTTCAATGAACACAATATATTACGACAATAACAACTTGGTTTTCGAAAAAATAGTTCCACAACGTTAGCTTCTTTTAACCTTATTAAAAGTTTTTCCGAAAGCTTAAATAATAGAATACCCGTAACAACGATCTTTCTAGATATGTCGAAGGCCTATGATTTGCTATTACATGAAAATTTATTGTATAAGCTCGAAAAATACGGAATAAGAGGCAATGCGAATAACTTGATAAAAAGTTACCTAAAAAGTCGACAACAACGTACCGAAATGTCAAGAATAGTTAAATGCAATAAAAAGTCCACAAAAATTGTTTACACTACACGGAATTTAGAAAAAATCAGAGTTGCGCCATTCCACAAGGAAGTATTATCGGTCCTTTGCTATTTCTATCATATATCAATGACCTCCCAGACTCTACAGTTAATCAAAGTGTGCTATTTGCCGATGATACCACATTAATTATTAAAGAAAAAGACACAATTACACTAAAAATACAATTATTAATTCACTTAATGACATTACCTTAAGATGGCTTAATAACAATAACTTAAATTTAAACATATTAAAAACTAAAATAATCCATTTTAATACTAACAGGAATTTTAATAATAATTTGAACATAAAATATAATGGTACAATGATTGAACACATAAATAATATTAAATTTCTTGATATAATAATTGATAAAAATCTTAAATGGAGAGAACATATTGAAGACATTTGTAATAAATTGGATAGGTTTATTTTTGCCATTAGGAGAATAAGACAGACAGTATCAGAACAAGCCGCGTGGTGTGCATACCACGGATATGTGTCATCAGTACTGTGCTATGGACTCATCATTTGGGGAAATTCCTCGGACGCAATTCGCGCTTTCAGAGTTCAAAAAAATGTATCCGTGCAATATGCAATGCACACTGGATGGAGTTATCCATGCCACTTTTTATAAAAAAGAAAATATGAACACTTCCCTCTTTGTATATTCGGGATATGTGTGTATTTGTACATAAACACCCGGAATATTTCACCAAAATGAAAGATCACTCTTCTAGGAACACTCGATACCCAAACAAATTACTTGTACCCAAATGTGAATTGACACTCTGCCAAGAAAATGTTCATTACATGGCGATAAAAATATATAATAAGTTACCCGACCATTTAAAAGACATGACATGTAATCAACTTAAGAACAAATTAACAACATGGCTAATAAAAAATTGTTTTTATTCAATAAATGACTATTTAAATTTAAGGAAATTTGACATAAAAATCTGACATGAATTTTACTATTTTATTAGAATTATAATTGTATTGCTAAGTGTATAAATACATAATGGCTAGGTTAAATTTTGTATGAAATAAAATGTTATACTACATATATTTGCATGCCTTGTAGGTAGAATAAGAGAAACGAAATATAAATAAAATAAGACCGATTGTAAAATTGACCTTATTCAAATAAATGCAAATAAAGATTATTATTATTATTATGCAAACCTTTACCTTTCATATTAATAAAATACTATTATTTATATGCTTATAGTTTTTGAAATCGGTTTTTTTAAACGTAGTTTTTTTTTATTTGTTACGTTTTAGTGTCAGTTAATAATAATATATAATCAACCTGAATGAAAACTCCAAAAAAAGCTGTAAGCAGAAAACAATTATGTCATCCAGGTAGACGAAAGTTTTCATATAAATGTTCATAAAATGAAAACTACTGGGCCAAACTATGTAAATTTTTTATGGGATCAAATGGCATCTATTTCGCATCAAACAAAAGAAGAACTGCGTAAATCAGTAATCGGTAAATCATCAATCCCAGAGTAATCGGTATACATACATAAAAAAAATACCGATCGAATTGATAACCTCTTCCATTTTGAAGTCGGTTAAAAACAAAATAATACAATATTAACTGTTTGAAATGCTCTTATAAATGTAAGTTGTATGTTTTATATGTGTGTATATACATAGGTATAATATATCCTTTAGTTAGTTAATTTATTTCTTCAAGTTTTTGTATATAAAACCTCCTACACACAGGCTACCTGCAATTATTACTGATTTGAATTAAGATCACCTAATTGTGCTACCATACCTCTAGAAATTGTAAATTTTTTTTAATTCATCTTCATATATAGCCGATAACAACGATTTAGTGACCGTTGCTTCCGCGTCCCTTCCCGCTCTCTCGTTGAAAAAACTACTTGGTGACTGTACCGACAGTATGACGTAATTGGACAGGTCCACAGATATGCAAATAATAATAATAATAAGTTTTAAAATTAATTTTAATTTATAAACGGGATCTCTCTATAATTATTGAATTATATATTTTATTATAATTCTTAGAACTCACTTTTTGTAATTGCTACAAATCTGTCTCTGCTCTTCTAATAAAATATTTATAATAATAAACAATAATAAACTTTGTGTTTCTTAAAGAGTAGCGATTGAAACGATTCCGAGCTAATCAGACTTATCATAATAAAGTGGTAAACGCAATTGCGACGCCGCTCAGAATCTTGTGTTTTTCAAGAACGCTGAGCGGCACTGCATTGTGATTGACAGGGCGTATCACTGACCGTTAGGTGTAAGTCTTGCTGGACTCGGCTGTGTAGGTACCTAATCTTGCAAGTTTTTTTTTATGGAATAGGAGGACAAACGAGCGTACCTGTTGTTAAGTGATCATCGCCGCCCACAATCTCTTGCAACACCAGAGGAATCACAGGAGCGTTGCCGGCCTTTAAGGAAGGTGTACGCGCTTTTTTTGAAGGTACCCATGTCGTATCGTCCCGGAAACACCGCACTAGGAAGTTCATTCCACAGCTTTGTAGTACGTGGAAGAAAGCTCCTTGAAAACCGCACTGTGGAGGACCGCCACACATCCAGATGGTGGGGATGATATCCTAACTTGTGGCGTGTCGTGCGAAGGTGGAATTCGGCGGCAGGAATCAGGTGAAACATCTCTTCGGAACACTCCCCGGCGGGAGTGACGGTAGTAATGCGGTAGAAGACACACAATGAAGCGACGTCTCTACGCAACGCCAAGTGATCCAGCCGTTCACAGAGCACTGGAACTGTTCAGTTGCAACAAAATTTTTGCCAAGTTGAAGGCGCTCGAAGTGATTTTCGATTTTCGAAGTGAACTTTATGAATATCAAATACATTCTTACTGCTGCTTACTTTCATATAATTTACCTTACTTATATATAGTGTGCGAGGGAAGATAAACGGGTGCCGCTTGTAGAATACTGTCGTGTGGGCTTCATATTTTTAAGTGGGTAATATAAAGTATTTAAAGTTATACCATTTATACGTATATTTCATTAAATTAAAATATAATGCTCGCGTAATACCTTGACTTATTTACTATTTTCTTGAGTAAATTTTTATCTTTAATAATGATAACTACTTCTACTTTGTCAACTTACAGGAGTTAGTCAAATAGTTTCATTATTTTAGTTGCGTATAATGTAATATAAATTTGGACTTAAAAGGGTGGCTTTGAGTTTATTGCCATTAAATCTCAACTTTTCCGAAGTGGTGGTAATTTGTACACCAACATTTTTTGACCAAAGACATAAAATTATATTTATTTCGTTATTGTTGTCAAAAAAGGAAAAGTGAATCGATATTTCGCGTCAAGATCACCCGTTCCTAACTAATTAACACACTCGTTAATAGTCATCGCACGTCCAGCTAGGATAAATAATGCACGTTAATCACTAAAACTATGTAATGTTCTCTCATTTATTATAATTATAATCAGAACTAATTAAGGCGACACGAATGCCCACGTATTTATATATAACCTATACCTACCTAGGCACTTACCTATATAAGTTTATTTGATATATTTTCTTACTTACTTTAGAGACTAAAGACTATGATTCAGCTTTCCATACGGACTTGTAATGAATGCTGTATAATATAAACATTTTTGTGAGGGTGACCGAGTTTTGATCTATGTGAATCCTCGAGAAAATTATGGATTTCCAGAGATGAAAACTAATCTACTTCTTCGCGTGCCTCTCCGACTAGCGAAGGTTGGTAGCTTTGTAATTTTTACTTTTTGTCGTTTGCGGGGCGAAATAGTTCTGCCGCACTCGCGATTCCTGTCCACTCTCAGATGATGGGCAGCCAAGACTTTTTTCTGCCACCTACGCGTCATATTTCGGCAACTTTTCCCATCATGATGAGATCAAGGAGTTCGGATCTCTCTTACCCAAGCCCATGCCCCAATTAATGCGACTTTCCTCATCTTGATGGTTTGCATGAGTTCGCGTTTTTTATTGAAGCGGCGCAGAACTTCCAAGTAATGTCCAACTAATGGCCAACATACATCTATATGTCCACATTTCAAAAGCTTCTATAATTTTACTCAGAAACGAAACAAATACTTACACCCGTGTAATAATGATCAGTGATCTTAATCGTTAAAAGTGATTCCGAGACTTATTTGTCCTATGAAACTGTCATTAGAATTTGAGTTTTTGACCAAAAGGCAGACTGGCATTACTGTTGCAACTGTACTTTCTAAAGTCCATTATAAGTTAAAATTATTTATCAATATTTCAGCATTTGCTTACATTAACATATTCAACTTTACATTAAAAAATATGACAACGATTCACACAAAAAATCGAACTATTTTGATATCTTTTCAATATATAATATCTAATGAAAAATTCAACCAATTTCGAAAAGTAGAACAGAAAGTTAATGACGGTGACTTAACAGGTGCTGCATCTATAGGTACTTTTTTCGTACATAAGGTTAAAATTTGTATACCTAATAAGTAACGGCAAAATAAAGTGAATGTGGCAAAATTTATATTGTATCTAATAAATAAGTGTATGTAATAAATAAAAAATACATGTCTTATATTATAATGTAGGTACAAACAGTATAACAAATCTCTTTTAGAAATTATCAAGAAAAAATGACAATACTACTGTTACTAGGGTCAAAACACCTACTATTTTTTTCGAATATTTGTCTTGGATTAATTTCACTGTCGACTAAACCGCGACTGAGGCATTATCTCTTGGAGAATTAAGCTGTTAACTGCGTCGCCTGAATAAGTCAGATATTATCAACTCTTTAAGAAAGCCACTAATACCTACGAGTCATTGTTGCCAGTACAAAGTTTGACGACAATTGCTAAATTGAAGGAATGGCTGTTAATTTTCAAATTGTAGTATGCTAATGAATTTTTTTCAAGTTTTAATTAATAATGGAATTGATTAAAGTCGCTTACGTGCATTTAAAAAGGTGATTATTTTCTCGAAATATTTATAGTATTTCTTATTTAATAACAACAAAAAATTTGCTATTTAATGTCGACGTGTCGTCTAGGTATCATTATCTTGAGGTTATCCAGCTGCTCAATATACCAATTAATTTATAGCCAGATTTTCTTTTTCTTCAAATTGGTATGTTTTGGGCACTTGGGTGGAAACTTGCGTCAACACTCTGGCTTCTTCTCATATCCAAGCTACATGAGTAGTTGTTGGTGCCGCTTCGACTGCCCAAGACAGCAAACATCATAATTATGGCGGTCTCAGCAAGTCACACAACTTTGTTCAGTTTGTAGTCGAGACACTAATTGGACCGTGGAACCCAACGACGGATTATTTCAGCCACCGGATCAGCCTTACTATCCAACGCGGAAAAGTTGCCAGTATTCTTACACTTTTTCGTGATGGTTATTTTTAGTATATTATATTACAATCTATTAAGTTTTATAAATATAGTATAAGTATAAGTGTTTCTAATAATATAATTGATATAATAATAACTTACGAACGGGCTCCTACGCCTAATTACAATTCAATAAAAAATAGTCTACTATCACATTCTTTGTACTTATTAAATAATAATAGAATTACAACATAATATGAAACTTCTCAAAAATCCGATTATTAGCGAAAGTGTACGAATATAGGAATCCTACTGGTGCTAGGAGGACAAAGGGCGCGAGGCCAAATTTGCTTAGGGATTTGTGTTTTTTTCCATACTCTTGCAAGACCAGAGATTTCAGGAGCTCGGAGATTGACAAAAGTGTACGATCTTTATTTGACCCATGTTATATCGTCCTGGAAACACCGTGTAAGTGAGCTCATTCCACTTACCAACGGCTATGCAGGTCCCTCTCGGAACATCGCCAAGCGGTGCCGGAAGAGATCTTATATCGAGTCCTATTTTGAGAAGGTCGCGGAATGGAGTAAAATGAACCCCCTGAAGACACTAGCTTACGCGTCAACCACTAAAAAACCCCATGTATTTTAATACCGATCTTCGAGAACATTTCTATTAATACCTTTCCTAGAATCGGAATACGGAGTATTGAAATCTCGAGCGATAACCAATTCCGTGGTCAACTGGAAAGAAAAGCCAGATTGGTTTCGAAGAAACTTTGAGTCATAAATAGAGCACGGCAATAATTCAAGCCAGCCCACATTTTACCGCTCTACAAAGGGTGCTAACCCTATAGATTTATGCTTTGTCAGCCAAAGTAGAGCATAGCAACAAGTCGTAGGTACATTTACTTTACACGTGTAGAACCTTCTGGAAACAATATTGCTGATGTACCAAATTACTTTCCCACAGAAATGATTGCTGATGTACCAGATTACTTTCCCACAGAAATATGACTCTCTTTGTTAGAATAAGCTATATAATGTAAGTTTCCGTAAAATTAAGTATTCTGTGTTTAGTCTTAGCTCCGTAAACATTGTAAATCGGGTTTATTGAATAAAGTTATTTTTTTATAAAGTAACCATTCAGTTATTCCTTGACTGGCGCAGCCGGTAAGTGACGTTGTCGTTTGGGTCCTCTGTGCCATCGCGAATAAAAATTTTCGGGCAACAAAGAAGACTCCTAACGTTCGTTTTAACGATTAAACGGGTCAACAAACCAAAAATAAATTTGTCAAGAGAAGACACGGCGCGGAGCAAGCTGACCAAAATCACTGATCACAGAAGGAGAGCGGAGAAGCGGGTTATGTGAGTAAATCTTTTCACTATCCTGTCAAATTTCCTTTTATATTTTCCTGGTGATCTTTATATGTGTTTCGTGTAATAATAGGGATTAGAAAAAGCCCGTCCAGCACGTTGCATATATAATTTAGTTAGTAAAGGGATTAAAATCTCGCGTTAGTTACTTATTTTGTATTTGAATTTATTTAATAAATAAAAATGGAAGGAATCGTAGTTGTACCTTCGGAAGTTTTGAAAATAATTCCAGTATTCAGTGGAGAGACAAGACTCTTATCTTGACTCTGACTCAACTTCACGCAAATATCGATATGAAAAATAAAAAATTATTTACAAAGGGCACTTGCATACCGATTATTTATAGTCCGCCAATACGTGAAATTTATGTATTAAGGGTCAAACTTCCAGTAAATTTGTTACATGGTGAGGGCATATTAAACTTCACAGAATTTACTGAAGGTGTTAGAATGCCAACAGCTTTAGTAAACTGTATACATGGTTACGCGACAACTGTTATTCAAAATTCCAGATCTGAGCAAATGGAATTAACAGTGACTTCTCCTTTTAAAGTCGAACAGTACTCAGGAAGTAATTCAGAGTTTGATAGGGTAAATTTAAATTTTACTGTTAAGTTTAATTATAACATAGATCAACTATTAACAGATAATCTCTCAAAGTTAAGAGTAGATCATATGAATAAGAAGGATTTCGAAATTAATTATAAAAAAGGGTCACCGAACTCAAATGCAGACGCCTTATCTCGCGTAAAAATAAATACATTAAGAGCGGATAGTAATAATATCGTAAGTTCGAATGGCGGACAAATTAGGGAAATAAAGGTTAAAATGTTAGATAATGATAGCGAATCAATGCAAGTTAATATGGATAGTAAAGAAACTAGTAGAAATTTAGAAGATAAAAATGAAAATGAAGTAAAAATTTGCTTATCAGATTCGGATTCAAATAGGTTGAGCATAGAAAGAAAAATGGTTCCTATCATATACAAATCGGAATCAGATGACGGAGCTACTGCTCGCTTAATAACGAATAGGGAACATGAAGGCATACCAATTTTAAATGAAGCAAAAGATATCAAACCGCGACAAATACTTGTCTACATTTGGTATAAAAATGACATCAGCGTAAACCTGCAAGATATGAATCAGAATCCGGGAATAGCGCCGTTACGGATAAGTACAACAGTGATTCAGAATAGCCAGTGGACTATTTTTAAGACGTTAGATTTAGAAACTTTAGCTAAATACTTAGAAACTAATATTAACCAGTATTTTAGATTAAAAGATATCATTTACTCGCAAAATGAGTATCATAATGTAGGATTAGCTTCACAGATTGAATCTTTTATGCAACTTACAAAAGATAGATTTAAACAAATTATGCCCAGTAAAAGGCTAAAAAGAGGCTTAATAAACCCGTTAGGTTCTATTATTAAATTAATTTCAGGCAATTTAGACAATGATGATGCTATTAGATATAATTCCGAGATTACTCATCTCAAGGACAGAGAACATTCGGTAGAAAGAAAACTGTCACTTATGCAAAAGGCTTTCGATAAGCTTGTTAATGTTTCAGATGATTTAAAACATAACTTACTTCGACTGAATATTAAAACTTCGCAGCTACGAACATTGCAGTATAATCAGTCAACAATACATAATATAGTCAGTCAAATGAATACTCTTTATCAAATCTCAAATAACTTTCGAACTATCTATAATGTAATACAAGAGATAGAAACAGCAATAGCCTTTAGTAAAATACATATACTTCACCAATCTATAATCAATTCTACAGAATTATTTAATATATTATTAGAAATAGAAAAATATCATAGATTAGTGTATACTGTAGGTAAAGACAACCTAATGAAATTAGAAAGTACTATAGTTCTTAAATCGTATTCTGATAATAATAAGTTAGTTTTTGTGTTGGAAGTTCCCCTGTTAGATACGATCACATATAATTATTACAAAATTATCCCGATACCTATATATAATCCTATTTCTTTAAAAACATCTGTTATAATTCCCGAATATCCTTACCTCATAGTGAATGGATTGAAATACAGACCCGTGTCAACTCCATGCCAGCAAATAGAGAATGATCGAGTACTTTGTAAGGAAGATAACATCGTGCAATACGCTGACACTACGTGCATAGAACAAATAATGCTTCTTAAAAACTATTCTTCATGTCATAAGAATGTTGTACAAATAGAGGACCTCAGAAGTCACCTAGTAGCAAATAGAATATGGTTACTTTTCACAAAGAAAAACGTAATTCTTACTGAGACCTGCAAAGAGGAAGCCAGGAAATACAACCTAAAAGGAACATTTTTGGTAATTCCCAATGGAAGCTGTGAAACACAAATCGGCGACAAGATTATCAGTAAAGTAGCTGAAACAAGGACACCCGAGGTGAAATTGCTGCTAAATCCTGTAACGATGCCAGAGCTGCAACAAGAAATCAGAATAGAAGACAGCTAGGTCGCGGTGTAGACCTTAACGATATTAAAGATATTCTCAATAGTGCAAAATACAATAGTGAAAGTGGTGATAAAAATAAAATTTCAGTGACCCAGGATATAAGTGTATGGACAATAAGTATCATAGTAATAATGTTTGTGTTTTTAATAGCCTTTGTAATTGTTAAATTAAAGTTGTTTAAGAAAATCCTTCAGATACGTCGAAATCATCTGGAACCAAAAGATTCGTCTCCAGCTGATTTCTCTCTTAAGGGGGGAGGAGTTAAGGGTGCTAACCCTATAGATTTATGCTTTGTCAGCCAAAGTAGAGCATAGCAGCAAGTCGTAGGTACATTTACTTTACACGTGTAGAACCTTCTGGAAACAATATTGCTGATGTACCAAATTACTTTCCCACAGAAATGATTGCTGATGTACCAGATTACTTTCCCACAGAAATATGACTCTCTTTGTTAGAATAAGCTATATAATGTAAGTTTCCGTAAAATTAAGTATTCTGTGTTTAGTCTTAGCTCCGTAAACATTGTAAATCGGGTTTATTGAATAAAGTTATTTTTTTATAAAGTAACCATTCAGTTATTCCTTGACTCCCGCGCGGGTCCGGCCATATAAAGAGTAATACTGTCGTCTGGTCTGGCGCACCCCAGCTGGAATCATTTCACCACAGTGTTCTGAGAACAGGTAGATTACTTGCCGTCGCGTAGAGCGCGTCGCTCTATTGTGTGCCTTCCCTAACCTACCGCATTTATGACGGGGAGTGTCCGAAGAGCTGTTTAATGTGATTCCTGCCACCAAATTCCACCTTCGCACGGCTTGTCATAAACTTTGATATCATCATCAGTATATGGATTTTTGACGTTCAACTTCAGTACAGTTTTCAAGGAATTCTCTGCCACATGTCACAACTAAACTGGGCTATTCTTCGTTGCACAATTAATCAAGCTTTTAGCTCTTGGAATATTTTTGACGAAAAAAAAGATTTTGTTATGAGAACCTTAAACATTTTTGTTTTATTCTTGAAAACACGTTAAATTTGTGGTCACAGCTGTTACAATACTCATAAGTTATATAACCTAATTGTCTCTCTATATAAAATACATATATCTATGTGAGGAAAAGTAATAATCAAGAACCTGGTACATGTTATTTGATAGTAATTATAAGTGCCTCTTCTTCACGAGAACTCTAATTACGAAATACTAATTATTCGTACTAAATATCGAAAGCAAAGATAGGAATCTGTAAAATTGATATCATAATTGCTTATACGTACAACTTAATTGTAATGAGACTTGAAGTATTTTAGGTGACGCTTTAAAATTGATATCTAGGTACTTGATCTCTCAAGGGAGGTGAATTATCGCTTAACAAATTACGTGCAATACAATACATACGAGCTCATAACCAAAAAGAAAAGTGTTCTTGTAGTTTTCTTACGTAGCAATCTGAAATATAATATAATAGGTTTTGATTTTGTATGAATGCGTCTTAATTACATAATTTCTCCTTTTTCATTTGGCTTGCTATTTAAACGTGCTTTTTTGTCTTATCTATTCTAATCTTCTCTTTCAGGCTTAGAGCATTCTTGTGGCGTCTGATCTGAGGAAATCCATTGCTTTGTTATGAATCTAGTTTTCAACAGCTTTTCAGATTTTTATAGAATAATATTGTAGAAATTTTGCAAATGATGACGTTAATCTGTTAGTTCCATGATGTTTTAATAGGATTCAGCTTTCACCCATCACCTTAAAATCATCGTTACTTACCATGTCTGGCTCGTGGTTGATTCTTCAAGTCCAATCATTGACGTACAATAAACAAATAGACTCCCAATCGCCATTAAAAGGTCGTCAAAAAATGTCCGGACCGCGTTGTGGGTATACGTATACATTAACATATATAGATAAAATTAAACTTTCATTCAAAATAACACCTTGTTTCGTGGCATAATGTTCAAAGTCTATTGTATACTCTCATTAGAGTAGTACTACACTACGTCACGCGCGAGATGGACGCGAACACAAATCAAGAACATTTTGTTTTAGCAATTGAAATGTAATTATTTAGCAAAATGATTAAAAATGTCATGTTAGTTACATAATTACGTTAATTTAAAGGGTCACATACCTGTCATACGACACCACCTTGTCATTGCGTGGCGTTGCATTCAAAGCGCGATCGAAACATGACTAACCGAAAACTCTGCCCAATAGACGCGTCGGCAAGGACAATTTTTGTGTTTGCTAGTCTAGTTTTTTTTGTACGACAATGGTCTAAGTCCAAGAAGTAACTGAACTATAAATACACACTATAAAATCTTACACATTTCAGGTTATGTTTTATATTTACACCTATCACGCTGTGTGACGCTTTGCATAAAGTCATTTGTATTTGAGACATAAGCAACTTTCGAACTTACGTTTTTATAATAATCAAATTCTTTATTACTTTTACTTATTTATAATACTCGCACATACTTTACCTTTTCGTGAGAATAAATTATATGCCGCTTTTTCTCCGAATTGAAAAATGCTATGGTTTTTATTCGCAAGACTAGATGCACCTGCATATCTACCTATGACGGGCAACGCACTAGGTAGTAGAAGCAATGCAATCAGCAATAAAATGGCTGAGTACTTTTCCAACCACTTAGTAACATTTAAATTCTGCTTCAAATACAAATAAACTGTAACACAGAATGACTAAATGGAAAACAATCACCAGTTCGGCTATAGCACCGCCATGGTCTGTTAATCTTCATTGACAAACAAACTGCTAATTCCGTATTTCTTTATTTTGTTTTTTCGTGTGCATTTAATCACCCTTATACAATTATAGTATCAAATAAAATGAAAATAGAAGGTTGGAGGTGGAATAAGCAATTAAAGTTTTAATTAAAGTGCACATTAATTCATTTCGTAAAAAATATGTTTTGGTAATATTCCAACATGAACAAGATACCTACATTTTCATTTTTAATCGAACGCAGTGTTTTTATCGATAAATCGTTCATGTTTATGTATAACTTATTAGCTGGATAATACATTTATAATGGTTTGGCGTATCGACTACAGACAAAGAAAGCTGTAAGATAGAAGAACATCTCTAACAGATACAACAAGTTTTTTTTTAAAGAAAATAAGGGACGAGGCGAGCAGGACCTTCAGCTGATGGTAATTGATACGCTCTGCTCATTACAATGCAGTGCCGATCAGGATTCTTAAAAGCCCCAAAAATTCTGAGCGGCACTACAACTACGCTCGTCACCTTGAGACAAGATGTTCAGTCTCAATTGCCCAGTAATTTCACTAGCTAAGGCGTCCTTCACACTGGAACACAGTAATGCTTACACATTACTGCTTCACGGCAGAATTAGGCACCGTTGTGGTACCCATAATCTAGCCGGCATCCTGTGCAAAGGAGCCTCCCACTGATATTTTCTATGTATTCTAAAGCGAAGCTATTGTTACTCTAACTGACTTTGATTGACAAGTTGTAAACAGTAAGCCACGCTTGGAATTAGCTCGTTAGTGTTTTGAATATTAATAAATAGTATACAGTCCACAATACAGAATAATCTAAGCCATGCTTTACAGAATATTTGAACCCCGAATATATAGCTTTATTATTATTTAGAATAAATTTATTATTATTTCACTACCATGTCAATAAAACTTTTGTTAAAAATAACACACAAATAAGAGCAGAGCCGCCTGGTAGAGGCATTATTTGCCTAAAAGGTGACCCGGGCTACTAGCTGTTGTAAGCCTGTGTTTTTAAGAGAAAGAAATTATTATCTTAATATATAAAAATTACGTGACACGTTGTTTGTCCGCGATGGACTCCTAAACTAATGAACGGATTTTAATGGGGATTACTTCATGGAGTGCAGTTTAGTCCAACTTGAGAGATAGGATAGTTTTTATTTCGATTTGGGACCTATAATTATTTTTATTTTCAATAATTGTTTTCTATGGAAATATTTTCTATGAGAGAATCTATTGACTCATGGTTTGAGAGTTTCATTATATCAACAGAGAGCATATTATTGACAAATTCATAAGAAACAGTATTTTTTTTATTAAAGCTATTATGTATCTTATGAAGCCTACTAGAATTAGTTACAAGCAATCCCTTATTTCTAGTGTTATAATAATGAAAATCACTATTAACAGAAAAAAGGTGACGATTTTTGTGAACGTATATTAAATTTTCATGAATGCATAATATTTATTTGTAAGTAAGTATAATAGTCATAATATTTATTTCTTTAAAATTTTCTTTGAGTGACAGTCTATAACGAAGCTGATATATAGCACGAACTCTAACTCAAGCTCTTTTTTGCAGAGCAAACACTATATCAATGTAAGCAGCACCACCCCACAGCAAAACACCGTACGTCATGATGCTGTGAAAATAACTAAAGTATACTAATTTAGCGGTAGTAATATTCGTGTACTTTCCCTGACCCCACTGAAGCTTTTTATGTAACGTGATACCCAAGAAGACAGTAGTGTCCACAAGTTCCAATTTATAAGCATTTATAAGTACGTTGGATTGTACCTCCGCTGTGTTTGGTGTAATTAACCGTACAGACTTTGTTTTTATACTGTTTAGGTGCAGATTATTCGTCTCAAATCAACGCACTATCTTGTTTAGTGCATTGTTTGACTCGTCATCAATATCTGCACGTCGCTTCACTTTAAAAATAAGTGAAGTATCATCAGCAAACAATAAAATCTTATGGCTATCATCTACGATAAACGAAAATCGTTAATATATATAAAAATAAGAATAATAAGTAATAAATATAAATAAAATTAAGAAAGGACTGAGAATAGAACCCTGCGGAACACCTATTCCTACAGGTTTACCCGAAGACCATTTTGCGTTTACGTCGACTATCTGAACTCTTTCGCTTAAATATGGTGTTTACAGTTTTAGGGATGTATTTTTTACTCCACAATGCTTTAATTTTAGGAGTTAAATTTCATGGTGGATGGAGTTAAATGCTTTAGACGAATCACAAAAAATGCCCAATTCATCCTGTGAATCTTCCCAGACGTCAAAGATGTGTTAAATGAGTCTAATAACTTGTTGTATGTATTAATTGTTGATAAGCCCCTAGTTTAACCAAATTGATTGTTGTTCAATAATTTACAAAAATGCATTTGTAGCTGCTGAGGCAAGTCTTTCAAAAATTTTATTAAAAATATTAATAGGCAGCACTGAACTGAAATTAGCGGGTCATAGATCTGTTTGATTTAAACAAAGGTATAACTTTGCTGTATTTCATGAGGTCAGGAAACACACCCTCATCTATGCTTTTATTTTTATTCATTAAATATTATTGCTAATTCACCTGAATCACATATTATAGCGCCTGCTATAATGTCAACTATGTTTTTTACAGTATTAGTTGAATGGCCCCATAGATCCTTTGTATTTTTTAGGTTAATTGATTTGAAGATTTTTAGTATACCTGTATATGTTACATACTTAAATTTCAAGTCAATGGAACATACTGATACGTGTAATTTAAGCATATCCTGTGCTGCTTTTGGTGAAGAGTTTAGTTCTTGGATGTGATTATCGTGATTTCGGAGAAGAATTTATCAAATTCATTTGCAATTTCTGTTTCAGAACTTATAATACTTTCGATATCTATAAAGAAAACCAAATTCATTGCGCAGTTTTAAAGATCTAAGCATACATAGGGACAGACAGCGGGACACGACTTTTTTTTTTATTGTGTAGTGATGCGTGGCAAAATACTTTGTCAATTTTAGATATCTTACTATTACGGAATATGTGATACAGTCTGCTGACATAGAGACGAACAGCAAGTATCTGTAAAGTCCAGTTGGTAACACTAAGAACGTTATGTTCTTCAAACCACGTTTGTGTTCAAGGGTAGGGTAGGTAGCAACAATACTGCTCGCTAATGTAGTTGAGAACATCTAGATTGATTTGCGGTATTTTACTTATAAATGTTCTTAATAATAGAAATTTAGATGCGTGGCTAGTTTAAAAATTACTCTATTAAACAATTGAAAATACAAAACCGCCAAGCGATATAACCAGATCAGAGAATCACATAATATGTTTAAATATAATAAACCATGTAGGTACACAATACGGACTAGCGAGATCTGAAGAAACAAACTACAGCTCTGCTACGCGGTAGAAATAATAGAATAGAAATATATTTGATTTCCATAGCGAGGGAAAATAACATTGCAACAATTCACTTGGTAAATGACATGAAGCTTCATCAGTTTTAAAGGGGTTTTGACTTGAGGAGAAGAATACATAAGAAGGCCATCTTTTAAATCATAAAAAAAATCCTCAACCTTCTCAATATAATACTTAACAATTTTAGTATATTATACAAGTGACCTTCGCAGAACCAGTCAAGAACAATGCAATATTATCTCCTGTATAAACTGCTATACTAATTATAGATTTGTGCTTAGTGTGTCCTAGTATAATGTCTGGTAGATTATTGTAAAATTTAAGAAGTACCAGGACCTACGTAGGAGTCCTTAACCCTTACTTAGCTTACCTAGATAACAAGAAACTAACAGGGGTATATTGTTATCTAATATAATAATAACTTGTTGCTTAATTGCAACATGTTATTATTATACTCTACTCTACCAGTGGGTCCTTTGCACAGGATGGCAGCTAGATTATGGATACCACAACGCGCCTATTTCTGCCGTAAAACAGTAATATGTAAACATTACTGTGTTTTGGTCTGAAGGGCGCCGTAGTAAGTGAAATTACTAGGCAAATGAGACTTAACATCTTATGTCTCAAGGTGACGAGCGCAGTTGTAGTGCCGCTCAGAATTTTTGGGATTTTCAAGAATCCTGAGCGGCACTGCATTGTAATGAGCAGGGCGTATCAATTACCGTCATCTGAACGTCCTGCTCGTCTCGTCCCGTATTTTTATAAAAAAAAACAATCGTGAAAATAGATAGCCTGCTTGTATGGACACCTAATGTTATTAGGAGTATGGTAAACAATAAACCAGCATCTTCACGCCTCCGATCACACTCTTAGATTGACCATCTTTTATTTAGGTTGCTACCCGCAGTGATCTATTTCTATATAATATATTATGCCTGCCTGCTGCCTCCATGAATTTTCTGCTCCATACAATCAAAACGTGTTCAAAATCAAACTCATTCACCCTCGTGACGTCGGTTACAGGTGACTGACACGTCACTAGGCAAACCGATTTAGCATCCTATTATCTTAGTGGGGTGTTAACGATAACATCCCACTATTAATGTAAAAAACTTTTGTATTGATCGATTATACTACCAACTGTTTTTGTACTATCTTTTTAACTGAAAACAGTTTGAAATTGCACCGAATTAATCTACATATCTAATTACGCCCAATGATTCCACCGTCATACATACATAATGAGACGATTAGATACTATTAAGCGATATTAACCTTTACAACGTAATGTACAAAGCTATTTATAATTATGAACAAGTTAAACACGATACAATGTGTTTATGATTTAGCACTCAAATTGTTCCTATGAAGGCAAGAAACATACTCTCAATTTATAAAAAGTGAACGGTTTATCACACGACATTCGATCATTGACACGATATCAACAATATGAATGACCATGTCTGCAGGTAATGAACAAGTACATAAGGTCAAAGAAAACTCATGTGTCATCCATTAATAATAATTAGTCGTTGGTCAACTATTTTTTAAAATAGTTTGTTGTATGCTATAGAAGTACGCAACGGTCTTATATTTTTAACTGCAAAAGCTGCAGAACTCAATTTATTTGCTAAGTTATTGTTGATATTTGGCCCCCACTATAATTTACTATCTTAAGTAATGCCAAGAAAAACAGTCCAATCTACAAGTTTTAGAATTTTGAAATCAAGCATTACCTTAACCTCTGTTTGTTTCATATATTGTGTTAGTTGTTAGTTATTATTTGTGTACAAATTTAATACGTTTAACATTGTATCAATAAGGATATTCCTATTCACCACATTGTCTTTCCATTTTATTTTGAATAAAAGTGACGTGCCATCAGCAAATAAAACTATATTCGCCAGTTTCTCTATCGTAAACGGATCGAACCGTGTGGCACGCCATGCCTACATTGGAGCCTTTTGATAGTACCTATACCGTAAATGTCTACAAGCTATTAAGAATTCCTTATGTAAGAAGTCATAAATTTTAAAGAATTGTCGCAAAGACCATAAAAGTTAAGCATAAGTAAAAATATTAAAAATTAACTATAACACCAATCAAATTAGTTTTTTAAATTAGTATTAATTTTTCAAAAAATTTACTAAACACTGGTAGGAATGCTATTGGTCGGTAATTGTTGGTATCCTCTGTGGCCCCTGAGTTAAATAGTCTTATAATTTTACTTTGTTTCATCAGGTTGGGGAAGACACCCTTATCACTACAAGTAGTAAATATATTCGCTAAATATGGGGCAACCACTTCAATTACTGATGACAAGGTTTTCACCGACATACCCCACAGATCTTTGGTGACTTTTAGCTATCTTAACTATGAAACCTCCGGAATCCGGGCGGTATCAAAAATCCACGTTCCTTAACGAACAGTAGGCAGATATCACTTAAAAAAATGAATTTGTATGAATAAACAAATAAAATGAAACATGCTTCTATTCATAAATGTAACAGCCAGAGCTCCGGGATCAATGTTTGTATGCAAAACTCATAATTACTCAGTCATGTAACGACTACGTCTTGTTAAATCATACAAAGGATTTAACACTGAAAATGCACACACGCTAACAGACGTGCAATGACAATCTTAACATATATAATATTTCTTTTGTGCGTCTGTTGTAACTGAACTCCTCCTAAACGGCTGGACCGATATAATGAAACTTTCTGTGTGTCTTTAGGTGGATTCGAGAATGGTTTAGATTCACAATTGAACTACCTCCTAAACAGCTGTACCGATTTTGATGATTTTTGTGTGTTCCAGTGAATTTGAAATTGGCTTAGATTCTCAATTCAGTCCATTTAATATAATTCTCCTGCTCATGTATATGTTAGTGAACTCATCCTAACGACTGGAACGTTTTTTCAAGTTTAAGACGTGTGTACAGGACAACGTCTGTCGGGTCCACTAGTAATGTTATAAATTAAAGAAAAACTTTTCGAGTAGGTACAGTTTTATCATAACATATTTATAAATTATAGGTTGGGGAATAAGTGTTTTCGAATTTTATACGAACACTCAAGGCTTTTTTTTCAGTTTCTTAAAATTTAGTAACAGTCTACGAGTATGTCCCATTTTGTTCAATATGTTTTGCCATCTTGTAGGTTACATGATCTAGTGACTGTAGAAAAAGTTTGGTACTTCTGATTAATAAAAACGAATTAGGTTTGGTAATCTTAATCATCTTAATGTTAACTTGGCGCTGCCTATAGATATCTGATTAAAGCAACCGAAACAGGAGGTAATCTTAAGCTGCAATATCAGGACTGTTTTAATTAACACTCCCTCCTCCTTTCTTATTTTTATATATTTTTTTATTATTTCTAGCGTTAACTTTAATATCATCATTTGTTGGCTACTTCCAACTTACTGGTAGTAATCTGAATCGTTCTGCCCGGCGGTAAGAGCTCATAATGAACAATATCCTTCCAAACCCACCATAAACATAGAATCACCTTCCTAAGAGTTAACCGGGGCAACCGTTGCCGCACCTTATCGTACGTTATCCAATCACCAGAAATCTATCAATCTCTTCAATAACGGTTCGGTTTCATTACGTCTGAATGAAGAATCGTAATTGAGTACGATTCAATAGGTTTCTTTCAGAGAGCTCGAGTGGGGCCCAATTTCGAGACTTTTGTGTACTTGGCTTTTTTCAAATGTTTCAAAAAGGTTTTCTGGTCAATTCCCAGTTCTTCAGCTATTGCATCTTGCGCCTCCAGAGCCAGGAGCATCTTGACATCAAAATTTCCGGATTGAATACGGTTAAACCAAATAGATTCACTCATTATGATAGAAACAAAAACTAATGAAAAATAGCTAGTCACAATATTTTAATAATTTGTTTCTTTTTTTTAAATGTAAATAATGTTATTATAATCAGCCAGATACAAATAGTACCTACAGTCAAAGAGATTTTATTACAAGTTTATATATTCTATATGCGCAAAGACTTTTTCCTCGACCTATTAGTAGCTATAATAATGTTTTCAAATAGATTAACAGTATTAGGAAGTGTGTAGTGAGAAAATATTTGCACGTTAGACGCATGATTGATAGGCTAATTGACCTCCATTTTGATTGGGAGAGTCTGTGGTAGCCCTGCGTAGTCACATGACATCGCAGCGAACGCAACTGTCAGGGTCAAGGCAAAGAAACCATCGACCATTCGCTTTTAATCCACCTCTAATCACATTTTTTACAATCTTGTCCTACTTTAGGTACCTTAGTTACGTCAACTTTTACTCTGATATTTTCTCGATTATCTACAGGTACCATTAATCTAGCAATTACTTTATTAGATGTATGATACCACATTATCCAAAAAATAACAATTAATCATATATGTAACAAACTACTCAACATAATTAGAGCTTCAATAATAACTAGTGTAATATTTTGGTAACGATTCATGAAAACCTGTGTAGGATTGTAATGATCTAAATAAATATTATATTTTTCATTAGCACCTTTAATAAATAAACATATCTGAATAAATATAGGTAGTTACTTATTAGTTAGAGCTTGAGGTATTTGAAGGAGTAGAATGAAATATGTTATGGTTACTGTTTCGGTTAAATAATTTGGAACTGCAATCAGGGAGCTGTATTGAAAGTTCAGAAATAATAGACCGAGAAACTCGTAGAGGAATAAACTATTTTTTTTATAGAAGAGGACGAGAAACAAGTATACGGATTGCCTGATGTTAAGTGATCACCGCCCACCACATACTCTTGAAAGGTGTACGCCCTTTTTTTGAAGGTACCTATGCCGTAATTTCTTGGAACATACAAGGAAGCTCATTCCACAGGTTAGTACTACTAAGAAAAAAGTTACTTGAAAACCGCACTGTGGAGGAATATGATCAACCTTTAATTATGAAGTTATACTTCTTTAGGCGCGATATGAAAAATTCATGAGAGTGAAATATTAAGATGCGCGCGTACCACTGTAACACAAAATTTACAGGTTGAAGTAATTAATTTTGGTTTCTTCGTCCATTATTAGGACAGTAAAAGGGTGCAAGCCCATGCAGCCATATTTATTATTTAATAATGGATTGTCAAAGCCATCTTTGCAAAAATTTTACAAAATTGTTCTTTAAAAAATCGTAAAATAGCAAAAGGATTAAATCATTTTCATGAATTTTGCTCCGTAAAGCCAAGGAAGTATCACTTTTTGCGTGCATACCTACATAAGAACACACACTTTTTTTTTTATTTTTGTTGTTTAGTGGTTTAGGTTATATCTTTAACTCATTCAAGTAGCTGTTCAGTCGTCGTCGTAATATGCATAAATTAAATGGTAACACCAAGTTTTAGAACAACACATAATTAATTTAAAAAAAACACATAGGTACTTAACAATAAACAATTGCTAAATACTATATTGATAGTGACAAAAGTAAAGACATTTCAAATGAAGTTAAAGTTGGAATGAATTATAATTATACGTATTAGGCCTTTGAGTATTAAATTGCGGTTTTGTCGTACTGGCTACTTTGGATTCATATAAAATCTTTATAATGCGAGATTTCAGAGTGAAATTATCTACACATGACAGCTTAAACATTCTGTATTTAAAAAAGTGTGCGCGTGTAATCTCAGTGGCGGATTTACAGATTTGCCGCCTGTAGGCTATTAAATTTTTGCCGCCTCTAAATTTTGATATCAATTTTCTATCAATAAAATTCCAACCTTATGATTTGTGCTCCATCATCCTCGTTACATAAACTTTTCCCGTTTGGTTAGTATCATTGAGCACTATGGTACCGTGTTAGATTCTTGATTATTTTTACAGCAAAGAATTATCAAAAAGCATTATTTTATGCAAAAAATATCTCAATCATGTACCACTTTTAAAGTAACCTGTAAGGGAGCTCAAGCGTTTAGCTTTTCTTGACTTAAAGTCTCGTAGGTTGTTTACTCTCTTCAAGCAGGAGAAGCTTCTTTCACGTGAACAATTTGTCGCTGGTGTAAAAAAACGAAGAAAGAGCCATACGAAGTAATATATCCAAGTTTGGATAAATGTTTTCTAGATTCTGTTCTCGCTAGAATGAAGAAAGACTTTTTAATGATCCAGAAATTGGTTTTATTGAAATTTTTTCAGACGAAAGGTAGCTTTGAAAGTGTACGGATTCGTGAACTAAGTCTATTTCTAAATCTAAGATACATCATCTCATCAACTAGTATGTACATAATTATCTGGTGGTATACATACCGACCTACATATTTACTCATTACTACTCATACCTTTAAATTAATTATATACTATATTATATTACTTTCTTTATTTTTCCTTTCAAAATTATTAAACTACTACTCATTTTGTGCATTATAATAGTCAGACATACACATTCTTGAACTATGGAATAACAGACCGATACACGGGGAGTACTAATATCCTAAACACAGGGAAACTTAGTTAGGAGTTAGAGCTCAGCCATGTACTCGTAGATTGTTGTCATAATGTAGACTACATACCTACCACTCCAGCAAAATATCAATTTTCTGGGAAGGCACCAGCTTTTATGCCTGCTTCACATAAAACCTACTGTCTGTATGTGCCTAGGTTCTTTAAGAAGTCCTAGCAATAAAAACTTCGTACCTACTTGTCTAGATGCACTTACCAAACATAAGTATATAGGCTTCTTAATGTTTGTATCTAAAGGTTGTGATGTATAATGTTGTGTAGTAGGTATTATGAGTATGTAGTAGTATGTACATGGCTTTTTTGTATAACTCGTTTTTCTTTTGAGACAAAATAAAATATTTGTATTTGTATCATCGTTACCATCAGACCTGATGTTAACAACTCACTCATACAAGATACAACCATTACCGTTTATTAACCGTTTCCAGTTTTTCAATTGTCTAATCAGCAAATTGACTAACTTCATATTTTGTGAAGGGCATTTTTTTATTTTCAAGTCGCAGTCGTTCAAATACCAGTTAATCGATTAATTTAAACCAAAAGACAATATTATCTCTATAAGATTAGGAATTAGTTTTTTATTTAATAGTAATTAGTCAATTTTAGTCAGTATTTTTTACGTTTAAAAAATAACTTTCTGAAATTGAATTTGACAATTTGCAAACTAGATGCAGCAACCATGTTTAGACCATCGATATTATATCAAGATTGAATTGTGTAAGGAGATCTCATAATTATTAGGTACACGGAGAAAATTTACAGCAGTTATCAGTGAAGAAAATATATAAAAAATACTAACTTCGACCATAATATCGAATCGCTATTGCGCTATTCAAAAAATTAATGATCATTATTATATAATTAATAAAGCGTTTAGCAATTGTTTATGTAGAGATGTTGAAATATTTATTATTTATATGTATGACTATATTTCAAATTTTATTTAAAATTTAAATTTCTCTCCAACTTTCGAAATTCATATTTTGTGTATGTATAATATTTTTTTTCAATTTGTAAATCGAAATAAAATAATTGCGTATTTTTATAAAATCTAATTAATTTATCTAATTCTAGTTACGATTAATTAATTTATGGAATCGGTGTCCTTCCGTCGTGACCCGCTCTCGCCTCCTCACGACTCAAGCACGTCTCATCTATAACTATGTAATTACAAACCTATCATGGATGACACCGACTCCAAAAATGACAATAATCGTATCTAGAATTAGATTGCATAAAAATACGCAATTATTTTTATACTTTTACGGCCGTTCCCAATATTCTCCCAATATATTGTCTGTCAATGGGACGACGTATAGCTTACCAGCGATAGAAGTTTGTATGGAAATTGCAATTCACGCGTCCCAATACGAGGGCGGCATTGAAAATTTCGGGAATCAAGGAAGTGACACAACATTACTATTTAAAGTATTCTCCGCGAAATTTGACACATTTTTCCATACGATGGAACCAATCATTGAAGCAACTATTCGGAAGTTTGGGTCTCCAAAATGGCCGTTTTGTAGGCGTCCACAGCTTCTTCAGGTGATGAAAATCTCCGACCACGCAATTTATTCTTTATTTTAGGGAAAGTATAGAAATTGGGGCTTAGGTCGGGGCTGTACAGCGGATGGTCTAATAATTCTATGTTTTCTTGCTCTAAAAACTCTTTTGTTCTGTGCGCGGTGTGAGAACTCGCATTGTCGTGATGGAGGATGATGCGGCGGTTGCAGTTATCTTTACGGAGTTCAGAAACGACCTGTGGCAAACAAATGCTAGCATACCATTCTGCATTAACCGTTCTTTGTCCCTCAAGAGGAATAGTCGCAACATGGCCGGTTTTTTTTGCAACACTCCGTGAACGAACAATTTTTGTTGGCTTTAACTCATTTTCGAACACCCAAACTCGTGACTGGTTTTTTGTTTCGGGTTCGTACCCGTATATCCAGGATTCGTCACCTGATACGATGTGGTATATAGCATTTGAGGATCCTGCGTGGAATCTTTCGAGAGTTCTGACGCACCAAGTAACGCCGCTTTTTCCTCTTTACAGAGCAAATGCGGTATCCATCGGAAAAACAACTTTTTTACATCTAATTGTTAATGCAAGATTATTTGTATTTGACTCATGCCAATGTCTAAAGTTGCCTGAATTTCGAGGTATGTCACATGTCGATCTTCCTCAATCAGCTTACGCACAGCATCAACGTTTTCTTTGGTGACTGCAGTTTTTGGACGACCATGACGGGGATCATCACTGAGCTTGACACGTCCACGTTGAAATTCAGCAAACCATCGATAAATTGTGGTTTTGAATGGGGCTTCATCACCAAATGCAGAAATCATCCGGTCAACACACTGTTTTTGTGTTAAACCACTTCGAAAGTCATAATAAATCATCGCTCTAGAATTTTCTCGAGTCAATTACATTTTCTCAACGACTAAACAAGTTTGACAAGACCTTGTGACAAGAGCGAGAATCTTTTTTTAAATAAATAAATGGTATTCGATTTTTAAAACCAAGGAGTTTTCAATTAAAAAGATTTTAATATGACAGGAACAGTGGAAATATTCCATTCCCGATACTTTTAGTGCAGCCAATGTATAAGGCGATAAGAATGACTTATCGAGTATATTGGGACAGCTTCAGATTATTGACAGCTAATTACTGACAGTAGAAGGCAGTAATTTCTCTCTATCTGTACCTAGTGCATATTATATCTATTGTTTTGGAATATTCAATTTGAAGTACACTACCTCCTCCTTTTTGAAGTCGGCTAAAAAATATGAACTAAATTTGACGCCCTAGGCTCCAGCCTACTCAGCCTGCTGGTAAATCCGCCACTGGTGTAATCTTTACGCGCGATTGAAGTAAAACTTAATAATAATTATCTTTAGGAATAATTAACAGATACATAAATATATAAAATTAAATAAAGCCTTTACCGGTGGGTAAAGGCTTTTGGCTGCTTTTCATCGGATGCTTGCTAGATTATGGGTACCACAACGGCTTCTATTTCTACCATGAAGCAGTAATGTGTACCTACACATTACTGTGTTTCGGTCTGAATTGCGCCGTAGCTAGTAAAATTACTGGGCAAATGAGACTTAACATCTTATGTCTCAAGGTGACGACCGCAATAATTGTAGTGCCGCTGAGAATATTTGGGTTTTTCAAGAATCCTGAGCTGAATTGTAATGGGCATAGCGTATCAATTACCATCAGCTGAACGTCCTGCTCGTCTCGTCCCTTATTTTCATAAAAAAAGGCTTATTACCAAATAAGCACTCACGTATTATTAAGGAGCTTTGTTAGATTTTTTAACTATTTTTTTTCTCGGAAACGCCTAACGATATAATTTCATCTTTTGAGCAAAGTTGGCCTTTCTAATAAATAATATTATTTAATCAAGTGAAATTTTATATATTTTACAAAGAATGATTTAATGTTTTATTTTAATATTATTATTCATCAGAAAATAAACACTTACACTTTTTACAGGTGAGGTCATTATCAGGTTCTTGATTTTCTCTTTTATGCTTATTTATTGATGAAAAAAATGTTCTTGGGATTCCACCATTTTATTTGACTGATTATTATTTTCATTTTATATTCTATTTATAATTCATTAATACCATTCGCACATTTTAAAATATTCACTCATTCAATAAAATAATTGATAATAAGAAATTGAAGGCTATATTAGCACATATTAATATGACGTTGTTATTGAATATTAACGAATATGGCTTTATGGGCTCGAACCCTTTGCCTATCCTAATAATTGACGAAGAAACCAAAAACAAATTAACGAATGTCGCAAATGTCAGAAAAATTCTGATAACTTATATATTATTTATTACAAAAGTAGATATAAATAAGCAAATTATATACTTGGAGATTTTCGAAAAAATATTACTGAGAATATTGAAATGTTTTTTTAAAACTATAAAATTATAACGGCTTAAAAAATTGTTTCAATTGACTTTTTTACTGAGCGTTACTTCCGTCAGCAAAAAAAAATTAAGTTACCCCCAAGTCGCGCCTAAAGAAGTTTTACTTCAAAAAAAAATACTTGCAACACTTATGCGATTTAGGCAATTTTTTCATGGTAAAAAATTTGCGTCTGTAGATGCAATACAAAATACCTTCATAGATCTTAGGATCTAGATGCGACATCTAGGTACCTGGATTTCTACCGCAAAGGCATAAATGACCTTTCTGTGAGATGGCAGAACTTTATAACGACGAGGGAAAACACTTTCCTAAATATTGAATCTAACATTTTATCATACAAAAAATTGTTTTTAATTTTTCGGTACAAAACGGCAATTTCGTACTTTAACCCCTAATACATAGTCTGATTAATAAGTAGACCTCTGAACTGGTTCCTCACCACTTAATTAAAATGGGTACAACGTCGGTTTTTCATCATTTATTTGTTTTTGTTTTAATACTTCGTTGTTTGTAAAATCATATTCTTAGCTTTATCTATTTTTTTAGTGGAAAAAAGGACACACGAGCGCACGGGTGTTAAGTGATTACCTTCTCCCACATTCTCTTGCAACACCAGAGGTATCACAGGTGCGTTGCCGGCAAGCCGGTAGGTGTACATACTTTTATTGAAGGTACCCATGCCGTATCGTCCCGGAAACACCGCATCTATGATCGTATTGAACTCATCAACGTGTCGCGGATCAGCTATATTTCCTACTTCAAAACTATAAATTAAATCATCATCCACTAGTCTCGATTCTTTGCAGATTTTAACAAATACAACTGATACAAAATACTCCTCATGTGACTTACATACTTCCGCAACATAACAGTTATAGGTTTTATAATGAAGCCTGCATCGCGGAGCCTTACAATATTGTGAAGAACATGCATTATTGTTATGCAGATTACAAACGTCACCAGAATGCAACTGCGGATAATCGTGACCTTAGTAGAAGGAGCACGATCCGCAACTTACCTGAGTGAAATGTAAAATATCTAAGTATTACCGAATCGATTTCCTACTTATAACCTTGTTTTTTTAAATTTATTGATTTATTTTTAAAACAAGACAATGTATTCGCTGATTATTTTCCGCAAGACGTCTGCTGTGCGCTGTGTGTGTGTGTATTGTGTGAAGACGAAATTTCATAATCGTTGGGGTTAAGTTCTGATCCTATCCACATTTTGATTTGTTTTCTCCAATCATCTCCTACCAGTGGGAGGCTCCTTTGCACAGGATGCCGCCTATATTTTGGGCACCACAACGGCGCCTATTTCTGCCGTGAAGCAGTAATGTGTAAACATTATTGTGTTTTGGTCTGAAGGGTGCCGTAGCTAGTAAGCGCCAGTAATTTAACATTCACAAGTAAAGTTGTTACAAATTCAAGAGCAGGCACATGTTTTGTCTCGACAGACAAATATGCAAATATTTTTGTGGTTTCGCTTCACAATTTTATAAACCTAACAATCAATAATTACGGCTACATTTAATTTGACCAACGTAAAGCAATACCTAAATGACCCTACAATACACAATAGCGCATGCTTGGCCACACGGGTTAAGTTTCTCGACCTCAAACGACACAAACCTCCTGTTTCTCCTCTTCCTCATCTGCAGTCGATGCTTTGCAGCACCAAATGACGAATTTCAGCAGCTAGAATATCGACGCATTTCGCGTCCCATCAACCTTCACCGTAACCTTGCAATTGATGTGAAACAATAGCTTGGTTTGTGCATAGAATAATAAAAAGATAACGAAAATCGACAATCATGTGGGCTATCACACTCGGCAGCCTTGTAGCATGCAACACCTTCAATGAATTAATCATTATAGCATAAAGAGCGGATGTTTAACTCATTTTGGTGAAATAATTTAAACATTCAAATAATACCTATCAGGGTGAACCAGTACTGCTCGGCATATGTAAAGGGTTCTCATGGGTTTGTTGCCACTTGAAATAGAACACTAGAACAGATCAGACAATTTACCAGTGGGGGGCTCCTTTGCACAGGATGCCGGCTAGATTATGGGTACCACAACGGCGCCTATTTCTGCCGTGAAGCAGTAATGTGTAAGCATTGATGTGTTTCGATATGAAAGGCGCCGTAGCTAGTGAAATTATTGGGCAAATGAGACTTAACATCTTATGTCTCAAGGTAACGAGCGCAATTGTAGTGCCGCTCAGAATTTTTGGGCTTTTTAAGAATCCGGAGCGGCACTGATTTGTAATGGGCAGGGCGTAACAATTACCATCAGCTGAACGTGCTGCTCGTCACGTTCCGTATTTTCATAAAAAAAACTAAAACAGACAGATGAAGAATGCAGCTGGAAGAAGACGGGAAACTCCGTTTTAAAAGGAATAAAAGGCATTTATTTTCTCTAAATTGATTCCTAATTCTTTATGATGTTCTGTTTTTGATTTCTAATATACTAGATACTACTACCGCTTCAAAAACATATGGCGCTCTGCGAGAGAAGAACGAGACGAGTTTCTCTAAAGACTGGCTAGATCAGTTGTTTTTCCCCAAAATCAAAGTGTTTTTTTGTGATTTCATTTAAAATTGTTAGCTATAAAAAAATATTGTATCCGTGATATACGCTCGAGTAGTTGCGTACTACTCTGTTATATGCTATACAAAAAGGTATCGGGAAAAGTTTAATAAAAATGTCTGTTTAAAATAATTCAAAATTATTTTATCACCTTCAAAGTATGTATTGTAAGTATGCTTCAGCAACATATACTTACGCTAACGAATAGTCCAATCATCAAAACATCTTTAAACGCTTTTTGCCGGGATTGAGTAAACTCATGACTTACGGTACGCAGACGTGGTCGTTAACTATGAGCCTTATGAGAACGCTCATGGTCGCTCAGAGGGCAACGGAGGGGCCTATGCTCGGAATTTCCCTGCGAGATCGAATCAGAAATGAGGACATCCGTAGGAGAACAAAAGTTACTGACATAGCCCAAATGATTGCGAAACTGAAGTGGCAGTGGGCAGGGCACATAGTTCGACGGACAGATGGTCGTTGGCGACCACGTACTGGAAGACTCAGTGTTGGTAGGCCGTATAAGATGGACCGACGATCTGGTCAAGATCGCCGAAATACGTTGGATGAGGGCAACGCAGGACAGATCGTCGTGGAAATCTTTGGGGGCGGCCTTTGTCCAGCAGTGGACGTCTTTCGGCTGATGATAAGTAAACTCAAGTTCTCGTACCTAATTCGACCAGGGTCGATACTTTTGGCCAAATACACTGCAATTTGATTTGGTTTGAAAAATTTATTTTTTCGAATATAAAAATCGAAAAAGAACGCTAATTCACGTCAACATAATATCAGCTAACCTGAGTAACCTACACCTAAATTTTGATGATAATTACATTTTCAATTAGAAATTAATTTAATATAATCAATAGTATTGTAAATAAAAGGTGCAATAATTTCTGGGAAATTTAAATATTTGTAAAAGACGCCATGGAAAGGCGGCAAATGTAAATTTTCAACTATGTACTCCTCTCCGCTGTAAATTAAATAAAAAGAAATAGGGTAAAACTCCGCGCAACCGTCTTCTTTCGCGGTTTTTTCTAACAAGAAAAATGTTAAACAATATGTGACATTGACGTCATATTTTGATATAGTAAACAATCATATGATGAAAATATGTCAGAAAACCACATGATGAGAAATAGAGAAAATATAATCAGAATTATTGAAGCTTATTTAACTTGTCCGTTTAGCAATTAATGTTGTCGTATCAGTTCTGTCTTATAGCTATTACACACGACTTATTATTTTATCGACAATGTCGCCTGCACTACCAAAATCTCATTGCTCTTATAAGAATACTCATTAAACGGTTATGTGCACATTGCTATAAATATTATTTAGAGGCTTAAGCTTTAAAAATCACGTACAAACAAATAGCCTGTAGAGATAGATACAAAAGATCATATGTGAGAGGTAAGCAGAGACTATACAACTCTTTTCGTCAATACTGATGTTTTCCTGTCCTTATCTTCATGCATAAATTCTTTCATACATACTCTTATTCCTGGTACTGTGTCACGGCCGCTTTTCAGGACATTCCTGACCTGCTCTTGCTTAGTAAACCTTTCCTGTTGGACCTTCCATTATATATGTGCACTTAATAGACTTTCCTCTCTTCATAACCTAACCACCTCGACATTTTCATCTCAATAACTCTTAATAACTTAATAACAAAATTTGTGTGTTAAGGTAATATATATTTATTTAGTTAAAGTATTTACACTTGCTATTTAAATAGTTGTGCATATAATGGGCAGTTTATTTATGCCTTTGCAGTAGAATTGGATCTTGACTTAACTACCTATATGAAGTCATTTTGTGTGTTCTTGAAAATATTTTTATTCTTTTCTAAGTATAAAATAGACGAAATCAAGGAAAAGTGGTAGTCGGTTGGGTCCAAGTCTGGCGAGTACGGAACTTGTCGGAGGTTTTCTGAATGTGGACTACATTATGCAAACTTGTAGAGATATCGGCTGTTATTGATTGAGTGGACGTGTGGAAGGAGTGTTGATTTACAGTTTACACCATGAAGTCGCCGCTCTTTTATGGGTACTCTTTACTTTGCGTCGTTTGACCTGCAGTCAGCCATTGCGATGTTCGCTTACGATTATCGTATACAATAAACTTTCCATTAGGTAGACACACCACAATTCACTCAAAATCTCTGCTCGCATCAAATCTGTGCTGGTTCATCATAGTTCGTTAAGAATCATAAGAATGTTTTATTTTTATCCAAAATGCGGCAATTTCATTTTCAACCAGCTATATGTAGACCTTATTGCCAAACCTAATTATAAGACAAACAATTTAAATAATTGAGGACATTGTGATGTTAGGTAACGCTGGTTTTACACTAGTAGTAAGCATAACATGTGTGTGGTGTCGCACCAGAATAGCACCACCCCATCTCCTCCCGTGGGTGTCGTAAGAGGCGACTAAGGGATACAAACAACGGTGGATGGGTAGCAGCATCTTTCGTTAAGAGCACACCATATATTGCGATCGCCAACCCACCTGCCAAGCGTGGCAATTATGGCAAAAACCCCCCAAGCATGATAGAAGCATAACGTGCTTAAAAAGGATTTTTATTTAAGCGTGCTAAGGCAATCGCTCATGGAAATTCGTAAATCCAGGGTCAAGATATGCGTTGTCGACCTTTAAGTTGGGAGTATACTTGAAGGTCCCTCCGTCATATCGAATCGGGTAAGCTTCAATCAGTTATTGATTCCCCGAAATGGCTGTACGAGACAAGAAATTCCTGTATAAGGCGCGGTTGTGGAATGACGACAACATGATGCGGGTGGATTTTGACATAATGTCCGGTGGGGGAATTAGGCTGCTGGTATTAAAGAACAACTTAGACATTAACAACAACGATTAATATCGTAAGAGATATCACACTCTGTTCTTGTTCTTTTTAAATAGCCATATTGAAATTTTCCAACTTGTATAGCAATAGCAATAGAAATGCGGTCAAAACTTCACTTGTCTATACCAGTTTATTCATGAAATAATTATCTCTACAAGCTCAACTACCGTTTGTTACAGTATTATATATTACACAAATAGTATCCGGTATCTCGTTGTTACAGAAAGATATCACTCTATCCTTTAAGACCCCTATTAAACTAATTTAAATATAAAACACATTGCAGTGGTTTCAATAATATTATCATGCTCCATTTTGCTATCATTTTTTATATGCATGATGTATTTATTTCTTATTTATTTACCGACTTTTGCATTCAAAATTTAAATTGGAAAATAATGTTTTTTTGGTTTGGTTGTATTTTTTTATTTTTGATTGTATGAAACGGTTTTAACAACTTTTGGGTCAACTTATTATTTCATTATCACTACCCCCCTTATTCATAATAGTCTGCTAACTTAAAGCATTGCTAATTCTCACTCTGTCTTCTTTTATTGACCTAAGTCAGAATGAGAAAAAACACTCCTAAGCGGCTGTTTAAAGTTAGCAGACCATTATGAATAAGGTGGTACTTGTTTAAGCTAATTCACACTTATTGTGCTCTAAATATAACGATTACGCTCAAATCTATTATTTTTGAACAGGACTCAAATCGACAAAAGTTATAGGTTTTCTACTGCTTGCTATTTTCCACAGAATACACAACAATATAAATATATTTAACAACACATACATAAGAAAAAACTAAATTTTTAGAAGATTTCATTGCTAAAGATGCAACATGGTTGCATCGTTCCGAAGGCCACCTTAGCATTGAAAATACTTCTTATAATGATCTAGTTTATCAACTAAGTATTCTCATTTAATCAATATAATAATACAATAATAAAAATAAACTATCAGATCTTGTCTTATCTAATACTGTGTATATGATCAATAAAACAAAGCCACTAGCATTGCCACAAGACGGTCATCATCCATTCTTAACGTTGAAGACTGAGAACGAATAAATTTACACGTGAGAGGTACGTATTGAATGTTTTTATCACAAGAAAATTTCAGTTAATTGTGAACTATCAATAATTAACTGGGTTAAACAATTCTCATGAGTAGATATATACTGGCCTGTGGAAATTTTTATCATAAAAAAGTGTTTCACCACAACTCGATGTTAAATTTACAGAAAAGTAATTCTTTGTGGTAAATGTAAGTATTATATTGGGCAAGATTCATTTAAAACTACATTTTTAAACAGAAACTTTGCAGTTTCGATACACATGAATTGCCCATAAAGACTGTTTACCTGGGAGAATGTATCAAATTCAATAATTTACCTAATATAATAAGTTACCAACCATATTATCTAATTTTAGAGTCTTTAATGTCAGTAAAAAAGATTTTTCTTTCTAAAATTTTGAAGAAAATTGTTTCTTCAAATTTTCTGCATAGTTTTCTTGATTCAAACCGCATTGAAAACCATACCCGTGTGTTATTTTTGAACCCAAAACATCAAAAAGATATGTGACATCAATAAAGTCCTCAATATTTAATTTTACCTTCTACTAAGTACTACGTGGGTCGTTAACTTCACTTTCATATTATTAGTTATAAAAATTAAATTTTAGTTTTTTTTTAATTTAATATTACAACACGTATGCTAAATAAAATCTGTTGTTTTTCCTAAATAAATAAAATAAAATATAAACATACAATATTTGGATTTACGTAGATCTGCAATTTCTACCGCATATATCACCAAAGTTACCGACATAGTCCAAATGATTGCGAAACTGAAGTGGCAGTAGGCAGGGCACATAGTTCGACGGACAGATGGCCGTTGGGGCAGTAAAGTCCTCGAATGGCGACCACGTACCAGAGAGAAGTTGGTAGGCCCCCCACAAGATGGACCGACGACCTGGTCAAGATCGCCGGAATACGTGGGATGAGGGCAGCGCAGGACCGATCGTCGTGGAAATATTTGAGGGAGGCCTTTGTCCAGCAGTGGACGTATTCCACCTGATGATTATGATGATGATATCACAGGGAGTGTTCAGAGGATACCGGGAACCGAATTTCAGCACTGGGCATGAAGTCAAAATGTGAGTTCCCGAGAGTGAGTGAGTGTGAGAGCACAACAGCCCAGTGGGCTAACTGCTGGCTGCAGGATTCGCGAAACGATAAGACTTAGAGACCTTCAAGTTTAGAGCACATCCTCTCAAAGGCGTATTGAGGATGGACATTCTTGGAGAGCCTTAGAGTATCTGTATTATTACCCTAATATTTATTATTTTTTATGTAAAGCCTATTAAAAAAAAGTGGGTGTGTACTTATGTATGTACACAAGATGTATACTTCTTTGGCCTAACAAAGCAAAATTCCATAAAATATTCTTCGTGCTATTCTACGTTTCTAGAAATAGCAATATTGTAAAAATCTTGCAACGATGTCTTTGACAATTAATTATTAAATAACGAATACGGCTGTACGGGCTTGAACCCTTTGCCTATCCCAATAATGGACGAATAAACCAAAAAAAAATGTCGCAAACGTCAGAAAATTGTACGAACCAACTTGCAGTGTATATAAGAATAACAATCTTAAAATTGTTTAAAAGTTAAATGTTTTTAGATCATGTTGATACGCATTATTTAACTACCATCATGCTGTATCTTATCGGTTGGTGAAATAAAAATGAGTCATCTTATTTAAGTATATTAAAACAGTAGAACCTACTTGATCAAAGAGAGCTGTATGTAATATTTATGGTTTCTAAGTAATCGGTCTTGATATGTTCCTACAGCAAATTAGCTTATCTAGTTTTGCGTAAGAAAACTTTATTAGGTTACACAAGCTACGTATAGTTTATATTTCTCACACCTCACCGCACCTCTACAACTAGATACCACACTACCTAAGAATATATATATAATAGCTTCTTTATTTCAGCAACCATAGAATCATTATCTATGACGGCAACTATTAGACGCTTGTGTGCGTGGCATCTTAACACTCAATGGCATCTTTCAAACTATGTAACTTATTTTTTTTTATTTATTTATTTGTTTATACTTTATTAAAATGGCGTGAACCAATTACAATATTAAACATACGTTTCGTGTTATTTTACATTGAAATTAAGAAAATACAAAATACTTACTGATGATATGTGATCCCAGTGTCTTCCTTATTTCTTATAGTTTTACTAGTCAACCCGGCATTTTAGTTTCAATTATTAGCAAAGTTTAACAGAACATGTGGCAAGTCAACGTCACTCGAGACTGGCTCGAGTACGCCCACTTCGGTGTAGTATTAGCTGCCGCACTATGCGACTACGCCTGTGGTATCTAGTAGAAGCGCAGCGGAGACCAATCCTTAATCTAAGTATGTTATTTTATGTCCTTTTCATACTATGATAGTTGCCAAAGCCTTCGTCTATGTGTAATTCGGCATTCGGTCCATATGAAAAGTATTATTATGATACAATACATTTTTCACATTTGAAAATTTTGTGTACAAATAAAATAACAGTAATAAAGACTGCATAAACCTTACAAATGAAAGAAAATATCGTAAATAGATGAAAATATTTTTTGCACTCTGTCCATTTTTAATGACGAAAATTGGCAGTTTTATAAATGTGCGTTAAAAAATAACAGAAAAACAGACAGAAAGAAAAGAATTTTAAAAACAGCTAAATATTTCTATTACTTTTCTTTGTATCATATTCATCTTAAAACAAATTGACGCAAGGAAAAGCGTCACAAAAGCATAAAACTGACTTTTTATTAATTATTAAAGTACAATTTTTTTGTGAAAGTCAAGAGTCCCTCTGCCAGGTAAATGGTAGTAGTGTATGTACTTTGTTTTATGAAAAGCAGAGACGAGCAAGACATTTACCTGGTGGGAAGGTAAGTGATACACCCTGCCCATTACAATGCAGTGCCACTCAGGATTCTTGATTGAACCGAAAATCAGCGTCCTTCAAACCGAAACACTAATAGTGCATGCACAACACTCCATGGCGGTGGAAAAAGGCCACGCTGCTCTACCCATCTAGCTATTGGAAAAAAAGAACATTATTATAGTTAGGTTATATTATTGAAAAAAAAAATCAAATAAATATTTTTGTGACGACCGATAACGGAGGCATTTACCCTGTTTTTTTAAATTATATTTTAAAAGTTGATTACGAATATGAAACGAACGGATAGGGTAACTACAAACAATACTGTAATATTTCAGGTACTTTGCTAGTAAATGTTCAAATTAAGCCATTAAACATTTTCATGTTATGCCTTACATTTGGCAATGCTTTGTGAACATTAGATAATCATGTGCCGACGCCAAGAACAAACTTTGTTCAGCAAAGAACATGTGAGAGTGAATTCAAATATAACATCGGCTTTTGATAAAACATAGCTGATAAGCAGTATTATATATTGACTGTGCTTATATCGCCTACTTAGCGGTTAATCTAAGAGTAAATCATGTTGATACATAGCGAATTGGTTCATAGTGTTATCAGCTTTCACAAATATTTGCTGTGCCTCTTGCTCTTTCAGTGACCTTGCGATTAGCGGTACGTTCAAAGACCACAAGTTGGTTTGGTTGGTTGAATATATTTAAAATTAGATGACCCGACAGACGTTGTTCTGTATATAATAAATAAATAATGTTTTTATATGAATTGTCAATAATATATCATAACATCAACAATTACTTCGTAAAATATGCACCCTGCTGTCGTAATCAAATTGTTTCACAGCAGAACCGTCAAAGCGTGCGTCAATAAATTCTCTCATAGAAATTATGTATGGACACATCAAAGGAAAAACAAATTTGTTGTTTTTATTTAATTAAGCAGCATTTTCCTATTTATTCACCTTTTAAACCTTCTCTGGACTTCCACAGATAATTCAAGACCAAAATTAGCCAAATCGGTCCAGCCATTCTCGAGTTTTAGCGAGACTAACGAACAGCAATTCATTTTTATATATATAGATTAGCCATAAATAATACCAGTTCAAATAAAACACACTTTGTCTATCTTCGATTGGAATAAATAAACAATATATTTGCTTTGTTATTAATACATTATCATTCACGTCCATATTTAATTATAAATCACACAGATAATTACATGTGCATTTACGTATGATATTGTTTATCTCTATAAATATAAAAAAACGTGTGTTAAAGATTCATAAATATTTAAATATTTAAATAACCTCATTAATAGGGTAAATATGCTATAATAGTTACGAAGATAGAAAGTCATTTAGAAACCAACTTCAACCTGTGCACGTGCACATGCATAGAAAAATTTTACTCTCATTATATTTCCCAAACGCACCAAAAGAAGTAAGTTCTCGTGACAGGCATCGTCATGCTCGCTTAAATGCCACTGGTTGTGGCGGCGACGTGGGGCGGGTCGTTCCCTTCCCTAAAATATGATGCGATCCATGCGTCATGCTCGTGAACGGGCGCTACTTGTTGTGGCTGGATGATCCTGTTACAGGGAAATCTGCTTCATGTTTTCTTTATTGATTTTTAATTTATTTTATTTTTAAATTAATGTTCTGTTTTTTTTTATTATAATAGCTAAAAAGAGGCTCGCATAATGCCTTTATTTATTTACGGTATCTGTGGATTGATACATCTACTGAACTAAATTAATCTTGTCTTTTTACTTATTATGTTAAATTTTTTAACTTACCGCATGAAAATTTTCAAAAATCAAGATCAAGATCTCGATGTTTTAATGTCCTAGGAAACTTCACACGTGTGTGTGTGTGTGTGTGTGTGTGTGTGTGTGTGTGTGTTTATGGATTTTTTTATTTTATTTATTTAATAGGTACACACAACAGAATTTCAACAAATACATAATAAACAAAAAAAAACTATCAGCTAAATACAAGATAGGCTGCAACTGCACGAGGGTGTGTACTCAGCATGTTTAGCATAAATTAATAACTATGAAAATATAACAATAATAGTGATTTTAAAACTAGCTTTAGGTAATGTAGTATTATAAAAGAAAAAGACAGAGAAAATATATATTTGGACAAATATAATTATGGTAATAATATTAAGATTTTTTTTAAATTTAAACTTATTAAGGAATTTATATAAACTAGACTTCCATTTACAAACAGATGTGTGTAAACCTCTTATAACTTATGAATGCATCGACTGATTTCAACGTGATTGGGGCCATTCGAAAGGGCTTGACCTAACTAAGATTTTGAAAACAATTTGGACGGATCGGACCGGTAGATTTTAAAGAATCCAAAAAAACTACTAACAACTACAAAAACTGCGTCGAATGCCGTCAACCGCGTGAAAATCGGTTCATTCATTCAAAAGTTATAGGCGTTTGAAAATTAAAAAAAAAGTTTTTTATTAAACTTTTATCCGATTTTCATAATGATTTTTTTAATTTACTCTGAAAATTTTGAACAATTGAAAAGTTATTGGTTTTACTCCGTTTTTCGAAAATCGAGTTTTCATCAGATCTTGACGTATTAAGGTCCTAGGAAACTTTACTGACTACTGTGTGTGTGTGTGGATGTATGTAAACATCTACGAAAAAAAAAACTAAATGTTTTTGTTTGGAATAGTTTTTAAATAGCTTTGCCGATTGACAGAAATGTGCGTGAAAATCGGTTTATTCATTTAAAAGTAATTGCGGTTTAAGGGTAAAAACGGCTTATCTCGATTTCCGGCAAAGCTACAAGTCCTATGGAAAAAAACCTTGGATTTAAAACATGAAAACAATTTTGTTCTCTCTGCCAGAAACTATTTCTATATAATTAATCTAGCGTTACTCTAGTAAATTTCTTTCTTGCTATCTTTCTTTGTTTGTTAACAGTAAGTACACTATCGACCATTGCTAATTGACAATAAAGATCCCGTACGCATGTTTTGTGTTGCGTAGAACTATCGTGTCTACTGCATCTTGTCATAGGCGTTGCAAACAGCTCTTTTACATTATTCTTACAGCCAGTATCCCCCTTTATGCTAGAACATGAAAATCCTTACCATTTCGATATGATCGTATGAACCACAGTGTCGTCCTGAAGAAACGTCGTTCCAAAGAGGTCGTAATATATTTCCAAATAAAAATATAACACTCTTGTACCTTCACAGGAAGCTGTCCTCATCGAAAGGTATAATAAGATATTTGCCAACCGATTCCATGATAGATATGTTAACGTAAGAATAGAAGATTATTAATGACCTGCATTGTAATTATTTACACTGTGTCGTCACGTCTCCAATGTTGATAAAACAAAACACACACAGTAATGCTCTCAAACAGAATGATATCCGTTCTTTTAATATGACTCATACTGTTGGTGTTACTGTTTTCTTTTGGATTAAGAAGTACGCCATTATGACGTAATTTTCTGCAAATACTGATAAAGTTAATTCTTAATTTAGGTGCATTCCTGTTGCACTAGTTCACTTCCTTAGATTTTGGCCTGATTTCTGCACTGAATTTCAAGAATAATCGTATCTGGCCTCCAGTAATACCACTGTTATAATGCGTTTTGTTAAGAGGAAACATTAGCAGCAATTTTCTATACAAACGGTTTGGACTGTTTTCTCCTTGGGTATCGCAGCTGAGGCTTTTTCTGCTGTGAAGCAGTAATGTGCATGTTTCGGTACCGGTGATGGATGGATTACTGGGCCAATGAGGCAATAAGGAATCTTAAGTCTCAAAGTGACTCAGAATTTTGTGTTTTTCAAGAATCCTGAACGACACTGCATTGTGATGGGCAGGGTGTATCACTTACCATCAATTGAACGACTTGTTCATGAGAGCTCTGTGAACGGCTGGATCACTTGGCGTTGTGTAGAGACGTCGCTTCATTGTGCGTCTTCTACCGCATTTATCACGGGGAGTGTTCCGAAGAGCTGTTTCACCTGATTCCTGCCGCCAAATTCCACCTTCGCACGACACGCCACAAACTAGGATATCATCCCCACCATTTGGATGTGTGGCGGTCCTCCACCGTGCGCTTTTCAAGGAGCTTTCTTCCACGTATTACAAAGCTGTGGAATGAGCTTCCTTGTACGGTATTTCCGGGACGACACGACATGGGTACCTTCACAAAAAGCACGTACACCTTCCTTAAATGCCGGCAACGGTCATTCCTCTGGTGTTGCAAGAGAATTTGGGCGGCGGTGATCACTTAACACCAGGTGACGTTTGTCCTCCTTCTTCCATAAAAAAATGTGTGCTCATGAAAAGGAGTATTATTTACAAAAGAAATGTTTATTTTTTCAGACAAAATCCACTAGTAGAATGTCCATCGCTACAAAAAGGTGACTCGTACACGCAGTCGGAGTTCCTCTCTCGGCTCGCGCACGAGTGTCGCTACGATCGTCTCCTGCTCCCAACTTATGAGACCGGGGGCGTGGTCTACGTGCATGCCAGCGCTTACGTCTACTTCATTCAACCCGCTGAAGCCCATGATCTGGTAAGGTCTCGTTGAGTGTTATGCTTCGGACACATGCAAACGGCCTACTAGCCTAAGATCTGCAGGCTGAAATTTTTTTTTTCTATTCTTTACATTATTTTCTTTAAAATGACATTCAATTTATTAAAAAAAAAAAACATATTATAGTTGCAATTTACATCAGAAAATTAATTATACTAAAATGCAGGTAATTGCAACGAAGTTTCTTTAGGCCACCTAATACACTGTATACTTCCTAAACGTTCATTTAAAATAAGCGTACTATACGACTAGTTGGACATTTACGGCGTCGTGCAAAATAACTTAAGATGCAGCCAAAATTTTGTCCTAGCCAAAACTCTGGCATTGCTTTCAAGCCAATATTTTGGCTTGAAAGTCACGTCACTTCCCTATTTAAGGCTATCATCGCCGTGAATGCAACAAAACCAATTGATGTTCATTCCACACAGAGATCTCAACTTCTTTCGATGCGGTGCACTCTTGAATGTGATATTATTTGTAGGCATGATCAAGAATGACCTACGTAACGGTTGAATAAGTGACATCCTGCTGCATATTAGATAGAAACTATTGCTCTGTTATGTTCATGCGGTGACTGTAGCAACTATTGGTGAGTGGTATACGAGCGTGTATATCGAGAAACGGATTATTTACACTTAAACTTTTGAGAAAGCGTCCTATTTATGACATTGTATTTGTTTGCAACCTCAAATAATGTAGATTTGATTGGCTTGACCCTTATTAATTTTTTTTTGACAGAACTTCAAACTACATTTCCTCCTGCAACTTCGATGGACGGATCCAAGGTTGGCGTATTCATTGTATTCGCCGGAGCGAACGAAAATTATTGGAGAGAGTGATCTTCGATCTCGGGTGTGGGTCCCCCATTTGTACATGTCTAATGAGCAGTCTTCAAGCCTCATGGGAACCGATAGCAAAGACGTTTTGATCTCCATCGCGCCTGATGGTGAAGTATTGTTCAGTCGCAGGATGCAGGCAGTTCTCTACTGTTGGATGAATCTTCAGAAGTTTCCCTTTGACGATCAGAAATGTTCAATGAATTTAGAAAGCTGTAAGTAATTATGTAACTATTATGTTTATCTAAGCAGTAGTGTGTAAATATTATTTGTTTTTCGGTGTGAAAGGCGCTAGTGAAATTCCTAGGCTACCAAGTAGCCTTACGAGCAATATATTTTCTCTCAAGGTGACGCACTGCATTCGGGTGGGTTAGGCGTGTCCTTATTGGTGGAGTCAACCACGCGGGTGTTATATGTGATCAAACAACTCAATAAATAACAATTGTGGCCACTTCTGGGACATCTGACCATAATAACCTGGTCAGAAGTGTTGTCCTTTTAAACGTTCCACCCTCAGAACACCAGCAACCTAGCGCGTGTGTCACTACAAGTCAGTGTGTTAGGATCCTTTCGCAGAACGCAATTCTTGCGTCCCTATTTTGCATCATACCATCTGGGTTTTACCCTTACGGTAGCAATGACCGATGGGATACTACAATTCATATGTATTTTTGTACGAATATCTGTAGTACCAATCAGTGGCACATCACATCTCTCATCAAGTTCAGGCGTCAGTAACATCAACTAATTACCTATGTGTGAACATTTATACAACTCTATCTTTCTTTCAACTTACTGATATATATGATTCTAGCTAACCTGGCAACGTTGTTTTGCCATATAAATTATAATATCCGGACGACCGAGCCTTGCTCGGATTTTTAAGAATGTACAAAACTTGAACAAAAAAAAAACTAATAGGACTTCTGGATTCGAACCGGGGTCTTCTGCTTTCCGGATCACCCAATGTCCCATCTGAGCTATAATAGTCTTTATTTTATTTTATTTGGGACACAAAACAATTACACACTAGATGATTACATTAGAGGAAGAAATAACATAAATAGTACTGAGTGCATAACCAACGACAGTGTCCACGGGTTACTATTTAAGTGTTAGGTAACAAGAAAGAAAAGTAGTTATTACAAACAGATGTAGCTTACAATATTATTATGATGTTACATATAAGTCTCCAATGAGAATATTTAATTTCATAACAATGAGATTTAAGTTTAAATTTAATTAAATAACATTAATTAAGTTGATGCTGTGTTGTTTCAATGTGCTGATTTGAATTGTCGTTCCGATATACCTAATATGTCAATATCTGAAAAGATTTCATTGTATGTGCTAAATAGGCGTTGCAGAGGCGCGCGTTTGCCGGAGTTGGTTCGAATTGGGCTAACTGCAAAAAGGGGACGCTTACGTACACTGCGCTGACATACAACTCTTGGGACCTGGAAGTTTAGATTGTGTACTAAATCACTGCAGTCATATTTGTTGTTACATAATCCATATAATGTTATAGCCCCAAGAAGTTTCCTTCTGGTCTTTAGGGTCTGTAAATTATATTTTTGTAGCAGATCGGGGTATGATAATTTAGATCGGTAACATCTATAATGAGTCGATTTTAGAAATTTGCACTGTAAAGTCTCAATCATATCGGTATATTTACTGTACAGAGGATCCCAGACCTGTACAGCGTATTCAAGTTGAGGAAGTATTAGTGATTTGTAAAGTGTTATGTATGTTGTATGTTGTTTAAATTGGCGGGATACGCGCATGACAAATCCAAACATCTTATATGCATTGTTTACAATGTTGTTGATGTGCTGGTCTAAATGTAGTTCATAGAGTCAAGCTGTATGCCAAGATCACGGACACTGCACATTTTAGCTAGATTTGAACTGCAAAGGGAATATTGGGAGGTAATAATATTTCTTTTTTTAGAAAACGTTATAGAGTGGCACTTGGGAATGCTCAGGAACAATTTATTAGCGTTGCAATAGTCGGTGAGTCTATTTAAGTCCTGTTGCAAGAGAATAGAGTCAGAAGGATTTGATATGGTTTTATATATCTTCAGGTCATCTGCATAAAGTAAGAATTTTGAATTTAGGAAACATGTGTGAATATCATTAATAAATAGAACGAATAAAAAAGGTCCTAAAATAGATCCCTGAGGAACACCGGATGTTACATTAACAGGTCGAGACTCATAACCACTAATGACGATTTTCTGGGTACGTCTAGTAAGATAGGATGCAAACCAACGAAGCAGGTTGCCTTTTATGCCATTGTAGGAGATTTTATCCAATAATATTTTGTGGTCAACTTTGTCAAACGCCTTTTGAAAATCTGTGTAAACAGTATCGGTTTGAATATTTTGATCAATGTTATGGAAAAGAGAGGTCGTGAATAAAATTAAATTTGTTGTGGTTGATCTTCCCTTGACAAAGCCATGCTGTTGTTCTAATATACTGTTGTGAAGTAGGGGGTAAATTTTATCATGTACAAGACTCTCAAAGACCTTTGACAAAGATGACATTATTGAGATAGGGCGGTAGTTTTCAACATTACTTCTAGGTCCGTTTTTATGAATCGGAACTAAATTTGCATGCTTCCAAACGCTAGGGAATATTCCTTCATTCAGACATTTACAGTCTTGTATATAGTGGCGAAATTTACCTTTGTATTCTAATGTTATTGTAGCTGTTTCTCATTCAAACATGGATAAAACCATTTTTTTAAAATTGAAACCTACCTAGATCGATTTATCACCCCCGAAATCCCCTGCATACTTAATTTTATGAAAATCGTTGGAGCCGTTTCCGAGATTCAGATTATATATATATATATATACAAGAATTGCTCGTTTAAAGATATAAGATTAAGTGTTCGACTGATTTTTCTCAGACTTACTTTTTAAAGCCGACAACCACGACCACGAAAAAGTCTTCATTTTTCGGGTTAATATAAAATAGCAACAATATTTATTATAAATTATAGCCTATGTGTTATTCTGGTGTGTAAACTATATTATTGTTTTTGTTTCATCAAAATCTTTTCAGTAGTTTTTGCGTTAAAGAAGTACAAACATACATCCAGACATACAAACTTTCACATTTATAATATTAGTAGGATTGTAATATAATAATCATAGTTCAATATTTTCAGGGAAATACAACGCGTCAATATTACGGCTTATGTGGGAAAAAGATAATCCTGTTCGCTTATCTACAGAATTGCATCTGACAGAATATTCTCTGTTAGACTATTGGACAAACGAGTCAGTAGTGAGAGGGGACATAGTTAACATGAGACTGGGAGGAGGTAGATGTAATGTCACTTTTCTATGTTTGTGCCGTCTTTAATATATATTTAAAATGAATGTAAGACTATTAAATGTAACTTATCTTTTAGCGGGGAATTATAGCGCACTGAAATTCACGTTTAAGTTGGGACGTGAGGTCGGTTATTATTTGATGGATTACTTCATTCCATCTATGATGATAGTCGCTATGTCATGGGTGACGTTTTGGTTGCAAGCAGATGCTTCAGCGCCGAGGATTACTTTAGGTATTTATTAATATTTCTCATATTTACCTGGGTAAGGATTTTTTTATGGAATAGAAGAACAAACGAGCGTACCTGGTGTTAAGTGATCACCGCCGCCCACATTCTCTTGCAACACTAGAGGAATCACAAGAGCGTTGCCGGCCTTTAAGGAAGGTGTACGCGCTTTTTTTGAAGGTACCCATGTCGTATCGTCCCGGAAACACCGCACAAGGAAGCTCATTCCACAGCTTTGTAGTACGTGGAAGAAAGCTCCTTGAAAACCGCACTGTGGAGGACCGCCACACATCCAGATGGTGGGGATGATATCCTTACTTGTGGCGTGTCGTGCGAAGGTGGAATTCGGCAGCAGGAATCAGGTTAAACAGCTCTTCTGAACACTCCCCGTGATAAATGCGGTAAAAGACACACAATGAAGCGACGTCTCTACGCAACGCCAAGTGATCCAGCGGTTCACAGAGCACTGGGTTCGAGCTGCTCTGCGTTGCACGCGGTCAAATGGATCGAGATGATACTGGGGTGCTCCAGACCAGAGATGACAGCAATACTCCATGTGTGGCCATCCAGGATTCCACGGATTTGGACTCTTCTGTAGCTTGATTAGGTTGATATTCGCAATCGACCGGAAATCACTTGCCTTTATATATTTATAATCTGTGTACGTTGATGCTTCTTCTATATACTATACTAGCTGACCCGACAGACGTTGTTCTGTTCATAATAAAAGAAAACTCAGAATTTCGTAAAATCTTAGCTGACCTCTACTCGGTGAAAAGAATATTCCTACCAAATTTCAAGTCTTTAGCTCTTATGGTTCCAGAGCTATCGTTATGAGTGACTACATACGTGGAAATCTCATTTATATATATAGATTATTACTTTTTTGAGTCTTATATTTTTATTTAACTTTCATACTAAGTTCAAATGTCTGCTAGGTTTTTGCATGAATTTGCATATTATGTTAAACAAATAGTATATTCTATTTTTCCCGTTTGTTGCCACAATTCATTAAACCACAAAATATCCAAAATAAGGGACGAGACGAGCAAGACGTGCAGCTGATGGTAATTGATGCGCCCTGCCCATTACAAAGCAGTGCCACATTTGTACAGTAATTTCACTTGCCGCGACCTTCAGACCGATACACAGTAATGTTTACACACTACTGTTTCACGGCAGAAATAGGCGCGTGGTACCCATAATCTAGCCATCCTGTGAAAAGGAGCCTCCCACTGGTGAATTTACTGGTGATTGTAAGATGTACAAAATTTGAAATTCATAACTGTCATTTATGGACTCAAATTAATGAACTGTTATTGCATTCGATTAGCACTTGAAGAGTCTACGAAATGGAAGACAATATAGATATTTAGGATATTATTATTATTAATTTATTTGATAACATTACAGGAACAAGTACTATGTTGTCATTCATAACACTTGCATCGTCTCAAGCGAAGACTCTACCGAAAGTATCCTACATCAAAGCGAGCGAAGTTTGGTTCCTGGCGTGCACCGGCTTTATCTTCTCAGCTTTAGTCGAATTTGCCTTTGTCAATACAATATGGAGAAGAAAGTATGTAATATTCTATAGCTTAGGAAAAGCCATTTATGACAATGCAAATAGCCTGAATTAGGGAGTTTGGTGCAAACCTTTCTACCGCTATGATTGCCAGCCATGTTTTAAAGCAGAATATGATTATTTATTCAAACAAAACAAATCTTATAACTATATTTACAATACTACGACTACATAAAATTAAAACTATCATTACGTGGAAGGGTACCAAGAATACTGGCAGCATTTCCGCGTTGGATAGCTAGGCTGATCCGTTGACCGAGATAGCTGCCAGCTTTTGGGTTTCCAGTAGCCTTATTGAGGCGCGAAGATAGTATTTTGAACATTCTCCGCGACTCTGGGCCCCACGGGCCAAGTGTCTCGACACCAAACGACACAAAGATGTATGACTCACTGAGACCAACATATTTGCGACGCTTGCCGTCTTCGGCAGTCGAAGCAGCTGCCCCAGCACCAAGCAGAATATTGTATTCTATATCATGTAAGACGACTTTATAACACTAAGCCATGTTTTCACCAATGACACTTCAATATGAATGGGTTCGAATCCCGGTAGGTGTAAGCATTTATATGATGAATATGGATGTTTGTTTCCGAGTCATGGATGTTTAAATGTATTTATGTATGTTTATATGAATTTATGTATGTTTAAGTAAGTATATTGTATTAAATATATCATTGTCTTGTAACCCATAACACAGGCCATATATATGCTTAACTTGGGGCAAGATAATTTGTGTAAAAAGTGTGTCAATATTATTATTATTATATGAGTTTAATAAAACTCAGTTTTACTTAAATTAGTTCAAATACCAGTCTTGAGTTATTGTCAATGTTTCTGTTACGATAATGACAGTGACAGCTCTTAAGCCCGATCAAATATGTTAAACGTCTAATAATCGGCTGTCAGCATTTAATCGCGTTAATGTCATAACTGTGTTTAGTTTATATTGGTGAAATGCGAAATCAATCTGTAAACTGGTTTCCATGCGTAAACTTAGTTGAAAGGATTCTAATCGCTGTCTACCTCAATATTGAAATCAGACCAAATAGAGTATTAATTACGCTACTACTCCAGCAGGACAAAAGACGAAGAGGATGAAGAAAGATGAAGTCTGCTGAAATGTAAAAACATTTCTGCAGACTTCATCTTCCATACTATAATTTATCATAAGCCATGTCCACATAAAAAGAACAACTGCAACCTCCTCTGTGACTTGCTTCGTTACTCATGCTCTTTCTATTTCGTTCTACATCTTTTCTTTAGCCGAATTCATAATATATGAACCCGGCCATTTTTTTTATGAAAATAAGGGACGAGAAGGGCAGGACGTTCGATGGTAATTGATACGCCCTGCCCATTACAATGCCGCTCAGGATTCTTGAAAAACCGCAAAAATTCTGAGCGGCACTACAACTGCACGCGTCACTTTGAGACATAAGATGTTAATCTTATTTGCCCAGCAATTTTACTAGCTACGGCGCCCCTCAGACCGAAACACAGTAATGCTTACACATAACTGCTTCACTTCAGATAAAGGCGCCGTTGTGGTACCCATAATCTAGCCGGCATCCGGTGCAAAGGAGCTTCCCACTGGTAAAAATAATAATAAATACGATGTTTTATGACTTCCAGGAAAGTGGTGAGCCTAAAGAAAGTGAACAGTAAATATATATTGAAGAGTACTTTGACGCCGCGCTTGGCGAGGAAAGAGCTACAGAAAGAATTGCAAGAATCATCTCCTCAGCTCAGCAAATCTAGGTCATGCTCATCGCTGGCCCAGGAGACCAGCAGTGACCCAGCCGGCCCGGGATATAATAACTACCTTACTGTGCATGTAAGTAATGTTGTTATAAGTTTTAAACAGTATTTAGTTATTTATGCAACTGTTGTGTAATAAGGGGTATTAAAACACAAATGTGGGTGTTATGAAATTCAGTACAACATTACAACACTCGTTTGGATGATGTAATGGTTATTGCGACATTGGGTGTTTTAATGTTGGTAATAAGCTTGCTGTTTCAGAATCTTTAATAGAGTATTTAAAGCATGGGTGTAGATAAAAAAACTTAAACCTTTATATTGCCTAAACCTGTGGCCAAAACCATATTGTGTGTGTGTTATCACATTTTACACCTTACGCGACGCCTCGTGCAGATATTGCGATGCGTAACAACCTATGTCACATTAAAATCTGATAGTTACGTCACAGTTCCTGATAAAAAAAAATATTACGTTTTGTCAAAGGGGCCCTTTATCTTTAAGGCCACTCTCTTCTTCTTTTCTTGTATAATATAACAGCAGTTCAGTGAAGATGCACTAAAATCTGTCGATTACCTATGACTGCTTCTCAAATGATCTTCTAAGGCCTGGTCAACATACAACGAATTCAACGAAAACAAGCCATGGCGTGAGGAGTGTGTGTGGACGAGTGAAAGAAGGACGGAATTGAAAGAAAACCTTTCGTTTGTCGTTGTTCGTTGTGTGTGGACAAGAATTTATTAAAAATATTACATACATAGACATAAAATATACTATCGTATAGACAAAAACGTTTGCGAGAGAGAAAAACATCTCTATCGGAAGATACGCAAGATAGTAAACAAAAGCGAATCTATTGTAACTTTAACCGATTTTGATTGTCAAGCCGTAAACAGTCAGCCACGCTTGGCATTTGCTCCTTAGTATTTTAAATACTAAACCATTGGTTAAGGCACACATTGACAAATCAAAATTGGTCACGGATTATCAGTCTGTCAGTTCGTCTCTGGTCACATACTCCTCTCAAATTAAGAGAATAGATTTTGGTAGTCTAATTAGTTATTTAATAACCATTAACATAGAGCTGAAGTTATTTTCGATTAAGTGAAATATATATTATTAATTAAGTAAATAATTACAACAACAAACTTTTAGTTTAGTAAAGTAAAAGTTATTAACTGTTTTGCCTTTCATCATCAGATCATCAGCCGAAAGACGTCCACTGCTGGACAAAGGCCTCCCCCAAATATTTCCACGACGATCGGTCATGCGCTGCCCTCATCCAACTATTATGTATTTCGGCGATCTTGACTAGATCGTCGGTCCATCTTGTGAGGGGCCTACCAACACTGCGTCTTACGGTACGCGGTTGCCATTCGAGGACTCTACTGCCCCAACGGCCATCTGCCCGTCAAACTATGTGCCCTGCCCTGCACTTCAGTTTTGCAATGATTTGTGCTATGTCGGTAACTTTGGTTCTCCTACGGATCTCCTCATTTCTGATTCAATCTCATAGGGAAACTCCGAGCATAGCCCTCTTCATTGCCCTCTGAGGGACCATGAGCTTTCTCATAAGGCCCATAGTTAGCGACCACGTCTGCATACCGTAAGTCATCACTACCAACACACACTGGTTCAAAACCTTCGTCTTCAGACACTGTGGTAATTAGGACGAGAAGATTTTACGGAGCTTCCCGAACGCTGCCTTTACTTAGTTCGTAATAAACGTTATTAAACCAAAACTGTACACTTTTCAGAGTTTCCCATCTGCTATGAACTTGCCAACGATAACGACGCAGAGTTACGACGACCTTGTGAACAGGTCTGGCAACCGGCAGCACAACAGCTGCAGTGAGGGCTCAGACGAACCTCCCAAACACCATACCTGGACTCAGATGACTCCTCAAGAAATCGCCACTTGGATTGACAAACGTTCCCGGGTTATGTTCCCGTTACTGTTTATACTGTTTAACATTCTTTACTGGACGTTCGTCTATTGCCTTTGATACATTTGTAGGTTATAGATGTAGGTTCCTATGTGAAGAGCTGTTTACATTTTGATGTTAGGCTCTAAAAATTATACTCCTTATGTCTTATTCGTAATGACTTATCGGAGGTTTAAGAATTCTTTAATATATGTCTGCTAAAAATTGTACTAATAATTGGGACAAATTAGTGCTAAAACACTAATTATTCTTCGATAAAGTTGGTATGACCTATAGAAGGGAAGACACTTCTATAAACTTATTTTAAGCCCTCGATAGCAAAAAACAAAATGGCTGACGTTGCTCCGCTGTTTCGTATTTGCCGTTTGATATTTGTTGAATGAAATTCGATAAATTTAATCGTATAGATTCAATCTATTTGTTTTCGTTTTAACTGAAGCCGAATAAATCCTCCTAACGCGTTTATAACGCGATACAACCCTCATGTGGCTCCAGCATTACATAATTGACGTTTCTCGCGTAAATTTGAAATATTTCGCTTTATTTACATTTTTGGCAAATTATCTGTTTGATAAGTTTTTGATTTTGTGATTTGCCCATTTTCAGAGACAAAACCTCGATAAATAGATTAAAATTTAGATTTTTATAATAAATAAAATTGAAATAGATTAAGATTTTTTTTTCTCGGAAAGGGTAACGTTGATCGCGATAGAGGTATATTAGCTATCGGGGTTTAACAAACAACAATTATTTTATCGAACGTTCGATAGACTTATAACACATTTTAGCTAGTATAGTTATATACCTTCGATATTTTTTTTATTACGAATAATGCAGAAGTCTATAAGGATGTATAAGAAAATATTACTTTACATTTTACATATGGATAAATGAATATACTTAGACTATTTTTTGATTTTCTTTTCAATTAATTAAAAAATCAATATGTTGTATTGTAATATGCACGTACACAATACCAAAAGAAAGCAAAACGGTACATTTTGCAAGAAAAACTTTTGAAAACAAAAGATGTCGGTTATATTATGGTTATTACGGTCCATTCCAGGATAGGTTGGTTGAGATCGTAGTAACTGCATTAATTTGTAGATTTACATCAAATTTTACTTGGTACTTTTTTTAATTATAGGTTTTGTCTTTACCCATTGAAAATATCTTGTATGAAATTCTGTTAGCGCCTTTAATCAATAGATATACTAGAGATAATAATATAATTTAAATAATGTTTAAGAAAATGTCCTGTTTATCTGTTGTTGGCGTTCCAATTAATAAAACAGTATTTCACAAATCTAAATTTAAATCGACTTCGACGGGCCCATTAGACTTTATTTCATAGCTCGTTTGAAGTTATTGTAATGCCATATTAATATTAGGGACATTCTGATAGTTGGTAATTAATTAATGACCTTAATTTTGTATTTATTTTTAGTATTGTAGCAAACTTGTGAGACACAATCTGTTCTGTCTTCACAACTACAAGTGGTAGTGGTGAAGGCGCGCCTAGACGCGCCACATACCATAGAATATATAGATATATATATTATTTGGCACTTAGTAAGGTTGCTATATTCCGCTTTATTAATAATCTTGTGACATATATATTGTAATAAATAAAATTGACCATTGAAATAAAAGAATCTGTGGCAATGGAATCAAAACAAATAGAACAAGGATTGTTCTTTTTTTACGTGAATCCAATTAATTACAAGGTCTTTTATGTATTGAGTTAGGCGTTATTTTGTCGAAATCCATGTTTGGACAAAGTTTTGCGTTTTTCTTGAGTTTTAATTCCACTAAGTTATATCTTTAATAAATTCGACATTTTTATTCGCCTCGTCACGAGGCATCTTCAGGTGATACAGTACATGTCAAACTACCCGCATATTTGGTTTTCGCCGAATAACTTAGCGGAACAATACGAAAAAAACTCATAACATTTACATACAAGGTCTGCTATTTTGTACCAGTTGATAATTAACGTTTAGGATAATGTTACGGTTTGGTACAATATTATAATCGACATAATTCAGGTGCACATGGCTAAAAATATTGATGGACAAAATGCAAATAATTATTGTAGATTTCTACTACTAGGTACAAGCAAAAAGTATCAACTTTAAAGGTGAATCATGATCTGAGGCCTACTCCATTTTATTTTTCCTACTGTGTTTTCTGTGGAAGATACACCACAATTTAGCCAAGAGGCCAACTTTGTTACCGAGCTCGAGTTCGGAATGAGACGCCAATCTGCCAATGTCATCCTGTTTACATACTTTGAAGTATCATACATTCTCGAAGCTGTATGTATTTATTCGATTTGTCTAGTTCCTCGAGGTGGATACGTTAATAATATTAAGGCTAAAGTATAAGTTATCTCCCTTATTTATCATTAATGTTTATAGTGGATGAGTACATATCAGTCAGTTTTTAGTTTAGTTTATGTCAATTTTAAACTAAGTGAAATTTTGTAATATCTAGTTTATGTGTAGTAAATAGGTTTTAATTACTTGTGTAATATTATTTTAAAATTATGATAATTATTTACCACAAATATATATATTTTAACAAAGTCGGTTTTTTTATGACTTTTAAGGTGGTCTTGTAGATGCCTTTCTAAAGGGGTAGGTACCTACATAACAACAAGATACACTTTGGTTTCATGTGTTTGCAAATCGTTTTAAAACTTATTGAACACTGTAAAATTATATCTATCGTCGATATAGGATAATTTTCACTTATTAAACATTCTGGATTCAGTACAATTTTTTTTAATAATTTTAGAGCAAAGAAACCTCAAATACTACTTTTCTGGTACCGTATAAATCGAATACCTTATGGTTCCTAGAATACGTTGTTCAATTACTTTATGGAATACATCCCTCCCAGATGCTTTGGAGAAAATGAGATTATTCGTCTAAAAATGTTATCTAAGAAAATATTCGTTAACAGTGCTGTTTATATTGATGAAAATAAAACGAAACATATTGAAAAAAGTTTACTTTATTTATCCCAACGCCAATAGAAATATATTGAATATAAAAGGAAATCGTTTGAACGACTAAATTTCTACTTATTAATAGTTGTATATTCATGTCTAGGTATATACGTAGGTATTTATAGTCTAGATGGAAATCGCCTAGATATTGAAATAACGTTAAGACAATATTTTGATTATTTTAATATCATTGACGCAACAACAGATACAATACTAGGTATTATACCAAGTATCTATTAACAATATTAACTTTAATAATTATACATTTATAATAACTGTTCAAATAGTCAATTACACATTTTAGACACGCTAGCGTTCCCGGGTTCGAATCCCGGTAGGTGGAAGCATTTATATGATGAATATGGATGTTTGTTTCCGAGTCATGGATGTTTAAATGTATTTATGTATGTTTATATGAATTTAGGTATGTTTAAGTAAGTATATTGTATTAAATATATCGTTGTCTTGTAACCCATAACACAGGCTATAAATGCTTAACTTGGGGCAACATAATTTGTGTAAAAAGTGTGTCAATATTATTATAATTTTAGTGTATACAGGAATACAGATTAAAGATGTGGTCACATAATATTCGTTGTCAACAGAAAAAACAATAATTACATATTAATATTAAAGTCATTTATTTCAGAGCAAATCCATATTACAAAATACTTACAATAAAATATGAAAGAAAAGTGTATAACTAAAATATGACACACTACATAATATTAGGTCCTAACATATGAAATTGGCGTATTTCGTACTGGCCACTTTAATCACGATGTTCTCCTCTTTGGTAAGGAATTCCAAATTCAAATTTGTACAGCTATTTACTCATGTATTTGTGCTTCGATCACCGTCATTCATTTGTTTTTTTCTTCTGTTTTTTTCTGTTTGCATCACTCATTTTACAAAATGGAAAACTTAAAGTATCGCATTATTTACGAGTACGAGTTCCGCCGTGGCACTAGTGCTGCGGAAACGACTCGAAGGGTGAATGCTGGTCATGTTGCAAAAGAAAACACAGTTCGTTTTTGGTTCCAACGTTTTCGTTCTGGAAATTTCGACCTGCAGAACAAGCCCCGTGGACGGCCTGAGACCCAAGTTGATAATGAAGTATTAAAGGCTATTGTGGAAGCGGATCCATCGCAAACCACGTCCGAGTTAGCTGCAGGCTGCGGTGTTAGTGATAAAACTGTTTTAATTCACTTGAAGCAAATTGGGAAGATTAAAAAGCTTGAAAGGTGGTCAGGAATTGACTGAAGCAAACCGGCAAACGCGCGTCGACTGCTGCGTTACATGACTGAACCGGCACAATAATGAAGGTATTTTAAACCGAATCATTACCTGTGATGAAAAATGGATTCTTTACGATAATCGGAAGCGCTCAGCGCAATGATTGGATCCTGGCCAGCCAGCCAAATCCTGCCCCAAGCGAAAATTAACCCCAATAAAGTTACTTGTAAGCGTTTGGTGGACTAGTGCCGGTATTGTTCATTGCAGTTTTCTCAAATCTGGCCAGACTATTACGGCTGATGTCTATTGTCAGCAATTGCAAACCATGATGGAAAAGTTAGCGGCTAAACAGCCTAGGCTGGTCAATCGCTCCACGCCACTGCTACTTCATGACAACGCTAGAACACACACTGCACAACAGACGGCTACCAAATTAGAAGAGCTTCAATTGGAATGTCTAAGACATCTTCCGTACTCCCCGGACCTTACTCCAACAGATTACCATTTTTTTCGAAATTTGGACAACTTCTTGCAAGGGAAAAAAGTTAACTCTGATGGGGCAGTCCAAATCGCCTTCACAGATTTTATTGATTCCCGTCCGACTGGTTTTTTTAGTAAAGGGATCAATGAACTGCCTATGAGATGGCAAAAGTGCATAGAAAACAATGGTTCATACTTTGATTAATTAAATATATTTTATTTAAAAATATTCGACTTTTTGTTCCTCCCATACAAAACGCCAATTTCATATGTAAGGACCTAATATAAAGATGTTAATTGTTTTTGGTGACCGATTTTGTCAACCTCAAGACATGGGTGAGTACAAAATATTCCGAAGTATCCACATACATATAGTCGTTCGACCTATTTTCGAAATAAGTATCCACAACAAAAAAAAAAAATGTAAGCAAATACAAAATTTCTGTCCCCTAGACAGTAACTACTAAATAAAGATTTGTACTGCTAAGATATTCTAAGCCTCCAAGACAAATGCAGTGATTGGGAAAAAACGAGTCGAGTTGGTTAATTGTAAAGCATAACATAAGTAATTTAAAACACTGAATTGCAATAGTAGATACAACAAGTGAATAAATGCGGATTTATTCAAGGGACTTAATTGGAACTAAAGGGCAACGATTATTCTACATTCGAATTCAAAGCTATTTATTTTTTTGCCATTACTAGATTACCATTGGCTATACTAGACTACATTAGACGAGAAAATCAATATTAGTATAATTTGTTTGTTTTTATTTATTATTGTAAATAATTAGTGGTAACAGGACAAAGCTTCCGGGCTCCCGGAAATATGAGACGTGGACCAAAACGGGCCTGGAATTTGGAGGTCTTTGAGCGAAAAAAGGGACCTAGACGGAGACAACAGGATGACGTCAAGAAAACTGCTAGCACGGAAAGAAGACTACACCAAACTGGTTGAAAATGGCTCAGATGGAGAGAGAGAGAGAGAGAGAGGAACCAAAGTTAAAATATATAGCCATTGGCAATTTATAGTAATATTAGAATAGTTTTGAAATTCAGTGTCATTTATACTCTTGTTTGATTCTGAAATTTATTGCCAACATTAATATTTTTTTATATTGCGAATCACATAAGACCTGGGTATATGGTAGATAATCGTATGTGCTCTATGGGACTATGGATGATATATCGAACTTTATATAATTCGTGCTTGTTCCAAATTAAAGTTTTGCGTGGCAATGTGAACAATTTATTTAACCACCATTGTGAGCTGGCTGGTGAGTTGAATAAACTGAACTAGTGACTATGATTGGTTACTGAAAGGTTACTTATTATATAAAATTCTTATAAAATTTCAACATGAGTCTTCAAATCTTATACAGTCACATCGGACATTACGTGGTATTGTTTTAAACAGACTAAAAGTTAATATATTAAAATCATATCCATTCAAGATAACAGATCTCTATGCTGTTGTTAAGTTGAAGATATCTTGACTGACAGACAGACAGGCGGAGAAAGAATTAATCCCAATAAGGTTACTTTTTATGGTCGAGAACTAATACTAAGATTCCACTCACCACCGTCCGAATATCTGACACATCAGACATCTGTTTTTTGTGGAGGGTACGTATATTATACTATGGTATTATATCAATAAAAAATAGAAACCAAGATTACGCCACGCAAATATATAAACATATTTCTTGTACAAAAGTATTTAAAAACACAAAGGTTTTGATCCTTAATTTATTTCTTGTAGTAGGTAACTAGGTAGGGTACCTAGCTACCTACAAAAACATTGTTTTCTTGAAAAACTTTGTCTGATTAACTTCTATACCAATCTATACATTTTGAAACAAATCAGAATACTAACTATCTAGTATTTTCATATAATTATCTTCCTAAAACACTTCATCCCTAAATTAGAGGAAACTTTTCACATATAACAAATACTAATATAAATATAATAGATACAAGGGACACCCTCTTATTCATAATGGTCCGCTAACTTTAAACAGCCGCTAAGGAGTGTTTTTTCTCATTATGACTTAGGTCAATAAGAAGACAGAGTGAGAATTAGCAAAGCTTTAAATTAGCAGACTATTATGAATAAGGGGGTAAGTATATATATCTTAGAGATAGATACGATACTTAAAGTAGATATAGTTTCTCGTAAATTCAAAAATATCTGCACGACCAGGGCAAAATTCACAGAGAAAATTCATACTACACACATCTTAAACCGAATAAATGATCGATCAATCGATTGAATGACACAATTATTTTTTGTCTGTGGCGAAGCTCAAGGGGCGCCGTCACTTCCTCTCGGAGCCGCCATTACTAGACTGTCGTCACTAGAGTATCGCTTCAATGTTGTAGAACTTGCTTGGCTGTAAAAAAACTTAATTAAGTATTTACAATTAAAATCAATGTTAAAAGCAAGGTGCTAAAAGTTCTCTTCACTCTTCATATTAAACTCTGCTAACATGAGGTAAGTAATTATTTTTCTTTTCCTAACTGAATTTCTTTTTTTTTTCAATCATGGGTTAAACCGGATGTTTGTAAGCTATATAGTTTGACACGTGATTAAAAAATGTTTTATCCCAAATATTATAAAAATAAATTTTAGATAACTAGCCGTTCCCGGCCGCTTCGCGGGGCGAATTTTATAAGGAAGGATCGATGGAATTCGGAAAATAAGTTGCCATAAAACATTTCGCATCGAATAGTGGTAGTTTCACGTCGATACGATCAGTGGTTTAGGCGTGATTGAGCCTCAAACAAAGACCATTTTCAGTATATATATAGATTTGTATGGGTAAACGTTTGGGGGACGAAATATACAAGTATACCTGTATCTGGTCCGTGGTCGAGGTGTGGGCGCCAGTCGCGGCAGCCGGTCTACCATCAGCGTGCCACCGGACCCTGAGCTGGACCCTCGCCCAGAGCCGCTCGAACTCTCCGACCACGTTAGCTCTGATAGACTGGAATTCATTGGAACATGTTTTTTGCAGAAATCCATAGGAAGATAAGATTCACCATAATGCACTGGCACATACAGCTGCCGGGAAAGTGTACTCCACCAACGTAGATTTAATCCGCACCAATTGCAGGTGTGGCGTTTTCTTCGTGAATTTTCTTCCACGTATCAAACTGTGAATCTTCTTCCTCGCGCGGTGTTTCCAGGACGATACGACATGGGTATCTTCAAAAGAGCGAGACCTTTCTTGAAAGCCGGCAAAACGGTAAATAAGAACCGATGAGTATAATATTGCACTCACTCGTCCCAGGTCTAAGACATATCTTATCGAAGGATTTAAACTTAAAATTGAACTTAAAATTTGTTATTTTTTTTTTTTAATTCAATGATTTATGTACTTATTTAATGTTATTTATGTATTAATTATAATTATATCTGACTGTATTATTATGACATTTAAGTGGGCCATAGTAGCCAAATAAAGAATAAATAAAGAAATAAAAAATAAAAAATTGACGATGAGAAAAAATACAAATTTGATTTACACCAAAATTTGTGTTTATACAAATTAAATTCGTATCTATATTTAATGTCAAAACATGAAACCTTAAAATAATATAACAGAACGTCCCTCTGCGCCCTGCGTCTACCAGACCCTATCCACTTACGGCCGTTCCCAATATTCAGTCTATCTCCGGGTGGGGCCTACTTGAGATAAAATCGTAACTATCGTTGACTTTTCTGTCCCAGTAAACTTATCGACGGTAACTCATCTTATCCGTACGCTGTCTGTCAATGGGAGGACGTATAGCCTACAAGCGATAGAAGTTTGTATGGAAATTTCAATTCACGCGTCCCAATATAAGGGGATAAGAATGACTTATCGGGTATATTGGTACAGCTTCAGATTATTGGCAGCTAATTACTGACAGTAGAAGGTAGTAAATTATCTCTATCTGTAGATAGTATATTAGGAACATCCATTAGTCGCAATTCTCGCCACTACTCTAGATCCATGATGTGTACGTACCTGCTAGAGATAGGTGGTAAGCGATGTGAATTGAATATATCGTTGCTCTCTGTGTAAGTGGAGGCGTGAATCTCCTGTTGATACAACTCGTATAGTTGCGCCAAGTCCGGTTGTACTGCAACACCCAGTTCTGTGGAGAAATAAGTTTTCTAAATGTTACTTATGACCATAGGCTTACGTTGATTAACAGATATATTAGATAGTTATTGATCTTCTTTCCATTCAGCCTAGCGAGCAGTCGGTTCAAACTTCGAGTCTCCTTGCGAGAAGCCCCGCGCCTGTGAGCTACACTTTCGGCTTCGAACCCCCCTCCGGATTTGCTGAAAAAGCTTTTAGAGCTATCATCACAGAGGTTTTTAGTCGGTAGGGGATGTTTACACCCCCTAACGACATATGGACCCAGTTTCATGTCCTAAATACATAAATGTATTTTCCTCCTCTCGAAGAAAAAAGACTTACAATATACTAAGCGTATAACAGAACTTAGGGCACATAGTTCGACGGACAGATGGCTGTTGAGGCAGTAATGTCCTCGAATGGCGACCAGGTACCCGAAGACGCAGTGTTGGTGGAATACATGTGGAATACATTGGATGAGGGCAGCGCAGGACCGATCGTCGTGGAAATCTTTGGGGAAGGCCTTTGTCCAGCAGTGGACGTCTTCCGGCTGATGATGATGATGATAGACAAACTTCTTTTTCAACACTTACCTTCGAGCTGACGTCGCTGTCTGGTGATGATCTCGTCAGTGAGCCTGGTCTGCGCGTCTCGTCGCTGCAGCGCCAGGTCTCGTCTGCGCAGCTCGTGGGTTCTGGCCGCGCGCTCTCCCTGAAGCGCCAACTTGTCTGCCTCCAGCTCATGCACGCGGCACACTAGCGCCAGCACCTCACGCTCAGGACCGCTGCTGATATGAGCTGGTAACTCCTGCATTCATAAGGGTAATATTATTATTCCTGCTACAATTTGTTACATATGATTAAAAAAAATGATTAAAAATCTCTTAATTTTGCTGTTCTTGTACTTAAAGAAAATGTTAAGGTGTTAATGTTATAATGTATGATCATACAGAGAGGTAGATTGTGTGCTTAAATTTCTATGTATCTAGGTAATATGGGTAAAGTAAGGTCAATTATTGTAGTTGTACATAACACGATTAGATCGTGAATACACTGAAATTGAGAATGGCCAAGACTATAGCCATTTTGTGAGCTTGTGCGAAAAGATTGATGGGTGCAGAGAAGTGGAAGTAGCCAGATAATTAAACCAGGACCGTAGGAAATGGAGACCTTTATTATGTGCCAAACTCTTGTATTCAGAGAATAGATTATGATAACTAGTCAGGCAATAAGCTCTGTTAGGTACAAAATAATGGATTCATTGTTTTATGACGTAATGTAATATTAAATAAATTAATTAAGTCTCAGCAATCAATTAAAATAATTCAATCCGAAACGACTACCTTTCAATCTGTCTGGCCACGAATCTATGGTAAATTCATTCCATATCCGCGCTGTTTCCATCGAAAATTTAGTGATAGCTTTTTCTTCTTTAGATATTTCAGCGTTCAGATCTACGTTAGACGAGGGCCAGTCTTCGGCTCTAATAAAGACCGAAGCGTTGACTTCCACCCAAGCTTGAGTGGTTCGTACCTTATAACCAGGTACAGAGTCTAGACTCTGTACCTTGGACTTTCCTACTAGTAGGAAAGTCCAAGGTTCCCTAAAAAAAGAGTATTTTTTAGAGAATGCACACGAATACAGTCTCTTTATATATTTTGGGTGGAAAATTCACTCCTTTATCACAAAAACGAAGCTTTGTAGCCCCTTTTTAAGATTTTCCCACCCAGTCCATGGCTGACCTGTAAATCTTATTTGGAGATATTTGCATACAGTTTCTAATTTTGCATATTGTAGTGCTCTTCAATTGTGAAAAATGATTCATCAGTGAAAAAGATTTTCAGCCGCATATCGGGAGAAAAACGTCCTCCACTTCGATCGAGCGACCCTTTTCAAATGTAGGATTTGAGCGTTTGATAAACAAGCACTTCAGGTATGCTTTGTTGATACGCGAAAGTCCTAGCGGGAATAATTTCACTGATGGTCTTCGATAGGCGATATTTTTGTACTATCGGTATTACGATATATGAACATACGACTGATACCTATCTCTTAAAATGTTTTTAATTTAAACTGTCAAAAATGATGAAGAACGGCCATACCCTCTATGTGCAATGCAATCACTGCTATTCTGTTTTAAAATTAAACTCGAAAAAATTATATGAAATGGCGGAAAATGATCTAGATTTGTAATATAATAAACGCTATCCAAATATACACAAATTTGCAACAATATTTATAATTAGAACAGTGACATACCATAGACAAATAAGAATAATAGGGAACAATAGCCATCTAATAAGCCGTCTGGGGCAAAAGAAAATCTATATTTACGTCGTTATATTACATCTTTCACTTTTATAATTTCACTAATATAAAGTTAAAATGAATCACGCATTAATAATATATGACGACTTGTATAGCCGAGTGGTTAGCGATCCTACCTACTAAGCTAGAGGGTTCCGGTTTCGAATCCCGGTAGGTACAAGCATTTATATGATTAATATGGATGTTTGTTTCCGAGTCATGGGTGTTTAAATGTATTTATGTATGTTTAAGTAATTATATTGTATTAAATATATCGTTGTCTTGCAACCCATAACACAGGCTATATATGCTTAATTTGGGGCACGATAATTTGTGTAAAAAGTGTGTCAATTTTATATTTATTATTATTATAAGAACTTATAACGTTATTCTTTGTTAGTATTTATTATAAACGATAAACGGTTCGGCATTATTTTATGAGTTGTCCAAACAATCAAAATTTAAAATTCCATTATTTAAAGTACCTTCTCTAACTGCGCGCCCCTCAGCCGCACCTGCTCCAGATGCCGTTCCACTCGGTCCCGCTCCAGCCTCGCAGCCTCCTGTTCCCTCTCGACAGCCGCCAGCTCCGACCACGCCTGTTCTACCGCTACCTCTGCTTCAGCCCGCTCTGTGCTGCCGCTCACAGCCATACCCGTTACTCCCCTAAGCCATTAACAGAAAGGTACATAAATATTATAAGCAAACGAAATAGGACTTCACAATCCGGTTACATTACAACCAACGGTTAGTAACTAAAACTTCTGAGGATTCACAATAGAACCACATGACTGGATCTTCATTTCACTGTTGGCTTAAAAGACTTGGTAGACACTCAAACCAAAAGACCCTCCGCTCAATACAGAGTAACATATTTCTCTTAACGCTAATGACACATTTACATACCGTCAGATAAACAACTTTTTAACAAAGAAGGGTTACAAAGCGAAGAACATAAAATATTAGGCGAGAATCTGATTGAATTTGATTTTTTTTTAGGAAAAGGTTCAACCATACAATGATTACGTCCGGCGGCCGTGAGTAAATACAACATCTTAAATTAAGCGCAAAATCTAAATTTTAATTTGAAAAAAATTAAGTAATTTCTAATATTGACAAAACATTAGATTAAGAGAACAGATTAGTACAAAAATTAATGAGATTTAAAAATTTGTTTGTCAAAGAAGGTTCACTTCTGACATGTGCACTTTGTACGCACGCAATTTTTTTCAGACTAAATGAAAATCCTTTAGGTTGTACCTATAGCTCTGTTGGGTGCTCAGCCTGGATCCGTTAAAGCTGATAGGTTTGTAGAGACGGTTGAACCTGGCCTCCCAGTGTGATATAGCTGCGTGTTGCCTTTCTGCATCCAGCGCCAATCCCAGAAGGTGGCTGTCCAGCTCCATTAGTCTTCGTCGTAGCCTCATTTGCTGCTTAAACGTTGATACAATTGCCTCTCGCAGTGTCTTTAAATGCGTTGCATTCTGCTCTGAATCGACTGGGCTTAAAATTTCCAATGCTCCTTGGCTGTCTTCATTTGGTTTGCTGCGAAGAAAATTATTTATTTTATACACATTGACAATTCAAATTTAATAACCTGTTTAAACCAAATGTAATTTGCTCAAAGACGATAAAAATCACATAATATTAAAATTAGGATATCATCCCCACCAAGTGATTGTGTGGCGATCCTCCATAGGCCGTTGGTTTTCAAGGTGTTTTCTTCCACGTACTACAATGCTGTGGAATGAGCTTCCTTGTGCAGTGTTTCCGGGACGATATGACATGGGTACTTTCAAGAAAGCGCGTACACCTTCCTTAAGGGCCAGCAACGCTCCTGTGATTCCTCTGGTATTGCAGGAGAACGTGGGCGCCGGTGATCACTTAACACCAGGTGACCCGAAGGCCCTTTTTTCTCCCTTTCCATAAAAAAAATACGAACCAAATATTAAATATTTGATCATTTAATAATAATGGGAAATATTATTACTAAGATCAAGTGAGTCTCATAAAGATAAGAGACGTAAGGCTGTAAAACGACAATAAAGTAAATATTATTCTCATCTCTGGCCTGTTTGAAATATCTATTAGCGAATAAAAAAATTTAGTATTGGTAAAATGGATACAATAAAAACATTTAAATTGTATTTTGATATTTATTACACAATAACATATAATGTGCTTGACGGTCGTCGTTGTTTTGTATTTCTTAATTTAATTTATATTTTATTTATTAATTAAAATAATAATGCATGCTTATAAAAATAATATAATTAAAAATTTTTGATCATTTTCAGTTTCAGTGGTTAGTCATGCGCTACTTACCTATGTTTTATGACGTCATTTGTTGGTCCTACCAAAGAGTATATTATAGGATAAGTAGTCCTAGTAGAAGACTAGCGCTAGTTGTGCTAGTAACCAGCATTATGTTGAAATGTGACTATTGTGTGGCAAACTGTCATAATAAGGCTGCTATCCCGAGAAATCGGCAAAATAGCGCATAGTTGTAACCATTTCCGGACGGTTTATATAAAGTTTATATTTTTACAAAAAAATATTATATGTCTAAATAATATGAGAAAAAAAAACATTTTTTCATTACATTTCTATTTTCTATAGACAGTGCAAAAACTCTCCAAAATACCCCTAACTTACAGTTAGAGCCATGCTATAATTCAATCTAGATAAAAATTGTACGAAAATTTATTAATTGTAAAGAAAATTGTATTGTTTGTAATAAAAATGCTTCTAATTCCAAATTAAAACTATGGTGATCTTGTATGAGAGAGGTAACCTAGCTCCGCTCGATTCCTCAAGACCGTTGGCTCGGTCCCCAGCCTTAATAAACGCAGTGTAAAGTTACTCGAAGTTTAAAATAACTTCTCCCTGTCATGTAATTCTGTAGTGACAAAGGTAAGATTAAGAAAAAAGTTTTAAATTTGGAAAAACTTTAACGTTTATTAATAACAGTATATGTATGCATGTAATGTTGAGATTGCTTTTTATCATTCTATTGTCTTTGCTGCACATAAAAATATTTTTTTTTCTATTCTTTAAACTTTATAATACTCCTAACAAAATATATATTAAAATTTAAATTACCTTGTACGGTCATCCTTCATTTTAACCTTAAGCCTTGCGATTTCTTCACGAAGCTCGTTGATAACAACGCGATATTGAGATAAATGCATCGGTGTTTGAACCAGTTCCCGTTGCACCTAGAAATGAAAAATATAATTGTTTAGTAGGTATATAATATAATATATCCTTGTGGTTACAATTCAGTGTTTCCACACTGGAATGTATTTCCTGGCGTGGTGAAGCGATAAGATCTTGGTATTTTGAAAATGACCGAGAGCTCAACACCCACTTTATGCAAAGCAGTCACTGCAGTTCTGTTTTCTTTAATAGTCCACTCCATAATTGTAATATTCCTTGAAAAGGATATATGAAATTACCATCAGTTACATACATATAATAAATTAAAAAAATAAAAATTAGAAATTTTTATTTGTAACCATATTTATGGCTAGACTAGTTATATCTTATGATTTCAACATTTCTAAACCCCATAACTGGGAAGAGGTTACTGTGGCGAGGTTCATTGCAGTTCTGTGGGGCTAGAAAAGTGGCTTCAAGACAGTGGCGTAACAATAGGGTGGCAGGGCTGGCAAAATGCCACGGGCCCCCCACTGAAGAGGGCCCCGGCCCAAGAGGCTGCGAGCTCAAAAGTATTATTTTACATTGTACCTGAGTATTTTATTTTTAATTAAAAAGTATATGTTTATAATTTCTGCTTAAAATCCAAACTGAGACAACTTAGACTATAAATACAATTTCAAGTTAATCGTTAAGCATTTCAACCAACCTAAACAAAAAGATGTTTATTCGAAAAGCTAGCGAATAGATGATGAATGCATTGAGATATTATGTTTTATGGATGAATGTGAAAGTCTAAGATACGCATTGTGCTAGCGTGGGGTCTACAGACCATTCCCTCTCGCCTAAGAGAGGAGGCCTATGGCGGGACTATTAGTGGGACATATACAACGTGTAATTGACTACGCTGAAAATCTCGAAGTTTATTAAAATTAAACTGAGTACAACGTGATGATTTTTACTGATAGGGCCCCATCAAAAGAATTTGCCACGGGCCCCAGATGGTATAGTTACGCCACTGCTTCAAGATACAATTATAGGTGTTTTTTATGGAAGAGGAGGACAAATGCGCGCACGGGTCACCTGATGTTAGGTGATCACCACCGTCCACCGTGCTAAAAAAAACCGATACCGCTCGGCAAAGTGCAAATCTGTGTACAAACTTTGGAACACACAGACAAGTCTCGTTCAAGACAGTGTGTCCACTCGAGTGTGCAAATAAGAGGACACATGTCTGGCGCCGGCTTTACAATATCTGCGAAAAAAATTAGTGAGATAGCGTTTTGTGGCCCAATGCGAGTTAAGATTCCGGGTTAATACACTAACATCATCATCTTCACATCAGCCGGAAGACGTCCACTTCTGGGCAAAGGCCACCCCAAGAATCTTCACAACGAGCGGTCCTGTGCTATCCTCATCCAACCTGCAACCTCTGTGTGGTGTTGCACCAGAATAGCATACACCACCTCTCCCCGTTGGTGTCATAAGAGGAGACTACGGGATACAAAGAACGGAGAATGGGCAGCAGCATCTTCCAAGAGAGTATACATATATACAGAGTCTACCGTGATCGCGAACTCAACCCAACAAATGACAAACAAGTTAAAAAATAGAACGTTACATTTACCTTATTGGTGATGGTGGATGCTCGCTGGGCGTAGTGTAACGTGGAGCGAGTAGTGTCTCTGTGTTCGGCCGCCGGCGAGACGTGAGCTATCATCGCGGTCCGACATCTTCCTCCGAGAACCTCTCGTAGAAGCCGCGTCAGCTTCGAGTCCCGGTAGTTCACGTATCTAGTAATTGGCCGATTCATCACATACAAATCTCAAGATCTTTTATGACAATAAGAGACTAGACGAGCAGGAGCTTCAGCTGATAGCAATTGATACCTAGCAATGAAGTTTTTCACGAGATGTATACCGCATGCAGATACATTATTTTCCTCTTGTTAATAGGCATAATCATAAATTATAATAAAATATACTACACCATTAGATTACATGAAAGAGATCGCTGATTAATTATAAGATCTAATTGTGCTACCATAACTCTGTAGAAATTATTATATTATTTTTAATAAATAATTTTCATTCAGAAGAATCCACAAAGAAATTAAACCAATCATGTTCAAGTCTCATTTTCATTAAATTATGTTAAGTAAAAATAATACAATTATTGTATATGATAACGATGCTTAAGTAGTAGTTGTAAATAGTTATCTAATTGCAAATCTCAATACTAACGAAAAAATGACAACAACCAGCCAACAATCAGCACGATATTTGATAATATTCTCTTAATAGAAACTTGAAGTACAAGAACCGTTCCAACATCATCTCGGTATCACTACAAAGCAGAATACGAAATTAAACATTTTGACATAAGATCGCTTCGATCCTCTCCTATTCTCGTTTTGTTACGAGAAAAGGCCTACTGATTATGAAGTAAATTATGCACGAAGTAATAAGTAATATACTACGCGCCTCAATAGCGATACTGGAAATCTCCGTAATGATAGCTTTAATGTAATCATAGTTGTATATATAGCCATCAGATGTGTTTTTTAGAAAGAGAACAGATTATTACATACCTTGCCCCTCCGGACAGTGCCATGATACAGTTAGCCAGAGCTAACAACGACCGGTTGATGTGAGCTCCTTCCAGCCGACGAGCCCGTGTCCCCGCCTTCTCCGAGCCCGCCAAGTCAATCAGAAACAATCTTCCTCGTTGCATGCCCGCTGATACTTTCTTATTAACTGAAACGCTATAACAGAGAAACATTTATTGAGAGATTATTGTCGGAGTAGACTCTCATAGTGTTAAGCCAGATTATCTGACCAGAATAGGGGTAACTTATCTCTAATCATATTGCTTTGCAGCTTAAGTCTTAAGAGAGAAAGTCTAAAATGATAAAAGTCACCACCAGCTTCCTTTAAACTGGAACAAAAAACTACAAATGCAAAATAATTTGGAAGAAACACGTGTTGTGAAGTACCTAGTATGAGATAGTGAGTAGGTATAAAGGCATTTATTTTCTCAAAATTGATTCCATTAGAATTATTTTTGATGCCAGTTCAAATACTACAACTGCTTCGCTCTCTCTCTTTATGGTAAGAATTAAGTAATCACTATATCTACTATATATTTTGAAGCAGAACTTAATACTACTAAGACAGGAGCCTACATATAGTACTTAAGAATCAGATGATATCGTTTTCAGCTCATATACGACCTTAGGTGCTCGAGGCTATCTTGGATAAGGGTAATCAGACTCTAGTTAACCTTGCTGGCCAAGTGCCAGTTGCTCAACTTCTTCTGTGACAAGAAATTCAAAGGCTCTGTTGTGTAAGTTTCCTAATGACATTTTCCTTCACAGTAACAGCCACCCTTAGATTATTTATACTTCTAGATAGAATATGACAGCTGTGACAACGTCAAAAAAAATTGAGTTAAGAATTAACCTCTATTTCGAGCAATGCACGCACACTAACACAAAGTGTCATAGAAATCGCGAGAGTAAGACGTAGTTTGTCATGCATTCTAAAGTATTAAACCCGGCTTGCTTTTATCGGTTGTCTAACAGCAAAACACTTTCTAGACTTATAAATTATCTAAGAAGCCACAAATATACGTATTAATTAATTTAAAGCCAAACTGCTTTAGCCTTTATTTATATTACCCAAGTGTTGAAATGAATAGTGATTTATGTGGTGTGTAAAAATTGACGAATACTGTCCAAATGCAGTAAATGAGCCATAAAAATTGTGATTCCAATCTATTATTTCGAGTTTTGCTGTAGTTAATTGCACCTGTATCTACTCAAGTGTAATAATATGGATATTTCGAAAGATTTTTCGTAATGTTCGATATCGAATATGAAAAACATTATAAAACAGCTGAATCCGCGAATTTCCTTCTCTTTTTCTCTGAGCAACTAATAAAAACAAATCAAAATCGCTTTATTCATCTTGGTCTAGGAAATGAAACAAGAAAACTTACTAATGTAAAAAAAATTAACCAGTTATCTTTTGGTTATCATCACTTCAGAAATGTTTGAGCTTTAATAAGAAGAAATGGCAAGAAACTCAGTTTCATCGCTTAACAAACTATTTTACAGTGATGCAACAAAAATAGTCAATACCTTACACGAGTAAGTCAAAAAATATATGTAAATCAATAAAGAAAAATACCAGAGTTATGGCATCAATTCACACATACCGTAAAATAATTAGCAGTTGCAGAGACTGCCGATAAAAGTGAAAACTAAGAACTTTTAGTAGGTATTTGAAATTTCATAATGTTTAAAATCAATTAAATTATTAATTTCAATATTAAATTATTAAATTCGCTACGTGCGCGAGAACTTTCTTTACTTCGGTTAACCTTTGTGATAGTGATATTTTAAGTTATGTGTGACACTTTTGTTGTTTATATTTTGTGATAGTGACACTTTACTGCTAAGTGCGCGAGAAGTTTTCTCACTTTCATTAATTACAATTAACGATGCTGAGGAGAAGACGACCTGACTTAGGTCGTCACAGTCAATCAAATGTGAGGTATTCACATGCCAACGGCAATGATGACCACAGAGAGACAGATCAAGAAAATACTCGTATTGCTATGTCAGAATTGCGTTATTTAGTGAATGACAATGAAGTAGATAGGCTTAGAATGCAACGAGTTCGTGCACATCCAACACAACGACAGTGAGCACGACATAATGAAATTCCGCAGACGCAGTGCTCCTGTAAGTCTGGAACGAGCTGCAGGATAACGGTGACCCACCCTCAAATATATTTATTTTTTATTTTTAGACAATTATGATTTAGCACTAAAAAATACATACCACTTCAAATTTTCACCCACGATCAACACCGCGATTCTTATATTATTCTGTTCCATACACAGAAATAGAGTTGCAAGATGGCAATCGAGTATAATAATTATCGTAGTATATATGATACATTTTATGCACTATTTAATGTTTGGTAGGTCTGAGAATCGGTCGTCATCTATTTTTTATACCCCAAATTTTTTTATTATTTCTTATTTCTTTTTACTTTATATTGCAATACAACGTTTGCTGCGTCAGCTAGTTTATAATAAATGTATGTTTATACACAAATAAAATCTTAAAAACAAAATTTTATGAACGATGCGGGACTCGAACCCACGACCTCTTGCGTTCCGTGCCAGTGCTCTAACCAACTGAGCTAACCGTTCGAAACGTCAAATTTTATTAGTGTAGTAATCCTAGAAGTGAGGGTTATCACTTTATAAACACAACAAATTATATATATTTATTTTTTTAATTATTTATTTTTTCGCGTGCGCCAGTCATGTCGGTGACGCGAAACTATAAGAGTTTCTCCTACCAAAAAGTGCCCAATGCGGCTAAAGAAGTTTTCAATTCAAAAATATATAAAACAAAAGATTTATAAACTTTATTTTTACCTTAGCAGAGCATGTCCTCGCGAAGAGTGTTGATTGGCTTGCGTGGGTTCAGCGGTTCTTGCACGATCACCCTTGGCCAGCAGCTCGGCGACGTGCGAAGCATCTGTTGCCTTGATCTGTTAATAAATGTCATTTTTTTTATGGAAAAGTAGGACTAACGACCGTGGGTCACCTGGTTTTAAGTGATCATCGCCGCCCACATTCTCTTGCAACACCACTTGAATTACAGCAACGTTGCCGGCCTTTAAGGAAGGTGTACGCGCTTTTTTTTAAGGTACCTATGTCGTATCGTCGCGGAAACACCGCACAAGGAAGCTCATTGCTTTGTAGTACGAGGGAGAAAGCTCGTTGAAAACTTCGTTAATCGATGTAACTTACTACCACTTGTATTATTTCAACATTTATTAACTTTAATGATCCATATCAGTATGATAAATATACACATAGATACACACACTCACGCCTTGTTCCCGTCGGGGTAGGCAGAGACAATAGAATGCCATTTGCTTCTATCCTTACAAACCTCATGCGCTTCCTCTACATTCATTACTCTTTTCATACATGCTCGCCGGTTGCGGGTGCTTCGGACCTCTCCTTTTCTCAAAACGTCGACGAATGTTCTACGAGGTCTGCCGCGACCGACTTGCCTACACACACTTGCCTTATATATTTGATGCGTCATTATTTCTTCACTCATTCGCTCCACGTGTCCAAACCATTTCAGAAAGAGGATGTTGTGACAAGGACTGATCCTTGTCACAACATCCTCTTTCAAACCACAGCGCGCTCGTATTACCGCATTCGGAATTCTATCAGTCAGTAAGACTGACATACTACGCAGTGATCGCATTTCAACTGAGTTAATTCTGCTTTTATGCTTCTTCTGCCATACCCAACTCTCACTTCCATACATATTGATAAATATAGTTTATTAAAAATCAAAATCACTGTATTCATGACAAAAAGTAAAAACAAGAGTTATTGAGTACTGTAGATGCATCAATACACACACACCGTAAATAAATAAATAAATAAAGATATTTTGCGAGCATTTATTTGCGATTATAAAAAATATAATAAATTTAATAAAAAAAAATGAACTTGAATTTATTCTTTATCATAATTCATTTTAGGCACCTACCATATTGATCAAAAATTGATCATGAAATTTTTTATTTATTACATTTTGTAAGTAGATGTTACTACACGTAACTTAGTATAAACAGAAGACATATATACAAATAGGATATGGACCATACTGAATTCAATATACTATCTATAATTATTATGTTATGATGCAAATGTTTTATTTTCTTTTGAAGAATTGGAAATAATGATTTATAATGAATTTCCCCTGAAGCACATGTGAGCAACAAACTAATTCAATATCAATATGAATAAATATAATAGCAGTATTCGAAACCGCGCCACTCGGGTAAGGTTCCAGTGCTCTTACCAATTAAGCTAACCGTCCACATGACGCATGATCAGTAAATCTTATTATGTTTGTTCAACTCTCGGGTTCTGAGTGAATACCTCACTGAGTCCAGCGACGGTGGGTGCCCCGCTGCTGCCCTCGTCCCGGAGCTCCAAGGGTCCCGCGCTGGGGTTCAGCAAATCCCGAATATTCTCGTTGTATATCTCGATGTATGACATTTTGACCTGATTGATATAGAAATGTTAATCATACAAATTTAAAGTTCCATTTGTTTTTGGCGATGTATGTGAAGTCTGTTTTATAATAATATATCGTCCCGCGCCCATATAAAGCGTTAATTGCTATTCAAGTTCATGAACATCCTAGCTAAAACCCTTCCCTTACAATAAAAAAAAAATGATGTACTTATGTTCGAAAAACATTGTTGAATTTTAGAAAATTGTGATTTGAATTAATTCAATTCAAGAAGAAAGAATGAATTTTACGGGTTATAGGTTAGGGTTATATGCTCGTTCATAGGTCTTGGTATTCAATTTTACAATAAAATATTTAGCAACACAACAGCCGACCAATCATAGCGCGTCATTTCATGGGACGAGGGCATAAAACAGCGGCTTCCGGCTCATTTGATTCAGTAAAACAACCGAAGAGCCAGACTCTGAGGAAATGTCAACCCACGAAATTATAAAACTAATTAAAATCGCAGGTCAGCTGAAGCCTCTGCTCCGCCGCAGCATGAGCTACGAGGAGCAAATCATCACAGTATTTGAGTTCCTGAGCATCCATGGATGAAGAGACGGCGACCCCTCCCCCTGACTGGCACTGCTCGTCCTCTACGAGTAGCGTCGCTTAACATAAACGGTATTGTGAGTAGGAAAAGAGAACTCATACATTTCCTAGGTACACACAACATCGACATTACACTCATACAAGAAACACACCTCGTTCCCACACGACGTTTTTCAATTCCCGGTTACACCTGTTACAGACGTGACGGACAGACAGACAACCGCGCCCGAGGTGGCGTCGCAATTTTTGTCAAGTCAAATATATCGCAACATTCCCATGTGGAGCATGATATATGCGATATAATTGCAATTAGATTAGAGTCTCACCGCGGACAGACACCCATCACAATAGTTAACTTTTATTGCCCTAAGCAAGACAGTAGAATCACGACAGCCATCGCAAAAGCTCTCTCTCTCGGCAACACCGTCATCTGTTCCGGAGATTTTAACGCCCGCCATAGAAACTGGGATTGCAATCGAGCAAATTCCAATGGATCGCGTCTTTTTAATCACTTTGCAGGTCACGAATATAATATTTTAATTCCGGACAAAGCGACCCACCTCCCCTCCAACCCTAGGCACTCTGCCGCTAAATTACAACTCACCCTTGCCAAAAATATCACAAACGTTACAGACCCACTGACTTTTGACGTTATCTCGGACCATTGTCCCATTATTTTCGAAATTAATAGCCTCATCCCGCGCATCTCGCGACCTATCTTTAATGCTAAATGGGTAATGCTAAATGGGACACTTATAAAAAACATATTAACGAAGCCCTCCCCTCCCCCGGCTCCTTTAAATTACACCGAGCCGAATTAGTGGACAACGCCATACAAACACTGACTGACGCTATAATCAAAGCCCGTAACGCGAACATCCCGACGTTCACACCGAAACAAATAAACAAACTTCCACACGACATAACAAGACTTATCAAACTAAAAAACCAATACCGACATCACGCACAGAGACTTCATACGCGTCGGTTTAACACGATTATTAATTCACTTCAAAACCAAATATCTTTTAAAATAAAATCTCTCACTTCCAACGAATGGAACAAAAAGCTCGAATCGCTTGACACCCGCGACAATTCCCTCTGGCAGTTCGCGAGACGCCTTAAAAACGTACACACCCCTCTACCCTGCTTCAGCACCCCCTAGGGCCCCGCCCGGTCGGACGCTGAAAAGGCCGAGGCCCTAGGTACACACTTTGAGCGACAGCATAGACTCACCGTGGATCTGAGCGACCCCGACACCGAACGCGAGGTATCGCGGTCTCTAGACCACCTTTACAAAATAAACGGACCGACCGCACCTACGCCAGTTGTACCTCGCGAAGTCAAATTAATTTTAAAAACCTGTAAACCGTGAAAAGCCCCCGGGCACGACGACATACAGAACATACTTCTAAAACACCTCCCTTCAAAAGCAATAGACACCTTAGTTAATATATTTAATGCGTGCCTTCGTCTTACCTATTTTCCCTCGTCCTGGAAAATAGCAGTAATCACCGCGATACACAAACCGGGAAAAGATCCCACCTCCCCCGTGAACTACAGACCAATTAGTTTACTTTGCAGACAAAGTAAAATATTAGAAATTTTAATTAATAATAGAATAAACTCACTTATAGAATCAAACCTACCTGAGGAACAATTCGGTTTCCGAAGGTCACACGCGACTACTCACCAACTGGCGCGCGTAGTCGAACATATAACACACCAATTTAACTTGAGACACCAGACTGGTATGGTTCTACTCGACCTTGAGAAAGCCTTCGATACCGTGTGGCATGATGCCTTAGTTCACAAATTATTCGAAGCACAAGTCCCCTTTGAATATTGTAGAATAGTAAAATAATTCCTTACGAATAGATTTCTTAGAGTTAGAGTCAAAAATAGTTTATCCCCCCCACATCCAGTAGTAGCAGGTGTTCCACAGGGCTCCATCATCTCACCGAGGGCATTTTTACTCTATATGAGAGACATCCCAAAACCTCCGAACACGGTCCTCGCCCTGTACGCTGATGACACAGCTTATCTGTGCAGCAGTAAGAACATCAAATCTATAGTCCCACCTTAATAAAGCCCTACATTGTGTAAGCAACTACTTCTCTAAGTGGAAGCTTAAAATCAATGACACAAAGACCGAGGCGGTTCTTTTCTCATACAAAACTTCCCGTAAACTCAATATTTCTTTAAAGCCACATATTAATAACCACCCGGTCGAATGGCAGTCACAGGCTAAATACCTAGGACTTATCCTCGACCGGAAACTTTCCTTCACGCCTCATATTAATTACGCCCGCTCTAAGGCACTTACTGCCTTGAGCCTGTTGAGACTCATTTTCTATAGGAATTCCACTCTCTCAACTAGTAACAAGCGTCTACTATACCAGTCGTACATACGCCCGGTCATGACATACGCAAGTCCGGTATGGATTAACACAAATCAAAACAATTATCGTAAACTACAAACTGTGCAAAATAGATCCCTTAAAACCATCTACCGGACCCACCCGCGTACAAATCTTAAACGACTTCATGTAAAGAAAAACATCCCACCACTAGAACAACACATACGAGTACAAGAGATATCTCATAGCTTCTACAGAGGGCTACGCCGACTGAAGGACGGAATAAACCCCGCCCTCCGGTCGACTTGTAGTCGTAAGTCACTCACAGAGTACTGCCTCAGCATAAAACGTTATAAACATGCATTACCACATCACAACTGGTTAGAGCTCACAGAACACTAGCGTATACACAAACACACACTCACGCACACAGAGTTCTAGGTAGGTCTGAATAAATGTAAAACCAATATATTGTAAATTGGTTTAGTTATAAGAATTAAATAACGGCGAAAACTGGCCTCCTATTCCCTCTCCCTCCTTCCCTTTGCCAAGATCCCCCCCCCCACCCCACACCCCTCTTATATTTATATATTATATATGTATGTATACATATCTATGTATTTATTTACCTTAGTTTTTAAGTTCTAGTCATTAGTCTTTAAGTTAGGTTAAGTGATAGGTTACGATTAATATTACGTTATTTCAATAGCAAATAGCCAGGTTTTCCCAGTTTCCTGGACAGTGCGTATCAATTACCATCAGCTGCTCGTCTCGTCCCTTATTATCATAAAAAATATATATATTTAAGCCCTTGAACTAGGACACGATATACAACTGTAGACAGAACCACTACACTAAAGAAAACTATATACCATCAATCGATATAACACATTAAGAAGAGTAAATGTGTAGACATTTTTTATGCATTAGCTGTGTACTGTGTACTAATGTTTGTTTACTGAGAACATTGGAAATGTGTAATCAATATTTAACAACTGCATGTGTAGTCGTACGACGACCGACAAAACTATTTAGAATGTAAGATACTGAAACTTACAAACACGCTTAGATGGACGTGTTACGAAATCATAGAAAGTATATTGTATTAAGTATGGGCTCTTATAGTTCAACATTTTGACAAAAGTGATAATTCTTGATCTTTCATGATAGAGTTCCTAAAAATATTGGTGATAGTTTATTCGATGCGGAACGATGTGTAGAAAAATTTATCGAAAGTATACTTTTTTAATGACAGTATGGGACGAGACGAGCAGGACGTTCAGCATGGTAATTGATACGCCCTGCCCATTACAAGCCGCTAAGTCTTCTTGTGAAACCCAAAAATTTTGAGCAGCTACAATTGTGCTCGTCACCTTGAGACATAAGATATTAAAGTCAAAGTCAAACTTTTTATTTGCATAATCATGTTAGATTGATGTTACATAAATATTATTGAGTACATGTTTGCCACATTTATGACGTGCAAATTTTATAAAATACATTTCTTACAATACAAAAAAAAATCTTTAGTTACAATAATATAAATTTAACAAAAGATTAGTAGCAGTATTATATAGTATATAGTTAATTTTTTAGTTGGAAATATTTGTCTAATGAATAAAGATATATTTTCAATTTAGATGAGAAATTCCTATTTGACGATACCTCTCTTATTATTTTTGTGATGTGATTATAGATTTTTATGCACATACACAAACAGTTTCTCTGAAATAATGTAGTTCTACAGCAAGGTACTTGTAGTTTGGTGGGGTCCCTGGATGTGAAAAGAGAAGTGTTTTCATGTTTACTGAATTCGCTAAATTGTTTTCGAACAAACATACAGCACTCAAATATGTATAATTCAATAATTGTTAATAAGTTATATTTTTTAAATACGTGTCTGCAGCTTTCAAGGGGTCCTTTTCCCGCTGCAGCCCTCAAACTTTTTTTTTTGCGCTATGAAGACTCTATTTATTACTGTTGAGTTACCCCATATTATGATCCCATACCTAATTATAAACTCCACGTAAGCGTGGTAGGCCGTTAAAGCCACTTTTTCCGATATAGTTTTTTTTATTCTCCTTATTGCAAAAACAAACTTATTAAGACGTTTGCATAATGATTCAACGTGAGCTTTCCAATGACAATTATTATCCATTATTATGCCTAAGAATTTGGTATTTTCAACCTCATCAATTTTAATGTCATTGTATTTTGTTTCTAAGGGGTGGATAAATAGTATTATAATTTTTAAATTGTATAAGTTTTGTTTTTAATATATTAATATTTAAATTGTTACTTTCTAACCATTTGCCGATATTAATGATTTCATCGTTTATGACCGAGTCGTATGGTCTTTTTAAGTTTGTGTCAGGGATAATTATTGTAATGTCATCAGCATATAACACACACTTATTTTCTGTAATATTTGGTAGGTCTTTGATATATAGTAGAAATAATAATGGTCCAAGTACACTGCCCTGAGGTACCCCGGCTTTAGTTTGATTCCAACTTGATTCATATCGTATTATATTTGATCTTCCGTCAATCTTTTCAATCTGGACACACTGTTGCCCATTTTTAATATAACTTTCCAGCCATTTGAAGTGACACCTTAGAGGTGTCGCTTCAAGTGCCCATATAAATTACATTTGTTTATGAGAATTTCGAAGTCGACACAGTCAAAAGCTTGGGTCATATCAAAGAATACTGCCGTTACTCTAATTTTTTGATCTATTTTTGTTATCAGATTTTTAACTAATGTATATGTGGCCATTGTCGCAGATTTATTTTGTTGAAATGCGTATTGTGCCTCTGTAATGACGTTGAATTTCGTAAAAAAGTCGGTTAATCTTTTATACATTATTTTCTCAAAAACTTTTGATAGAATGGAAATAAGAGTTATTGGTCTATAATTAATAAGTTCCGTATGAGTACCTTTTTTGTGAAGAGGTTTTATAATAGATGACTTAAGAGTTGTGGGGAATTGTCCTTGTTCAAATGATAAATTGATTAAATATGTCAGTACTGCAACTATTACATTTTTGCATGTTTTTACAACATGGGTTGTTATGTTATCATGACCATTAAGTCTCATTTACCCAGTAATTTCACTAGCTACGGCGCCCTTGAAGCCGAAACACAATAATGCTTACACATTACTAATTCACGGCAGAAATAGACGCCGTTGTGGTACCCATATTCTAGCCGGCATCCGTACGAAGGAGCCTCCCACTGGTATACAATATAGGTTTTAGATGTAGCTTTAACACATAAAAATATGCAGTTGTTAACAATCAATTACGATGAAAAAAGTTATCATTTAATTTCTAGTTCATAACTCCAAAAAAGAGAAAAAAAAAAATAAAGAGTTCTAATTCCTGGAACTCTATCTCTATTATTTATAGTTTTAATTCAACGCTGAAAATAGATGTCCGCTTACATTTTTAGCAGCCTTATTAAGAATTGACATGTTTTTGAATTTTTTGACTAACCTAGAACGCGTTGAGAACAGGAAATCTGCATTATAGATATTAGTTACTTACAAATATCTCATTGTTTGATTTGTATTATGTGGATTAGAGTTTTAAGATTTTTTGTTTTGTTGATCTCTTGCATTCGCCAGTTTTGCCCAAAAGGCTGTACATTTTGTTTGCAGCTACCCATGTCATATCGACTTAAAAATATCGCTCAAGGAAGTTTACTCGTATTATTTGACAACCATTGAAGGAGCATATCCAAATTATGAGTTAATAGGTAAATTAGTGGCGTGTGGAGCGTACGGGAATGTGGCAGGGAACAGTTCGCAGTCCCTCGAATACTCCCCCGGGTTAAATGTGTTAGATTGCACACGATTAAGTGAAGTCTCTACATAATGCCAATGGATCGTTATGGAATCGTTAATATCGTGCTATTACAAAGAAGGAGAAAATTGCTTCAAAGATTAAAATGTATGTGAGTTTCTTTTTTCCGCCATAGTATATAAATGCTTGCACATGTGTCACACTGATTACAAATAAAAAACAGACCTATTTATTCTCGCTCGAAAAAAATACAATTATTACAATATGAGTATCAAATTAAACGCTTTCACGATGGCGACATTCCAAAACTTTCCAGAATTTTATTCCAGAAATACATTTTTCCATATTCCCTGTATTAAATTGTATAGTAGAAACTTATTTTTTTATCGAAAAGGAGGACGAAAGAGCGTACGGGTCGCCTGGTGTTAAGTGATCACCACCGCCCACATTCTCTTGCAACACCAGAAGAACTTTAAGGTGTACGCGCTTTTTTTGAAGTAACCCTAATCGCATCGTACCGGAAACACCGCACAAGGAAGCTCATTCCACAGCTTTGTAGTACGTGGAAGAAAGCTCCTTGAAAACCGCACTGTGGAGGACCGCCACACATCCAGATGATGGGGATGATATCCTAACTTGTGGCGTGGCGTGCGAAGGTGGAATTCGGCGGCAGGAATCAGGTGAAACAGCTCTTCGGAACACTCCACGTGATAAATGCGGTAGAAGACACACAATGAAGCGACGTCTCTACGCAATGCCAAGTGATCCAGCCATTCGCAGAGCACTGGGTCCCCGACAATTCGATATTGGGGTGTGCTAGACCAGAGATGACACCAATTCTCCATGTGTGGCCGGACCTGCGCTTTGAGAGCGGTAGAATGTGGGCTTGAAGTATTGCCGTGCTCTATTAATGACGCCCAGCTTCTTCAAAGCCATTTTGCCTTGTCCTCCAGATGACCCAATCGGCAATGGTTTGAGATTTCGAGACCCACTTTAATTATTTCCTTTTCATCAACCATTACAAATAATAATGTTGACACCAACAGTTGAGAAACACAGGAAGCGATGTTCGGTAACAAAAGTTCTGATTATATATATATTATATTGTTTACAAAATTACTAGAAAAATAATACTTTAAGCGTTAACTCACGTTAATACATTTGAATCGGTGCCAAGAGCCGACATGGTACCTACAAATGACGAACACATTTGTTATTCTTAAATTACAAATTTTGCAATGTGAAAATAAAATGTAACTAATATTAATGTCTATGATAAGACGAGCACCTATTAACATAACTGTTTTATTATTATCTTATCTTAATATATATAAATTACGTGACACGTTGTTTGTCTGCGATGGACTCCTTAACTAATGAACGGATTTTAATGGGGATTACTTCATGGAGTGCAGGTAAGTCCAACTTGAGAGATAGGATACTTTATATTTCGATTTGGGACCCATGATTATTTTTATTTTCATTATTTGTTTTGTATGGACATATTTTCTATAAGAGAATTTAGTGACGCACGGTTTGACATTTCTGCTGTGAAACAATTTCATTATAACAACAGGACCATTTTTTACGAAATAATTCTGGATGTTTTGAAATATTATTGGCAAATTCCTATGAAACATAATTTTTTTTTATCTACAGAACAACGTCTGTCGGGTCAGCTAGTTATATTATATGATTGATATTCCCATTAGGCACGCTAATTTCATCACATAAATGACATCATTTTTCTGCTATTTTTATTGAAGGATCCAATCTTCTTAAGCCACGTTAACTTTATCGAAGAGATGAGATTGATTAAGTTGCATATTGATTGAGCGTTGTTACAAGAAGATTTTGGCCAAAATTAACAATATGATCCTCAAAGCTCATAAAAGTGTTCATATTAAGACCACACGGAAGGAATATATAATGTTCAAAACGAATTTTGTTAATAATTTTGCTATCAATGAAACAAATACTCTCAAAGACCTTATTATTAATATTAATTGCCTCTAAACTTTCATTCAAACCATTGATGAAGTAGTTAATGAAAAGGCAACGAAAATGTTTGGATTATCTATTAATACAGCTTTACTCGCGTTTTATCGGTGTCGGTACCGATTAGTTTCGGACCATTCGGAGGTCCTTCATCTGTTGTGAGTGAGGGTGAAAATGGTTGGGTTTATTGAACATACTTCCAAAGTTTTTATCCAGATTAACTCTATCATCTGCTTATACAGTACATTTGTTCACTTGTGTGATTTGGGACCCCTTTTAAAAAATTCATATTGATAGGTTGGAAAGAATTCAAAAGGCTTTTACTCGATTTCTGGTAGGTATACGAAGAAACAAACAGCGGTAATATTTTTCTTATAGCCAGTATAGCAGTTAGCAGACTATTATGAATAAGGGGGTAAATATTTATAATGCAAAATCTCTCGAAAATCGTGGTCGTATTCAAGACTTGCTATTTTTATTTAAATTATGTAATAGTATCTCTAGTATACCCCAGAAGTATTACACAAAATCGATTTTAATATACCCCGTCCCGGAGTAAGGCGTATAAATCTAGATCGACATCAGGTCGCAGTCGTTTGTCTCAAAAAATTTTGCTACTCAGTATATTAATTGGTGTAACCCGATACTGATTTTCAGTATCGGGTAAGTATATTTTTTCACACCATCAAAAAGTAGAGATTTCAACGAACAAAAAGCCGATTATTTTTGAAAAAGGTGATATTTTTACGTGAGAATTTTTGATTGAATATTAGGGTTCTTTTTCGATATTAAAATCAAAATAAGGTGAAAAAAATACAGTGTGTTTGGAATATAAAAATGTAGCTTTTCACCAATTATCGTGGAACAAAAACAAATTTTTGAAAAAGAGAAAAGTACACAAGTCAGAAGTGAAACCAGCATTGTGCATAAACCTCTAAATTGCATATGAAGTCCTGGTACATGTTGCTAGAATGACATATGATTTCAACGACTATGAGAGACATTACTATTACCGCTACCAAATTTATGTTCTCCTGGTGTCTATGTAGTAACACGTTGTGCGCCTGACGTTATTAAGGTACTCGCGTCATACATATGACATTCTCTTCTTCAACTATGATCGCCTGGTACGAAAACACTGTATAATGCTAACTATCTCATTTTCTCCCAATTTTCTTATGAATTTATGTGTCTGTCTCTTTTTACTGTCGCCCTTTTTCGATTCATCGACTTTCAAAACACAACGATGATAAAGAAGTTTTCACTTCAATAGTATGCATATTTCTGTCTCATTCTTTGCCGGCTTCATCGTACACATTTTTGTATTTGTGTCTCTTACCTGTCGTTTTTTCCTTTGTCCGTTCCGTTTTTGAAATCACAACGATTCTAAAGAAGTCCATTTCAATAATCAAGTTTATTTATAAATGTAAAAAGGATAATAATTTAGTGTTATGCTATAATTTTTTTTTCATTATTAATGGTTAATTAGTTAATATCTCCTTATTCTCGCAAATATCTTTTTATTCACGCTTCCTGTGGACGAATGAGGAAAACGTCCACAAATTCTTCATAAATATATAATTTCAATGGTTTTACACCTACTTGATATCTTTACACAAGGTTATATTTTAAACAAAGGTACGTGCACCATGCGCCAGAGTTCTGTCGTAATGGGCCGAAGTTGTGCACGATAGGTGTTCGTATTGCGCCGTCTCGCTGCCGTCTTCACGTCTCAGTGACAAAGGCGCGATGTTCACGCCTGAACACTTCCTTTATTCGCGTGTTCAAAAAAAATAGAAAACGTTTGTTGATTATTAAATTTTAGAAAAATACGCAATATTTTTTTTACCTTTTAGTGTATATTGTATTGTTTTGGGACAGTTATTTAAGTCGGTTGTTATTTTTAAAATTTAATTTTTAGTTTTTGATATTTAGTGAATCTGAAGTACCTTCACAAATTAATTTGCCTGAATAATATTAGTAGACAAACTAAGCGTGTTGCTTATATGAGACAGCGCCGTTTAAATGAAACAAGCTGAAGTCAGGGAGAAACGCCCATCTCAACAGAGGAAATCTACCTCGAGAGCAATTTCAAAAGAGACTTGCGAAGACCGCAGAAATATATTGCTTGGGTCATGTTACAATGCAGCAACGAACGTAAGCGTATTGCAATTTGATTACAGACATTTAGAAATTCTACCACAGATCGTGTTCCCTTACTGTATTTCGTAAAAGAGTTCCATTATTCATCATATTCGACTACGACAATCTCTTGACCATACCGACGTTACGGTATGTGACTGAAATATCCGGATAGCATATAAAAGTTTAGGTCGAGTATCAATAATTTGTTCCTCAGACTTGAACACTTCCGTTACATCGTCATGGACCCCATCAGAACCTAACCAATCTCTCATCAGACTGCCCTTGAAGTTTATCCTTTCTAATAACAAAAGAATCATCAAAATCGGTTGGCGTTATATTGAGTAATCCGTTCATTTGTCGCGCTCATGCAATTCAAATTTAAGACATATTATTTAGTTTTGTCATGGATGTCATGTCATATGGATTGTCAGATCTAGACCAAATTGAAAATGGAACAAAGTATCATTAAAATCGGTTCACCCAGTCGAAAGTTCGAATGACGCTAATCGTCGATCGGATCGGATCCTATACTATAGTAAAATTGTATGCCATATCTTGATTCGACCGAATTACTCACACAAGGTAAAAATTTCCCAAGGGTCAAGGGTTCAGAATTTAGAATAAGATCTTTGTTAACCTAAATATCTTAGTTACTGGGACATTGTTGTGTGGTGGGTCTGGGACATTGTTGTGTGGTGGGTCTGGGACATTTGTACCAATTCATTAAAAAAATAACATTGTGTACCAATTCATTAAAAAAAATAAGAATTTGTAAGTCTTCAATATGTGAATTGGAGGAACGCTTAATCACAATATCTTCTTTTCTTCAATTTTATTTTGTTTATTATTAATTAAGTGTACTCGGTATATTATATAAGTATATCCTAGTACATTAAAAATGAGTATTCATACATGTACATATGTAGGAAAATAGGGGTGATTTATTTTTAATTCACAGATTTTAATGCTGGGTTATGTATTACAAGAAAAAACCTTAGATGAGTGAGCTTTAGACCTGTCAGTCTCTTGTGTGTCTCAGTCTCTGTAAATTAGAGGAAAAAGGGTGATAACTAGAGTGAATTAAAGTCAATTGAGGCCTTTATTTCTTATCAAAGCAGATTCTCTTTAACAACAAAGAGTAAGTAATAGAGGCACTAACTGTGTATAGAAATGTCAATCCCGCGGAAGGCCTTATAAACAACCAAATCTGCTGACGTCACAAGTTGAATCACGGCCGTCATTCATTATTCAGGGCCACTTTCCTGATACGCCTTGTATGTTAGAATACATTTTTATTTTATATTGCTTTATATAATGGCTCTACAACTTTGGCTGCGCACCGAGGTTTCTGTCATGATAGAGTACCAAGAACAAAGGTTTTAAATTTAATGAGATATACAGAAAAAGTAACCATTAAAAAGTCATATCATATCGGCCCGACGAGAGCTTCCTTGTGCGGTGTTTCCATGATTACACGACAAGGGTGCCTTCAAAAAACGCGTAAACTTTTCCTCTAATGTTGCAAGAGAATGTGGGTAGCGGTGATCACTTAGCGTCAGGTACGCCCGTTTCTCTTCTCTTCCATAAAAAACTCACTGTTTACTGGACAAAGACCACCCTAAAAGATAAATTACCATTAAAGAGTACAACGCATTATTTCTGTATCAAAAATCTACATAATTCAGGTAAACGATTGATTAGGAGATCATAAACCTGTTATATAAGAACTAACGCAAGTAAAATAAAGATAAACAAACCATTGCCAGTGGGAGGCTCCTTTGCACCGGATGGCGGCTAGATTATTAGCACAACGGCGCCTATTTCTGACGTGAAGCAGTAATGTGTAAGCATCATTGTGTTTCGGCCCGAAAGGCGCCGTAGCTAGTGAAATTACTGGGCAAACGAGACTTAACATCTTATGTTTCAAGGTGACGAGCGCCAATGTAGTGCTGCTGAGAATTTTTGGATTTTACAAGAATCCTGAGCGCCACAGCATTATAATGGGCAAAGCGTATCAATTACCATCAGCTGAGCGTCCTGCTTGTCTCGTCTTTTGTTATTGTCATAAAAAAAAACTAACAGCGACTTAGTACCTAATATCCGAAGTAGAATAGGTAGTATTCATAAGTATGTGTGTCTTATCTTTAGGAAAAAATTGTCATTCACTGAAACGAGTTATGAAGAAGAAATTGAACGAAGGGTGAATATAGCCTGGAAAAAGTAGGGGTTTCACTGTCCGACAACACTCGTGTAACCACTAAGGAGAAAAATAAAAGCTTCTATCCCTCTACTTCTACTTCGCTAACTATTTGTGTAATATATATGTAGTATTATACATTACAGTTATCTTGTTTTGTACTATTAGTTATCTTAATATCACATAAGACAGAATTTTACTGTTGCATTATCTTTGATCACTGGAAACAATTTTGTCACCTATTTCTAAAACTTTACCAATCTACCTTGTTACCACTCCTGAAATATTTACTTGTAAAAAAATTTGGTGGCCATAAGTTGTCGACATCATAAGTTTCACTTCACTAAATGGTATTTCTATACATAATTTTTTTGGTTGAAAAAATCGCTGAATGTATTCCAAATATTTTGAGAAATTGCCTGAATTAGAATGAACATTAACGGCGAAAACGTGAGGTAATGAATATATAAAAAATAGATAACTTCCTTTCCTTGTTGAAATATGAAATAGGTTGAAAATTTTATTAATACATACAAGCCGTTAGATTAAAATGGCAACGTAAAACTTGATGAATAAGACAAAAAATAAAAGAAATTGACATAATACGGATTGCTGGGAAAGATTGGATTACCACTACACAGGAGAGGAGACAAGATAATTTTAACTACTTTAAAGTACCTACCAACATACAACTACCTAAATGTATACACTTCTACAATAAAGTCCCAGCCACTGTTCAGGCATTGTCTATAAATAAATTTAAATGTTTTATAAAAAAATGGCTCTGTCGTAAATCCTATTACTCCACTGCTGAATATCTAAATGATCGGACAGCCTGGGACTAGATTGTGATTATTTTATAGCAACTGTACAATATTGTATATTTTTATTGAAAAGAGCGCAAAAAAAAAGAATGCTGGGAGAGTTTCTTGCGCCGCTTCTTCTCTCTCAGAGCGCCATTTGTTTCCGAAGTGGTAGTAGTATCTAGTAGTATAAGAAATGACATCAAAAAGGATTCTAAAGGAATCAATTTTGAGAAAATAAATGCCTTTTATGCCTTTTATGCCTTTAACAATCATGGTAGAATCCGCAAAAAAACTAACAACTTTAATTCAATTTGGTGACAATGGAAAAACAACAAATGGGATTTATGGAGCTGGATGGCTGTGCGGCCTACACACTCCGCAAGGATTAAGCAAACGTGGTCCAAATGGTCATTGACGCAGTGAAATCGATCAGAACGTTCTGGAGTCAAATCAAGAGACGCTCATGGTTGATCGAGATGAAGTTTACTATGGACACCTTTTATCCCTCCTGGGGCCTTTTTTTATGAAAATAAGGGACGAGACGAGCAGGACGTTCAGCTGATATTAATTGATGCGCCCTGCCCATTGCAATGCAGTGCCGCTCAGGATTCTTGAAAAACCCAACAATTCTGAGCGGCACAACAATTGCGCTCGTCACCTTGATACATAAGACCGAAACACAGTTATGTTTGCACATTACTGCTTTACGGCAGAAATAGGCGCCTACAGGAACTTAAGAAAACTTGTCATCAATAGTATAGTAATTAGTAAATGTAAGTACGTAATCCTACAACAAAACTTGTAATATGACTACAAACAAGGTGGCAGAGCACTGTGGAAGGCCTCTGCCTCATCTAGTAGAAACAGAACCTTAGGTCAAGCCTGTCAACCCTAAAAAAGGTGAAAATTAGGAAGCCTCTTCCACGAATCTATTATAAATATTACAATGCAACGTGGCAATTAACTTGCATGTCGGAAACCGGTAAATATTTGTAAAATGATATAACGTTTTACTAGGTCGCAGAAAACTTGATATAATTTAAACGGTATCGTGCTTAGTGAGTGAATAAATTTTATAATCACCTTCAGATCTTTTGGCGCGTTGCCGACACAGCTGACACACATAGTTCAGAACACACGTTTACTGAGAACTGGGTTTAGCAAAATACGGCTTAAAACAACTGATAGACGACGGCATAAAAGTTTTTCTTGCAATACCTTTTTTGACGGAAAATAAGAAAGAGGTTTTAAAGGTTTTAAATTATGTATTATGGTTTTAAATATGTATTTATGCGAATACAGTATTTGTTTGGGCTCTTCAATGCTTTGTATATAATAATTAATAACCAACTAGTCACAATTTAAATCACTTTTCATCCAAAATATGGGTTGTCTTCCTGGGTTTGTTTTCTTTCACGAATCAGATCAATTCATGTTTCAGCATACTTTCATTGGCATGTTCCAATCCTCTCATCTACTCAAGACGTGAGCTCCAGTTTACTGCTGCCGGATGCTGTAACTTGACCATTTTGTAAGGAATGGTACGGCGCATTATCCATCGTAATTATATGTGATTGGTTCATGAAGATCATTCCAGTAATATATAAAACCATTTTTGAACTTTTCAAAATTCATCGTCTCATAATATTCTGTTGTATTTGTTGATTTGAAAGCTAAGAAACAATTGGATACGAAACCGTCTTTGTGTGCGCAAAATCAGGCGTTGACATATTTTGCCTTCTGGCACTTTGGTTACTAATTGTGCTGCCAAACTTTTGATACAGTACATAATTCACGTCTAGTCCAGAAATACGGCTTTTTACCAATTCAAAATAATTGGCTTTTCTTACAATATCTATGTGCTAGATTATTTTTTATACGCATTTTTTATATAAGCCTTTTTTTGTAGAAAGGTAGCCAATTACTGCAGGCAGCCATTAAACAAATCATAGTCCTTAAGAGACAATATTAATTTTTTAATAGTTGTATATTCAGCACGTAAAAAGGCATAAAAGGTATTTATTTTCTCAAAATTGATTCCTTTAGAATTCTTTTTGATGTCATTTCTTATACTACTAGATACTACTACCGCTTCGGAAACAAATGGCGCTCTGAGAGAGAAGAAGCGGCGCAAGAAACTCTCCCAGCATTCTTTTTTTTGCGCTCTTTTCAATAAAAATATACAATATTGTACAGTCATTTCTATCGCTATAAAATAATCACAATCTAGTCCCAGGCTGTCCGATCATTTAGATATTCAGCAGTGGAGTAATAGGATTTACGACAGAGCCATTTTTTTATAAAACATTTAAATTTATTTATAGATAATGCCTGAACAGTGGCTGGGACTTTATTGTAGAAGTGTATATATTTACCCTTAAAGCTATTATGTATCTTATGAAGCCTACTAAAATTAGTTACAAGCAATCCCTTGGTCCCAAATCCCGTATATAATACATACCTACATTTATTTATTTATCAAAGATACAATGTAACATTACAGATTAAATCTAAAGCGTTACAAAGATATTATACTAAAGAAAAAACAACCAATGAAAATTATAAACTAGTTATCTTATTTTATAGAGCTTACAGGCATCAAACTCTCAAATCTTTTCTTACATTCTTTGACCAAACATTCCATCGAGCTGGCAAATAGATCACACTGTGGTGCTACCTCAAATACAGAGTTTAGAAGACAGATGGCTCGTATTACAGACGTGTGCTTATGCGCTTGAGTGCGTGCAGGTGGCTGCGCTAATAGTGCGTGTCGCCGCGCGCGTACGTACGAGGTCGGTACAAAGAAACGCAACAAACGTTGTAATAAGTATACGCAGTCCACTCTGCCCCAAATTATTTTGAGAACAAGTAAGAGCTACATACCTACGTAACTGCAGTGAATTAAAGCTCAGATGTCCTTGTAAAAAGAGTGTTGGGTACATAAATGGATAGTATCCATATTGCCTCTTATACAAATGTCTAAGGAATTGTTTTTGGATTTGTTCGATCATTAAAGTATATTTGCTCTCATGTGGGTTCCAAACAACTGAGTTGCACTCGAGAATACTACGGACTACCGCCGTATAAAGGATACGAAGTGCTTGGTTCGTTAAATGAGATGCATTACGTAGAACAAATCCAAGCCGTCGGTAAGCAGCCTCAACAATAGTCTCCACATGTGAGTGAAACGTGAGTTTAGGATCGAATACAACCCCAAGATCTCGTACTTCCTGTACTCGCATCACCGGCACATCACCAATTAAATAATTGAACTCTTGCACGGCGGAGGAGCGTGAGAATGACATGAATTCACATTTCGACAGGTTAAAAAACAGCTTGCTATCAACACTCCACTTGTAAACCCGATCTAAGTCGTTTTGTAGAGATAAGGAGTCCTCTGAGCTCTTTTCTGCCTTGACCAACTTTAGATCATCAGCAAACAGTAACACCTCAGAATCCTGTATGACTTCTGGGAGATCATTTATGAATAGGATAAAGAGCAAAGGTCCCAAATTAGACCTGACTAATTCCAGAACGCGTTCTATAAGGATTAGATACAAACTCACCATATTTAACAAATTGCTCTCTTTGAGATAGGTAACTTGCAAAAAGCTTTAACAGTTTTGGCGAGAAACCCATCATCCCCAATTTGTGAATCATGACGTCGTTATCAACCCGATCGAACACCTTCTGGAAGTCCAGGTAGATGACGTCCACTTGGTTGCCTTGTTCTAATTCCCATGAAACAAGATCCACAAGGTGGAGAAGGTTTGAGCTTACTGATCGTCGTGGGAGAAACCCGTGCTGCGTCTCAGTAACGAAGGGAATACACTACGGTAAGATTATGTCGTACAAGGCACTCTCAAAAGATTTAGCTAAAGCTGAAAGAATTGCTATTGGCCGATAGTTTTCCACCGCAGTTTTGGATCCCGTTTTGAGAATAGAAGTAACTCGAGATTTCTTCCATGCTGAGGGATAGTTACCTGTCTGTAAAACCAAATTAAAAATATAAGTGATTGGTTTAATCAAAATATCAACGCAACCACGAATTACATATGCTGGTATTCCATCAGGTCCTGGCGAAGAAGCAGCCTTAAGGTTTTTGATAGAAGTATGGACGTGAGACTCCGAGAAGCATTGTATATTCACGTGCCTTGCATGGGAGTACGAATTGGCATTGGTACTCTGCCAGTCTAAGCGCGGCTCCTGATTTACAAATACTGAACTGAAATGCTCCGCAAAAGCATTTGCACTATTGACTCCCTGATACTCCTTACCGGCTCGTGTGACTTTAATCTCCACACCACCTTTACTCCGCAAGGCGTTAACAAATGACCAGAACTGTTTTGGTTCTCTTAACAATTGTGTTGAAATTCTGTGTATATAGTTAGAGTATGCAGAGCTAATATCACTTTTTATTTTTCGTCGCAATTCTGAGAATATCCTATAAAAACATATATCACTAGTACTTTTCCATAATCTATGATAGAAAGCTTTCATTTTTATATCACAAATTATTGTGTTTGTGTAATAGACGGGATATACACTATGACGTGCAGTTTTTCGCGATTTTTTCGGGATGGATTGATCAAATATTGCATAAAGGACTCCATAAAGAAACTGTAGAGCTGCGTCTGTATCTTTGATTTTGTAAAGTTCGTTGAAATCAGTATCCGTTAGCAAACTATGAAGTTGATCAAAGTCGCCTTTTGCGAAATTCCAGTCTAAATTGCTATCTATATTTGTAGGATCAATTAAAAGTACTTCACTCCTAAATGGGTACTCTAATTCAATCATCAAGGGAGGATGGTGAGGGTCGATCTTAGTGATCACCTCCTGCAGGGTAGCTTCCCTCACTCGTACGGCCTTACCCATGTCAGCACTGGTGAGCACCACATCTAATATTCTCTCATTCATATTGGTCACGCTATTATACTGATAAAGATTACAAAGACTTAGAAAACAATGAATATAATTATTTACATTAACACTTGCGCTGTACAGATTCAAGTCTCCCAATATAATCACTTCACAACATGAAACCTTCGAGCAGATACGCTCCACACTATTAAACCATTCAAAGTATATATCCTCACTAGTGCGTGGTGGCAAATAAATAACATTTATGTACACATATTTATCAGCAACTTTGATTCTCGCCCAGAGGTCTTCACAGTGTGCTGTCTCGTAACACAACATGCGTTCGACATTTAGGTAAGAGCGAGAAGCAAGAAGAACTCCCCCTCCTCCACGAGCTTCTCTATCTTTTCTTAATATCGACCAGTTTACACAGTCACATACCTCTGAATCATGAATTGATTTGTCTAAGTTGGTTTCTGTAATAGCAACTATATTAATATCGTCCAATACTATTAAGTTGGTTCTAAATGTTTGAAGCTTGGATTTTAACCAACGTACGTTTTGATAATATATTCCCAACTTGAACATCTTTGTGGCTACATGCCTGGTACTTTGCTTATTATTTTGACCCACGAAAGGGCTGAGACCAGGGTTTTATGCATATTCCCTGTGGCCAACTCTCTGAAGCCATAGTTTTCTCAAATGCATTGTAGGAGACACCAAGCTTGAAAGAAGCATAATTGCCTCTAGCCTTCAAAGTATTAATGTGTAAATGTACATGTTTGCACGTATAGCGTCGACATCAAACTGTCAAACAGTCACGGTGATTCTCTGAATTCTCTTTCATTCTTTTGAATGTCTGTACCTAGTGTTGCCACAATCGTTTAGAGCTGACACGCAATCAATCGCTACTAGTACATATTTTACTAATAATGAGCGAAACAAATTATTCGTGTTTTATAAATTTATTTTATTCAGTATCTATGTTTGATAGCCTGTTTGATCGTAAGGCGTGGACATCACTAAGTGGGCGGAACCCAACAATGAAGTACAACATTTTTTCTGTATTACAATTTAACTAAAAAAAAACGAAACTTTATAGGCGTTAGCTGTCAAAATTATCAACCTAAATTTAACAGAATGAGCTAAAGGTATGCATTTGTACCACGGTGAAAATCTTGGTAATAAATATTCTATAAAACAATGCCTTGTGTCTCTGGGCGTAAACCTTTTGCAAGTACGTGCAACAAAAAATAAACAATGTCTTGTCCCTGACTGTAATAAAAAAAATGTTGTGTCAAGCCACTGGGTCACACATGACCTGCAAACGCTTAACTGGAAGGAATGGCTAGGCCCATTATCACATATGGGTGTTTGGTGTGGTCTTATAAGACATCTAAACTAGCAGTAAGATTGTCCCTCAATAAACTCGTAAGAAGTACCTACAAGAAACTCAACGGCCACTATATTTAATCAAATAGAGTATTTTACAATAGCTGTAAACTGTTCAATAATTCAATAGCTGTAATAAGTAATTCAATAGCTGTAGCTTGCCATCGCGGCGGTATTACCCGCCTGATGGAATGACGCTGGTGGCTTGGGCGCTACTTGCGTCGACACTCTGTTACGTCAGTTGGTGCTGGGGCTTCTGCTTCGACTGCCGAAGACAGCAAGCGTCGCAAATATGTTGGTCTCAGTGAGTCATACATCTTTGTGCCGTTTGGTGTCGAGACACTTGGCCCGTGGGGCCCAGAGGCGCGGAGAATGTTCAAAATACTATCTTCGCGCCTCAATAATTAATTAATTATAATAATATTTCGGTCAACGGATCAGCCTTGCTATCCAACGCGGTAATGCTGCCAGTATTCTTGGTACGCTTCCACGTAATGATAGTTTTAATTTTATGTAGTCGTATAATTGTAAATATAGTTATAAGATTTGTTTTGTTTGAATAATAAATATGCTGTAATATACATAGCAAATAAGTTTATAAGGTCCAACATATGAATAGTGTTCAAGTTTAAAAGCGTTTCAAAAATTCAATATTTCATAAAAAGTACTAAAGAATAAACTGTATACATTTAAATTATCGTATATTGGATGCATCAATTTTTAAAGCTCGAATTCATTGTTTGTGTAAAGCAAGTGCTTCGTGAACATGTGAGTCGTGATTACTGTCATAATTAGTAATCGTATCCAACAAATGTTGTTTTATAACTTTTGTGATTGTGATTTTATAACTGAAATAATCATGTAGTTATTGCTTAAATATTTCAATACGATATCAATCTAGTAGAGCACACTAGGCAATGACCTTGTGGTTAAGGGGAGGGGGGGGGGGGACGCCTGACTCCTGCCTCCCTCATTCACCACACGAAAAATATTAACACGAAGTTCAGAGCTATTCCTAATAATCAATAGCGATGCTATTAATCTTATCTTTGTAATTTTCAGGGTTGCATACTTGAAGCTGAAATCCCAACATATAATCCGCTGTCAGTCCGTCCGTTTGTATCTCATAAGGTTTTATTATTGTTAAATAAAATTGATGCTACCAAAAAAAAATAAAAAATAAACGGTATGTTTTCTACAACAGAAGTGAATTAAAATAAGAGCAAGGCTAATAATATTAAATACAACTTGCTCAACGAGTAAGTCTCTTTTATCGACTCGAGCTGACTTTATGAACGTTACAAAGCTGAGAGAGGCGGCTCAGTCTCATTTAATACCTACAAAAGAAGTTATCCAATATATTTTAATGCTAATAAGCAATTAAATTTAAACTTAATTTACTAAGTAAAGTAAATCTAAGTCAATTAGCACTATTCTTATTCTCTATTGAGAGGAAGACACTATGTTCTTGTGTTCTTTACACTTGGTACATGTTAGTATTCACTGCACTACACACAGAATACGTAAAAGACGTTTCCTGCATTCACTCTTCTTTCAATATCACTCTCATACTAATAAAGTATACACAACATAATCGCTTAAATTAATTGTGAATGTTAATGAGTACTTTTATGTAATTTTAATGAATAGGTACAATAAATTTTAGTGAATCAAAAATAATTGATGCGAAAATGGGTTCCACTGAGCATATGCTACATCGGGTGCTACAGCGCTGTAGCATAAGGGACGAGACGAGCAGGACGTTCAGCTGATGGTAATTGATATTCCCTGCCAATTACAATAGATTGCCGCTCAGAATTCTTGAAAAATCCAAAAATTCTGAGGTAATATGAATCATCAGAAACACTTAACCAACAGCTCTTATACGAGTAATATAAAACTAGCCCAATAATACAGAATTATACTGTACTGTAATAATTATATTATTGTATTAAATAACAGATTTTAACAAATTCGCTGATTCATGTAAAAATAAAACTTTAACCCTTATATTTATAATGGTCCGCTAACTTTAAACAGCCGCTAAAGAGTGTTTTTTCTCATTCTGACTTAGGTCAATAGAAGAAGACAGAGTGCGAATTAGCAATGCTTTAAGTTAGCAGACTATTATGAAAAAGGGGGTAAGAGAATACATATCTTCATATGCTGAGTTTGTTGCGCCCGTTCTTCTCAAGTCTGAGGCATTCATTTTGGAATGGGTGGTAGTTTTTGACTTTCAATGTCACATCCTATTTTGAATAAAAAAAATTGAATTTGAAAATGAATTTGAATAAAATTTTAATCCACGTAATCATAAATTTTCTTTAAAATTAATGGTTCCAATTAAACAAAACTAGATCAACCATAAAAACAATAAAAGACGCGCGCAAAACTATATTCGTGAGCAAAACAATATACTTAATTATTAACAAAAAATAAGCTTTGTTAAACTGAATAAAAATGCTAAGTTCGAGGAAGGTCAAGGACGAAATAAAGACTCACATAATATAGGCTACAATTATAACAGAAATTCTTATGACTAGTTCATTTATAATGTCCGGAAAAATGTGAATGACTTATCATTCGAATGCGAAAAAATATTAATTTGAGCTGGAAAAAAAAATGCTATATAAATAATTTACAAAAATAGGGGGTATAGTTTCTTCCAAATATCTCAAAAATTAATTAAGATTTTTGATATCTAAAAAGAGATTCACACACCGCTTGATTCGAGATCACTCATCTTTGACCGTTTTTTACGAGCGAAGTATTCGCACGGTTCCTATTTCCTAGTAAAAACAATATGTGTTATTTACAGTGTTATATTACAGTGTTGTTACAATACAACAAGAACGAAGATCCAATATAATTTTGATCAAAAACCTCGATTAAGATGTCATTATTGTAAAATCAACAGTAAATGCCTCCACGATGCTAACGTCAGCATAAGGTTCATAAAACTGTGCAATGTATTATAATTTGCATTGCAATCTTTAGTGCGAGTCAAAGTGATTAGGCGCCCCAGTGCAAACTGACAAGTGCTGACGTAATTTCAAAGGGGCTACACGCAGGTGCCTAAAGATAAAATGTAAGTAGTTTTAGTAGTTTTGTTATTGTTAGACTTAATCTTATAAGATTGGCAGACTATTCTTTTTTTCATCAGTTACCATTACAACCAGTATAATTTTTGACGTTAAAACTTTCCGCGTTCGCGTTGGGCACTTTTTGGTACGGGATAATCCCAAGCCCGTGAACGCTGGAGTGCCCCAAGGCTGTGTGCTATCTCCCACGCTGTTTCTTCTGCATTTACCACTAAAAGAACCCCGTTTGCCGTATCACCGCTCTTCGACAACACTTCCCTTAATGCCTCGCCTAGTATCGGAATACTGGGTCTCGAAATTTCGAGCGATTGCCAATTCCGTGGCCATCTGGAGGGCAAAACCAAATTGGCTTCGAAGAAACTGGGCGTCATATATAGAGCACGGCAATACTTCCAGCCGGCCCACATTCTAGCGCTCTACAAAGCGCAGGTCCGGCCACACATGGAGTATTGCTGTCATCTCTGGTCTGGCGCACCACAGTAACAGCTCGATCCATTTGACCACGTGCAACACAGAGCAGCTCGAATTCATCATCAGTAATCACCTACCATCAAGTGGAAGTATCCTTTGCACAGGATGCCGGCTAGATTATGGTTACCACAACAGCGCCTATTTCTGCCGTGAAGCAGTAATGTGTAAGCATTACTGTGTTTTGGTCTGAAGGGCGCCGAAGCTAGTCAAATTACTGGGCAAATGAGACTTAACAGCTTATGTCTCAAAGTGACGAGCGCAGGTGTAGTGCCATTCAGAATTTGTATGGCGTATCAATTACCATCAGCTGAAGGTCCTGCTCGTCTTGTCCCTTATTTTCATAAAAAAAAACAAGTATGCCCCCGTCCATCATCATTCATGCTAATATCAAAACCACAACAAATTATCATTCGATTAGTAAAAAAATATATAATTCAACTGTTATTGAATTCAGTATGACTTTAACACAAATGACAATCAATGGTAAATACTTTGATTGGTAAATTGTGTTTTGTGATATAAAATGCATTAATTGTTATTCGTTGACCTCGTGAGTCGTGCCGTAGACACGGTCTCGACTGACTCTCACAAACACGCAATAGACTTGTTGTTTTCGTGCGAACGCTTTAATTAATATTGATTTTAATATAAATACGATAAAGAATTTCTCCTACTAATATTATTCTAATTTTTCATAGACCCGTGACGTACCGAGTACGTCAATATGCATCATTTTGAAATTCGCACTATAAACCGAGTGAGTCAATATACTTATAAATACGATACGACTCAATCGATTTCTGGTTTTAAAGCGTTGTAGCGAAGTGCTATTTCGCTTTGAACTTATAATATAATGAAGACGAATAATATAGGTATTGTTTTGAATAGGTAGATTCGAACACTATACAAAAGTTTACATAAAATTACGCGGCAACGTAACAGTCTTGCCGTACGCCATATTGAGTAAGTTATTTCCGTGCGCGCGTTGAGTTTTTGTATTTATACCCAATATTCGGTAAGTTGTTAAATCTGAAAAAGACTAAGCCAGGTTATTTTAGAAAACATCAGTTCAGAGATTTAGATTTTCAAATAGAATTTTAGACAACTTATGCATGAAATGAAATGAAATGAAATTATTTATTTTGCTTTGGAATAGGGTATCTCCATATCTTAAATATTACAATGTCTCCTCTTCTAGCTTATATTAAAAGCATGCAAAAACTTAACACTTATTTAAGTATTCATAAACTACCATACTTTTATTTTATTATTGAGGAGAACAAACGTACGGGTCACCTGGTGTTAAGTGATCACCGCCGCCCACATTCTCTTGCAACACCAGAGGAATCACAAAGCCGTCGCCGGCTTTTTAGAAAGCTGTACACGCTTTTTTTGAATGTCGCTGGAAACAAGCTGTTGTACGTGGACGAAAGTTCCTTGAAAACCGCACTGTAGAGGAATGCCACACATCCAGATGGTGGGGATGATATCCTAATTTATTGCGTGTCGTGCAAAGGTGGAATTTAAATTATGGAACAGCTCTTCAGAACACTCCCCGTGATAAATGCAGTAGAAGACGCACAAAACTAACTTCATTTAATAATAAACAATATTATTATTATTGTTACAATGACTTCAAGTGTAGCGCGTGGTCCGCGTCGCCTCGTTTTCAGAAGCAGTGAAAAAATTTGTTAGTATTGTATTTTTATCAGTTTCTTCAAAATTAAAGTCCAAAAATATCCTGACAAATGTAGGTGTTAAAATATATATAATATTATTCTTCTTCAACTTACGAAAGCTTTTAGATTCCACATTAGAATCACAGATCCTATGTATATAAATCCACAGTAGCCTTTGTTTACGATATGATGTGATTACTACCTGACCAATGAGCATTCAGTAACTCTAGCCCGCTCACCTCAAATGGTCTGTTGAACTATATTGTTTGCTATATATATAATTTTTCTTGATAATATGTGTGTACATAGGCACATATTAAGTTAATTTAGATCTAGAATTAGCTAGCTACTCGGCTAAGTTGAGTTAGTAAGTCTTTTGTGGAGCGATATATATGCTTTTACAACAAGATCCCAGAAAATGTTGAAATCAAATGTATTACGATATTCAAGAATTGTTAAAAAACTTGTGTGGTAAACGTTACTTTCTTAAGAAAGTCATTTATGTTATAGTATTATTCATAATACCAAAAAAAGAGGCACACTGAGTTTGTTGCGCCCGATCTTCTCAGGTCTGAAGCATTCTTTTTTGAATGGATGGTTGTTTTTGACTTTCAATATGTGATATCATGTACTATTTTGAATAAAAATATTTGAATTTGCATTGCATGCGAGGAGTCTATAGATTATAAGTTCGATGACTAGAACACTAAGTTACCTCGAAGGAATCGTGGCTCTCGTTCTTGGTTATCGCAGAGAAGAGATGGCTGAGAGCCCTGGACATAAGTCCCGTCATGGTGTGAGTTTTGCCGGCGCCAGTCGCTCCGTAGGCGAACACAGCACCAGCTATGCCGTTCAAAGTATCCCCAACGAGTGGCGCACATACTGCATCGTACACATCATCCTATAATCCAAAGATAACATTAAGTTAGATAGATAACATTAAATCTTATGGGTTCGCGTCACCGGCATATAATGCAATTAATAATACAAAATATATATATAGTTAGACACTTTTTGGATGGGTGAAATCCCGTGAGTTCGTGTCACTGGAATACTAAAAGTTTTATGTTTTCCCTTCTATCGGCAGTCTCTACAACTGCCAATTTTTAAAGTGAAAACTTCTTTAGCGGCCTTGAGCACTTTTCTTGGGATGTGTTTAAAATGTTAAACTCGCGTCAGGACACGTGACCTGATTGAAAATTCGTAAGACAGTCGTTGAAATTAAGGGACGAACGTTGATTTTTCTGAGAGAAAAACTAAGTTTTTTTTTATGGAATAGGAGGACAAACGAGCGTACGGGTCACCTTTTGTTAAGTGATCACCGCCGCCCACAATCTCTTGCAACACCAGAGGAATCACAGGAGCGTTGCCGGCCTTTAAGGAAGGTGTACGCGCTTTTTTTGAAGGTACCCATGTCGTATCGTCGTAGTTATTTTTAGGGTTCCGTTACCTCAAAAGTAAGAAACTGGACCCTTATAGGATCACTGTTTGTCCGTTCGTCTGTCTGTAAAGACCCTTTATCTCGGGAACGTGTGGAGATTTCGAGTTGAAATTGAAACGATACACTAAGATCTACAGTCACTTCAGGTTTTAAAAAAATCAAACTTCTAAATTAACGTAAAGCCGCTTATGCCACAAAAAACGTATATTTTGACACTCTCAAGCAAATAGAGTATTTTCCATGCATGTATAGGGAAGAGTCTAAAAACTGTAAATTTGTAATCGAATCATAGAAAAAAATTTTACGTAATCCTCGGGGGATGATTGTCTTGACATTTTTTTAAAGCATTAACACTTTTTGATAACTTTTAAAATAAAAACATAAATATATGAGTCAGTATATACACTAAAAGTTTTGCACTTCTAGCTAATCGGAACTATTTGAATTTCGTTATTTTATTTTTTGAAACGTTGCAACCTTCTTAGTAGGTAATAATAAAAAAATTGGCGGGAAATCATTTGTCAATTGTTTTTTATCACACATCAAAGTTTTACGTACGCAACGAAAATGGAATTAAGTCGAAAAGATTTTAGAGCGATGATTTTTTATGATTTTAAAAGTTCTCTCTCTCCACAAGACTGTGCCGCTCGTCTTCAAAATGCTTTTGGGAAAGAAACACCTTGCTTGAGCACCGTGAGGCGATGGTTTGCTGAATTTGAAAGAGGTCGGGTTTCTTTACACGACGAATTTCGTGAAGGCCGGCCTTCAACTGCCGTCAACGAAAATAATGTGGCTACTGTTAAGCGGCTAATTGAAGAAAACCCGTGGATTACCTATGAGACAATTCGAGGACTATTGGGGATTGGTATGAGCCAAATTCAGAAAATTTAACACGAAGAATTAAAAGTTCGGAAACTTTGTTGTCGCTGCATCCCTCATGAACTGACAGCCGAGCAGAAGCTTGCTTTTTTACCCAGGGTAATAAAAAAAGTTCGCGAAATACGATCAAATAGCCGCGTTCTTACATCATTACAACGCTTCTTCACACACGGCCAACTAAGTCATATTTAGCTTTCGAAAAAGTACAACTCGTCACCCATGCTGCAAATAGCCCCGGACTAGCACCCTATGATTTCTGTATTTTCCCCAAAATCAAAGATTTGATGAGAGGTTAAGGGGCAGTGATAGCGTTCAATCAGCACGTAGAAAACATGCCTTCAGATCTGTGGTCCTTCTGTTTTAAAAAATGGTTCGATCGCATGAAAAAGTGTTTAATTGTAAAGGAGAGTATTTTAATAAGCAATAAACAAAATATTTTGTTTATAACATGTTGTTTTTTTAAGTTACGCAAAACTTTTAGTGTGACCTACGTATATGAACCATCGTTAAACTTAGCAATAAATATATAAAACCTGCGTGCTTTCTTCGGCGAACACTCTATCATACACATAGTGTTTGTCATTTCCACGACGCTGCCTCAGCACATCCCGCCGGCTGTCCGTTTCTTCTTCCAGCACCAACATCTGCGATGAGAACAATAATTTTGACTATGGCCTTTATGGATTTATGTATTACGTTTGCAATTATTGCCGCGTTTAGACCTATATATGTTTCACTAATTCTAACAGAAACAACCTTTATTTTTTTTAGAACAGTAAGGGACGAAAGGAGCAGGATGTTCAGCTGTTGGTAATTAATACGCCCTTCAGACCGAAACACCTATAGTCGCCGTTGTGGTACCCTAAATCTAGCCGGCATTCTGTACAAAGGAGCATACATCAGAAATTTAAATTTAAAAATAGTTTGTACAGGTTCCTTACACCCCCTATAAAATAATTGCTATAATCGCATTTAAGCGAGAGAGTATTGTAGAACAAATATTTAAAAGCTTTTTGCTTCTTTTTTGCCATTACAATAATGCAAAATTCATACATATAGCGTGACATGGTACCAAGGCCATAGCCATAGAAGGTTGGTCCATGTATATACCTACCTCACCTACCGGTGTAACATGTTTTAACAAAATTCTTTTACCAGTAGAAATAACCAATGAATAAAATAAGTACCTGTACTTTATTAAAAAAAAACAAACATCTCTAGGTAAATAGGTAAACAGGTAATCTGTTTTAACATTGTTGCAAATAATAAAAAATAGTTTAAAAAATAATAAACTTATGTTGACTGCCCACACTTTGCTATTAACGCCATTGTTAAGTTATTCTTTTTTTAAATCGACCCGAACAGCTTCGGGGTAAGAAATTAGTATTGATTACATGGATATATCTACTATTTACTTACATTTTTATATAAAAAAAACTGTGTGTGTGCTTTAAGCCATCAGATCGAGGTTAATAATATATAAAAAAAAAAACAATCTACATTTACATTATTATATTATATGCATATTTGTGTACAAAAGACTGGAAAATATTGTACTTCCTTCGGCCGTACCAATATTCAGTGTATCTCTTACTTGAAATAAAAATCGTAATTATCGTTGCCTTTTCTGTCCCAAAAAACTTATCAACGGTAACTCACCTTATTACCGTATCTGTCTATGGGACGACGTAGGTATAGCTTACCAGCGATAGAAGTTTGAATGGAAATTGCAATTCACGCGTCCCAATATAAAGCGATAAGAATGACTTATCGGGTATATTTGGACAGCCTCAGATTATTGACAGCTAATTACTGACAGTAGAAGGTAGTAATTTATCTCTATCTGTAGTATATTGGGAACGGCTGGTCAACTCGAAACCACTTCACCTGAACCATAAAATATAGAGCTCACGGTGCCTTAAAAATTTTTCACTTCCACAAATAAATTGAGTAGTTGAGTTTAGTTTCTACTCGGAGGTTGATGAGAATGTATTATTCGATTCATCAAAATCAAAAATATATTTATGTACATTATTTCAAACAAACATTAACATAATTTGGGCTAGTGTCATCCGGTAAGAAATTAATGCCTGTATTGAAAGACACCGCTCTTCCTCCATTTCAATTCTTAATGTAGATTAAAGAACTAACCAAAAAGGTAAACGACCATAATCTTTGTTTACATAACTACTAATTCAATTTATTGGTTTAAAATATTGAAAGAAGAGTGAATGCAGGAAACATGGTGAATGGAGCCTTGCATTCCTTTATGAACAGTCGGAAAGTGTCTAACAAGGCTCGTTTGGCTGATGGGGTATTGGTTCCGACACTCATGTACGGAAGTGAAAGTTGGGTATCGCAGAAGAAACATGAAATCAGAATAAATGCAGTTGAGATGAGAGCGTTGAGAAGTATGATAGGAGTTAAACTGAGAGACAGGATAAGAAATAGTGAGATAAGGAAACGTTGTGGTCTGAAAGAAGATGTAGAGACTAAAATTAAGAAAGGTATGCTGAGATGCTTTGGCCATATCGAGAGAATGAACGAGGAACGATTGACGAAAAAAGTGTATAAGGCGAGTGTGACGTTTTGAGACCAAATCAGTGACGTCTTGAAAAAAGGCCAGGTCAAAAGTACCCTAAACCGAAGAGCATGTATGAAAGGAATAATGAAAGTGGACGAAGCAAAAGAAGTATGTTAGGATTGTAGCTAGTGGAAAGAAGCAGTCTCCTCGAAGTTGCCTACTCCTACGGGAAAGAGGCGTGATTATATGTATGTTAAATAAATGTGTGTGTTGGTGTGCATGCAAGCGCGTATGTGCGTGTGTAGTGTCTGAAAATGAGTGCATGCACGTGGGGGTGTGTGTGAGAGAGTCTGTGTTTTGTGAAAATATGTACACTTGTCGTATCTTTACATAATACTAGCTGACCCGGCAACCGTTATTTTGCCGTATAAATCTTGTATATTAATCCTGAATGGTATTTGTATTGTCATTATCATTCATGTCTGTGTTACCTTATCGCTGACCACGTGGATGATACGAGACCCTTCATCAGCACGGAGCGGACGAACACGAACTGCCACCTGCCATAAAATAAACATTTTTTTAACAAAATTATATGAAATTCAGTTTATTCATTTAGGTCAAAGAAATGACACTTATGAATGTCAAAAGTTTAGATGATTTAAACCTCTTGCTGCTAGACAACAGATGAAAACAGTCCAAGTTTATTACATTAGTGTGCGTGACAAGCTACGTCTTACACTCGCGATTCGTATGTCACTTTTTGTCACACTCAAAATACAGTAACTGTCAATCTAATTTTATTTCGACGATTTCACAGCTGTCACAGTCTATCTAAACTATGATCAAAAAGTTATACTTTTTACTTACTTTTTTTTTATGTTTCGGTCTGAAGGGCGCCGTAAATGAGACTAAACATCTTATGTCTCAAGGTGACGCGCGATATTGTACTGTCGCTCAGAATTTTTAAGTTCTTGAGTTCAAGAAAACTAAATACATTAAATTTACCCTATCAAATGTCAAAAATGTAGATGCAAATGTTTTGATAGAGAGGTGATAGAACCAGTGGAATCTGCTATATTTCTTGGCATAACTCTAGATTCCAAATTACAATGGGGCCCCCATATTGAAGGATTGGCGAACAGACTTAGTTACGGCGCGACTAGTATACTTTAGTTATTTCCATAGTATTATGTCTTATAGTATATTGCTATGGGGCAACGCTGCCGATATTAATATCTACAATATTTGTGCTGCAAAAGAGGGCTTTTCGCGCTATTTATAACCTAGGTCCTAAGGAATCATTGAGAGCAAAATTAAAAGAAATTAACATCATGACTGTTGCTTCTCAATATATTCTTGATAATGTAATGTATGTTCATAGGCACATAAGTGAATTTGTCAGAAACTCTCATAACCATAATGTTAACACCAGGAACAGACATAAACTTATGATGCCTACTACTCGGCTAAGTCGAGTTAGTAAGTCTTTTGTGGGGCGATGTATATGCTTTTACAACAAGATCCCAGAAAATGTTCAAAACAAAAGTATTACGTTATTCAAAAGAATTGTTAAAAAACGTTTGTGTGGTAAAGGTTACTATAACATAAATGACTTTCTTAATGATACCACAGATTGGGAATGGAGTGACCGCCCTCAGGCTATTAAATAATAAGTTTAGTATACTTATTATTAATATAATTTATATTACTTAGTAAACATATTTTTTCAATGAAAAAAAAAGCCCGCTGAGTTTATTGCGCCCATTCTTCTCAGGTCTGAGGCATTCATTTTGGGATGGGTGGTAGTTTTTGACTTTCAATAAGTGGTGTCACATCCTTTTTGAATAAAAATATTTGAATTTGAATCCTGAGCAGAACTGCATTCTAATGGGCAAGGCGTATCAATTACCATCAGCTGAACGTCCTGCTAGTTTCGTCCCTTATTTTCATTAAAAAAAATGTTAACGTCTGCCATTCCACAACCGCTAGTTTTGCAAGAAATTTCTAGCCTCGCATAGCCACTTTGTGTAATCAATTACCGGCTGCGGTTTCCCGAACCGTTACGACTTTGGGACCTTCAAGAAAAGAGCATACTTAAAGGCCGGCAACGCATCTCTTGACACCTGATGTTGCTGATGTCCATAAGAGGTTGACTCAAAATTCCATCTCGTGAGCCTCTTGCCCGTTTGCCTCTCTTATATAAAAAAAAGGATCCTGAGCAGCACTGCATTGTAATGGGCAGGGCGTATCACTATCAAGTGAACGGTTCTTTCGTCATAACATTTACAGGTATAGTGAAAATCCCTGAAAGCTTTAAGCTATGTGTTGAGTTTTAAAATTGCATTGGACGATATTGCAATTACATGACATGCGATTGTAACAATGAAATACTCTTTATTGCCTTTCATTTTAATATCCGTCTAATATATGGTAATCACTCATCGATGTATACTGGGTGGCCGGGAAGCTGACGTCCAAAGCTAAATTTGAATTTGGCTCATTTAATTGGCCAATGTTCTGGGAAGTTTTTAAGAATAAATAGAAGCCCTAGGCTCCCCATTTTTTCTTGATACCTTGAACATTTTCATGAATTTAGCTGGAGCAGTTATCTTGAACTTACGACTCAATTTTAAACTAGTTCCGCATTGTCTAAACTATTCAGAGTTTCTTATGTGGTTATTGCAATTGTAGTTAATAATTATCAACGATAAAATTAACTCAAAGTGTTCAAAATAATTAGAAAAAAGTACTACACCACAATTAGGTGAAAAAGCGGATACAAGGGGAAAATAATTATTATCTCGTAAACTACGCAAAATCGTAGAACATACATAGGGGTGATTCGGATACTCATCACCATGAGCCTTTCAAATTTTAGCTTTGGACGTCAACTTCTCGGCCACCCTGTATAAATAAAATTATAGAGATTTTCATTTGTGCGCGCATAACTTAAAAGATACTAGATAGTTTTTAAAAAGTCTTCTTTCGCCTTTTTTAAAAAAAAATATTGCAAATATGTTCACCACATTGATATTATAAATGCGAAATTTTGTGAGTTTTTGTACCAATTTTGCAATGATGCAGGAAACTGACACCCTGGATTAACACTAAATCGGCCTTACATATAAACTTGACATAAAGTTATATCTGAGTTAAAAGAAAAAAAATGCAAAATGTTGACTGTATCCTGACAACACTGTCAGTAAAATCATAATTTTTGCAAACGACACCTTCCACTTTACAAGACATTTTGTGTAATTTATCGTTATACAAGCCATTGTACAAATTTATTGTAAATACTATAGGAAAAATTTAACTTTGTTATCTTAGTAATAAGTTTGGCCTATGGACTTGCATCCCGTGCCACTAAATAAATTAAAAAAAAAAAAATCATAATTTTGAAGTTTTCCGAATGTCAAGCGTCCTTAAAAATAAACGCGGGAAACGTTGTACGTCTGAATAAACCTATCATAAGCAATATGTCTATTTGTAAACATTTTGCATATTATTGGTTTTTTTCTCAGGTATAACTTTATGCCAATTTTATTTATAAGGCCGTATATGTATATAAAGTAGCTTATATTCTACTATTTATAGATTACAATAAAAAGAAGTTTATATAAATGTAAATTAATATAAAACAAAAGTTATTCAGCACAGTAGCTGCATCATCCACATACACCGTAAATAAGTAAAGGTATTCCCTATATTTATAAGGATTTATATATATATATATATATGTATGTATGTATATATATATATATATATATATATGTGTATGTATGTGTATATATATATATATATATATATGTAGTATATATATATATATATATATATATATATATATATATGTGTGTATTATTTTAAATTAACTTTTTTGACTTACTCGTGTAAGACATTGACTATTTGACGTTTGTGTATGTTTGTTGCATCACTTGATTTAATAGAGTGGCAATGAGTTTCTCGCTACTTCTTCCTGCCTTTACGAAGTAGCGATAGATTTAATAAGAATCATATTTTTTTCGACATTCATAAGTGTCATTTCCGTGACTTACATGAATAAAGTGATTTGATAAGATTATATTATTAATATAAAAAATAGATTGATGTACTTATCAATATATATATATATAATAATATTATATAAAAACTTTTAAGAATCTGAAGCCGAGCCTCCGGTAACAGGATCATCCTGCCACCACGAGCATGACGCATGAGCCAGCCATCGCCTCCCTCGGCCATATTTTAGGGAAGGCAACGACCCGTCCCACGTCGCCGTCACAAGCAGTGACATTTAAGCGAGCATGATGAAAACTGTCACAAGAACTCACTTAACCAACAAAATTAAATTAGGTATTATTGTGCCCAAGTAACTATATTCAACTCTCATCAATTAACATTATTTTTATTTGAACATGCAAAAATAATATTCATTTTTTTTTATTATTTATTATTTTATTTTATTATTATATAACCACAAATTTCAATAGGTTGGAGAATGGAGAAATTTATTGTATTAAAATTCCAAAATAAAAGTACCATAGAGCTTTTCACTTTTTTTTAAGTTCCATACAGTTCTACGCTGTATCCTAATGTATATTTAATACAATCAGATAGATGAAAAATCCAATAAACTTTGTAATCATAACAGCTTATATTAATTTATTTACACACCATTAACTTTTCTTCGCTGACACAGCTTCCAGTACCAAGTTTCTCCGTACCGAAGCTGCTTTGAGTCATGATATTATGTTCCTCACTACACAACAATAGAAAAAATAAGTAACAAAATATCTAAGTCTATACCAAGTAATAACTTAACTTCGAACTTCAATTAAATTTCATAAGTAATCGCACAGAAACCAATAATTTCAAAACCATCGATCATTTGAATAATGTGCGGGTATTAAGTCGTATGAAAGGTCAATTGGCCCCATATGTAATGACAGATGGGGCGCGATGGTCGAGCACGCGTGTAAACAGAGAACTGAAGCGGGTAGGTTGCAGTTAGTAATTTCAAGTGGTTGCCATGACAACACACAAAACATCACAAATGAAAGTTTCATGCGCCTTCGTTTAAGCTAAAGGTATTTTCGACATTAATTTATTGTGTACAGTCAATACCAAAAATAAGTGTTTATTTCAGTATCTTGACAACTTAGATAATTTATAAGTCTGGATAGAGCCTCTTGCTGCTAGACAACCGATGAACACAGGCCAGGTTTAATACTTTAGTGTGCATGACAGCTACGTCTTACACTCGCGATACGTCAGTCACTTTGTTTTACAGTGCGTGCGTTGCTGAAAATAGAAGCTAACAGTTCGCCGCTATTTTCGACGTTTTCAGAGCGTTTAAAGACATATAGATTATCTAAGCTAAACACTTTATGTAAGGTGTCGTAAAAGTGAAATTAATTTTATGAAAAGGTGAGATAATCTGACAAAGTTCAAAAAACAGCTAATTTTGATATTGACTGTACAATGTTGTATTCTTATGTGCGTAATTATATTTTAATCGTTGAATTGAAGTATTTAATGAATTTGTTCGTTGTCCTTGAAGAACTTTTCAGAAATTCTTTTAAGATTTTTTTTATGGAAGTGGATGACAACCGAGCATACGGGTCTGAGGTCACCTGATGGTGTGTGGCCACCGCAGTCTGTACTCTCTTGTAAGAGCGTTACCGTCTTATTTAGCGTCGAATACACGTAAGTACATGTGTATTCGAAAACTAAAAATAAATTGGTTCGAGCGGGCGAGAATCGACCCGCGGGCTCCGTGGTGAGAGTTAACGGCAAAGAGTATAATAATATATAGGGAAAAGAGAGCCCCTACGCCTAGAGTCTCTACGCCTGGAGATTGGCCCCGAAAATAACTATATACATATAAGCTCGAAATTATAAAATTCATTTTATTGTTGTGACGCAATTAAATAATTAACTCTACTTTGTAATGTAGGTATTGCAATTTTTTACCATGTTGAAATTGCGCGTAGAGTAAGTTATTTAATTTTGTCACAACATAGAACATAAAGGATATATTTAGTAGTGTAAATATGCAAAATGGAAAACGAGAGCTACATACATGCGCAAACGCTAGAAGTAGCCGCCATTTTATGACCAGTGGGCAGTGACACAATTAAAAGAAAAGTTGAAAGGTTTCAAAGCGAGTGACAGCTGAAAAAGCTTTCATTTTCGGGCCAACTAACAGATGGCACTACAGTATTCTGAAAACGTCACTTTAAGGAGTCTGTCCCACCCCTGGTTAACGGTCTAACCTATTGCGACACCGACGCTTTTTAATTTTAAAACATTAGCCCACTTATTCATAATAGTCTGCAGACTTAAAGCATTGCTAATTCTCACTCTGTCTTCTTCTATTGAACTAAGTCAGAATGAGATAAACACTCCTAAGCGTTAGGGGACCATTATGAATAAGGGGGTAGGTAACTACACATAGAAATGGTTACTTAGGAATTATTTCAATAAATAGCCTTTAATTTACTTTACTTCCATTTACTTAAGCCTTAAATAGGTTTAAGAAAATAAAAAAACTACTTGTAACAATAGATAATCTTCTTTTAATGTTCTTATTGTCTTTAAATAGTCTTTCAAATTTTATAATAATTTTTAAATACACTGCTTTGATCTTCGTCTGATTGCTCTTTCTTGGCAACGTCCTCCACACATTTCCACTCTTCAATCTGTTGTCAATCTAGTCCAGGTAGGTAGTTCCCACATAGATATGTACTTATAAGCTTAGAATAATAATGTATATAAGTATTTATATGCTTGTTAGAGGTCCTTGTTTTTTGTTATGTTTGTTACCTCAGAAAATTCGGCTGGCTGAACCGATTTTGATAATTCTTTTTTATTTGAAAGCTGGTGCTTTCCGTGTGGTTTGCATTTTGGTGTCCAGATCGGACAATGGCATCCATGAGAAAACCATAGTCTTAAATTTGCTATAAGTATGTGCGCAACAAGTTTACGAATAACACAATATCACGCCAACCGATTTCGATGATTCTTATTGGAAAGGATAAAGGATACTTCGAAGGTAGTTTGGTAAGTTTTGAGATTTCTTTGATTATAGCAGATTTTTTTTAATATCGTACACGTTTACTACTACAATTTAAACAAACCCATTTCGTTATTCTTCGTATTTCTTTCTTATTTGTTTTCATTCTTCTTAAAAAAAATATCTTGTAATTTAAATGTTCTAGAAGTAGGTGACTGTTATAAGTAGGTACGACCGTAACTTGGTACTCAAGCATTTCAATATAATATGTAAAATGATGCAACAAAACTACTCAATTCCTTACTGAGTAAATACGAAAATGTAAATTAATAAATAAAAACACAAGAGAAGTTGGTATTGTGTGTATCTAGATAGGTACATCAATCCAAACACAAAATGTAGTCATAATGCGAGCAGTTTACCAGCGATTACAAAATATATAACTATGAATTTTTAAATATACAGATATAGTAGACGTAGATCTAAAAACATGAAGCACACACTCCTACAACAGCAATGTAAGGATTAAGGTTTCAACTTTTTTTTTTATAAAGGTCTTTATTTACCATAAGCTTAAAATCTAATACAATGGACACTGTACATAATCACTTAAAGACAATTATATTACATAGACTAATTAACTACGTCTTTCTAAAATATTTAGATATAAAACAATATAAACTTAATAAACAATAACAAAATACAAACCTCAGTGGTTTTTATTGCTTTGAAACCGCAATGTAAAATTTGTTTTTTATTAATAAATATATAAAAAAAAAATAAATAAAAAATAGGTAGGTATTGAAATACAAAAATATCTCGCTGACTTTGTGGTCATACAAGTTTTAGATTATGTACCTACTTAATTTATTTTTAAGAAGGTATAACAATATTATTTTGCAATATAAGTATAATTGTGACATAATATTAGCAAATTGAACACAATTAAATTGTTTAATACTAATCATAAAGAAAACAATAACGTAGTACTTAATACTGTCTTTAAATTATAGCATTGCATGAATGATGATATTATACCTACGTAAGGTAACGGATTACAATACCTACAGGCTGCGAGCGTGCGACACCAAGCTAATTGAAATTTGAAACGTTTCAACTAAATATCTTCATACGTTCCTGAGGAAACGGGTCTTGAAAGACGATCATACAAAGAACGTAGCGATATGTTTTTCCGAAGTTTCCGTTTTTCTTGAATAGGTACGGAACCCTTGATGTGAATATGGTACAATAAATTGAGAGAGAATAAAGGTAAGTATATCAATATTATACGTACTCGATACAGTATTGAGCTAATTTTGTACGATCGTAAATAAGTACCGGCGACTGGACAACCCTGAGAATATTTCGCACGTAGATAATTATGAAATAACAAAATATGAGCGTCACGAAAACCAATGCAGGTTACTGCCAAGCCAACAGTAACGTGACTGCTCTTATGAGAAATAATACCAATTACGTAACTTTTGTAAACAATATTTCAATAGTGACGCGGTATTATGATAATTTAGGTGTTACTCTCTTTCGTACAAGAACTATTCTATGCCCTGTGTCAGTGAAATCTGTAAAGTGATGCAAGTATATTAAAATAGTTTTTAGCTACATATTGTTAATAGTACTACTACCTAGTACACTCAGGTCAGGTCATATTAATATCAAAAGTATTTTTGTTGTAAATAAAATTTGTGTTATATAATTTATTGCTTGAAATTTAACTGAAAATATCTAATTAATTTATACGTCCAAATACACTGCAACAAAATACAGGCCAACAGTTAGCCTTTATTTTCACGCACACTAAAACAAAGTGACTAACGTATAGCGATTGTAAGATGAATCTGTCATGCACACTAGAGTAATAATACTTTAGTGTGCATGACTATTATTATTATTTATGGTGTCTATTGTCATGTGTTGTATAACAGCAAGAGCTGTTATCTTAGATCTATCTTGATATGTACATTATCTAAGGAAAATTTGTAAAAAAAGAGATAGAAATAGGCATGCAATTCTAAAAGAATAGGTATTTGTTATGACATGTGGTTGGTAATATTAAATTTAAGGGTTTCTATAAGAACTTCATTCTCATATTGTGCTACTTAGTGAACAATTCATAATTATTTTTAGTCATATCCTTACATTAATATTTATTGAAATCATAACACATTAAAAATTCTTAATTTGCTGAACCGTCATGACTTACCCCCTTATTCATAATAGTCTGCTAACTTACAGCATGGCTAATTCTCGCTCTGTCTTCTTCTGTTGACCTAAGTCAGAATGAGAAAAAACACTCCTTAGCGGCTGTTTAAAGTTAGCGGACTATTATGAATACGAATGGAATGAAACTTCACACTCGCTGTAGATTATAAAGTTGGTTGGATTAAAAAGTAGTGGTTATGGGACTAACTGTACAATAACAAGTGAGACATAAATTTTCTTATATTTTTATTATAAAATATTTTATTAACTACATTAGAATGGTAGATTCTTAACTTCTAAATCATACATAACATATGTGTTTTACATACAATAAACTGTGCCATTAAATATGCTGTGTACGTTGAATAGCATAAAGATGTCAGAGTGACTGACGCTACACAGGTATGTAAGATCTTTCTAGGGCTAGTAATTTGTTAATGTAATGTACCAGGTACTAGTAACTTGACGCCTCTATCAAACATTTTGAACAAGTGGTGGGAAGGCTTTGGGTCTAAGTTGTACACATAATCAGAGTTAAACTTGCGACTTGGATACACAACATTTATATTTCCCGTGACATCTATACTCCACCCAGAACTCAATTGATTTATATCCACAGCAACATCAGATTTATGCGCTAATAAATTTGCCAAGACGTGAGTCTCATCACCTTCGTTTGCAACATTGCAGTTTAACAATAAGAAAGATTTATCTTTTCTTGTTATATCAACCAGCTCTTTGCATATAAAATGAATTTCTTTCAGGCTATATCCTATATCAAATAAATGAGAGACTCCTTCAAATATAATGTTAACATGCAAATGCTTATTTTTCATAGCCTCAAGATACCTTTTTGCCTGTGTAATAAATTTCTCAGGTGAAACTAAACAATTTGTTTGCAGCCCTAAACCAACATCCATCATATCTAGATTAAAAAACTTTATAAGACCACTGTTAATACTCTTCTGTAAGTTGTATGACATTTTCATTCCAACACTTTCATAGTGAGGTGTGGTACTATGCAAACAAATTACAAACACACTACTGCCTGTTTTGATGCAATGTCCAAGCACACAACTGGTAATAAATGAGCTATCACAATGATTGAGTTCTTTTGCTACTATTACATTTGATATGTGCCTCTGGTCCAATTTGAGGATAGATATTATATCAGACATGCTGAAAAAAAAAATATATAATTATATGTACTTATAACACCATACAACGTCAAGAGATAATTATTATCTTAGCACATTCAATGTCACCATACTAGGTACTTATCAAGTGATAAGACGCAAAAAATATTATCAAACAATGGTGGTGTACAAGATGTTTTTATAATGTCTATTTGTGCACAACCTTTCAGTTGATTGGTTATCTTAAAGGAATAAATAGTGGCTAATAAATGTTTTATTTGGCACAAATGCGCCAAATTTAGACAAGCTCAGGAAATTTAATAAGGTATGTACCCAATGAACTTAATACACATACAATTTTGATTGTACAAATTTTAAATACGTATGTATTTAATAATCAATACGTTTTTTGTAAATAATAATTACTTTCTATAATTCTAGTTCACACTGCTCACAATATTTTAAAATTATGTACCTAAGTAATTTTTCAAGTTTAATAAGTAGCCAGTTTTATACACTATATTCAATGATATAGCGATAACTTGGGAACTGAAATGCAATTTTTTTATTACAATTTACAATTATAAACCCACACCCAATTTAGCAACCAAAAATTATTTTTATTTTATAACCCGTGACGCAGTAAAATCAATGTAAAGTATAGCCGGAAATCAGAATGGTCGGAATTCGGAAATGTGATCAAGAATGTAAACAAAAAAATGTCACTGTCAAAATGACAAATCAGAGATTATCAACAATTTAAATATATAGTTAACTAGCTGACCCGGCAAACGTTGTTTTGCCATATAAAGTATAATTCACGCGATAGTTTTATAAGTAATAAAATATTGCCTATATTATAGCCTGTACATTATTTTGTTCTATTGTCAATAGTTTTTGCAGCGCACGCAATAATAGGGTTTCGATTTTACACCTTGTGTTACAAAATAGCAATTATATTACGGAACCCTAATTTTGAAAAAAATAACATAGCCTTCCTCGATAAATGGACTACCCAACACTGAAATTATCATTCAAATCGGACCTGTAGTACCAGAGATTAGCGCGTTCAAACAAACAAACACTGCAGCTTTATATATTAGTATAGATTTAAATAAACTTAATTTGATTAAAACATAAATATAATAAAAACGTATGGTTACCAAACAAAAAAATAAATAATTTCTATATTAATATTCGCTCTCTGATTCGGAGTCTTCAAGACGACGAATTGGAATTGGTTACACTTATAATAAATTGTATTTTCCGCAGCCAACTTGTCCACAGCAAGAGTTTGATAATTTTTTTTACTCTTTTTACGATTTCTATTAACTGAGCTTTTATCATATTTTCTTCATATATATTTAGATATGATTCAATAATTTTGCACTTTCCGTAAGACAATTTTGGGGTTCGATTTTAACCTTCGGGTAAGGGACATTATAGTTTTAATTTAAGTATCAAACCACATTTTCGATGTTGCGTGAGATGAGAGAGAGTAAGAGAGAGACCCTTCGATATTTTAACTGTCGACTAGTCGATTGTATTTAATAAGACATTACCTATATGAATAGAATTTCCTAGCTTAGGGCAAAATAACAAAGGCCGATTTTTTTTTAACGTAATTATTTAAACTTAACCATAAGAGAAACATATTTTTAACAGTTCTCAATGGACTCTCTAAAATCTCCTTGAGCACATATCCTAATAACTACAATTTCCGTGCTGGCGCAGATCCCCACCGCAGAGATCGTGCGTTACGCTAAAGTTATGTAATCAGTCCAGTGTGCAATGAAAGGAAAATGGGCGATGTGGTCTACCAACACTCATGCAACCAATATCAGTGAAAAGCTTATTTTGAGTATTTAATTTCGTTCTATGGAAGCACCGCTGTAAGTCTTGTGGTTCAAGAAACATCCGACAATTACAAGAAGCAGCTCTTACTTTATTTTTCTGTGTTTTACGGTCGAAAATCACTATTTTTTATAACCGGTAGCTGCAAGTGCGAGCGAAAGGGCATGTAGATTCCATCGCATGCGCAGCATAAATTCTCTACCTGCTTCCTCTTTTCCTCTGGTCCCCCGAGAAGTCTCGCATTGACCTTAGCTTGTTAACCGCACTATTGAAGTTTACTCTTATTTCAAACTGTGCACGTTAATTATTTATTGGACTTAGTTCCATATATTGAAATGGAAGAAAATAGACGAGAGTTATAGTTATAATAGACGAGCCCTATAGTATTCCCCTAATTGAATTAATATTGAGTATAATTGAATTTCCTTCCCATTCTTTTCCGGCTCTCCCACACATCGGGCGTTGCTACCAAATACAGGCGGCCTTAGTGCAGAAGATCCTAGGAAGGTTGCGATTGTTATAGGGCAATGCAGCCGATATCAATACCATTTTCATGCTACTTAAGATGGCAATTCACGCTATTGGTGCTAATAAATCATTAAGATAAAAATATGTGACATAAACCTTTTTAACTGTTGCATCTCAATATATTCTTGATAATATACTATGTATTGTCATAGGCACAATAGCGAATTTGCTAGAAACTATGACAATCATATTGTTAACACCAGGAACAAACATAAACTTGTTACGCCTATTACTTGGCTAAATCTAGAGTTGTGTCATTGAAGGTTATTAAATTAATTTAATTTAATTGTTTTTCGTCAATGGTCAACAGGTTGAAAAAACTGTTATATCGTCAACGAGTTTTGAAAAATCAGTGAATGCATTTATTAATAATTTAGGTTTTTATTAGGTTCATATTATATTAATAAAATTGTTAAATTTCATTTATACGTAGTAGCTATTTCTTCAATATAATATCAAGTCAACGTTTTCGTTCGCAAATTCGTCAACTGTTTTGAATTAAGCTGTTTTAGTGAGGCATTTAATCATCAATTTGCTGACTTTGTTATGGCGGAAGTGCAACTGAGAAAGGGATAGGTGCAAAAGGGTCGGAATTATGCTTCATTTATTGCGAGTTACGGACGAAAACGTTAATTGAATTTATTAGCTTATTATGTTCAACAGGTTTTTTCGTTGAAGATAAACAGTTAATTCGTTAACGAATACAAAGCTGTTAATAAAAACAGTTTATTGATTTAACGACCACCTAGTTAAATCGAGTTATAGTCTTTTAAGGGCGATATGCTTATAGTTATATATTTAATAATTAATGAATTTTATTAAATATGTATAAAAGGTTATATTAAATAAATAAAAATGTGGCAGCCCTAATAAATCAGCTGTTCAAATTATCTTTCTAGGCACTACCCTAGATGATATAATTGGTAATCCCGTGCCACTAAATAAATTTAAAAAAAAATATAATTGGTAACCTTAAAATTTCAAATCAATAATCATAAATCAATGGGAATGGGTATTATGAATGAAGAATGAACTTAGGCGCGAAATCGTAAAATGGGCATGGGAAGTTAACATTAAACTATCATGCGATCCTTGACTCTTGAGTACAAATGTAACATTCCTATTATTTAATAGATAGACGAAACGAATGCTTAGATGAATATTGTAATTTTAATAATTTAACAACCCAACGTTTCATGAGTGATGTTTGTGGTTAACTGCAGATAAACAGCTGTAAGTTAATTACTTTAACGTATTACTGGATATGTTACATAATAGATTATTCTGACATTTTCACCTTGAAACAGGAATATAAATATGGTAAATGTGTTAAGTTAGTATGAATTAGGAGTTATGAACTTTTAATTTTTTTCACCAACAGACTACTGAATAATGACAGAAACAAAGGTTTCCCATTGGTATTTTGGTGGATTAGCATCAGCGGGTGCAGCATGTGTAACACATCCGTTAGATTTACTCAAAGTTCAAATGCAGACACAGAAGGGGAAAAATATATCTATGTTTAAGTTAACCACCATAGTGCTAAAAAACCAAGGTAAGCCCTAAACATTTATATTATGGCCCGACATTTTGATAAGAAAACAATTTAAGTACCTAATGGTTAATTTTCCAGATTCATCACAAGTTGTGAAAGTACAGTCTACAGTCTGCTATCTACAACCTCCAAGAATGGAATTGGTAGAAATAGAATATCAATGTCCTAATTTTAAAACTTAACTCGTTGTTATTTCATATCTACAAATGGTATAATAATGTGATATTGATTGCATCAATTTAACAATCAAATATCAGATAATACTAGGACTCATTGAGCACAAATTCAAGAAATATAATAAAGTTTTTTTGACAAAGAAAGCTTAGCATAGTAGGCCACCTAAAATTGTATAATATTATATAAAGTAGACTACTTGTTATTAATTTGAAAGATGGGCTGGGAGTTTCTTATCAGTTCTTCTCCCCCAGTCAAACCCCCTTTATGTACTGCTGTAGATTCATGACTTTCACCAAGTGTTGTTGCAATATGTTATGTTATTGTGACTCCCTATGGTAAATGAATAAATTTATATTTCTATTAACAAAGAGAAACATGTAAATTTCTTATTTATTCATTACTAGCTGACCCGACAGACATTGTTCTGTATATAATAAAATAAAATAATGTTTTTATATGAATTTGTCAATAATATATCATAACACCAAGAATTACTTCGTAAAATCTGCACCCTGCTGTCATAATGAAATTGTTTCACAGCAAAACTGTCAAACAGTGTGTCAATAAATTCTCGCATAGAAATTATGTATGGACACATCAAAGGAAAACGAATTTGTTGTTTTTATTTACTTTAGCAGCATTTTCCTATTTATTCACCTTTTAAACCTTCTCTAGACTTTGACAAATAATTCAGGACCTAAATTTGCGAAATCGGTCCAGCCGTTCTCGAGTTTTAGCAAGACTAACGAACAGCAATTTATTTTTATATATATAGATAAAAAACAAAGTTGTCAAAAAGGGATTAATGTTTTGTAACAAAGAAAACTGAACCTGATAAATATTTTTCTTTAATTTTTAGACAAAATTTTTTATTTTAATTTTATTATGATTCAATATAAAACAAAATATAAACAACTTTAAATTTTCACCCGTCTATGAGCAACACCTATTTTTATATCGCGATTTTTATATTCCACACCTGTTCCATCCACAGATCCGCAATAGTGTTGCAAGATGGCAATAGAATACAATAATTGTTGTACGATATATTTGGTAGGTCTGAAAATCAGCCATCATCTATTTTTTATACCCCAAAAATTTTAATTATTGAATTTTTTTTATTACCTTGAGTGGCAATACAATGTTTGCTGGGTCAGCTACTATATATAATATAGTCCATTGGCTGTCATATCTTCAAGTAACACATGTGTTGATTTCATAATTTCAGGAATAATGGGACTGTACAATGGTATATCAGCTTCACTTTTACGTCAGATGACATATTCAACAGCAAGATTTGGTATTTATGAAGCTGCAAAACAAAATTTTGCCCCTAAAGATGTAAGTATGTATGAATTGAAAAAAAATATTAAAATTAGACAAGTTGAATACGATGAAGAGTTTAAAGAATGCCAAATTAAAATTAAAATCAGCCCATTTCAAAACTCTAAAAAAAAGCTCTAATGTGACTGCATTTCCCTTTAAGTTATTTACAGAAATTTTACCGTGCGAGGATCAGGCTATTAAATAATAAATTATATTGTATGTTTTTACATTTTAAGCAAACTTTTATAAGAAAAAAGGCTGCTGAGTTACTTGTGCCCATTCTTCTCAGGTCTGAGGCATACTTTTGTAATGGGTGGTAGTTTTTGACTATCAATAAGTAATATTATATCCGATTTTGGATAAAAATATTTGAATTTGAATATTCTAGCTTATAAATCTGACAGTCCAATTATTTGTCACCAATATTGATTTAAACAAGTTGTTAATTTTTAAAGTGATAACTGATAACCCTCACTTCTGGGATTAATAATTTCACAAATAAATGTGAAAGCAAAATTTTTTAATGATGTGAGACTCGAACCCTCGACCTCTCCATTTCAGTTCCATGCGAGCGCTCTTTCACTGAGCCAACCGTTTGAGTGACGTTTGTTTTGATTCATTATTTTAATAACAAATTGTTTAGATTTGAAAGAGGGACATCTAAAGTCAATTTCCTAATATAAATATTGGGGTTGAGCAGGTTGTCAACAGTAAAGTAGATCCTGTAGATCATAGTTTCTCAACCTTATTTTGCTCAACACCCACTTTGAGAATATGTTTTTTTCTAGAGTATTTTCGTGTATTTTTTTGCCTTTTTAGACTATATTTTTTAATCTACCCACGCCCCATCTGCGCCATCTCAATGCCCCCTAATTTTCTCTGGGTCTTCTACTGCCCCCCCCCGAAAGTCTCAAACGCCCACAAGGGGGCGCTATCGCCCACGTTGAGATCCTATGCTGTAGATGAAACCTGAGAATTGAACAAAGCATACAAGATTTTATGACGGTAGGTACGTCACTTGAACGGTTAGCTCAGTGGAAGAGCGCTCGCACGGAACGCGAGAGATCGCGCGTTCGATATCCGCATCGTTCATAAATTTTGTTTTCAAATTCGATTGTGATTTGTCATGGTTATGTATGCATTAGCAAGAAATTGAATATTTATAATTCTTAGGAGCCAATGTCGGGTCTTCCTGACTGTTATCAACTTATATCTTATCTGCAAAGACAACAGTCTCGTGCCAGATTTTGGCGAGACAACAAGTCCTGAGGATGCCTTGATGAAGCACGTGTCGAATTGTTAAAAGACGAATATTGGCGGAATTAATACTAAAGAAAACTCAAATCATTTGTATAATTATGGATTTCCGCAAAGTAACGCCTACTTCAATAAATTTTGTTATCAACTTCGTCAATAAAAATAGGTTACAGTAACATTAAAATCACTTACCGTTTTTTATCTTATCGTATCTCCATTAGAGATGTTCTTCTATCTCGCGTATCTTCTATTGTTATTCTATACTCTATTTAAATATATTTTATGTCAATGGTAATACTGGGTATGAGTTTCTGAGACAATTTCTTCTCTCAAAGCGCTCCTTTGTGTCCGAAGTGGTGATAGTGCTCTTACGGCCGTTCCCATTTTTTTTTTATGGAATAGGAGGACAACTCAGCGTACGAGTCACCTGGTGTTAAGTGATCACCGCCGCCCACACTCTCTTGCAACACCAGAGAAATCACAAGAGTGTTACCGGCCTTTAAGGAAGGTGTACGCGCTTTTTTTGAAGGTACCCATGTGGTATCGTCCCGGAAACACCGCACAAGGAAGCTCATTCCACAGCGTTGTAGTACGCGGAAGAAAGCTCCTTGAAGACCGCACTGTGGAGGACCGCCACACATCCAGATGGTGGGGATGATATCCTAACTTGTTGCGTGTCGTGCAAAGGTGGAATTCGGCGGCAGGAATCATGTTAAACAGCTCTTCGGAATATATATATACTATCTACAGATAGAGATAAATTACTACCCGATAAGTTATTCTTATCTCCTTATATTGGGACGCGTGAATTGCCATTTCCATACAAAGTTCTATCGCTGGTAAGCTATACGTCGTCCCATTGTCAGACAGCGTGCACGGATAAGGTGACTTACCGTCGATAAGTTTATTGGGACAGAAAAGTCAACGATAGTTACGATTTTTATCTCAAGTAAGAGATAGACTGAATATAGGGAACGGCCGTTAATGGACAAAAAGTAATCAATTTAATAAAAAAAAGCCTCTATAGTAATAGAATTTATGTTTGTGGAATCCAATTTACAATTAATCCCTACTTCTCGGAATATACATTTTCCAAAAATAATTGGTTCAAACGGTTTGAAGGTAGGTACGTTTTTGAACTTGTGTGTGCCTCCTCTCATAGGTGGCTTATCTCTCATCTCATTAGAATGAGTTCTATCTGTTGTTACCTGTACTCCGGACATGTATCCAAATTCACCTTGTAAGGTAATGTAACTCTAGGGAAAATGTTTCAACCTACTTTTTACCTTATATTTTATGAAAATAAGGGACGAGACGAGAAAAACGTTCAGATGGTAATTGATTTGCCCTGACCCTGCCCATTATCATGCAGTGCCGGTTAGGATTCTTGAAATACCCAAAAATTCTGAGCGGCACTACAACTGCGCTCGTCACCTGGAGACATAAAATGTTAAGTCTCATTTGCTCAGTAATTTGACTAGCTACGGCGACCTTCAGACCGAAACACAGTAATGCTTACACATTACTGCTTTACGGCAGAAATGGGCGCCGCTGTGGTACCCATAATCTAGCCGGCATCCTGTGCAAAGGAGCCTCCCACTGGTAAACCTAGCTCTACTTTTTCCGAAAATATTTATAGTGACGATTCAAATAGTTAGTTTAAAGCTAATTGAATAGTGTGTGTTTTCAACATATGTACTTAACATAATTTATTTTGTATAACTCTTTTTTTTTGTTTAAGGGCAGTAATATTCCGTTCTACATGTCAGCTTTCCTAGCTGGTCTCGGTGGGTTAGCTGGTGGCTTTGTTGGAACTCCAGCGGATTTAGTCAATGTCAGGATGCAAAATGACGTCAAACTACCTCCAGAACAAAGAAGAAAGTATGCCATTTTTGAATATTACTTTTATTTTTAAGTGATTTCCCTCACTACTGCCTTTAAATATTTAGATTTTAAGTATATTATCGTAAATACAACATGAAAGACCGTTAATTCGTGGTCATTTTTGATTTTTCAATGTGTGCGTTAGCTACTTTAATACTGGAGCGAATTCCAAGCGGCGCTGACTGTTTACGATTTGTCAAAAATTACGATAAAATACCTATGTATATTATAGAATTAGAAAGCAATTTAAATTTAAAAGATGACCTTATACTAGGTAGGTACAGTTTTAGGTAAAAAAGTCAACCCTAATGTCGTCAGAAGAGGTAAGAGTCACGCGATAGAAAGAGAGGCATTTTCTAGGTAAATAAAAAAGTAGCTTAGTAGCGCTGTGCGTTCTGAATTAAACCTTATTGTATGTCCGCAAGAGTCCTTATTTCTTTAATTGATATTGCGGCATGAATTCTGTACTTTACTATTATATATTCTTTGCCCGCACTCGTTTGTGTCGTCCTCTTCCATAAAGAAAAAAAAAAGAGAGTGTGTGCGTTTAAGACCACAACGGCAGAAGTGAAAACTTCATTGGCAATCGCAATAAACCACTAACTACACACACTAACCTCACAATGTAAGCCAAACAATTGTTAAAATAATTATTATTACGTTCTAATAATAACAATTAAATTAATATATATGACAATTATTACGTATTAAATGAATACACTAACACAGCGACACAATAGCGAAGAGCAGCTGTCTGTATCTTTCTTGTGCGGGTACACTCGGCGATCCCGAGTTCACCCGATAGAGCCTTTCACCTCGGATCAGCCTACCTACGATAAAATGTGTGTAAGGTACACCAAAATAAGTTTTCAAAAAAAATACAGGCTAACAAAGTACCGGGTACAGCGAATCCTTTCATCTACTTAATATATAAAATTCTAATGTCGCGGTGTTTGTAGTTAAACTCCTTCGAAACGGCTTGACCGATTCTCATGAAATTTTGAGTGCATATTGGGTAGGTCTGAGAATCGGACAACATCTATTTTTCATCCCCCTAGATGTTAAGGGTGGCCCACGCCAATTTTTTTTTTGACATTTTTTTAAATTTGTTTCATTATGAGTCAGCATTAAAAAATACATACAACTTCAAATTTTCGCCCATCTTCGATCAACACTTACTTTTGTATCGCGATTTTAATATCGGCAATACAATGTTTGATGGGTCAGCTAGTAAATCTATACAAATACTAGCCGTTCCCGCCCGCTTCACTGGGCGAATTTAAAAAGGAAATAAATTTTATTCATCTTATTACAAATACAATAAAAAATAAGTAGCCATAAACCATCTAGGATAAATATCGCATCGAATGGTGGTAGTTTCATCATTTCGATACGATCAGTGGTTTAGGTGTGATTAAGCCTCAAACAAAGACCATTATCGTTAACAGTTTACGTAATAAAAAAGTTCCCCATCTGTTTTTCAGTTATAAGAATGCAATACATGGCTTATATCGTGTAGTAGCTGAGGAAGGTGTACTACGTCTGTGGGCCGGATCCTCCATGGCATGTAGTCGAGCTGTCCTCATGACCATTGGTCAACTATCTTTCTACGACTCCATCAAGGAACTGCTCCTAAGCACACCATATTTTGAAGATAATGTCGGAACGCATGTGTGTTCGAGTTTGTTTGCTGTAAGTATCTGACATATTATCATTGGAAACAAGAGAGGAGGACTTACCAGAGCAGCAGCGATTCTTCCACCACGTGCCGGGTCTCGAAATTCCCTCATTAGTTTATAAATGATGTCCACAATTACTTCCGGAATTCAATAATAATAAAACTAGGGATCACAAAGCACTTGATCACGAGATTACACGTAAGGAGACGAATGAATAAGTTATCACGGCGTTGACAAGTTCAATACTATTTACTCCTCGCGGAACAATCAGCTGCTACTCCGTAAGAGGGAGGGAGAGGGTGCAGGTAGGAAAGAGAAGGAATTAATGCAACTCTTCGTGCACACACAATATTTAATTTATTAAGAAATTAATTAAATAATTCGGTGACTGTTTCGCTACTTGTATACCCCTTAAGGCTTATTTGGCCTAAACAATCATATTATAGTCAATAAGATGGTAGAGCAGCTTTGCCGATATTAGGCTCTCGCTCGTTTTCTTGAAATTATGTTATTTTAGTCGGGTCTTGGTTAACAATCCATTCCTTATATATAATTAACTGTTTATATAAGCGAGTACCCTACTCATCTCTGGGCGGGTGCTCCCCAGTAGCTCCTTTATTTGACGGCATATAACAAAGAGCAGCATAAAGGCATAGAAGGCATTTATTTTCCCAAAATTGATTTCTTTAGAATTCTTTTTGATGGCATTTCTAAAATACTAGATACTACTACCGCTTCGGAAACACATGGCGCTCTGAGGGAGAAGAAGCGGCGATAGAAACTCTCCCAGCATCATAATCTGTTCCAGTCATCGCCGATCAGTGTTGCGTATAATCTCTGCATATTACAGGAGAGTGCTCAAAGAAGTTGTTCGGGTTAATACCAGTAGCTGAATCCCACCACCAGACATTACGTTAAAATTTCTTGTCTCGCACAGCCACTTTGTGGAATAAATTACCGGCTGCAGATTTCCCGAACCGACACGACTTAGGGATCTACATGGTTAGGGTATACTCACAAAGGCCGGCAATCCAGCGCTAGGCACTTGTTGCTGATGCCCATAGACGGTAGTATCGCCATGTTTCACTCACCTCTTGCCCATTTGCCCCCCCTTTTTTTTAATGATAATAAGGGACGAGACGAGCACGACGCTCAGGATTCTTGAAAAACTCGAAAATTCTAAGCGGCACTACAACTGCGCTCGTCACCTTGAGACATGAGACATCTTAATTTTAAGTCTCATTTGCCCAGTAATTTCACTACTACGGCGCCCTTTCGACCGAAACACAGTAATGTTTACACATTACTGCTTCACGGCAGAAATAGGCGCCGTAAAAAAAATGGTCTCTATTTAATTTTCCAAATCCATATTCAGTTTGAGTCAGGGTCGGCACTAGCCCATGTGGTGCTCAGGCGCATGTATCTTGTACCGCATATACGATGGCAATACGAGGAGTGCTCAGAGGGTTTTTTTATGAAAGCGAGGGATGGGGTGAGCAAGGCGTTCAGCTGATGGTAATTGATACGCCCTGCCCATTACAATGCATTGCCGCTCAGGATTATTGAAAAACCCAAAAATTCTGAGTGGCACTACAATTGCACTTGTCACCTTGAGACATATGATGATAAGTTTCAAAGGGTTAAGGGGTTGTTTCTCTCAAAACGCATAAATGAGCCACTCTGCGGAATCACCTGCCGTACGCTGTATTCCCGAACCAATACAATGTAGACATCTAGGATCTTACTTCCATATCAAAGGCCGGCAACATATCTTTTGACCTCTGTTTGGTCTCTCTGTATCTCATGTCCATGGATGCTTGTTTATTTTCACTTTCCTTCAGGCCTGTTTATGGAAAAACATACTCTGGCACACATACCAACAGTTCATTTGATGATAGGTTTGATTATGTCACTTAAAAGTTTGTTTATATCAGGGCGGCATCGCAACAACAATGACCCAGCCAGCCGATGTTCTGAAAACACGCGCAATGAACGCCAAACCTGGTGAATTCAGTGGGATACTGCATCTTATGACGAGCACTGCGAAAGAAGGGCCGCTTGCATTTTTCAAAGGATACATACCAGCATTTGTTCGTCTGGCCCCGCACACTATACTTACGTTTGTATTCTTAGAACAACTCAGAATCAACTTTGGATTTACTAAACGTGACAGCAATTAACATTAATTATGATCTAACTATATTATGATCTAACTATATTGTGTTTAGAATGATGTGATTAGGAATGTTTTAGATAGTGAATGTTTTTTTAGACTAATTATAATATTATTTGGGATTCCAGATTAGGATCGAGAACCTAAGGTTCGATATTTCAATGTACCTAAGTAATATCGATGCGTGATATAATTACGCAAGATATTTAGATGAAATTAAATTTAACTTATACGTGTAGAAAATAGTTTGCCTGCGCCGTTTTATGCAGCGTTTATTCGGTACTTATTGGTCCAACGGATTACCCGTTACAGAAATATTATTACAAAGAGCAGGCGATATTATTATACAGGAGCTGACTGCAAAATGTCAGCTTAAATTTTTTTTTATTAATTTAAGCACAACATTTGTCAAGATTGTCACAGGATGCGCAATAAATTTGTAACATTCGTATTGTTTTAAGGGAAAAAATATCTATCTAAGTGCAAAAATTTCGAGAATTCGGATTCACCCCCTACTACCTCAACAATCTCAAAACAGCCCTTTTGAATTCTGCTGATGTGTCAACAAACAGCGTCGTTGAATGATTCGGATACGCGGGATATAGTGGAGAATTAGTTTTAATTGGTCTGACAGATATAGTAAAATAACAATTTTTATTTCTTTACGATTTTCTAAACATAAGTCATTGATAATTAAACAAAGAAATGGCGGCCTTACAAGCAGATCTGATTAGGTTAGAACTCGTCAGCCATGTTCCATGATAGTTTTGTTAAGTATTCGAGTAGGGTTGATAAAACGGCGCAGGGTCCCCGCCTACATGGTGATTTGTGTAAAATTAGAAATAAATACTTATTATTGTTGCCAAAATTACAGTTGCCTCATGAAGTTACTGACAAAAAAAATACAATAGATTATTATATTTTTGAAATGATAATTTCAATTTTATAGCATTTATTCTGGTCACAAAAATATTATTTGATGTTACCACAGTGATAATATGTAAGTTATTAATATTTTATTATTGTAATATTAATGTGACGTGGCATATAGTTTCGAGTAACAGGGACAGTAGTTAAAATATTCTACTTTTCTGTAGATGCAGAATGTAGCAAAATCATGGTATTGAATTTTATTAGCTGAGTATATAGTTAAGTAGATTGTGGTTTGAAGTATGGTACATATTTTTTATTTATTACTTTCGTTTCAAATTTAAATCATAGTGGTTGTTATGCAGAGAAAAAATCTATTTGCCTATATTTTCTCTGTAGTTTATTGTTTATGACTTAAATTATTATGTAGATATTAATATTGCGTATTCAAATCCACACAATCTATCACAATATTCACCTGCAATTGTTATATTATTATGTGTCTAAAAAGAAAGTAGTAGAAGCTTAACTAATTTATACGTCTAGATAGATTGTGACAGCTGTGAAGATGTCGAAAAAAATTGCGACGAACATTAACCTCTATTTTCAGCACACTAAAAACAGAGTGACTGACTAAACCAGAGTGTATCGCTAGTGTATGACGTAGCTGTAGTCTGGCCTGATGTTATGAGTTGCCTACCAATACGTGGCTCTTAGTTTTTTTTATTAAGTTTTGTTGTGGAAAAGAAATCTTAAATATTTGCTGCCCTCTGCATGGGCCTGCCCTCAACTCTCTATACCTAAGAATGAGATGTAGATAGTAATCTAGAGAAGGTGTATCCCTTACTGTGCCGAAGTTAAGATTACTTTTAAGAGGTGTAGGATCCTCAGAGGGTATAAGGCAGGGCACGAGGCTCTATCTAGACGTATAAATTATCTAAGACTAGGCTGTAAGTAGTCGTTTAGTATTCATGGGAGCGCGGACGGAAACTGTCACGACCTACAACGATACCAATGAAAACATCACGTTTCATAGGAACCTACATAAGTCTTTTAACTAAACTTTCGCTGTGAGATTCTTATTTTATTTGTACTGCCACCATATCGCACACCATTGCTGCACACTCAATATCCGGAGCGTTGCAATCTTACTTATCATTGAAATGTATGTAGGTATATCTACTTAGATAATTTATATTAATTCTAGCTAGAGCTGCTTGCTGTTTATCTTATTATTTAGATTTCAATGTATTTTATTAAAAATGACGAGATTTTATTTAAAAAAAAAGAAGAAGCATTCATGCCCCCATCTTCTCGGGTCTGAGGCATAAATTTTCAGAATTGACATTATGATTATCACAGTTACTACCAAATTCGCAAATGTTATTTAAAACTATTATGATTTACCTAGTCAATGTATTAATGTAGTGAGTAGAAAAATAATCTATCATTGAAACACATTCCAGACGTCAACCAATCAACCATAAAACATAGGTAAGTCATAAAATAACTTTAATATTAACATAAACTTAACTTTATTTAGCCTGTGTTGCACCAACTAACTTTAGCAATAACAAACGTATGTTAAAGTACCGGTTAAGCAAAAAATATGTTGCACCATTTGATAATTTTTAGATGACGTCATAACGTTAACTGTTAACAATCCAATCTTCGCCGGTTAAAGCTATTGTTAATTTAAAATAGCAACCTGTCAAAAACTTCAAATTAATATTCGATATTGACTTGATATTTCACTTCTTAACTTTAACTATGTCAAGGAATACGATGTTGCAACCCATTCCGCAGCCCATGTTAAAGTTAGCGGTACTGTTAACGTTAAATTCGACTAAAACCTTAACTATAACTAATATGATCCAACCCAGACAACACTAGAAAATGTCGCTAATATTGACGTTTGACATTCATATAAATTAACTTAAACTTTGTATGCATTTTGCAACGCCGAAACTAATATTGATAATAATAACACAAATTAAATTCGTAAAGAAAATTTATGAACGATGCGGAACCCGAACCCGCGACCTCTCACGTTCTGTGCGAGCTCTCTTCCACTGAGCCAACCGTTCGTAAAGTAACATTCATAAATCTTGATATGTCTTGTTCAACTCTCAGGTTGTCGCTTCACTTACAAGGAACGCGAGAGGAGCCCGGGTTGCAGTCCCGCATCGTTTCTAAATTTTGTTTACTAATTTAACAAATTAATATTGATAATTCATGTGCATTTCGATACCTCAGTTCCAAATTCTTTGGAACGAAGTGTAACAAGTCTGAAATTACAGAAGTTTGAAATAAGTATGATGAATTATTCCATAAACAATAACCCACCATTACCAAAGAGAACAAAATCGATAATTGAATGCAGTTTAGTTGATACTTCTAATATTTGTTCATAAACCTAGAATATTTTTGTTTCAAACAGTAATTACTCTTTGTTTTCTTTAAGAACCCTTTTCTGAATCCTTACTCTATGGAACTGAGGTACCTATCGATTTGATTCTCAACGTTATTATAAGTAGAGGCACTGTCTCTATATAAAATACATACCAATGCAACACAGTGCCAAAGTAAGTGTTTTTTTTATTTTTGTTAAACTTTATGAAAGGTGAAATTGTATATTTTTTATTATGTTAGATTATCATGTTGACATTCCTAATAAACATGAAAATTATTTTAGTTAAATATTTATTATGAATTTACGAAATAAGTGTTTGAATAGTAAAGTCTATATTACAACGAACAACGATTAACTAAAATCCTTCGGTGGATTGGCAATTCTTTTTTGTTAAAAACTTCGTGATCAGGCAGGCCTAACTTTCAAAACACAGATGTCAACCTCATCTATATATATAAACATTTATTGTTGTTCGTTAATCTCGCTTAAACTCGAGAACGGCTGGACCGATTTGGCTAATTTTGGACTTGAATTATTTGTGGAAGTCCAGAGAAGGTTTAAAAGGTGAATAAATAGGAAAATGCTGCTAAATTAAATAAAAACAACAAATTTGTTTTTCCCTTTGATGTGTCCATACATAATTTCTATGAGAGAATTTATTGACGCAGGGTTTACAGTTCTGCTGTGAAACAATTTCATTACGACAACAGGGTGCATATTTTACGTAGTAATTTTTGATGTTATGATATATATTATAAACAAATTCATATAAAAACATTATTTTATTTATTATATACAGAACAACGTCTGTCGGGTCAGCTAGTCTATATATATAAACATTTATTGCTGTAACGAACAGCAATAACAAGCAACAGTCTCGCTAAAACTCGAGAACGGCTGGACCGATTTGGCTAATTTTGGACTTGAATTATTTGTGGAAGTCCAGAGAAAGTTTAATAGGTGAATAAAAATGAAAATGTTCGGAATTAAAAAAAAAAAAACAATTTTGTTTTTCCTTTGATGTGTCACCCGTCGATCGTTCAGAAATTAAATTGGAAGAATAGTTTAAAATGAATAACTAATTACAATCTTTCTAACTTTCTAACTTTCTCAGGAAGTAAAAAGCAAACTTAATTGTAGCTACCTATAGTTGGTAGATTAACTACAGTTGTTAACTATGATGGCAATACAACGTTTGCTGAGTCAGCTAGTATATAATAAATAAATGTAAATACCAGTCTGTATGAAAATTTATTGAATGAGGCGTTACTTTGCGGAAATCCATAATTATACAAATTATTTAAGTTTTCTTTGGTGTTAATTCCGCCAATATTTGTTTTTAAAAAACAATTCGACACGTGTTTCGCCTCTATACGAGGCATCCTCAGGACGTGTTGTCTCGTGCCAGGTCTCGTGCCAGATTTTGGCAAAGTATATATTATAATTCACATTTCATTTCTTCTTTCATATTTCCTAAACATAGATTATGGATTGATCTCCCCTGCGTCCCAACTAGATACCGCACTATCTTAGAACAATAGTTTTTCTATCACGACAACTATCAGATACCTTACACTTAATGGCATCTTTCAAAAATTGTACCTAACATACGCTTCGTGTTATTTTACATTGAAATTATTAAAATATGAAATACTTACTCATGATATGTAATCCCAGTGCTTTTCTTATTTCTTGTAGTATTATTTTTACAATGTTTCACTACGCAACCCGACATTTTAGTTTCAATTATTAGCAAAGATAAACAGAACATGCGGCACGTCACACAATGTTCGAGACTGGTTCGAGTACGCCCACTTGGCCGTAGTATTATTTGCTACACTTTGCGACTACACCTGCGGTATCTACTTGAAGTGCAGCGAAGTCCAATCTTTAATCTAACACTTGTGTATATATTTATTGATTTCGCATAACATTTCATTTCTTATTTCCTTAATCTAGTTAATTTAGTAAAACTGTAGTTAGCTAATAGGAATATATAATTTTAAAAAAATTACGCGTACAAAAAATTACCAATATACCTATAAAACAAAGTGACGGTATGTGAAAATTATTTTATCGACACCCATGCTTTAAATCCTCTATTAAAGATTCTAAAACAGGTCCTAATAACCATTACATCATCCAAACAAGTGTTGTAATGAAATTCAGTAAATCATTGTATCATCCGTTTTCATAAAAACACTCCTTTGGATGATATTATGGTTACTAGGACTGGCTTTTTTAATGTTCGCAGTCACGGAGCAATATTAGCAACCATTATACTAGTGTGTGTGCGGTTACGGGGTATACCAGATACACAATTTTTTCTCCCTTAAATAATCATATATCCACAAATACTTTTATAGTATTGTTTTAACACTTTTTCACAACGCACGACGGCATTTTTAAAATATTTTTTGCACATTTTTAAAATATTTTATTGCGACGCTGTCACAGATGATGGCAAATCTTATAATGGCGGCCGAACGGCTTGTATTAGTGTAAGTGTATGCGTGGGGCTATGTATTTACACGTTTACCGGCTTGTTTTGGTGCCTCATTGTTATGTAAGGTGACACGGAGTCCTTCTTATTTTTCGTCCGTGGTTTGCAGTAAGCTAACTTTTCAAAATCTTTTAAAAGATTAATTTTATGGGTGTAGATAGTCTTGTATGCAACTGTTGTAAATTACATATTAAAACCACCACCACAAACCCAAATTCGTGTTTTAATACCCACAACACAACAGTTGCATAAATAACTATTACATTAATATAATTCCGTAATATGTATTACAAAAATGAATAACTTGAAATGTATACTTCCAGTGTAGAATTTATTATACCAATGTTACTATTTAGATGACTTTTGTTTACATTTAATACAGCTTAGCAATGGTATCAACTCGAATAAAAAATCAATATCTATATAAAGTCAATGATATATAAAGAATATGAAGACACCTTTAGATGTTTTTATTACATACATAACATTTATTCCCGGTGTAAAAATACAGCTCCAACAATTAATATTCCATTTGAAATACATTATAATAATAGTATTATGTATGTTGTTATTTTTGCTAAGTTGTATACAAAAAGGCGTAATCGATTAAATGGCCTATAAATATTTATATTGTACTTGTGTACTATAGAGTTGATATAATCGGTGGATGTTGTATTTAAACTAATGTAGAGATTATTTTGTTTGTGGTTGTGTATTAAATAAAACTATTCATGTTAGAGTAGGTGATTTTATTTTCTTAATCCTTTTGCAAATACTAGAACCGCCTTCTAGAATATAATGAAAGTAATTAACGGTTGTTGATTTAAATTGCGAATCTCCCATGAATCAGCTGTTCTACTTACTTTGTATATTTTTTTTTAATTTTATCTAAACTAATTATAAAGAGGATGCGTTTGTATGTATGTTTGTAATGTTTTCACACAAAAACTACTGGATCAATTTCAGAAATTCTTCACCATTAGAAAGCTTCATCTTCACTGAGTAACATAGGCTGTATAACATTTTCAAAAATAATAGAGGTAACTAATAAAAATTAAACAAAGATATCGCGTGCGCTGCGGAAACTATTCGTGATAGAACATTATTTGTAATTATTTATTAATATATAATTCAAATTATTTAATCACAATATTGTATAACAATAGCCTATAGGTTATTGACTTTATTGAAAACCACGCACAGCGATATTTGATGATGCCCGTCTTACTACCACCCATTTGAGATGTTATACCTCAGACCTGAAAATAACGGGACACTCAGCGGGCTTCTTTTTTTATCAAAATTTCGTCACAAAATTAATTATTATTGAATAGCCCGAGGGCGATCGCTCCGTTCCTTATCTTTTACTAAGAAACTTAAGTTTTTGGAGTTTACTTCTTAAGAATCCATTTTCATACAAGGCGCCCGATATGTGAAAAATATGGAGAGTAAAACCTACTCATCAAATGGGATAGTAACGTTTTTGGTGCGCATCATTTCTCGCGCACCTTTCATTTTTCAGTTGGCGTGACAGTCTAGACGCTCGGTCCCTATATTAGTTGTGATGCAGTGATACGAATAGCAAACATCATTTTTCTTTTCTTGTATTTTGAAGCTTTATTATTTTTATGGAATAGGAGGACAAACGAGCGTACGGGTCACCTGGTGTTAAGTGATCACCGCCGCCCACATTCTCTTACAACACCAGAGGAATCACAAGAGCGTTGCCGGCCTTTAAGGAAGGTGTACGCGCTTTTTTTGAAGGTACCCATGTCGTATCGTCCCGGAAACACCGCACAAGGAAGCTCATTCCACAGCTTAGTAGTACGTGGAAGAAAGCTCCTTGAAAACCGCACTGTGGAGGACCGTCACACATCCAGATGGTGGGGATGATATCCTAATTTGTGGCGTGTCGTGCGAAGGTGGAATTCGGCGGCAGGAATCAGGTTGAATATATATAATATACTTTCATAAAGTTAAGTGAAAATTCTATAAATTATGGATGAAAGTGGTGTAAATAATAGTGCCGGAAAATAGGATAAGCACGTGGGTACTACGTAAGTTACAATTCATATATGACACGTATTGTATATATAAACATGTGTGCTTTGTATTTATTAAATATTGAATTATCAATATATTTCATACAAATTTATATGAGCTATGAACATAATTAAATGTTTAATTTAATATGGAGAGTATATATAGCGTATTTCACGCCAAATAGACAATTTTTTAATTAATACGCTTCTATCAGCTTCTGCTGTATGTCTGTTTTTAACCGACTCCATTGGACTTGATTTTGTTTAGTAGCTGTTCAAAGACAATCGTTCTTAAGGAGTAAGCTCCAGTCGTGCGTCGAAGCTGACCCACACACTTTTTTTATGACGATAAGGAACGCGACGAGCAGGACGTTCAGCTGATGGTAGTTGATACGCCCTGCCCATTACAATGATGTGCCGCTCAGAATTCTTGAAAAACCCAAAAAATTCTGAACGGCACTACAATTGCACTTGTCACCTTTAGACATAAGATGTTAAGACTCATTAGCCCAGTAATTTCAGTAGTCTTGCAGACCGAACACAAACAATGCTTGTATATTCTACTTCACGGACGAAAAAGGCGCACTTGTGGTACCCATAATCTAGCCGGCATCCTGTGCAAGGGAGCCTCCCACTGAAAACCAATGAAATAATCAAGCGCTTTCAAATAATCAACTTTAGATTAAAACAAAGAAAAAGACAAAATATACATATATCATAATTTATTTATTTTTAAGTATCTTTGGTATTATAAAATAATAGGACGTTAGCTAATAAAATTACTGATTGAGGGTAGTTGTAAATTTGAGTCACTCTCAATCGTGACGTTCGCGTGGCTTGAGCAATAGACTCTGGCCCGCGTGCTCAATGTGAATGGTGGCCGGGTCCTGCATCCACGGCTCTCCATCGACTTGCATTGCACATCTACCATCCAACTCGATCTAAAAAAAAGATTTAAATAATTTTAGGCACTTTGCTGGCAAAAAAAACAACTGACTTCTAAACAATTTGTTATTTTTAAAGTGACATCCCTCTTCTGGGATTGATTATGCAAATTAAAGTAACCAAAATTTATGAACGATGCGAGACTCGAACGCGCGAATTCTCGGGTTGCGTCCGAGCGCTCCTACCAACTGAGCCAACCGTCCAATTATGTATGGTTGGTTTGTCTTGTTCAACTCGCAGGTTGTGGCTCCATCTACAAGATCTACTTTACAGTTGATAAAAAATGCTCAACCCCAATAAATGCATAACATTAAGAAATTGACTTGAGATGTCGCGCTTACAAATCTAAACAATTTGTTTGTTTTTAAAGTGATAATCTCTCCCTCTCTTCTGGGGTTAATTATAGGGGATCGAGTACCGCATCGATCATAAATATTGGTTACAAATTTAATTTGTATAACTGACTTCTATTTGACTCGGTGTTGGCCATAGACTTAGAATATTTATTTTTAAATATAGTGTTTAGACAACCTGAAAGCCCTATAGTGCGTGACAGTGAAAGCACAGTAGACATATGTATGTATAGAAACTACCTACAAACGTTCGAAATGACACACCCACACAAACATCATCGACGAGGCCCCTAAGCGGTTTTCGCGGTCTTGCAGTAGAGAGTGTCACGTCAAGAGGAGTGTCACGTTGTTATTTGTTTCCGCGATCTTTTTAAAATGCCAGCGTATTGCGTGGTATACGGCTGTTTGAACTCGGCTCCATGAAAACCGGAGCTATCGCTTTTAAACTATAAAGTAGTATAGTATATTAAGACTGATTTCTAGCTATTGTTATGTTCCTCGTTTGTTCACAAGTGAAACAACTAATCTTTACTATGTAGCACTCAACGTCACATCAATGTTAAGTAAGGTTAATAAGGTAAGTAAGGTTAATGTTACTGTCGATGTCGTGACAGTGACAATGATAGTTAACACATACTCTGTTAAGACTAGATGTCAGTACACTACAGCTATATTATTATTATAATTAGTAGGTATTCGAATTATAAGTCTGTGAGATCGATTGTAATAAAATCGTGAACATAATTCACAATGTTATTGTTAATTTATGATGGCGGCTGCAATATTTATTATCAAGTTTTTTTATGAGGGTGGTCTAATGGTTTTCGAGGATGATTTTTTATATTTATTTATTTTGGACATAAAATAGTAACATGTGTTTTTTCATGGTTTTAGAGAATATTTTGTTATCTTTCGTAATAGCTTCGTTTTTAAGTCACATCCGCCATCTCACCACTTCCCGCACTACCGAAAACCTTGAAAATGATACCAATATTGATTTTATTGTAAAAGTCACATCCGCCATCTTGGATCTCAAAATAGATGTCATAGTCGTTATTGAAACTCCCGACAACCCTGAAAATGATATCCGTATTGATTTTATTGAAAAATTCATGTCCACCATCCTATATCTCAAAATAAATTTTAATTGTTCTTAATTGAAACTTACGAAAACGATAATTGTGTACATCCCGTCTACACATGTTCTTGGGGTGACTGCAGGGAAGAGTTTCTTAAGACTATGGTAGAAGTGAAACTTCAACGGACAAAGTTTAAAAACAAATATTTCAGCTTCCCGTCCAGTGTAAAAAAAATCCAAGAAAAACATTCAATAACGCGTTAAAAAATATTACCATTCATCATATAGATTATAGATGATATTAAATTAGACACTGTACAGTCATCATACATAGACTATAGGTACGCCCTATAAGGAACTTAACTTAACCCCATAATGTTCCAAAAATACAGTCGAATTGAGAACCTCCTCCTTTATTAAAGTCGATAAGAAAAATAACGTGACAACTCTATTCCTTACTGCGGTGAGATAATATAAAATTTTAAGTAAGACTCTCGCTAAAATTGGACGTGATTTTCATAACAGTATTTATACAATACGGTTCAGCCACGCAAATTCAATATAATATTCTGAATCAACGCCCTTACGAAGAGAATCTGTAAACGCAGTAGCAAAGCAATAATTGCAAAATTTTCTAAAGCACTCAAAGATTCTGATATCTATGCGAGTGCTTTAGAAATTTTGCTAGAGAAAGTACCTAATTTCAAGCAAAATAAATTTAAGATGAATAATCCATTAGTAATGACTGAAGACCAAATTATATAGTTTACGAAACTTAAATTATTTAAAATGACTTCACCTTTAGCGTAGATGCTTGCGTAAAACGGTACGGCTCGGCGAGTCCACACTGGAGCCTTGCAATATGGAAAGACGACGATATCCCCACTACCTGCGATCATACAGTTATCAGTTATTACTCAAGGTGACGAGCGCAGTTGTAGTGCCGCTCTGAATTTTTGGGTTTTTCAAGAATCCTAACCAGCACTGCATTGTAATGGGCAGGACGTATCATTTACCATCAGCTGAACGTCCTGCTCGTCTCGCCCCTTATTATCCGCAAAAAAAATAATTTCAAAAATGTTAAACTTTAATTGAGTGGAGCTATTTCGTGATCAAATATATCACAAATCTGTTATTTGGATGCTATCCCGGCGGAGGGCATGTCATACTCGCTTCAATGGTCCTGTGCTCGTGTCGTTGCCTCCATTAAAATATGTGCGAGGGAAGCGATCGGTCCTTCATGCTCGTAAACTCGTAAGCCCAATAAGAATAGAACTTATCATCCCACCTAGTAATATCAAACTATATAAGTTATTCTTTCAAAGTACTATTTTTATATTTTTTCAAAGTGCTACTTACAAAATAAACTCGATAACTAGAATCAATATCAAGAAAACTATACTTGCAAATTTGTATCAGTATCAATTTAATTAATAATATGGTTGTATTATTTCGTTTCAGTATTGAACCAGTTTCGGGAGTATAATAGGTATATTTTAAAATAATAAACCAACCTCTAGTTTTCCGTCACAAATACTCTGAGCGGGTACTTCTTCACTGCCCATACCTGGAAATGAGCATTATTTTTATAGTATCAACATGTAACAATTGTCCACTAATGACCTGTCCTTGCCAATAACACTGCTAGCGCTAAAGTTGCCCGATGGCTGAAGCGACACTGTGCCTAAGATCTATAGAGCGTACTTAGACTTTGCTTAGACTTTACTTACGTTAAACTTAGCTGAGTGTAAGCTTAGCATAATCTTTGATTTCGTTTTTATAGTCATTTGACATGAAATTATACTAAGCTTAAGATAAGACAGCCCAATGCGAAAGTACAACGTTGACTTCAGTTGCAGAACGTATAAAGGAACACATCAGCGTATCCGACCAAGTCAGTAAAACATTTTGTCTTTAACCACAATATTTTCCGAATACCGAGTGATGTGTCTCCAAATCCACTAGTGGGACACCCTGGGTCACTGATACGAGTTTCGGTTAGAAATAACTAGAGCTAAGAATCTGAAATTGCACACATTTGGTGGAGATTGTTGAAAGAAAGAGCAACTATAAGGAAGGCGTCTGTGTTATCTTTAGGACTAGCTCTCCTAGGATTAGAGAGCGCAAATTTAGCGGTCTGTACTGTGAGATGATGAGTGGAGGTACGGTTATAAATAGTAGATACTGACTCCAGAGGTCGACGCCGGCGCCCCACGAGGGTATGTTGAGCGCGACGAGAGCCTGCAGCGGCGGCAGCGCCAGCGCGGCGGGAGTCCACACGCGCACGCGCCGCTCCAGGTCGCCGCAGCGGCCCGCGTCCAACACTCGCCCCGCGCCCAGCACGGCGTATGCCATCTGACCGACACGCACGTCCATCAAATAACAGATCAACTATCCAAATGTTGTATTTTTATTGAGTGCAAATTCCGCTAAGTTTTCTCTTTGATCAATTCAACACGTGTTTCGCCCCTACATGTCAAATTTCCTGATAAGTCTCGTGTCAGAATTTGGCGAATCAACATCTCCTGAGGATGCCTCGTGTATGTGGGGGCAAAATACGTATCGAATTGATTACAGTCAAAACTTAGCGGAATTTGGACTGAGTAAAATCATAATATTTGGATAGTAATGGATTTCCGCAAAATAATGCCTAATTGAATAAATTTACTACACAAGTACTATATTCAGCTTTGAATGGCATGACATTCACTTAACGAATACTCACTGCGATTAGGCACTCGCAGCGAGAACTCACTCCATATGAGTCTATTCGAATGAATCTATTCAACGCGAGTTAAATTCGCCGTGATTGAATTCAGCATGTTCAACTTATCTAAATGTTATATCAGTTATCACCTAATTGAGGCCTGGGAGGAATCACAGAATGCACATGGTATCTTCTGTGATTTATCTAAGGCTTTTGATTGTGTTCAACATTCAACGCTAGTCAGGAAGCTATGTTACTATGGTATAAGAGGATCTGCGCTCGATCTTCTGATCACATATTTAAATAATAGGATTCAGAGGGTCGATGTGAATGGCAGGAGTTCTCCTGGGACTCCTGTCGGTATGGGGGTACCACAAGGGTCTATTCTTGGACCCTTCCTCTTCCTAATTTATACAAATGATCTACCTAACCTTGTAGAAAAAACACAAGGTAGTATTGTTTGCGGATGACACTTCGTTCATATTCAAACGGAGAGGTGGTAAAACTAGTGGAATCTGCTATATTTCTTGGCATTACTCTTGATTCCAAATTGCAATGGGGCCCCCATATTGAAAGATTGGTGAAGTTCTGCAGCTTGTGCGGTTAAAAAAATTTGACAGTTAACTGACATAGATACAGCGCGACTAGTATACTTTAGTTATTTTCATAGTATTATGTCCTATGGTAAATTGTTATGGGGCAGTGCAGCCGATATCATCTTTGTGCTGCAGAAGAGGGCTATTCGCGCTATTTATAACCTAGGTCCTAAAAATCATTGTGAGTTTTTTTTAAGAAATAAACATTTTGACTGTTGCTTCTCATTATATTCTTGATAATGTTCTATATATCATAATGTTAACATGGGGAACAAACATAAACTGGTAATGCCTACTACTCGGCTAAGTCTAGTTAGTAAGGTTTTTGTGGGGCGATGTATATGCTTTTACAACAAAATCCCATAAAATGTTCAAAACAAAAGTATGACGATATTCAAAAGAATTGTTAAATAACGTTTGGGTGGTAAAGGTTACTATAACATACATGACTTTCTTAATGATTCCACAGATTGGGAATGAAGCAAACGCCCTCATGCTATTAAATTTTAAGTTTAATTGTACAATATTACTTCGTAAACATATTTTTCATGAAAAAAAAGCACGATGAGTTTGTTGCGCCCGTTCTTCTCAGGTCTGAGGCATTCTTTTTGGAATGGGTGGTAGTTTTTGACTTTCAATAAGTGATATCACGTCCTATTTTGAATAAAAATATTTGAATTTGAATGCAACTCTTTAGTTGCAGTTTTGTGTTTAGTTAGTTATCGAGACTTTCTCGTTCCAAAATTCGACAAGTCGATACTCTAAATACCTATCTCATGAAGAGACAAAACACGTGCCGAATTGGAATGAGTTCAAGTAGTTTTACGTTTCCGATTAACCTGGTCGTTCGATCGGGAGAATTAACAGTTAAGATAACTCATAACATTTAGATAATTATGGATTGCCGCAAAATAATGCCACGGTCGAAAAACTTTTTCACGTTCTACTAGACTCTCTCATAATTCCCGCCAGCTCAAGACTCACGTAGTTGAGCGTTCGGCTCGCGAACTTGTAGAGGAACTGCGAGCGCGCGTAGTGGAAGTCGAGCGCGACCTGGGCGTCCACGCCAACGCTAGCGTAGTTGTACGCGAACAGTACGCGCTCGCGTCGCAGGCGCCCGAGACGCCGCTTCGGGACTATGCTCACCTTCCATCTACGAAATAATCAGACTTTAATATTTACCCGAAGATATGAAAGGGAATAGACCAACAATATCGCAGCCGCTTAACTTCCCCTTGAACCACGCCCATACCCCCTCGAAAATTGAATGACGCGGACTTCATCTTCTTCTTTTAGGCGTGCCTCTCCGACTAGCGAAGATTGGCAGTCAGCTTTGTAATTTTAACTTTTTGTCCTTCGCAAGGCGAAATAGTTCTGCTGCACAGCCAAGACTTTTTTCTGCGACCTCTTCTTCCGGAAACTTTTCCCATCATGATGAGTTGAAGGAGTTCGTACCTCTCGTGCCTAAGCACGTGTCCCAACTATGCTTCTTTCCTCATCTTGATGGTTTGCATGAGTTCGCGTTTTTGATTGACGCGGCGCAGAACTTCCTTCGTTCGTGACCTTGTGAGTCTTCTGAGCGGACTTCATAGTAATACGTATTTTGTATTGTAGGTCTATTCTCCTTATTTGTGTTTGTCAATCAAAAATTTCGACTGCGTTTATCTACCATAAGAATTAGCAGAAGCGAAAAATATCGTGGAAGTAAAAACCTACCTAGATGGAATTGTTTTGCATTTGTCACTGAGCTTTTCTGAAACGGCTGAACCGATATTGAATTCGTAACGTTATTACGAATTCTAGGCATTTTTCGTTGATTTACTTTTTTCCATTACATTCCCATTACTTTATAGAAATAGTTATTTAATAATTTTGTATAAGGTAAAGACGGGTGTAGCCCTGTCGGAAATAGTGTGTTAATGTCTTGCGTATCCAAGCTATAGCTTGACAAAACTCTCTCAGGCCAACCGCTTTTATGAAGCCGATTATGTGGTTTCCCAGAAAAGGTTTTGGTAAACTTTATTGGGAGTTCATGTTCTCCTAGTTGAAGTAGTGTGAAGATTTATCGCCGATAATATAAAAAATGGCGCAATTATTAAAAAACATATATTACCTACGCACTTTTACTTTAGAACAAATAACAAAAAAAACTACTTTACATATTGACGATGTACTAGTAGGTGTTCAATACAATCCCAAAAATTAATAATATTTTATAAATTGTCTGGACGGCCCAGTTGTACTACATTACCTAAGTCTGTATAGAAAACCTGAATTATACAGGTTGCCGGTAACTATATTAAGACGTAATATGTATACCATAATTAGCATTACCTATCTAAACAATATGTTATGTTTTTAAAGTGATAACCCTCACTTCTAGGATTAATACACAAATAAAATTTGAAAAACAAAATTTTATGAACGGTGCGAACGATATTAATCCTAGAAGTGAGGGTTGTCACTTTAAAAACAACATATTGTTTAGATTTACAAGAGCGACATCTCAAGTCAATTTCGTAATATGCAAATATTGGGGTTGAGCAGGTTATCAACTGTAAAGTAGATCCTGTAGATGGAGCCACAACCTGAGAGTTGAATAAATCAAACAGAATTTTATAGCGAGGCGGTACTCGAACGGCTAGCTCAGTTGGTTAGAGCACCGGCACGGAACGCCGGAGGTCGTGGGTTTCGAGTCCCGCATCGTTCATAAAATTTTGTTTTTCAAATTTTATTTGTGTATTACCTATCTATCGGTTGTTCTACGGCATCGAGCAAGGAAGCAATGGTTGCGTGTGCGTCCAACACGGAGGCGCAGCTTGCTCCCCAGCCTAATGCTCGCGACAGATCGTTACCAGTCCCCATCGGCATGATCCCAACTTTTGCCTAAAAGTTATACAAATATTTAAAATAAATATTTGGTGTTCTTTCTATATTAGGGAGAGTTCCGATGTTAATGTTTTGACCTTGCCTGCCGCCGATACATTAGCTGACACGCCTGAAACCGATGGGAGTGATCCTTCACAACACTGTTTTCAAAGTATTTTCTGGCATTTTGTAGAACGAGGCATCAGTGGTTCCAGGACAATATGATAGGGGTACCATAAAAAAGTCGCGTACATCTTCCTAAATTTCAGCAACGCTCGATCGATTGTGGAAAACAGCCATAAGGCTCATTATTAGGTTAGTTGGAAATTATAGTATATAATTATAAAACAAGCATTCTTAATTTAATTTCTAAAATTATTAAAAAAAATTATAATTACCCAAACGTTTTTTATAAATTCTTTTAAATCTTTATGACGACCCATTAATAGCCGAATAGTTACCTTGACTTAGTAGTCAGCTAGAGGTCCCGGGTTCGAATCCCGGTAGGTGCATTCATTTATATGATGAATATGGATGTTTGTTTCCGAGTCATGGATGTTTATATGTATTTATGTATGTTTAAGTAAGTATATTGTATTAAATATATCGATGTCTTGCAACCATAGTACAGACTATGCCTAGTTTGATGCAAGATAATTTGTGTAAAAGTGTGTCAATATTATTATTATTATACACATAAACACACCTATTTTTAACCTTTTTTGGGACTCTGTTTTAAAAGTATATTACTATACCTTCTCCCACCAAAGAAGTTACTAACTCGACTTAGCCGAGTAGTAGGAAAAATAGTGGAGCAAGATCCACAATTTATATTAGATGTCATAGTATTTGTTGTTGTTGAAGATGTTTATTATTAAGTTACATAAATTTTAAATATGTTCATTCTGGGGTACAAGGCTCATACATTTTTAGGGTATCATTATTTGAAAATGTGCCTATGTTACCATCGATAAAATTGATTTATGACCCTCTTTGAGGATTATTATTTTAAAATCATAAAAACAGGTTTATATTTACACCAATGACGTTTTATACATATTTACACGAAAAAGATTATAATATGACAGTTGGTGGACTCTCAGTGTCAGTTACTTAGGAAATGTATGATCAAGCAAATTTCGACCAACTCGTGTATTATGGCTGTAGGAAAGTGACATTAAGGTGGGTCACGATTCAATTTTGACCTTTACCTTAAGAATATATTATATTACTACAACAAGTCTTAAGTTATTAGATGACCTTGATATGTGACGCGGTGTGAAGAGCGTTCAACACCCAGGCTATAGTGCCGTCCCCTCCGGCCACCAGCACGCGACATCGACTCGGCAACCACTTCACCACACTTTCTGGACTAGTTCTACTCACGTCAATCACCTGATAAACGATCATGCATTAATTTAACGTGCCTGTTACTCGATCAATAATAGTTTGAAAGTCCTGCATTATCATTGATATCAATCATCCACATCACACCACCGATGTAACATCCGGTGTTCCTCAGGGATCCATTTTAGGACCTTTTCTATTCGTTCTATTTATTAATGATATTCACACATGTTTCCTAAATTCAAAATTCTAACTTTATGCAGACGACCTAAAGAAATATAAAACCATATTAAATCCTTCTGATACTATTCTCTTGAAAAAGGACTTAAATAGACTCACCGATAATTGCAACATAAATAAATTGTTTCTGAGCATTCCCAAGTGCCACTCTATAACGTTTTCTAAAAAAATAAATATTATTACCTCCCAATATTCCCTTTGCAGTTCAAACCTAGCTAAATGTGTAGTGTCCGTGATCTTGGCAAACAGCTTGACTCTAAACTACATTTAGACCATCACATCAACAATATTGTAAACAATGCATAAAAGATATTTGGATTTGTCATGCGCATATCTGATAATATTATTCAAGTCCACCTTGTGGTAGTTAATTACTGCCATTTATGCCTAATGATGTAATAGTTTGTTTATAATTAGCTGTATATGTCATTCACTTCAATTTCTAATAATGTAAATTAATTTGACCTTATTACACTACATATTAACATACAAAGCAAATAAATGTCCCAATGTGACTGAATACATAGTATTAAAGGTGACGAATATGTAAAAGAAATTGGTATAGGTAATTATGACACCCATACTGTGTTACATCTGTCATCTGAGGAAACTATCTCTCTTTTATTGTGATAGAAAGAGCATGGATGCAAACAACCAAAACATGCTCAGGAATCATACTCATCTCCAAGAAACCAGTAAGGTGCCATGAGACTTCTCTGTTGGTTGGTATTATTTTAAATTTCTTACATCACTGACCACAAGCCAACTAAAGACTCTAAAATGGAATGTACTAATCTGACATTACCGATGAAATATAAAAGAACCAATTTCATACCTGTATTGGATTAAGTAAGCCTCTAAAGATTGACAAAACCTCACCACTTTGGTTACTTCCAGAATTCTTGTTAGCTGCAAAACATAAACCAATTAATTATAACTTTACCATGATCAGGAGATCAATAAATCATTCAATTTTGATTCAATGAATAAGAATTCAAATGGAAATAAAAATAATTTCGTAAGACTGCTGTTTTAATATCAAAAATTTCTAAATGTAGAATTGCGTAATATATTACATCACAGGGGGGGGTGACAAATGTGACCAGCTGTTACAAGGACGGCGAAGAGATCAAAAAATCATAAAAATCTTAATTTGTGTGGCATAATTTTATGGAGGGCCCCTAAACTACACCAACAAAAATTAAATAACATAACATAATAAAAACTTTCAAGAACTTCAAACCAACTCATATTACAAGTAAGCTCCCTTATCACATTTCCTTTCAAATAGGCTCTTTCATTTTAATAGCCAATGGATTCAAAGGAATTTGAGCCCTATGAAACTCAGAAGAGAGGTTTAATATTGTTTGGAAAGCAGGTGGATATGTTTTTATGATGAAAATGGCCAAGCACAGCTAGACATGCAACTGATGGTAAATCATGACCATTATCATATCAGCTGGAGGATGTCAAGTGATGGACAAAGGCCTCCTCCAAAGATCTTCACAAAATTTTACCAGTTCTATTTCTGTGGTGAAGCAGTAATGTTGAAGCATGACTATGTTTCGGTCTGAAGGTTGCCATAGCTAGTGAAATTATTATTAATTAGTGTCTCAAGTTGACGAGCACAATTGTAGTGCCACTTACACCCAATTTCTGAATTGAGTATTCAAGCTGAGAACGACTTAAGTATTGTTTTGTCTCATTTAGTTGTTAAGATTTCAATGCGACAGAACAATACTAAGTAGTTCTCAGCTGGAATACTCAATTCAGAAATCGGGCATCAGAATTTTTGGGTTTCTCAAGAATTTTGAAAGGCATTGCATTGCTATGGGCAGGGCATATCAATTGCCATGAGCTGAATGTCCTGCTTGTCTTGTTCCTTACTGTCATAAAAAAAACAAATGCAAAATTCTCACCAAAAACGATTAAAGGTTCCCAGCTATCATCACTCACAGGTTCAATGCTGATTACTTTGTTCTTATCCAATTTCACATTTGGCGGAGGTATTATTATGTTCTTATATTTTTGGAAATCACAACACTGAAAGAAATATGCTTTGTTAGAAAGTCATTACTGTGTGTTGACAAATATATTAAAACATGTAGAAAGTTAAACAATATACAAATTGGCATCACAACTTTTTTACGATTTAGTTTTTGTATTTGTAGATTTAGATTTAAATTAGAGTAATTCTTCACAATAGAACCCCTAAACACCCCTAAGACAACTTCTTCAAGTAATTAATATTTTCAATTAGGTATTGTTTAGATTATCTTATAGTTTTCTTTAACAAGTCTTGGTAAGGAATCATTTAAAAGTTTCAAGAAGAACCCATCTGGAATTGTAATTTTAAATAATTAAATTCGGTTTTTGTCATTAACTGAAAATTACTTGTAAATTAGTGTATGTTTTAACACCTATTTGAATTATTTCAGTAACTATGTTGAAGTATTTTCTTGATTTTATATCTAACGGAATGATAACTATAAATTGAACAAATGTGTATAAAAAATATATGTAATATATATATATATATATTAACAACACCTTTATACACCTATACACACACTCATCTCTCCAACTACTATATAAGTAGTTACATAGACTAATAAAGGAGCTTATTATCGCAGTCAGACTATAATCATTACAATACCCGAACCTCTAACATCGCAACTGTATGCTTTGAGACTGGCCCTGTTTAGTATTAATATTCAAATGCACAGCAAATAAATATTAACAAATGCATTTTCTTACATAAGAAATTAGTTCTGGTCACACTTGATATTATGAAAACTATTACAAACCTCTACATTACTTTGTATAACAGATTCAGTACTTCTAATTGTTCTTTGGCACCAGGAACAAAAATATTTTTTATTGGCTTCCAAATCAGGTGACTGAGCATTATCCTCAAATACTCCAACTAAAATTATGTTCAAGGAAATAATTATTTATATCTATGTCACCACCCATATGGTATAGCAGATGATTCAAAAACTTTGTAGTGCAACAATATAATGCCTAAATTAATTTAAATATGGAATAGTTTCCAATAAAAATTAAAATTAAAATTTTACGGGGAAAGTTAAATTAAAATCACTTTTGAGTGAATAGGTGAATGAAAAGATATCTATTAACTATATGAAGAGTCACAGAATTGACTATAAACATAATATATCAAATAAAAATTAGGGAACCTAAAATAAATTTATCTTACCATTGGCCCAGAGGTGAGGAAAGGGTTTGTCTATATTCCAAGTTACATATTTGCATTTCAATTTCCTGTCCAAGGTACGCTGACAGTTTTTACAAGAGCTGACACCACAAGAATCACAGAAAAGGCCTTCATCATGTTCTAACATAAGCTTTCCACAAGATGTGCACTGTATACATATAATTCAATTAAGGAAATTAAATAAATTATGTATACATTTTCTAATATAAAACTTTTCACATCACTTACATGATTATTATATGGAATGGACTTGTTACATAAAATACTCCTCCAAGAATGTCGACATAATTTAAACTTTATTTGAAATAAACTATCATATCGTAGGAGGGAATGTAGAGTTCGATACATTAAATAGCCGATAAATAGGCTACCAATTAGAAAGTAATGGTTAAAAATAACATCTGGAAAATTTTGAAAAGTCTTCATTGTAATGAAGTTCTACCAAATATTCGAACTCATAATATAAATCGACCAGCTTTGAGTAAAGCTTCGCATAAAGCTGGCGCAGGTTGTGTATATCTACATAGTTTACAGTTATTTAATATTTAATAAGATAATTTGTAAACATTTTAGAATTTCGAGAAAATTATTTAATAATAACGCACATAGTAATAATTTTATTCCCAATGTTTTTAATTTGTAAATGTTCTTCGTTTTTCTAATGCGCTTTTATTTTAAAAGTTAATATTTACATTTTGATTTTAAATGTTTATGTTGACTGCCAAGTGCCAATGCCAAATGCCAATGTCTGCAATGACTGCTGACGGAGGACAATGGATGATGAAATGTAGATATTTGTTCAATTGTTCTTTAGTGAAGTCTTCCTTGTATAATTTTATACAACCTGAAATCCCCAGCCGCACCTCCATAAAAGCCACCTCTTCCTAGTTTTCAGTTATCACTCACTTTACTCCTGTAGCTGTACCTACAACAACGAAGCATTATAGATCGTAGAAATAGTAATCGTGCATAATAACTGTAATAAGCGTATGCCGAAAGATTCGTTCTGACAAGCACATTTTATTTTATGTAACGTAATATTAGCTGTGATAAGAACATTTTATTTTATATAACGTAATATTAGCTCTGATAAGAACCATTTCATAATGCTGTACATCAACTCATAGAATCATACAGATCACCAGTAATAATCTCATCAATGTACGTGCATCGTCACGTTCTCTCGACGATCGCAGATATACTCACGTGATCAGTCATATGCTCCGCGTTACACAACCCCACAGCAAGGCCGAGCGGACTCGACTGACGAGTGAAGCGTCGGGACTCGGGGGTCGATCACTATTCATGCAATTTTAATCAATGAGCAATAGCGTAGGTGCGGAATGCTCATTGACATCGTATGATCGAGCTTCGACGCGAGTTTACACAAACTGCGATAGCATTAGTTTCAGAGATATATAGAACACATAATATTTTTCTCAATTCTTATTGAATAAACCTTTTTCCTATTGGTTAAAATGTAAGCTTTAGTATTGGTGTGTATTTTCTGAACTTGTAAATATATTTTTAAGTAACGATTGTAATTGGGTAACTAGTTTTAAGGATTTTGTATATATATCGTGTAACCTTTTAATAAATGATATCTTCCACATATTCCTCACAGTCAAGCAGTTGTTTTATTCAAACGCTCAGTCTCTAAACTACTTTTGTAAACATTTTATGTAAATACTATCTGACCCAGCAAACGATGTATTGCCGATATTAATCGCGATACAAAAGTAACTATTGATCGTAGATGGGTGAACATTTGAAGTTGTATGTATTTTTAAATGTTGACTCATAATCAAACAAATTTAAAAAAAAAAAATAAAAAAAATCGTGTGGACCACCCTTAACATTTAAGGGGATGAAAAATAGATGTTGTCCTATTCTCAGACCTACCCAACATGCTCTCAAAATTTCATGAGAATCAGTCAATCCGTTTCGGAGGAGTTCAAAGTTTAACACCATGACACGAGAATTTTATATATTAGATTTAAACAAAATAATATAAAGGTATAACTAACACAATAAATGTTTTATGTAAGTAATATTATCTGTATTTGTCTATTATAACTAATAGCATGTGTCTAATAAGTTTCGTAAGTTTAATATTCTTGAGCGTTTTTATATGAACAAAATAAAGAAAAAATGTTATAGCCGTAGACTGAGTTGAATTGTTTTCGCAGTCTATGGTTATAACAAAGATGTAGAATAATTGTAGAAGTATTTAGTATTATTTTACTCTTTGGTTATAGTGTGTTCTTTGGTATTTTCCTACGGAAGTAGAAAACTCTATTAATTTCTATTTATTTTCCTCATTATTTTTCCTTGTTAGAGTAATTATATTTTTTTTTGTGTCAGATTCTTGCAACTCAGTAAAAATAATCTTTGCTGTAACTTACAGTAAATGAAAATTGAAAACTCAAAATCAAAAAAATTACATAGTAATACTGTGCATGTATTAATTGCAAACTAAAACCATGTTAAAACCTAAAGCTCTAACGCAAGTTTTAAGTCAAGCAAATACTGGTGGAGTAGAAAACACATTGTAATTGTGATATATTATTTTTTCCTGATATTTTACTTTCGATATTAAAGTAAAATCATTTATATCGTTTTGTAGATTGTTGACTCATCAAGGCGCTCTTCTAGCATATTCTGGTTATAATGACAAAGATGCCAGAGTGACTGCAGCAATTGCAAGTAATATTTGGTCTGCCTACGAAAAACATGGTCGAAATGTGTTCAAGGAAGACAAGCTGCATTTAATCCTCGTAGACTGCCAAAGTGGGAAAATAGCTGTTACACAAGTTGCTAATTTGTTATTATGTTTGTACTCAAAAGATACTGTTGGATTTGGTATTTTAAAAGAAAAAATCAATGCCATTGCTCAGTATCTGGAAGGTCCCTTGAAGCAAGTAGCAAGTTCATAAATTTATAAACAGACTGAAATAACATATTGGGAATTTCTTAATATTATAGAAATGTTTGAAGACTGCTATAAAAAGAAGAAAGGCTAACACCTAGCTAATTATTGGTAATTTTGTATCTATAGTTTATAGGTTTATATATATTGTTATTTCAATGTTTCCGAACCCTGATAATAAGTATAGACAGTGATTTAACTTATATTTTTAAAACATGCCTGTGATGTTAAAATACAGTTCTCTTTTTCATTTATCATTGCATGAGGCATTAAGTGTAATGGGTTGCTTTTGTTTTACCAATATTATATTTAAATGTGCCCAAACTACGAGATTTACAATGAAAAAGTAACAGTTGATCAGTTTCAAATAATAAAGTTGTGAAGGTTGTAAGATTGAACTTCTATGTTGGAGACAGGTACAGGGTTCAAAGTTATTTTTTTGCATTAAATAAAATGTAGTACCTATTGAGGGTTAAATAGATGTAAAATTGTAGTACTCACTGTTTATTTTCGACCTATGGAGGGTTAATATACAGTTTTTTACTAATGGAGGCTTTTTGGGCCTGAAGGGAAGAGAACAGTAGTCTTCTTTTGAGTTTTCAAAGGTTCGAGTTAATGAGGTTCTACTGTATGTTAATTACACATGGCCTGTATCTTTTAAATATTCATTAGAAGAACATCCTAGAGATGGATGAATCTACACATTGTAAATAGATTTTCTGCCAGTTTCGGCCCAAAGGTCACATCAACATAAAGGCACTTCTTAAGACAGTGTAGTATAAATCCATATTTACTGTTTCATCTTTGATTTCTTTATATATATATATATATATATATAAAGAAATCAAAATATATATATATATATATAAATAGGCTTTGAACTCAGAATTTACTTATATATAATGTAAGTCTTTTATTTAAGAAAATGAGTGTTATTTGTATATTGCATTGAAATATAGTAAATTTTAATGTGTTGTTTTAATCACTGATCTTTTTAATTTAATCTGTTAAGTTTAGTAAGTTTTAGATACTTATATTGAATTTCCACATCATCTTAATTCTTAAATTTATTGAGCTTTAGTTTTGTTTACATACAGGTAGTTGTGTTCTTCCCTATGCTTTCATAGTTACTAACTTACAAATTGTTTTTATACTGCAATAATTATTGTACAAATTTATATGGTATTATAGTATTCTTAAATTTTACATTTGTATTTAATTAATTAAAACAGTAGGTACCGTAGTGTGAGCATACCTCACTGGCTATAGTACTATTCTAACACTTAAAATTTTGTAATTTGTCCAATAAATGTGAAGTATGGGAGGGATTTCATCAAAAAAATTATGAAAAAGTGTTAACTACATAATTTACTATGGCAATGCAAAAATGCAATTTCTGTTTCAGCAACAAGGCTCTGGTATGCTTCCTTGTGCGTTGTTTCCTGGACAGAATGACATGGGTAACTTCGAAAAAAGCGCATGCAACTCCCTAAGGGTGGCAACGCTCCTGTGATTCCTCTCGTGTTGCAAGAAAATGTGGGAGGCGGTGATCACTTAAAATCAGGTGACCCATACGCTCATTTGTCCTCCTCTTCTGTAAAAAAAGAACACTGACATTGCGTAGCGTAGTATTTAAAGCGCGGTCGAAATACAACTGAACGAATACTCTGCCTAATAGACGCGTAGACAGCTTTGTTTCAAACAATTTTTGCCCATGATTGTCTAGTGGTTTATTGTACGTCAATGTATAGAAATTACTTCAATAGAAAAAACCGATCTAGTATCAACTGTACTAACATACAAGCTATACTGTTCTATACTTCTCTACTACCAGACAAGATATAATCAAAATAAATTTATTCATGTAGGTCACGAAAATGACACTTGTGAATGTCATAAAAATATTTTTCTTATTGAATCTACCGCTACTTCGTAAAGGGTTGAGCTAATGAGAACAAGTACCAAGAAACTCATTGCCACTCTTTTATATCAAGATTTCCATCGATTTACAAATCATTTCAATAACAAATATAATATGTAAAACGATGCAACAAACACACTCAAACATCAAATAGTCAATGCCTTACACAAGTAAGTCAAAAAAGTTAATGTAAATAAATACAAAAGTTATTGAGTACAGTAGCTGCATCATCCACACACACCGTAAATAAGTAAAGGTAAAAACCTGAAACCGAGTCTCTGGCAACAGGATCATCCTGCCACCACAAGCAGCGCCCATTCACGAGCATCGCCTCCCTCCAACCGTATTTTAGGGAAGGGGATGACCCGTCCCATGTCGCCGCCACAAGCAGTGACATTTAATAATAATAATATTTTATTTCAGACCCTTGATACATAGTACAGACAGTATAAAATATGTAATTAAAATAAAGTCAAAAATATAAATTACAAATAGAAACTAGGTTGCAATATTTGCCCAGCGTCGATACATTGCTGAAAGCATCAGCCTGTCAGACAGACTTCTGATAATGCCTTTATTACACGTCTCAACCCTGGACATGAACGATGCAATTCTTTTACGCTGGATAGAATTAAACGAATCAATCCTAGCCTTCGCGTACATTTCTGAAGCGCTTCAGGAACGTTTCAGGCCTCCAGGAATCTAAAAATGTTATTGTAGGCAACTCGTATGCCATCATGCGATTTCTTAGAATAATTAGTCCAAAGCTGACACGTGTAAAACGACTGGTAGAATGACTTAAAGAGAGTAATTCTCACGTCAGGCGCTGAACGGTTAAATTTTCCCACCACACAAAGAGCCCTACGTTGACGCTCGATATTTGCGTCATTCTTGAGACAGGACGAAACAATGTGGTCAAGGTACTTGAAGCTGTCCACTATCTTGACAGGTTGTCCGTTAATGCAAACAACGGGGATATTCTGAGGCACCTATCCCGATCTAAATATTATCATTTCTGTTTTATTTACATTATATGTAAGATTATGCTCTTTCGCATGACCCTCACATATTTTGATGAGTTTTCGCAGGCCTTTTATTGGGGGGCTGAGCAAAACCATATCATCAGCGTAGCTCAGGTTGTTGACGCCCTCCAACGTTGATCCAACATCAGCCCTAACGGAGTCCTGCTCAGCTCCCCGATCAAATCATTCACATAGATATTAAATAGATCAGGAGAGGTAAGCCCCCCCTCCCTCACTCCACATGGGAGCTGATAGTAGTCTGACAGTTCAGAGCCCCATCTGACACTGTTGGTCTGGTTACGGTACCAATACTCGAGGGGGCCAACAATCTCAGAAGGGACACTTGTGTCCCGCAGCTTCTTCCACAACTGATCGTGAGTGTATCAAAGGCGCGACTTATATCTAAAAAACACGCATAGACTGCAGTGTTTCCCTGCTTGTAGTAACCGACAACCTGCTTTAGCGCGAATATAGCTATGTCGGTTGAGACTTGTGGTCGAAACCCAAACTGACCATCTTCAATACTTACGGCGCTTGTGGTTTGTTTGTTATTTAAGCGAGCATGACGAAACCTGTTGCGAGAACTCAAGCAAACAACAATAAAAGAATCCTAATCTACATATCATGCAATACTCACCAAATACCTCTGCTTACAATTTGACAATTCTGCTTAAACTTGTAATTAATATTGTAAATTAATATTATATTTTTACTAACAGTAATTAAAAGCTCAATCCTTTAGGGTAATCAAATCAAAATCACTCCATTCATGCAGGTCAAGGAAATGACTTTTCTTTTTATATTCCCACCGCCCTTGAGGGTTGAGCTTTATAAGAAGAAGTGGCAAGAAACTCATTCTGACAATCACTCGCTCACAAATCATTTCATCTACAATATATGTAAAGTGATGCAGCAATAATACTCAAAAAAAAAAGTAAATTAATACGTAAAAATAAGAGCAATTATAAAAAATATATTTTTTAATTTTAAAACCATGAAGCAGAGTTTTCGGCTACAGGATCATCCTGCCACCGCAAGTAGCGCCCGTTCACGAGCATGACGCATGGGCCAGCCATCGCCTCCCTCGACCATATTTTAGGGAAGGGAACGACCTGTCCCACGTTGCCGCCACAAGCAGTGACATTTAAGCGAGCATGATGAAAATTGTCATAAGAACTCCACCAAATAACAATTTTTTTAGCACTATCAGGGTTGCCACACGCAACAGCTTGTTGAAGTTAAACAAAACTAGCGACCCGCCCCGGCTTCGCATGGAGAGTAGAATATTGGTGTCTGAAGAAGCATATCTGTCGCTTAGAGCTTGGAAAATTTATGACAAAAACTTCCTATCTTTCAGTATACTTTGTTCCTAAAGCAAAGAATAACCATTTAGCATTTAAAATTATGTACACGAATATCCTCTTCATCACATAAAACTACACTATATGAAGTAGCGTAAGACACATAAAGCGTGTGAGAGAGCAGAATATCTCTAACAGAGATACAGCAAGATAGAAATGAATGGTAAGCGAATCTATTATTACTGTAGCCGATTTTATTGACAGGTTGTAAACATATAGCCCCGCTTGGCATTATATCCTTAGTATTTTAAATTGTCATAAGAATATTAACACTTTAATCCGCGCATACAAGCGTTTCGAAACATGCCATGACTCCATATTATTATGAGATATATTTTTTGGTTTTTAATCAATGTCCACTTAATAACTAGAACTAATGCCAGAAAATAACAAGTTACAAGACATATGTCAGTGACCCCGGATATACTCGTGTCTAGGCACCATTGTCGATTCTGTGCATAATAACTGTCAACTCAAGTGTCATGTTTGTTTGCCAATGTCAACTTCAGTAGCCGTTGCCACTTGCCGCAAATAAAAATATTATGGTTGACGATACATACAGTTTCCTTATATTTTTATTGTATTAGTTCTTGTTGATTTAGAAATTTCTTGTTTTATGGCGTGAAAAATGAATTTATCAGAAGAAAATGGCTTTACAAACGGTTTATTATATGTCGGCTTCAACCAAGATCAAGGTATTGTGTATTTTTGTTATCAGTTCTTATTTTGTTTATATGAAACAGTTTATTAAAAGATAATTATTTCACCTTCACCTTCTATTCAGGTTGTTTCGCTTGCGGAACAGAGAATGGATTCAGAGTTTTCAACAGTGATCCTCTTAAGGAAAAGGAACGACAAAATTTTGGCGAAGGAGGCTTAGCATGCGTAGAAATGTTGTTTAGATGTAACTATATGGCATTAGTAGGTGGCGGAAAGACACCAGTTTATCCTCCTAATAGAGTTATAATATGGGATGACTTGAAAAAAGATTATGCTATAGCATTAGACTTCAACACTGCAGTTAAAGCAGTAAAGCTAAGAAGAGATCGAATCATTGTAGTCCTAGGTAAACAAAACTTAAAATTATCATTAATATATTCTCTCAATAACTATAATAGCAGCACACATACCTAACATTTTATTTATTTTTAGAAAATCTTATAAAAGTATATTCTTTCACTGCTCAACCACAACTCCTTCATGTTTTTGAGACATGCCTTAATTCAAGAGGCTTATGTGTTGTGTGTCCAAATAGCAATTGTGCCTTGCTGGCATACCCTAGTCGTAAGACTGGACATGTTCAGGTGAAGTATTAATTCATGTTAAATAATTAAACATTTTTCAGAGTTATAACTTAAAATTATTATTTTTATAACCAGTGCGTAGAACTAAGCAGTTTTGTGGGCACAAGTAATGCACCAGAGGGTCACCTCATACCTGCACATGAAGCCCCATTGAGCTGCTTAGCCCTTAATGCTGGCGGAACAAGGCTGGCCACAGCTTCAACCAAAGGGACACTAATACGAGTTTTTCATACACTTACTAGGCAGAAATTGGCAGAGTTAAGGAGGGGTGCTAATCAGGTAAATACACATATCACATATAACTGCTGTATCTCTATATTAAATACCACTATTTTATAAATACCAAAAAAGTTAGAGCAATGTAGAATATTTAAGAGATTGTTAAAGTGTAGTTAGTTTTTGTTATATTGGAAAACAGAATTATTATATAATATTAAACTTGTAAACAGCCTTGTCTTAAATATTGCACAAAATACTTAGAAAGTGTATCATTAGGAATTCTACCAGTTGGCAGTAAGTGGGAGGGGGGCCTACCAATTTATGAATTAAATTCAACAAAGTTTGTCAAAGATTTGCTATTTTCGTAGGATAAATTTTTCTATGTACATGTTGTAATAGTTACTGATAAATAAGTTACTTTTGGTAGTTTTAAAAAATACCAGCATATAAATGTGTGTTAAATAATTAATCCAAATAGTCCAGTCATTTAAGCTTAAATTAGGTAAGAATCACAGTATTCGAGATACCCAGCTGTAAGTCTGTAAATACTTGTATATTGACACCGTTAAATTTGTCTCAAAACCTACATATGGTAGGGTGTACGCAACTATTAAATTTCAAATAAAAATTGTCAAATAAATAAAATCATTGATTTATCGATAGTTCATCAACTATATATGGCGTGTTTTCGACCGGAGGCACCGGTTGACCTGAAGTGATGCTGTGACCGCGCTCTCTCCGCCCCCTTTCTCGAAAACGGTTCACCGTATAAAAAAAATCCTAAACAAAATTTGTAGAGAATTTTGTAATCTACAATATTGAAAATAAATAAAAATAACTAAAAACCCATAGGAAATGAGATATTTACAAAAAAAGCGCAAAAAAACGATTTTTGTGACCTTTGCCCTTGAAATTTAATGGTTGCGTACACCCTACCATATGTAGGTTTTGAGAAAAATTTAACGGTGTCAATATACAAGTATTTATAGACTTACAGCTGGGTATCTCGAATACCGAGGTGAACTTACTATAATGACTGGACTAAAATGTTATAGTAGAGGTCCCAAGAGGGATTGACCTTCACTGATCTGATTACCTATTTTTTATGTTAACCCTATTGGTGCATAGAAACATTTTTTTGCTAAAATATGATTATTTATCTGGTACTCAGATCAATGAAGGTTGATCCCTCTTGGGATCTTCTACTTACAGTAACAGTCATTATCACACAAGATCATTTGCATAAAAGACATTCAATTCTAAATCATTTAAAATATTGACATTACAAATGGTTTTTCATAATAACCTCTTTCAATGTTTCAGTTATAAGAAATTCCTGTTATTATTCTATTTTTCTTAGAGGATAAAAAATATTTCAATAATATAATAATATTTACTTTAATATACTACCTACTATAATTATCTACTTATCTATAATTTCTACATTTAATATGTAAAATATAAGTCATTTGGATGAATTACTTCTGGACACATAGTGAAGGGCATGTTTGCCTATACCCCTCAAGCCATTACCAAGTAAATTGTCAGTATGATGTGAGATTTTGAAGAAGAAACATTACCACAACATTGAGAAAATATGCTATTTTGTTTCAATTAAACTAAAACTAAATAACTTAACAAAATAAGGATTATATCCAGTCCCAGACACTAATCCAAACAAAACTACAAGAAATTTAATTAAAATATTTTGTTCTTGTCTTTATATGCCATTGCAGACTTGTATGTAGACCTATATAAGATTCATCATCAATCATCATCATTCAAAATTCCATCATACATTATTTTGTTAAATCTCAAAAGGTTTTAGACAGGATTTTTGTTGAAAGCTTGCAGAGGCTGTTTTTTCCGTCACCTCCAACATGTATCATTAATGTATACAAATATGTAAACCACTTAACAAATGATATACTAAAACCTTCCTCGAGAACCACACTATCCTAATATTGAGTTTATCGCGAACAGACAGACAGATGTGACGGAGGACTTTGTTTTATAATAAGTAGTGATTTCATTTTCATATTTTCAGGCTACCATCTACTGTATTAACTTCAATCATAACAGCTCAAACCTCTGTGTAGCATCAGATCATGGCACAGTTCATGTTTTTAGCCTTGATGAGGAGAAGCTAAACAAACAACAAAACTTAGCAACTGCATATCTGTTACCAAAGTATTTTTCAAGTAATTGGAGTTTTTGCAAGTTCACAATACCAAACGGCCCACCTTGTATCTGTGCCTTCGGTGTCGACAAGAATTCAATAATTGGTAAGCAATTAGTCTAAGCGAATGATGTACTAATTTCAAACTTGACAATCATAATAGTCAGCTACGGAATTTAGCATATAGTCTGTTTATTATCCCCTAATACATAGAGTACATCCATTGAGTCAATTAAGAAAAAATATATCTGGATTGAGTTACCTATGTTAGTAATAATTTTTCAATATATTCTTGATAGTGTCATGTATGTTCATAGGCACATAAGTGAATTTGCTAGTAACTGTCATAACCATAGTGTTAAAACCAGGAACAGCCATATATATATAAACTTATAATGCCTACTACTCGGCGAAGTCAAGTTAGTACGTCTTTGGTGCGGCGATGTATATGCTTTTACAACAAGATCCCAGATAATATTCAAAACAAAAGTATCACGTTATTCAAAAGAATAGTTAAAAACGTTTGTGTGGTAAAGGTTACTATAACATAAATGACTTTCTTAATGATACCACAGATTGGGAATGGAGTGACCACCCTCAGGCTATTAAATAATAAGTTTAATTGCACAATATTACTTTGTAAACATATTTTTTCGATGAAAAAAAAAGCCCGCTGAGTTTGTTGCGCGCGTTCTTCTCAGGTCTGAGGCATTAATTTTGGAATGGGTGGTAGTTTTTGACTTTCAATAAGTGATGTCACATCCTATTTTGAATAAAAATATTTGAATTTGAATAACACTAACATAAGTTACAAAAATATTAAAAATCTTCAGTGTAATAACCTGAAGAATTTTCTTTTTCTGAAGAAAACCTTAGAATGGCGAAGAAACACCTCATAACTTTTATAAATTATTTATTTATTATACTATATTCTCATAATTAGAATTTCTTTAAGTTCTTTAGAACCTAGGTTATAGAAAGCGCGAATGGCTCTCTTATGCAGCACAAAAATAGTATTAATATCGGATGCACTGCCCCATAAAAATATACCATATATGATAATAATGATTGTCTAATCTTTTAACCGTGTATGCTGCAGAATGTTTAATAGCAAATTCTTCCATATGGGGGCCCCATTAGAATAATTTGGAATCACGAGTAATGCCAAGAAATGTAGCAATTCCAGCGTTTCTCCGTTTAACGAAACAGTCATAATAATATTATATATACCAGCTATATTTATGACATTTGACACTAAGTATATGTATTTACTTTTCTTTATCTAGAAAATGATTTCTCGTAAATAGTTGTAACGTGAACTCTAACAAAATTCGCCTTTCTTGCAACACTGCTGGTGTTAGGAAATGATTTCAAGCATTTAAGATCTCTAATCTTTGAAAAATCAAACCTTTGCAAACTCACAGACGCTGTGAATTCCCTTCACGGATAATTGTGACATCTGTGAAGTGCATAAATTATTGTATCCATATCGTGTTTTTGTAAACTTGATTTATTTTGTATTTTTAGTGGAATTTTCTATAATAGCGTATTTTTTTTAACTATTATTTGTTTTTCATTTTGTAGTTATATTGAATTGTCATTGGTCCTTTATAAGTATGCCAAATTTCGAGTTAATCCGACGTTTTGAAGGGGGTCAAAATCATGTTCAAAGATTCCTTTACATACTAACATACGTATGAAGCTAATAAAAGCGTATTAATAACGATTATATCCAGTCCCAGTTAATCGAAACAAAACTACAAGAAAATTAATTAAAATATTTTGTTATTATTGATAAATGATCTTTCGAAATATCAATGTTTTATCAAACTTAAAGTTTATTCAATTACAATGTACCTATTGTAAAATATACATTAAAAAAACCATAATCAGTAGATATCTATTCATATTCAAAAATTTGGTGTTCCCGATTGTGTGTGGCCTGAGAAATATTGGACATCATCAAAACTATCAAGTCGACAAACCACAATTTTTTTTGCAATGCGCGGAGCTCAGTTCTGCTTCATAGGGTAGAAAATATATGTAAGATTTCTCATCTAAAATTTTAAGTCGCAATCTATTTATTTTCGCAGTGTTTAAAGGATTTAAGTGTATTTCTGTCGTTCCCAGAGTAACGATATTGGTTCGCAATGATTTTTTACCGTACTAAGCGCTTAGCTTTAATGATTTTTATTTCTATTTTTTTCAGTTGTTTGCGCTGATGGATCGTACTATAAATATAAGTTCAACGAAAAAGGGGAATGTTCTCGAGACGTTTACGCACAATTTCTAGAAACATCGGAGGAGAGATAAATTATTGTAAATGCACTGTGTCGGTATTCTACGTAGAATATTAGATGGTTAAACATGTACGGAACTAGAATAGAAAATGTGAAGATATTGTTTTGTTTTGGCAAAAGTTGTAGAAAGTGTTTCAAAGTAACAAACTATTATACCTGAACAAATAGATCATTTCTCCTTCACTTTCATCGCATAATTATCTTGTTCGTTATAAAAGATTAGGAAGCTAATGGCCATGCACCAAGTACCGCTTAGCACAATGAATATTATAGTTCAGAGATAGTCCATTCGTTACAAGATTTTAATTAAGCTATTTAAGTCTCTCGTATGCAATAGAGGCACGAAATTAATGAATTATAATACATACTATTCTGTTTTGCTGTTTAGAGAGATTGGTGTGATAATTGAATGTATGTAGTAAATTAATTGATACAATCTGCTAATTATCCTGCCACGCAGTGTGCACCTAAAATACATCACATTAATGTCTTGAAAAAGTTCGTATGTGGTTTTAAAAGTAGTCAAGCGCCAGTCTAACAAAGACGAAGGTAGTTTGAAATACTTATTTGAACCATTTTCATTTTTTACGCAAGAAAATCAAAATTATGAAAAAGGTTACAAAATTTTGGATAGGATCAGGAAAGGGTAGGAGAAAACAATGTAGAATGGAATTCTTATACTATAATATATTTACAACTTTATATGATTTAATATAGGATATAGGAGGAAAGAAGATATACACAAGGTCATCAGAAGACAAAACGATGTTAACGAAAGTGGGATATGACACTGAATATGGCTCTGGTAAAATGAATCCCGGTTATATTTTGGACATTATAAAATATATGGTTCAGGTCACCAAACTCGCCACATGCACACAAATTATTATCTACAATTTTTAAGTACTGTTTTATGAGAAGAAAAAGACATTTTATTTACATATTAGGCCAATTTATCCATAGACGCATATTTATCGATTTTGTTGTACACGAATGATTTTTGGTGTTTTATATTCGTGAACATTGGCTCTTTAAGTTTGCTATACATAAAAAAACTAACGAACTTGTCATTCCAACAGATTAGACGCAAACGTGTTACTGGTTACATAGAATAAAAACCTACAGGCCCTTTCAAATAGGGAACAGTGGTGAATTATTGCAGTAAACGCATTTGGTTTTAATTTCAATTTATTGCAATTCCATAAATACATTCCTTAAATATAACATATAGAGTAAATACTATATATAAGGTAGTATTATGGATATGGTTTTGTTATTAGTTGGCATTTACTTCATGTCCATCTCGCCGACTGTGGTGTACCCTTTATTGTAAAGTTTATTAAGAGTAACACAAAGTAAAAAAAAAATCTGTATAGATGTCGGCAAATTTATGGAATTGTTGTACACGAATGATTTATGGTGTTTTATATTCTTGAATATTAGCTCTTTAACCTGCTTTAAATAAATATGTCAAAGAAGTTGTCATTTTGAAATTGACTGACTAGACGCAAAGGATAATAAATGTATACTACAATAATTAGTAACACGTTTGCGAGTATAATTGCACATGAAAACCGACAGCTAATAAACAGTCATGACATTGAAAACAATGTTACGATGAATGACAACAAAATAACATAAACATTTGAAAGTTCAAAGTTCAAACCATGTAACGCGTTCCGTTTATTACTTTTTAATTGAAATAAAAAAATACGTATCAAGATTTGAAAAGATAATTATAATGAATGCAAAATTATCAATAAATATAGTTTTGATACGAATATAATGTTCCTTAAATAAGTATAAATAATAATAATAGTATAATGTGTACACCTTCCTTAAAGGCCAGCAACGCTCCTATGATTCCTCTGATGTTGCAAGAGTTCGTTGCACGGCGGTGATCACTTAACACCAGGTGACCATAAATACATTCCTAAGCCTCCTCTAATTCCTAATAAGCTCGTTTGTCCTCCTTTTTCCATAAAAAAAGTATTAATCATTTAAATTATATGTATACTGTAGTATCTATAATCACATGTAGTTTGACTGATGACATATCAACCACTGTTATGTTTAACACTTGTCTATGGTGTATTATGGCGGAACTTGATGAATATATTGTTGTATTTATTAATATTTTGAAAACAAAACTGACACTTGAAAATTACGATTCATCTTTCCATTTTGTATTATAGAACGTATTCATGATGTCAAATCATTAAAACTATAACTTAGGTCGAAATTAGCTTGAACATACATCTCCTACTTGTTTAAAATGAGGGTAGGAACTAGGAACATGACATTGAGTTGGGTCACGATTAAATTTTGCCGGTAGTACTCTTTTGGCTACTCCTTAACGCCTTATATCATCTTATACCATCGATAAGGCTGGTTAATTACAATTTAACCATGTTGATTAGAGATATTTCAGCGTAATATATCCTTAAGTATGACTTAATTTTTTCTGTCTCAGAGATCATGGAGTTTGGAAGCCAGCTTTTATGAGCACTCGGGGTTTCACTGTAGAGTGTAGAGCACATCCGATAAGGGATGCTCGCGAATTGTATTACTGCGTGGCAGGAGTATTCGTGACAAACATAGACTTACACTAGCGTATAGATCACCTGACAGCCCGATAATCAGTGACCAATTTTGTCAATTCAAATATTTTTATTCAAATAGGATGTGATATCACTTATTGAAACTGAAAAATGTCCTGAGAAGAATGGCCGCAACAAACTCAGCAGAATTTTTTTCCATCAAAAAATATGGTTACAAAGTAATATTGTCGATTAAACTTATTATTTAATAGCCTCAGTGCGGTCGCTCCGTTCCCAATCTGTGGAATCATTAAGAAAGGTCATTTATGTTATAGTAACCTTTACCACACAAACACTTTTTAACAATTCTTTTGAATATCGTAATACATTGAACATTTTCACGGATCTTGTTGTAAAATCATGTACATCGCCCCACAAGACTTACTAACTCGACTAAGCCGAGTAGTAGGCATAACAATAATGTGTGCATTAGTTAATGAATAACTATTCAAAATACTAATGCCAAGCGTGGCCTACAGCAATACAGTCACAATTGATTGGCGTTCCTTTTTTATCTCGTTATGTTCTTCTGTCTCGCACGGTCTGTTAATCTATACGCTAGTATTTTGTAAGTCTATAGTGACAACTATAAAAATAATATTTTATATGAATTTAATGATTTGTATCTTTATAAAATTTATGATGTTGTATAAAATATAGAATCGAATCATGAAACACATATTCATTGATTAACTGAATATCAGTGAAACTGACATAATATGTATATACGAAATTATTTAGACAATATTTAAAGTATTTTATTATATCTATTTATATGAGTTATGATAATTTATTAGATATTTTGAAAATAATATCAAAATTTTAAATAATTCATGCGTCTACTAATAGACAGTGACAGCTGTGAACACATCGAAAAAAATAGCGGCGAACTGTTAGCCTCTATTTTCAGCAATGCACGCACACCAAAGTAACAAACGTTGCCTGTTGACATGCGTTGCCTAAAAGTAGGCTCTATTTGGCATATAAATTATCTAAGTCTAAAACCATTATAAGTATTAGCTTATGTGCTAATGTTTCCTTTTAATATGAATTCGGCACATATGTCCAATGTTCGGTATGAAATCACTGAAATGAGGCTTTAGCGCTACAAGATTATTGTTTATGTTTACAAATAACTTATATAAAACCTATTTGAACTTTTCGCGATATTGTTATAATTATTTTTTCTAAGGATTGCTATCTACCATTATTATGAAATATTCTTGTTTTTATTGATTTTTATTCATAGTCATTGTAATCATTTTTTAAATAAATTGACAATATTATATTAAATCTGTGGTTTTTATTTAATATAAAAGCATTTTTTTTTTAACTTTTATGGTTAAAATTAATAACATAGACATTATATATTATAATAGAAAGGGAATGAAGATGAATGTAAAGAAGACGAAAGTTGAGAATAAAAAAGATGGTGTTTGAAAGAGATGAGGCAGTGACAGACTGCAATATCGTGATTAGAGATGAACAAATTGAACAGGTGAATGAGTTTTGTGTATCTGGGTTCAAAGTTTACAAGAGATGGAAAGTGTAAGAGTAATACTGAAAGAAGAGTGAATGCAGTAAACATGGTGAATGGAGCTATGCACTCCTTTATGAAGTGTCGGAAGGTGTCTAACCAAGCTCGTTTGGGTGTGCATGAGGGGGTGTTGGTTCCAACACTCATGTACGAAAGTGAAAGTTGGGTACGGCCGAAGAAACATGAAAGCAGAATAAATACAGTTGAGATGAGTGCGTTAAGAAGTATGATAGGAGTTAATCTGAGTGACAGGATAAGAAATAAGGTAATAATAAAAGATAAGGAAACGTTGTGGTCTGAAAGAAGATGTATTGACAAAAATTGAGAAAGGTATGCTAAGATGGTTTGGCCATGTCGAGAAAATGAGTGAAGAACGATTGACGAAAAAAGTGTATAAGGCGAGTGTTAATGGAGGGTATAAGAATGGGTAGACCTAGGCGGAAGTTTCGAGACCCAAATCAGGGACGTCTTCAAAAAAGGCCAGGTCAAGAGTACCCTGAACCGAAGAGCATATATGAAGCGAATAATGAAAGTGGACGAAGCGAAATACGTATGTAAGTATCGTAGCAAGTGGAAAGAATTGGTCTCTGCCTACCCCTACGGGAAAGAGGCGTAGATGTGTGTATGTATCTATTAATTACAAGGTAGCTTTATGGGGCCTACTTCAGTTCCAAAGAACGCCCGTGCATGAAGGGAGATAGATAGAACTAGCAATTAAATACATCCGACAAACAGAATCTCCCAAAACCATAACTAGTATTTTAAAAATGAATTCATTAAATTTTGTTTTACACTTTTTACAATAATTTTTGATACAAGTTGTGTATAGGTAATTATTAGAATAATTAACGATTTTCTACTTCAAATTAAAAAGAAACATATACTTTTGCAATTCAATTATGAAGAATTCTATTATAAAAATGATGAAAAATCTCTACAAACGTATAATACGTATACAAACCAACACGGTTGTTGTGATGCCTTTTCTTAAGCTTTGTACTATGCATGCGCGATCAAACACGTATAAACACACGTACAACGCTGAGGCCCAAGCAAACTCACACTATGCCTTGGAAAAAACGAGTGGAGGAAGAACGAAGCAGAGCACCAAGAAAACCACGAAAAACAACAACAGGTCAGCACTTGTATAATAATTTTAAGATGTGCATTGTGCATGAACCTCTAAGCTGCATATGAAGCCCTGGTACATGTTGCTAGGATGACACATGATTTCAAACGCTACCAATGACTTTACTATCACCGCTACCATATTTATGTGCTCCTGGTGTCTATGAAGTATTTCATCGTGCGCATGACATCAGAATATATTAAGGTATACTCGCGTCATACATAAGCCAATCTCTTCTTCAACTATGATCACCTGGTACCAAAACACTATAATGCTTCCTATCTCATTTTCTCCCACGTTAAATTTTATGAATTTATGTGTCCGTCTGTTTTTACTGTCGCTTTTTTGTTTCACCGACTTTCAAATCAGAACGATGTTAATGAAGTTTTCACTTTAAAAAAAAACTCAACTCAAGAACAATAGCTGTTTAATAATCTAACAGTTACAATGAACATCACTATCTCTTCAAGACATCTATGAATGTATCTCTCGGTATTTTGATATTGGCCACACTACGCATTTTCTTCTTTCCCTCCGCCTGTTGTTTCAGCAGCTTCTTCCTTCTGGTAATATCACCACCATACTGCAATACAAAATATGTTTTAGATAATATATAATTGCTCACGTGTCTTAAGATTCAATAATAATTCAATATTTCAATGAGGTAGAGTAAGTGTGGCTTAACTAGGGCATTATATATCAATAGTCGAGCTTGTTTTGGGATACACCGAACTATTTTGTGTAGAGAGCCTACTAGAGATGAAAGTTTGTTTTTTATATTTATTAGGTGTGATTTCCATGTTAAGTGTTTATTGAGTGTCAATCCAAGGTATTTTTCTTCAAAAGTCTTTTGCAATATTATTTATACTTGTATTTGAACGAATTATCACCGATATGTGTTTTGCATAAACCACTTTAGCACGAAACTAACACTCACGAGGTTTAATACTTAACTAAATTTAGCTTTGGTTTTGTGATAATAAATAAAGTGAATTCATGAAGGTAGTTCTAAATTGGATAAACAGTAATTATGGAAAAAGAATACATCACTTTACGCAAACGGAAACAGAATCAGAGTATGGATGACCTTTACTTAGAAACATCACCTAGCACTAGTGAAGACATTAAAAGCTTACCGGACCTGTCTACAATATATTGCGAATTAGATGATTTCAAAGGAAAAAATTCTCACGTTGCAATGTTTATTAGACAAGGCAAATAGAGAAATAGAAGAATTAATTTTAGAAAACAATTTCTTAAAGAAGACAATTAGTGAACTGGAAAGAAAATTAACTACTTTGAATATATACACCGACCAAAATAGCACTAATAAGAAATTCAAAAAGTTCTCATCAGTTAGAACTTTAAAAGCTAAACGTAGGATTGATTTTGATATTGTAAATCCCTATGATAATCATCTCAAGCCTAAAAAAAGTGTGTCGACATCCATGCAACATGAGGAAAATAAACCCAGAAAGAAAAAACGTTTATTTATCTTTGGAGGTAAACAATGTGTGGGTATGGCTTTTCGACTCTCCACGTTTAATTTGACTTCAAAATATGAAATCTCAGCAGAAACAAAACCTTCAGCCAGTACAGAAAATATAATCGAATCGTGTTTCAAAATAAAAACTTGCCAAACGGACCAATTCATTCTTAGTTTAGGCGAACACGATAGAAATCCGTTCGTATTTATGTCTGAGACTGCTGCCCTCCTACGCTACCTAAAAGGTACTGATATTATAATATTGAATATTGTGAAAAATCCTCATCTTAACGAAATTCTTATTAATAACTATTTAAAACAAATATGTCAACAATATCCAAATTGTAAATATTTGAATTCAAATGTAAATTATACTGGATACTATAATGCTAAAAATAATTATATTAATAAAGTTTGCAACAACATCAACAACGAATTAGAAAGTCAGCATTATAAACAGGAATTTTTGGTATGCAAGGATTGGTTAAATAAACTAGAATACAAAAATAGAAGCGTGAGAAACCAAAAAGAAATGTCTACACAAGATGATAAAACGATATTGTCATTTAAAAACTATTGTAATAAAGCGACTCAAACAATTAATCTAGAAAATAATACACAAGCTAATTTTTTTCAACCATAAACCATGTAAGGAAATGTATCTCTTGCACCAAAACATTGCTGGTGTTTTAAATAAGCTAGAATGGATTGAGCTAGCGTTGTCTGAAATAGAAGTAGATATAAGTATCATTTGTCTTACTGAAACTTTTATAAAAAGGGGAGAAGAATCTAATCTCATACTGCAAAATTATGATGTCGTTTCGACGTTTTGTAGATTGAATGAAAGACGAGGAGGTAGTTGTATTTTATTGGAGAAATCTCTAGATTATAAGATTCTCGATCAGTGTACTGAATACTCAACCGAAAAAATATTTGAATGTTGTGCTGTTGAAGTAAGAGCGATAAATTGCTACATTGTTTGTATATACAGGACACCAAACTCAAATATTACTTTATTTTTTGAAAAATTAGAACTACTTCTCCATAAATTAACCATCAATAATAATAAAAAGATTATATTAGCCGGAGACTTTAACATTGATATATTAAAAGAAAATCAGATATCAAAATTATTTCAAAATCTATTAAGTAATTTCAATATTAATATAAATATAACGGAACCAACTCGACAACAAGCATGCCTAGATATAATAGCGACAAATATTCCTACAGCGGAAGGCAAAGTAATTAAACTTTTTCTATCGGATCATGAATCATGCCAACTAGTAAGTTTACCGAAAATATTTATAAATAAACCAAAAAATTGGTCTATAAAAATTAGGGATTATTGTCAAGAGAATATACATAAATTTAATATGTACTTACAATCTCTAAATTGGATCGATGTATTAAATGAGTCAAATGCCAATACAGCCTTCAAAAATTTTCATGATTTTTTCTGCCTGTTATACGATCTTTGCTTTCCCATATATAATAAGAAAATGTCCAATTATGTTGGAAATAATAAATGGATATCAAAAGGTATTAAGGTAGCTTGTATTAAGAAAAGACAGTTGAGATTTAATCACTACAAATCAAAGTCTCATGAAAGTAAGATAAAGTTAAAAAAATATAGCAAAATATTACGGTCTTGTATTGACTGCTCTAAGAGACACCTAAATAATCAATATATACAAAACTCAAAAAATAAAACTAAAGCTACATGGGATATAATAAAGAAAAAAGGTAGTCATAATAATATGATAGCTAAAAATTGTATTGACCTAATTCATTATAACGACGTTGATATAACAAATCCATCAGACATTGCAAAAACATTTAATAATTCCTTTATTGATTTGACTAAAAATTGTAATCATAATTGGAATAATCAATATAAATACAAAATAAATGCAATCAATAATAGTATATTTCTCTCTCCATGTTCCGAAAACGAAGTAATAAAGATAATAAATTCTCTTAAAAATACAAAGGCAACAGGTTATGATTCCATATCTACACATATACTCAAACACTGCAAGCACAATATCTCTCATATTTTGACTTACTTAATTAATATATCCTTTTCACAGGGTGTCTTTCCAGAAAGCTTAAAGTTATCTGTTATTAAGCCTTTACTCAAAAAGGGTACTAAAACCGATATCAATAATTATCGGCCAATTACTCTTATATCTATTTTCTCAAAGATAATGGAAAAAGCAATGTATGTAAGAATAATGCATTTTCTAAATAAACATAATATTATAAAAAAAGAACAAACTGGATTTCAAGCCAACAAATCAACTACTTTGGCTGCTTATTACTTAATAGAAGAAATAACTACATGTATTAACAAGAAAGTACCTGTAATATCAACCTTTTTTGATATGTCAAAAGCATTCGATTTTGTTGATCATCATATCTTAATATATAAATGTGAAAAATATGGTATAAGAGCCCCTGCTCTAAAATGGATTGAAAGTTATTTAGCCGATAGACAACAAATTGTAGAAATAAATAACATAAATGAGAAACTGGAGATGACTACATACAAGTCACCCTATTTAATTAGTAAATTTGGAGTTCCTCAAGGAAGTCTTATGGGACCCTTACTGTTTTTAATTTATTTGAATGATTTACCCGATGTGGTTGACTATAACTGTGTATTATTTGCAGATGACATATCTATAATTATTCCTGACGAGCATAAAGCGATAAATAATTATAATATGACTATTAATAAAAATTTAGAAACTATATTGACATGGTTTAATGACAATAATTTATTCGCTAATATGACAAAAACTAAATATATACAATTTTCTAATTATAAAACAATACATAAATCTCTAAATATAACACACAGTGACCTAACGATTAAAGAAACAAACACAATAAAATTTTTAGGCATTATATTAGATTGCAATTGTAACTGGAAAGCTCAATGTGATACAGTGGCAGGCAAAATAAATAAGTTCGTTTTCGCTTTAAGAAGGCTCAGACAAACTGTATCCTTTAATGCTGCACTTACTGCATACCACGGTTATATTGCGTCAGTTTTACGGTACGGGTTAATACTATGGGGAAACTCCACTAATATTTCAAATGTTTTTCTGGCACAAAAAAAATGTATAAGAGCTTTATGCAATGTCAGTCCTCTAGAATCGTGTAGACCATTATTCAAAAAGCACCGTCTGTTAACGCTTACTGGTCTATATATATTAGAAATTTGTATGTTCATTAAAAAACATGGTGAACTTTTTAAACCAGCAAAGGACTATTCCATATTAGGATTAAGAGATCCAACTCGCCTTCTGATGCCATACTGTAGAACAGCGCTTCATCAAAATAACGCAAATGTTATGTGTATTAGGGTATTTAACCACCTTCCAAAGAATATTAGAGAGATGCCTAAAACATTAATGCATAAAAAATTAAAATTATGGCTAAAAGATAAATGCTTTTATAGTTTAAAAGAATTCTTTAGCCAAAAATAATAGTATTCAAATGTAATTTTTGAGAGGTACCTACAAACTAATGTTTATTTTATATTATCTCATTGAATTAAAGCTATGTAATGTGTATTAAGAACGTATAAGTATAAATTAAATATGATATTCCAATATTGACAATCAAATATTTGTATGCCGATATATTGGCGAATTGTGCTGTACACCAATTAATTGTTAACAACTATGTTACCACGATTCATACAAATAAATCATTTCATTTCATTTCATTTCATTTCAAGAAATGTATAAATATATTAAAATCTTCTATTTTTCGAAAAGGAGGACAAACGAGCATTCAGGTCACCTGATGGTATGTGATCCCCAGGGAGCGTAGGTACATGTCATGTCATGCCGATGACAGGCGTATGACGCCAAGCTACCTACATACAGGATGGAAAAAAACGAATTGTTTGTTCTCATGAATCTCTTTATTTAATTATGCGTGTTATTTAGAGATACATTTATAAGTTATAATTTATAACTAACACATTTTGTTTACATCCCATTAAATACTTATTTTTTATATTTCAGAAACTATTATGTTAGAATCAAACGTTGATAGACTTTCTGTCACTACGTTTTTTGAAACATCCTGTGTGTTTATATTAATACGTATCACATAATCTCTTGAAATACCATCTCTGTATAAACTGTTTTTTTTTATAAATTTAATTTATGTACAGACAAAGAAACACACTACCTACTTACTGCCCGCGACGTCATACCCCTGGTCGACATAAGCAACAAACGAACCGATATGTTGTCCCCACCTCTTCTTGTTAATAATATTCACGCGAAATTAGAATTAAATCTATTCAATACTTTTTGCGTGTTGCCTGTACATACATACAGACAAACGGAAGAGGACCGACAGATAACATATTTATAAACCAATTTTTGGCCTAGGAAGAATTATTTGCAGAACAAAGATCGGCAACTCATCTCTGGACCCCTGGTGTTGCGGATGTCCATCGCCTAACTACTTTCCATCAATACTCTATTTAACGATTCCTGTTTTTAACTCACTTTTAGATTTATAATGTAATTTTATGCGAAATTAGCATGTAGTGTTTACCTATGATCTTGCATACTCCGTGCACGTATAATGTAAATTGTAAATAGTTTACGAAATATTAATTATGAAAATCGCTGGTGGACCCAATAAATACATAAATAAAATGGGCAGCGCAGAACTGATCGTCGTGGAAATCTTTGTGGGGAGGCCTTTGTCGAGCAGTGGGCGTCTTCCGGCTGATGATGATGATATAAAAATAAAAATACTGTTAAGTATCTGTAAAAATTAGTGCATTTTAAAGTATTTACGTACCAATTTAGCCGTTACATCTTTTCTGTAGGCCTTGAGCGTTTCTCGGGACAAAACTTTTCCTCCAACAACAGCTTGAATGGCAACCTGTGCGAACGGAAATATTTATTTAAATTATTATTTTGTGGGTTTTGAATGATAGCGAACTGTCACGTTGTGCTATGTCACGTCCCATCGGGTAATTACGCCTCGAGTCGACTAATTGAGCGCGATCGGTCAAAGCTAAATTTTCCTGAGTCAGTGATAAATAAAAGACTATATTATAATCATATATTCCGATTGAACGTAGTTAACAAAAAAGTTAATAATAGTATTTTCTCTGATTAACGCTGACTATAACTATTTATTTACTGATTTGGAAACAAATACAGATACATCCTTAAACATAAATTACATATAGTGAAAATAGAAATATGGACATAAGAATGTCCCCTTAAACAGTTTCACAAGTACATTAAGTAACACATATAAAACACTTAAAAAAAAATTTAAATGTGTGTTATTGTTTCTGTGCTTTATTTTATTTGTGTAAATTTGTACAATTTTGGTGTATCCAAGAATTTTTGAATATATTATGTTGTCCATTCTAAATTATTATTTATTTTTCGCTTATCAATTGAAGGCAGGTTTCAATCAATATTTTTGTTATTTTAGTGTTCCGAGTACAAATTAATTCAGTCTCTAGAGCCTGCATGAAATTCAGTAGAGTAATATGTAATTGTTTTATAGGCTTTGAATGACGAATGTTAAACCTATATTAACGGAAAGTGTAATTTTTGAACAGTTGTTACTAAAACTTATAAGTCTCTCAATGCTCAGTTTCTTGCTACTCGTGTCCAGTAAAGTCCAGCGGTTAGTTTGAGGTCATCCTCCAATAATCATTGGTCTTCCACAGTCTTTTGCTTGTCATTTCTTCAGATTATGACCCTGTAGTGTCCGGGTAATCTCCACTTCCTAGCAGACATGATCAAAAAAATATAAGTGATTCTCGTTTTTGTTCTGAACTCTCACCTGCTCTTTGGTTTCCTGCCCGTCTCTCTCTCTCCCTCTGTCTACTTTAGGATCGAGGACAATTTCAAGTATTATATTGTAAAATGACTTGTAAGAGTTATATTGCAGATTTCGTGCAGTTGCAGTGCAATGAAAATTAGTACAATACGCCATTTAACACAGCACTGCAAATTCATGCAGTTATTTAACAGAATTGCCAAATTGGATTACGACATGGACACAAAGAAGAGCCGCCAAACGAGCGAATATAAATATTTAGAAATAAAATTTTCTTTTTATGTATATTTAAATTATGTTAGTTTGAAAGAGGATGTTGTGACAAGGACTGAAAAAGGAATGCTGAAATGGTTTGGACACGTGGAGCGAATGAGTGAAGAAATAATGACGCATCAAATATATAAGGCAAGAGTGTGTGGGCAAGTCGGTCGCGGCAGACCTCGTAGAACATTCGTCGACCAAATTGGGGACGTTTTGAGAAAAGGAGAGGTCCGAAGCACCCGCAACCGGCGAGCATGTATGAAAAGAGTAATGAATGTAGAGGAAGCGCGTGAGGTTTGTAAGAATAGAAGCAAATAGCATTCTATATTCTCTGCCTACCCCGACGGGAACAAGGCGTGAGTTTATGTATGTATGTAAATTATAAATAGAGGTATGCAGCTATTGACGGACCTTAGGACCTTTATGTAACCATAATAATATAACTAAGTTGTAAAGTGTAGTAATAATTTTGCAACCAAGTCGCCAAACCAAAAATGGATTATAGTTTGAATTTATATGGTGTATGTTCAGCTTAGTAGGACTTTCGGTTATAGACTTATTAAATCACTGAAATTATATTACTTTTTTTCTTAATTTCACCCGAATTTACCTGCACCATCTGCCTAGGAATCATTTCTTTGAGCTTGGTTGTCAATCTCCTCGCTTGGAACTCCAACCGCGACGTGTGTACTATTGTCGATAGTTCATCGACAAGCACACCATTGATAAGAATGTCCATCTGTTATGAAGAAAGCATCTTGTTATAAATTTAAATATTTAAAGCTGAATTTTAGAAGGTGAAAAAAAAACTTTGTGACTTTTTATAGGCAAAAACTATGAACCAGTAAAACGGTTAAGAATTAATCATCAGAGGAGTCTGTGAAGAGTTACCAGTGGGAGGCTTCTTAGCACAGGATGCCGGCTAGATAATATAGCCGGGTACCACAACGGCACGTATTTCTACCGTGAAGCAGTAATGTGTAAGCATTACTGTGTTTCGGTCTAAAGGGCGCCGTATCTAGTGAAATTACAGGGCAAATGAGACTTAACATCTTATGTCTCAAGGTGACAAGCGCAGTTGTAGTGCCGCTCAGAATTTTTGAGTTTTTCAAGAATCCTGGGCGGCACTGCATTGTAATGGGCAGGGCGTATCAATTACCATCAGCTGAACCTCCTGCTCGTCTCATCCCTTATTTTCACTTAATAATAATAAAACATGTATTTATAATCTTACCCTTACTAACGAACTAGGATGGAATCCATGTTCGTGGTAGTCAAAACTGGCGAAACCGGATGTCAGGCTTTTGAGTGTGTCGTGGAAGTCGATGACAACTTCTGACAGTGGCAGCACAAACTGCATCAATGTCATGTGTTCGTCTATCGAACTGGAAGGCAGCGGGGTTCCTCTACGATCCACACATAGGGTAGTAACCGCGCCTATATACTCCACTGGAGTTATAATCGTGCCTGTTAATAAAAAAAAGTGTGGGTGTAGTTATGTATGCACGCAAGAACTTATTCTTCTTTGGCCTAACAAAGCAAAAATAATTAAAATGATTTATTCCTCGTGCTATTCTACGTTTTTGAAACAACAATTTTGTAAAATAATTGTAAATATGGCTTTGACAATTAATTATTATATAATGAATACAGCTGTATGGGCTTGAACCCTTTGCCTGTCCTAATAATGGACGAAGAAACCAAAAAAAAAATTACGCATGACGCAAACGTCGGAAAACTTTAGGAACCAACTTCACCCTGTTACTTTTGTATTACAGTGATGCGCGCGCATCTTAAAATTTCACACTCATCATTTTTTCATAACGCGCCTAAAGAAGTATAAAATCAAACAAAAATTCAAAGCATTTCATTTCGTGGATATTAAATGCATGTATAGATGAACAAAGCGAGCTAGAGAAAATCATCGCCCATATCATAATCATCGCCTCTGAGCGACCATGAGCTTCCTCATTAGGCCCAGTACTTATATTATCTACCTGTTTATAATATTTTTCTAACATCCGGCATGTTTTTACCACAAACCTCTGCGGTTTTTGGCCTGTTATATATTAATAAATTGTAATTCTATTTTTCATAATAAATAAAAAACAATCACCCAAGCAAAATCAGCACTAAGCGTTAATGTTGATCCAGTTCAACAAACACACCGCGCTTTGAATACAACGCCACGCAAGGACAAAGTTATGTCGTATGTCAGGTAAGTGACCCTTTAAATTAACAAATAAAGCTTAAGTCTGTTTATATAGTTGGGAAATGATACATGTTTTAACTATTATAAAATATTGAGTTCTTATTCATTTATGTTTAATTTAATTTGTAAATATTCTCATAATTTTTGCATTAAATTTAATTAAATACGTGTGTTTGTGTCTATGTTTTTGAAATGTGAATGTAACACCTATAATATAAAGAAACAATTAAGAATTTATTATTCATTGTAATAATATTACTATGATTTTGTTAGTGTTTGTCTTGTTACTTAAAAAAAACATCCAAGCAAAATCAGCATTACCTATAACAAGTGGTTCATAGTATTCAACAATATTTTGCGGTTCTGGAAGTTGCAGGGGGTTGGTTATTATGATTTCGTCACTCCTGTGTTGCCTTATTAGTTTGGATCCTCTTAGCCTAAAATAAAATTGTTTATTTTAGTTTATTTTTTAAGATATTTTATTAGAACAACTTCTCAATATATTCTTGATAATGTAATGTATGTTCATAGGCACATAAGTGAATTTGCTAGAAACTGTCATAACCATAATGTTAACACCAGGAACAGACATAAGCTTATAATGCCTACTACTCGGCTAAGTCGAGTTAGCAAGTCTTTTGTGGGGCGATGTAAGTATATGCTTTTACAACAGGATCCCAGAAAATGTTCAAAACAAAAGTATTACCTTATTCAAAAGAATTGTAAAAAAACGTTTGTGTGGTAAAGGTTACTATAACATAAATGACTTTCTTAATGATACCACAGATTGGGAATGGAGCGACCGCCCTCAGGCTATTAAATAATAACTTTAATTGTACAATGTTACTTTGTAAATGTTGCTTTAATTGTAAAACATATTTTTGTTGAAAAAAAAAAGCCCGTTGAGTTTGTTGCGCCCATTCTTCTCAGGCCTGAGGCATTCATTTTGGAATGGGTGGTAGTTTTTTGACCTTCAATAAGTTATGTCACATCCTATTTTCAATAAAAATATTTGAATTTGAACTTGGTAAACTGAGTGACTAAGAAATATTGTGCAGAACTGTTGCTGTACCGGAGCATATTGTCTCAGTGCCTTCAGTGTATGACCTGATAAGAACGGGCGCAATAAACTTAGCGAGCACAGGTATACATCGCCCAACAAAACTTACTAACTTGACTTAGCTGAGTAGTAAGCATAACAAGTTTATGTTTGTTCCTGGTGCTTACATTATTATTATCACATTTCCTAGCAAAATCGCTATATGTGTTTATGGAACACACACAACAACGTCAAGAATATATTATTGAGATGTGACAGTTAAAATGTTTATTCTTTAAATTTTTCTCAATGTTATAATATTATTTTTGAACTTCTATCGGGACCTAATAAAGTAGATCAAATTGAAATATTTTTATTAAATGCTGCTGCAATTCTAATATAGGTTATTTTTTAATTTAATCTCCGAAACAGCTCTCTTATTGATAGGGTATATAAATTAAATATTAATAAAAACCGGTCGCGGAAAACCGTTCCTTTGTAGCTATCTACCCCCACAGGTAGGCTCCCCACAAGATGGACCGACAATCTGGTCAAGAATACGGAATACGTTGGACGAGGGCAGCGCAGAACCTATCGTCGTGGACATCTTTGGGGGAGGCCTTTGTCCAGCAATGGACGTCTTCCAGCTAATGATGATGTACCTATCTACTCATACTTCAATACCCAAGTTTACTATTATAATATTAACAAATTATAATGTGACATACTTAACTTTATATGGGACTGAGGGGGCAGTTAGTATGGCCTCTGCCTTGTATTCTTGTAATAGCCTCTGTGTAAATACATCCAGGTGTAGAAGACCCAGAAAGCCCACACGCCATCCTTGACCTAGAGCTGGACTGAAAAATTAAAATAGAATTCAGACTGTCTAATTTAGACACTGTAACAAGGAGTTCTTATCCGCATATAAAAACTCATTGTTCTATGGTTGGCCGTCAAGCTAAAGAATTAGATTTGAATATTGACGCGAATGAGATGACAATCGAATAGTAATTAATTAATGAGATAGAGATTAGATCATGAAGTAAAGTAAGAACGGTCTGCCTACGGCCCAATATAAAATATATTATAAGATGTATTAAGTTATAAAATAATACAGAAGTACCAGATTTTATTTTTTATGGAATAGGAGGACAAACGAGCGTACGTGTCACCTAGTGTTAAGTGATCACCGCCGCCCACATTCTCTTGCAACACCAGAGGAATCACAAGAGCGTTGCCGGCCTTTAAGGAAGGTGTACGTGCTTTTTTGTAGGTACCCATGTCGTATCGTCCCGGAAACACCGCACAAGGAAGCTCATTCCACAGCTTTGTAGTACGAGGGAGAAAGCTCCTTGAAAACCGCACTGTGGATGACCGCCACACATCCAGATGGTGGGGATGATATCTAAACTTGTGGCGTGTCGTGCGAAGGTGGAATTCGGCGGCAGGAATCTGGTTATATTACAATGTTTTATTGAATAACGATCCCGCGTGTGAGGGAGGACTCACGCAATACACACATTAGCTAGTGTGGGGGTTTGTTCAACAAGATACCGGCTACGTGGTGACAACAGCGGCGCCTTTTTGGGGGCCATCCATAAGTTACGTCACACGTTAGGGGGTCGTCGAGTGTAACATTGTGTGACAAGGCGCGTGGGGTGGTTTCAAATTTTGTGACTTCACATTTATCAAAATAATTTCGGCACACTGCTGTTAAAATTTCATAAATTCCTAAATGTAGAATTGGTCACGAGTTTAGGCTTTGTTGTTATCAGAGGGAAGCTCCTGTGCACCAGATGCCGGTTAGATTATTCGTACCACAACGGCAACCATTTCTGCCGTGAAGCAGTAATGTGTAAGCATTACTGTGTTTCGGTCTGAAGGATGCCGTAGCTAGTGAAATTAATGTCTCAAGGTGACGAGCGCACTTATAGTGCCGCTCAGAATTTTTGGGTTTTTCTATAATCCTGAGCGGCAGTGCATTGTAATGCGTATGGCTGGTAGGGCGTATCAATTAACATCAGCTGAACGTCCGACTCGTCTCGTCCCTTATTTTCATAAAAAAATGTACTGTTACCAGTGTGAGGGTTTGTTCAACCAGGTACCGGCTACGTGCGGAACAACAGCGGCGCCTTATTCTGGGCCATCCATCCAGTTTCGTCACAAGTTAGGGGGGAGCGAGGGGGTAGCCGATGTGTGACGTTGTGCGAGAAGGGGCGGGGAGGGGTCCCAAAATTTGTGACGTCACATTTATACTAGATACTAGTACTGCATCGGAAACAAATGGCGCTCTGAAATAGAAGAAGCGGCGCAAGAAACTCTCCCAGCATTCTTTTTTTGAGCTCTTTTTAATAAAATATACAATATTGTAAAGTCATTGCTATAAAATAAAAATAGCTAATAAAGCGGTATAAATAAAATGGTCCGGAATTATGAGTCTCGCTTTTCCACCGTAACAAAGACCTCCTCCACTAGTTCCAGAGGCACTGGAATTCTTCTTATATTTCATTCCTACCTTGAATCCACTGAGACACTGACAGCGGAGTCATTTAGCGCCAGTTTCCTGATGGAATCACTGAGTTGCGTGTGCTGCGACTGGTCAGATGGGAATATGCCAGCGTAAACCATGTGGCGTATGCCAGACTCTGTCGCCGCTGTGTTGCTTTCTTCTATTTTAGAATCCAGGAGCTGATCACCAACTTTCCCTCCACCTTTCGGCCCTAAGCCTGTTTTAAATAATTAATTAATAAACTAGTTTGCCCCGCCCCTTTAAAACGTAAAAAAGAGTGGTAGAATTTGATGTTCAATAACTGATTTAAAAAAAAAACTATTTTGAATAAAAATATAATATAAATTTGAATTTCATTAGTCAACAATTGAAAATACTAACAAATAATAAAAAAATGATAAAATATGAAAAATATTACATAAGTATATTAAGAAGAATAATACAGTAGCAAGATGAAAAGACAAAGGGGTGAGATCGAAATAAGTTCTAAATTCTTTTAAATGTATAGCAGAAGTCATTGCTCCACATTAGCCAAAGGATTTTGCTCTAAGTACTAAGAATTGACTGTGAAGAGAAAATCTCTTTACTTACTACTTTCTTTTCAGAGACAGAAGATATTCGATGCAATCCGATCTTACCCCACTGGGATAAGAGAAAAGTAGAAATTATCAAACTTTTATTTTAATTAAAATAAAAAGTTAAAATTTGAAAGTATTAAACCAATTTTTTTTCGCCTAGTAATAATCAAAGGCGTCATTTCTGATAAGAAGACTGGCATAGTGTCATTTGCAATTTTGTTTATAAATCTCGTTCTCAGTAATATGTCAACAACAAGAAAAAGGGCCCATATTCTTGTTATTAAATCTTTTATATATATAAAAACTAAAAAACACATTTGTTTTACATAGACCAATTATATGATATACAAAATTAATACAAAACTAGAAACAAATCATTTAAATAAACTATAAAATTCTTATCTTACCCCGTAAATACTTGATGGGGTACAACAGAAAGTTGTGATAAATCCTAAAATATAATCAATGGTTAATAATATCTGTTTGTTTTTTTATAATATAATATTGACACACTTTTTACACAAATTATCTTGCCCCAAGTTAAGCATATATAGCCTGTGTTATGGGTTACAATACAATGATATATTTAATACAATATACTTACTTAAAAATACATAAATTCATACATAAATACATTTAAACATCCATGACTCAGAAACAAACATCCATATTCATCATATAAATGCTTGCACCTACCGGGATTCGAACCCGGGACCTCTAGCTTAGTAGGTAGGATCGCTAACCACTCGGCTATACAGGTCGTTAAAGTTTCCTATCTTTCAAACCACTACATAATGATTTTCAATCATAATTTCTTTAGTATAACCAAATATTAAATTAGTTCTCTCTCTAATAAGATTATGGTTTTATATTTACATACCTACCATGACAACTTGACCAGCAATTGCCTTCTCAATGTTTTCTTCCTGTGGCTTCAGCAGAGATAAATACTTAACCAAGTGCTGCTTTGAATCAGATCTCCATTTAACAGAATCACCAATTTTCAAACCACCAGAGTGAATGTAGGCAAGGCACATCACACCTCTATATTTATCATGCCATGTGTCTATAATATGAGCCCTGAATGGTTCATCAAGCTTAACAATAGGTGGAGGTATTCTTTTAATTATTTCCTCAAGCAAATTTTGTACTCCCCAACCTTTTTTAGCTGATATTTGAAGAACATTGTTGGGATCAATGCCAAATAGAGACTGTAGTTGTCCTTTAACCTTTTCAGGATCAGCTCTGGGTAGATCAACTTTGTTTAAGGTTGGTATTATGATGAGGTTATTTTTCTTGGCAAGAGAATGAACTGCAACTGTTTGTGCTTGCACACCCTCATTGGCATCAACAAGAAGGACCACTCCCTGACATGCCGTGACACTGCGGACCACCTTGAAGTAATAAAATAATATGTCATATAAATTGAAATTGATAAAGTTTAACCCCCTTATTCATAATAGTCTTAACTAATCTGCTAACTTAAAGAATTGCTATTTCACACTCTGTCTTCTTCTATTGACCTAAGTCAGAATTAGAAAAAACACTCCTTAGCATTTTAAGTTAGCGGACCATTATGAATAAGGGGGTTAGTATTTATTAAAAGACTTTTTTTTAATTGTATTACTAACTGAAGACTTTTCTTCCAACCAAATTATTTAATAAATATACTTGTGTTGTTTTCCCATATTGATATAGGATGGTAAAAAAAAACCTGACCCAAACACTTGGTCGAACTCTTAGAAAAATTATGAAACTTTTTTACTAACTTCATTTGAAAAGTCAACATGGCCTGGAGTGTCAATAAGATTGAGTAAATAGGTTTCATCATTGTACACATAGCTGAGTGATGCTGTAACTGCTTTTACAGTTATTCCTCTTTCTCTCTCTACCTGTAAAAAGACTTCATATTTAACTGAATGAATGAATTTTAAAATATAAAATATTATATAGATAAAGGATGTAGCAAAGACATACTGAAACTTAAAGCCACTAAATGTAACTATACATGATGATAACACATCATGACATATTTATATAGCTTTTGTAATGTGAGAAACAATAACTATTTATATAACAAATATAAATGTACAATAAAAAATGTCAAATAAAATTCAATAGTATACTTCTAAGAATTATCATATTGTTGAATAATGTAGTATATACAGGAATAGTGTTAAATTAATATTTTATGTAAGTAGTGATCACACATATATGTATATGTATGTTGTGATTCTCAAAGAATAACAATTATTCTTAAGTTATCAACTTTGTGTATATTACAAGAATTGGCAATTATTTCCTCTAAGTACTCATTTAGTATATGTATCATGTGTGCTTTACAACCGGTAGTCTATTGAGTGGATCTTTTCTTGAGTGATAAAATACTTACCGGCAAGTTATCTAAAACCTGGCTAGTTTCACTTCCCGGCTTAATAGCTCCAGTTAATTCTAACAATCGATCAGCCAGCGTACTTTTACCGTGGTCAACATGTGCTACGATACTAAAGTTTCTTATTTTCTCTACATCTGGTCCAACAAATTTAGCACTATACAATCGTTTTAGTAAGCTAAAACAAATTTTTATATTATAAAGTCGATATATCTATCTATATATTTTGTTAACATTGTTTTATTGCAAACCTTTTGGATACATTTTTGTCATAAATTCGGCGCATACAGCGGAGGTTAAATAAAATTCTAACCATCATTCATTAGCTAGTGAGTAGTCTAACGTTATATATTTTTCACTAGATTATTAATATTTATCCACAGTTCATAAATCATTTCCCATCAGGCTTATGCTATCACAAATAGCAAGTTCTTGCTAAATACCGAAAATCTATATGTAAATATTAAATAATATTTTATAGCTTAGTTAAGAGTATTGTTTAGTTCGTAGTTTTGTACTATTTAGTATTTATTAGGGTATGCCACTGACAGTTCACAGCTGACTGGCGACCAAAGAATATACTATTGTGCTGCCGACTGGTGCATTTTTTTTTGTTATATATTTTATTTAAAACATTGCAGCATTGCTAACTTAACCATCCAGCTCAAATTAAAATAAGATTTTAAGAAGAAAAAATAATTATTGATTTGTTTTTCACAGTACGAGTATGTATTATAGGTTTAGAAGTTGGTAACACTATTCTAATCTTCCTGTACTGTGGCTTCTCCGTGCCTCTAAATAATTTTTAAAAAATATTGTGGTTTCTGTGGAAGATATACCACAAGATAGCCAATGTCACGCCCACCAATGCTCTAAGAGTATTTTGTCATTGGTAACACTAACGTTACACTAACATTGTCGGCCTATGAACTTGCATCCCGTGTCACTAAATAAATTAAAAAAAAAACTAACATTGTCTGTTGTCAACTTGTCATTACGCCACGTCACTTTAGATTGAATGTGGTTGTTGGGTTTTGGTGGTTTACGCGGCGTATAGTAAAATTTTATATAGAAAATATTAAACCATGAACATATTTAGATTACTTGCGGACTTATCCCATCTTCTAGCGATTATTATTCTTTTACTTAAAATATGGAAAACAAGATCGTGTGCAGGTAATAAACGTAGCCGGCACATACATGATTCAAGTGGACTGTGCAAGTAATATTATCGTCTCAAACACTATTTAATGTTCCAGGTATATCAGGGAAGTCGCAGATACTTTTTGCAATAGTGTATACCTCACGGTATTTGGATTTATTAACAACGTACGTCTCTGCGTATAATACTATTATGAAAGTGGTGTTCATAGTTGCATCGTATGCAACGATTTATTTGATGTATATCAAATTCAAAGCAACATACGATCACAATCACGACACTTTTAGGATTGAATTTCTGTTAATCCCATCAGTAATACTTGCGTTGTTGATAAACCGTGAATTCACATTCTTAGAGGTAAGTGTTTGCAAATCCAATATCCAAGTGATAATGCTCACATATTATAAAGCTGAGTGTTGTGTATTTATTATTATTTTAGGTGCTTTGGACCTTCTCAATTTATTTGGAGAGTGTAGCAATTTTGCCACAGTTGTTTTTGGTATCAAAAACAGGAGAGGCTGAGAGTATTACTTCTCATTATTTATTTGCTTTAGGATCATACAGAGGACTTTACTTACTTAACTGGGTGAGTATACAGTCTTATTGTTTGTGTATTTATAACAACAATTAGTTGAACATGCCCTCTATCAGGACTTCAATTAATGTCTACCACAGGTCATTGCACTTTAGTGAGTGTCTCATAATATGTGTCAACCAAGATCAGCATTTTATGCTTGTCAATTGAATTGTTTATTACAAGTAAAAAACAAATATTAAGATCAGTCCTTAAGAAATGTCTGTTTAATAATGGTTGTAAAAGGTTGTAAAAGGTTGCTTTACAATAATTATTGAGGACATGATTGCTTAAACAGATGTCTTGGATAGTAAAGGTAATGGTGAGCTGGATTGGTTGAGTTTTTAGAAACTCAAAAATCACAGGATAATAACTAAGTAGGCACATATTATTGACTGACATCCAGTACCAATTTTTAAACACACTCATTAAAGAGGTCTAGATCTTATATTAATCTAGTTATAATATTAACTTCCTGTCTGCTCATGTTGCCATGGCAACAGCATGAGACCACTGTTTAGTACAATGTTATAAAGTTAGCACACAAGACAATAATAATAATCAATATCATGAAACAACAACATACCTATGCTATAACTACTGAAACGTCCGGGCAACTAGAGCTGCTTTTTTCTTTAGACAGTCAAACGTCCAGGCAACCAGAGTGGCCCAGTCAACTTGCGTATTTATTTTGTGTTATAATCTGTAGTATGAGTGAATTAGCTTATCAAATACGATTTTTAAGACTCTATGGTAAGTAATTGTAATAGGCTTTTCTTTAAATATCAAGTATCCAAGCAAAAATTAAAAGAAATAATTAATTGAAAATCGCTTTGCGGGGGGAATTTTCATTTGTTTATTTTTGTAGTGTCAAGTGTTTTGTTATTGTTTTGTTTATCATGTAAGTGTAATATTTTAATTACGTATTATATTTGTTTTATATTTACGTTAATTATGTTACATTAATTTACAAGTTATAACAGTATGATCGATACTACTTTATCGATTTGGTTTAAATATCAAATTTTTATTGTAATCCAATTAATTAACAGTAAATCATTGCTTGTAATAGTGACAAAATATCATAAATATAATGTTTATCATATTCAACAATCTGGATGTATTGAGACAACCAAGTATTTCACGTTTTACTTGTGCATTCTGCACATAAATTGTAGGTATATACTAAGAATGGGTGCTTTATTTTAGTTTAATGCAACAATCCCGTAAGTCGAAGTAATGACATAGTAATATCAAAAAATAGGTTATATAGTCTATTTCAATAATAATCAAGTTTTATTAATGTGTGCGCTAATATTTTACATAAAAACTTAATATAATGAAAATGTTATCACATTTCTACCTATAATCTCGAGCTTTAACCTTTTATTTATATATAACTTGGGTTCAAAAACATAATTTATGATTTTACACGTTGATTTTCTATACTTTTAACTACGTAATTATATCGCTTTTAATAATGATGAATCTCGCGCTCGCCGTCGGATAATCTTAATCGCGTCATCGGACGTTTCGCTACCTGCCAGCTGTCATTAATCGGATGTTGCAATAGATAAGTACAATAATAAGATTGAATAAAAAATGAGATTAAATAATAGTTCAAATGTGAAAACAATAATTATCTATGTAATGAAACATAAGAATGACAACAGCAATTTGGATTGACTTTATTTTGGTGATCTAAAAATATATAACAATAAATATTTGTAAATTGATATGATTAATATATCAAAGATTGTTATGAAAGATATAAAGAACAAAGTAAGATTATAATGCAAATTTTGAAAACTTGACTCATTGATTAATTTTATTTCCGTGATTTGAAGATATCCAACTATAAATATTTGAAAATTTAAATTATTAATGTTGGATTGGAGTGAAAAACATAAACATACCTTTATTACTCTTTTTATACCTTTAATTTAATCTCTGAAAATATACTTACAATTGAAAAGGTGAATGGGAAATGATCAATAAAAAAATGTTAATCTAAACTAACACTCATCTTAGGTGTTACTGACAATGTGTACTTACTTACTTTCAATGTGTATAAATCTGTTTAATTTGTTTTACTGTCTTCCTATGTGAACAATAATTCCAAATTTATTGTCTTAGTTTCTCTCTATGTAAAAACATCGTTAAACATTTCCTTCTCTTACTCTAATTGTCACTTATCACATGATGGATGAACCCACTTTTGATGGGATTTTGCCCCACTTTGCTTATAACTCAATGTTCTGCAATGTTTTATCCTTAGATAATTTATATGTCTAGACAGTCTCTCTTGCTGTTAAAGAACCGATAAAAACGGGCCAGGTTTAATACTTTTGATTTGAATGACACTTGTGATAGTGTGTGTGCATTGCTCAAAATAGAGGATAACTCTAAACTCTGTTTTTTTTCAACATTTTCATAGCTGTCATATCTATGTAGACATATTAATCATCCAAGTTTTGTCAATCATTATTCTCATCGGCTGTTTATTTTTACAGATTTACCGTTACATTGTGGAGGATCATTATGATTTGATTGCTATTGTTGCTGGAGTTGTACAGACTGTGCTCTACTGTGACTTCTTTTATCTTTACATCACAAAAGGTATGTATAGTTTTTAATATTCAAATTTGTAGGGTGTGTTAGAACTCAGAACATTGTATGAGAGTGAACCAACACCATGAAGTTAGTCAGTAAATCACCATCTATTATAGTCTGAAGTGGTATCTATATTCAAGATTTTTAGTATGTGGTAGTATACAAATGATTTAAGTTTTCTTTAGTGTTAATTCCGCCAATATTTGTTTTTAAAAGAATTCGACACGTGTTTCGCCTCTACATGAGGCATCCTCAGGATGTGTTGTCTCGTCAAAATCTGGCACGAAACACTTGTCGAATTGTTTTAGAAACAAATATTGGCGGAATTAACACTAAAGAAAACTTAAATCATTTGTATAATTATGGAATTCCGCAAAGTAACGCCTAATTCAATAAATTTTCGTATGTGGTATTGTCAATACATAAGAGTACTTCATAATATATACTTCTAGATTTACCTACCTCATACTTGTAATATGGAAGATTTGCATTGTTACAATCTCACAATTTGTAGTTATTTTTACTTTGCCATACCAAAGACATAACTTCTTATGTGTGTACACACACACATTGTTCATTTTATGTGATCCTATATATTTATTGTTCAATGGTCTCTTTCATTGCAAGACTGCAAAGAGGATGTTAATACTGTATAATAAGAAGTGGGACTATCTAAGTAAAAATTGAATATTAGTTTATTATGAAATACGCAGTGAGATTTGACATAAGTTTGAAGTATTAATTACAATATGGTGACAAAGTAAGGTTAAGTTTGAAAGCAAACAGTTGCATAAAACATAGTGGATTTCGGCTATTCGGTTTTTACAAGATTATAGCCGACATCTATCAATCACTGCATATTCTTCATACAATCATTACACTCACATATTTCGCTAGGCTGCAAGACAGCTATAATATTTATACAAGTTGTTATATAGCTGTTGTTTATAAAAACTCAACATTTTTATTTGTTTCAGTTTTAAAGGGAAAGAAGTTGCAACTACCTGCATAGAATCTAGAGTGCAATAGTAATTTGAAGTAGATATCTACCGGGATATGATAAATTAAGTCAATATTTTAACCTAAGATCTAGTTTTACAGTATACAGTTTGTATGACGTGTTTTTTACTGAATAATTATTAAAATTAAGCATATAAATGCTATACCTAACAATTGTTTTTTCAACCATATAATTTGTTGTTGGTGCTTCTTCTGTTTTTCATTAATTATGATAGCCAAATAAGTATTATTTATGACCACTAACATTTCCATAAATTTTCTATTTTGACATTAAGTGCATTGTAATATGAACACATTACTTTTATAACTTTACTAAATTTAAATTGAAAATAACAAAGCCAATGTAGGCGAAATGATTGTATGTAATATTCAACTAAAACAGATTAGTTATAGGTTAATTTGATTGCCTCACTATCTTCCAAATTGAATAACAGTTATAGGATTATTATGAAATTGATTCTGGTGTGATTTTGTATGCCAGTATACCCAAAACAGCATATTTGTCATAAGAACATGATTTTTATATAGTTCATAAGGTGTTACTGTAATCTTGCAAAAAAGTTGTGAATAAAATTTGGAAGTGTCTGTAACAATTTCTTTTAATTTTTATGTCTGCCATCAAATTCTAAATAGAATTATTGACTTGTCATGGTGCCCCAGTTGATTCTCCAGACTTGAAAAATGTCACATAAACTTACTTATGTATATATATATGCAATGCTCGCAAGGTGAACTGAACCAATATGTATACCACTCAATGAAATAATAATAATAATCACATAAACTTACTTATATATATATATATATATATATGCAATGCTCGCAAGGTGAACTGAACCAATATGTATACCACTCAATAAAATAATAGACTCATAACATATTTTAATTATTTTATTAAACAAAAATCAATGATGTAACTTTATTATATGACTACAATGAAATACAAAACATGTAGATACAATGTAATTCTGCAGTTATCTTCCACACAGTAACACAGCGTACTTAACAAAATCAACTACATGAACTTGTTCCTGAAAAAAAAAAAATACATAGCAACAATTTAATAAAACACGGGCATGCATTATGAAATAAAATAAAAACATTTATAAAATTTACAGCCATGTTTAACGGTGAAATTATAAAAATTAATTATTCTTATCATCTCCATGTTAAAGTCGCGATAATACATGACGAAACCGTTATCTCTGCTATTATTTACAACAAAATGGTTTTAACGGTTATCGGAAACAAACAAATCACAACTACTAATATTATATTATCTATTTTACTTATTATTATAATAAAATAGTAACAAAGTCAAAAACTGTACCATTTTTTAAAGAATAGGTAGGTGTCTTGCTGTCTGTTCCGAATTACAAACAATATCGAAAACAAAAAAGTAGTCCATAGAATTTTTGTCTACTTCAATGTACTCATGTCCGGGCAAAACCAGGCCTAACTACCCACTACTACTACTACTAATCGTATCATATGCATTGAAAGCGTAGGTACGCGGCGGCCTCTACAGAGAGGCTATTGTGTAGGGACTCACGTGAGCAGTGACGCAAGCGAGAACACCAACTCTCAAAATATATTAAAACAGAGTTGATGTCAGAAATTAACAGAGAAATAGTAAAGCCCACTTTATGAATGTTGTTTTTATTTATGGAAGAGAATAACAAATGACCTTATGGGTCACCCAATGTTAAGTGATCACCGCTGCCCACATTATCTTGTAACAACAGAGGATTCAAAGGAGTATTACGGGCTTTTAGGTGTACGCGCTCTTTTTTATAGATACCCATGTCGTATAGTCTTGGAAGCACTATACGAGGCAGAAAACCGCGTATTACCTACATATTCTTTGGCAAAGAGTACCTACTGAATCTGTTTTATTGATATTAATACAATAGAATAGGAAGTTATTATCTTTTATGGAATGTACAAAAACATTACGTAGGTTCAATGACAAACCCTTTTAAGCCCATGCCGAGGACTACGGGATACGTATCTACATGTCAAATAAATGCGTTCGTTGTTAACCCTTTCTGTATATCAAGCCTTTGGCTATATGATTAATATGCATGGTATTTAACCATTAACTCTACATTTCATCAAACAATTTGGAAATATGAAAACTTAGTTGTAATTACTCGATACAAAAAATAACTAAGTAATGAATGATATTCGGTTACTACTAGGACCGGTGTTTTAGTGTTAGCAGTAAGCTGTTTCAGAATCTTTTAGAGGATTCATATTCTGGGTGTAGATAAAGTCTTGTATAAATCCACATTCGTGTTTTAATACCCCTTATTACACAACAGTTGCATAAATAACTATAACAATTTTACTGGTGGTTAGTTTATTAGGCCGTCTCTGATTGGTCAATAAATATTGTAAAGTCATTATTTTTTACTTATGCATTAGTGTAGGTAGATAATCAGCTAATTGTCATCTAAGCGAATCGGCCTTTGTTCACTAGTAGGTCCGTAACGGCTGTTCCCAATAAATACTATCTACAGATAGAGATAAATTACTACCTTCTACTGTCAGTAATTAGCTGCCAATAATCTGAAGCTGTCCCAATATACCCGATAAGTCATTCTTATCGCCTTATATTGGGACGCGTGAAGTACAATTTCCATACAAACTTATATCGCTGGTAAGCTATACGTCGTCCCATTGACAGACAGCGTGTACGAATAAGGTGAGTTACCGCGCGTCGATAAGTTTATTGGGACAGAAAAGTCAACGTAGTTACGATTTTTATCTCAAGTAAGAGATAGACTGAATATTGGGAACGGCCGTTAGTCGATTGACAATCTATGTACTTTTAATTATAATACACTAGTGAAATTGTTATGTAGAATGGCTTTGACAATATACCTATGAGGCTATGACAGATACATTGGTTGGTCTTTTAATTTTACTAGTAGCCACTTTCATGCGAATTACTGAAGCAGCCAAAAGTATTACCATTACTTTATTACAAGGTTATAATTGTAATACGAATAATAACAGTAGAATGACTGTGAAACTTGAAAGCATATTTTGTAACTATACATACCATTCTGACGGCCTGTATAGCCGAGTGGTTAGCGATCCTACCTAATAAGCTAGAGGGTTCGAATCCCGGTAGGTGCAAGCATTTATATGATGAATATGGATATGGATGTTTCTTTCCGAGTCATAGATGTTTAAATGTATTTATGTTTGTTTATATGAATTTATGTATTTTTAAGTAAGTATATTGTATTAAATATATCATTGTCTTGTAACCCATAACACAGGCTATATATGCTTAACTTGGGGCAAGATAATTTGTGTAAAAAGTGTGTCAATATTATTATTATTATTTTATAACATGCTATTTTCTATTTGCATATGAATATCTGCAGGGGTGACATAAAAGATAATGACCTATTCATCATGACTTAATTAGTATGACTCTACATTTTCTGATTCACATCTCATATACTTAAGAGTTAATTAGAGACACTGTTATACCTAGGTAAAATAATTTGAGTAGAGAATAAAATTTAAAAAAAGACGAGACTAAGGTCTCAATGAGATTATAATTATTATGTAAGTAGCTGGGTATATACTTAGATATGTTCATAATGTTAATTTTTGCCATTTTTGAAATATCTATGTATCATGAAATAATATAATTTAACCTAACAATCATGAGAAGCAGTAGTAGTAAATGTCTGAGAACCGTGATGCTAATATCTACAAGATGTCTCAATCAAGTTCGTGTTCAAGTGTATTTTGTCTCTTTTATGCACCGCTATAAAGGCAGTGACAAAATAATTTTGATCACAGAATACATAACATATGATACCATAATTTCTCCTTACACTAAATTTTGTTTTATAAAACAAGTAAGTTGATACCTCAGTGGCCCCATTTGCTGCAGTTATACAATAATGTGTAAGCATTATTGTGCTAATGAGACTTAGTTAATCTTATGTTTCAAAGTGACCAGAGTAATTGAGGTGTTGCTCAGAATTTGGACTTCAACACTGCATTGTATTGTGCAGGAAGAAACACTTGATGTCAGGTGATTACTCATTTAGTCATTATTTCTGATAAAAAAAAACTATGCAGTTAAACCCAGCCACGGTTCATTTATACACTTAAAGATCAATAAAAACATATTTATCTAATAATACAATATTCTGTAAATATTTCAAAACTTAATGAGATTTGCAACTTTGAGCAATCATACAATTTTTTTTTAATTTCTAAGTATTCCTTTTTTGGCCAAAAACAATCAAGAAAAATCTTGAAAATAGACTTTTTTAACAAGACTAAAACCAACCTTTAACATGGTGCTGTGGCTAAGCAAATGAAATATTCCATCATCTAATGTTTCTCTACTCAGTATTGCTGTATATGACACTCCTAAATGAAGGTTTTCATTGATCTGCGAATAGAAAGGAAATGAGAATATTTGAGGAATTTGTAGTGAATTTAAGGTTAGTTTAAAATCTAAAGATAAAAAAATGTTGCATTCCTAAATTACCCGAAAGGTAATTATTTTGATGTTATGGTTGTTTTTAGCATTTTACTGAAAATTTAATATTGTTCGGAGCCCGATTGCGAACTTGTCTTAACATTTAACAGTTCTTGTTACCTGCAATTAACTAATATAGGTAGTTGATTTCAGACTTAAAAATAAAATATATATAAAAAGATCTTAAGCTAATAACAGCAAATATAAAGGCACACTAATGGTAGACAAAGCCAGTAAGGCTAGTAACAGGCAGTCTTACTGCTTGAAGTGATCTTTTCTAGACAATTAAAAATAATACTGAATAAAATCAGTTATTTATACAGGTATTAATTATATAAAAATACAAGCTGTCTCGTGCCAGATTTTGGCGAGACGACACGTCCTGAGGATGCCTCGTGTAGAGGCGAAACACGTGTCGAATTGTTTTAAAATCAAATATTGGCGGAATTAGCACTAAAGAAGACTTAGATCATTTGTATAATTATGGATTTCCGCAAAGTAACGCCTAATTCGATTTTTTTTTGTTTTTATAAAAAATAGATCAGGACTTCTCAGAGAATTGACATCTTACAACACTATTGCGGATTACTACGAATACTGTATATATTATTCCATGATCTGTGGATGGAACAGAATAATATTAAAATCGCGGTACGAAAATAGGTGTTAATTGTAGACAGATGAAAAAAAATGGACATGGGTTACCCTTATCATTTAGGGATATGAAAAATAGATGTTAACTTCGTTTCTGTGACACAAGAATTTTGCATATTAGAAAGAAGATAATTTTTTAAGAAATAATCGTTTAAATATATAAATTTAGATTATTATGATGAACTGTCACTATCACTAAATACTTCAATATTCCATTACTATTTCACATTTTATTTTAACCCCATACAAAAATCAAAATGAGGACACCTATCCAATTTAATGTAGATACTAAATAGATTATTGTTAATCATGATTTGAACAAAAGCATCATACTGTAAATAAGCTGAGGTTATACCAATACAAGTAAGATTTAAGTATAATATTATTGTATGTGTTACCTGATCATCAAATGGTATAGTAAACATTGGTAATATATTTGAAATATATTTGGATTGTAATTTACTATTCAATAACATTGCTAGCTCCTTAAGGCTTTCCTTTTTTCTGTCATCTGAAATGTATTGTTACTATTAGATATAATAGTTGTTAAAAGTATCTACAACACTAATGGCCGTTCCCAATACATACATTAATCTGTACATTACAATACATAGTAATGTACAGATAGAGATAAATTACTACTTTCTACTGTCAGTAATTAGCTGTCAATAATCTGAAGCTGTCCCAATATACCCGATAAGTCATTCTTATCACCTTATATTGGGATGTGTGAATTGCAATTTCCATACAAACTTCTATTACTGGTAAGCTATATGTCCTCCCATTGACAGACAGTGTGTACGGATAAGGTGAATTGCCCTCGATAAGTTTATTGGGGCAGAAATGTCAACGATAGTTACGATTTTCACCTCAAGTAAGCCACAACTGGAGATTGGGTATTGGGAACGGCCGTAAGGCAGACACAGGATGTTGTGGAAACATTTTCTAGGAAAGCTAGAATAGGGTTGTTGGGACCGAAATGTAGGGTTTAAGGAAGTAGTATTCTTAAGTTATATTTTATATTATTAGTTTTTGTTTAAATTTTAATAATAATAAAATGAAACAGAGTGAAACACAGCTGCACAAACTGTTGCATACACTGCAAAAGATTCTATTGAGAAACATTGCTTCAATGTGTGGTAAAACTACAGCATGTCTATGAAATCTATATCTACAGGTATATGGAATAATCTCAATAGCGAGTATTCCATAGATATGTTGGACCTGATTCCTGCTGTCCAATTCCAGCATTGTGCTACAGGCAAAAGCTTTATTATCATCATCATCATCAACGGGATTAGTGTTGATCCTGCAGTGGTGCTCCCTTGTGCAATGTTTCCAGGACGATACTATATCAGTAGCTCCAAAAAAAGAGTTCATTTTTTAAAGGGATGGCCACATTCTTGTGATTTCTCGGGTGTTGCAATAAAATGCTGGTCAACATTTAACATTAGGTGACCCGTACACTTGTTTGTTCTCCATTCCATAAAAATAATAATAAATGGTGCAGTGTCCAATTTTATTCCTCATACAACTCAACAGCTGTCGTCTGAAATTTCGTTTCACTAATTCAAAAGACTTAAGACGTCACAAACCCTGACAGTTCACAGCAAAGGATATTTTATATGGTGCCACTTTAGTGTGTAGCCTTAAATAGCCTTCTTTGGTCTGATTCAAAATTCCATCTAGCAGTAAAGTGCAGAGTGCTGTCTCCAAATTTATAGTACATTTAAGATGTGCTTTGTTTTGTTCAGGCTGAAAATAGCAAAAGTATTTGTTCATTATATGAATATGTACACTGTGGACTTCTACATATAGGCATGAGACTCGTGCTCGAGAGAGGCGAGATTTTGGTGAGACAACACGTCCTGAGGATGCCTCATGTAGAGGCGAAACACGTGTCGAATTTATATACATAAGATACATAATAGCTTTAAGGGTAAATGTATACACTTCTACAATAAAGTCCCAGCCACTGTTCAGGCATTATCTATAAATAAATTTAAATGTTTTATAAAAAAATGGCTCTGTCGTAAATCCTATTACTCCACTGCTGAATATCTAAATGATCGGACCGCCTGGGACTAGATTGTGATTATTTTATAGCGACTGTACAATATTGTATATTTTTATTGAAAAGAGCGCAAAAAAAAGAATGCTGGGAGAGTTTCTTGCGCCGCTTCTTCTCTCTCAGAGCGCCATTTGTTTCCGAAGCGGTAGTAGTATAAGAAATGACATCAAAAAGAATTCTAAAGGAATCAATTTTGAGAAAATAAATGCCTTTTATGCCTTTTATAAAAAACAAATATTGGCGGAATTAACACTAAAGAAAACATAAATCATTTGTATAATTATGGATTTCCGCAAAGTAACGCCTAATTCAATAATTTTTATTTTTTTTTCACTGTGGATTTTTCATTATAGGTACTTTAAAAGTGCAAGTAAACACCAGTACCAGAAAAAGATAGATCAGAGTAAGCTGAGTAAAAGGTGCTGCAATACTGCATTTTTCACCTGTGCTTGTGTAATGGATGATATGCAAATTTTGGTTGTTCAACAAAGATTTTGATCAATAAAAAATCGTATAGCATACATAGGCAGCACTAAAAGTATCGGGAATGGAATATTTCCACTGTTCCTGTCATATTAAAATCTTTTTAATTGAAATCAAGGAGATTTCAAAAATCGAATACCATTTATTTATTTAAAAAAAGATTCAAGGTCTTGTCAAACTTGTTTAGTCGTTGAGAAAATGGAATTAACTCGAGAAAATTCTAGAGCGATATTTATTTTGACTTTCGTAGTGGTTTGACACAAAAACAGTGTGTTGACCGGATGATTTCTGAATTTGGCGATGAAGCCTTATTCAAAACCATTATTTATCGCTGGTTTGCTGAATTTCAATGTGGACGTGTCAAGCTCGGTGATGATCCCCGTCAAGGTCGTCCAAAAACTGCAGTCACCAAAGAAAACGTTGATGCTGTGCGTAAGCTGATTGAGGAAGATCGACATGTGACATACCGCGAAATTCATGCAACTTTAGACATTGGCATGAGTCAAATTCAAATAATCTTGCATGAACAATTAATTAGGTGTAAAAAAGTTGTTTTCCCGATGGATACCCCATTTGCTCTGTGTAGAGCAAAAAGCGGCTCGCGTTACTTGGTGCATCAGAACTCTCGTAAGATTCCACGCAGGATCCTCAAATCCGTGATGTCGGAAGGTGACGAATCCTGGATATACGCGTACGAACCCGAAAAAAAAAACCACGAGTTTGGGTGTTCGAAAATGAGTTAATGCCAACAAAAATTGTTCGTTCACGGAGTGTTGCAATGATTGGTTCCATCGTATGAAAAAATGTGTAAAATTTCGCAGAGAATACTTCGAAAAGCAATAAATACATTTTTAAATAGTAATGTTGACTCACTTCCTTGATTCCCAAAATTTTCAGTGCCGCCCTTCTATTATGACTAATCTCTATATACTTATCATAAGTGGAGTGTAATTAACAATGAAACTGGTAGATCGAATTGCCGTAACACCTCTATCTGTTTAAATATTAATAATCGCGTTATAAATTCGGAAATAGAAATTGCAAATGAATTTGATAAATACTTCTCCGAAATCCCGATTGTCACGACCAAATACCTTAACTCTTCGCCAAAAGCAGCATATGATATGCTTAAATTACACGTACCAGTATCTTCTACTGACTTGAAATTTAAGTATGTTACAGGTAGCGATATAATAAAAATCTTCAAATTAATTAACCTAAAAAATACAAAAGACCTATGGGGCCATTCGACTAATATTGTTAAATACATACTTGACATTATAGCACCTGAATTAGCAATAATATTTAATGAATGCATAGATGAGGGTGTGTTCCCTGACCTCATGAAATACAGCAAAGTTATACCTTTGTTTAAATCGGGCAGTTCTTTTGACCCTGCTAATTTCAGACCTATTTCAGTGCTGCCTGTTTTTAGTAAAATTTTTGAAAAACTTTTGCTTCAACAGCTACAAATGCATTTTTGTAAATTAATGAACAAAAATCAGTTTGGTTTCACTAGGGGTTTATCAACAATTAATGCGGGTACTAGACTCATTGAGCACATCTTTGACGCCTGGGAAGAGTCACAGGATGCATTGGGCATTTTTTGTGATTTGTCAAAAGCATTTGACTGCGTCCACCATGAAACTTTACTCCTAAAACTAAAGCATTATGGAGTGAAAAATAGAGCCCTAAATCTGTTAAAATCATATTTAAGCGAAAGAGTTCAGATAGTCGATGTAAATGGCAAACGGTCTTCGGGTAAACCTGTGCGAATAGGTGTTCCACAGGGTTCTATTCTCGGTCCTTTCTTGTTTCTTATATATATTAACGATCTACCGTTTGTGGTAGATGATAGCCATGAGATTGTATTGTTTGCTGATGATACTTCACTTATTTTTAAAGTGAAGCGACGTGCGGATATTGATGACGAGGTAAGCAATGCACTCTCAAAGATAGTGCGTTGGTTTGAGACGAATAATCTGCACTTAAACAGTAAAAAAACAAAGTGTTTACGGTTCATTACACCAAACACAGCGGAGGTACAAACCAACGTACTTATAAATGACCAGAGATTGGAACTTGTGGACACTACGGTCTTCCTGGGTATCACGTTAGATAAAAAGCTTCAGTGGGGTCCACATATTACCCATCTAGCAGATAGACTCAGCTCTGCGGCATATGCAGTTAGAAAGATTAGAGAGTACACGAATGTTGCGACCGCTAGATTAGTGTACTTTAGTTATTTTCACAGCATCATGACGTACGGTATATTACTATGGGGTCATGCTGCTGACATTGATAGTGTTTGCTCTGCAAAAGAGAGCTGTTCGTGCTATATATCAGCTTGGTTATAGACAGTCTCTCAAAGAAAAAAAAAAATAATATATGTTCACAAAAATCGTCACTATTAAGAAATAGTGATTTTCATTATTATAACACTAGAAATAAGGGATTGCTTGTAACTAATTCTAGTAGGCTTCATAAGATACATAATAGCTTTAAGGTTAAATGTATACACTTCTACAATAAAGTCCCAGCCACTGTTCAGGCATTGTCTATAAATAAATTTCAATGTTTTATAAAAAAATGGCTCTGTCGTAAATCCTATTACTCCACTGCTGAATATCTAAATGATCGGACCGCCTGGGACTAGATTGTGATTATTTTATAGCAACTGTACAATATTGTATATTTTTATTGAAAAGAGCGCAAAAAAAAAGAATGCTGGGAGAGTTTCTTGCGCCGCTTCTTCTCTCTCAGAGCGCCATTTGTTTCCGAAGCGGTAGTAGTATCTAGTAGTATAAGAAATGACATCAAAAAGAATTCCAAAGGAATCAATTTTGAGAAAATAAATGCCTTTATGCCTATAAGTTATGGGGGTGAAACTATGATACACTACAAGATCTATTCAATTTACAAGTGCTTCCAACTAATTGAATACAGATTATTAGACTCAAAAAATGAATATATTGGATTTACTAGCAAATAAAGTTGTACTTACTGTTGTAGCCATGTATATATTTTCAACAGCTTGAAAACCACAACTGAGATTAGCAAAAATTTGAGTTGTAGAGGTATTTTCTTCATGCATAATTTCACCCAGCGTAAATAAACTTGGTGTAGTAGTTATCTGTAAGATGTAACTGAACCATTATTTGTCTTGTTCTCAGAAGTTCAATCTAATGTTATGCCAGTAATAGTAATATCGAAATACTAGAAAGATTTCAGAACAAAACATTAAGAACCATGTTCAGTATCCCACAGTGTATTAGTAACAAATACATGTACCTAGACATGGGCATTAAAACTGTCCAGCAAGAAATAGCCCAAACTAGCCGGAAATACCAGGACAAACTAACGATATATGTCAATGAGCTAGCCAAGTCTTTGAGCGGAAAAGGGTGGCATCCAGTTCACCAGGCTTAAGAGACATGATATCACATCTCAATAATAAACACACAATCAGTAATAGATATCAATAGTAAATAAATAAATGGAGAGTTTGATGCAAAGTAATTTTACATCAATTTTGGGCTCTCGACGATGACTCTTTCAGCAGATATATGCAGCCAAAACAGTGGCTTATTGTTTGAAATAACAGATTGCCACGACACAGAAAACAAAAAAAAAAATATCTTATGTTCTAAGGTAAGTAGTACATTATATTATACTTTGCTGGCAATCAAAAAATAAAATTGATGCTTACTGAGCTCCACCAATATTTTCGATACCTTTGCCATTGTACAAAATACTGCATTATATCTTGTCTTGGCACAGTAAGATTGAAGACTAATTGAGTTATGGCTTTATATGTTTCACAAGTATTATCTGCTTCTATAAGGACTGGAATAACATTTGTTGATTGTTCCACATAACCATAAGGAACATCTTTGATCACATCATTGTTTAAATAAATGGGACAATTTGATTTAGTATTAATTGAATGAAGCCAATTGATATAAATATTAGTCAGCATAATTTTACTTGGAGTCTCTATCTTGTAAATATATTTATCTTTAAGTTTCTCTTTGGGTGTGAAAAACTTTTTTAAGTTAAAAATTTGTTTAATTTCTTTTTTCATTTTTTTCTATTTGATTATCTATAATTTCCACTTCATGTAATGGTATATTTCCGGGTGGTGCAACAAAATAATCATCTTCTGTTACAGCTGCATTTTTAAGTACTTCCACTTGACAATTTCCTTGAGTTATATTATCTTCACGTAAACTTAAGTTCCTAAAACAAAGTAATTAAATACTTATCTATAGTTTATGGTTAGTGGTACAAATCAATTTAATATTATCACTAAAAGAACAAGTAATAAATAATTTTGAATTGAATTAAAAAAGTTTTGTAGGACAAAATCAAATGATATATCAGTTCTGCAGGGGCGTGCATTGGTATTCTAGCAAGGTAGGCACTGTGGATCTAACTAGTCGTAGTTGAGCTTTAGAAAATGCAATGATTGCTTACTGTAGGTATCTAGTATCTAGCGTAAGGAAAAATGTTATGAATGTTTGATTATAAAATAACAGAACCAAATTTATCTAATTCAATTTTAACACTAGTGCTACATTTATTTCGGTTTATAACGAGGTAGGCACTGCCTAATTGCCTATATGATATGCACGCCCCTGCAGTTCTGTAACATTTTACTGACAGTTAAAAATAAAATTCTTACTCTTTTTCCAACACAGTATATAGAGGATCAACTTGGTCAGTGTTAATATGCAGAATTTTACCAGCAAAGTCGATTGCGTCTTCTAATACTGTAACACCTTCATCAGTGTTACATTTTACAAGGGATAACCTTTCAAGTAATACTATTGTATTATGATCCAAAGTAGTTTTGGATGACTCCACTTTTTCCAATGTATTAACGGGAAATTGAGGGACTTTGCAACAATAATTCACCAAATGACTTTGTGATAAGAAATTTTTTGTTGTACTAATAAATGCAAATACGCACTTGCGGTTCATGATATTATTGCACTAAACTTCTTGGTTGTACTAATACTTTATTCAAAAATATTGTTTTTAACCATTACAGACACCAGAATCTAAGACAGAAACATTATAGCAGCGTTGTACCTAGTGCTCATAGAATTAAATATTTTTACTCTAACGACTTTACGAGCTAATGCTACACAGAAATAAATTAGAATTTAGAATGTAAATAAAAACAAACTTACGTCAGAGTCAGACGTGAAAATGAAAATTTATTTCTTTATAAGTACCGCATGTACGCTCATTTGCCTTCGTCAAAATCAAAATGGCATGTTGAGTCTTGAGTGCTGCCGTCCCAGATACAACCGTTGGTTGTCATGGATTGGATGGATTGGAACTGGAAGATAATATAAAATTCTGTGATATTAGCTCAGGAAAAAAGTATTTATAACCGATTTAATAAAATAGAGATTCTCAATTTGTCGGTATTTTTTATGTTTGTTACCTCAGAACTTTCGACTTAGTTATCAAACGATTTTGATAATTCTTTTTTTCATCACATGTGTATATTTTTTAGTCTTGTTGTAAAAAAACGTTGAGGTAGAAAAGAGAAAAATGTTGAGATGACTAATTTCTTCCTAAATTCTTTCCAATGGTGATGGTTAGATTAACCATCAGGGCTACGAAGGGAATATAGGTTCAGCTGGTTGGCCTCTTGCGTGACATCGGGAGCTCAAGATGGATGGCTGGTAGACCGTTCCAATCTACCAAGTTCTCCATTCTTACCGCGTCAGCTTGGCCGAGCACCATCCCCTTATGGGGCGGGGCCACAGATGAGGTTTGGTTGGTTGTGGGTCAGGTGACCATTACCCACGTGGCGGCTACTCATGGTGCTACCGTTTAGCTTAAAATCAGTACTGTCTCGCTCAATTCCCCAGGACTGCGACATCCCCGCGTACGTCAATCAACTGCTATAAAATCTTCCGGTTGGCACCCACAAACCGCCGGAAGAGTCAAGCAGATATTCAATTCAAATTCAAATATTTTTATTCAAAATAGGATTTAAAATCACTTATTGAACGTCAAAAACTACCACTCATTCAAAAGAGACTGCCTCAGAACAGAGAAGAATGGGCGCAAAAAACTCAGCGGGCTTTTTTTTTCAAATATAAAATATGGATTACAATGTGATATCGTACAATAAACATTTATAATTAGAGCCTGAGGGTGTTCGCTGTATTCCCAGTCCGTGGTGTCATTAAGAAAATCGTTTATGCTATAATATAATATAAAAGCAAGAGACAGCCATTGCGCAACGGTCAGTGAAAATCGAGCAAGATTAGTGTGTTAAAAGTTATAACAGTTAATACATACATACATTCCCTATATATTATTTTACTCTTTGAGTTAATATAAACTGTTACTCAGAGAAAAATATTAACCAGGTTAATATTAAATACTCTAAAGGAATAAATTTAACTTCAAAGTTAATTATAATTTTTAAGTATAATTTGTGATCAATGAACATCTATTAAAAACCGATAAACACGTAAAATTATTATAAGATATATTAAGAGTTTCTCTATACAACAGACAAAAGTTTCTGGACTTTTAGGGCTTTTTTAAAATTATACACGGATCCTTCGAACCTAACTTAATATCTTACTTGAAATTCTTCCATTCCAATATGTTTCCCATGGACAACCGATTAATAAAATATTATCAAATAGTTTTCTTTAGAACGAATGGGAAACAATATGGTCCTTTTAATAGAGTATCTACAACATTTAACGATATATACAATCATGACTAATATTTTTCACGACACGTTTAGGTCATTATATAATAAAGTTTTAGAAAAAAATATGACCACGATTGACAACAGTTTGTGTTAAATTGTTAACTATTTATTAATTCCTTTATTTTTGTAATTTCATACTTATAATTTACACTCGTTGTATAGATTCATATTAGAATGAAGATTACAGTTATTTAATCTTTTCTTTTTTAAAATGTTAAATGCACATAACTGGAATAAACAACCTAGGCCTAGTATGTAAGTGCAAATCCATTGATGATAATAAGTTGAGTTACTTTGGTACATCTACTTATATAAATTAATCAATAAAAAAATCTATGTAGGCAGATTGTACTATATAGTTGCTAACATAAATAAAATGTTGTACTAATGTTAAAAAATGGTTATATTTAACTATGCATTAAAATACGCTGTAGTTACATTTAATTTTTAACAATGTTATAATAATTAACGTTGTAAATTAAAAAAAAATGACGACTAAATCAACTCTGCTATCGATACTGCGCTCGCAAGGTGACTGTCAAAATCGAGCCAGGGGTCTTGTTGATTCGCCCGACAAAACGTCATTGTGCCTGATAGTACATACCCACTAAACAATAGCATATTTTGACTTAGGTTTATTTGTTTTGTTGGCAAAATTTTGAAACAATGTTATTATCTTAGTTATGCTTTTTTGTGATTTTTTTTATTTAGAGAGACTTTTAAAGTGATTTAGATAATATTTAGCATAAATTATATACAGTGCAGCTTATGCTGGTAAAACCTGTACAAGAAGAAATAAACACATTATGGAAAGGTATGAAAAAAAAGTGAGAATGTCGAAAGTGAAGAGGAATAATATAGCCGAATGGTTTGTGACCCTGACTACTAAGCTAGAGGTCCCGGGTTCGAATTCCGGTAGGTGCAATCATTAAGATGATGAATATGGAAGATTGCTTTCGAGTCATGGATGTTTATATGTATTTATGTATGTTTGGGCAAAGCCAAATTGTATTCGAAGAAACTGGGTGTCATTAATAGAGCACGGCAATACTTCAAGCTGGCCCAAATTCTAGCACTCTACAGAGGGCAGGTCCGGCCACACATGGATTATTGCTGTCATCTCCTGTCTGGTGCACCCCAGTATCAGCTCGATCCATTTGACCACGTGCAACGTAGAGCAGCTCGAATTGTCGGGCACCCAGTGGTCTTTGAACGGCTGGATCACTGGGCGTTGCGTAGAGATGTCACTTCATTGCAGTCTTCTACGCATTTACCACGGGGAGTGTTCCGAAGAGCTGTTTAATCTGATTCCTGCCGCTAAATTCCACCTTCGCACGACACGCCACAAGTTAGGATATCATCCCCACCATCTGGATGTGTGGTGTACGGTGGTGCACCACAGTGCGGTTTTCAAGGAGCTTTCTTCCACGTACTACAAAACTGTGGAATGAACTTTCTTGTGCGGTGTTTCCGGGACGATACGACTTGGGTACCTTCAGAAAAAGCACGTACACCTTCCTAAATGGCCGGCAGCGCTCCTGTGATTCCTCTGGTGTTGCAAGAGATTGTGGGCGGCGGTGATCACTTAACACCAGGTGACCCGTACGCTCGTTTGTCCTCCTATTCCATAAAAAAAAAACTGGTACTTCTATATTCTTTTATAACTTAATACGTCTTAAAATATATTTTATATCGAGCCGAAGGCCGACCGTTCTTACTTTACTTCATGATCTTATCTCTTTCTCATTATTTAATTACTATTCCATTGTCTTCTCATTCGCGCGATGATTACTTAAGAACAGGTGACCCGTACGCTCGTTTGTCGTCCTATTCCATAAAAACAAATGTTGAAAGTATATTGTATTAAATATATCGTTGTCTTGTACCCATTAGTACAGGCTAGTTTTGGACAAGATAATTTGTGTAAAAGGTTGTCAATGTTATTATTATTATATAAAATCAAAGAATTGCAAAGAAAACTGAATTTAAATAGAATTAAAAACAATTACGAAACACTCCTGTTTTCATTCCAAAATATTTATAAATGTAAAATTGTATCAAATGTGGTATTACACTAGGTTTGGGGCTCTCATAAATGTGACCGGGACAGCTGTGACAAAGACGGGAGAGGGGTCAAAAATCATGAAATTCTTTTTACATAATTTATGTACATATTTATTCTTTGCTCCTAATTTACAAGTAACAAAACTTATGACGAGTTTATTTACAGTCGTTGCCACATTTTCATGTACGTACTGCACATAGGGACTGCAGACAATCAAATTTCCAACCACATTTCGACTGAAGGACTAGCATCCATGGTAATGAAATAAATAAAATAAATTTAGCGGACGACTAATTAATTTTATTCGATTAGCAACAGCCTTTAATCTTACATAATGTTTTAGTCACTTTTGCACGTAACATTTGTTATAATAGCAATTTATTACAGGCTACAATATTTTTTATGGAAGATTTATGGGCATGTTCCGATATGCACTGCTGGCACTGCGCAGTGCTATCACTGTACAAAAATTCATTCCGTTATGGACTGTAGTATACTACCGCAGTACCAGTACTCTGAGTCCGAGTGCCTCATACTTTGATCACGTAATCACGTGATCAAAGTATGAGGCACTCGAGTGGTGACTAATCTGTCAAAACCACTCGAGTGCCTAACTTTTACGCCTAATATTTTTAGTTGAATGCTGCCTCAAAAAATGCGGCTGACAGTATACGGGATTGCGTTCCGTTTTACACAGTAACCGGTAAAACTGGCTATAAAGGACCGGCTTCACAGTATACTAAATTGACGTCACAGTGTACAGTGGTCGCAGTGCATATCGGAACAAACCCTATATTATGCTAAGTATTTACAAATTCTTTCAACAGTCACCACGGAAATAGATGCTAGAGTAACTGAGTGCCTATCTATAGTCTATGATTATCAGATTAATGCTTCGTTTTAAAAATTGCCTAACTATGTCAAAATTAGCACAACATTGAGTTGTTATAAAATCAAGTGTCAACTCATACTCATGTAATTGATACATGTCAAGTGTCAGATGAAAAGTATTTAGTATGAACCAAATAGTAATACCAAGGATTTATATGTATTTAACTAGTTGAGTACTATTGAGATTTTACGTATTTCCTTAAATCTTTGGATACAGATAAACTCCGGGTCCTGGTCCTGCTTAATAGTTAATATTGTTATCATGTACCTATTTTAAATTCATATATTTATAGATACAACATTTTGTTGGTTAAAGCGAAAAAGAGGTAAGCATTAAAACACAAGTAATAATAAACATGATGAAACTATTATTTTGTGTAAAATACTCTAATTTTTCTAGGAATCATGAAGAAGTATCCACGCACCGTCATTTATGATAAGCTTCACAGAGGCTTTGTGTATACTTGTATTGGATTAACACTTTATGGCACCGTGATTTTAGGTGAACACTTTTACAGATACTTTAGATATGTACGCCCACAAATCGAAGCTTCAAAAGCTGCAGCTGAAAGAGAGCTGCTGTTGGAAGGATCTGCTGAAAAGATAATGTAAACTGTACGGAATTTAGTCAAATCAAGAGTATAAATTATATTATAAGCTATGTTATATAAGTACATAATATAGAATATTTCAGAAGTAGTGAAAAATGGATTTATTTATATTCCTACAAAAAAACTTGTTCTCTTTTACCAGTTATCGAAGGATCAGCCCAGCTCAATACTTTCTGTACATTATTTAGAAGTTGAGATTTGTGTTTGGTGATAAATCTGAAATATCAACTCAAATCTTGCTATTTAACATATCATATCTTTATATTGACTGATTAAAACAAAAAATGCTAGTTTGTTAGGTCATTAGCCAATTTGTTTCATAGGAAAACCAACAGCTGTAGATGTCAATTATCTATTAATTATATTTCCACAACTAGTCGATTCATATTATATTGGATGCAGCACCTTACAAACTAATTTGTCTTGTATATTACAGCCATTGTAAAATACTTTTACATTAAATTAAATACACTGTAAAATGAAGAGTAGATTTGACTTTCTTGTATGTTCTTCTCAGGGGCTCAATTTTTTTTTCAAACATATGGTCCACCATATTCAGTAATTTTAAAGAAATATTTTAGTGATTATTCAAAAGCGCTTAATTTAAGCCTAATTGAATGAAGTTTATTTGAATTTGGCTTTAGTAGTAGAGTTTAAAATGTAACTGAAAACATTGGCATACTATTTAAACATACTGTGTAAACTCCATGTAATGTCACTCGATTTAACGACAAACTCCCTAAAGTGTCGAAATCAATTGGCTTTGGTTGGGTTAGCTTGTCTTCCATACAATGATACACTCTACATAGCATTTCACTCACTCTCAATAACATCAGCAATTGATTAATAAAAGTACCTTTTAGGTTGCTAAAATTAGTAACTGTACAGTTGTATACATTATTTTGTCGCTTTATTATCCTAGCCCCTAATAAACTCGACTGCCGGCATCATGCATACCAAACTGTCTAACAAATTTGTTGTTTTGTTTACAAATTGGGATTGCTTCCACATGTAGACTGTTGTTGACCATGACTAAAAGGTAGGAGTCAGTAAAGGGTAGGTTATTCGACATTCGAATTAGTACCAACATTCAGTTATGTTAATATTAATAGAATTATTTGTAACCGGTTAATATTATATTGTTTTAGTAGTTATATTTAGTATATTTTTAGTAATTGTAATATTATATAATCACATACAAAATCTTAGTGATGTCACTTTATAATGTTGATAGTTTCGTATTATTATGGTTGATGGTAGGGTAACTGTTACGAATAATTGCTTTCAGCTATTGGACACTTCATGTTGGGGCAGTCGAAAGTATCGGACGAGCTGGCAGCTGGTCACCCAACTGCCCAATTGTTTTAAATCATTTAATGTTACTTGTAATAATATTACAATTACTAAAAATATACTAAATATAATAACTAAGAAAATTTATTGATATAAATGATTTAAGTTTTCTTTAGTGTTAATTCCGCCAATATTTGTCTTAATAACTAAAACAATATAATATTAACAGGTTACAAATGATTCTATTACTATTATCATAACTGGATGTTGGTACTAATTGGAGTGTCGAATAACCATTACAGTAGAAACTATAGTCTAGTTTCTTGCTGCAAAATATGTTTACGACTGTGGTTCTTTTTTTTTTATGGAATAGGAGGACAAACGAGGTCACCTGGTGTTAAGTGATCACCGCCGCCCACATTCTCTTGCAACACCAGAGGAATCACAAGAGCGTTGCTGGCCTTTAAGGAAGGTGTACGCGCTTTTTTTGAAGGTGCCCATGTCGTATCGTCCCGGAAACACCGCACAAGGAAGCTCATCCCACAGCTTTGTAGTACGTGGAAGAAAGCTCCTTGAAAACCGCACTGTGGAGGACCGCCACACATCCAGATGGTGGGGATGATATCCTAACTTGTCGTGTGTCGTAGGAAATTGGAATTCGGCGGCAGGAATCAGGTTTAACAGCTCTTCGGAACACTCCCCGTGATAAATGCTGTAGAAGACACACAATGAAGCGACGTCTTTACGCAACGCCAAGTGATCTAGCCGTTCACAGAGCACTGGGTCCCGGACAATTCGAGCTGCTCTGCGTTGCACGCGGTCAAATGGATCGAGCTGATACTTGGGTGCGCCAGACCAGAGATGACAGCAATTCTCCATGTGTGGCCGGACCGGCGCTTTGTAGAGCGCTAGAATGTGGGCCGGCTTGAAGTATTGCCGTGCTCTATTGATGACGCCCAGCTTCTTCGAAGCCAATTTGGCTTTGCCCTCCAGATGGCCACGGAATTTGTAATCGCTCGAGATTTCAAGACCCAGTATTCCGATACTAGGCGAGGCTTTGAGGGAAGTGTTGTCGAAGAGCGGTGACACGGCAAATGGGGATTTTTTTGTGGTAAACGCGCAAACTTGAGTCTTCTGGGGGTTGGATTGGACAAGCGCATTCCGCGATTTTCTCGAGAGAGGACTCGATAGAAGACACTAGTTTCTCCCGGCACTGGTCGACGTTTTCCCGATAGAGACTTGCATGGCCCGTGTATACGGCATCACCAGTGCTGTCGTCTGCATAGCAATGTATGTTGGAGGTGTCCAACATATCATTGATATGCAGACGAAACAGCGTGGGAGATAGCACACAGCCTTGGGGCACTCCAGCGTTCACGGGCTTGGGATTCGAGCAATTAGCGTCGACAACGACCTGTATGCTACGCCCAGTGAGGAAGCTGGAGGTCCACTTGCGTAAGCTCTCGGGAGGCCCAAATGATGGAAGTTTTGAGAGGAGTGCCTTGTGCCATACACGATCAAAGGCCTTCGCTATATCCAGGCTAACTGCCAGGCAATCCCCCTTGCTTTCAATAGCCACCGCCCATCTATGTGATAGGTATACCAGAAGATCACCTGCCGACCGACCATGGCGAAAGCCGTATTGTCGGTCGTTGATCAACTGCTCAACAAAAGCTGGCGGCTAATTATGCTCTCCATGATTTTGGAGAGCAGGGAAGTAATAGCAATAGGCCTGTAGTTTGCCGGATCCGAATTGTCTCTTTTTTTTTGGATTGGATGGACAAGGGCTGACTTCCATGAGTCAGGGACTACGCCTTTGGAATAAAAGTGCCGGAATAAACGCGTTAGCCCCGGCGTCAACTCAGGGGCACACTTTCTAAGCACGATTGGAGAAATGCCATCCCGACCGGCGATCCCGCTCGACTTCCTGATGTCCAACGAAAACAGAGCTCGCCTAACAGTTTTTTGTCTGAACTGTACTTCAGGCATAGAGCTTTGACACCGCGGGATGGTCGGCGGTGTTTTTCCGTTGTCGTCAAGAGTCGAGTTGGAGGCAAAAAGAGCGCACAGGAGATCGGCTTTCTCTTTTGCCGTATGGGCCAGGGTGTCATTACTCATGTGCAACGGCGGCATGGACGGCTGGTTGAAGTTACCAAGAGCAGCTTTCGACAACGACCAGAACTTGCGTGTTCCGGTCGGGTAACTGGAAAGCTGCTCGCCGATTTTGACGACGTGCTTTGACTTCCCACGGGCGATTTGCCGCTTGAAAAATCTGGAGGCACGGTTATATTTCCTCTTAAGAACTGCAGTTCGGATCCTTTGTGCCCAGCGCCGAAACCCAAGTTCGATACGCCTGTTTCTTGCAATCAGATGCTGCTTTAACTGACGCATCGAACCAGGGCTGTGATCTGCCACCGATGGGTACTACAGAGTTTGGTATAAAAATATCCATACCCTGTAGTATCACATCGGCTACTGCAACGGCGCAGGCACTAGAATCATCCGAAAGGAAACAAACCCTGCCCCAAGGGTAGGATGCAAAAAAGGAACGCATCCTATCCCAATCTGCTGACTTGTAGTGCCAAACGCGGCGCGTCGCTGGTGGTCTGCGACGTGGGCGTCGGATGGGCACTACACTCCTGACCAGGCAATGGTCGGACGTTCCGAGAGGGGCGTCGACAATGACCTGATAACCATCGGGATGTGTAGTCAGCAGAAGATCCAATAAGGACGGCATGTGGCTATCCACATCCGGGAGTCGCGTTGGCGACTCAACCAATTGGGACAGACCATACGCCAATGCAAAATTGTGCACAGATCGCCCTGCGTAGTCTGTGGTACGTCCAAGCCATTCGGCATTGTGCCCGTTGAAAACACCCAAGACTACGATTTCAGCGGAGGGGATCTGTGCAAGCACGTCGTCAAATGCCGCTTGAACGCAGCCCATGAAATGATTCGTTTCTGCGTTTCCACTATGGGACCTGTAAACACACACATAGATGCGGACGCGGTCCTCTAAATCTGCGCGGAGCCAGAGAGTAGACAGGTCCCTACCCTCAAAATTGCCGAGACGGCGACAGCAGATATCTTCCCTTACGTACACACATACCCCGGCATGAGGCAAAAAAATGTGCTCAATATTGTACCCGGGGTACGTTAAATATGACGTATCGCTAGGTTGAGATATCTGCGTCTCCGTAAGGATACACAAGGCCGGCTGTGCCGTCTCAAGGTGGTGGTGGACGGCGGTTAAGTTGGAGTGAATTCCCCGGATGTTGCAAAAGTCCACATTAAGCGTGGAGCGGGGTGCCGTGGTGTTTCTGCCCTGTTTTTCCTGTGACATACGCGGTATTGTGCCCTCCCCAGAATACGAGGGGCAGCCCGAGCGTGAATGCTCGGGGAGGGATTCTCCGGCTTTACTAGAGCCGTTACCCTCCTGGGGTAATTTCTGTTTGAATACCGCTCTCATATTTTGCTGGGGGGAAGGAGGGGGGTATGGCCTTCGGTCCTCGACACTAATCTATGCGAAACATAGCGGCATTAAGCCGCTACTTCACGCCGGTATTCTGTGCGAGTGTGGTAAGTAATCCGGACGAGTCTGGCCCGATTGTGCTGACGTCAAAAGACGGTAGCGTGTCTCCCACTTTCAATAAGCCCGTAGTCGCCTCTTACGACACCCTTGGGCCTGGGACTATCCTATTCTTTTTACGCCCCGGAGAAGCACAGGGCTTTTTACTCAATTAATTCCTATATTGGGTAAATCACATATTACGTATTACAAAAATCAATAAAAAAACACAAAAAATATCTACCGACTTAACACATGTATATGTACACATAGTCACACATAGTACATGTATAAGTATAACAAAGTAACTAAGAAGAAAACCCAAATTTTCTATTTCTTATCAATACGTAGCAGCAATGTGCAATAGGATTTGTAGATGTATATTATGTTAAATATTTTCACATCCCGGATACAAAGCACGATTTCTTTTATTATGTAGGCCTTTACTTAAACAATTTATACATCTAGATAGGGCCTCTTGCTGTTAGAAAACCGAAGAAAACAGGCCAGGCTTATAACTTTAGTGTGCGTGGCAAGCTACGTCTTACACTCGCGATTTGTTTGTCACTTTATGTAAGTGTGCGTGCATTGCTCAAAATAGAGGTTAACTGTCAACCTCAATTTTTTTCGACGTTTTCACAGATGTCATAGTCTATCTAAACGTATAAAAATCCAAGGCCGTATACTAAATTTTATTACTACAATCAAATTTGTATGATAAGAAGTAAGCTATTCTTGCAAGCCCGCATTTGGTGTTATTCGAGCTGGGATGTCTAAACCTTTCTTATTTTCATATCAATACGAAGTCCTCATCGTACCCGCATCAACTGAACTGACAGCGTCATTAACTCTCCGAGGCTGACTATTAAATTAATATTTATGCTTTGTTATTACGAAAAAAGTAAAAAGGTATACTTGGGAATCAATGATATTATAGTATTTAAACGAAGACGCAATCAGCAAGTTAGATTTATCTCTTTCTCGCTTGCGATAATTGTATCATGCTATGCTACTTTTTTTTTTATGGAATAGGAGGACAAACGAGCGTACTTTCAGATATAATCGTAATGTAGTGTGCTATTGAAATGTTAAATGATTAATGTTTGAGTAAGTGGATCATTTTTATACATCGAATTTAGTCTAGGTAACCTATCTATACTTTTAAATATCATTGATGGGAATGATATGACGTAACGTAAGAATCGACATTTCAACCCGAAACAGGATATGACCGCACTACAACCAATAAAAAATCAAACGTCGCGGTTCCGACGAGGATCACAGCTAACTCCTTAACACAGCTAACACTCCCACGTTGGTAAATGTACGTAGCCCTGTACTTTTAGACTGTAGATTTTACCCCAGGAGGGTACCGGCTCTACCAGAGTCGGAGAATCCCTCCCCGAGCACTCTAGCTCGGGCTGCCCTTCGTATTCTGGGGAGGGCACAGAACCGCGCATGACCAAGGACAAACGAGGCAGTAACACCACGGCACCCCGCTCCACACTCAACGTGGACTTTTGCAATATCAGGGGAATTCACTCCAATTTAGACGCCGTCCACCACCACCTTGAGACGGCGCAGCCGGCCTTGTGTTTCCTTACGGAGACGCAGATATCTCGACCTAGCGATACGTCATATTTAACGTACCCCGGGTACAAAATTGAACACAATTTTTTGCCTCATGCCGGGGTATGTGTGTACGTTAGGGAGGATATCTGCTGTCGCCGTCTCGGTAATTTTGAGGGTAGGGACCTGTCCACTCTCTGGCTCCGCGTAGATTTAGAGGACCGCATCCGCATCTATGCGTGTGTCTACAGGTCCCATAGTGGTAACGCAGAAACCGATCATGTCATGGGCTGCGTTCAAGCGGCAATTGACGACGTGCTTGCACAGATCCCCTCCGCTGAAATCGTAGTCTTGGGTGATTTCAAAGGGCACAATGCCGAATGGCTTGGATCACGTACCACAGACTACGCAGGGCGATCTGTGCATAATTTTGCATTGGCGTACGGTCTGTCCCAATTGGTTGAGTCGCCAACGCGGCTCCCGGATGTGGATAGCCACATGCCGTGCTTATTAGATCTTCTGCTGACTTCACATCCCGATGGTTATCAGGTCATTATCGACGCCCCTCTCGGAACGTCCGACCATTGCCTGGTCAGGAGTGTAGTGCCTATCCGACGCCCACGTCGCAGACCACCAGCGACCCGCCGCGTTCGGCACTACAAGTCAGCAGATTGGGATAGGATGCGTTCCTTTTTTGCATCCTACCCTTGGGGCAGGGTTTGTTTCCCTTCGGATGATCCTAGTGCCTGCGCCGTTGCAGTAGCCGATGTGATACTACAGGGTATGGATATTTTCATACCAAACTCTGTAGTGCCCATCGGTGGCAGATCACAACCCTGGTTCGATGCGTCAGTTAAAGCAGCATCTGACTGCAAAAAACAGGCGTATCGAGCTTGGGTTGCGGCGCTGGGCACAATGGATCCGAACTGCACAGTTCTTAAAAGGAAATACAACCGTGCCTCCAGATTTTTTAAGCGGCAAATTGCCCGTGCATAGTCAAAACACGTCGTCAAAATCGTTGAGCAGCTTTCCAGTTACCCGACCGGAACACGCAAGTTCTGGTCGTTGTCGAAAGCTGCTCTTGGTAACTTCAGCCAGCCGTCCATGCCGCCGTTATACATGAGGAATGACACCCTGGCCCATACGGCAAAAGAGAAAGCCGATCTTTTGTGCACTCTTTTCGCCTCCAACTCGACTCTTGACGACAACGGAAATACACCGCCGACCATCCCGCGGTGTCAGAGCTCTATGCCTGTAGTACAGTTCAGACAGAAAACTGTTAGGCGAGCTCTGTTTTCGTTGGACGTCAGGAAGTCGAGCGGGCCGGATGGCATTTCTCCAATGGTGCTTAGAACGTGTGCCCCTGAGTTGACGCCGGTGCTAACGCGTTTATTCCGGCACTCTTATTCTAAAGGCGTAGTCCCTGACTCATGGAAGTCAGCCCTTGTCCATCCGATCCAAAAAAAGGAGACAGTTCGGATCCGGCAAACTACAGGCCTATTGCTATTACCTCCCTGCTCTCCAAAATCATGGAGAGCATAATTAGCCGTCAGCTCTTGGTATATCTAGAGGGTCACCAGTTGATCAACGACCGACAATACGGGTTTCGCCATGGTCGGTCGGCAGGTGATCTTCTGGTATACCTAACACATAGATGGGCAGCGGCTATTGAAAGCAAGGGGGAGGGCCTGGCAGTTAGCCTGGATATAGCGAAGGCCTTTGATCGTGTATGGCACAAGGCGCTCCTCTCCAAACTTCCATCATTTGGGCTTCCCGAGAGCTTGTGCAAGTGGACCTCCAGCTTCCTCACTGGGCGCAGCATACAGGTCGTTGTCGACGGATATTGCTCGAACCCGAAGCCCGTGAATGCTGGAGTGCCCCAAGGCTGTGTGCTGTCTCCCACGCTGTTTCTTCTGCATATCAATGATATGTTGGACACCTCCAACATTCATTGCTATGCAGACGACAGCACTGGTGATGCCGTATACACTGGACATGCAGGTCTCTCTAGGGAAATCGTCGACCAGTGCCGGGAGAAACTTGTGTCTTCTATCGAGTCCTCTCTTGAGAAGGTCGCGGAATGGGGAAAATTGAACCTTGTCTAATTTAACCCCCAGAAGACTCAAGTTTGCGCGTTTACCACAAAAAAAACCCCATTTGTCGTATCACCGCTCTTCGACAACACTTCCCTCAAAGCCTCGCCTAGTATCGGAATACTGGGTCTGGAAATCTCGAGCGATTGCCAATTTCGTGGTCATTTGGAAGGCAAAGCTAAATTGGCTTCAAAGAAACTGGGCGTCATTAATAGAGCACGGCAATACTTCAAGCCGGCCCACATACTAGCGCTCTACAAAGCGCAGGTCCGGCCACACATGGAGTATTGCTGTCATCTCTGGTCTGGCGCACCCCAGTATCAGCTCGATCCATTTGACCGCATGCAACGCAGAGCAGCTCGAATTGTCGGGGACACAGTGCTCTGTGAACGGCTGGATCACTTGGCGTTGCGTAGAGATGTCGCCTCATTGTGTGTCTTCTACCGCATTTATCACGGGGAGTGTTCCGAAGAGCTGTTTAACCTGATTCCTGCCGCCGAATTCCACCTTCGCACGACACGCCACAAGTTAGGATATCATCCTCACCATCTGGATGTGTGGCGGTCCTCCACAGTGCGGTTTTCAAGGAGCTTTCTTCCACGTACTACAAAGCTGTGGAATGAGCTTCCTTGTGCGGTGTTTCCGGGACGATACGAGATGGGTACCTCCAAAAAAAGCGCGTACACCTTCCTTAAAGGCCGGCAACGCTCCTGTGATTCCTCTGGTGTTGCAAGAGATCGTGGGCGGCGGTGATCACTTAACAACAGGTGACCCGTACGCTCGTTTGTCCTCCTATTTAAAAAAAAAAAACGTACCATAGGCATAATTTTGTCCCAAGAGCAGTGTTTATCGCAGTCTACAACTATGAAATTATGGTATGATAAAAATAAAAGAAAAACGCTTTAAAATCGACGTAGGTAGTCGGTAAGTGATAAAAATATTAACGAATTTGACACGAGATTAGAAAGCGTGTTAAATAAAAATGAATCTTCATTTTTCACAAACTGAATACTTGTAACATTTGCGTCGCTTTGAAAAGATATTTTGCGCCTTAGATAGGCTCTTCAGAATTCTTTATAGCAATTAACGTCATAATTTATAGCTTGAGAGTTGAACCGACCTTGTCATAATTTATTCTGAGGCTCTCTAGATTTGTGCCATGATTACGGTTTTATAACTAGATACATATAAACATAAAATCACGTCTCTTTCCCGTAGGGGTATTCAGAGACCACTTCTTTCCACTTGCTACGATCCTTACATACTTGTTTCGCTTCGTCCACTTTCATTATTCCTTTCATACATGCTCTTCGGTTTAGGGTACTCTTGACCTGGCCTTTTTTCAAGACGTGATGGCCCTGATTTGATCTTGAAACGTCCGCCTAGGTCTACCCTTTCCAACACTTTCATTCACTGGCCTTATACACTTTCTTCGTCAATCGTTCTTCATTCATTCTCTCGACATGTCCAAACCATCTCAGCATTCCTTTCTCAATTTTTGTCACAACATCTTTCAGACCACAACGTTTCCTTATCTCACTATTTCTTATCATGTCACTCAGTTTAACTCCTATCATACTTCTTAACGCTCTCATCTCAACTGCATTTATTCTGCTTTTACGTTTCTTATGCCATACCCAACTTTCACTTCCGTACATGAGTGTTGGAACCAACACCCCCTCATGCACAGCCAAACGAGCCTTATTAGACACCTTCTGCCTGTTCATAAAGGAGTACAAAGCTCCATTCACCATGTTTCCTGCATTTACTCTTCTTTCAACATCACTCTCATACTTTGATATACACAATGATAGCATTTCTATATTATGAATCATCATACAAGGTGTTTTTTTGAGAAGGGAGGAATTTGATATAGTCACTTAGGTTAGGTAAATCGATATGTAACTACTTAAATACACAATTCAATATAAAAGTTACTCTTCAAACTGTGTCGATTGTTTATATACATAGTTATAATTACTATAACATAAAAAGAAGCTACGAAGGTCAAATTGAAAATTCTTAGAAAATAAATCTAGCAAGTTATTAGTTTTTTTATCTTTTCAAAACATTGCACATGTCCGTACATCGCTGCATCCGATGGAACGATTGAGAAAAGCACGTTGCCTACTAGTCCTTAGGGGTATCTTCGATGGCCTTATGAAACGCAGCCACATCTGCCTCGGCTTACATAAAACTTCTTTCTCGCAGTTTTCCTTTTATTTTGGGGAATAAATAAAAATAGCAAGGTGCGAGTTTAGGGCTATACGACAAGTGAATCAGTAATTCTACGCGTAACGTCCCCAATAATTCGATCTTTCGCGGTGTGCGGCGTAACAATGTCGTGGTGAAAAAGGATCCTTCTGCGAGGTTTCTCTACGTACGTTTCTCCCGAGATTTTTCCAATAGGTGCAAGAGGCAAATAATTATTGTTAGTGCACCATTCCGCAGTAACTGTTTTTCGATCCTCTAAAACAATTGTTGCGTAATGACCTGTCATTACGAAGGACGAGGCCAACCATCCAATTTACCATTTACCAGTGGGAGGCTCCTTTGCACAGGAAGCCGGCTAGATTATGGGTACCACAACGGCGCCTTTTTCTGCCGTGAAACAGTAATGTGTAAGCATTACTGTGTTTTGGCCTGAAGGGCGCCGTATCTAGTGAAATTACTGGGCAAATGAGACTTAATATCTTATTTCTCAAGGTGACGAGCGCAATTGTGGTGCCGAGAATTCTTGAAATACCCAAAAATTCTGAGTGGCACTGCATTGTAATGAGTAGGGCGTATCAATTATCATCAGCTGAACGTCCTGCTCGTCTCATCCCTTATTTTCTTAAAAAAAAAAACTTTTTTCCCACACTTCGACCTCTCTTCACTTCAGTTGCAGGTTCTCGGAAGGATACACCCACTGAGCAAACTGTCTTTAGGTTTCGTGATCATAATGAAAATATACAAGAATTAAGTAATTATTTTTAAAATTAAGTAAATATTCACAGCTACAATAAAATGATAAAATATGATTATTCTTTATTGAAAATAAAAAAACAGAGATGTGATTTTTCGCACTGTTGTTGCTTGCGCTGTCTTGACTCTTGCCATTTATAAGGGCTTAGCTACAAAATATTATATCGAAGGTAACGTAAATCATGATCGCATATCGCAATTTCCCCGGAGTATCGAACTTTTCATATTGTAAAATTTATTGCTTCAAATTGTAATTTAACTGTAGTTTTGAATAATTATTGTAAATAACAATCAAAAAGTATGTGAATCTTCAAAATACATACGTTTAATTATGTTATTGATCTCCAATTATCTTTTCAGTATTATGTTATTCTGTCCAGCAAATTCGATTTCGTATTAGTACGTAGATAATTAGATTATGAAAACATCATTACATAAACTAATACTAATCAATTCTGGATTTGCTAATTGCGAGTGTGGGTATAAAGGGTTTTTGAATAAACCGAAATCCGGATCAAAGCTAACTCGATTTAATGGCATACTACTCACTGGTAGCTTTGATAATTGAATTACAGTATACGCAACTTTAAATTAAGACCATGTGATGTAATTCCATTGATCTACGGTGGTTATAGGGTGTGCATCTATTTAATTTCCAAAGTGAACGACATATATATACCGACAAAGGTACCTGGTCTCTGTCGACGATTCTCATATGGTCTCGAGTGTAGTGCGCATTAAAAACCTGCGTTGGAGAACACCAGCAATCCATTGCATATGGTATAATAAGTCAGCAGATTGCGAAAGGAATTCATCCCCTTTTTGCATCTTTGATTCTACACTTCGGACAGGGTTTGTTACCCTTCCGTGGAGCCTAGTGCTTGTACCGACATGAGATACAATATTTACTCAATACTAGTTCTGAAGAACTAATCTGTGGCGCATAACGGCCTTGCTTGAATGCGTAAGTTAAAACAGCAGCTGAATATAAATAACAGGAATCAATCCTAGGTTTAGGCGCTTGCCACAAAGGATCCGAACTGCTAAGTTCTGAAGAGGAACTACAACCATGCTTCTATATATACTTTAAAGATAACACCCATTACCCAACAAAATAAATGCACGCTGTCAACATCAGCTTCAAAAACCGATGTTCAGGGTTCTCATCGACTCGACTGATGACGGCAATGAAGATACTGCCGACTGTTCTGCGTGAAGTATATAGTGCAAAAAAATCTGTGGGGCGAGCTTTGTCTTCCTCGGACTAAAGATAATAATTACTAAAGATTATAAAACAAGTTATACATTTAAGAAACAATATTTTAATCACCCTTATCAGACTTTCAGGTCTACTACAATTCAATGATATCAAAAATAATTCTAAAGGAATCAATTTTGAGAAAATAAATGGCTTTTATACGCTAGTAAATTATAAGTCTATGCCCTTACCCTACTCACCTGCGAGTTCTAAACGGCTACGGCCGCGGCGTGGAGTAGGTGTGTTCAAGTAGGTACTGACGCAAACAAAATTTAATCTCGGTGAATTATATATTTTTTTAATGATTACGGCTTAGTAGCTCAATCTGTGCGTTCATTTAATGTCGCCAACGTAGCTTCACACTGTATAAAGCTCATCAAGACACACACTGGAGTGTCCATGAATTAAATAATTAGTCAGGCACATAAATACTTTACCCTCTCACTGTATAATACAGAAACTCTCTACTACTAAAAGGCACTAATTTTCTCAAAATTGACAATTCTTTTTGATGTCATTTCTAATATACTAAATACTTCTACCACTTCGGAATTGCGCTCTGCGAGAGAAGAAGCGGTGCATGAAACTCACCCAGCATTCTTATGTACATATACAATAAATATACAATATTGTACTGTCATTGCTATTGCTATAAAATAATCATATTCTAGTCCCAGGCTGTCCGATCACTGAGATATGTATCTGTGGAGTAGTAGGATTTAAGACAGAGCCATGTTTTGATAAACCATTTAAATTTATTTATAGATAATGCCTGAACAGGGGCTGGGACTTTATTATAAAAGTCTACTAGAATAAGTTCCAAGCAATCCCTCGTTTCTAGTGTTATAATAATGAAAATCACTATTAAGAGCAAAAAGGCGACGATGTTTGTGAACGTTTACTAAATTTTCATAAATGTGCTGACAATGAACAGTCATAATATGTATTTGTTTAAATTTTTCTTAGAGAGACTGTCTATAACCAAGCTGATATATCGTACAAACAGCTCTCTTTTTCAGAGCAAACACTATATCAATGTCAGCAGCATGACCTTACAGTACTACTTAGAAATGTGTACAACATTTAAATAAATAAATAATTATAAGACGAGAGTCTCTGACAAAATCTTCTTTCAATATTTAAGAAACCGGGTATTACCGCGTCTTCATTTTCCTCAAAAACTATTGTAAGAAACGTTTCTCATAATATTAATAACAAAAATTTACTTGCTATATCATATTGCTTTACTATTCGTATTGTTCTATGGAACTAATAATGTAATAATAAATAACAAATTACACTCTTACAATTGATTGAATTAGGCATTGTTTTGTCGAAATTCAATAATTATATATTTTTTTTACTAAAATAAGAAACGAGATAACCAGTACGTTCAGCTGATGGTAATTGATACGCCCAACCCATTACAATGCAGTGCCGCTCAGGATTCTTAAAAAAACTCAAAAATTCTAAGCGGTACTACAATAATTGCGCTGACGAGCGCATAGATATATTGAGACATAGATAGTTAACACTAGTTCAATAAAAAATTAGTTACATCTTAATTTTTCGTATATTTGTCTCGCTCTGCAAATTGTTCTAAATAAAATGTACAAGTGATGTGCTCCGCCTGGGAGTATCAATTAGCGCACCACACGGTCAGTCGTTGCTACAGCCTGAAGTTCAACGCTTCTCTTAATATTTAACACACACTGGACGTACACCAACAGCATCATCAGTACTTACAAAGAGAGCATTGGTTAAAACGAACTAATGTCAACAAATGTCGTTGTCATCGCAAGTGACATCCTCCTAAGATCGATGCCAAAGCCTCACCGTTGCCGGATATGCACAAGCAAGGCTACATTACCAAAATAATAATAATCACACAGTTTTTCAAAATACGTAAATATTAAATTATTAAGATTACATGGCATGAATTAAATATATCTATGGATTTACAGTTGCAAAACTGGGCCAGGGAGACCCCGAAACAAGATTAGCGCTTGTTTTAAATACACCTTTACAAACACCATTCCACAGAGAGGGTTAAAACAAACGTGGTTAAAATAAAACAAAATGCCATGTCGATAGACATTTGTTCGTTTGAGCTTAAAGCTACCAATAGCAGTGACAATCAAACAAATAACTGAATCCGGTTTAAATTCCAATTCGTTCTCGTACAATTCAAAGTTAGAAGTAGGAATGTTTTTAATCTGATTCAACACAAAATATGGTCTCCATTCTGAATAAAATATACATAATTCTCAATCTTCACTATTTGATTTGTATGCTCTTGTATGTTCTAATTATCAATTAATATCTCCAGTATCTTTGCCACCACTTCTTATTATTTTTCCTTTTTCTTATAATTATTATAATCTTTCGTCACTGTTTTTTCCTATTCACAATTTCAATAAGATCAATAAAGCTTGAATGAACTATAGAATTTCATACGGATCATATTTTCAGATATTAAAATAATATGAAAAATTACATAAACATTTCAATTTTCCTTTAAAAGGATTAAAATCTGTGTAATTATAACTGTATTTTAACATTAGGTTAAACCCCTGGAAACTTGATCTGCAAAGGTCACTTCAACGTCGGGTTAAATAAAACAATATTGAAAATGTAACTTTTACAACATTTTCCCAGCAAATGTTAAATGTATTACGAAATTCAAAAGAATTGTTAAAATACGTTTAGATGTGGCTAAGGTTACTATAACCACAGAATAGGAATACTTAGAATAACATAAATGAATGTCTTAATAATACCAGAGATTGGGAATGAAGGAACCACCGTCAGGCTATTTAAATAATAAATTTAAGTAAAAAAATAAAGAAAAAAGGTGGTGTGTAATACATACGTAAGAAGTGAAAAGCAGCTGCAGTAAATGTATAAATCCATTGAAAATAGCAAGTATGACTGTAAATCTAGTAGACATTATTTTTATACCTATTATCAGTTTCAAGTTCTATTCAAGCAATGGAAAAGACTATATTTTATGTACTGTGTTGTACCGAACTGCAAAACATCATCTGTGGAACACCTAAATAATATTTTCTTCTACCCTAAGAAACGCGAAAACAATTGTGATTAAGTGTGTGTTGGTAGGCCTCCCACAAGATGGACCGACGTGACGATCTGGTCAAGATCGCCGGAATACGTTGGATAAGGGCAGGGTAGGAACGATCGTCGTAGAGATCTTTGGGGGAGGCCTTTGTCCATCAGTGGGCGTCTTCCGGCTGATGATGATGATGAAGAAAGAGCTGAGTTTCTCACGCCCGTTCTTCTGAGGTCAGATGCATTCATTTCCGAATAGATGGTAGTATTTAACTTTCAATAAAAGATTTCATATACTATTTTGAACAAAAACATTTCAATTTGAATTTAAACACCACGGTTAACTATAACCGTCACTCTATCGTATCGTATCTGTGGTCTAGTGACGATATAAAGATTAGAGTAATTCTAGTTTAACAGAAATACCGGTCAAACGTTTATAAATATAAGTTGTAATTTAATACTTGATATAGTTTTTAACAATAGGTATATTCTTAAGGAATGTTTTTGATTTGCATTGATTGACATCCATAAATATATAACATGCATTTTGTTCAATCAGTAAATTATCGGTGTTATATTCTTTATCCATAATGTGAGAGACATCTACGAAAAATGTAGCATTTTAAACACGTCTAAATATATTCCTATGATATTTTCTAGAGCTGAATTCTATTCTAGGCTTTAATAATATACCAAACAATATTCTTTGTCAACGTGAATACTAGCAGGTGTAACAAAAGATAATCCGTGGTAAGCAGTTTCAACAATGAATAATGTCTTAATATCTGTTGACAGACAGGTGTCTGCTAAATTATACTATTGGTCGATATTATACGATAAAATAATGTTTTACACACTCTGTACTAATCCTGGTTGGACCCATACTCTTAGAATATACTAGCGCATATACTACGAGACAGCTGGACAATGATTGACCAGTGGGAGGCTCCTTTGCACACAATTCCGGCTAGATTATGGGTACCACAACGGCGCCTATTTCTGCCGTGAAGCAGTAATGTGTAAACATTACTGTGTTTCGGTCTGAAGGGCGCCGTAACTAGTGAAATTACTGGGCAAAAGAGATTTACCATCTTATGTCTCAAAGTGACGAGCGCAGTTGTAGTGCCGCTCAAAACTTTTGGGGTTTTTCAAGAATCCTGAGCCGTGCAGTGCCGCATTGTAATGGGCAGGGCGTATCAATATCAGGTGAACGTTCTGCTCGTCTCGTCCCTTAGTTTCATAAAAAGATTCATTTGTAAATATGTGTGTTTTTATTTTATTTTATTTATTGGGAACAACAAACAACTATACATGACATCTTACTTAATAATTACAATTCTTACAATATAAATACATGTATAATCAACTACGTTATCCACAGATTACTTATTTGTGTTGGAGAAACAAATTCACTAAACTCACCTTATCCCAAAGGTTTTAAAATACATACATATACACATACATAGAATCATACAAATATATATATTAAAACTTATCCACATTATATAACAATATTAGTCACACGAAATTATTTTATGCAACTTGTTAAATATCAGTTTCTTAAAGGTACCCACTCTTGTTTCTAGTATGTCAATGTCAAGGAAGTTTTGGTTATAAGATGAGACCATCCTATGAATTGGAGAGCGCATGCCAGCATTTGTACGACACTTTCTTAAGGCAAAAAGTTGATGAGCGCGTGTAGCCCTAGAGAGATGACGTACAGGAACTCGGTAATACAGCTTGCGTGTTAGATCAATGCAATAATATTTATTATGGCATTTGTCGTATAGAAGCATTACTTCAAGTTGTTCACGTCTGGCTTTTAAATCTAGAATATTGTATTTTTCAAGCAATTGATCATACGAAATATTGGCTCTTGCACATCTGTAATGCATACTGCGTAAAAATCTTTTTTGTATTGATTCAAGATACTGTATGTATTTACTGTAAAGTGGGTTCCAAATAGAAACAGCATATTCAAGTTGTGATCGTACAAGCGTTTTGTATAAAAGTAACAACGTTGAGGGTTTCTTAAAATTACGCATAGTTCGCATAATAAAACCATACATTTTGTTCGCTTTATTACCTATCCTTTCAATATGTGTATCAAGAATTAATTTACTGTCTAGACTTAGTCCCAAATCATGGACATTATCGACCTTAACAAGAGAAGTTCCACAAAGAGAGTAAGTAGAGTTAATAATGTTTTTTTTACGTGTGAAGGATATATAGTTACATTTGTTTAAGTTAAGATCCAACTTATTTTTGTCACAGTAAACACTAAAACGGTCCAAGTCTTTTTGTAGTTGATGACTATCATCTAAGTTGCTAATGGAGTGATATATCTTAAGATCATCAGCATACAGAAGAAAGTTCCTAAATTGAAAACATGCGCTGATGTCATTTATAAATAAAATGAAAAGAAGGGGACCAAGAATTGAACCTTATGGAACTCCGGAGCTTATCAGAACTGTGTCCGACTCATATCCGTTAATGACAACCCTTTGAAAGCGATTGGTTATGTAAGATTTAAACCAATGCCAAAGATTTCCACAAATGCCATAAGATGAAAGCTTTTCTAGTAACAGTTTATGGTCCACTCTATCGAAAGCCTTTCGGAAGTCAGTGTATACACTGTCAGTTTGAGTGTTGTTGTCAATATTTTCAAAAAGCTCTGTAGTATACACTAACATATTTGTAACAGTAGAGCGTCTTTGAACAAAGCCATGCTGATAAGCACCTATGATATTATGCAAACTGGGATAAATAGCCGCATGTACTAATTTTTCAAAAAGCTTCGACAGAGTAGGTAAGATAGATATGGGTCGATAATTTTCAACATTTTTCTTAGATCCACTTTTGTGGACTGGTGTTATACGAGCTAACTTCCACACTGATGGGAAAAAACCTTCTTGTAAACATTTATTAAATATTAGGTGTATAGGTGTAAAAATGGATTGAGCAGTATTTTTCAAAAAAATTGGTGGAATATTATCTAACCCTGACCCTTTATTAATATCTAAGGACTTCAATCCTTTTATGACATCATCTGTTGAGATAGTTATGTCACTCAGTACAAGATCATTGTTTAAGTCGTCACAATTTTTAAATTTAACATCATTTGTAATTTCAGAAGGTTCAAAAACTGAATAAAAGAAATTGGAAAATAAGTTACAGGATTCAAATGGATTGATGTTAGTTAGTAGTTTAGAATTCAAAACACTAAGGAGCTAGCACCAAGCGTGGCTGACTGTTTACGACTTGTCAATTGTCAACTTGTGACAATAAATTCACTTTCCTTTTCTATCTTGATATATCTACGTTGGAGATGTTCTCTCTAGGCCGCATTGTCTATACGCTTTGTAATTATATGGTCTGGCCTAGCAATAATTGTAATCTTGATAGTCTACTGTTTGCCCCGTACTTTCCCCGGGGCGTAAAAAGAATAGGGGAGTGCCAGGCCCATAGGTGTCGTAAGAGGCGACTAAGGGCTTTTTAGAAGTGGGAGAGTCACGCTGCCGTCTTATGACGTCAGCACAATCGGGCCAGACTCGTCCGGATTACTTTCCACACTCGCACAGAATACCGGCGTGAAGTAGCGGCCTAGTGCCGCTATGTTTCGCATAGGTTAGTGTCGAGGACCGGAGGCTTTGTGTTTCCTTACGGAGACGCAGATGTCTCGTCCTAGCGATACGTCATATTTAACGTACCCCGGGTACAAAATTGAGTATAATTTTTTGCCTCATGCCGGGGTATGTGTGTACGTTAGGGAGGATATCTGCTGTCGCCGTCTCGGCAAATTTGAGGGTAGGGACCTGTCTACTCTCTGGCTCCGCGTAGATTTAGAGGACCGCGTCTGCATCTATGCGTGTGGCCACAGGTCCCATAGTGGTAACGCAGAAACCGATCAACTCATGGGCTCGTTCAAACGGCAATTGACGACGTGCTTGCACAGATTCCCTCCGCTGAAATCGTAGTCTTGGGTGATTTCAACGGACACAATGCCGAATGACTTGGATCACGCACCACAGACTACGCAGGCGATCTGTGCATAATTTTGCATTGGCGTATGGTCGGTCCCAATTGGTTGAGTCGCCAACGCGGCTCTCGGATGTGGATAGCCACATGCCATCCTTATTAGATCTTCTGCTAACTGCACATCCCGATGGTTATCAGGTCTTTGTTGACGCCCCACTCGGAACGTCCGACCATTGCCTGGTCAGGAGTGTAGTGCCTATCCGACGCCAACGTCGCAGACCACCAGCGACCCGCCGCGTTTGGCACTACAAGTCAGCAAATTGGGATAGGATGCGTTCCTTTTTCTCATCCTACCCTTGGGGCAAGGTTTGTTTACCTTCTGACGATCCTAGTGCCTGCGCCGTTGCAGTAGCCGATGTGATACTACAGGGCATGGATATTTTTATACCAAGCTTTGTAGTACCGGCCGGTGGCAGATCACAGCCCTGGTTCGATTCGTCAGTTAAAGCAGCATCTGACTGCAAAAAAAGGCGTATCGAACTTCGGTTGCGGCGCTGGGCACAAAGGATCTGAACTGCAAAGTTCTTAAGAGGAAATATAACCATGCCTCCAGATTTTTTAAACGGAAAATCGCCCGTGCGAAATGGAAGCACGTCGCCAAAATCGGCGAGCAGCTTTCCAGTTACCCGACCGGAACACGTAAGTTCTGGTCGTTGCCGAAAGCTGAGATTATACACTGCCTGAAACAAGTGTTTTTTTACTACTTATATTATTAGTCTTATTACCTTATACATAATTATCTTGTTAAATAATGATCATTAATAAAAATCTCTTAATAATTAGATATGTTTTTTTTACAATTTTTCGCTCTATTATCAGTCCAATCTTTGATCTATATTAACACGTATATATTATAATATAACTAATATATAAATAAATAAGGGTTGCTAAAATAATATATACAACCAATAATGTAAGTCCAAACAAATATTGACAGTAGTGACTAAAAGCTATAATTCAATATTAAATCAGGAACGATGTAAAAGAGGAAGTTAAGGATTCTTCTTTACAGGCAATTTTCTCAATGAACGATGTTATTCGCCGTGAATCAAAGGTTGAATAAAATTCAGATGTCTGACAATAACATTAAGAAAATTGTAAAGAACCTTTGGAGGCAATGAGCTATAGAAAACGTTTGCTACAAGCGCGGACCATTACGTTCGGACTGTAGACGGTTTTCTTGGCTCCCTATTTCTTAATTGTGTTTGTTTAATATGATTGCCTTTTTACGGTTCCGTAGCCAAATGGCTAAAAACCGGAACCCTTATAGATTCGTCATGTCTGTCTGTCTGTACGTATGTCAAAGCCACTTTTTTCCGAAACTATAAGAACTATGCTGTTGAAACGTGGTAAGTAGATGTATTCGGTGAACCGTATTAAGATTTTTACTCAAAAATAGAAAAAAAGAAACAATAATTTTGGGGTTCCCCATGCTTAGGACTGGAACTCAAAAATTTTTTTTATCAAATCCATACGTAGCATAGCTCATAGCATTTTCTTTCGAAACTGAATAGTTTGCACGACAGACACTTCCAAAATGGTAAAATCTCCCTGTAACTTCTAAAATAATAGAATGATAAAACTAAAAAAAAATTATGATGTACAATGCAAACTTCCACCGAAAATTGGTTTGAACGAGATCTAGTAAGTAGTTTTTTTTTAAATTCACTATTTTTAAAATATCGATGAAAGTTACGAACTACAAGAACTTTTATTTTATGTTACGTGCTGCTACGAAAGCTGCTTCGGAGAATAAAATTCCTTGCCCCTGTCTACACATTTCTTTTGGGACTTTTTTTATGGAAAAGCAGGATAAACAAGTCCGATGTTAAGTGATCACCGCTGCCCACATTCTCTTGCGACACCAGAAGATTTTATGATCAATAAACGTTTTATGACTTACGCTAAAAACAACCAGTTTGGACATAAAAAAAACAGTTAGCTTCACTTGTTGCTTATCGTAGTGAAAAGAAATAATAACAAGAAGAAATAATTACATTCCAACATCTTTTGAAATCAAATAATTAGAAAGTAGTTGGTATTGAGAACATTATTATTATTTTATCTCATCCGACGTAAATGAAAATGTAACTTTTACGCATCAACCTGATGTAAAAAACAGTTACAAATATTATTTAATCCTTTAAAAAGTATTTTATTTAAACCAGTAATAGTTATCACTTGGTCTTCAACCTTTGTTAGCGCGTTTCTTTAAGTAAATTAAATCATTGTATGAAGCATTCGTATGATGTTCTTGTAACTTGTGTAAAATATCATTCGCCATATTATTTTTATACTTTTTCCATAATTGTGGTGGGTTTGTAAGCCAACATGTTGCTCTTAATATAGCGAAAAGCTCTCTGACCTTGGGTGCAGATCTACATTGTGCAGATTCTTCAAGAGTTATTCCCCAAAATTACTGTAACATATTGCTATCTTAGATTAACATTAGCAAATTCAAATTTAATTCAAATAAAAATATTTTATTCAAAATAGGATGTGACATCACTTATTGCAAGTCAAAAATACCGCCCATACCAAAAGAATGTCTCAGACCTGAGAAGAATCGGCGCAACAAACTCAGCGGACCTCATTTTTATCAAAAAAAAAGTTGAGCGGCGGCCATCTTGGATTTCAAAAACGATCTCAAATTAGCTGCAAAATTTTCTGCACCCTCGAGAACCTCGGATTCGATATCCATATTATTGTAAACATAAATTTGCGCGGCAGCCATCTTGGATTTCAAAAATGATCCCAAATTCGTTCTTCGCTCCCTGGAGAACCTCGGATACGATATCCATATTGTTGAAATCATAATTTTGCGAGGCGGAAATCTTGGATTTCATAAACGATCTCAAATTCTTTCATACAAGGCTAGTAGGGAAGATGTTCTACTTAGTAGCGGCTACGCGCTAAACCTGCACGATACAAGGCTAGTAGGGAAGCCCGAGAGTAAGAAATACTCTTCCTCAATCGATGTCAATCGCTCTCTCCCTTGAACAAAAACCTCCTCTTCTTTATCAAAAAAGTCTCAAATTTTCGTGACGTTCTTTTCCGTTTCATTTGTAAATAATTTAAACTCATGCGCCTAAAGAAGTTTCACTTCAAAATGCATAAAAATATCACAGCATTTCGTACTCTTGCGCAACCGTTTTTATAAAATATTACGCGGTCCTTCCGGGGTGGGGTCGTTGACCCGCATCGCTCGGCTCTTGTCTTAGCCATGCCCGCGTCGAACGTATATCTAAGGCTATATATATACGTTCGCGCGATTTTTGCCTAAAGTGTTGGGAAAACGTCGCCTTAAATTTTAGTTTTTAGTTACAACAAGATCTTACAATCGATAGTTTTAGCTTTACTTAAATCAAAGATTCTTGCTGCGTAGTATCTGAACCACACTCACTGGAAATTCCAAAAAATTATATAATTTAAAATATTGGGTACGTATTATGGTAAAGTGTGGTAAACTATTCGTTTATTTATAGCTCGAAGGAGAAACAGCCGCTTGGTTGAATTATTAAATAGAAAATATTTTCCCCAGAAGTTAGAGCGAATTTTAAGTGCTCCAAATATTAATATGCTGGTCAGAGCAAAGTTAATGTATTCGAACCAGCCAACCTCAATTTTAGAGAAATTTTCTATTCCAATATTCAATTTCCGTTAAAATTTCATCGTGATTTATTCTTGTACGTACCTATCTACACCTTCTTAAATTTAAATACGGTTGCAGTGACTATAATGTGTCGACTATTTGAGGGCGAAATTATTAATATTTTTGGATTTTATGGCTTAATTTTTTTGAAATCAATATCGAGAGTATTTTTTAAAGTTTCAAAAAATATAAGGCATGATTTAATTGTAGAAATGCGTTCAAAGCTTGTCATAAAATGGAAACTTGGATGGGATTAGTAAGATATAATATGACGTACTGCCTAGCTGTATTAGATTCAAATCACGTTATTGTATTAATATTCCTAAGTATCCCGTATCCCAAAACCTTTAACGTGCAGATACAAAATATAGCAATCTGAACGTAACTGATTTTTTATGTGTGTGTATCCATTTTCCATCGCGAAATTTAATGTTTGGTTACGTGTTGCATGACAATTTTGATTTTTACTTACGGTACGCAGACGTGGTCGTTAACTTTGGGCCTTTTGAGAAAGCTCAGGGTCGCTCGGAGTTTCCCTGCGAGATTGAATCAGAAATGAGGAGATCCGTAGGAGAACCAAAGTTACCGACATAGTCCAAATAATTGCAAACTGAAGTGGCAGTGGGCAGGGCACATAGTTTGACGGAAACATGGCCGTTGGGGCAGTAAAGTCCTCGAATGGCGACCACTTACCGCAAAACGCAGTGTTGAAAGCCCTCCACAGGATGGACCAAAGATCAAGTAAAAAAAACAAAGTGTTTACGGTTCATTACACCAAGCACAGCGGAGGTACAAACCAACGTACTTATAAATGACCAGAGATTGGAACTTGTGGACACTACGGTATTCTTGGGTATCACGTTAGATAAAAAGCTTCAGTGGGGTCCACATATTACCCATCTAGCAGATAGACTCAGCTCTGCGGCATATGCAGTTAGAATGATTAGAGAGTACACGAATGTTGCGACCGCTAGATTAGTGTACTTTAGTTATTTTCACAGCATCATGACGTACGGTATATTACTATGGGGTCATGCTGCTGACATTGATATAGTGTTTGCACTGCAAAAGAGAGCTGTACGTGCTATATATCAGCTTGGTTATAGACAGTCTCTCAAAGAAAAATTTAAAGAAATAAATATTATGACTGTTCATTGTCAGTACATTTATAAAAATTTAATATATGTTCACAAAAATCGTCACCTTTTTGCTCTTAATAGTGATTTTCATTATTATAACACTAGAAATAAGGGATTGCTTGTAACTAATTCTAGTAGGCTTCATAAGATACATAATAGCTTTAAGGGTAAATGTATACACTTCTACAATAAAGTCCCAGCCACTGTTCAGGCATTATCTATAAATAAATTTAAATGTTTTATAAAAAATGGCTCTGTCGTAAATCCTATTACTCCACTGCTGAATATCTAAATGATTGGACAGCCTGGGACTAGATTGTGATTATTTTATAGCGATAGAAACGACTGTACAATATTGTATATTTTTATTGATAAGAGCGCAAAAAAAAGAATGCTGGGAGAGTTTCTTGCGCCGCTTCTTCTCTCTCAGAGCGCCATTTGTTTCCCAAGCGGTAGTAGTATCTAGTAGTATAAGAAATGACATTAAAAAGAATTCTAAAGGAATCAATTTTGAGAAAATAAATGCTTTTATGCCTTTTACAAGCACAACACGGCACTATATTACAATTTTATCTTTCTACAATATACTTAATCTTGGATTGAGATGGCTTTTAGCTTTATTAGCTAAGGATTATAACAAGCGGACATATTTTCCAACAAAACAAATTTTATATCAGAAGGCGTCTGACGTGTGGTAGTCTACTACGACCGCGTTTTGTAAGAATGTTCTTGCCTTGCACAGCCACTTCTTAGAATTAAACGGCTACAGTTTCCCCGAATCCATACGACTTAGGGACCTTCAGAGAGTATACCGACTTAAAGGCCGGCAACACATTTCTCGACCCATGGTGTTGCGGATGTCTATAGGTGGTTGCCTCATAATGTTCCTTTTGCCCGTTTGCCCCTTTTTTTATAAAAAAAATATTAAAAGGTATGTTTCTTACAACATCATTGTAGAAAAAAATACGCAATTCCTTAAAACAAAAAGAATGCCAAAGTATTAACTGTCAAGTATCAAAGTTCAAAATAAATTATTTTAATGTGCTTACATAATTCTATTTAAAAAATCAAGCCTTAGATAATTTATACGTCTTATACGGCCAGGTTTTACACTTTAGTGTGTGTGACAGACTACGTTTCACACTTACGATTTGTATGTCACTTTGTGCTAGTGTGCTCGCAGTGCTCAAAATAGAAGAAAACTGTCAATTTCCAATTTTCAACGTTTTCACTGCTGTCACAGTCTTTCTGGACGTATAAATGTTCTAAGCATCAAGCCATCAGCCATGCCTTGCCAAATCTGAGATGAATCATGTTTGTAAACTTTAATATAAAATAAGATATTCTAAAGTCAGGTTTGAAGCAACATAGAAGCTAATTCTTGTTACACAAGAAAAGTTTTAGTTTCATTTAAGTTTATAAACAGTCTGAGATCGTAACCCGGCTTCTTTATACCCAAGGAGACTTCTAAAGCTCTCGTAACTTTTAAATACCACTTTCATCAATAATTACAACTTGCAAAGCCTTTTTAAATTATATTTTTGTTGTTCAACCGCGGAGTATTAACTGTATTAAATAAGGTAGACTGGGAACAAACAAAAGCTTATAATGCCTACTACTCGGCTAATTCGAGTAAGTAAGTCTTTTGTGGGGCGATGTACTTAAATGATTTTACAACAAGATTCGAGAAAATGTCCAAAACAAAAGTATTACGTTATTCAAAAGAATTGTTAAAAAACGTTTGTCTGGTAAGGGTTACTATAATATGTATAAACGACTTTCTTAATGATACCACAGATTGGGAATGGAGCGACCGCCCTCAGGCTATTAAATAATAAGTTTAATTGTACAATATTACTTTGTAAACATATTTTTTGATGAAAGAAAGCTCGCTGAGTTTGTTGCGCCCGTTCTTCTCAGGCCTGAGGCATTCTTTTTGGAATGGGTGGTAGTTTTTTTTTTGACTTTCAATAAGTGATGTCACATCCTATTTTTAATTAAAATATTTGAATTTGAATATGACAGTAAATAATATGTCAGTTTGTTAACGTTTATTAAAAAAATAGACATTTGATGCCATTTTGATAGTTGGAATAATTAAATACCATTTTACACTTGCGTCAATGATTTTTTATTCAAATTTCCTTTTTTAATCATATGGTTATGGTTCGTAAAGCGGCTGTTATCATTCTGTTTAGTAATATGAAGGCTGTTTAAATTTAAAGGCCTACCATTTAGATTAAGGATTGGTCTGCGTTTCAACTAGATACCGCACTACCTAAGAACAATAGCTTTTTTATTACGGCAACTATTAGATGCTTGTGTGCGCGGCATCTTGACACTCAATGGTATCTTTCAGATTTTGTAACATACGCTTCGTGTTATTTTACATTGAAATTAATAAAATAAAAAATACTTGTGATATGTCATTCCAGTGTCTCCTATTTCTTGTAGTATTATTTTTACAAAGTTTTACTACACGTTATTAATATTTTAGTTTCAATAATTAGCAAAGTTTAACAGAACATGTGACACAACAACATAACAAATTGTTCGAGACTGGCTCGAGTACGCTCACTTGGGCGTAGTATTAGTTTCCGCACTTTGGAGATTATGCCTGCGGTATCTAGTTGGACCGCAGCGAGAACCAGTCCTTAATCTAAGGCCTTCTCGTCGGATTACTCTTGACAGAGCAGTCGTGGTCACGTTGAACGACGAACGATTCTGCGCCAGTTATCCCTGGCTGTTGCTTCTCTGGCACAGGTATTAAGGGGAGTCTTTGATATGGTCTGTCCAGCGCATATGGGAGCGTCCTCTTGACCTACTGCCGTTGACCCTTCCCTGATCAACAAGTCTCTCAATGGCATGCTCTCCACTTCGCGTGATATGTCCGAAGTATCTGAGGATACGCGCTCTGACTATAGATGAAAGCCTTTCTTTCACTTTTAGTTCTTCAAGTATCGTGATGTTTGTGCGGCGTTGTCTAATCTAAGGCCTACCAATACTTATTTCTGTGTCTCGTAATCAAAATGTAACAAATCCCATGATCGTTTCGGAAATGTAAAATATATGTTTAAACAAAAGCCTGTGTGACGAGGGTCAGGCTTTGTACAAAAACTACAAATAACATTTTTACACAACAATCCTTCAAGATCACGAACATTTCACGTGCTTAAGTTGTCAGGATTACCGCAGCGAATGTTGCTAGCTATTTACGGCCGTTTCCAACAACCTATCAATCCTTACTTTAACTTACTAGAGGTAGACAAATCTATCCTTTTACGCTTACTTACATTTCAATAAGCTATTGATAGATAGCATTGGACTATAACTATATTGGACATAACTATGGATAGATAAGATCTTGTCATTAAACGGTGACAGCTTTGTATCCGTAAGTTAAACTAAGGATAGAAAAGTTATTGAAAACGGCCGTTAAAGAATGTCAGTGAACTACTACTGTTTCCTTTTAGATTTCATAAGAGTAATTCATATTTTCAAATAGATTTGTACAAAAGTGTACATTAAATGCACAATGTATTTAAGGTCTAATCGAAAAATATTAATTGTACTTAAAATGGCTTCTTGGTTATGGAAATGGTTCTTAAAAAGAAAAGGTTCAGAAATGGTTATTGTGGGTTATCCCTAAGATATAGACATAATTAATTCTTTTACTCCACGAGAGCAAAGAAGGAATGCTGGGAGAGTGTCTTGCGCCGCTTCTTCTCTCTCAGAGCGCCATTTGTTTCCGAAGCAGTAGTAGTAGGTTTCTAGTATATTACAAATGACATCAAAAAGAATTCTAAAGGAATCAATTATGTGAAAATAAATGTCTTTTATGCCTTTTTATATACTATCGCATTCTTATTTGTAGACGTTTTTACAATGTACAATACTGTGGTAAATTGTGGACCAGTGGTCTACTCCTTTGCACAGGATGCCGGCATGATTATGGGTACCACAAAGGCACCTATTTCTGCCGTGAAGCAGTAATGTGTCAGCATTACTGTCTTTCGGTCTGAAGGGCGCCGTAGCTAGTGAAATTACTGGGCAAATGAGACTAACTAGACGGTTTTTCAAGAATCCTGAGCGGCACTGCATTGTAATGAGCAGAGCGTATCAAGAACCATCAGCTGACAGTCCTGCTCGTCTCAAAAAAAAATATTTTGATCTATCTCGTAGGGTTCATTAAGCGTTTGTAATGTAGCAAAAGAATCTGTTTATTTACGACATCACATTACAGACCTCTAAAATTATCAGTGTCCACATTCAAATTCAAATTCAAATTCAAATTCAAATTCAAATTCAAATTCAAATTCAAATTCAAATTCAAATTCAAATTCAAATTCAAATTCAAATTCAAATTCAAATTCAAATTCAAATTCAAATTCAAATTCAAATTCAAATTCAAATTCAAATTCAAATTCAAATTCAAATTCAAATTCAAATTCAAATTCAAATTCAAATTCAAATTCAAATTCAAATTCAAATTCAAATTCAAATATTTTTATTCAAAATAGGATGTGAAATCACTTATTGAAAGTCAAAAAAACTACCCCCCATTCCAAAATGAATGCCTCAGGCCTGAGAAGAATGGGCGCAACAAACTCAGCGGGCTTTTTTTTTCATCAAAAATATATTTTACAGTTAAAGTAACATTTACAAAGTAACAACATTGTTCAATTAAACTTATTATTTAATAGCCTGAGGGCGGTCGCTCCATTCCCATCTGTGGTATCATTAAGAAAGTCATTTATGTTATAGTTACTTTACCACACAAACGTTTTTTAACAATTCTTTTGAATAACGTAATACTTTTGTTTTGAACATTTTCTGGGATCTTGTTGTAAAAGCATATACATCGCCCCACAAAAGACTTACTAACTCGACTTAGCCGAGTAGTAGGCATCCTCAGTTTATGTCTGTTCCTGGTGTTAACATTATGGTTATGACAGTTTCTGGCAAATTCACTTATGTGCCTGTGAACATACATTACATTATCAAGAATATATTGAGAAGCAACAGTCAAGATGTCCTTTGAACTTTGCTCTCAATGATTCTCCAGGACCTAGGTTATAAAAAGCGCGAATAGCCCTCTTCTGCAGCACAAATATTGTATTAATATCGGCAGCGTTGCCCCATAGCAATATACCATAGGACATACTATGGAAATAACTAAAGTATACTAGTCGCGCCGTATCTATGTCAGTTAATTGTCTAATCTTTTTAACCGCGTATGCTGCAGAACTAAGTCTGTTCGCCAATCCTTCAATATGGGGGCCCCATTGTAATTTGGAATCTAGAGTTATGCCAAGAAATATAGCAGATTCCACCGGTTCTATAACCTCTCCGTCTAACAAAACATTTGCATTTACATTGACATTTGGTACGGTAAATTTAATGTATTTAGTTTTCTTGCTATTTAACAATAGGTTATTAGCGCTAAACCAGTACACGATGTCAGATAAAATATCGTTCACTTCGTCATAAATAGCTTGGTTTCTTTTCACCTTGAAAATCAGTGAAGTGTCGTCCGCAAACAATACTACCTTATGTTTTTTTCTCTATAAGAATAGGAAGATCATTTATATAGATAAGGAAGAGGAACGGTCCAAGAATAAACCCTTGTGGTACCCCTATACTGAGAGGAGTCTCAGGAGATCTCCGGCCATTCACGTCGACCCTCTGAATTCTATTGTTTAGATATGATGTCAGAAAATCGAGCGCAGTTCCTTTTATGCCATAGTGGTATAGCTTCCTGACCAGCGTTGAAAGTTGAACACAATCAAAGCCTTAGATAAATCATAGAAGATGCCAATTGCATTCTGCGATTCCTCCCAGGCATCAAAAATATTCTTGATCAGCTCAACATCTGCATCCGTTGTTGTACGTCCCCTCGTAAAGCCAAATTGTTTCAAATGAAGTAACTTATGAGAGTTGAAGTAAGTAAGCATTTAGCTTAAAATTATTTTTTTCAAAAATTTTACTGAGGGTCGGCAAAACCGACACAGGACGATAGTTGTTCGGGTCAAAAGAGCATCCCAACTTAAATATTGGTGTAATTTTACTATGTTTCAGAAGGTCAGGAAACACGCCACGATTAATACAATTATTAAATACTATTGCAAGATATGGTGCTATGACATCAATTATTGAACTTATTATTTTAACAGAAATGCCCCATATATCTACAGTTTTTTTCATGTCGAGAGACTTAAAAGTTTCAATTATTTCTCCAGGGCTAACAAAACTAAAATTGAAAGTTTGTTGGCATTCTTTAACATTTTCCAGAAGAAGTGAAACCATTTAAATTGGTTGCGTACGAGTATCTAGTTTTAAAGATCTAAGCATACGTAAGGACAGACAGCGGGGTTCAGCTGATGGATTACCATCAATCAATTATGATACGACATGCCCATAACTATGCAGTGCCGCTTAGGATTTTTGAAAAAACCCGAAAATTCTGACCGGCACTACAATTGCGCTCGTCATGTTAAGTCTCATTTGCCCAGTAATTTCACTAGCTACGGCGCCCTTCAGACGAAAACACAGTAATGCTTACACATTACCTACTGCTTCACGGCAGTAATAGGTGCCGTTAGCCACAATCTAGCCGGTATCTTGTGCAAAGGAGGCTCCGGTACTGGTAAACTCCACACTGGTTGCCCCAAGTCTATAGTATATAGTCTAACAGATAATTTTAACAATTTGCCCACGCCTGCACTCCAAGATTTACTGTAAGATTAAGCTCTTAATACTATCATTAATATTATATACACTGGCCTGCAAAAGTAAGTATCACACTTTTCAAATTAAATTTTTTCCTTAACTATAGAAGGTATAGATTTAAGATTAAAAACGTTTTGTTGCAAATTTTATAGGCTTTAATTCTTAGTAACTAAAATTATACATTAGTAATATTTTTAACTTAAAAAAGGTAAAACAATGAAACATTTTTAGTGTAGTGTAAAAAAATTCAACTAAAATGTATTACATGTTGTTTAATTTTATATTATAGGGTATTGCCTCCTCGAGCTCTGATTATAGCATCGAGCCGGTTTGGCATACTGAACAATAGGTTTCGGAGCCGATGTTGGGGAATATTCTCCCATTCTTCTACCAGGGCCTGCTTTAGTGCCTTGAGGGTAGTAGGTGGTGATCTGCGATTTCTGACTAGCCTCCCAAGCTGATCCCAGGCGTGTTCAATCGGGTGGAGATCAGGACTTCTTGATGGCCAAGCCATCACGCTGATACCGACCTCCTGAATATACTCTTGTACGATATGAGCCGTGTGTGGCCGGGCATTATCATGCATCAGCATCGATCCATCACCCATATTTGCTAAATACGGCCCTGCATACTCATTGAGAATCTCTTGAGCATATCTTTGCCCAGTGAGGGTGCCATTTTCTAGCTCTGTGCGACCTTCTGAAGATATGCCAGCCCATACATGTACACTGCCTCCACCGTATTGGTCTCTTTCTGAGATGCAGGCTTGAAGGTATCGCTCACCAGGTCGCCTGTAAACACTTCGCCTTCCATCAGAAGTGTAAAGGGAGAATCGAGACTCACCTGCAAACAAAATTCTTGACCACTCTTCTTCATCCCACTGCATGTGTTCACGGGCGTATCGCAGTCTCGCTACTCGATGCTTTCTCTCGAGTTTTGGGCCACTCGCTGGTCTTCGGGGTTTCAAATTTGCTTCAGCAAGTCTTCTTCTCACTGTACTGTCACTAATGTCGTCCCTCCGGGTCTGAAGTAGCTGTTGCTGGACTTCAACTGCATTTTGGTGGCGATTTCTTAACACTGTGCAATTAATATAACGATCTTCTCAGGCACTGGTACACCTGGGTCTGCCATTACAAGGTCTCCTCAGATGGTGTCCAGTCTCTTCGTACCTTCGCTTTACCTTCTGGACCGTTCGTACCGTCACACCCACCATTCTTGCAGTGCGACGCATACTGATGCCTAGTTCGAGAAAAGCCATGATCCTAGCACATTCTTCAACTGAAAGAGGCATGATAAATAAATGTTATGTGCTTTTTAGCATAAATTTTTAAAACAAGACCCATCGATCTTGAAAAAAATTTAAAACAGAAAGAAAAATGTGAATGATAAAATTGTAATTCGGAAACGTCCACTTTGAAAAAGGAATGGTTTTGTTTTTGAAGTTTTTTTTCAGCCAATTCTTAAAAGAAGGTTACCAACTATAAAGTTTTTATGTACAAAATTAAATTCTCTTTAGAGTCCTTTTTATTTCGAAAGTATATCTTGTGAACTTAAAACGTTATCCCAATTTTAAAAGTGTGATACTTACTTTTGAAGGCCAGTGTATTATACTAGCTGACACGACAGACGTTGTTCTGTACATAATTCGTCAATAATTTTTCGTAACATCAGTAATTATTTTCTAAAATATGCTAGCTGTTGTTGAGACGAAATTGTTTCACAGCAGAACAGTCAAGCCGTGCGTCAAAAAATTCTCTCATAGAAAATATGTCCACACAAAACAAATATTGGAAATAAAAATAATTATGGCTCCCAAATCGAAATAAAAACTATTCTATCTATCAAGATGGACTAAACTGCACTCTATGAAGTAATCCCAATTAAAATCCGTTCATTAGCTCAGGAGTCCATCGCGGACAAACAACGTGACAAGTAATTTATATATATTTAGATGATATATCTAAATTATATTGATTATTAAGCAGTAGAAGAATACGCATTTTTTTAGTGCGTATTGCTTCGGAATAGCATTTTTGAAGTCCATTGATTTTTTGTTTACTTTTTTATTCAAGTGGGCTTATAAAAACACTTTTGAAAAATAAACAATTTTTTGAAGCGTATATAGTGTATACGCTTTTAAAATTGTTATATATATCGGCGCAAATACTACAACACGAATTGAAAACACGTGCACGTGCACCGAGCCTCATAAATACGACCGCATTTCAAAACACGTGGATTAGCACGTGCGCCGGGTCCTATAAATACAGCCGCACGGTCGACACTTAAGTCAGTCGTGCTCGGGCTGTCGTACGGTACGGACCCCTCTGGGACGTCGTAACGCTGCCCGTTGAATAAACGAAAGTAATAAAATACCTACTCGTGAAGCTTTCTTTACAAGAACCAGTGATCTTCAGCAAGATAGCAATTGTGATGTCAGCAGTAATGACGTCACACCTTTTAAAAACAATACAGAGGTTCTTTCCTCGTCATATATATTACAAATAACTGTACTATAATCTTATAATTAATAAGAATAATTACACTTATATTTATAAAGGTCAAAACAATTAAAAATCAGATGAAGAAAACTGGCCCCCACAAGATGGACCGATGATTTGGTCAAGATCGCCGGAATAGGTTGGATGAGGGCAGTGCAGGACCGATTGGCCTTTGTGGCGTCTTTCGGCTGAAGTAGAAAAGCTGCACAACATGGATAAAGTTATTAATGGTATGAATTCACCTTATACCAATAGATTAAAAAAAATTCACGTCTATCACAAGGGATCATCTAAATTTATAGTCTTTATATTATCACGCTAAAGTTTTGCAGCATCACGCAGATATATTATTTTTGCTGATTTATAGTGTCCACGTGAATGACGTTGCAGGCAGTACCTATAAAATAAATACACGAAACCCATACACGGAATATATACAATTTTCCCAGACTCAAATATCACACAGAATACTTTTGGGTTAAAAGCAATTTATTTGTACTTCAATGCAATACATGCTCATGCACTCCACCGTCAGAGGGCGAACGAGTGTCATGAGAATTGCTCAAAGTAATGACTTGTGAACCTATATATGTGTGTGTCAGGTGTATTTCTATATTTTATTTATGCTAACTGCAGTGAATTTTAAAAATTTTTAAACGAAAAAAAGAAAAATCATTCATTCACTTATTATTATTTTTTACTAATCTGATCCAGTATACTTCACGGGCTGCCTCATATATGGGCCTCATGTTTGGTGGAGGTACTTAACCGGGTACAAGGTATCCCCCTGTATATTAATCTGCCGCGCTTTAGTAAATCCCGAAATCCCCGCTTGGGCTTCCCTACTATTATTTAAATATCCAATTTGAAACGTCCAGTAGTTATTTCCAGAGTAATTTCATTAGCAGTTACGAGTAAATTAACATGTCAAGTTTGCAATACAAACTGAAATTTAGTTATGCTAATAATAATATATACCAATGTAGTTAACGATGAACCTTGCTTTAATAAACAATGTTTAATGTAAGTATATGAAATGTTTAGCAGGTCTCTCTTTAGAAGCTCACGTAATGGAGCAAATTTAGTCCAGTTTAACCCTCTTGGGATTGGGAAAGATCTAAGAGTAGCAGGCACGTGGGGGTGAGTTGGGTAGTGTTACGCTGTAAAAGTTAAATATTTCAATCCCAACTCTGTCATAAGCTCTTTTCACTGAACTCAAAGCTACCAATTGATCAAATGAAGAGATTTTACTAAAAGAAACATCATCATTATGTTGTTCACATGATATATTGCTATGGGGCAACGCTGCCGATATTAATACAATATTTGTGCTGCAGAAAAGGGCCTAATTTTATAGAAATTAACATCTCGACTGTTGCTTCTCAATATATTATATAGGCACAGTTATAGGCACATAAGTGAAGTAAATAATAAGTTTAATTGTACGATATTACTTTGTCAACATATTTTTTTTGATGAAAAATAAGCCCGCTGAGTTTGTTGCGCCAATTCTTCTCAGGTCTGAGGCATTCGTTTTGGAATGGCTGGTAGTTTATGACTTTCAATAAGTGATGTCACATCCTATTTTGAATAAACATATTTGAATTTGAATTTTTACTAAGCAAAACAATGACATTCTATGTATTGAACATAAAAATATAGAAAACAACAAAATAGAATCAACGTTTGTATAAAGAACAATGAAATTTTGTATATAATAATTTAAACCTACTATTTTTCATACCCCTAAATATTAAGGGTGGTCCACACGAAATTTACTTTTTTAATTTTTTTGACAATTTTTTTTAAATTTGTTTGATTATGAGTCAGCATTAAAAAATACATACAACTTCAAATTTTCACCCATCTACGATCAACAGTTACTTTTGTATCGCGATTTTAATATCGGCAATACAACGTTTGCTGGGACAGCTAGTATTATATATTATTCACCTAGGTATGCGATGCGTCTTAACCTGAACAGCTAAATACTAGGTTGGAATGCTTGTGAAACTGATTCAACGCACAGCTTGGCACAATAATCCTAATTTAATTAACGGCGCCTAATATCTGCCGTGAAGTAGTAACATTTCATTTTATTTTATTTTATTTTATTTTGTTTTGTTTTGTTTTGTTTTGTTTTGTTTTGTTTCGTTTTGTTTCGTTTCGTTTCGTTTCGTTTCGTTTCGTTTCGTTTCGTTTCGTTTCGTTTCGTTTCGTTTCGTTTCGTTTCGTTTCGTTTGGTTTCGTTTCGTTTCGTTTCGTTTCGTTTCGTTTCGTTTCGTTTCGTTTCGTTTCGTTTCGTTTCGTTTCGTTTCGTTTCGTTTCGTTTCGTTTCGTTTCGTTTCGTTTCGTTTCGTTTCGTTTCGTTTCGTTTCGTTTCGTTTCGTTTCGTTTCGTTTCGTTTCGTTTCGTTTCGTTTCGTTTCGTTTCGTTTCGTTTCGTTTCGTTTCGTTTCGTTTCGTTTCGTTTCGTTTCGTTTCGTTTCGTTTCGTTTCGTTTCGTTTCGTTTCGTTTCGTTTCGTTTCGTTTCGTTTCGTTTCGTTTCGTTTCGTTTCGTTTCGTTTCGTTTCGTTTCGTTTCATTTTATTTTATTTTACAGTAACATTTACAATATAAACAATAGTAAACATAATTCTAAAAGCCAATTAAAAGCTTCTACATGTAAGCATTATTGTGCTTCGGTGAGAAGAAGCGCCGTAGCTAGTGAAATTGCTGGGCAAACGAGCCTTAAAATCTTATGTCTCAAGGAGACGAGCGGAATTTTAGTGCCGCTCAGAATTTTTGGATTTTTCAAGAATCCTGAGCGGCACTGCATTGTAATGGGCAGGGAGTATCAATTAACGTCAGCTGAACACCCTCCTCGTCTCTTCCTATATTGTCACAAACAAATGTTGAGAAAACGAACACCAATATTCTATAGAGATAAGACAACTCATTGCAGAGAAAAGAAGACAAATAAATATTCGGCATCTGTGAAGATAAAACAATTTGTGAACAATGAGCTAAAAGCTCAAATATTAGCCGATCACCTTGAACAGATATTTCAACCAAATGAGTGTGATCCTACCAAGATGTTGACACCAGACACAGATTATTGTAATATCCAAATATAAGACGATTTTATTAATTGAGTAAGGAATAATGTAGTCTAAAGGCATCGTAAATGTGTAATCATATTCCATTATTTAAAAATAAAACAAAAACGTATTTCTGAATAATCCATACCCTTCATCTACCATTCTTTGTTTGTAGTGTCAAGACGGTGCGGGGGGAGGGACGTATCGCATCCAGTGAGGGGCTTTAATTTTATTCTCGCATCCGTATTTTTTTAAGGATAACTCCTACGATATATAGATATATTCATTTAATATTTAACTTATTTAAAATGATAACTGTGTATACAGCTTTTGCATTACCGCTTTTTAATTGCCATTTTTTCGCGAACAGACAGACAGACAGGTGCGGCTGAGGACTTTATTTTATAATATGATAAGGTGAAGGACAAAAAAGCTCCTGGATATGGTAGAAAATTGATATGATATGCGGAGATATTCTTCATCAACTCCCAAAAAGAGGTCTTGTTAAATTAACGACCCTTATTAATTGTGCAATGAGATTAGGACAAGTACCAGATGTGTGGAAAGTTGCAAAAGTCATCATGATTGCAAAACCATTTAACCACCAAATCTTCCTACTTCCTGTAATGTTCAAGCTTAGACTCAACCAAAGACCAAGTACATAGAATTTACAAGAAAAATCCTTAGAAAATGAAAAAGGTGTGCTCCACAATATTCCTAGATGTGGATAAAGTTCGGCAAGAAGGCTTATTTACAAGCTAAGAATGGCTTTACCAAAACCATTTGCATAGATATTCTTGAATGTTATATTACCAATAGATATTTTAGTATTCGACAAGAGGATATCCGTTTAGAAATTAAGGGGATTAAAGCTGGAGTACCTCAGGGAATTGTTTAGGTCCAGTCCTGACATATATACACAAATGACTTTCCTGAAATAGAAAATAACAATGTTGCAACCTTTGCTGATGATACTACTCTAATGGGCATGGTTAGTAACTATAAAGAGGCAGCAGAGAACGTTCAAATAGCAGTAAACACACAAATTAAGTGGACTAAAATGGAGAATTGAATGTAATGAAAGTAAATCTATTCGTGTTAACTTTAGTAATAAGAAACCAGATTACGGGCCAGTTTACATTAATAAGAAAATAGTACCATACGAATACAGCTAAATATCATGGGCTCTTAACACAAAGCTGGAAGACTCAAGTCAAGAAAAAAAGGAAACAATTAGAACTTCGTTTTATAAAATATGTACTGGCTCCTAAGAAGACACTCCAATATGTCAGTACAAAATAAAGTTTTATTGTACAAGCAAGTCCTTACGCCTGTATGGTCTTATAGGATTCAGCTGGGACTAGATCAAACAGCATAAAGTATTAAGGGCAATTGTGAACGCACCTTGGTACATTCGAAACAGCGATCCCCTACGGGCCTTAACATCGTTGACAAAATAATACAAAAATACGCTGAAGCTCATCAATATAGACTTCATCATCACGTGAATGTCGAGGCAATCCAACCCCTTGACAACACTGATTTTGAAAGAAGAGTAAAATGAACCAAACCATTTGATTTAGTGTAGTGCTAGTGAATAAGTGTAAAACATATATAAAAATAGTGATGTTATAAAAGACATGAACAAAGTGACTTCCCCTTAATAGAGACATTAAAAAAATGTTAATAAAGGCATAAAAGGCATTTATTTTCTCAAAATTGATTCCTTTAGAATTCTTTTTTAATGTCATTTCTAATAACTACTATATACTAGATACTACCGCTTCGGAAACAAATGGCGCTCTGAGAGAGAAGAACTTTTTTTGCGCTCTTTTCAATAAAAATATACAATATTGTACAATCATTTCTATCGCTATAAAATAATCACAATCTAGTCCCAGGCTGTCCGATCATTTAGATATTCAGCAGTGGAGTTATAGGATTTAAATTTATTTATAGATAATGTCAGGCATTATAGTGGCTTATGTTATTATATTACAGTGGCTGGGACTTTATTATAGAAGTGCATACATTTACCCTTAAAGCTATTATGTATCTTATGAAGCCTACTAGAATTAGTCACTAGAAACAAGCAATCCCTTATTTCTAGTGTTATAATAATGAAAATCACTATTAAGAACAAAAAGGTGATGATTTTTGTGAACGTATTTTCATAAATGTACTGAGAATGAACAGTCATAATATTTATTTCTTAAAATTTTCTTTGACTGTGTATAACCAAGCTGATATATAGCACGAACAGCTCTCTTTTGCACACATTCTTAGTGTAATCTATCTAGTTAAACGTTAAAGTAGAATTACTTATTAGCCTAAGTAAAGACTAGACAATAAGACATGTGGGGCAACATCACAATAATTTTCTAGTACGCTAGCTAAACTAACTTATAGTACTTATAAGGAAGACACATCCAAAAAAATATTAAAAATTATCTAAACGTCATGGTTCCTCTCTACTTTACCGTCTACTACATCAACATAAATTAATTAAAAAAATTAAAAGCCACTTTCATTTTAATGGCTGTAGCGATGTGATTTCAAAATGTTATTTCTAACTTTATACTAAGACTTATCTGTATGGGATCAATGTCCCAATTGCACTTGTTTACAGAATCATTTGGAAGTAAGTTTCATTTTATAAAATACGATTGAATTAATCCATTATTTCAATTTACATAAGTGAACATATTCTTACCTCGACCAGTAAAACCTAAATTACATTTTATTGGTTAGTTGGTTGGCAGTCACTGAACTATTTTCGTTTACTAAAAGCTTTCTATGTTTGTAATGGAGGCGATCCACCATCCGGAAATTTGCTCCCAAATTTAACGGACTGGGACCTCAATATTTGTTATCATAGAACCTTTTTGCTGCGTAACATTGTTATTTTAATTGAATCTGAATTTTATTAGAAAATTGATAATCAACCTTTGAACATCAATTTTAAGATATTGGAGTTGTTTTTATCTTTACTTTAAGAATTAGATTTTATGTCAAAATAAATAACCAAGCCTACAAAAAAATCTTATATTTTATAAAATTCTCGTGTCACAATGTTAGTTACCTTAGTCCTCCTAAACGGCTTTACTGATTTTCACCAAATATTATATGCATATACAGTAGGTCTGAGAATCAGCTACTATCTATTTTTCATACCCCTAAGTGATAAGGGTTGTTCACCCACAACAATTTTTTATTTTTATTTTATTATGATTCAGCATTGAAAAATACATATAACTTCAAATTTTCGCCCTTCTAGGATCGATAAATTGAATCGAAAATAGTTGTATTATTTTTGTATCGCTATTTTTACATTATTCTGTTCCATTCACAAAACCGCTATAGGGTTGCAAGGTAGCAATCGAATACAGTAATTGTAGTACGATATATTTGGTACGCCTGACAATCGGTTGCATCTATTTTTATGCCTCAAAAATTATTGTTATTGATTTTTTGTTAATTTATTTATATGGCAATACAACGTTTGCTGGGTCATCTAGTATTGTATATCATTTAATGTGAATAGTAAGAATGACATGATTTGGTTTCGTTTTACTATTTTGTCCATAGTTCAAACAACGAAAAAAGTAGTTTTTAAGCTACATCATGGCTGATATAAAATCGTGGCGAAGTTAAGCACTAATTTAGTCATTTATTGATTTATAAATGCTATTTACATATTTAAAGAGATACGCTACGAAACTACGTAAGAAATCTCAATTTGTTTAGAAATTAATCTTTATGCATATTGAAACTAATTCTTTATTATTAAACCTGCGATGTGTCTATTTTTATATATTTTTCCAACAGAAATGTCATCAAAATACTTATATTATCTATATACTATTTAATGGCTCATAAAATATACATTTATATTATTGAAGTGAAACTTCTTTATCGACGTATGACAGAAATTTTATAGCAAATCGTCACGATTTTCGGTTACGTGCCATTTTGTTTTTTTAATTATTATTTCAACATTATGGATATCGCATCCGAGGTTCTCGAGGGTGCAGAGAACGAATTTGGGATGATTTTTTAACTCCATGATGGCCGCCGCGCAAATTTATGGTTTCAACAATATGGCTATCGTATCTGAGGTTCTCTAGGGTGCAGAGAACGAATTTGGGATTTTTTAAATCCAAGTTTTTTAAATCCAAGATGGCCGCCGCACAAAATTATCATTTAAACAATATGGATATCGTATCCGAGGTTCTCAAGGGTTCAGCGCGCGGCCACGATAGTGTAGAACATCTTCCCCACTAGCTTTATATCGTGCAGGTTTAACGCGCGGATCACAGTGCTACTTTCCATATAATTCATACAAACTTTCTGTAAATTCCCACTGTCAGATCTTTTATTACTGTTATTAAAAATGTCTGAAAGGAAACGAACTGGCTATTACAGGCACAAATGTTATTGCCGGATCTGGTTACAGACAACTTTAGCATCATTAAAAAAAATAGCAAAGTAACCGTGAAACAAAATAATTGAGAATGGGTGAAAATGTTCGACGATTTTAACTCTCAGACTATCGGGGTCCATAGAACAGCTATAGATTAATAAATAATTCGTACTGTTTAATTCAAAGACTTATCAGCTCATATACTGAGTCAACTACTAATATAAATATAAGTCACTGACCTGCTTACAAAAAACTTTGCTTAGCAGAAGACGCCGCCTTCTTGGTTTTGTTATCTAAACTTTCCCACTGCACTATTAGATTCTCAGGTGGGATTCTCACTTTTAAATTATCAAAACATTCCTGGGTAGTTAGGCTCAGATCGTCTTGCAAAATGTCTTTCAATTCATAGTTATTCACCTGTGTGGACGGTCTTCCATTTGGTTCGTTTTTTAAATCAAAGTTTCCATCACGAAAACGTTTAAACCAAAATCGCACGGTGCGTTCATGAGCAGTGTCCTTTCAAAATGCAACATTGATATTGGGAGCTGTTTATTCCGCGATAGTTCCGCGTCAGAATTCGTATTCAAAAATTACAATTTAAAACAAGAACTGCTTAGCTACCATGTGAAAAAAGTTTCACTCAAAAATCTCAAACCATGAAGGTACTATGTCAATTGGAAGTACCTTTTACAATAAAACGGCAATTTGATACTTTATTATTTAACCCCTATTACATTATACAATAAGTATCTTGTACTTACCTCTCAGATTCAGATTACAAATGATATTCAATGTTAAATAGTAAATTGTATGCTGCAGCTTTAGATAAACGAAATCTTATCATGAAATCTTTTCGTCATAGTTCCAAAAATGCTTATTTCTTTCTTTATACCACCGCGAGCGTGGACGTTTCAAACAATGTGGTAATCTTCAGCTTCACTATCGCTTTCACTGTCCCATATCACATTGCTAGTAATATTTCCTTTGAATTGCAATTCAATATGCACAATCAATGGATGTTCAATGTGCGCTCACGGCTCAGCTGATATAAAAATTTTATGCCATTTTGATTTTATCCCCTAAAATTGGTGGTATACCAGTAACTCTCGTATAATTTAGTTATTCTTAGGATAAGTAGTAGGTGAAATGAATACATGGTTATCTGAGAGTAAATACAAGCTTTAACCTTGGAAAATTTATTGAAGTAGGCGTTACTTTGCGGAAGTCCATAATTATCCAAATAATTTGAGTTTTCTTTAGTGTTCATTCCGCCAATATCTGTCAAACAATTCGACACGTGTATCGCCTCTACACGAGACATCCTCAGGAGATATTATTTATTTATTTAAGATTACCTACAGAAACTACAACATACATTCCACTATAATTACAACATACTTAAAAAAATTATAATTGCGATTCTACTTACAGGCAATCAATCGGACATGCATGAAACATAATTTTATGACGATTGTTTGTCGGCTATAAAATAATAACAAATTATATAAATCAAACAAATATTTTACATTTACTTCTACACATATAAGATGAAAAATATATAAGAACATATTTAAATTAAATTAGTAAATAAAAAAACACATACTTTTTGACGTTAATTGTCGGCTAGATACTAATAACGTATTATATAAATCTAAAACATATTGACTCGCCAAACTCTGGCACGAGACTCTCTCAGAGTAAAACATATTCTACTTTGGTGAATTCGGACCTAAGATAGAGAAACGTACCTCTTTCACGTCTTTTGGTAGTTGTTTGTTTGTATTATACAGGCTTTATGAATGGGTAAATACGTACTTTTTTTTTTTCTTTTTTTTTATGGAATAGGAGGACAAACGAGCGTACGGGTTACTTGTTGTTAAGTGATCACCGCCGCCCACAATCTCTTGCAACACCAGAGGAATCACAGGAGCGTTGCCGGCCTTTAAGGAAGGTGTACGCACTTTTTTTGAAGGTACCCATGTCGTATCGTCCCGGAAACACCGCACAAGGAAGCTCATTCCACAGCTTTGTAGTACGTGGAAGAAAGCTCCTTGAAAACCGCACTGTGGAGGACCGCCACACATCCAGATGGTGAGGATGATATCCTAACTTGTGGCGTGTCGTGCGAAGGTGGAATTCGGCGGCAGGAATCAGGTTAAACAGCTCTTCGGAACACTTCCCGTGATAAATGCGGTAGAAGACACACAATGAAGCGACGTCTCTACGCAACGCCAAGTGATCCAGCCGTTCACAGAGCACTGGGTCCCCGACAATTCGAGCTGCTTTGCGTTGCACGTGGTCAAATGGATCGAGCTGATACTGGGGTGCGCCAGACCAGAGATGACAGCAATAGTCCATGTGTGGCCGGACCTGCGCTTTGAAGAGCGCTACTATGTGGGCCGGCTTGAAGTATTGCCGTGCTCTAGCTTTGCCTTCCAGATGACCACGAAATTGGCAATCGCTCGAGATTTTGAGACCCAGTATTCCGATACTAGGCGAGGCTTTGAGGGAAGTGTTGTCGAAAAGCGGTGATACGACAAATGGGGTTTTTTTAGTGGTAAACGCGCAAACTTGTACTTTACATGAAGTCGTTCATTCGTGACTAAGAAATTTTGGTAGCTGGCTCAATTGACAAACAAAATATGATCATTCAACGTAGCGAAACTTTACGTTTGCAATATAGAGTTTATGTGGAATAGGGAGTTGAGACTGAAGGGGAAATAGGAATATTCACATGAGAGAACTACAATAGCGGCATTTTAGTCAACGCGATAACAAGATTTAAATAAACGTGCAGCTGCATAAGTCGCAAAACAAGATGAATACTAACTTGCTTTTTGATAATATTATGTTTGAATTAACTATTTAACATTTATGTCACATTTCGGTATTTCTGGACAAATTTCTGGACAGTTCGTAGAATTGTTATGACTCGATTATTAGTCTCTTAATATATTTCAGTGCTCCCGAACCCGTAGTAAGTTATAAGAGATTTAATATATACACTACTGGGGACGCCTTCTCAATTACAACTGACTGAGCGCCTCACTCAATCTTCAAATTAAAAGATGATATTTATATATATATCTACATTATTATGCATTATTTATTATATGTAGAGCAACTTGTATCTCCAGATCTAAACGGGCACCGCTGAAAATCAGTGCTGTTTCATAGCCTAGGCCGTGTCACAGATAATCCCAGAGTCGGTGACTCATTTCCACTGCACAGGAACTCATTAATGTTAATCAATAATTGATCAAATACGTTCTTTTTTGTGTTGTCTTGTACTTTTATTTTATTTCATTAAGTGTGAGTGAGTATTTTGTGAAATAAATGTTTTTTCTTTCTTTTTTTCTTCTTTTTCTTTATACGAGATATGAGGTGTACACCTTACAACCACCGGAAAAGTTTAGCTTTCATGAGATAAAGTGGTAAGAAACTCATTGTCACTCATCTTAATCTATACTATAATACTTATAATCAATATTGTAACTGAAAATTCCTATCGAACAGAAGTCGGCTGTTTCAATTATTAAATTAATTTTCCCCTGACCAGCACATTAATTAATATTCGGAGCACTCGCAAAGTTCGCTCTTGCTGCCAGCGGCGGAAATATTCCAATTTGAATTTTTACCGAACAGCTGTTTCTACTAAAGTTCAATAGTTATAATCGCGTTATATCACGTCGGTTTGAAAGCCTTCCTGTTATTGAAGGAGAGGCGGCTTTTGAAACAACAGGATATATATTTAAGCACTATTCAACAATGATATTTATTTAAGTATCCAACAGCATTCTGTCCGTCGAGCTGTGAGCCCTTTATTCCCAACGCCCGATACATAACTCATTGGAAGTAAAAATTCGGTTCCAGAGATTCCACGCTATCTAGAGTTAATATAACGGTTTTTAATTCTAATTGAATTAAAAATGAAGGTTTCGATTGAATGTCTTCATGCAGAGTTTTAATCTTATTGTCCCGTATTTTGATTTGAATAACCTCTTTTAACCATACTTCAATAATCGGAGGAGTAGTGGTGTTGTAGCTAAATCACACGTCCAATGTTTAATTATACCACTCGATAGGAAAGGAATCAAAGTAATTGTTACTTCGAGTCAGAACTATAATCGATTTCCTCCGGTTGAAGGGGAAGCACCTCTACTTGAAGGTATTTTCACTGCATCACAAAATTTCAAACTAAAATAACATTTGACTTAAAGAAGCTACGATGCTCGATGTTATGATTCCATTGTTAGCTTTCGATGAAAAATATCAATTGTGTATATAAAATTTTAATAAAGTTAAAGAAGACATAAAGCCTGTAATTGTTATTAATATACAAACATGACGACCTACACGCGTCGTAGTGGTAATACAGTTACTAATAATACCATTAAAACACAATATTACAGAGTGAAGCGATGTCGGGAATGGAGAAGAATGAAGGCGTCCGAGTGTATGATTGGGTACGTCTGTGGCTGGAGGAGATATTATGTATCTATTGTTATTGAAGATACCAAAGGAAAATAATCATATCCCAGACAAGGCAGTGGCTAAAATTTTATCAGAAATCTCGTTGAAATCGATATGTATTTATTTATATAAGAGGATGCAAACGGGTAAAATGTTCACAATGGTATCACAAAACGAGCCACAGCGTAGTGCGATTTATGATAGCGCCCTCTTTACAGCACAAAAATGGTATTAGTATCGGACGCACTGCCACATTACAATATACCATAGGACATAATACTATGAAAATAACTAAAGTAATCTATGTCACTTCAATGTCTAATTTTTTGTAATGGAATTTGCTGCATAACTTAGTTGATTAGCCAGACCTTCAATGTGTTTTACAAAGGCTTTAATATTATTTTTTATTTTTTCACAAATATTAAGAACATGACTCATAACTCTTCACGTACAATATTATGTACACAATCACGCTCAATAATTGTCTGAAGTAAAACTCCACCTACGTGTCTATTAGGCAGAGTTTTCGTTCAGTTGTGTTTCGACTGCGCTTTGAATAGAACGCCACGCAATGACAAAGTGTTCAGTTAAAAAGTGGCCAAATAACAGCATATTCAAACTTAATAAGGATGGAGTTTCGTATTTCAAGTAAGTGCTCCTTTAAATTAATAAAATTGTGTAACTAATATGACGTTTGAATCATTTTTTTAAATTGTTCAATCTAATAAGCGTATACTAGATTAATACACTTGGAGTATTACTGTCATGAAATAAGGTATTTATTTGAATGATAGCTTTAAAGTTATCTTTATAAGTTAATGTACATACGTATGTACAACGCCACTCGGACATTTTTGACGACCTTTTTATAGATTGGAAGATTAGTTGTTTATTATACGTTAAAGCATATTAAACATTAAAATACAAGAATGATACAAAATTGAATGAATGAATATTTCCGTGAAAGGTTTGTTGAGAACAATTTCAATTCTTGTAGCAGCAGGTATCTCAAAGGCGCACGTCGACATTGGATTATTTCTTTGTCTGGACATAAATCAGAGATTGAACACAGAACTACATTGTTTCATTGCAGAAGACTATATTCTTTTTCGCGATGCCATGTTTTTAAATAAAACACTTTTAAAGGATGAAAACGCATGTAATTATAACTGTGTTTTTACATTTAATTTTTGCGTAAAAGTTACATTTTAAGTTCTGTTTATTTTGAAAGGTCTTGAAACGTCGTGTTAACTAAATGAAATGTAAATTTTATGCAAAAATGTAATGTAAAACATGGTCACACGCGTTTTAATATTTTAAAAGTGTTTTATTTAAATGTGTAACACTCGCGTGGATCAAAGAAAGTACTAGATGTCATGTTTATCTTGATACATAAACAATTGAACTGCCATAGAGGTCATTACAATCATTACAATCTTGGTATCTTATCATCACAATGAGATGATGCAATAGTCATTAGTATTAGCACCTGTATCAGCTCTACATAAGAAAAAAAACCGATAATTATCTTACGGGAAACTAAACACAAATTGGACAATGATGAGTTAGTTATAATAAAATATTCATTCTTTTTTGTTGTTATCAAAATGTCCTCCAGTTGGCATGAACAAGATTAATTCAGATCTTTATTATATTAGCCTAGCGGCATGTAAATATCAGCCGTCTACAGTCGTGTTGAAATGAAATATCGAATTCTCTCAACTTACGCTACACGCTATTGAGTTTGGTTAGCTTTTTGTGATGTTACATAGTTGGCATTGAGTACCAGATACACGTCAGGCGAGACGAACAATATTAACTAGCTTTTCCATTTATTTGTTTTTCGTTCAGGTAACGTTTGGTCTTATCACGCACTAGATTAAAACTCTCGACCCCACATTTGTTATTCTATTCCATAAAAAAAAACAACTACTAACCAATGTTATTAAAATAAAAAAGAAGTAATCCCTTATAATTAACTATTCAACACAAACAAATTTCACATTCGTGGTCTTATTATAAGTAGTAATATCCATAAAAATCAAATACCAACCTAAGTAATTAAAATAAAAATCTTAACTCCTTATAAGTAACAACCACAAACATTTAAGATGTCGTGGAATTATTGTAAATAACTGTTAAAATAAAATAAAAATCACATTTATTGTTTTCAAAAAATAATACAGAATAACATAGATGCTACAGATTACAAATTAAAATGAAAACACAAGGTAGCGGCTCAGCTTCTGCTGCTCGGCGTACATTACTCCAAGCAGCGCTGGTTTTAAGCCGCCCCCCTCCCTGAGGTGTTATTAGGGAACTAGTAGAGTCCACGTAAAATGAACTTTTAAATGTTGTTATTATAATAACAGATACTGGGTTTCATATAATTATGTTTTAAAATCTATCATATTTATTCTAACTATATCTAACATATTTATCTATTACATATTCAGAATAAATCACACTATAGTCATAAGTATCTATCCCTACTCTTTGCTATAGGCTTGTTTGTGTATGTGTGTGTATGGTGTGTATAATCTGTTAAGCATAAACTAAAGTAACCTACCGATGTAATGTTATAAAAATCAAGTATCTTTCTATACGTGTCTCCTAACCACAAAATAACCCTTTAAAACTATTGCAATACATACAATACATAAATTTGCATTAAGGACACAACAAATATTTGTCCAAAAAATGTAGTGTAAAAGATAAAAATCATCTACTTTAAATACCAGATGCGATAAAAGCACTTACTATCAAATGTGCGTTAGAAATAAATTAATAATTATTATTGTATTTATGGTTCACTTTTTTGTAGGATTATTATAGCCTATGTGTTATTCCGGTGTGTAAGCTATATTATTATAAATTTTTATCAAAATCTATTCAGTAGTTTTTGCGTTAAAGAAGTTCAAACATATATCCATACATCCAGACATAAAAACTTTCACATTTATAATATTAGTAGGATTGTATATTGCAATTTAGAATGCAAAGCATTCCACACAAAACCCCAGTGGTTTATGAATTGCTTTCTCCTTATAATGTACTTCTAAATAATTCAAAAATCGACTTTGAACTACGTAAGACTTTCAAAAGGTGCTAAATAGTTCATTTTAATTAAAAAAAAGCGGACATTCTAGAGTGTAATTAAGGCGGAGATGAAAATGTTCGGCGTTAAGTCGTACGCCACTCGTCAGCTGAGCTCGTTAGTAAATTGTATTACATTCGTCTAAAGCTTGACGAACACCTCGTGTTTTATTTCTACTTATGATTTTTACGCACACAACCAGTACAGATTTAAATATTTAAGTTCTGCGTCAAATCTAAAGCGTATGCATATTTTTTTTTTATTCAGATCATCTACAAAATAGTATAGACTTCGAGCGCTCGATGTAAATGTGTAATGTAAAATATTAATTAGATTTACGGATTATATTTTAACTTCCTTGCGCTAGGACCCAGAAACAATCTTATCCAAGCAAACAATAGTATCTATATAATATTATATAATAAATTTTATAAATAGAAAACTAAAAGGTATAAATATATAATTTTACAAAATTCATCTACCCTCCACATGATTTTCAGAAAATTTAGTGTGATATAATAGTATAAAGAGGCATACAATTTTAAGGCATTTATTTTCTCATAATTGATTCCTTTAGAATTCTTACCGCTTCGGAAACAAATGGCGCTCTGAGGAGAAGAAGCGGCGCAAAAAGCTCTCCCAGCATTCTTTTTTTGCGCTCTTTTTAATGAAATATACAATATTGTTGCTATTGCTATAAAATAATCATAATCTAGTTCCAGGCTGTCCGATCACTTAGATATTCAGCTGTGGAATAGTAGGATTTGCGACAGAGCCATTTTTTTATAAAACAATTAAATTTATTTACAAATAATGTCTGAGCAGTGGCTGGGACTTTATTATAAAAGTGTATACATTTACCCTCAAAGCTATTATGTATCTTATGAAGCCTAATCCCTTATTTCTAGTGTTATAATAATGAAAATCATTTTTGTGAACCTATATTAAATTTTAATAAACGTACTGACAATGAACCGTCATAATATTTATTTCTTTAAATATTTTTCTTTGAGTGACTGTCAACAGCCAAGTTGATATATAAGCACATATAAATGTTACATCTTAATACACAGTTATATTAATCTGTCTGGTTTATAAGATCTAAATTATTACAGTATTTTTACGTTATAATTATTAAGAAACTATATGTTCTACATAAGTAACATATAAAATTAAAATTTCGAGTATGTATCAAAAGAGCAAGTAAATTAGAAGGGCTTGGTTACACAGCTTACAAATCCCTCTTGACAAGGGTCGGTCGTTCCACATCTTTACTTACACAATATGCGTGTACATATATATACATTGTTCATACTTTGTTCGTGTAAGTTTATTTTACGGTCGGTTTTAATATCCAGTCTCTAGTTTAAGATTATTTAGAATCCAGATTTATTTTTATGCCACCGCCCAGTGAAATCACAGGAACGTTGCCGGTCTATAAGAAAAGTGTAAGCGCGCCTTTTTAATGTACCCATGTCGTATAGTCCTGGTAATAATGCACAAGGCAGCTCATTCTATAGTTTGCTTGTACGTGGAGAAAGATCCTTAAAAGCCGCACTTTACCACTAAACCGATTTCCGATATTAAATTTAATTAACCAATGTGAGTTTTTTTTTTGGAATAGGAGGACAATCGAGCGTACGGGTCACCTGTTGTTAAGTGATCACCACCGCCCACAATCTCTTGCAACACCAGAGCAATCACAGGAGCGTTGACGGCCTTTAAGGAAGGTGTACGCGCTTTTTTGGAAGGTACCCATGTCGTATCGTCCCGAAAGCACCGCACAAGGAAGTTCATTCCACAGCTTTGTAGTACGTGGAAGAAAGCTCCTTGTAAACCGCACTGTGGAGGACCGCCACACGTCCAGATGGTGGGGATGATATCCTAACTTGTGGCGTGTCGTGCGAAGGTGGAATTCGGCGGCAGGAATCAAGTTAAACAGCTCTTCGGAACACTCCCCGTGATAAATGCGGTAGAAGACACACAATGAAGCGACGTCTCTACGCAACGCCAATTGATCCAACCGTTCACAGAGCACTGGGTCCCCGACACTTCGAGCTGCTCTGCGTTGCACCCGGTCAAATGGATCGAGCTGATACTGGGGTGCGCCAGACCAGAGATGACAGCAATACTCCATGTGTGGCCGGACCTGCGCTTTGTACAGCGCTAGAATGTGGGCCGGCTTGAAGTTTTGCCGTGCTCTATTAATGACGTCCAGTTTCTTTGAAGCAGAAATTGGCAATCGCTCGAGATTTGAGAGTTGACCTCAAAACAATGAAAATTCAATTTTTTTTTTATTTAGCTGATCATAACCTGACCAATCATGATTTGTTGTGATCATTAACTGACCAATCATGATTTGTTGTGATCATTAACTGACCAATCATGATTTGTTGTGATCATTAACTGACCAATCACGATTTGTTATGATCATTAACCGACCAATCACGATTTGTTGTGATCAGTACGTGATCAATGAGCATTTAGTACCCCGCGCCTGTTCACCTCAGATGTTAGGAATATACTGACCACTACTACTTACGAACATAGTCAATGGAGAAGAAGAATGCAGGAATTAAGAAATTAACGCTGACATGTGTTATCCACACTTCACGGCCTTAATTGTAATTGTAATCCATAATTGTTGATATTATGTAGATAAAAAATTCAGACTGTTCAATGCTATATTTGCAACTTCCTGCAGTAGGTAAGTAGGGGATTTAATAAGCCTTTCTATTTTTTTATTTCTTTCTTCTTTTTTTCACAACTTTAGCATTATACTATGCTTAATATATTATTGTATTACGGTGATAATCGAAGTAAGTAATTTATTGCTGTATTACATCTGTTCTTAAGGATTTCCAGATCACAAGGGAAAATATCGGAAATTCGAAAGAATGGTTGGGCTATATAAATTTTAAATGAAGTAGGGGTATCGTAGCCCTTTGATATCATAAAGGATTTACGTTTTATTATAATTTTAGAAATTTCTAAATATATAATGTTACAAGGGTAAATAAATATTACTTAAAACTTTAAAAAATAATTTCACAAAATTCGACTCTGACATATTAACGCTTAGAAACTAAAATAAATTACAAAATAGCGGGTGCTTCACGAGGATAAACTAACAATATCCAAAAAATACAAAATTCATCTGCAGCTTAATTAAAACAGTGCTTTGTTGAAGTTCCCCAGTTAAGTTGGAGCGTGTTATTAATTAATAGTTAGTTTAACGTAAAGAAAACACACCAACATCTCTGCAGAAGTTATCTTGCCTGGTTTCGAGTACAGCAGTGTTGCATCAAGTCGGATAGTATTTATTCCTTGTGCGTCCATTTCAGATAAATAGTATCAAATCCTTTGTTAGTTGCAACGGTTTTGGTGGAAGAGAAGGACAAACAAACACACATCCTTTTTACCTGATGGTATGTGATCATCACACCCCATACGTTCTGGTTTATTCCATTGTTTTCTCGGTGGATTAGTGTGTTCGCTTGAAAACAAGATTGAAACCATAGATGTATTATACAGTGGGATGATATATATGTATGTTTCAAACCATTTTAATAATAAATCATAGCTTATAATGTTTTCTGTTTCTCATATTCAGTTAATAAGAATATTTTATACTGTCATTAATTATTTTGTTGTAATCCGCTGAAATCGTAGTCTTGGGTGATTTCAACGGGTACAATGCCGAATGGCTTGGATCACGTACCACAGACTACGCAGGGCGATCTGTGCATAATTTTGCATTGGCGTATGGTCTGTCCTAATTGGTTGAGTCGCTAACGCGGCTCCCGGATGTGGATAGCCACATGCCGTCCTTATTAGAAGTACAGTTCAGACAGAAAACTGTTAGGCGAGCTCTGTTTTCTTTGGACGTCAGGAAGTCGAGTGGGCCGGATGGCATTTCTCCAATCGTGCTTAGAACGTGTGCCCCTGAGTTGACGCCGGTGCTAACGCGTTTATTCCGGCACTCCCGAAGCCCGTGATTGCTGGAGTGCCCCAAGGCTGTGTGCTATCTCCCACGCTGTTGTGGGTGGCGGTGATCACTTAACAACAGGTGACCCGTACGCTTGTTTGTCCTCCTATTCCATAAAAGAAAAGTCGAACAGAACGTTTGTGCTACGTACAAACACAAGTGTTTTATGGAGTGCTATTGAATTGTATTTTCCTTTAAAAATAATAAATAAATTAAAAAAAAAGTTACATCAATATAATAAAGTCAAATATTGATGAATTGGACGATTGAATATACTTTCTTTTCTGTACCCGAAATTATTCTGTAAAGTATGTGAAATAAAGTAGTCAAGGAACTAGGAAATATTAGTTAGAATTTTGGCGTGTGGTTACTTGCATATCGCGAGTCTCTGCGACTCCGTAACATTCACTACTACCTAATTTTTAATTACATACGTTATTTTTTTGACGCTTTTGTGAGTTTGTATTTGTAAACATTTTGTGACTATTTACAAATTCTTTTATAAGTTTACTTAATTCTTTTCACATATTCAATTATCAATTATCAATTAATTCATCTAGTCAGTAAATATCTCATCAAATAAACGTAACATGGTCAAAGAATACCCAACAAAAGAATATAGTTTACCATAATTCGACCAACCTAAGAGGAACTATGTTGAGAGAAATGAAGTAGATATACTGAAGATGGATTTTCTAAGACCACCTGCTGCTGAACGAATTGAAATAGTTCTCTACAAACCTTATTCGCAAATTGACGTTCTATCTATTGAAGAAAATAGTTATCGTCGTTGTCGAAAAGAAAATGTCCTACCGCGTACAATGTGAATAAACTTAATATCTCTTTGGCTGAGCTATTTGTATCTGACTGTTTCGATGACATTAAAAAAAGACACAAATTTTGTACCCAGCAATTTGTCATTTGTTTTGTTAGTATCGAAATGGGCTCCTGTGGCAGGTATACCACAAGTTTCTCAATGTTACGTTAAAGTAGACCACCAAGCTTAGAGTATTTTTGTATTCTAATTTTGATTGTTAGTGATCGCTGCTAAAGATTGAAACAAGTTTTATTTTATACCTGTAACAAATATACATGCTGTTAGCTAAAAAGGACATACACAAATATAATTACATAGATTATTACAAGTACTCCACCATAACCACCATGTAACCATTTGAAACCGGACAGCTCTTGAAGAGATTGATGACTGCTGATAAAAATTGGATAACGTATAACAAGAACGCCCTTAAATGGTCGTGGTGAAAGATCGGTCAGGATTCAGAGACTGGAAAAATCTGGATTAACTCGTACTAAGATGATGATTTGGTGGGCATTATTAATTATGTCTCTTACCGCCAGATATTTATGTCATAAACAATTTGTTATTTTTAAAGTTATCTTTTTTGTTTTATCTTTAAAAATAACAAATTGCTTATATTTACAAGAGTGACATCTCAAGTCAATTTCCTAATATGAAATTATTGGGGTTGAGCAGGCTATCAACCGTATAATAGTAGATCCTGTAAATGGAGCCACACCCAGAAAGTTGAACAAGACTTATCAATATTTACGAATGATACGTCACTCGAACGGTTAGCTCAGTGGAAGAGCGCTCGGACGGAACCCGTCGGTCGTGGGTTCGAAACCTATGTGTTCATAAATTTTGGTAACAAATTTTATTTATATTACCATCAACGGACGAGCTTAGCAGATGAAACTTCATTACATGATTTATTTTTCCAAAAGTATACGTAGTCTTGCCATAAATACTGAAAAAAAAATTCTATTGCAAAAAACATTTATTACTTTTACAGTGTGTTGTTTAATACATAAATATAAAACAGTTTAAAATATAAAAAGCTTGAAGTGGTCTCCATTAGCTTTCAATACAGTTCTTTAAACGTTTTCATGGCATTTAGAGCAAGCCGTACTCTCTAAAACTGTCTATACATCATAATCCAGTGGATTAAGATCGGGACTAGACGACGGAGTCTTCAGCTCTGATGAAGTCCGAAACGTTCGTTTCAAACCAAGACTGTCTACGCAGTCTTATGTGCTTTATGACCTGACGCCGAGTCTTGCTGGAAGGACCATTCTTGGTTATTGAACATGGTGTTAAGAGGCTACTAGAGGTTACCTTCTTAAGAATGGTATCTTGAAACACTTGTGCCGATGTTTTGATACCTGATTCGCTAAAGTATGGCTCAGTCACTCCTTCATAGCTAATACCTCACCAAACCATCACTGACAAGTTGGCTAGGGCCCACGTTGCAGTCTGTCGACTAATTGGGAAGCTTCCTTATAGCTTTGAGCATAAATACGGTAATTTTGTTTGTTAAAATGTTGCTGAATTGTAAAAAAAATCTCATCCGTAAGCATCATGGACGGCCAGATCTTTTTCTGTTACAAACTGAGGATGTCTCATTGTATCTATTAATAGCCTGGTACAAAAACATTTTTCTAATAACATTTACCAATTATATTTGCGGCCATACCTACTTTGTGTAACGCAATCACAGCGATTCGGTTCTCTTCATCACCATTAAATGTAGTGGCCATTTTAATATCGCGAAAATTGTACAATGTATTGGCGCCAAAATGAGAAAACTCAATCATATAAAAATGACAGATTCCAAATTCAAATGTAATATTTTGTTTATTTTTAATTGTAACAGTATTTATGGACAGCCTTTGTATATTGCGGGAAATCAGAAAATATATTTTGTAAAATGTATGACGAAATGTAAAACCAAATGCAGAAATTTTGCGACCTAAAATATGTAAGAGTCATTACTGTAATGATACGTCGGTATGAATATATATTCATATCCTCGACTCTGGGTCAACTGCAGCTGAAATATATCGATGTGTGTAAATCATATGAGATCCATATGTTTTGTTTGTATCGTCAAATCAAAGTAACAATGTTATGGGACATGATGCTTAAAGGACGATAGAATGAAAATACGAGCAAATAGTTGAAGTAGTATCGAAAATCACTTTACAATTAACAGTATAAATTGTAAACTGTACTATCATTTAAAATGAAAAAGTATAAGAAGAAAAATAGATTGTGATCGACTTTTTTTTAAATGAAAATAAATACGAGACGAGCAGGATGTTCAGCTGATAGTAATTGATACGCCCTGCCCATTACAATGCAGTGCCGCTCAGGATTCTTGTAAAACTCAAAAATTCTGAGCGGCACCACAATTGCGCTCGTCACCTTGAGACATAAGATGTTAAGTCTCATTTGCCCAGTAATTTCAGTAGCTACGGCGCCCTTCAGACCGAAACACAATAATGCTTACACATTACTGCTTCACGGTTGGAAAAGCCGCCGTTGTGGTACCCATAATCTAGCCGGCATCCTAAGCAAAGGAGCCTGTCACTGGTAAAATATGACGAAAATACGAGCAAATAGTCAAAGTAGCATCCAAAATCACCTTACAAACAGTATAAATCGTAAAAAGTATTGTTATTTAAAATAATAAAAAGGATAACAAGAAAAATTTTATGTTGCGATTGTCTATTTTGGATCTGAATGTACTTCATTTATACCTTAACTCATATGCTTCATTATCATCATTACCATCTCAGCCCGAAGATACAGCCTCCTCCAAAGATCTCCACGACGATCGGTCTAGCGCTGCCCTCCTCCAACCTTTTCCAACGATCTTGACCAGATCATCGGTCCATCTTGTGGCGCCTTACCAGTCCAAGCCCTTCCAGTACGTGGTCACTATGTGAGTGTTGTAATAATCCATTTGAGTTGTGCAGTCATCTAAAGGCCTTAACGACATACAAACGGAAAACAGAGAGTGAAATTCTTCTTTATTTAGCTTTTGGTGAACCATGCCTTGTTTCTCTTTCATACGTTACATTTCTTTCGTCTATGTTCCTTATATAAGGACTTAGTAAGCCATAAGACATGTCTTGGGTATGAGATGGTCGCAATTCTTACTATTGTGAAAACACAACGAAATCAAGTTGTTCCTTTAAAATATAGCCTAGTTCTCCAAGGGGATAAGCAACTATAGATATAGCAGACCTCCATTTGCCGTGGCCCTAAGATTCGTCTTTTTGTTCTTTCACTAGCTCATTCATAAATCAAATCAAAACTTTAATCATCTAAGTCAAAATAAAATGATAATTATAACTACCACTTCGAAATATGTTGAGCTTTAATGAGAAGAAGTAGCAAAAAACTCATTGTCACTCTTTCAAATCAACATTTACAGCTTCAATATTTGTAAAGTGATGCTAGAAAATAACTCGATCGTCAGTTGACTCAATACTCAATGCCTTTCAGAAGTAAGCCAAAAAATGGAAATCTATTATATATATAAAGTTGGAGGTGTGTGTCCCTATATTTCACCTTGCAGCCAAAACTACACATCGCAGACCAAAAGTGTTTGTATGTGGCAATAGGTACAAGGTTCCCATTGTGCACTATGGTGGTTGCAAGTCGATAATTATAAGGGTGTAAAAGATACGGGGGTTGAAAGATGTTAACTTTGAAAATGTGACTATTATTGATCTAAAATGGTCTGGATTGTTCAGGAAATTTCTGGAATGTTCTAGAAAGCTTTAATATGTATACCAATGTTCTGATCGATCGAAAATGTTCTAGAAAATTCTAGAATGATCTAGAAAATTCTAGAATGATCTAGAAAATTCCAAAATGATCTGGGAAGTTCTAAAATGATAACAGCACAGAGGAGGTTTTAGTCGGTATGGGGCGTCCGCTTACGCGGACACTCGAGTCCGACATATTACGCCCCGTTCCGGGGCTTACGTATTTACGACTGTTACGTATTTCCTCCTCTCAAAAAAAAAAAAAAAATCTAAAATCTACGTTTAGATTCTGATTGAATAAAAATGATTTAGAAAATTCTAGAATGATCTAGAAATTTATCGAATAATCTAGAACATCCAAGAATAATTTGGATATCTTTGGAATGTATTCCAAGGCTCTGATTGATCAAATATATTTGAAATGTTCGAAAAAATTCTAGAATCACCTAGAAATTTCTAGAATGATCTAGAATATTCCAGAATGTTTTAGAAATGATTTATATGCCACGGTTTTGAACAATTAAGAATGTTCTATATATTACTAGATTGATCTAGATTGTATGCTAATTTTCTGATCAATATAGAATGTTCTGGAAATTACTCCAATGATCTAGAAAGCTTCAAAATGTATCTCAACTTTTTGATAGATTAGAAATATGCTGGATCGTTCTAGAAACTTTTAAAATTTCTTGAGATACTTAAAAGTCGAAATTATTAGAACAATCCGGAAAATTTAGTCGGTAGTGGGGATAATTTTTGCGACTATATAAGCCGAAATGTCAAACCCGTGCTTCAGTCGATTTTTTATAAGAATTGTATAACGAAAAAATAAATATTAAAAATTAAATAATCATAAATAACAGCGTATAGTGTTTTTTAAAGTGAAGAATCAAAAGTTTTAACGTGCAGTGTAATACAAAATATTGTTTCTTTTTTTTTTAGTTTTTTTAACTTTAGTGCAGTGTGAAAAAGGTGAAAAAAAAAATTAAAATATTACTAACGATGCCGAAACGTAAATGCGTATTCTCACGTTCTCGAATTGTATCGAAAAGGCAAAAATGTCACGGAGAAATGAAACTACAGACGAAAGAGAACAACGTCTCACATTACTTCGAGAAAATTATCATCAAAGTCGAAATAATCAGACTGAAGAGCAGCTTAATGATTCTAAAGAAACGGACCGAATCAGAAAAAGATTGCAAAGAAAAAGAAAGACAAATGAACAGGCAGATGATAGAAGAATACAAAATGCAATAAGAATGCGTGATCTTCGACTAAATGAACAAATGGAGGCTCAAGTTTCTAAAACAACTGTATATTCTGTTCGTCAAAAACGTCGGGAAAAATACAGTCTTGAACAAGAAGCGTTTCATTATAATCCTACTAGAAATTATTTTGAACATTCAAGTATAGTGATCGGAAGAATGAATGGAGTATGCAAATTTTGTGAAGCTAAAAAATTCAAAGGAGAAACGCAAAGTATATGCTGTTCAAGTGGCAAAATTAAATTACCAGAGTTAATATCACTGCCACCGGAATTTCTAGAATATATGAAAGGAGAAACACAAAATTCTAAAGAATTCTTACAACAAATTAGAAATTACAATGCATGCTTTCAAATGACTTCATTTGGAGCAACTGCAGTAATTGAAGAAAAAGGATTTAATCCAGTATTTAAAATACAGGGACAAGTATATCATAAAATTGGATCATTATTGTCACTCCCAAATAATACTCCGAAGTTTTTACAAATTTACTTTGTAGGAAATGAAGAAGACGAACTGGATCAAAGGCTTTCAAATTTTACAGAATTGCGTCGAGATATAATTCTTCTTTTACAGCGCTTTCTACATGAAAATAATGAGTTGATAAAGATATTTAAGACTGCGATGGAAAAAATGGTTTCGGATAATTATAAAATAATAATTCGGGCAGATAAAAAGCCAATTGGCGAACACGAAAGACGATTTAATGCACCTCAAGTAAATGAAATAGCCGTAGTTATGGTGGACAATGAAAGTAGTTATAGGGATATTGTGGTACAACGAAGAAGTAATAAGTTGGAACGCATCGCTGAAACTCATCACATGTATGACGCCTTACAGTATCCACTAATATTTTGTCATGGTGAAGACGGTTACCATTTTAATATTCAGCATGTTGATCCATAAACAAATAGCCCTACAAACAAAAAAGTTTCTTCCAAGGAATTTTACGCATATCGGATAATGGAGAGAGTGATTAAATACAATCATATACTCAATTGTCGGAAATTGTTTTTACAGTTTATTGTTGATATGCAAGCAAAAATAGAAGCAGAAAGATTGTTATTTATTCGTCTAAATCAAAATAAATTACGAACGGATGAATATATTCACTTACGAGATGCGGTAGCCAATGATGGGGATGTTGAAAATTTGGGACGATTAGTAATTTTGCCTTCTACATTCATTGGTAGCCCTAGGCATATGCTTCAATATGCACAAGACGCAATGGCGTATGTGAGAAAATATGGTCGTCCTGACTTTAACGTTTACGTGCAATTCGTCATGGAAGGAAATTAAAGATGAGTTACAATTTGGACAAAAGTCACATGACAGACATGATTTAATTGCGCGCGTGTTTAAACAGAAACAAGTAAATGAAACAGAAACAATTCATTAATGCAATTGTAAAGAGATGTATTTTCGGAAATGTTAATAGCTGGATGTTCTCCATTGAGTGGCAAAAGAGAGGGTTGCCACACTCACACAATTTAATTTGGCTGAAAGAAAAAATTCACTCAAATCAAATCGATGACGTTATTAAAGCAGAATTCCCAAATCCGGTTGAAGATCCTGTTTTATATGAAATAATCGTGAAATAAATGATACATGGACCTTGCGGGGCACTTAATATGCAATCACCCTGTATAAAAGATAATAAATGCTCAAAACGATATCCAAGATCATTTTTGAGTGAGACGCAAACGGGAGATGATGGATATCCGCAATACCGACGTCGACCACCGAGTGAAGGAGGATTTACAGCAAAAATTAGAGTACGGGGTGAAGAAATCGAAATTGATAATCGATGGGTTGTCCCTTATAATCCGTTATTATCGAAAATGTTTAATGCACATATAAATGTAGAATATTGCAGTTCAGTTCAGTCAATTAAATATGTGTGTAACTATATTAACAAAGGAAGTGATATGGCTGTCTTTGAAATTACAAATGAAAATAGATATGATGAAATTTTAAGTTATCAAATGGGACGATATATAAATAGTAATGAGGCAGCTTGGCGTATATTGGGGTTTCCGATTCATGGCAGGGATCCAGCTGTTTTTCACTTAGCAGTTCACCTTGAGAATCTGCAACGGGTATATTTTACTAATCAAACAGCACAAAAAGTTGCAAACCAACCTGTTAATACTACGTTAACTGCATTTTTCGAATTGTGTCGAAGTGATCTGTTTGCTAGAACTCTTCTTTATGTAGATGTTCCCAGTTATTACACATGGGACTCATCGCGAAAAGTATTTAATCGACGAAAGAAAGGAGTTTCGGTTGAAGGATTTAAAGGTGTCTTTAAAGATAAAGCTATTGGTCGAGTATATACGGTACATCCAAAGAATGCTGAATGTTTCTATTTACGTCTACTACTTCATGAAGTACGTGGACCAACTTCTTTTGAAGATCTTCGAACAGTAGATGGTTACATTTGCGAAACGTATCGTGAAGCATGCCAGCGTCGTGGTTTATTAGAAAATGATAATCAATGGGAGCAGGCAATGAAAGAGGCAGCAGAAACAGCAACAGCGAATCAACTGCGAGAACTCTTTGCTATAATTCTAACATCGTGTAATCCTTCAAATCCGAATAGACTATGGCTGAAATATCGTGATAGTATGAGTGATGATATTCTAGCAAGACTACGTAGAGAAAATCAAGATATGAATATTACATTCAACGATAATATTTATAATGAAGCTTTGATAATTTTAGAAGATCGATGTTTCGCAATATGTAATCAAACTTTAGTTACTCTCGGAGTGCAATCTCCTAAAAGAAACGAATAAAGCGTGACTAATTCTGAATTATCAAAAGAACTTAATTATAATAAAGATGAATTGCAACGTTACATTGAAGAAAATGAACCAAAATTAACACGAACACAACGAATAGTATATAACACAATAATAAATCGTATTGAGACGAATGCAGGAGGAATAATCTTTTTAGATGCACCCGGAGGTACTGGAAAAACTTTCCTCATTAATTTGGTCCTAGCTACAATTCGGGTGAAAAATGAAATAGCATTAGCATTGGCATCCTCTGGAATTACCGCGACATTAATGGAAGGTGGAAAAACGGCAAAAATTTTTTGGAACAATGTTGAAAAGTTATCACTGACAGAAAATATGCGAGCGTTAATTACTGGAGATCCAAAAGCACAAGAGTTTGCCGACAATCTTTTGAAAATTGGGAATGGCACCTATCCACTAGATCCACAGTCTGGTAAAATAATTTTAACTGAAGAGATATGTCATGTGGTAGACACCGAAGAACACCTTAAAGACAAAATTTATCCATCCATACAACAAAATTATTTAAATAAAACATGGTTGTCTGAGCGAACAATTTTGGTTGCAAAAAATGATGCAGTAAAACGAATAAATGAAAAAATACAGGAAATGATACCGGGAGAGGAAAAAATCTATAAATCAATAGATACAATGATGAATCAAGATGAAAGTTTAAACTTTCCAACGGAATTTTTAAATTCATTAAACCCACCTGGTATGCCTTCTCATGAATTAAAGCTAAAAATTGAATCACCAGTCATATTAATGCGAAATCTTAATACGCCAAAATTGTGCAATGGTACAAGATTATGCGTAAAACAAATTTTGAACAACATCATTGAGGCAGAAGTTCTCACTGGCAAAGAAAAAGGAAACTTGGTTTTTATACCAAGAATTCCAATAATTTCGAATGATTTACCATTCTATTTTAAACGGTTACAATTTCCTGTACGATTAGCTTATAGTATGACTATCAATAAGGCGCAAGGTCAGACGTTCCGATTTTGTGGAGTTAATTTAAAAGAATCCTGTTTTTCACATGGTCAACTCTATGTAGCTTTAACACGCGTAGGACAGAAAGAAAATTTATTTGTTTATGCACCAGAATGCAAAACTGTAAATGTAGTATATAAGAATGTATTTCATTATAAATGTTTAGGATATCAGTTAATGTTAGATGATAAAAGATGTTAATATCTACTTAGTCGTAACATTTTAATGTAAAAATAAGTAAGATCAATAAATTAATAAGAAAAAAGAAAATGTGTCTTTTATGTGAAAAAATTGTGAAGTAAGTAGTGATAGATTATTAACATTAACAAATAAGTATACAATTAAAAATGACCCAGCGAAGCGGGTATTCATAGCTAGTTATTAAATAAAACCACGAGTTATTGTGTACATACAAACAATCATATTCTTGATACTTTTGACCGGATCCCTTTACCTGAGACTTCCATTCACAATCATGAATCTATTATAGATATAGTATCACTTTAGAATTTATGTTTACATTTTTATTATCTAAATATATAAATACTTTACTATCACAGTATTTTCTTTGCTTAACGCGAGTGTTACACATTTAAATAAAACACTTTTAAAGTATTAAAACACGTGTCGTAGTCCCAGGAGAGTGCTCCTGTAAAGGTCACGAATTAGATAAATAAATTATAAAAATTGTAACTTTTACGCAAAAACCTAATGAAAAAAATACAGTTACAATTGCTCGCGTTTTACTCCTTTAAAAAGTATTTCACTTAGGATCACTAACATTTATAAACCTTTTGTTAATATCATTGATAGTTTCCTTCCTATTTATTGCTTTCACAAGGGCAATATCTTTTGAATGAATTTCTACTGGCTTTTACTTCGCAAGTGAACAAGATTAATGTTTGTGAAATGAATCAGCGCCTGTGACAAATCAGGAAGCGGTCGGTAATGGAAGAGGATTAACGCTGTGATTCCTCTTCTTAGTTTAGTTGTGGTTCAGCCATTTATGTGTACTCGTATAGTGGTAGTTAGCACTTGGCAACAATTTTAACACCACAATATAGAGAGTTGGTATTTCCTTTTTATGAACAAGAAGTTTTACCCGTATTTATTAATCTATTTTATTTATTCAATTAACAAAATTATCTTAATATATATAATAATAAAGATATACTCGCAAAACCTGTGCGAGCGGTAAGTTAGCATTACAATAATTATTTTAATGACTTAAGACTTAATATAACATATAGTAGTAATATTAAAATATACATCATAGGTATTATGAAATTAAATGAAATGAAAATGAATTTATTTCGGAAGAAAAACTGACACATTCACACAAAAAAGTTAAAGAGAACAAAATATATGCTTAATCTAATACTAACTTACTTAACTTAATACAAAAGGAACAAAAGCAAAACTTGATGTGGCAGTGGTCTTCCAAAACTGGAGTCCACTCAGTTATAGTTGTGTCCATACACTATGAGCACAACACTGATTTTCAGTGACCCCATTGTGTGAAGTTTGGAGCTGAACTGACATATTTTTAATAGTAAAATATAATTAATTGTGGCACTAAAATAATTATTATGAGAAAAAAAAATATGATTACAGGTTATTAGCTTCTTGATAGTATTTTTTAGCTTTGCTTTGAAATTTTTCTTTTGTAGATATATATGTATTTGATCATTAGGTAATGTATTTAATATTCTAGGTAATGTATAGTTACAGGTTCTTTTACCATATACATTGTTATATTTCTTGTATCTTAACTATTTTCTAAATCATGCGAAAAGTTTTTGCTATGCACTTATTTATCCGTAGTTTTTTTGCAGTGAAAAATTCTTTTGGCGCACCTCACACATATGATTTCACTCTCCCTCTGTCTGAGGTGAAAGGCTCGATCGTATGAACTCGTGACCGCCGAGTGTACCCGAAACAAGACAGATACAGTCAGCTGCTCTTCGCTGTGTTTAGTATATTCAATAAATACGTAATAATTGTCATTATTAATTTAATAGTTATTATTATTAATAATAATTATTTTAAGAATTGTTTGGCCTACACTGTGGTGCCAGTGTGTGTAGTTAGTGGTTTATCGTGCTAATATTGAAAAAACATTATAAAATTCAACATTATAAAACATAAAAATATTGTTATTTCTTATTTAGTTATCACAAACCCATATATCATATTTTGTAGAATACAAAAATGAAATAAAGAATTTGATTAAATCGAATTAAATAAATAATAACATTAATTTCTGGCTTGTATCTCGTTTTTTGTATCAATACGATCCTGAACAATCAATTTATATATGTCGGAGAATTAGAATATAAAAGTAATATGGCCTGTATGATTATATTCTACTCTGTGTATTGGGTGTGTTTGAAGTTGTCACTATGTACGTCACTGTCGGTGACGTGATTGAAGTTAGTTATTATTGTCCATCAGTAGAGCGCTCATTGAGAAGTCGCAGTCGTCTTCAAGCTAGCGCCCGCGCCGGTTGTGCGCACTGATCGACTTAAAATAACACCGTGACGCCCGATTTTAAATCCAAATAAATCTCCGAGATATATATATATATATATATATTGCCAATGAAGTTTTCACTTCTGCTATGCGGTCTTAAGTACACACGTTTTTTTTAATTAGTTACATCCTTATTTTCATTGTGACTGTACATAAAGCTTAATTAAGAATAAACGTAGCATACGTCATCATAACGAAAAAATAAACATAGCGATTGACTTGATATAAAACTCACGTACACTTAAATTGTTGTAGAGTTTTGTTATATACCTTCTATTCTTAGATCATTTATACGTCTGGAGAGACTATGACAGCTTTGAAAATGTCGAAAAAATTGAGTTTAGATTAACCTCTATGTTGAGCAATGCACGCACACTAATACAAAGTGTCATACTAATCGTGAGTGTAAGACGTAGCTTGTCACGCACATTAAAGTATTAACCCTGGCCTGTTTTATCGGTTGTATCTAGACGTATAAATTATCTATGCTTCTATCAATAAATTACCCCATGCTTGGTACCAGTGGAGGCACAGGATGCCGGCTAGATTGTGGGTATCACAACGGCGCCTATTTCTGCCATGAAGCAGTCATGTGTAAGCATTAATATGTTTCGGTCTGAAGTGCGCCGTAGCTAGTGAAATTACTGGGCAAATGAGACTGAACATCTTATATCTCAAGGTGACCAGCATAGTTGTAGTATCGCTCAGAATTTTTGGGTTTTTCAAGAATCCTGAACTGCACTGCATTGTAATGGGCAGGGCGTATCAATTACCATCAGCTTAACGTCATGCTCGTCTCATCCCTTAATTTCATTAAATAAATGATAATGATCTGAGTTTGCACAACAAATGCAACCAAATTCATATTGTGATTCTACATTGGTATGTCGACACGTGTGTATGCTTACGTGTTTCTAGAAATTGTATTCTCCAGTAAACTTGTTTGGGACGTGTGTCGTTGTTTATACTGTGTTAATTACGGAATGTAGTCGCGATGGAGGGTAACTGTTACTTATTGTACAGAAGCGTTGCAGCCCGGCAGTAATTAAGAGAATAGCTAGAACAATTTACAAGAGAGACTACACAATGTGTACCAGAGAAAGACATTCAGGTTTATTAAGACACGTTTAACAATTACTGCAGATATTTTGGGCAGTCAGTTAAAAGAGTTAATGAGATCACTGAGGGGAGAAAGAGAGCTTATATAGTGATCATAATTAGTGTTCAATTCGTGTAATGAAACTGCGTCTTGACACGGCCTTACCTATTATTTATTATTGAAAAGAAAATGATTATGCAATTAATATATCTCTCTTCATTGATAGCAATATAAAATTTTAAAATAAATTTAATCTGTTGCATATCTTTTAAATGATGAATAAATTTTAAATTCTATGAAACTCTTTGTGTCATTTATATAAATAATTAATTAAATCACTTATAAAGAGACAAAAATAACATATAATTTCAAATGTCTTAAGAAAAAGTCTTCCATTATCTTGAAGTTCAGTCATTCATCATGAGTAATTATTGCGTTCTCCTACAACTTAGAATGTGCAGTGTCTTTGAATAAGATTATTATCATTTATTTATCTTCTCTTCGCTGAACTCTAGTTGATTACGTGAAAAATGTAGTTAATATAAAACATTATCGGCCATATAAATAAACTTGGCAAAAGATGATTGTATCGCTGACAATACTGTCAATACAATGATAATTATGAAGTTTTCCGAATCCTAACAACATTTTGAATAGTCTTGGTTTATTTTCAGGTATAACTTTATGCCAATTTTTCTTTGTAAGGCCGTAACTGTCTTATTAATTAACGCGATGTAAAGTTACTCCTAGATTAAAATTACTTCTTCCTGTCATGTTATTCTGTATTGACAAAGGTAAGATAAGATAAAGACCTACGACAACACAAATAAAATTGGAATAAAGTTATTACTGAGAATAAACCAAGAATATAGTCAACAATCAGCATATTTTTTGTTAAGGCCGAAAAACTTTGAAATTTGGAATAACTGTACTTCGTGTTTATTAATAACACAATAACGTCCTTAAAAATAAACATGGTATAAAGTTGTACCTGAGAATAAACTGAGAATAAGCAAAATGTTGACTATATCGTCCGAATCAGCAAAATGTCTATTTGTACTTTATACCAAGTTTATTTGTAAGGCCGTAAAAATATTGTTTATCTTATAAATAATATTGTAACACTAATCTCTTATTACATATTGTTAGATACTGAAGAGGGCTTGTGAAATACGTACTCGTAAAAGGATTACTGTTATCTCGCCTACTAACATGACCCTTGTCAAATGAGATTTGTCACGGGCAGCGGCCAAAATCCTTTTAATTTGCTACAGTTTTTTAAGAACAACCAAGATGAAGCCTTCGATAACCACATTGTACATTATGATTTGAAACATTGATATAATCACAACATAAAAGTATTAAGTTATACTCTAAGGTAACCGCGACGAGTTTTCTTGTCTATGTCACTTCCTGTCACATTAAGAAAAAGTATAGGTTATATTGTAAGCTGCGGTGTTGAGTAAGTTGATCAAAGTACAAGTGTTTTGTCATTCAATATTTAAGTGCATTTCAATCAGACTTTTCTCCACATGATTCTGCAACCAGCCACTCTCCATTCATCGAACGTTAAACAAACATCTTAACAAAATAATACAATTTAACGGTTTTTTTTTTCGAAAGTTTTACTGCTGAGTACGGTAAGCTAAATTTATGATAGAAGACTAAAATCAAAGTGAATGCATTATGCCTTTTATCACTAGATGACGGTAAAAATAAAATTACTGTATAGGTACCCCAATTTGGGCTTGTTAATTTCCATCAATATCATTTAACCGCCTATGAGCCTGAAAATACCTGAAATAGGGATCATCCTGAGGAGAAATGGAATTTTTTTCAGCAAGTGTTATTTCATTTTGTTTCATGTACACGGAAAATACCGACATTCGTAATGACAAATTTTTCAACTATATTAAAAAAAAAATTACAAAAGTCAAAAAATATGATAAATTTTAATTTAATATAGTTCCTTTTCAGATCGGTGCAAATAATATGTACATTTAATTTGTTACGCTATTTAAAGAGACTAGCAAAATTTTAATATTGTTTATTTAAACATATCTATTTTGGAATGACACTGTATCAACTGTTTGACTTATCCACTGGGTATTTTTTGTTATATTAATGTCACTTATTTTTCGCCGACATTTTTTAAGAAAGCTAAGAGTAAGGGACGAGACGAGCAGTTCAACTGATGGTATTTGATAACCATTATAATGCAGTGCCGCTCAGGATTCTTGAAAAACCCAAAAATTCTGAGTGGCTGAGTCTTTTGTGCCCAGTATTTCACTAGCTACGACGGCCCTTTAGACCGAAACACAATAATCCTTACACATTACTGCTTCACGGCAGAAAAGGGCGTTGTTGTAGTACCCATAATCTAGCCGGCTTCAAAGGAGCCTCCCACTAAATAGACATCTTGTTTATTATCTTGGACAGTTCTAAAATTGTTTAAGCCGCAGGCAATACAGATTTATAACTCGTAATTATTGTCGTATTTCACAACGTAGATATACCATTGTAACCTCATAGAATAGTTCAAATATCATGCTATAATCACTTTCAACCGGTTCGTGTTAATAGATAACATCACCACAATACGACCCATCAACACTTGAATAAATTTCACCCATAATATATCTCTGCCAAGATAGAGGTTCCGTCATATCTGATTTGGCTTTTGTACATATCGCGATAAAAAGAAAATTGATTATTTCCTTGGTTACCGAATGAATAAACAAAACGGACAAGTGGTAGTAAGATCCTCAAACAGATTGTTTTTGATGAAATAGGAGGTGCAGTGGGTAGGGCTCGACGAATAGTAATGTCCCGAATGGCGACCACGTACCGGAAGACGCAGTGACCCACAAGATGGACCGACGATCTGGTCAAGATCGCCGGGATACGTTGGATGAGGGCAGCGCAGGGTCAATCGTCGTGGAGATCATTTGGGGAGGCGTTTCTCAAGCAGTGGACGTCTTCCGGCTGAAATGATGAAATGAGGAGGAGGAGGAACGGAAACAAACAAGCATACATTACCTGTTTGGTATGTCATTACCGCCAAACACACATCTTTTTTAGGTTTTAACAGGGTTTCCGTGGTGAGAGTCAACGTACCCTATTGCGTGCTTACAATTTCGAATTGATATCTAATTAAAAAAAGAGCTTTATTAATCCTATACATATACATAAAAATAACTAAATAAAATAAATCTTTTTTAAATCTATGTTAGTTAAAATATAAGCACCTATAAAAAATGTTAGGTGTAAATACCGCCAGTGCCTACAGTTCCGTATAATAAAAATATGTATATATAGAATGTTACGTTATACATTAATATTTTAAACATAATAATTTTATAAATACAACCAATGAAAATATTATTATACTGTATAATTTAGTTAATAACTTTTTTTATTATCATTAAATTTTATTTTATACAATTAGAAAGAATTGATTTTTTTGTTAATATTTTGATAATTCTTTGTTGACAAGTATAATAAAACACTGTATTATTTTGGCAGACTATTGTATAATAGACCCATATATCGTTAACGAGCCAGTGACACCATCTCATGCGATCTGGAGAAGTGCCAACTGAAAAGTTTACAAACTGTGTTACCCGTAGGAGCGAAATGAAATAAGAGGAAAAATAAGATACTTATACATATACGTATGTCTCTCACACGTGATTGTGAATTCACAAAAGTTTTATTTTCACCCTTTAGTAACTTTATACTTATGTGCTCTATCAACACAGAATAAAGAATAATAGTACAGAAGTTTGATTCGGTTGCACCATCTGAAGAAATAGCTACTTTAGCTTTTCGCGAATAAGATTCAATTTTACTTTGTTTAAGTAAAGCAAAGATTATTCAAATAGGCATAAACTAAACACTTTTGAATCGGCTTGATTTTGAATATTATTAAATTATGTTACGATATGTTTGTAAAAAATAGAGAACGTGAGAAGAACATACAAGAAACTCAACGGCCACTCTTTTAAGTATCAATGAGTATTTTACTTTTACTTACTTACATAACAAATTAGATTGTTTAAAGTAGATTCATGTTTTACGTTAAAAAGCGTTTTAAATTTCAAATATTTCATTAATAATATATTATGTACTCATGATAAAAGCAGCACACACGTCTTGGTAGCCAATTAACACCCTACTGCTTATCTACCGCGAGGTTTCCGCTCGTATATATGTTTCGTATCTAAAGCGCGAAGTGAGACACGCCTGCAATCGGAATGGATAGATTTAATTTTCCCTTATTTTCCATTTCCATAAGTGAATTTGCTAGAAACTAACCATAATGTAAAGACCAGGAACAAATATAAACATATAATGCCTACTACTCGGCTAAGTCGAGTTAGTAAGTCTTTTTCGGGGCGTTGTATATACAATGATTCGTAGAGTCGTTCTAAAAGCATATGCTTGCATCGAAGAAAATGTTCAAAATAAATGTATTACGAATATCAAAAGAATTGTTGAAAACGTTTGTGTGGCGAAGGTTACTATAACATAAATGACTTTCTTAATGATAGATTGGGAATGGAGCGACCGCCCTTAGGCTATTAAATGATAAATTTTACTGTACGATTTTACATTCTTACCGTATTTAAAAAAAAGTAAGTCCGCTGAGTTTCATCATATCATCATATTTTGAATTAAAGTAATTGAATTGAATATCTCAAAACAAAAAGTTTTAAGCACTACCTCACTTTTTTTTGTTTGGTTCAAATATAATCATTTCCAACAGCATGACTGACTATTATCAGTTGAACTAGAACCACGTCCCTCGTTTCACAAGCTTGTGATCTCGTTACAATAACTGAATATCGGTAATGGAAGTTCCTCATATACATTCATTAAGTAGGTCCTATATTTTGCAGTTCAGGCATGGTTAATTAACAAGTAGGCTTACCACGCTTTTAGTTTCTAGTGGATAAAAGTGAAGAGCTCTTGTCATCTCTTTTTGTAACTAATCGTTATATTCAAATACAATACCGTAAATATTAAAATACGTTGGCTTATCTAAAAAATAATAATAGTGAAATTAGTTAAGTTAGACATATCTTCCTAGTCTTTTGATTAGTAATGTTATCGATTGTTCGATATAATTTTTGTATGAAAATTTTTGTGTCAAATTGTAATTTTGGATAGCGATAGTTAAAATGATGGAACAAAATTGTCTTTAATGAACTGTTAAACAGATTTATAGTTGATTATATACTGATCGATATGCGGGGAATCACTCTGCGATAGATCGCGAGGAGTGCTGTGTTGCAACTACTAAATTATTGTATTAATATAGAGCAAAAAATTGTTGTTTATCGTATAATTAACCTTGCTTCTTATATAAAATGATGAAAAGAAAGCCAAACGAGTGGACGAATTAAGTGATCATTGCCGCCCACATTCTCTTGCAGCGCCAGTGGAATCACAGGAGCTTTGCCGGCTTTTAAGGAAGTGGTACACCCTTTTTTTTAAGGTACCCATGTCGTATCGTTCCGGAATGAAATGAAAAAAGATTTCCCTTGCACTTTATATATTAAAAATGATCCTGATTTTCTCAAAAGTGTAGTCACCCTAGTCATGTTGAAACTGGGGGCATGTTAATGAGAGTATAATAGCTGTACGTACTAATTACCCACTGGTGGTGCTCTCCGAACACACCCCCTTTAATATTAACAAGCATTTAACGTGTCTACAAATCACTACATTATTGTCATGATATTACTCCACACCTATTTTAACATTCCCATTGTTTTCTTCGGTATAAACTAAAGGGATTAAAAATCATAAGTTCATTTTAAGATAATGTGTTCCATTAATCATCGTTGCCTTTACAAGTCAACGTCTTCCAGGAGACGGCCGCTGTCTAAAATCTTTTCAAGAAGGTCCAAGTTTCAAGTCTCGTGTAGTGATTCCTTAAAAATATTTTATGTAATATCCCATTGTTACTCATGCCTATAAATTTAGTTGTTTAGTTAATTATTAGGTGTTTTAAGTTGATGCTTTGTTAAATAAAGAAGCGACGACCATATACCCCGGGTGGCAAGATAATAATGATAACAAAAAATATAAGTCAGAATGGAGGAAAAAGTAGCACGCCTGAAGTTGTGGACAAAATGTCTATCCAGTATACCAACCATATAACAGTCGTAATATCTAAAATCTTTAAAATACCACTTAATTTCTAGTCACTTCTCTGTGACAAAACACAAAACAAAATAAAACTTCCCAAATTGATACTGGCCGAATTGCACATTATGATAAAATGCAAAATACCACCCGTATCAAGTTGACGACTGGCATTCCATAATCGCGCGATTTGCAAGAAATTTCTTGTCTCGTACAGCCACTTTGTGGAATCAATTACCGGTTGCTGTTTTCCTGAACCGATACGACTTAGGGACCTTCATGAATAAAAGAGCATAGCCCACTTTAAAAGCCGGCAACGCATCTCTTGACATCCGTTGTTGCGGATGTCCATACGGTTGCCTCACCACTCCCCGTTTGCCCCCTCTTATAAGCCCCCTCCTAAGAAGGCCCAAGTTTGCGTGTGAGCCAAAGTCATGAACTGTCATAAGACATTTGACATTTTAAGTTCACGATATATGATTGATTAGATTAGATTAGACATCCCAATTAATTATAACATTTATTTTACTACTTACTTTGTTAGTACTGTTTTATAACTATAATTTTAGAAATACCTAACTATAATAGCATATTGATCTTTAATTAACTTGATTCGTGTAAGTTAGTAGGCACTACAACAGTTCCAATTAACAGTTGGTAGCATAATCACTGTGACGGTTGTGCCCTATATAAGCCAGAGCGCTGAGTTCGAGTGAACTATTATAAAATATTCTAGCGGATACTCCATAGGGTGTGCCGCTTACGCCTCTCTCTCCCCAAGAGAAGGTCGCCTCCGATGAAGGCTTTGAGGGCACTTGCCCAAAGCCAACTTCAGCTGGGGTTTAGTGGGTAGGCACTTTGGTTTTACGTGAGTCCACATTACCAACGCAGACTTAGGCTGTGTTGGTATGTATGAGCATTCACCACCCCTTCCGTCGTTATCCCGGAGGGTAGCCCTTTCCCTTTGTCTGGGCGCAAAAAAAAAACGAGTCCAAACGCTGCCCAAATTGTATTGAATTATTATAAATTATTAGTGGAAACTGATACAGATATTTCAATTTTAAGTGCGTTTAAATTACCAACCCCTTCTATTCATTATATACATTACTTCATATATTATATACATTATACATTATTATATATATATATTACTGAAAAAAGTAAACTTTTGTAAAACATTTTTAATAGGTCGGGGAAGTCTTTTCCTTTTTTGCTGGTATTTATATATCCTTCTCTGTAATAAAATTTTCCTCAACCTATTATTATATTCTCCAGTAGTATACTTCTCCAGTTAAAACCATCATTTGTAACGAAGTCTTCCCTTGAAAATATATTTGTCCATAAGTTGACATCTTTGAAATATTAACAGCAATTAAGTTGATTGCTTATATCCAAGGACTGACCCAACCATTACTTATAATTTATACTGTGACTCTTAAGTTTGTAATATCCGGACGACCGAGCCTTGCTCGGATTTTTAAGAATGTACAAAACTTGAACAAAAAAAAACTAATAGGACATCTGGATTCGAACCGGGGTCTTCTGCTTTCCGGATCACCCAATGTCCCATCTGAGCTATAATAGTCTTGTATATAGTGGCGAAATTTACCTTTTTATTCTAATGTTATTGTAGCTGTTTCTCATTCAAACATGGATAAAACCATTTTTTTTAAATTGAAACCTAGCTAGATCGATTTATCACCCCCGAAATCCCCTGCATACTTAACTTTATGAAAATCGTTGGAGCCGTTTCCGAGATTCAGATTATATATATATATTATATATATACAAGAATTGCTCGTTTAAAGATATAAGATATGTGGAGAGATTAATGTTTAGAAAGATAACATTTGGTGAATAAAAATAAATTCATAAATATAAAGTTGTTCTGCAACAAGCTATATAAAAGATGTTAATCTCTTTTTTTCTAGATGCTTCATCTACTTCTCACCCAAGCATATCGGTCACTATCATAAAAAAATATTACTGCAACAATTTACCAGTGGGAGGCTCCTTTGCACAGGATGCCGGCTAGATTATGGGTACCACAACGGCGCCTATTTCTGCCGCGAAGCAGTAATGTGTAAGCATTATTGTGTTTCAGTCTGAAGGGAGCCGTAGCTAGTGAAATTACTGGGCAAATGAGACTTAATATGTTATGTCTAAAGGTGACGAGCGCAATTGTTGTGCCGCTCAGAATTTTTGGGTTTTTCAAACATCCTGAGCGGCACTGCATTGTTATCATATCAATTACCATCACCTGAACATCATGCTCGTTTAGTCCCTTATTTTTATAAGAAAAATATCAATGTTACTTTACTACATTTGTAATACGATCAAGTTTTTACGTTGAGAACCAATACCTATCGGATATAATTTCATCTCGCGTTTATGATACTATAAAACTTTATAACGCCCATCACAAGAAGAAACTCATAACTACCAAATTGCCAGTCCAGCTCTACTTATAAAGTTTTATGACGCTATTTCCTACTGATTATTATATTATATAATTATTAGAATTACATGCTACATTTTTATATTTAAATCAATAATTAAGCACAGAACAAAAAAAGTGTGTGTGTAACTGAAAATTTACACAATACAATTACACAATAAAAAAGTGACTAAGGTATCGCGAGTGTAAGACGTATCTGTCATGCACACTAAAGTAATAAATCTGCCCTGTTGTCATGCGTTACCTAACAGCCTATCTACATGGGGCATACGAAAAATATTTCTAACTATTGGAATTTCGAATGTTATATATTTTGAAACGTTGCAACGTAGTATTATCAAAAAAAAAAAAACAATTAGCGGGAAATCTTTTGTCAATTGTTTTTTATCACACATCAAAGTTTTACGTACGCAACGAAAATGTAATTAAGTCGAATATATTATAGAGCGATGTTTTTTTATGATTTTAAAAGTTCTCTCTCCGCAAGACTGTGCCGCTCGTCTTTAAAATGAAGAGGCAGTGATAGCGTTCAATCAGCACGTAGAAAACATGCCTTCAGATCTGTAGTCTTCCTGTTTTATATATGGTTCGATCGCATGAAAAAGTGTTTAAAATGTAAAAAAGAGTATTTTGAAAAGCAATAAACATAATATTTTGGTGATAACATGTTGTTTTCTTAAGTTCTGCAAAACTTTGTGACCTACGTAAACGTTAAAATTTCTTAGACTGCTGCAATGCTGCAAACTAGACCGATCAGTTATAGAGTGTGGATCTATCAAAACGATTGCTAGTCGTCTTAACCGATACAAAAAATATTGCTTAAGATAAATAGCAAAGTTTATTCTCATAGTTATAGAGAGGCATCGTTTGTGTCTGTTATTGCTTGGTGGAGGAATCTTATCAAGTAGTTAAGAAGTAGTTAATTCATTTTGATTTACAAAATTGTAATGACTTCAACCAAAATGTTCTGTACATAAAGGTACATAACAAGAAGGTATATAACATTGTAAATGTTATGTACCTTCTTTCTAGTTACATGGCATGTATATGCAAGCTTGGTTCGAAGCCAAAATTTCGGATTTTTTAAGAGCTGAAGACCAGATCTAACCTATTCTGAATCCCCTGAATTGTTTTACTGTCTCGACCTCAATCAATATTATATAACTTTAATTGAATAACTTCAGAAAACTGTCACTTAGTAAGTTGTGGTTTAGTTTAGGGGTTGTCATTTAGTTTAGGCACAGTAGACATATATATGCGAAACATGTCTGACTTTTTACTTAAATTAGCCCAAAATAACATTGATAGTCCTAAGCTTCTTAGCAAAATTAATCTTAATGTTCCTACTCGTAGTCTTCGGAAACCAGCTTTGTTTAGCACCGATTCCAGCCAAACTAACTACCGGAAAAATAGCTTTCTTCCTCGTTGCATGCGGCAGTTCAGTAAGCTTAACCATGATGACCGTTTTGACCTCTTTACTTGTAGTCCTCGTGTAGCTAAGAATGTGCTTGCCAAAGACAATGTCGATGTAAGTCTAACATAAAAAAAAGAAGCACTTAATGTATTACAATATTGTTTGTGTTATATACTAATCTCATATTAAGCAATTTAAAAACATATGTGGAAGCTTGTAATTAGCATTTATTAATCTATTTGTTGTGTAAAATTTGTAAAAATGACTGTAAGTTTCCCAAATAAAATAAAATAAAGCGAAAATGTCTACTGTGGTTTAGGGGTAAGGAAAAGTATAATATAACTATAGACATTGTCTCGAAGTTTTATATAAATTTAAAGAACCGTAATAATATTAAAGTCTAGGCTGATGGAGCCGCGGAAATTTGGAAAGAAGCTAAAATTATCTGATATTTTGTAATAAGTTTACCACAGAACAGGTAAAAGAGATCTCTTTAATCTGTTCTGTCTGGCTTACCCTAGCGTGATTTTATTTAACATTTATAAATTACTAGCTGACCCAACAGATGCTGTTTTATCAATAGAAGAAAAATTGATGATTGAATCAAAGTTAATGAGTAAACAATAATCAAAAACGTATTTCTGAATAATATTTTAATAATTACTAATAAAATGATATGGATTAATGGTATTTCTGTAAAGAGCTTTTACATTCCCGGTTTGTAATTGCCAATTTTTTAAAGTATTAAAATGGATATAGTATATTATTCTTAAGAGTTAGACATATGCCTCTTAATACTTTTCTGTATATCTTTATGAGATACACAATTCCACAATACATTATTTTGCAATATCTCAAAGGGATTAGACAGCGTTTTCATTGAAAGCTCCCAAACTGGTTATTTTTTTCCGACATCTTCAACAAATATCATTAATATGTGTAAAAATGTATACAAAAACTTAACAAATTATATTCTAAAACCTTCCTCGAGAACCACGCTATCCAGTGGTGTAAACAGCGTGAAAATGAGTGCAATAGTTTTTGAGTTTATTGCGAACAGACAGACAGACAGACAGCGGAGGTCTTTGTTTTAAAATAAGTAGTGATTTACTAGGTTTTTGCTGTCATTTTCTGACTACATTCAATGTTAAAAGTCTATATGCTGCAATTTACTTAACAAGCAAACACATTCTATATCCATTTAATTGAATCAGTTTTGTTCCGATTGTCAGTGTTACCAAATCATGCTATCACAGCATATCAGCAATTAGTAAATTCAGAATTGATCAATATTATTTTAGTCATAACGATGTATTTTTGGACTGACATGAAATCTGTACGGGATATTCTTGCAAATTTATAATTAACATGTTCAACAAATTTAAAAATTATAGGAATCCTTGAGGTAATAAATTATTAATTAATATAATATGGGTATGGTTGGTAAAGCGGCTTTAGTACAGTTAAGGGTAAGCCTACTTCATTGCAATCAATGTGATGTATTTGTCATAGCCTCAATGACGTTCTTATGAATAGAATGTCATTGTAGCCACTGTTAATTATAACACACTACTTGTGTATGCGTGTACTTCCTGTATTGACCTATGGTTGTCAGACTTGGTCGCCTACGCAAAGACAGATTAAAAAACTAAGAGACTTGCCAAAGAGCCATGGAGAAGAGTATGTTGAATATAAATAAAACACAAAGTTCGAAACACAGATTTAAGGCGAGTAAAAAAAATAAGGACTCCGTGTCACCTTACATAACAGTGAGTCACCAAAACAAGCCGGTAAACGTGTAAATACATAGCGCCACGCATACACTTACACTAATACAAGCCGATCGGCCGCCATTATGAGTTTTGCCATCGCTTGTGACAGACCAGTTTGCGTCGCATTAAAATATTTTAAAAATGCCTTTGTCTCTTATGAAAAAGTGTAAAAAAAAATAATATAAATGTATTTGTGGATATATGATTATCTAAGGAAGAAAAAATTGTGTAACTGGTATATCCCGTAACCGCACACACTAGTATAAAGGTGCTTCACTTGCTAATATCACGGCGCGGAGTCCTTCTTTTGTTACTAGTCCGTGATGTCACTTATGTCATAAGAAAACTTGAACGGCGCTGGACGGGACATAAATACGGGACTTCGGGGTATAGACAAATGGAGCAAATACATCACAGACTGGTACCCCAGAAACATAAAAAGGAAACCGGGGGGGATAATACAGGAGATTGTCAGACAAATTTAGGACGATAGCAAGCAAGATATGGTCTAGGTTACCTATAGATAGCAAAGAGTGGAAGAAGTTGGAAGAGGCCTTTGTCAATAGACAACCAGATAATGATAGATACTTAGTTAAGGATAGTTTGTAAGTATATATGTAAATGATACTATCTGAATAAAGGCTTATTTTATTAATATTATTATAAGACACTACGATTGTTTCTTTTTATTAATCCTATTATATCGTTTGCAGTGAACTGACGTATCTTAAGTCAACCTCTAAGATACGTCAGCTGACTGCAAACGAATTGGTCTTCCTAAATAGATGCTTCATAAAGAGGTTTCATCTGCACTATTACAGATTTTTATTAAGATTTAAAAATAATTTTGCAGTACCATCTTAATTATATTACGAACAACTCAACTACTGCTAATTACGGAGTGACATACTCGGTGAAGTTTTGGCCTAAAACTTTAAGTTACTTCGTTAAGTAGCTGTTTGTACGACACGACATAAACAGACATGATCAACTTACTCTCAACCTTTGAAACTAATTCGCTTTGTTAATTTGTATGTCTAGATGACTATGACAGCTGTGAATACGTCGGAAAAAATAGCGGCAAACTGTTAACCTTTATTTTCAGCAAAGTTGTTCCTGTACAATGGGGTGTAAGCTTTGTGTTGACAGATATTGACATTTAAGTATGTACTTGTACTTATCAGTTCAGCCACAAGACAGAGCCGCCAGTGGGGAGAATGTAAAAACGTATTTTTTTCTTTGTTCCAATCGAATAGTTTAGTTGTCTTCTTCTTCGTCGAATTACTCTTTACAGAGCAGTCGTGGTCACGTCGAACAACGAACGATTCTACGCCAGTTATCCCTGGCTGTTGCTTCTCCGGCACATGTGTTGAGGGGAGTATTGGTTAGGGCTTTGATCTGATCTGTCCAGGGAAAAGGGAGCGTCCTCTTGACCTACTGCCGTTGACCCTTCCCTGAACAACAAGTCTCTCTATGGCACGCTCTCCACGTCGCGTGATATGTCCGAAGTATCTGAGGATACGGGCTCTGACTATGGATGAAAGCCTTTCTCGCACCTTGAGCTCTTCAAGTATCGAGACTTTTGTGTGGCGTTGGGTCCAAGATACTCGCAGCATTCGTCTCCAACACCACATTTATAGTGCGTCTATCCTTTGTCTGTCTCGTTCTTTGACTGTCCATGTTTCGGCACCATATAGTATACGATGGAAAACCAGATCTTACTAACTGGACTTTAGTAGCTGACGGACGGAGTAGTGATATTCCTGTTCCGCCATATCCTCGTCAACTTCTGCATTGCAGATCTGGTAATAGCAATTCGCCTTCTAATTTCGTCTTCCAAGCCACCAGTATTAGTGACAAGTGATCCTAAGAATATGTATGACTGTACAACGTCGCAATTAGCAATCTCGACTATATCTGGTGTATTGTTTTGACTTTGATCTTAGTTTTAGGATAGTTAAATTACAAATGTTTTTTTTACAACTTCTTTAAAACTCAGTTCTGTATGTGAATTTGCTTCAATTTGTGTGTCCAAAAACTGCATTAAGTTTTTTTAATAAGAATAGTAAAGCATGAACATTTAACTGTCAATAATCCGTTTTGGGTTAGTACCTACTTAATAATTTCATAGTGATATTTGTTATGGAAAACTTATCTCTATTTAATAAATAAAACTCTGTTTAAGATAAATCAAATTGTGCTATGCTCCAACAAGAAAATAACTCATGGTCATGTATGGGTATTACAAAATATCTGATTAGTTGGATAAAAGCCATTGGATTAAAGCTCAATTAGCTTAAAATAAGTTGAGTTAAAAATATAAGTGTAAAATACATCGTGTATAAAAATAATAAAAAATTATAAAAGCACTTTTACACATCATAACTATAACATGTAAAAGTGCTATTTTTGTGGCAAAAAGAAACATTTTGAATTTGAACTCATTACCCCAGTAATTTGACTAACTACGGTTAAGGCTCACTTCATCCCGAAACACACGTCATAGTGCTCGTATACTACGGCGCTATGGCTCTACGGCGCTACGACGATCATATTATAATATGTGCGTTCATCGTTCATTGTGACTGCGACGCCGCGCCGACGGAGCAACAGACCGCACACGCGTGTTTTATATTGTAATTAAAAACCGAAATCAAAAAATCATGTTCTTCTAATTTTTAATATATTATAAAAAACTCTCCTTCCATAATAATAATTGGGTGATCAAAATACATTCTCCGAAGACGAAAGTTTTCAACCAATATGTGTTGCCAGGGGCGAAAGCTCAAGGTCGCTCAGAGGGCAATGGAGAGAGCTATGCTCGGAGTTTCCCTGCGAGATCGAATCAGAAATGAGGAAATCCGTAGAAGGACCAAAGTCACCTTACATAGTCCAAATGATTGCGAAACTGAAGTGGCAGTGGGCAGGGAACATAGTTCGACGGACCAATGGCCGATGGCGTAGTAAATTCCTCTAATGGCGACTATGTATATGTACCTATATACGTATGGTAAGCGCGTAAGAGTATGCCCTATGCTCGACCTATGCCAGCGCCTGCGTTGAGCACTAAATCCAGGCTAAAACAGAATGAGGTGCCGCTTTTCTTATGACAATAAGAGACAGTTCATTTAGCTTGTGGTAATCGATACGCCTTGCTCATTAAAATACAGTGCCACTCAGGCTTCTTGAAAAACCCAAAAACTCTGAACGGTGTGTCAGTGTCTTGCGCAAAGAAGCCTCTCACCTGTAAAAAATATATTAGATCCGTATTACAGAAATATATTTTTGTTTATTAATTCATGATCCCGCGTATCGTTGTCACTATAACTGATAAAAGAGACAACAATACACTTAGTGATGGGTTACTTCTTTAGATGTGTGACGAATTCTCACAATCAAGTTACTGGTGTATAATAAAACTGCTTGTTTCGTGAACACAATTATGTTATTTTAATCACAATTGCTTATTATTCCACAATTACTGACAATTGCACAGCTTAATATTCAACGTTTGTCTCCGACCGGATGCTCGATCAGAATGCCCCCACTTTTTCAAAAGAATCGAATATATACCTTTCGTTCTTCATAGACTACTCACGTAACGGCATTTCGAATCGTACAAATTACTAATATCGATTAAAACATATTAAGAAGAAGAGTATTATAAATTAAAAATAAACTTGATTTAACCGAATAATTTGTAAAACAATCATAAATTCATTACAGATGCTACCTTGAATTAACGAACGGACCTTACATCATATATCTAGCTATAGCGGTGGATTATGTATGAGAGACACAAATGGAATTTTAAAACAGGAACTTTTCCCACACTGAGTTTTGTATAAATTAACTGTCTACTGATCTAGTTATTAATGCCAGAACTCATATGTAGGACATACTTTATGTTCAAAGAGGTCATTATTTAATCAAAACAAATCTTATAACTATATTTACAATACTACGACTACATAAAATTAAAACTATCATTACGTGGAAGCGTACCAAGAATACTGGCAGCATTACCCCGTTGGATAGCAAGGCTGATCCGTTGACCGAAATAGCTGCCAGCACTTGGGCTTCCAGTAGCCTTATTGAGGCGCGAAGATAGTATTTTGAACATTCTCCGCGCCTCTGGGCCCCACGGGCCAAGTGTCTCGACACCAAACGGCACAAAGATGTATGACTCACTGAGACCAACATATTTGCGACGCTTGCTGTCTTCGGCAGTCGAAGCAAAAGCCCCAGCACCAACTGACGTAACTTGGACATGAGAAGGAGCCAGAGTGTCGACGCAAGTCACGTCCCACACCAGCGCCCTTCCCCGTGCCCAAGCCACCAGCGTCATTCCATCAGGAAAATGTGTAATCATCATCATCATCATTCTTTGTGTTTGTATATGTGTTCGGGTCATGATAGAAGATTATATAAACTTTGGCTTCACTAAGTTTACTTAGTATTGCCCCAGCTGTTTGGGTAAAGTCCGAATGTTAAATTAATTAATTATAATTTAATATTCGGAATTTTCCCTAAAGGCTAAGGTAGTTAAAGTCAAATAAACTTTATTCAATTAGGCTTAATATACATAAGAAATAAGCTTGTAAGGTACTGTATCCAACATATGAATATTTCATAAAAAGTAATAATGAATAATCTGTATAAATATAAATTATCGCATATTGGATGTATTAACCTTTAGAGCTTGAAGTTGAACTCAATGATTGTGTAAGGTTGCTTCGTGAACATGATATACATGCATAGATAGTCTTGAGTACATCCGATTATGTAAATGATTTGCTAGAGAAATGTTATGATTTAGCCCAGAAGATCTGAAAGAAAATACAGATATTACTTTAATTTAATTATAGAATTTCGTGATCTTCTTACCTGATCTAAGCATGTGCTGTTCTCATAGGTATTTATTGTCAACAGATTTTACCCAAAATGCACAGTTAGAAAACAGTGATAACACATTGCTCGGTTTGAAAATTATCAAATCAAATCAAAATCACTTTATTTATATAAGTCAAAGAAATTACAATTATAAATGTCAAAAGTTTTTTCCTTTTTACCATTTCGAACCTTTCCACCACCTAAATTAGTATACGGAAAATTGTATCAATAACCATAACGCAGATGTTTAAGACACTCTAGTATGCTCTATAGATGTATTAAGATATAAAGGAAAGTTTGGAAGGAGGGACACTATTTAAAAAAAAGTGTGTGCTTACGAGAAAAACAATTTTGTTAATATTTTGCAAAAATGGCTTTGACAATTAATTATTAAATAATAAAAACGGCTGTATGTGCTTGAATCCCTTTGTCTGTCCTAATAATGGACGAAGAAACCAAAAAAAAAAATTGCAATGACACAAAATTTTAGAAACCAACTTCACCCTGTTACTTTTGGGTTACAGAGCTGCGCGGATCTTAAAATTTCACTCTCATCATATTTTCATAACGCGCCTAAAGAAGTATAACTTCAAAAATACAATAAGAGTTCTTTTGTGTGTTTGAAAGATATTTACATTTCTTCAGAAAAATAACCTTAAATCGGGTTAATGTTTACATGAAGTGAGTCCTTTGATTAGCTGAACATTACTGTCAGGTGACGCCAATCGTCCATTGTAGAATATAAGAATATAATATTATTGTTAGACGGGCGCGCACATCTATGTCACACCCTAAAAGCCACCTACCTACCTCTATTCAGAAGTATCTATAAACATTAATTTTCTATAACTATATATACATAATATATGATTTTAAAATTAAATAAGTAATATTAATTAAATTAAACATACTTCTATACGTATTATATTACGCGATTTTTTTTTTAGAATTCAGCACCTCTTGTTTGAAAGCGTCTGACTATTTAGCTAGCTTCTTACTACTTGCCTCACTTGGTTGAGTCAAGTATCCGTCTTATTTATTTCTTTATGACAGTTATATAATATTTAAGAAACTTACAAATATCATGGCATTATTTAATATTACATTGATACTGCGGTTCGTAAATGCAGCAGGGCTTGACGACAAGCTATAACACAATATTTCAATTCTGGACGCGGTGTTACTAAGACTCATTACGACTAGACAAATACCCACCCTCTTGAAATAAATAAATTAATAGATAAATAAATATTGCACTGTTTTAGAATTTGCGCAAATAGTTAATGTCCTCAATAGATTCATTCATAACATTTTTATTTTTCAATACAAAAAGAAACGATTACAGTAATCTGAAGCTGAATTTGTCCATGTCACGCTTTGTATTCAAATTAAAATTCAAAGTCAAATATTTTTATTCAAAATAGGATGTGACATCACTTATTGAAAGTCAAAAAACTACCACCCATTCCAAAATGAATGCCTCAGACCTGAGAAGAACGGGCGCAACAAACTCAGCGGGCTTTTTTTTTTCATCGAATAAATATGTTTACAAAGTAATATTTCTTAAAGTACTAATGTACTATTTCTTAAACTTATTTAATATTAAAAAATATTTATTTATAAAGAAAAAAGTCAAACTCAACTAGAACTAATTATGTTACGACATAATCAGTAAAGTTCATCTCGCAAGTTGGAAGTTAACTCGTTAAGTGGCTGTGGGTACAACACGTGCTTCGCAAACTCACTTCTGTACTGACAAAATCCACAATTTATTCCAAACCCTAACAATCCTCGAAATAACTGTAGTCCTAACCAATGTGGGCTTACTGAGCCCGGGGGAATTTCCTACAGCCAATCTAACACAAAATTTAGCTCGCACAAGTTCGTTACACGAGCGATATTCGATTATTAGATATACTAGTAAATATGTTGAATGTTATTTTATTCATACATTTTTTACTATCGAGAATATTGAGAGGATAATTATATAAATAAAAAAAACTGAAAACTTAAAATTTCTTACAATTGTTCCTAAAATTGTGTGTAAAAAGTGTCGGCTGGCAAACTCCTACTTAAACATTGCAATTAATATTGATTTTCTTTTCTAAAAAATTAATTAACTTCAGAATATCCTTGATCTTAAGTCTCAATATATTCTTTAGCCAAGTTTGGAGTTAGATTACAGGGTTTTAAATTTTTTTACGCTGAAAGATTCTTCTACACTGAAACATGAATAAATTACTTATTTATGGTGAATGTAATTTATAAATATTCAATTAAAAAAAAATTGTCCAAAAGAAAATATTTAAAATAATTTAATTTTTATACAATCTAATTCTAACTAATCTCATTTTAGTTACGATAAGGTAGGTTTGTAACTATATACAAAGTTTAGGTGAGAGTGGGTCGCGTCGGGAGGACACCGATTCCAAAAATATCAATGAATGTAACTAGAGTTAATTAGATTGTATAAAAATACGCAACCATTACCTATTCATTATACCTTAGCAAACAAATAGGTAATCTAACTATTGCATAGAATTGTTTTACGAAGGTCTCTCCCATTTTATTGTTTTAAAAACATACAATCTGCAGCAACTCTTTATGCTCTTAACTTCTCTTCGTATCAAACTCGACTTTCAGATACTTTCAGAATCTAATCATGTGGCATCTAAGCCATTTGCTCCTTTTGAACATAAGATTTTCTCGAGCTTATACAAAATACAAGAAAGTCGTTTTATTTCTAAGTAGGTAATGGGTGTAAATGAGATTGCTGCTACATAAAGTAGGGTGGATCTCGACGAGCTTTCAAAATCTGTAGAACGCGTTTTGATCAGAAATGAGATGAGAAATTAATATATCTCCTTCATATATATTGTTCAATTTTTAATAGTTAGTAATATGTATTTGATGTTATGTATTAGTAGTACTGGATCTACACTGTAGATACAGTTAGTTCCTACTTTTTTCTGTTCTGTTGCTAGTTCTGCCGCTATTTTATTAAATTTAATTGTACTATTATAAGTGAAAGAAATTAAAATGGTTTTGTTCAAATGTGTTTTCATTCCAATTCCAAGAAACATTTGTAATATTTGTCTTGTTACATCGAGATTCACTTTGTTAAATGTGTGTGGAACAAAAGCCGTCTTGACGAGGGTCAATATTTTAACCAAAAGTACAAATAATACTCGTTATGCTACAGAACAAATCCTGCAAGATCATGATGATATCTTGTAAGGTTATGAGATTACCGGAGCGGTCCTGTCCTGATATGGTTTCGTATTAATGTACGATACAATGTAATTGTGCGACTTTTTTATGGAAAAAGGAGGACAAAGGAGCGTACGGGTCACCTTGTGTTAAGTGATCACTGCCACCGACATTCTCTTGCAACACCAGAGGAATCACAGAAGCGTTGCTGGCCTTTACGGAAGGTGTACGCGCTTTATATGAAGATACCCACGCAATTTCATTCCGGAAACACCGCACAAGGAAGCTCATTCCACAGCTTTGTAGTACGTGGAAGAAAGCTCCTTGAAAAGCGCACTGTGGAGGACTGTCACACATCCAGATGGTGGTGATAATATCCTAATTTGTGGCACGTCGTGCGAAGATGGAATTCGGAGGCAGGAATCAGGTGAAAAGGCTCTTCGGAACACTTCCTGTGATATATTCCATAGAAGACACACAATAAAGCGACGCTATGTTTCTACTCAACTCTAAATGATCCAGCGTTTCACAGAGTACTGGGTCCCCGACGATTTTCAAAATGCTAGGATAAATTAGTAATCGTTATTATACTTCAAAATAAATAAAATTTACAATTGAAGGATATATCTCAGATTTGTTATACAACTTTTTTAAAACAAGTGTTTAACTTCTTTATAATAACACAGTAAAAGTTTATAAATTAAAATAGTTTGTTGAAGGAATAGCTCAGAATGAAACGTGGCGTTGTATTTTGAAGGCTTGAAATATTTACCTCGAACTCATGTTTATTATTACTTCAACTTCATTAAACGAGTGTTAACTTTGTTAAAATAACCCTCAGGTGACTTGAGCACGAATAATTAATGTACCTTCATTACTATGGACATCCAATAAACTTTAATGAATAATATATTCGTATTCAGAATGAAATATGATTGAATGACCTATTTAAGTCAAGACAAATTAAATAATGTTACCTTAAAAAAAATAAGAGACATTTAATTAAATGATTTATATTATGTTTAAGTGAAAAACCTGGACAGAAATTCTAAGCAGGTAATAAGCTTTTTTATCTAATATTCCAATTCTAATATTTTTATTCAAAATAGGATACAAATTCACTTATTGAACGTCAAAAACTACTACCCATTCAAATTTTTTTTATAAAAATATGGATTACAATGTAATATCGTACAATAATCATTTATAATTAAAGAGTCTGCGGGTGTTCACTTCATTCCCAGTCTGTGGTATCAAATGAAAAAATTAAATATGATAAAGCTACTGATAACTAAAGTTCCTTAAATCATCATCATTCATCATTTCAGCCAAAAGACGTCTACTGCTCGCTAGGGTCTCCTAAAGATCTACATGACGAATGGTCCTGCTCTGCCCTTATCCAACCTATTCCGACGATCTTGACCAGATCATCAGTCCATCATTTGTGTGGCTACCAGCACTGCGTCTTCTACTTCGTAGTCGCCTTTCGAGGACTTACACTGCCTCAACGGCTATCTGACCTTCTATGTGCCCTTCCCACTACCACTTTAGCTTCGCAATCATTCATTGACTTTGATTCTCTTACAGCTCTTCTCATTTTTGATTCGATCTTGCAGGGAACCTCCGAGCAAGACCTTCTTCTTTGCAATGTGTTTGCGATAGTTTGTGAGCGTTTGGTGTCGCACCAGAGTTGGACCACCTCATCTCCTCCCGTGGGTGTCGTAAGAGACGACTAAGAGATACACAGAACAGAGGATGGGCAGCAGCATCCTTCCCAGAGAGCACCACCATCTCTTGAACTGGCAAAACCCTTCAAATCATGACTGACATATTAGCTCCATAAATATAGCTATCAATTTTTTAAGTAAAATATTTTAAAATGATTAGAATTCTTGTCAAATTATATTTTATTAATATCGAAGGTTAAGTACATTGCATTGTGTATGGGCACGGGCACTAGATGACGAATGGACAGGAATATAGAAACACAGGCTTACATTGTATTTACACCTTGTGCATAACATAAATAAACAAATATTTTGATAAGCTTGTGGTAGAAGTTGTTTGTTATTTATGTTTACGTTCTAATAATAATCATTTGTGTTAAAATATTTTGCTCTCCTTATTTACACAATATTAGCAGTAAGTATAATCCGATGGGTTTAAGTAAACAAACAAAATATCATTTATACAAGTATGCTTCATATTAAGAATTGTGAATGTCAAAGATACGTGCTTAAATATTAACAACCAATACTTAAAAGTTTCGATTTAAATCTTAGTTAAAAAAGCAGTAAAATCGTAAAAAACCCTCAATAGAGTAACGAGAAAAAAAAACATAAACGCTATTTCCAATCGCAATCCTGAACCGCACTGCATTATAGTGGGCAGGGCGTATCGATTACCATCAGCTGAACGTCCTGCTCGTCTCGTCCCTTACTGTCATAAAAAAATGTATTATGCCTATGTATTATGGGTGTTATATTGTATGTTATGCAATATATCAAATCATACCCATATTGTGTTCACATAAACTGCCTGTGATTGATAGATGCCGGTGACAGCATCTCCGGAATACAACACATCAACACTTGAACAAGTAATGCTCAATAATATATCTCTGACAAGATAGCGCTGTTGCCAGGTAAATGGTTGAGTTTTTGTTTAGCGAAAGAGAAATTGTTTTCCATCAAGTGTCTTGAGGCCTTCACCTTACTATGTTATTTGTTTTATATGAAAGTCATCTTACTCTTAGTCATTTATATTTGAAAATATTTTATTATAAATAGGCTATTCTTTGAACTTCAAGAAATTATCGTTAAAATCCAATAGCGAAACAGGATTTTTAATTCATTAAAATTATTCCACTTTATACCAAGAAAAATTGTTTTAAATTTAAACGATTAATAGTAGCGCCAAAAAGGGAGCCGCCATGATCATGACTTCTTAATAACATAGACAAAGAAACGTCAAATAAGCAGTTCAATAAGAGATCAGACCTTATAGATTGTTCAAAAATAAAAATGACCTTTCATAAGTCCATATCTTTGATGAGTTGCTAAAAATAAATTGTTGCAGTCACAAAATGATGGTTGGCGTTTTCGGTCAGATAATTAAGCGACGATATTTAATTTTGAATATATAAATAATTCTTATGTTTTTATAAAAAATTAGTATTGAATTATTTATTTTACTATCATATTTCTTAAGGTAAAAACTCTATAAGTATCACACTTCCTTAATAAAATTTTGGTAGATGAAACTGACCGAATGTATTCGGTAATTCCATGTCGACTTACGGTCGTTCTCAATAACGTATCTCTAGTTACGGATACGTTGCTGTCACCGTTTAATAACAAGATCTTATCCATCCATAGTTATGTCCAGTATAGTTATAGTCCAATGCTTTATGTATATATTGAAATGTAAGTAAGCGTAAAAGGATAGATTTGTCTTACCTCTAGTGAGTTAAACTAAGGATAGATAGGTTATTGAAAACCGCTGTAAGCAAATAATGTGGGCTGGTAAAATGAGTGATGACATATAACCTCCAAGACCAGTCAAGAGCGGATGTTTTTTTTAGTTATTAAATAACTTTTAATAGATAATTGAAGTAGTTTTAATTATTTACATATTTAATTCTGTTGATCTGTTATAACATGCTTTGGCTCATCGATTTAACATCTGAATTCTGATAATGACCTGAACACGACTCAGAAAAATATTTCTAAATAAGTAACGTGAAAGGCAATTTAATATGTATAACTTTACTTATTTGCATCTTGCAATAGGGCAACCCTACAGTTACTACCCTACCCTACCCTACCTACTACCATATGAACACCTTCACTGTGCAGGTATGATGAGAGACTACCCCAGAAGTGCAAACGCAAATTGTAGATAATATATAAAGTTGCGTTAGGCATAAAACTGATATTTTATTAAGACTTCATACCCCATCCGTGTAGTACGTCTGTATGAAGCTTATCATATGAGCAGGCTAGAGCTTCTAGCCATTCCCTCACCAAATTACCAAGGCGTGACCCAAAAAGAATATTATGGAAACTTTGCTCTGGTCGTTAGATCATTTTAGTCCAAGAAGGCCGTATACCATCGGAAGCAACTCGCTAAACCAAAAGACAGATATGTATCGTGCCGATAAGCTTTATGTCGGAAATATTTTAATAGTTTGAATTAAAATTTATTAATTTATCTTTTTATATTGTTTTGACATGTTAGCGCTATAGGACTTAAATTTACTTTTACTTTATAATTAAGAACTAAATTGTTTGTATGTTTATGTGCATGATGTGTTCACCTGTAATTGCAGGAACACGATTTTTGAAATTTATGTTACAATCTTATGAATTGTCTTGTGTATTCTGTGTTGGTGGATCTTGAATAAATAAATAAATCTAATATTAATAAGTTTTATAATTTATTTATCGCATATATTTAATTTTTGAAAATGGGAAACTCGTCTTTGGTAATGGGGTACTAGTAACTATTTTTTTTAAAGTTCCTCCGGTTTTCGTGTGAACCAATAAAATTAAGTATGCGTGTTTGAGGTTATGAAACTTTAAATTTGCGAATAACTCTTGCGAACCTTTCGGCATTTCCACATCACGTTAGGAAAATAGATCATATATACACTGGCCTTCAAAAGTAAGTATCACACTTTTAAAATTGGGATAACGTTTTAAGTTCACAAGATATACTTTCGAAATAAAAAGGACTCCAAAGATAATTTAATTTTGTACATAAAAACTTTATAGTCGGTAACCTTCTTTTAAGAATTGGCTGAAAAAAAACTTCAAAAATAAAACCATTCCTTTTTCAAAGTGGACGTTTCCGAATTACAATTTGACCATTCACATTTTTCATTCTGTTTTAATTTTTTTTTTCAAGATCGATGGGTCTTGTTTTAAAAATTTATGCTAAAAAGCACATAATATTTCTTTATCATGCCTCTTTCAGTTGAAGAATGTGCTAGGATCATGGCTTTTCTGGAACTAGGCATCAGTATGCGTCGCACTGCAAGAATGGTGGGTGTGACGGTACGAACGGTCCAGAAGGTAAAGCGAAGGTACGAAGAGACTGAACACCATCTGAGGAGACCTTGTAATGGCAGACCCAGGTGTATCAGTGCCCGAGATCGTTATATTATTTCCACTGTGTTACGAAATCGCCACCAAAATGCAGTTGAAGACCAGCAACAGCTACTTCAGACCCGGAGGGACTACATTAGTGACAGTACAGTGAGAAGAAGACTTGCTGAAGCAAATTTGAAACCCCGAAGACCAGCGAGTGGCCCAAAACTCGAGAGACAGCATCGAGTAGCGAGACTGCGATACGCCCGTGAACACATGCAGTGGGATGAAGAAGAATGGTCAAGAATTTTATTTGCAGATGAGTCTCAATTCTCCCTTTACACTTCTGATGGTAGGCGAAGTGCTTACAGGCGACCTGGTGAGCGATACCTTCAAGCCTGCATCTCAGAATGAGTCCAATACGGTGGAGGCAGTGTACATGTATGGGCATATCTTCAGAAGGTCGCACAGAGCTAGTAGCCATAGAAAATGGCACCCTCACTGGGCAAAGATATGCTCAAGAGATTCATGCCGTATTTAGCAAATATGGGTGATGGATCGATGGTGATGCATGATAATGCCCGGCCACACACGGCTCATATCGTACAAGAGTATATTCAGGAGGTCGGTATCAGCGTGATGGCTTGGCCATCAAGAAGTCCTGATCTCAATCCAATTGAACACGCCTGGGATGAGCTTGGGAGGCTAGTCAGAAATCGCAGACCACCACCTACTACCCTCAGGGCACTAAAGCAGGCCCTGGTAGAAGAATGGGAGAATATTCCCCAACATCGGCTCCGAAACCTAGTGTTTAGTATGCCAAACCAGCTCGAAGCTGTAATCAGAGCTCGAGGAGGCAATACCAGTTATTAAAAATTAAATAACATGTAATACATTTTAGTTGAATTTTTTTACACTTAACTAAAAATGTCTATTTTCATTGTTTTATCTTTTTTAAGTTAAAAATGTTACTAATGGATAATTTTAGTTTCTAAGAATTAAAGCCTATAAAATTTGCAACAAAACGTTTCTAATCTTAAATCTCTACCTTCTATAGTTAAGAAAAAAATTTAATCTGAAAAGTGTGATACTTACTTTTGCAGGCCAGTGTAAATATATAGTAGCCAGTAGCCATCGTTACGCGCTTACTTCAGTTTGAATGGATTGTTTAATCTATATATATAAAAATTAATTGCTGTTCGTTAGTCTCGCTAAAACTCGAGAACGGCTGGACCGATTTGGCTAATCTTGGTCTTGAATTATTTGTGGAAGTCCAGAGAAGGTTTAAAACGTGAATAAATAGGAAAATGCTGCTAAATTAAATAAAAAAAAACTAATTTGTTTTTAGTTTGATGTGTCCATACATAATTTCTATGAGAGAATTTAGTGACGCACGGTTTAACAGTTCTGCTGTGAATCAATTTCATTACGACAGCAGGGTGCATATTTTACGAAGTAATTTTTGATGTTATGATATACTATTGACAAATTCATATAAAAACATTATTTTATTTATTATATACAGAACAACGTCTGTCGGGTCAGCTAGTATGTTATAAAATCGATACAATATGTTGTAAATATTTTATAACAACATGGAGTGTTTATTTTAGAAAATACTTTTAAAACCAAATTTATCATACTTACTTAGGAGTCAACACCTTTATTATCATTTAATTTATTATAACAACAATTTTATTTATATACTGAGCAAATAGATCTCGTTGATCGAATTAGATGATCCGTAAGTAATAAATTTATACAAAACGAAAACTTTTCTAAAGAACCAATGTAATTAGCTTCTAAGTACCCTTAAGCCTAATTTTCAATTAATTCATTTAGCTTTTACACAACGTTTCGAGTAAGATAAGAAAATTATCGCTACACCAAGTGGTCCTACAACGAAATTGGAGTTTTTCATCAAACGTAATTCGAGTAGAGGCTGTATTTATATCCAATAAGACAAACATCATGTTGGTTACAAAGGTTAAGTAGATAAAATGTCCATTCAACGTATATACTCAACATATATATATTTTTACCAGTGGGAAGCTCCTTTGCACAGAATGCCGGCTAGATTATGGGTATCATAACGGCGCCTATTGTGTTTCAGTCTGAAGGGCGCTGTAGCTAGTGAAATTAATGGCTAAAAAAGGTAAAAATAAGGACTTATATATGATATCTTATGTCACGAGGTGACGAGCGATATTGTATTGCCGGAATTCAGAATTTTTGTGTTTATAAGAATCCTGAGCGGCACTACATTGAAATGGGCAGAGCGTATCAAATACCATCGACTAGACTATCATATCGTTTTAAAACAGCTTGTATTTGTGAGGAGGTGGTGGCTGAAGTGGGGTGACCCTGTGTTATAGATAACCAGAAACAAACCCCTACATTTCAGGATCAGAATTTGTAAAACATTACACAAGTGTACTAACTACTATAGCTAGAAAAGCATTAAAATAACAATACATTTCGATTCCGAGTTAGTACGTCTTTTGGGAGGCGTTTGCAACAAGATTCCAGAAAATATTCAAAATTAATGTATTTCGAAAGTAAAAAGAATTGTTAAAAGACGTACATATTATGTGATACTTAAGTCAATAACATGATACCACAGATTGGAAATGGAATCTGATTCTATCGAAATTTAATTAAAAAAAAAGAAGAAACACCGCTGATTTAGCCCGTTCTTCTCAGGTCTGAGTCATTTATTTTCGAATGCCTAGTAGTTTTGACTTTCAATATGTGATTACATATCCTGCTTTGAATAAAATTGAATTATTTATTAGTAAGTATTATTAAAGCTATTCCTCTGGTGTTGCAAGAGAATGTGGGCGGCGGTGATCACTTAACAGCAGGTGACCCGTACGCTCGTTTGTCCTCCTATTCCATAAAAAAAAACTATTTACTTTAGCTTATTATATTATATTTTCAAACTTGGGCCAGTTTTTCCATTTATTTGCTCTTCAGAGTATAGTTTCATCTCGAGTTTATGATATCGTAAAACTTTATAACACCTAGCACGAGATTAAATTCTTAACTAGATCTCATTTCTATTTAAGAAGCTAGTAAATGGGACGATGAATAAAATATAATGAATTTTAAATAGCCCCTGTAAACAAACATTAATAAAACAATTCAGTTCAGAAATCTACTGTTAATTTTCTCTTCAAGTGAACATAGTATAAAACGTATAAAAAGGTATAAAATGCATTTCCTTTCTTGAAATTGATTCCTTTGCATTCTTTTTGATATCATTACACTCTTTGAGATATACAATAACTACGCAAGTAAATCTACAGTTAATATTTTCGCGATCTTTTGATATTCCATTTTTAAAATACTTTCTTACTCTGCGGTCGTTGTAATAAATCGTTAAGTACAAAGAGATTTTAAACACTACGTTCAGTTAAGTATAAGGAAAAATTTTTTTCAGTGTAAATGTGTTGGGCTAGGAACCATTGCGGGCATCCCGAGAACACTATACTTAACAGTTTCCCCACAATCTTATCAATGCTTTCAGAATGCAGAGGGAACAAACACGCATCACTGATTTTTATTTATAAAAAAGAAGTTTATTACTGTCATTGATATATTCAAAATTCTTATTAATTATATTTAATATTTATTTCTTTAATTAAACCACAAAAATAACACTTTAACACGTCTGAAATTAAGGTAATAACTTAATTAATAATTTTTTAATAATATTTTTACTACCTCGTCATTTATATTTATTACACAACTTATTTTAGGCAAACTGAAGTTGAGAATAATATCAAAATGTTCATAATCTACTTCCAGATTTTCTGTATGTATTTTCTGCTACTTAAAAGTATATTTGACAGACTTAAAACATATACTTACCCTTAAAACTATTATTATTTATCGTAACTAACTAATAATCAGCAATATTCTTTTTACTATCAGTGTCGCTACAGAGAAAATCACTATTTTTAACAAAATGGTTGCATTTATAAAAGCTGTTGAATATTCAAATTGCTTCTAACCCCTATCGAGAGCATTTACAATTAAGGTTAATTTTGAAGCTTTAGTTTTTTTAAAAATTATAAGATATTGTTTTTTTTTAAAGAATGCTGCTTTAATAATTAAATTTTCTATACAATAACGTAAATTTTATTCCAATATTATCCATACTGGAGGTAGCCATAAGAAATAAAAATTGTCAAATTCACAATTTTTTTCACCATAATAAAATACTCTAAATTTAAAAATCCTGCGTCAGTGTTTACTATTTATTGTCTAGTTTTGAAAAAAATATTCACAAATGTGTTATGTAGTCTACGATTGCAATTAAATCAAAACTACTACGAACAAGTATGTGTTTTTGTAATCAGTTATGAATTCTTTTACTAATAAATAACACGAAATCAAATGATTTATCGTTGTAAGTCCCACCGCTCGTTAGTGTACCTGTGATGTAAATTGTGACTCTAGATTGTGACTGGAGCTACATTTCTTCTGGTGATTATGTCGCCTGAATACAATTTTCACTCCCAACCATTCTGTCTTCATTATTTTTAAGGCTGCCTGTAGTGCTCGACCGACACGACAGTCAGCGCTGAGGTCGATCGAGCGTAGAGCATACGCACTACGAGTATGTTGCGTTTACTACTCAGCTGACAGCAAACTAGATTGCGCGTGTACAATTGCGATGAAATATGAATACATATAAAACCTCTTTAATATGTGCGTTCTACTTACGGAATAAAAGATGAAAAAGAAATTATATCTTCTATAATGGTTACCCAATCATTATACTAGCATCATTTGAAGCAAAAATTTATACAATATATTATTATTCGAACATGCCTAAACACAAATTTTTGATTACGAAGTAACACACGCGCGTACGGTATAACTAATAAACGGAATCTAACTAATAACTAAATAACGGAAAAATTAAAAGACTTTTGTGGTAGTCTGATTAAAATTGTTCGTCTCAGAAAAAGATTTCATTCCCCCACTCATTGCCGTAACAAGTATGTAGTGATGGGAAAGTTCAACATCGATATCGATATACAATTTTTATTTACTGGCATCCAATATGGATAGATTTTTGACTAGATCAAATTCCGTGTCATCCTTGCCAAATACTAAAAGACCAGGTGATATGGAGCTAGATTGGTCCATACCTAAAAGAGTTGCGCATGGAACACAAGTGAAAACGCAAACACCAGTGAAAACATTCGATAGATTTAGCGGCCTTCCTGACCAAGATTCATCAGCATCCATCAAACTTCGGGAGGCGTCCATAACTGTGAAGAAATCTAGTAAGATCCCTTCAATTCACATTTATATTAAATCTGATTGGACTCACGAGTACATTAAAACTGTGGTTTCCCGTTATACCAAGGGTTTCCATTTTAAATATCAAGGCCATCAAAGAGTCACTGTTTACTGTTACTCAGTAGAGGGCCACAAATCACTTCAAGATGGCTTGCGCTCTGAGAACATCAATTTCTACACTTTTTCGAGGAAAGAAGAACGAACATTTAAATTTATTATAATCGGGCTCCCTAACTATGTTCAAGAAAACCTAACTGGTTTGTTAGATGAACTTGGTTTTCCTAATGCAACCGCTAAAAAACTCAGACATGCAGACGATAAATCTGACGCTAGTCCCTTATACTTGGTGCAATTACCTCCAGGAGATAATGTCATTGCTTTTAGTAAAATTAAATATCTAAGTAATTGTTTTGTGCAAATACGCAAATTTCAGCCAAAGACCCATGCTGGAACTCAATATTTTCGCTGCCAAGCTTTTGGGCACTCTTCCAAAAACTGCAACTTGCCACCTCGCTGCGTAAAGTGCTTAGAAAATCACATCTCTAGTGAATGCCCAAAGAAAGACAGAAACACGCCTGCGCAGTGTTGCAACTGCAATGAAAATCACCCTGCAAACTATCGGCAATGTAGAGACCGACAAAAATACCTCAAGCTTGTCGAGTCAAGGAAGGAAGAACTTAAATTAATCCAAACGTCTAAGCGTCTTCCTAAAAATGCTGGAATTGATGGTCGTTCTTGGGCTAATGTGGCAGGTGCCAATGTGAAGAAAATCCCTATGTTTGAGAATCCAGCCGAAAACAATGTGACAACTGCAGCACCTTCATGCCATCCGGATAGTGCTACTGCAGAGATGTTAAAGATTTTAGCAACAATCAAAGCAATTAAGTCACAGTTTATGGCATGTCATTCAATGATTGACAAAGTTATGCTGATTCTTTCTCATCTGGGTCAGTATGTCTAAGTGTAGTGAATTACGTTTTCTTTATTGGAATGCCGATGGCATTAGTCCTAAACTATATGAGCTTATTTATATCATTTGTAAACTGTCAGTTGACATTATAGCATTGTGTGAAACCAAACTTAGCCCTAAGCATAAACTGCACATTCCCGGTTATGTAACTTATCAACAAGATAAAAGATCGAATGGGTCAGGCCAAGGTGTAGCTTTACTTATCATATCAGAAATCCCCCATACTCCGTTACATATAACGGCAATCCAGACCCTTGAATGTATCGGTGTTAATATAACATTGTCGGGTAAAGACACGTCTATAATTTCGGCATACCACTCTCCAAACCAAGAACTTCTTGTCAGCGACCTAGACTTAACGAATGACTTAATGAATTCGTATGATAGGATTCTACTCATGGGAGACCTTAATTCTAAAAATGACTACTGGAACTGCGAAAAAGCTAATCAAAGAGGAAATCGCCTATTTGATCATATGGTTAGTAATGATTATGACGTACTCGGTCCGCTTGTCCCCACACTTGTACATTATCGTAGTGATTACTCACCCTCCATTCCTGATATAGTGTTAGTTAAAAATGTTTACAATATATCACGGCCGGAGACTTCATCACGTCTTTCATCTAACCACATTCCTGTTGCCTTCTCTGTCGGTGAATCTTTTACTCGAAAACCGTTTATTCGGTATAGGTACGAAGATGCAAATTGGAAGCAGTTTAGATCTTACTTAAACGCGAATATCGCACTTTCACCAAAATGTAACAATATCAGTTCCGAAATCGATTTTTCCATAGAGCAACTTACTGCTATCATTGTTAAGGCAAGAGATATGAGTATTCCTCATGGCCCTGATATAATCACCCCACATAAACTACCAAAATATATTAAAACTAAAATCAAGAATAAAAATAAACTAAGGTCCTTAGCTACTAAAGAAACTGACAGAATTATCAAAAGAATATTATGCTCAGAAATTAATAAACTACAAAAAAGCATTAAAGTATCTTTGAGAAATTTTAATGATCAAATTTGTAATAACAAACTCAAAAAAATTGATAATCCAAGTTCTGACCTTTGGCGCGTAGTAAAATCTTTAAGTGCGAAACCTACGACTATTCCACCTTTAAGATGCCATGACAATAGGTTTACCTCCAATGTTTTTGAACAATGCGAAGTACTTGCCGATGCCTTTTATGATAATATGAAACTCACAAATAGCTGGGTAAGCGATCCTACTACTGAGAAAATTGTTGAAGAAGCTAATACTTCTCTTTATATACCAAACTATAGTTCTCCGTTGCGGCCCATTACCCCAACAGAAATAGCTAAAGCCGTTAAAAAATTAAAAAATCGTAAAGCTCCAGGTATTGATGGCCTAAATAATCAATTACTGAAAAACCTACCGCAGAAATTATTGGTTCTTTTAACAAAAATTCTAAATGACTGTCTTCGTATCAGTTATTTTCCTTCAATGTGGAAAATTGCTAAAGTCATTACAATCAAAAACTATTTAAATCGTTAATTGCAAAGAGGCTATTAGATGTAATAGAAAACAAAATTATTCCTGAGCAGTTCGGCTTTCGCAAGGGTCATTCCACTGCGCAGCAATTAGCAAGAGTCGCCGAACACGTGACTCATCATATTAATTTAGGCCAGTCTACTGGCATGATACTATTAGACGTTGAAAAAGCCTTTGACACTGTTTGGCATGCTGGACTGATTCATAAACTAATTTCACACCATGTTCCATTGCCTCTGGTTAGATTACTTAAGTCATATTTAGAAGATCGTTCTTTTACAGTCCACATAGGTGATGTTATATCGAGCCCACGACCTGTACCAGCCGGTATACCACAGGGTTCAATCTTAGGGCCCTATTTATTCGTGATGTACCTAAATGACATCAAAAAACAACCTCATACCCACCTCGCTGGATTTGCAGACGATACTGCGAGTTTTACGTCTTCTGATGACATTGATATTATAATATCACGACTTCAGTGGTCACTGGAACTACTTATCACTTATTTCACCAAGTGGAAGTTAAAAATAAATACCCTTAAAACGGAAGCTATTATGTTTACTTGGAAACGCTCATCTCCAATTCGCAAACTAAGAATAGACGGCCAACTTATCCCATGGAGTACTACGGTAAAATACCTGGGCCTAATACTAGATAATAAGCTAAACTGGACTCAAAATACAAATGCTCTTCATGTAAAAGGTATTAAAGCAATTAACGCTCTCAGTCCTGTGCTTAACCGCAAATCAAATTTAAGTTGCAACACTAAAATGCGTATATATTCTAGTCTTGTCAGGCCATGCATTACATATGCTGCTCCCGTGTGGTGCAGCACTTGCAATACTAATTACGATAAAATTCAATCAATACAGAATAAAGCCATTAAAATTTCATATAATCGTGTTTCGAACTAACCTGAAAAAATTACAATTTAATAAAAAAATTCCATTAATCAAAGACTTCATATTTAGGATATCTAAGAAATTCTATCTTTTTAAAAATCCGACTCATATGAATCCCTTAATTTCCTCAATTGGTAGAACCCGCTTAAATAACTTACGATACGCTGGCAGGAATAATCGATATCGCCTCCCACATCACTATTTCCTCGAGTATGGATGACGTCACATAATACCGGTTTCAACTAGCTTGGTGTCGCAGGCTCGCAGCCTGTAGGTATTGTAATCCGTTACCTTACGCATTGATGCAATGCTATAATTTTGATAATGACTGTATTACTACGTTATTGTTTTCTCCATGATTAGTATGGAACAATTTAATTGTGATTAATGTGCTAGTATTATGTCACAATAATACTTATATTGCAAAATAATATTGTTATACCCTCTTAAAAATAATTTAAGTAGGTACATAATCTAAAACTTGTATGACCATAAAGTCAGCGAGATGTTTTTGTATTTTAATACCTACCTATTTCATTATCTTGTTTATTAAGTTTATATTGTTTTATATCTAAATATTTTAAAAAGATGTAATTATTCTATGTAAAATAATTGTCTTTAAGTGATTATGTACAGTATCCATTGTATTAGATTTTAAGCTTATGGTAAATAAAGACCTTTATAAACTAACTGTTGTTAAGTGATCACCGCCGCCCATACTCTCTTACAACACCAGAGGAATCACAGGAGCGTTGCCGGCCTTTAAGGAAGGTGTACGCGCTTTTTTTGAAGGTACCCATGTCGTATCGTCCCGGAAACACCGCACAAGGAAGTTCATTCCACAGCTTTGTAGTACGTGGAAGAAGGCTCCTTGTAAACCGCACTATGGAGGACCGCCACACATCCAGATGGTGAGGATGATATCCTAACTTGTGGCGTGTCGTGCGAAGGTGAAATTCGGCGGCAGGAATTAGGTAAAACAGCTCTTCCCCTGATAAATGCGGTAGAAGACACACAATGAAGCGACGTCTCTACGCAACGCCAAGTGATCCAGCCGTTCACAGAGTACTGGGTCCCCGACAATTCGCGCTGCTCTGCGTTGCACGCGGTCAAATGGATCGAGCTGATACTGGGGTGCGCCAGACCAGAGATAACAGCAATAATCCATGTGTGGCCGGACCTGCGCTTTGTACAGCGCTAGAATGTGGGTAGGCTTGAAGTATTGCCGTGCTCTATTAATGACGCCCAGTTTCTTTGAAGCCAATTTGGCTTTGTCCTCCAGATGGCCACGGAATTGGCAATCGCTCGAGATTTTGAGACCCAGTATTCCGATACTAGGCGAGGCTTTTAGGTAAGTGTTGTCGAAGAGCGGTTCGACAAATGGGGTTTTTTAGTGGTAAACGCGCAAACTTGAGTCTTCTGGGGGTTAAATTGGACAAGGTTCAATTTACCCCATTCCGCGACCTTCTCAAGAGCGGACTCGATAGAAGACACAAGTTTCTTCCGGCACTGGTCGACGATTTCCCGAGAGAGACGTGTATGGCCCGTGTATACGGCATCACCAGTGCTGTCATCTGCATAGCAATGAATGTTGGAGGTGTCCAACATATCATTGATATGCAGAAGAAACAGCGTAGGAGATAGCACACAGCCTTGGGGCACTCCAGCATTCACGGGCTTCGGGTTCGAGCAATGTCCGTCGACAACGACCTGTATGCTGTGCCCAGTGAGGAAGCTGGAGGTCCACTTGCACAAGCTCTCGGGAAGCCCAAATGATGGAAGTTTAGAGAGGAGCGCCTTATGCCATACACGATCAAAGGCCTTCGCTATATCCAGGCTAACTGCCAGGCCTTCCCCCTTGCTTTCAATAGCCGCAGCCAATCTATGTGTTAGGTCACTTCAGAAGATCACCTGCCGACCGACCATGGCGAAACCCGTATTGTCGGTCGTTGATCAACTGGTGACCCTCTAGGTATACCAAGAGCTGACGGCTAATTATGCTCTCCTTGATTTTGGAGAGCAGGGAGGTAATAGCAATAGGCCTGTAGTTTGCCGGATCCGAACTGTCTCCTTTTTTTTGGATCGGATGGACAAGGGCTGACTTCCATGAGTCAGGGACTACGCCTTTAGAATAAGAGTGCCGGAATAAACGCGTTAGCACCGGCGTCAACTCAGGGGCACAGCTTCAGTTCTAACAATGTTATGGAGATACCTCGTGTATTTTTCCCAATTTGTTTTATCGAATGTATGTGGAATTATTGGATGCGTCTCAAAATTACTTGACTCAGGACCGTTAACCGTTACCAACCTAGCTCGTATTTACGTTGGACCTTCCTATACTCAAACATCTTCGCAGTATATCAGGTTAAACCTTTTTTTAAACATATCCAATGGGTAAAATATCACAATCATTCCTGACAGAAAGACCATATGCAGAGGCGAATTAGTCGCGAAACATTCAAGTTCAAGTTTTTTATCGTGTATACTATACACTTTATAAATATTTAACATATAATACAAATCTATATATATAAAAGAAAGTTGTGTTAGTTACACCATTTATAACTCAAGAACGGCTAGACCATTTTTTCTGTTGTTTGATTTTTTGGGTTACTCTTAGTCCGGAATAGGATGATAAGTAATAAAATATCGAAAAAATCACAAAAATATATTATTATTAAACGTTTATTTTCTCATAAATTTTGTATGAATTGCCATTTTCATGACATCTCGAGAATAGAAAGAATTCAATGAAGTTTTTTGTTAGTTTCACGCTACATGAGTAATAAAATACAACTGACAGTGCACGTCATGTTATTCAAGTTGACTGGTTGGTGCAATGACGTAATATAACATTCTATACATAAGATGTATAGAATGTCATTGGGTGGGTGTGTTTGTTTCGAGTTTGTATTAGCTTATTGTGCCATCTTTCCCGACATAGACATAACGTCTATTATTAAGTCAACCAGGATTTGAAACATTGCGAATTGGACTGACGAAGAACAAGAACTTGCAGGTAAAAAGCACCGCGTTAGTATGGGCTCGACGTTGTGTTTCTGAATCACAAGAGCAAAGCGAGGCAGCCAATAAACCTCAGAGATCAACAACTAGATAATTTTCGACGCACAAGAAGAAATTGATGAAGTACTGATTTGAATCGAGCAGCAACGATACGATTGCAGTACTGATTACCGGTTGCATACTAGCGTTCATATTGGGTCGATGGACGTTGTTTGCAAGTATTTTCCGGAGAAACGCCAGGATTGTGCTGCCTTAGTGGGAAACTACCGAATCACGACATTTTCTAGCTACCACTCAAAAATACAATGTTCGTTTCCAAATGTCCCCATTTGGGGCAGACATTGTCTAAGAACGACTATTTAATCCGATATTCAGGGTATTAATTAATTTATATTCTTACACACAATACAGTAGAAGAATAACATACCTACTATACCTATTCCTATGAGTTATGTATGCTTATTCTAAAAATAAGTGTTTACAAATCAGTAATACGGACTTTGCGTTTGATTTTGTAGATACAAGGACAGATTCACCATCGAATTGGATCATTGCAATCTCCATACCGCATAATCGCACACCATAAATTTTAACAATTATATTTCATGGGCACCATGGAGGAACAACGACACGAAGAGATCAATGCAGCAACGAACATTTTGCATGTCGAGTTAGCCCGAAAATTTTTAAGTTCCGATCCGTCTTGCATTCGCCATGACCATTAACAAATCTCAAGGCCAATTCTTGATAGTTTGTGGTCTGAATCTAGAAAATCCATTTCCCATGGTCAATCTATATATATAGTCACTCATCACGATATCTCTGGAACCATAAGGCGTAGAGACTTGAAATTTGGTAGGAATATTCCTTTCGTCGAGTAGAGCGTCAGCTAAGAGTGGGTTTTACGAAATTCCATCGGCGAGAGTTTGTTTTAACAGAACAACGTCTATCGGGTCCGCTAGTAACATATAAATTACACATTATATGAGTAGAACGAGCGCTCAACCTTTTAAGTTTATATTTAAAAGTGTTAAAATTTGACACGCTTGTGGTATAGTCCGGTTGTTTAATATAAACCTGCGGGCTCATAGCTTGTATTGTCCGGGAAGCTTTTTCCAGACTATGTGGGACTGCGTTTAGGCAAACCGCGTGTCGCGATTTCGCTCCAACTAATTCCCGCCATAGCTAAGCGTAAATACATTACTTCCATAAGCATCGCAGTTCGCACAAATTCAAAAACCTCGTATAAATTCTACAAATTCCATCGCACTTGATTCGCGCTTAAATCACTCCGCGAAAAAAGCTGTCAATTTTGATTGAATGAACGGTTAAGACAAAATATGTTGATTAATGAATTATCAGTATATGAGAGCCTTGTAACATATAAAAATATATATTGGAAGTAAATCGCTCACCAATATAATATTACTTTATATAAAAGTACATTAGCTCCGAATGAAATTCTATTAAGTTTGTTTTGTATATTTAGTGGTGAAAAATTCGGAAAATCATCTTGTACATATTCAAATTGCTTCAAGCCCCAAGAGGTACGTTAGCTTTTCCAACATAATGGAATTACGAAGGATAGATTGCTCTCGTTTTCGATATCGGAAATACTTTCCTTATCTCCTATTTTATGACATATTTACGAAAACAGAATGGAGTAAAGATTCTATAAATAATTTATGCGTATTTTATATTATTCTAACAATCCCAAAATAAAAGTTGAATTTTATATTATATTTTTCGAGAAACTGATTTGGGCTTCGATAGCCGCTGGGAATTTAATCACTGTATGGGCAATTGGGAATTATTAACAGGGAAAACTGATTTTGAATCAAATCGGCTTAGTATCGTGTAGTAGGCGTTTTACGTTTTGGATTCAATTATTAAATCTCACAAATGCCTGAAGTTACATAAATAATACAACACCTCGTCACACACCGACAGGTAAACGTTCAGTTGTTTGCTTCAATAATGGAAAGCAAACCAAAAAGTGGCGAAGGCACGGATATACCTCCATGCCGCGGTGTTTCCGGGACGATACGACATGGGTACCTTCAAAAAAAGCGCGTACACCTTCCTTAAAGGCCGGCAACGCTCCTGTGATTCCTCTGGTGTTTCAAGAGATTGTGGGCGGCGGTGATCACTTAAAAACAGGTGACCCGTACGCCCGTTTGTCCTCCTATTCCATAAAAAAAACACGATGTTAAGCTCTGTTAATTGACTAATTTTGAATATCATTCGGCAGAGTATTTTAAAAACGTATACAGTTAATTTACTTATTTTTTGGAGCACAGATTTCGCTATTTAGCTACAACAAACTGTGCCCTCTGATATATTAAAAGAATGAGACCTCATTAATTATAAGGCTTACAAATGAACCTTACAGTATAAGTAAATTAAAAAAAACAATAAGTATCGTTATTATTCATATAAATGTTATAGATATATATAATATAAAAAAAATGTCTACTGAGTTTGGCTTCTTCACATCTGAGTGGCTATAGTGAAACCGTAGTGAATTTAGTATGAAAGCCAAATTATTGTGAACCTATTGAAAAAAAAATTTAATTCTTTATCTATCATCCACATTCAAAGATTAATTTGTACCATTCACTATAGGTCAATCAAGGAACTTGTTACGTTGAGTGAGGATTGAAAGTTAGTAAGCCCGGCGAGAAAAGCACTTCCAATTTAAGGTAGTTTCACTGCGTTCAGCAGATTATGGTTACAGAATTTCGTTTAGGATACTTTTAAATCGAAGAAACTGCAATGATTTTTTTATATTCCATCAATTCTCGTTGAATTATATCGATTATGTACAGCTTGTGGCGGCGATGTGGGGCGAGTCGTTCCCATCCCCAAAATATGGTTGAGGGAGGCGATTGTTGGTCCTTGCACCATGCCCGTAAATAGGGCTACTCGCGGTGGTTGGATGATCTTTTTATTGAAACTGCTTCATGTTGCTGCCTCTGAAACTGTTATCGAAAAAGAGGCGTTATGCTAATCGAATAAAAAACGAGTTTTTCGATAGTACAAACATCAAGATCACGTTGTGACTGAAGTTGTTGTTGAGTAGTTGATTGTCAGAAATATCGATATATCCTTTCTCTGCCTTATCATCATCAACATTATTTCAGTCCAAAGACCACTCCACGACGATCGGTCTAACGCTGCCCAAATTCATCCAACTTATCCTGGTGATTTTGATAAGATCATCGGTCCATCTTTTGAAGGGTCTATCAACACAGCGTCTCCAGTACGTGGTATCATAAGCTTCCTTATAAGGGCAATCGCTGACAATTCTACCGGGAAAGGTATCTGGTACCCTATTTTATTCCTACAGGTAGAAGAATTAGAGTACATTATTACATGAATAGAAAAAAGTTCGTTCTACAACACATATTTCGACTATTATTTAATTTAAATAATGCTTATACCTGACAATTATATATTATCCTATGTCGGACAGGTGTCACATACGCGAAAGAGGGTTATTCATCTTTTCTCTCTCAGGTGAATGCTTGTGAACTTGGAAATACAGAAACATTTTCAAATAAGCATAAAATTACTAATGAACTATGGTTATATTGAGACAATTATGTCACCAGAAAGGAGATATAATATTGTTTTGTCAAAAACTTCGTTAATACTGACCTCAGGCAATTGGCGCAATTTGCTGACATGGGTATTTTAAGCGAACAGTGTAGGAGCGTCTCATGCGAGATCCGAACCTGACAAGCTGTAACGCTAGAGAAAAGTCAGTAACGACGTTAAAACATTAAAGTTCTGTAGTAGTAGCTGTCGTGCATACTAAAGTAATTAACCTGGCCTGTTGTCATGCTTTGCCTAACAGCAAGAAGCTCTATCTATACGTACCAATTATGAAATATTTTTAAAATTTATATTTCACAAACGCATGCACGGTGGGCAGTCCATTGGTTGGCTTACTACAGTCGAATTAGCTTCTTTCTTTTTTCTTGATTCAAGTATCTTGTTCTCTTTTGATGGTCTTTAGACAATAATTATTAAGTTATGCTATAAAACAAGATTGACGCTTTAATTTTTGTATCCGTATTCGATATTTAGACGAGAATACCAATAACAGTTTTGCTGTTGAAGCAAAAAGCTTAGTAGCAATGCGTTCAGATATAGAAAGTAAATTGAAATCGAGTTTGATGTGGAGAAAAGGTAAGAGAAAAATAACTTGATACAAATTGTGTTTCTTGTTAAATACACTAGAGTGTAACAATAGCTTCAAAAAGATTCTTGACGTGTAGAATTTAAGGTCTATTTTTGTAACATTCATTTGTAAGGTGCTGCAAATATTTGGGAGTATTGATGTATTAGATCAAACAATACAAGTAAAATTACGAAATGGAGTATTTTTCCTGTGTATCGAGAAAGCGCCAGTCAGCGAAAGGTAATTTAAGACTGTTTCTGAACCATTTCACACAAGTTTAATACAAAATTGTTTTACAAATTTTACTTGTCATTCTCCAAGACGTAATTCTTTTTTATGCTAAGAAGCCTATCTTTTTTTTAGTGAAAATAAGGGACAAGACCAGCAGGACTTTCAGCTGATGGTAATTGATACGCCCTGCCCCTTACAATGCAGTGCCGCTCATGATTCTTGAAAAACTCCAAAATATCTGATTGGTACTACAACTGCGCTCGTCATCTTGAGACAAAAGATGTTAAGTCACATTTGCCCAGTAACCTAAATAGCTACGGCACTCAAACACAGTAATGCTTACACATTACTGCTTCACGGCAGAAATAGCCGTCGTTGTGGTACCCATAATCTAGCCGGCATCCTGTGCAAAGGAGCCTCCCACTGGTAAACTTATCTCTATTAACTACTTCTTACCTTACTGGGTTGAAATTATAGGCAATTCATTCGCTTTATATTATTTTTTGACTCACCTAATAATAATAATATACTCAATATGTTATGTTTTTAAAGTGATAACTCTTACTTCTAGGATTAATACACAAATAAAATTTGAAAAACAAAATTTTATGAACGATTCGGGATTCGAACCCACGACCTCCGGCGCGGCGTTTCGTGCCGGTGCTCTAACCAACTGAGCTAACCGTTCGAGTACCGCCTCGTTATTAAATTCTGTTTGCTTTATTCAACTCTCACAATTTTTGTTTTAATTTTATTTGTGTATTAATCCTAGAAGTGAGGGTTATCACTTTAAAAACATAACAAATTGTTTAGATTTACAAGTGCGACATCTCAAGTAAATTTTCTTATATGCAAATATTGGGGTTGAGTAGGTTATCAACTGTAAAGTAGATCCTGTAGATGAAGTCACAACCTGAGAGTTTAACAAAGTATACAAGATACGATACGTTAGCTCAGTTGGTTAGTGCACCGGCACGGAACGCCGGAGGTCGTGGGTTCGAGTCCCGTATCGTTCATCAAATTTTGTTTATCAAATTTTATTTGTGTAATAATATACTCACATAATAGAGACATTAAAAAATGTGTTACACATTCTTTGTTTAATCTATCTAGCAGCTGTTTATGTTAAAGTTGAATTACTTATTAGTCTAAGTTAAGGCTAGATTGTAATGGAAGTGGGGTAACATTATAATAACTATATTATTATATTCCCTAAAGGAAAGAAAAAAACTTAATAATATATGTTGCCTTCGAAACAATGACACGAGTTGGATTCCTACAACAGTAAAGGTATAAAAGGCATTTATGTGTTCAAAATTGATTCCTTTAGAATTCTTTTTGATGTCATTTCTGACGACCCATATAGCCGAATGGTTAGTGACCCTGACTACTAAGCTAGAGGTCCCGGGTTCGAATCCCGGTAAGTGCAAACATTTATTCATTGATTCATTCATTCATTTATGTATTTATGTAAGTTTAAGTAAGTATATTGTATTAAATATATCGTTGTCTTGTACCCACAGTACAGGGTATGCCTAGTTTAAGGCAAGTTAATTTGTGTAAAAGTGTGTCAATATTATTATTATTATTTTTAACATACTAGACACTGCTACCGCTTCGGAAACAAATGGCGCTCCGAGAGAGAAGAAGCGACGCAAGAAACTCTCCCAGATTTTTTTTGATAGTAAGATAACTTAATAATAAGAGATAATAATAAGAACAAATTTTAGAAGATTCGATCTATATACGTAGTTAGCTATACGTAAATAGATCGAATCTTCTAAAATTTATCGCTTACCATTAGTTGCTGTCGCGGTCGATTCGTCACAAAAGCTGATTCATTATACTGACATTAATCTTAGGAACGCACAATAAAGTTCTTCATTGTTCACGTCTTCTTGCAATCATTAATTAATTCGTTTTGTCTTGGATACCATAATAATACCAGTGGTTATAATGTTTAGATAATTAATTATTTAACTGATTAGTTGACACGCCACAAGTTAGGATATCATCCAATGTGTGGCGGGCCTCCACAGTGCGGATTTCAAGAAGCTTTCTCCCTCGTACTATAAAGCTGTGGAATGAGCTTCCTTGTGCGGTGTTTCCGGGACGATACCACATGGGTACCTTCAAAAAAAGCGCGTACACCTTCCTTAAATGCCGGCAACGCTCTTGTGATTCCTCTGGTGTTGCAAGAGAATGTGGGCGGCGCGGCGGTGATCACTTAACACCAGGTGACCCGTACGCTCGTTTGTCTTCCTATTCCATAAAAAAAATCTGAACCATTCAATAAATAATGGTCCTAATTTTATGATCGACGATTTGCTCGATGAATAATTTCTCGTTTATTATTTTATATCTTAAAAGAAGCAAAAAATTTCTTTACACTTGAAGATACACTAGTGAAGAAAAATACTATTTACATGTTTTTAAGTAAAAATATATCAATATCCTATATTTGGCTAGCATTTTAACCTACAGCTTACTAATGTTTTCTTCAAAAATCTTTTAATTTTTTTGTATTTCTTTGTTTACTTAAATTTCATATAACATTCTAAAACGATGATTTTATGTGATCTTAAGTTATTTATCGCATTTTATTTAAAAATCCCTGTTTTAGATTGCCAAGATAAAAGAAAGGGACACAAGGCTGCGTTGTAGGTTCATGGTTCAGATTAGCCTCTGTGTACATCAATATGGAAAACAGACTTTCCAATCCTCGTAATAACGATTATAATAATACATATTCAAATACGTACACTTTTTCAAAGTCCGAGGACGTACTTCTTCAAGGACTCCTTATAACATGATTAGCATTCAAAGCAAATATGATTAATTCATTTAAATCAAAAATGACACTTGTGAATGTATAATTAATTTTTCATTGCGGAATAGTTGAGCTTTAACGGGAAGAAGCGGTTTAAAACTCATTTAACTGATGCAAAATATCTTTACAATCTCGGTGGATTAGATTAGATTTACTTACTTAGATTTATAAAAATACGCATTTTTTTTGAGTTCATAATAATAGAATAGTTTTAATTGAAGTCGGATGTTTTTTTGTTAATTTTATTTTTATAGCAAAAGTAAAAAAAAATGTCGTTGGAAAAAGACTTTTTTTCATGAAAATAAGGGACGAGACAAGCAGGACGTTCAGCTGATGGTAATTGCCCTGCCCATAACAATGCAGTGCTGCTCAGGATTCTTGAAAAACTCAAAAAATTCTGAGCGGCACTACAACTGCGCTTGTCACCTTGAGACATAAAATGTTAAGACTAATTTTCCCAGTAATTTCCCTAGCTACGGCGCCCTTCAGACCGAAACACAGTAATACTTACACATAACTGCTTCACGGCAGAAATAGCCGCCGTTGTGGTACCCATAATTTAGCCGGCATCCTGTGCAAAGGAGCCCGGTAATTAGATTATTTATTTAATTATTATTAATTAGTAGACTGCTGTGATTATATTTTTTTATTCTATAATATGTATACACTTTAACAAGTTAAAATAATACACTTTTAGATTTTTTGCTGTCTTGTTAACAAAACAAAGTTTTTAAATGACTTCATACAAATATGAATGTATCCATCATATGAGTGAGTTAAGTGTTGTTAAATCATTTTCCAGATGTAATAATGGAATTTTATCTTGGAAATGTATTTTCCGCTTAGGACGGCATTAATTGAAAGTATTGTCACATTAACAATAATATTTTACTTAAAATAAATTGTCAAAGGTAAAAGGGTCGGGCGTACTTCGGTTACCAGGTATCGATTTTATGTCCTGACTAAATAATGGGCCTTTAAATCATACTTAATGCTGAGTACGCATATTCTCATTCAAAATTTATTGGATGGTTAAATATAGTTGAACAGGTATATTAATAACTTTATCAAAGTTTATAATGAAGTTGAGTGAAAAGACTTCAGAAACAATAGATTGAACTTCCTCATTTTCTATATTTTATAGATGATCTTTTCAAACTAATTGTGTACAAATTATTTGGATTTGAAAGAGCGACATCTAAAGTCAATTTCCTTATATTATGTAAATACTGGGGTTGAGCAGGTTATGTAAAGTAGATCCTGTAGATGAAGCCTCAACCTCAGGTTGAACAATATATATCAAAATTTATGAACGATACGTCACACGCACGGTTGGCTCAGTGGAAGAGAGCTCGCACGGAACGCTAGAGGTCGCGGGATCGAGTCCCGCATCGTTCATAAATATTGTTTACAAATACCAATTGAAAAACAAAATCATAGTATGTAATTTGCGAATGTAAAAATTTTGTTACAATAATAAAAATCTAATATAAAATACAGTTACAATTAAACGCGTTTTAATTACTATTCATAGTTTATAAAGGTTATTTTCTATATTTTAGTTTGGATTTCAATAAGGCCGTGTTATTTAGTTTAAGTTTTTATTTCAAAATAACTCGAAGTTTTGAAGGGATCGAAACTCACGATCAAAGATTCGTCTACATGTACAAACAGACATACCAAGCTTATAATGTGGGACAGACTGTTTAAATTATTGTATTTGCATTGACTAGTGTGCAAATTTTCAATTCAATCTGACATTCTGAAGTGGATGAGAATCAAGTCTGAGGATTCCGTTACACAGATAGACAAGCGAATATAAAGCGTGTAAAAAAGAGTTGGCGATAACCGAATTAGGAGCATAATACTGTATTATGCATCATCAACGTATTTCTAAGGGATTTACTTAAGATTAACTTACATTTTTTATTGTTTCACTAACGCAAGTTGTGAATTTTTTTTTGCACAATTAGTATTACTTTTTGTAATATTGCAAAGGTCACGCCGAAATTAATTAATTCTATAGGTATTAACCGGCGCAAAGAAATCTTCACCTTGGCACACTAGTTTTTGTAAGCAGAGTTATTTACAAAAACATGTTTTCATGTCGTTAGTTACTAGAATTTAATTTAATTAATATTAATTTACTATTCGAGAATTTTTGAGACTTACTTTTGGTTGTATAAAAAGAAGCACTGGCTCGTTGATTCATAGCTGTAAAGTGAACGTACGACGTGATACATATAACAAGCGTTATTTATGTGTTATTGGTGATGAGTAATAGTTACTGGTGGTATAGTAAGGAGCATATTACTGACTACGGAGAATAGAAAAATTGCGGAATTATACTGGTTGCTTTTCAAACCTAGTCCTTATACATAATAGTATAATGATGTAGCTGTCAATGTGGATTTTACAGGAGTGGCAATGAGTTTCTTGCCACTTCTCATTAAACCTCAAATTTCCCGATGATTGGTCAATGTATAACTGACATTATTAAAGGTTCAACGTGAGTTAATAACTTTTTAGTTTGAGTTTGAAGCTTAACACTACAAAGCGAATTCAAAACCATTCTGGATTTGCTAATTACGACTGTGGGTAATTTGAATAAACTGAAATCCGGAGCAAAGCTGACTAGTTTAATCCGACATACTACCGACTGTTTGATTTTGATAAATTAATTACAGAGTAAAACAAAATTAAAGTATGAATTTGCAGAGCGTTACATATTTTTGGTTCATGAAGGGATTTTGAGATATTTTATCTTAAGCGGCAATTTTTGCTTCAATTGTCGAACTGATTGATATTATTGATTCTAGTTTGATCACATAGACTATGATTGCCTTAGAATTAATATCTTTTTCGGCTCAGGGAGGTATTAGGGCTCAGGTAGATGGAAAAATGTCTTGTTCAAAATTATTATCAAATTTTTGTGAGTTGCTATAAACAGACAAATATTCTGAAAAGCACTTTTTTGAGATCGATATTATTTGTAGCGCAACACAGAAAATATTCTTTTTAATATATTCATTATACAGTTTTTACTTAGTTACGATATTATTGTAAATATATTATAGTATATAGACAATGTAATATTTTATATAATTTTATAATAAATAGACAAAAAATAATTAATTTTAAGCTTTCCAATTTGAAAGAATCTATCAAATTTGGGTAGGTTTTAGAAAATACAGGTGATTGTTAATAAAGTCATCTTCTAACTTACTTTACGGCTATATAAATTCTAATAACAAAATACTTTAACCTTCTCATACACCATAATATAATACCGAGAGAGCTCCTTGACTTCTTCCCTCTTCCCGTGATAGGTGTTGTAAAGTTTTATGATATCATAAACACGAGATGAAATTGTATCCTGAAGATCCATTTAAAGGAAAAACAGAAACCTAATAATTTAATGGATCATTTACGAAACTTCAATAAAATGATTTATTTGAAATTTAGACGCTTTCAGAGGATCCTGGCTAGATGGGTAGTATTTTCGGCCGTTAAACAGTATTTCGGTTTGAAAATGCGCCAAGACATTGAAATTCCTGGGCTGATGAGACTTAATTAGGGTATGTTCCGATATGCACTGCGAGCACTGCTATCACTGTAGAAAAATTCGTTCCGTTATGGACTGCCAGTATACTGCCGCAGTACCCCAGAGAATTCTGTATATATATGATGTCATAAATCGTCGCCATATTCTACTGTAAGTACTGGCGTTTTTGAGGTAAGGTACTCGCAGTACTTTGATCATGTGATCAGTCAAAGCCACTCGAGTGCCTCACGTTTTATAAACAATACCTACAGTTTAATCCCAAAGTAAAAAAGTTCTGTAATTAAAACTAATTAACTAATTACTAATCCAAACGGATTAATAAATAAAAAAATGGAAGAATTGCAAAGATTAACCTTACTAGACTGTATTTAAAATGTTCAAAAAGAGCTGAAAGTTACGCAGGAAATTTTTGATCGTGCAAAGACAGGTAAGTTTGCCATATAACCTTATTTTGTTTTCATAATAATTTTTCGTAATTTTTCATAACAATTAATATTAATTAAAATATTTTTAATGTAAAGTGAGTAAGATTAGACTTTTTTTTAATGAACCAGAAAACTTTAATACACTCATTTGAATGCGGCGTCAAAAAATGCGGCTAACAGTATACGGGATTGCGTTCTGTTTTAAATTGTAACTAGTATTACTGCTATAAGTTGGACCATTTGGAGTTGGATTCTCTAGTGTTCCGAAGAGCTGTTTAACCTGATTCCTGCCGCCGAATTCCACCTACGCACGACACGCCACAAGTTAGGATATCATCCCCACCACCTGGATGTGTGGCGGTCCTCCACAGTGCGGTTTTCAAGGAGCTTTTTTCCACGTACTACAAAGCTGTGGAATGACCTTCCTTGTGCGGTGTTTCCGGGACGATACGACATGGGTACCTTCAAAAAAAGCGCGTACACCTTCCTTAAAGGCCGGCAACGCTCTTGTGATTCCTCTGGTGTTGCAAGAGAATGTGGGCGGTGGTGATCACTTAACACCAGGTGACCCGTACGATTGTTTGTCCTCCTATTCCATAAAAAAAAGAACTAATCTTTGTTTAATAATGTCATTAAAACGATGTGCTAACAGCATAATACACTTTTTGACAAAGAAGATGTTGATTTGTATAGGTGTACCTGACATACATTTAGAAATTTACTTTTAAAACTGAAATCTAAATTGTAACCTAAATTTTATTTACTGCAGTGTTTCCTAGAGTACCATATACGTTACATATCTATAAATAACTGCACGCTGTCACAGTACGATGGGTTTACCTATTATTGGATGTATATGATATGTAAACTTTCCAAGATATGTTAATAAGATATATTAATTTAAGTCTATCTACAATACTTGTCGGCAAACAAGAATAAATTTTAAATTAAATTAAAGAATAATTCAGTTTCATTGTATATATAACTAAAGTTACTAGTGACGACCCACTTGTCTATGTCTCGTATTTCTTGCCCGTATATGCAATGATAGTTAAGACTACTAAGTTGATGATGAATAAAATTTCCAACACCTTCTTTGCCGCCCCAGCTTTATATAAAGATATCTTCTGCAATAAAAATAGAATAATGCGAGGTGAAATACATTTTTTTTAGTTTATTGGCCAATAAAGATCAAACGTAACATGTATATGAAATAAGTACCATGAAAACCTCATGGATATAACTGGGTACAGAGAGCCATTCATTTCATTTTCAATTTTTTTTTAATACCTATTCTATTTTCAGGAATTATCTGTGTGTATCTAAAGTGTGTTTTGATTTTCGTGGTACATTTCTTGCAGCACTTTGGGCAGTCCGTTTATGTAATCTGGTAAAAGGTAATTGACAGTTCTCAACGCAAATTTTTGTTTTGGTACGTGCGATTTATATCTTGTTGTCGTAAGTGTAAAGGTCTATTTATTTTCAATTAACAGTGTGGGATTATTATTTTCGGTTAAACTTTAGCTTTATCATATAGGTATATCGAACATTTATAACAATGTCCAAATTTTGATCATAATTTTCCTTATTTTTATTTACAACAAGTTTTCTACCTACAAGTTATTTAACGGAAGCTATCTAAACTTCTTATTTAAAATAAATTGCATATTAATATCAATTTAAACGCCCTGATATTCTAAAATCTGAGAAAGTCCTCAGCTAATGTTAACTTCTTGATGCCGTTACTTGAGCAAGTTTAAATTTGAAAGATAAAATTGTTTCTACTCCTACTAAGAATACAAAAAAGAAAATATAAGTTCCTGTTTAATAGATTTTATAAAATTGTATAACGCGTAATGGTTTAACAATTTTAGATCAATTAGTAAAAGTGACAAATGTGTTCTCACTCAAATATCACTTCCTGGCTGCATTTTAAGTGCTTTAATCAAGTATGATTGATGTTCTTGGCTTATCACTTACGAACGGCGCCATTTCTTATGACATCATTCTTAACTTCTATTTTATTAGACTTTTCACATAATTTTTTTCATATTTTAATTTTATTTAGATTAAAATAAATATTAATATAATTTCTGCTTTTCTTGCTTTTTTTCATTTATTATTTTACTTATGTATTTATCATAGACTTAGAATATACTAGCAAAAAGACGACCTCATATTTTTCATTTTATGAAAATTAGGGATAAGACGAGCAGGACGTTCACCTGATGGTATTTGTATATCCTGCCCATTACAATGCAGTGCCACTCAGGATTATTTAAAACCCAAAAATTCTGAGCGGCACTTCAATTGCGCTCGTCACCTTGAGACAGAAGGTGTTAAGTCTCATTTGCCAAGTAATTTCACTAGCTACTGCGCCCTTCAGACCGAAACACAATAATGCTTACACTCAACTACTTCACGGCAAAAATAGGCGCCGTTGTGGTTCCCATAATCTAGCCGGCATCCTGTGCAAAGGAGCCTCTCACTGGTAGTTTGATAATGCATGACTAATTGTGATCAATCGTGTCATAGTGTGCGTTAGGTTTAGTATTCAAAATATTAAGGAGCTAATGCCAAGAATGGCTGACAGTTTAAGACTTGTCAATCAAAATCGGTTGCAGTAAAAATTGATTCGCTTTCCTTTTCATCTTGCTGTGTCTCTATTAGAGATGTTGTTCTCACTCGAATGCTTTATTTGTCTATACGCAAGTGTATTGTGATAGTAGGGGAGCCCAAGCGCGGATTTTGGATTTATTCGAGCGCGTCAGAATAACATAGGTTGGGCAACCTTATACCTTGTGAAGTACTCCCACCATACCGGAGCCTTTCATATCGGGTTGAAAGTCTAGGGCAGCCCATCAGTCAGATTGAGGTAAGGTAAGTTAATTACATGCAAAAAAAGTGTTCATCTCTATAGTCCGACAATTTAAGTGTTACATAAGGAAATGGGAAGGTCACAAAGTTTTTTTTTTTAATTTCAAACCGTCAGATTATGGGATTTTCTCCACATAATTGATAGATTATGGGTTATTCGTTAGTATTATAATAACGCGCTTGAGTATTTCAAGGTCACTATTTGTTCGTCGAATCGTCAGTCTTTTATCAGTCAATAAATAATATGAAAAAAAAAAACAAATTGTTAAGATTTTAAGTCTCACAGTAATATTTAAGTGGAAAATATTAAAGAAGAAAAGAGAGCACTACTTGTCCCAGCTATCTAAGATTTATGTTCGGACAATCAAGTAATCTGCTGACGGCGGGTCTGCTAGGGACACCTGATGCTCAACGAATTGAAAATGTTTTTCTACAAGCCGATGTCCACATGTTTTAAGTTTTCTTTAGTGTTAATTCCGCCAATATTTGTCTTTAAACAATTCGACACGTGTTTCGCCTCTACACGAGCCATACTCAGGACATGTTTTCACTCAAGAGACTCAAGAGTCTCGTGCCAGACTTTGGCGAGTCAACATGTCCTGAGGATGCCTCGTATAGAGGCGAAACACGTGTCGAATTGTTTACAGACAAACATTGGCGAAATTAACACTAAAGAAAACTTAAGGCATTTGGATATTTATGGATTTCCGCATAGTAACGGCTACTTTAAAAAATTTTCTATAAGTCAATGTGTTTGAAAAATACTTCTAGTCGGTACTATATAATATTTCTCTAGCAGCGTAAATGCACAGCATAATATTTTTTATAAGTACTAGTAGAAATAATAAATTTTTAATTGCAAACTTGGTGCACCAAAGCATGGAAGAATTGCTAAGTAAATAATTGGAACTGGATTATATATGAATCACGAGCACTGGATAAATAGCTTCAGTGGTCATTAGGTGGCAAGTGCGTTCATCAGAGAAGGTTACGTGGTGGCACTCTTCTACTAATAACTAAATTATATAAATTCAAGTAACATAAAGAGATATTGTGAGCCTCTCTGTTGAAGGAATAATTGAAAGTCTAGCATCAGAGGCTACTCAGGAAATTACAGCCTTACGGAATCCATGGTGTCGCTATAAATTTTGTATTATCCTAATAATAATATTGACACACCTTTACACAAATTATCTAGGCTCAAACTACGCATTGCCTGTACTAGGGTAAGCAAACAAACATTCATATTCATCATATTAAATGTTTGCACCTTTCGGGATTCGAACCCGGGACCTCTAACTAAGTAGGCAGGGTCACTAACCTACAGGGCTGTAGGGGTTCTGTTTCTTATCTATATTAACGATCTACGTTAGATATAGATTCACGGCCTACTTTCCGCAACTTGACGTCTATTGTGCGCCTATTTTGCGTGGTGGGGTTGGGTTGCTAATGTTACCATCCCAACTCTTCAAGGAAGCTACTGAAACCTCTGATGTCACCCATGACCTTAGGGAGAGTCCTCTGTGACCCCAGGTGTTTGGCCCGGTATGTGGCCACACTCTCACCATGCAAGACCTGCATAGGGGACTGTTCATGACACCTGTATTAAACAGATGCTTGTTACCTTTAACACGTAATCTTGATCGTGTGAGTTTCACCAGCTTGCGAAAAAGTCTCTGATCTACACAAAGTAGAGCCTCTTTCGTCTGTCTTCACCCCCTCATCTCCGTCCAGTATTTATTATGAAGTTCCTTGGTGTGCTGCCTTATGACTGATGCAGGCCAATGAGAGAGAAGAGGAACTACTGGTTCCGGTCATCAATGGCTATCATCTCTGAGACCCTCGTAGGTAACTCGTCAGTGGCATCATTACCTTTGAAGCCACTGTGATCCTTGATTCATTGCAAAGTTACGTGATTGTTGTTTTCACATACTTCCGTCAGGTAACGATCTATCTTACCTTGTAGGAAATAAATATGAAATAGTACTGTTGGTAGTATGAAGTTTGCAGTTGAATTATAATAGTAATCACGTTGAGAAGTATAATATTGTAGAGCAGTCCGGGAATATAAAAACAGAATTCCAACACAAACCACTGTATTATGTACAGATTTTACAATTACAACTTTAAACTTTCAAATATACACTTTCGGAGTTATTTAACAACACTTTAACACGGCAGAAAAATCAATTTAATCCCACCCCTCCTCTCCTGTCCTTACCTTTTCTCCCCTCTCCTCACAGGAGAGGGTCCTTACCCCTCCACGACTCGTCTCATACTTCACACCGCTACACTAGCGCCACCTTTCAGACACCCGCTGCTCACTTCACTTGACTCGTTACAATATGTTATTTAGAATAGTTAAAACGTGATTGCATTCTCAGACTGTCGACTCGGGTGTTCTCTTGTCATTCCTAGCAGTAGACTATATCTATATGAACTGTACAGTGAGAAATCACCAAAATTGTACCAATTAATTAAGTCGTGACGCACTTCTGACCCGAATAATCCCCAATTTGTATTACTGACCCCTCTTTTCGGAAATAGTATTTTACATACTTTTCAGATCTTGTGCAAAGTTTGAGCTTTTGAACCGAGGTTGGTAAGTACGCAGATTGAGATGGCCTTTTTCCCTTGCGTGTTGCGTACGCTTACGTTTTTACTCAACTTGCGCACGTTTCTTAAGCATACCTGTAACGGAAAGTTCAAACTAATTTTTGATACATAGGGCAATAAAGCGGGACACATGTAATTAATCCCGGACATCAGGGCAGAAAAGTGGGATTTTCACCACAAGGGTATTGTCTTGGATCGTTCATCTTCCTTATTTACATTAATATTCTATCTAACCTTGGTACTATTATTTGCGAATGATTAAGTTACAGAAGAAATATTTTCATACACTTCAGAGAAGAGCTTATTTCTGTAAAGTGGTCAATCGAGGTCGAGTCATTCCAATCATACTCAATATTACAATAATATCAATATGAACCCAAATTAATTAAAAAAAATATCTACATTATGTTGAGTAGAAATTTTCATTACATATCTCTATGAAAAACTAATAATCTTTAAACACACAATAATCCTTTAAAACACATAAAATAAACCGTAAACATGATTTGAACCATGAAACGTTAGTGCAAAAGTCCCTATTGATGTGGGTAAAGGCAAACCGGTTAGATCAAACCTACTAAGCAAATGTGTTTAACAGGATATTGCAGGGTACGTACATACGGCAAGCGTATGTGAGGAGAATTCGTAATAATTTATTTATGTAAATGAAATAGCAGCTCCTTGATACAAGTTTTGCCTTTGAGAAAACTTTCAGTAAATATTTAATCAAAGATATATTTGCAGCTTTATGAAATCCTTAATTTCGAACGAGTTATAGTATTAGACATACATTTAGCTGCGAAGTACTCTATTATTGCTAGGCGTTGATGTTTATCTTGCTTGCTGCTTACAGGTCTATTCATTATTTTATCTACACCCATGGTTTAAATCCTCTATTAAAGATTCTAAAACAGTTAGCTAATTGCCAACATTAAAACACCCTATGTCCTAATAACCATTACATCATCCAACGAGTGTTGTAATGAAAATTAGTACAATATTACATCATCTGTTTTCATAATAACAATCCTTTGGATGGTATTATGGTTACTAGGGCTGGCTCTTTTAATGTTAGCAGTAAGCAAACTGTTTCAGAATCTATTAAAGAGGATTCATATTAGGGGTGTAGATAAAGTCTTGTATGCAACTGTTGATACTATTATCACATGAGTGTTTTCATTCCCCATATTACAGAACAGTTGCATAAATAACTAATAAAGCAGTTAGCTTTAGCACCAAAGTACTCCAATAATACATTATTACATCCTTAGATTATAAATGAAGTAAAATTTACTGATCAATATACGATAAATGACTGAGTAATTCACGAAGAAGTAAAGTAACATATTTATCTTCTTTCTCAAGAACGATCTAGATCAGTACTGCAGCTGCCTTTAGCTCTACCATCAAGCATTATTTCCTTAATTTTGAAGAGCGCCTTCTATTTTTGAAGGTGATGAATGACAAGAATCCTAAATAATCCTAATAAACCTATCATATCAATAAATTTGTTATTAACTTTCTATGTTTCTTTGCGTTTTGCTTCCCTACGGGAGGATATGTATCCTTAGGCCGGGGCTTTTTGGGAGAGAGCGGAAAAGTCCCGCTGCCGGTACGTAATAATGTAAAGATTGCTGAAAATATTTCGACGACTCTGGTTGACTCGTTAAGTGTTAACATAACCTTTAAACCAAGCTACCTTATTAACACTTCTAAGTTCTAACAAGCTACGTTATTACGTATGTGTACAGTGGTGTACTATGAGAATAAGAATTATCTCTAAATTTTTATTTGAAGATATCATTATGTTGCAGTTTAATAAACGTTTGAAACGTTTAAACTACATGATAAACTGTTATTGTTAAATACTCGGCATCATCGCTTCAGAAGCTTTGAAAGTAATTTTTTATACTTCGCTTGACTGACCGGACCCATTGAACAAGGAATTGCGAGTTTGTGATTTTTTATATTACTTATTAATAAATATTTTTCATTCCTTTGATTTGCTGCTTACTGAAATTGTTGCCCATAAAGTGTCAAAATATATTAAGAATACGGATAAAAAGTGCTTTAGCCGCATGTGCTTTTTTACGTAAATGGTAAATCAGTGGGAGGCTCCTTTGCACAGAAGCAGTTATGTATTAATATAACTGTGTTTCGGTCTGAAGGGCGCCGTAGCTAGTGAAATTACTGGGCAAATGAGACTTAACATCTTTTGTCTCAAGGTGACGAGCGCAGCTGTAGGTAGTGCCGCTCAGAATTTTTAGGTTTTTCAAGAATCCTGAGCGACACTGCATTGTAGTGGGCAGGGCGTACCAATTACCATCAGCTGAACGTCCTGCTCGTCTCGTTCCGTATTTTCAAAAAAGAACACAGAACTATGGTTTGATCAGATAAGAATCTTATTGTATTATTTTGAAACTGACTGTGGACGATAACTTGACAATTTGGCTCAATAACAATATTACGGTAATGTTTCATCAAACCAAATCAATGATTCAATTAACCGTAATTTGGTTTGCTTTCGCTAAGAGAATCACGGTTCATTAGTTAAATCATAGCGTGATTTAACAATAACAATTAGCACATAATTATATATTAATGTTTGATACAGTGTTTGATGTGAATGGAGATATCTCTTAGTCCGTCGAGTTACCTAAAACTTTTTGAGCGTTTAGCTTACATGCCTAGAAATACATGAAATTTTGTTTCAATTTTAAATCCAGTGTCCTGATGTTTATTTCCAGTGACCTCCAAAACTAATAACCGCATTTTAATGGAGACTACTTCATGGAGTGCAGTTAAGTCCAACTTGAGAGATAGGATAGTTTTTAATGTTTTTATTTCGATTTGGGAGCCATAATTATTTTTATTTACAATATACGTTTTGTATCGACATATTTCCTATGAGACAATTTTTTGACGTACGGTTTGACAGTTCTGCTGTGAAACAATTTCATTATAACAACAGGGAGCATATTTTACGAAATAATTTGTGATGTTATGAAATATTATTGACAAATTCATAAAAAAAAACAGTATTTTATTTATGATGTATAGAACAACGTCTGTCGGGTTAGCTAGTAACATCTATAATATGTAATTTTGAAGATAGGTTGATATCTCATTCTTACCAAATTAATTTTTAATTTGAAATAGGTTATACAATGATTGATTTATTTATATAATGTTTTAAACATGCTACAATGTTATACGTTTTGGATTTACAAAGCCACAACGGTTGCCAAAAACATTCATAATAAATATGATTTGTAATTGGTATTAATCAATCAATGAAATAAATCAGTTGTTGGGGCAGATACCACATAGAATATACAACCATTGTAAATAGTAAGTCACCTGAATATACATAGGTTATATTTTAGTTTGGAGGTACTTTGACAACCTTATGACAATGTTTGGTTGTCTAATTTCCGCTGGAAGGTAACACAATGTTTTGAGCTTCAATATCATAAACATGAGGCTTTATGCTTTTATACAACAGAATGGATTATTGTAAGGAACTTGCTGTGTTTATGTGTATTAAGTTTGCTGCGATGAGCTGCACCTGTGTACATCTATTTTTCAGCCACAATGATGGGTGTTATGAATGATTACTGAATAACAATCATTATCTATAATAACGTAGGTATATTATAACATAATAATAACAGCGAAGGTATTCTCCGACTCTAGCAGAGCCGGCTATCTCCTGAGTTAAAATCATTTAGATTCTGTCGTATTGTGAAGGGAAAGGATGGGCAACCAGATCACGATATTTGTGACCTCTGATTGTGATATTCATCCCTTCGATTTTAGCCTGTTTATGTTGTGGTTGTTGCAGCGTCAACTCTCTCAAATTGAAAAGCTCTTAGTAGCTTTTTGAGTTCCCTATTATTGTTATACTGCGGAATGGCACATGGCAAAAGTAATAAAATCACATCTCTTTGTAAATATCTTCAAATGACGTGTTCCGGTTTCAAAAGTATGTACACCTATGTACTTACAGGCACTCGATATTAGATATCTTTCAGTCTCTCAGTTTGACGGCCATGTGCCCCACACCTTAGATTGTTTTCTTTCAAGTTTTATGACTTTGTTCATATTATTGTCACACTATGAAGAGTGACACTATCTAACAATATATCGTTCATTGCTCTTTTTTTCACGTATTTTCATAATATTAAAAAAATTAAAGATGAGAATATAATTTTTTAAATGAATTACGATTTTCTTCGAAACTAATTTGGCTTTTTCATACGAATCATGAGGTAAGGCTTGACTTACTTAATTATTAAGAGAAAAATGATTTGACAAACGTTTTTATTATTTAATAATCCATGTAACCTTAAGAAACCCAAAGCCAAAAACTTCTTGGAACAAATTAACTTACACAGTGTGTGAAAGCGCTTAAAACAGTCTTAAAACTGTATGAAGTATTAAAATAACTTAATTTACTTTGACGTGTTAACAACGAGATATTATAAAATTTTATTCATTATTAAGTTAATTATTTTATATTAAGTTATTAATTTATTTAGTTATTATCATTTTATTTATTTGGCGCTCATATTTCGATCTAATTATTGATTACATGAATCGTGGTCACGGAGGAACTGAATTAAAATAAAATATATATCGTACCGTCATAATAATAACCATGAAGTTCCGCGATGATAAAAGTTTAAAAACATATTATATTTACCCAAGTACTCCAGTACCCAAATACCCAAGTATTATACAAATTATTTAAGTTTTCTTTAGTGTTAATTCCGCCAATATTTGTCTTTAAAACAATTCGACACGTGTTTCGCCTCTACACGAGGCATCCTCAGGACGTGTTGTCTCGCCAAAATCTGGCACGAGACTCGTGACAAATATTGGCGGAATTAACACTACAGAAAACTTAAATAATTTGTATAATTATGGATTTCCGCAAAGTAACGCCTAATTCAATAAATTTACCCAAGTATTAGGCAACGATTAAGATTTCACATCTAAAGAAAGACTAATACGACTTACACTCTAAATTAATACACAGTGCTAGTTAGTTAAAGAGAGAAACAGGTTGCCATTAACAGCCAATCAACGAACAGAAGCAACTGTCAGCTCTTTAATATTTAAATATTTTTTTGACATTCATAAGTGTCATTTCCGTCACCTACATGAATTAAGTGATTTTGATTTGATTTAACGTCAGTTACGCAACGATGTGTCAGATAGTTGTCAGTTGTCACCAGTTACAACTAGACTACGTTACTGAAACAACTTATTCCGCGATCTGTAGTAACAGGAGACGTTTTTATATTTGACTCAACGGGTTGCTATCACCACCCGGTCGATACAACAACTACTCATCTTTATTCCCTCCCAGCCACTAGTAATAACCACAAGCATCAACCTCGCGTTTTATAGCCTGAACATATTGTTGTATTTGGTACGGCCGTACTGAGGATTCTCCGGTAGACGCCTCGCATCATTTGGTCTTGTGTCATACTCGATACGGTCCGGATAGATATAATAATAATTTAGTGAGATGGACAATGCGGCGTGCCATAGAATATGGTCCGCTACCAGAACGCGGCTAATAGCCTACACCCTCCAGAACATAGCTTTTTTTAAAGTAAGGGACGAGACGAGCAGCACTTTCAGCTGATAATAGATAATATGCCCTGCCCATTACAATGCAGTGCCGCTCAGGTTTCTTGAAAAACCCAAAAATTCTGAGCGGCACTATAATTGCGCTCCTCACCTTGAGACGTAAGATGTTAAGTCTCATTTCATCATTTAAGTATAAATGTTTATTGTACGATATTACATTGTAATCTATATTTTATATTTAAAAAAAAAGCCCGCTGAGTTTATTGCGCCCATTCTCAGGTCTGAGGCAGTCTCTTTTGAATGGGTGGTAGATTTTGACGTTCAATAAGTGATTTTAAATCCTATTTTGAATAAAAATATTTGAATTTGAATTTGAAATTTGAATTTGCACAGTAATTTGCCCGGTGTCCTTCAGACCGAAACATAGTAAAACTTACACATTACTGACTCACGGCAGAATTAGGCGCCTTTGTGGTACCCATAATCTAGCCGGCATCCTGTGTAAAGGAGCCTCCCACTGGTAAGGTACAGTACCAGGCGTACCGTACGTACTTCAACAACGACAAATTTATATCTCAATAACGTAATAAAAGAGACCCGTACTCTTCAGTTATTACAGAGAAGAAATCGTATATTTCGCCGGATATTTTATATCAGCTTTCTGTTTATGAGAGTGAACATAAACGATTGATTGCTCCATTTACACCCCAATTAAATCACTTTATATACGAGTATGCCTAAAGTTATTGATAAATATTTTATTACGTTTACAAATATTTAATGTTACAGAAAATCGTAAGGGAAGTTTTAATGTGTCTCACAAATTTTCGTGATAGCTATTAAAACACGCACAATTTGATTAAGATCATATTATAATAAGTTTTTTTTTATTCGTAAGATAGTTAAAATTCAATTTTGAAATTACATTTATAACAGTCAAATTCAAACTGATGAAACGAGGAAATGTCTCGCGAAATACTCAGTTATAACCAATAACCTTAGGATATAATAGCGTATACTAATTGACAGCCCGATGTTCCGTGACCAATTTAGATTGCAATTCAACACTACATTCAGCTGAACGTCTTGCTCGTCTTGTCCCTTATTAACATAAAAAAAAGATTCGTCAGTGTGTGTGTTAGCTAGTGGTTTAATATTCCAAATACTAACGAAGTCGTGACGAGCGTGGGTGACTTTTTATGACTTGTCAATCATATTCTATATTAGAGTACTCCTAAAATCTCACCGTTATGACTCGCATACCAGTAATTTGGCAAATAGATTAAGTATTTCAGCTATTGCCGTTATAAAGATCAGACACTTGACTGATGTGAATACTGCTTGTTTGATATTTTAGCGTACTTCAATGGTATTCTGTCATACGTTTTGTTATTGTTGGGAAAGGCATCCGCAATGCTTATAGTATTTATCTGCTCCAAAAGAGAACTGTTACAGCAATTTGTAGCAAGAGACTCGCTTCGGTAAAAAATAATGTTGATAAATATCCTAACCCTTCACTCAGAGTAAACTGTACGAGCCGTGTTATAGGTTAGCTTGGGTTAAGGGTTTCTTCATAGGTCTTGGTATTCAATTTAACAAATAAATACCAGACGGTATATTAGGACTCACTGAGGACAAATTAAAGAAATATATTAAAGCTTCTTTGACAAATAAGTCATGGTTGTTGACTGGTTCTGCGCAACCCACTTAAATTGTTTAGTATAAATAGGCTAAGCAATTCTTTTATTATATATTTAGAGATTGATAGGCTGATTACCAAGGCTTAATATATGTAATGTTTATATATGTCACAAGTCAAACACATAATACGTAACAGTTGTTCTAATATTAAGTATTTACTTTATCTTTTACGTCGCAAATATTAATTCGCATTTGAAGCACCCACAAGCAAAAACCTTAACGATTCGAAAGTAATTTTATAGAGTAAATATTGCGTTCGCTCGCACTTTCAAAATTTATGCAATATCTTAACAAAATTTGCACATAAAGTGAATAAATACGGTTTGGAATAAGCAAATTTATTTATACAAGACGTTTTGACATGACAATAATTCATTTCTATGACGGTATTGGAGCTCCAAGATAGGTGAGTTTATGATATGATTATATCTCTTTCCCAGTTAAAACCTACGTGAAATTGTCTGTGGGCTATACGGAGGCCTAACCCCAAGAGAGAAATGACAACATGGCTTTAAAAAAGACTCCAGGATCGAACCGGATGTAAACTTATATGTATAATTACCTTGTCAATATATTTATGAAAATCTAATGTTTATGCACAGGAATATTAACTTGTTTAAGAAATATAGCGATAGTCATAAGTTTAATGCTAGGAATCAAGATAAACTCGCTGTTACCACTACCAGGGTCCATATAGTTCAAAATATCATTTAAAGGGCAATGTATACGCTTTTATAATAAACTCTCAAATGATATGCTTAATCTGCCAGTAAAGAAATTTAAAAATTCAATTTCAAATTTTCCCAAAATCAAAGAACGTGTTTGTGTGTGAGTTGATGCCGATGGTCATATCCAAAAAGCTTAGTCCTGGAATCATGGAATTCAGTCCTTGTCCATCTGATCCAAAAAACGGAGACAGTTCGGATCCAGCAAACTACAGGCCAATAGTTATCCGAAATCACTGAAGGTATTATTATTACCCAGATCTTGGTATACCTAGAGGGTCACCAATTGATCAGTGACCGACAGTACGGCTTTCGCCATGTTTAGTCGGCTGGCGATCTTCTGAAATTATGTTATGGTATGTTAAGTTATGCTAAGTTATGGTATACACATATATGGTTTATAGGTGTATACCATATATGCATTAGGTATACACCTATCCTCACTCGCTGCAGCATACAGGTTGTTGTCGGTTGTTATTGTTTGACCCTGAAGCCCATCAACGCTGGAGTGTTCCAAGCTGTGTGCTTTTTCCCATACTTTTTCTTCTGCATATCAATAATATGTTGGACACCTCCAACATAAATTGTTTTACAGATGACAGCAGTGGTGATGCCCCAAACACGGGCCATGCAGGTCTCTCTCAGGAAATTTTCGACCAATGCCGGGAGAAACTTGTGTCGTCTATCGAGTCCTATCTAGAGAAGGTCACTTAATGGGTAAATTTAACTTGCAGAAGACACAAATTTGCGTGTTTACGACTACAAAAGCCCATTTGTCGTTTCACCGCTCTTTGACAACAGTTCCCTTAAATCCTTGCCTAGTATCGGAATACTGGGTCTTGAAATCTCCAGCGATTGCCAATGGCTCGCTCATCTGTAGGGCAAAGCCAAATTGGCTTCAAAGAAGCTGAGCGTCATAAAAAGAGCCGGCCCACATTTTAGGGCTCTACAAAGCGCAATCCACATATGGAGTATTGCGCACCCCAGTCAGTCTGGCGAACCCCAGTATCAGCTCGATCTATTTGCAACGCAGAGCAGCTCAAATTGTCGGGGTCTCCAACAGTTACTCTGTGAACGGCTGTATCACTTGGCGTTGCATAGAGACGTCGCTTTATTGTGTGTCTCGTCTACCGCATTTATCACGGGGAGTGTATCCTCTCTGACTGATACACTTACATCTCCTATCCAGGGTATAAATTAGAAGACTTCTTTATACCACGGGCGTGTGTAAATTTACGTCAGGATACGTCAGGTGTGGATGTCTTTCCTGAGTGTACTTAGACTGGCTGGCTTCTTGAGCACATACAAACGGCTATAGATTACGTGTTCTAGCAGATCCTCACCGAAGAGATCATGATTCTTGGTGATTTCAATGGCTAGGCTTACGATCCACTGATCACGCAGGGCTTACGACTTCACTTTAGCTTATGGTCTGACACAACTAGTGTTTACACCGACGCGAATTCTAGACGAGCAAGGTCATACACCTCCACTGTTGGACCTTCTAATTGCTCCCCCATTTGGACGTTTTCCTAGTTTCCGTTGAACCTCCTCTGGGATCATCTGACCACTGCCTGACCCAGAGCACCGTGCCGATCACGCGCTTTTTTAGGTTGCTAACGCGTGTGGCACTATAGGTCAGCACAGCATCCATCTACCACATACAACGAAGGATAGCTCGACGATCAAGTTATCTCCAAACGGCTTGATTATTTGGCGGTTTTAGGGATATGGGTTCTCTCTGCGTCTTCTATCGCATTATGGGAAGTGCTCAGAGTTTTCCACCTGAAAGGCTGGCAATGCGTTTCTTGACGCCTAGAATTGTGAATATCCATGGGTTTGCCTCATAATTCCCCCCATGACGTAAACCTCTTATATACAAAAAAGTGAACTAAGAAAACTCTCCCATATCACAACTTAATTGAATTACACTTTTTCCAATAAATAGAATATTAACAATATTAAGACATGTTCGTTATTATTTGTAACCTCACTTAACATAGTTATAATAATAATAATAATAAAACTTTTATTTGGAACAATTTAACAAAGATACAAACAAGTAAAAACGATGATAGCTGCAAAAGTATAAACTGCAGCGCAGCTAACAACGCCCTTCTCCGAATACAATAAGTAATGATGTTCCATGCACAAAGATCTAAATAGTAAACAGAGTACGGTTATTAATAAAAGACATTAAAAAATAGTACAGGACATGTGATTTGAAATATATACATCATTATTATTATATTATGTATTTAGTTTTGGGTGATCTTGTTGTCTTAATTATTTGAGTATCTTTAGTGTTATCTGAACAAGTAATTAAAGCATTATGTAATTATGTTTCTAAAATAACTCATTTCTAAATCATAATATAAACAAGGAAATTACAAAGATTAAAGGTTTATTTTTTGCTTCGTAAGTCTGTCTTCGTTAAAAATGTCCTAAGCTTAATGAACCAAAAAACTTTCTTGTTTAACAACCAATTAGCTCCGAAGCCTCCCTAACCGTAATTCTCACTAAGTTCAAAAGCTTTAGAAGAAATTTTACAACAATTTAGATATTCTTCGTTATATTATTACTAAGCAAATAAGTGTAGTATTTAGGGTTATTGTAAAAAAACATCACTTAGATTTATTGCTCAAAATATTTTTAAAGAAATATAATTAATTAATAAAACAGGCATCTTTTGTAGTTCTTCAACATAAATTTATTGATCCTACTAATATTATAAACGTGAAAGTTTGTAAGACTGTATGTTTGTTACACTTTCACGCAAAAACTACTGAATAGATTTCGATGAAACTTTAATAATATAGCTTATACATCAAAATAACACATTAGCTGCGATTTATAAAGATGACTTATCCAGTGAAGTGTGAATTATCCAAAATACAACGTAAGTATCAAGGAAGTAGGGAAAAATCTGCCATCTGCGAGCTATCCTGGTGTGCGCCGCAAAAACGGAGTTACACCTGTATAATGTAGAATGGCAATGATTATCTTTATTAGTAAACTTAAATCAAATCAAATCATTTATTAATAACACCATGTTATAGGTCAAAAACAAAAATAGGTCAATTTAAAATTCAAATTATCATTTTAAACTCTAATTATATATTGTTATGTATACGAGTATAAAGAAAATAAATATTTTTTTACGTATTGTAAAATATGTTTTACCTAGCCAAATAACTGGCATCTTATAAAACTCCTCAACTGAGTAAAACGTATGTTCGAGAAGCCAATTTCGAAGTTGTGTCTTAAACACCGTTGTGGAAGTTGCATCTTTCTTGATCGAGTTCGGCAGCCTGTTATACACAGATGGACCCATTATGTATACTGATCTCTCCGATTTACGCAGCTTATGGTCTGGCGTGACAAGTTCTTGATTTGACCACGACTATGTGACCCCCTCCTGGCGCCAAAGCTGGATCCGCCCTTGCTCGTCACCTTGAGACATAAGATGTTAAGTCTCATTTGCCCAGTAATTTCACTATCTACGGCGCCCTTCAGATCTGAGACCCTAATTATAAATAATATTATAATAAATTCAAAAATGCTTGTGAAAAAATATGTTTTATATATCTGATGAGACTCTTAATCAGTATTATTGTGTTGTATGTACCTACATGATGTAGTATGTGTTATAGAAGTTGAGTAGATTATTTTTATGAGATGATGAGTATTTATCAATGATATAATGAATCATTATTTAGTTTCGATATAAAATCGATATTAGGATCTAAAACACGATGCCTTAGGTTTTCCGCAATTTATATAATTAAAAATAATTTTAAGCATTTTCGATATCCTAAAAGGGCACGTACTGATAAAAGTCTACTGCATACGCTCATTAGCAGTTCGGATACCAACATGAGGCACTAACATTTTGTTTTAGCAATTGAAACGTAAGTATTTACCATAATGATTAAAATCATCAAGGTCACACAACTTTGTTAATTTAAAGGGACACACTGAAATATGACGCTTCCATGAATTTTTAGTTTGGATATGCTGTTATTTGGATAGTTTCCACTGAACCCTTTGTCATTACGTGGCGTTGTATTCAAAGCGCGGTCGAAACACAACTGAATGAAAACTCTGCATAATAGAAGCGTAGGCAGAGTTTTGCTTGAGACATTTTTTAAGTAATTGTGATTGTAATTGTTTATCGTCAGTGATTATCATGCAATAATCTTACCTGGTGTAAAATATTCTGATAATTTCGAATGAGTCAAATTTCCACCAACTATTCTAGTAACTTGTGGTCATATTTGATGTATCAATAATAATCGTTCATATTACTTTATTATGTACTGAGAGACGCATTTAATGCATATCCAATATCGTACTCGTAGGTATTAAGTTTACATCATAATTATAACACGTAACATGAAACCTATCATTATTCATTCAACACAGATATTGTTGATTCAGATATTACTCGTATCAGTAATAATATATTACATTATTAGTCCTTAACTTTGATTTTGTTCAGGTGCAATAAAAATAACCTTACTTTTTTGAACAGCAGTGAATAAAACTGATATAATATAGTGATCGTAGAAGGGGTTGGTAATTTAAACGCACTTAATAAAATTGACATATTATTATCTGTATTTTACAGTTTCCACTAATAATTCTAATAGAATTTGAACAGCGTTACCCCTTAGAATTCACAGTAAGTAATGTCTACTCGAACTTAGAGCTCTGGCTTATATAGGGCACAACCGTCTACCATGACGATGCTACCAACTGATTGTTGGCACTGCTTTAGTGCCAACTAACACTTACACGAATCAAGTTAACTAAAGATCTGAATTTTCTATGCTATTATAGTTATTTCTAATTCTAGTGATAATTATATAAAATAACATTAGTAACACAGTAAGTAGTTAAATAAATGTAATTATTAAGTGGGATGTCTTATGACAGTTCATGACGTTGGTATCACTTGTTAACACATCAACTAATCAATACAATATTGCTGACACGATGTTTAGCTATTTTCACATCAATATACATAGTAAAATACTGCCATGTTACCCAGTGATAATGTTGAATATTAAGTAAAACGCCCACAACTATATGACATTAAATAATAACATAGAACAGCGGTACGAATGCTTGAGATTGATGGACGGGACGGTACATATCGTTAAGCGATATGTCAGACAGACTTCTATGGTATAATTCCAGAGCAAACTACAGAATATGTGGCTATATTATTAGTATAGCACTCTGGGTTAAATAATGATTTCAGAATACACTAGACTTGGATGCGGCATTTGAATATGTTTTTTTGTGCAATTACTACCAATTTATGGATAGATCCTGTAGATTACATTTATAACAGAAACTAATAAACAAATTGCAATTAAAAATTTCAGTCTGTTTTGGCTTAGTATTAACTCTGATTTATATTATATTGTGTCGTTCTGTAAAAGGGAGCTCCCAGCTGCTATTGAAATACTGGTGAAATTGTTTGTAGAATTGTAATTTTTACTTCTAAGGATAAATAAAATAAAGAAAATTTACATCATTTTTGTCATGGTTTTCAGTACGGTTATTATTATAAACCCAGGTTTATAAATAAATAAAAATAAATGACTTGGAATAGTAGTTGAAGGCACCTGTTAAGTTATCTGTAACTGAAGCTTAGCGTTTGAACAATTTGCCTTTGCTCTTGAAATTCCTGGAAACGCCAACGCTTCGCTCATCTTAAAAAGTTTTTGATTCATTCACCGTAAAAATTCACCTTTCATTAAACTTAAAAGCATTCAAATATCAGAAAGGGAAAATGGTTTAGACTTATTATAAACGAACGACCATAGCAAATTTGAAGACTTGGTCCAATGTTTATTAACTAATATCTTCCAATCAATTGCAAAACTTCTACTGATACGAAGCCAATTGAAAACGTCAAAGTCATAATCTTATCCAAAGCAAACTATCAGGAACACAAGCAAACAACAATCTAACAATACTGGCAAGTTATTAATCAAGTTCTCGATATCGTCGAACGAAATAGCCTCCGCAATACAAATTACTTTATCCCTTGATCCCGTTCGATCAATTACAAAGCAAATTATACATGATTTTATCAGAATGTTTTATGCATGCAATAATGTAATTGATTGAATGTGTTGAAATTATTAATATAGGTGGTATGGTGTTGTTTTTGATGGAGAAATTTATAAGTTCTCTGCTTATTAATTTATATATTATAAATTTATAATAATAAGGAATGCTGAGTCGACAAAATTAAAAAAAAAATCAGGAAAGGACTGGACCATCAAAGTAATAACCAGAAAAACCTGGAAACTGTTGGCGGAGCTTAACATTCTTATAAATAAATGACATTTATATTTATTGCAAAATATTGATATTTTTAGGATAAGAAAAATAAAGGAGGCTTTCTTATCATTATTATTATTATTTATAATAGACTACAGGAAACTCATTAGATAAGTGATTGTGATGCTTTCTATACGATTTTGACAAAATTCAAGTCCCAACAGTGTTTGCAAGTGGAACACCAGCTTCCTCTTTGGGTACAGCATGCAAGTTATTATTGAATAGTGCTGTTAGGAGTTCGTACAATTTGGTCAAACTACGACGTTTCTCTTTCTCTTTAGTAATATTATGCTGATTGGCTACTACCATTCCATTCAATTCATCATTATTTACTGTAGAATCTGGTCTACCTCTGGTTTATTTTTCAAGATGAACTTCAAAACGGTAATTTCATACTTGGACCCTTATATAAATGTTGGATGCTTCCGTATGCGTAATATTCCAAGGATAGCACTGCAGATGTCGTATATACCGGCTATGTAGGTCTCTATCACGAAATAATCAACAATTGGCTTGGAAAAATAATAAAAATATAACAATTTCTCAAGCATATTCTACTGTAAAAAACTCGCAAAGTACACGTGTTATAGATTTTTGAAACGTATTTTATTTAATTGAATATAACCGTCACTTGAACTTTAAAATATCATTTTGGTCATAGACTTAGAATGATGAATGTATACATATACTATCTCTATGATACAAGCGTATCTAAGACGACCGAAAGCCTGACAATGAGCAACCAATTTTGATTCGTCTTTGCTTCACACTTGTCAAGAAGAATCGGTTACAGTAACTATAGATTCGCTTTTTTATCTTGCTGTATCTCCGTCACATGTTTTTCTATCTTGCTTTCTTCATCTTTTTTTATAAGTCTGTGATTATCTTCTTAGAGATATAGGTAATAAATCTAAATAATATTAAAAATGTGAATATGAAATTGTTTGTTCGGTACACTTTCACGCCTTAATTACTCAACCAATCATTATGAAATGGATATAGGGCACATTTTATCCTGACATTCCTCCGCGTCTCTCACTTAACTCTTTAAGGGTTTCCGACGAGCGACGAACAAAGTCGTAGCAAGTGATTAAAACATTGAAAGCCTGAAAGTTACTCCGGTACGGTTCAGTATTTAACAGTCTCACTTTGAAGATTTAATGTAATCAAAACAAGCACAATACCTTACAGATTCTCTTCAAAACTTGTAAATTAATTATGAGTTTGAGTTATAATCAATTAATATATATAATAATAATAATAAAATATTTTATTTCCCCCAAAAAAAATTGTTATTAACAAAAGTAAACTTACCAAAACAAAATATATTACAGCTTAAAATTAAAATGAAACTTAAACATTATAGAAATAAAAGAAGCTCAAACATCAGCTGCAAATAAGCACAAGCTCGGCATATGCTGACACACATCATGTATGTCCAGCGCCGATCTTCCGCTTGAGCCACTCTGTGACCTTGAAGCTGTCCCAATACGAATGTACGCTATGATTTTTATAATTTTTAATTTTGTTGTGAATTATACGTTTTCATATGCGACTTTCTCGGTGTAACCAGTATCGAACCGATGGTTGCTTGCTCTGTGGTCTTCAAGCGTCCTCAAGCGTCAACCAACTGTCAGGACTTCTAGAGCCACATTATATACAAACAATTATTGTCAACTAATATGTTATTCATTTTATATTGTGCATTAGGCTTACAATTTTGAACTAAAAATACCTACGACATTATTTTGCAGTGTAATACAATCAAAATGATAATAAAAATACTAGCACCATACAAAGAATAAGTACCTACTAGATAAATGTATTATTAAAATGAACTATGATTACAGAACGAAAATAGATAATTAGTTCGGTTGCCAATCGAATCACTTATTAATTTAAGAGGGAAGATCGTATAGTACTAAAGAGACAAGACCGATCTGAATCTAACCTATATTACACTCATATCTTGAGCCAAGTTCTCTTGTGCTCTTTGCTCCTGTAAAAGAAATTGTCTTAATTTCGTTTTAAATAAGGATAGACTTTTTAAATTTCTAATAGGCGGTGGGATGTTATTCCAAAATTTGGATGCCGAGTAACGGAAGCTCCCTCTAAATGACGCCGATCGATGCTTCTCAATAACCATCTGAACAGAACACTGCCGTGACCCACACGACCTAAGACTAGCCGTTCTAGATAGTTTGTCATAACGGTATTTTGGCTTCTCGAACTTCAATACACCAAAAAGGATACAAGCTAAATGAAGTTTTCGCCGATGTTTCATTTTTAACATTGAATGCTCATTCAAGAAAGGGGTGACATGGTCTCTATGTTTTATATTGAAACAAAAACGGGCTAATGCATTCTGGACTCTCTGAATCAGTTTTTTAGTTACAGAAACTAAACGTGGGCCAAAGACAACATCTGTATAATTCAGCTTTAAGAGAACTAGACTTTCAACAAGATGGATACGCATATCCTTTGATAGATAAGGTCTCATCCTGTATAATACTTTCAGCCTGTAAAAAGAGTTACTGACTAGGCTAGTGATGTGATCATGGAATCTCAGTTTGCTGTCGAGAAGAAGACCAAGATTACGTGCTACATATGTACGTTCAATGGGTTCACCCATCAAGATAATGTCATGTGAAGACTTTAAACTGCTCAGCTGTTTGTTGGTGCCACAAATTATGTATTTTGATTTCACCGGATTAAGACATAGACTGTTTTTCTGGGCCCACAGCATAATACTATTAAGGTCATCATTAAGCAACTGGACCGCATTATCTATTTCACTTGGCTTACAAGATATATATATTTGGGTGTCATCAGCATAAAAGTGGTATTTGCAATGTCTTATATGGCTTTTGATGTCTGCTGTGTATAAAATAAATAATATGGGGCCCAAAATAGAACCTTGCGGTACTCCTTCTACAACCAGTAATGTGTCAGATGTCAAGGAGGAAGAACTGTTGTGGGACAGCTGTACACATTGGTGACGCTCACATAGGTAGCTATTGAACCATTTTAATGCAGCAAAATCAAATCCATAATAATTTAATTTATATTTATAGCATTATATCTATATTTATTGTTTCAAATGCCCTAGAAAAATCCAAAAGAACAAGAAGAGTACAATGACCACTGTCTTGCAAACTAAGTATATTGTCAGTGACATCAAGCAATGCGGTCACTGTACTCCGGCATTTCCTAAAACCTGATTGTGTCTCTGGTTACACATAATTTTTCTCCAGGTAACCTGTAACCTGCTTGCATACTACTTTCTCCAGTACCTTTGAGAGATATGGCAAGATACTTATAGGTCTGAGATCCTTAACCTCAGCAGGGTTAGGAACTTTAGACAGAGGCCTCACTACAGCCTGCTTCCAGCAATCAGGATAAACACCAGTTGTTACAGATGTATTTATAATACATTTAATTTCGTCTAAAGAATTAGGTAAAGACAATAAAACCATATCTAAACTGATACCATCACATCCTACAGCTTTGGATTTCAATGATTTTATAATTCTTAAGGCCTCCTGGTCTCTGTCGTTGAGCTCCCCCTTTAACTGCTCTACCGCCTTCTCCAGCTTCACCACCTTCTCCAACGACACGGAACCCTGCTCAACTGCATCAAGTCTACGCTCCACGGAGTCGAGGCGCTCATTTAAACCTAACAGAGTACTCCGGAGTTGAGACATCTCTTTGCGATGTTCGCGAAGCTCTGCCATATAGTCCGCAAGCTCGCGTCGCATATCTCTAATCTCCGAGCTCATGTCAGTAGTAGTGGGTTGTGATGAAGTGCTAGGAGTACTGCTACATATTCCTCTTATGGGGGTTGTGCTGTTGTCACCCTTCTTGGTCCTCCTTTTGCAATCTGGGCAAACCCAGTCTTTTATAATAGTGGCCGTATCCGGTACACCCACGCACCCCTTATAGTAAAGACTGGGGCAGATGGTACAAGTAGCGGCTCCTATCGAGGAGAGGAATTTGCCACACGCTCCGCACTTGCTCATGGTCGTTTTGTTGACCGATGATACGTTGGCGCTGTCGTAGCAAACAATATTTGTCGGTACCCGCGTTTAAATATAATTGTAACTTACAATCTCACTTATTAATTCTGTATTATACTGTTGCAAGAAGGCGGAAAGAGCTAATAATATTCACACACACCTTAGTTTAGTTACACCTTTGCGAACAAAATCGTTTTACAATTTGATCAATATTCGCGAGAAAATAATTATTTAATATTAAATTCTGAGGAGCGTAACTACTACCACAACACGATCGGATCAAGTGATGATCATGAATTATCAATTTAAACCGTATTTTATTTAGTTTACCTTGAGCAGCTGCAATTTCAAATTATAGAACTGCTGAATGTGTTACGATTGCTATATTTACAATTATTATCTAGTTAAGGTCTAGTTCCGAATTACATACTCTGATATTAGTTTAGCATTTAGTTTCTGTATCCTATTTTATTCATTATCTTCTTCAGTTTTCTTCAAATTATAGTTATTTTTTAAATCGAATTCCTTTTAACGACGGAAGCCCTTGAAGCGCGTACGGATCAATTTTAGCCAAATTTTATTTTGTTAGAGCAATGTGAACATATTGTGTAATAATAAGTTTTTTTTATATGGAATACATATCATTTTAATGTTTTTTGGATTAATAAATAAGTCTTAAAAAATGTTCAAAGTGATTAAAGAGAGTGTTCCGTGTGTGTAACTCTTCCGAATCACATAATGATCACATACCAATAGGAGGATCCTTTGCACCGGATGCCGGCTAGATTATGGTGATCACAATGGCGCCTATTTCTACCGTGAAACAGCAATGTGTTTACATTGTTCTAGTATTTATTTTTTATTCAAGACTAGGTCTTTTATATTATTTAAAATACCTAAATTAATTATAAATTAGTTGGTACTTTCTTTGACATGCAACTGTAGTGATAATTGATATTTGTTAAATAAAACAATTGTACATACATGGCAGAAAATAATAATTATAATTTATTTTATGAACATATTATACAGCCTAAGGCTTCTTATTGTAAAAAAAATATCCAACAAGCGAATGTAAAACAATAAATGAAATTTCGACAGTTCTTTTGTTTTAGTACTGCAATTATTGTTCTAGCTTCGAACGCAAAATTACAAAATCATAATTGATCACTGACCTGATTTTAATATTCAATAAACAGTAATAATTGCTCTCTCTAAAAATATTATATTTTTTGTATTTGAGGTAATGGTAGGTTTTTATGTTAATCATAACAGGCTTAAAAATCTTTTAGTTTTCAATAGTTTTAGCCAAAATTCGGGCAAGTATCAGTCTTACTTCGTTAAGTAAAAAATGGCGAGTCAAAATACAGTAGAACCTCGATTAACCGGAGTAATTGTCGTTACGCATTCGGATAATCAAAAATCTGGTGATCGAATGTATGGATAAAAGCGGGTTTTGTGCATATTATTTACCTAGTCTGTACAGAATGTTTTTTTTATGAAAATAAGGGACTAGGCTAGCAGGACGATCAGCTGATATGTATAAATACGGAATACTTAGTGTGATTAGAAAACAAAAATGTATTTATTGTAAAGAACGCCTTTTGTGCTTTTTAGTTTGTTTAGTAGTAGATTAGTTAGTGGTTTAGTATTTATAACTATTATGATTTTATTTGGTCTTAGAACGATGATAATTTTGTCGCAACGTATTAGCACGAACGTTAGTTTTTGGCAAAAAAACAATACCGGGTTTCAGACATAAGCAATATCGCTATTCCTGAAGATTTTGAAAAATGAATAACTACAGGACAGACTATAACAAATCACTCAATTGTCATCGGTATTTGACTGATAAGTATGCACAGTTTCAAATAAATCCGATATTTTCAAGGGGTCAAAATCACGTTAAAAGATTCTGTTACATAAAAACAGACATACATTTTAAACTGATGTTTTAAAGTGTGTGGAAATGTCATTCAAGGAATTTGTTACATAACCAGAACATACAGGTAAAGCTAAAATAAATAGTCACGAAAATATTGTTAAATGTAAATTGTAAAGTTATTATATTATTATGAATGACGTTGCTGCAGTAACATAATATAATAGCAACGAAAACGAATCTGAAACAGGATGTGGCCTCAAAATTATTAGTTTACTATGTATATAGTTAGCTACAACACTTTTTACCATAATAATGAAAAAGTTGCAATTTAAAATATATATCCAGCTTTGTGGATATTTTATTTCTTACAGAGTAAAATGCATTCGTGTCGCATCGGATGGTGCACTTGCGGCAGTTTTACAAAGATAATTATTCTTTTGTTAATTAAACGTAACTCCGTGCTTTATCTCTGTTCCACTGTTCGTTACACAACCAACATTAATTTCCTTTTCCAACTTACCCAGTAACTTGTTTGTTGGTTTTTCTTTTGAAATTGTCACCTAAATGTTTCTGTCTTACAAAACAAATATATTTTATACTCTTCTTATATGGAACCCCGTTCGTTCGAGACCCGCATCGTTCATAAAGTTTTGTTTTTCAAATTTTATTTGTGTATTAATCCTAGAAGTGAGGGTTGTCTCTTTTAAAACATAACAAATTGTTTGTATTTGAAAACCAAATTGATGAACGATGCAGGATTCGAAACCGCGACCTCTCGAGTTCCGTGCGAGCTGTCTTCCACCTGAGCCAACCGCTGAGTGACGTAAGGGTTATAAATTTTGTTAAACTCTATAGTTGATAACCTGCTCAACCCCAATATTTGCATATTAGGAAATTGTCTTGAGATGTCGCTCTTGCAAATCTAAGTAATTTTTTATTTTTTAAAGTGATAACCCTCACTTCTGGGATTAAATACACAAATTAAATTTGGGGTCGAGAGGTCTCGGGTTCAAGTTCCACATTGTTCATAAATTTTGTTTTCAAATTTAATTTGTGTATTTAATCCCAGGAGTGAGGGTTATCAGTTTAAAAAATAACAAATAGTTTGTATATTTTTATAACCGACAAAGTCGGAGATAGCCAAGATAAGTTTGTAACTACATACATAGTTATAGGTGAGATGTGCTTGAGTCGTGAGGAGGCGAGAGGCGAGAGCGGGTCGCGGCGGAAGGACACCGATTCCAAAAATAACAATAATCGTAACTAGAATTAGATTAATTAATTCGATTGTTTAAAAATACGCAATTATTTCTATACTTTTTAGTGAATATTATCTGTTGTTTGGGAATAGTGTTTTTGAAGTCGGTTGTTTTTTGTTAATTTTTTTTACCGTTTTGGTAGAACTTTAGATACTTTTTAGTACAGTCTTTAAGTCATCTCCAATCGGTTTGATTCTATGGCATTGAGTAGAGATGGGAGGAGTGCTCAGTGTAGGTGTTTTTATTCGAAATTCCGGATTCCACCATCGTACTTTTGGTCAAAATGAGAAATTCCACTCCCAAATATGTCCCAAGATGTCTGGCATTTTACAAGTGCGTCGCACAGCCACTTTGTGGACTCAACTACCGGTGCCTGAACCGATATACCTTAGATACCTTCAAGATTGGAGTATGCATCTCTTGACTCCCGGTATTGCGGATGACCAGGGGCGGATGGTTCACCATTTCCCTTCACGTGAGCCTCTTGTCTGTTTGATATGATTATGTAAGTACTTTTGTTGTTATCACTTTCCTATTCTATTTACTTAATTGTAAAGTAGTAATGGAATTGATTTGTATAAAGATGAAGCTTTAGATGTTTATTTAAATGGCAATGAATTTCTTGCCATTTCTTATTATTAAGTTCCACCTTTTCCAAAGTCCTAGTTATTGATGAAATATAATATGCATATTATATCCTCGACATTCAGAAGTGTCTTATCATTGATCAAGGTGACTTACTGCTGCTTATTTTACAGGTTTTGGAGCATAGAACTGAGTGAACGCATATAAAACACAGAAGTAGAATTTTATATTCACGGAGTATCAAACACCAAATCATAATAAAGTTAATAATTAAGCTTTTCTAAAAAAAGTAATAAAAATTATTTATTCTCTTTAATAATAATAAGGTACCTACCTACTTTTACAAAGTGAAAATTATTAAAATATTATTAAAATTTTCTATGGTGTATAGTAGTATGATGTAGTATATTTATTATATTAATCTAACTAGAGCTTAGCAGTTGGTCCTTTAAATAGTACCAGTGAGCAATAATTGATTTTGATTAACAATAGCCGTTAAATAAATATTCAGTATTTGTTAATTTTTACCAAAATATAATTTGACAATATAGCAAAACAAATGGATCATTTTATGGAGCAATTAGTACAAGACCCATCAAACCGAAAACATGAAAAACGTCAGCCCGTACGTAACAGAAATGGTATGAAATATGAATAGAATACTTCGTCGCAGTCCTTTTACAATATGGAATGACAAATGGATACAACTGACATTCATATTGACAGTCTCGTTCGCTGTTTGATAGATTTGCAAAACTATTACCGATGCATGCCAATAAAATGATATAAAAATGCTCAAACAACATAAAAGACACAGATAATGGCTGGTATTGATCTTTTTGGAGCCGTGGAGGCTTTCAAAGGTTCATTTTCTGTTAGATATTTTATGATATGTAATATATTACATTATATTTTAGTTTCAGTAAGATATTGAATGACATTTTAATTGAAGCCTTTTCTATAAAACGTTATTCGACTTTGAATCAATATGAATTGTCTACTTTTTGGGCTTTGAATTCCTATATGAAGATTTGTTAGGCCAACATAATAAATTATAATTGTAAAGATTTGATGGAAATGTGTGTTAGCTTGATGTGTTAATAAGCGCTACCAACGACATGAACTATCGTAAGATATCCCTATTAATCATTAATTAATTGTTTTCTGTGTTAGTACTGTTATATATATAATTATCACTATAATTAAAAATAACTATAATATATAATATAATATATAGCATATAATATTCAGATCTTTAGTTAAATTTATTCGTGTAACAGTTGATAGCATCGTCACGGTAGGCGGTCGTACCCTATATAAGCCAGAGCGTTTAGTTCAAGTAGGCATTTCTCCCTCCTTTCCTTTTCCAAGATCCCCCCCCTCACACCCCTCTTATATTTATATATCTATGCATACATATCTATGTATTTATTTACCTTAGTTTTAAGTTAGTTTTAAGATCTAGTCATTTGTCTTAAGTTAGGTTAAGTGATAGCAAATAACCAGGTTTTCCCAGTTTCCTGGATTTTCCCCCACAAACCATATGTATTAGTTTTTTATCCCTCAACACGTAGATAGGGTTGTAGAAATAAGTTTTCTGATACCTACATATATAAGGCTTAATTGTAAATTGCTTTAATAAGTAGATTATAAGTAATTTTGTATATTATATATCTTATTAACAAATATAGAAATTTGAAATTTGAATTTGAATTGTTTTTTTTTTCGAGTAGGCATTGCTTATTGTGAATTGTACGGGGTAACGCCGCCCAAATTAAGATTGATAGAGAAGAAAGACAAAGAAGTCGAAACTTAGAATACAGATGTAACAATTTTACTATGTGAGACGAGCAGGACGTTTAGCGGAAGTTGATACGCCTTGCCTATTACAATGCAGTGCCAGTCAGGATTCTTGAAAACCCCGAAAATTCCGAGCGGCACTACAATTGCGCTCGTTACCTTGAGACATAGGATGTTAAGTCTCATTTGCCCAGTAATTTCACTAGCTACGGCGCCCTTCAGAAGTTCAGACCGAAACAGAGTAATGTTTACACATTACTGCTTCACGATCGAAAAGGGCGCCGTTGTGGTACCCATAAACTAGCCGGGATCCTGTGCAAGGGAGCCTCCCGCTGGTGTGTCTTTGAACTACAATTCACTGACATTTTATGGCCTTGTGTTGAAATGATTTGTTTTATTTTATCTACAAACTATTTTCATGAACTATTCAAAGTAAACAGGACATTTTCAAAATCACCTACGAGACTGGGCGGTCACACGAATCCCTTAATTGAACAGTTCAGTTTGTATACAATTTAATTATTCTAAAAAGCACCTGTGTTCTAATTGTTCAACTAATGTGCTGAAGTACAAAATATCTAAGGTATCTAATAGGTTGGTGAAATTTTATCTGCGCATTTTATATAAAACCTCAAGACATTTTAAATTTATTATATTTAGTTACAGTCTATATAAGATGCCACTTTGCTGTAGTAATACAATTCTGTTGCAATAAAAATTTCGCCCGGCGGTAAAGTCTCATAATGACAATGTCTTCTAATTCTACCATATAGACGCATGGCATTACCATTTTAACCCGAACTTAACCGAACCCGGTAAGCCTGATCTACCTTTGATTACGACCTTATTCACATGATCTAGATGTACTTGATCCACTTTTCATCACCAGTTATAAATCTCTTCAAAAACGGTTTGGTTTCTTTCAGTGAGCTCGTGTTACACCTAAATATCAAGCTTTTTTGTGTAGCTAGCTGTTTTCAAATGGGTTACAACTATTTTGTGGTTAATTCATATTTCTTCAGCTATGCCGTAATTACTGATATGCTGATCTTGCTCCACTTTTTCAAAAAAGGCGTCGATTTTATCCGTAACAGGGCTACGAGAGAAAGGTGAATCTTTGACATCAAAATTCCCGGATTGAAAACTAACTGACATAATACAATGATGTGCTGCTTTAACTAACATTTATTTATCTCTCATAACACAGTTGAAACTGTACCAAATATTGACATATTTTTAACTTTGATAAATTATTATGGTTACACAAATAACAGAATGACTATACCTTTAGATAAGAAGAACTGAAAACGATTGGTACGAGGAAAAGATAGAACTAAATGACTTTCTACAAATTGGGTATTTTGTTATTACACTGAAATGAGGCAAAAGCTTTTTGGAGGATATTTGGCTGATAATATTTTAAGCTTACTATTGCTAGTACTTGGTTTTCTTAATAGTTTGGCGCAACAATATTTGAATAAATGTTTTACATACATTGTTACATTTGTTTTATTCATTTCATTATCAATTTTAACTTTCAAAATATTTTTAATTATTGTTAAATTTTATTCCGATTCATAATAATTCGATAATAGCAGTAGGGGTTTAATTGTGAAATTGCCGCCTTGGTCTACCTTTTGTAAAAATAAAACTTCTTTGGTGCGAGATTTGTGTGTATGAAACTGTTTTTACATGAAAGCCAAAATAATTTTAGAGAGTTATAAGAGTAACAAAAACCTTCAACATTCGATTATTTTACTTTAAATTGTCCCGGTGTGGTAGTGCTGACGCAGCAAAAACAGCTCGCAATGTATATAAGCAGTCGGGAGAAAGGAAATTTCATGAACAAATCTTCCACCAACGAGTTTTAATTTTGATCCACAATAGAGAGAAGTTCACTATTATTGCTATTTCATACTTAGACCCGTAATAATTATTAAATCCATTGATTCCTAATGAAAAAAAATACAGGTTAAAATACCAAAAACTCCATTCAACCAAAAGAAAAATTCTCTCTAATCGCTATGTCTGGTCTGGTGCACCCCAGTGCTAGTTCGAACCATTTGACCGCGTGCATCGCAATTCTGCTCGTAATGTTCGATTTCTACCGCGAATTGTACGCAAGCACTGCACGCCACTAAAATAATGGCCTCAGAGAAACCACAGGAATTATAGGAACTTTTGATGAACTCTCTTAAAAAGCCAGTTTAACAATTATTAAAATAAAATATAAATTAAAATATATTCTACATTTACTTGGACAGGACAAGGTCTGTCCTAAGCTATTTATTGCTATTTCGTAACTTAATTCTGAAATACTTTTCTCATAGATATACTATTATTCCAAAAAGTACAATTATCAATTTAAGAACTTTATTTCACAAAAGAGTCTGTGAACAGTTTGCTCAACAGTTTATTTATTACTTTATTATTTCAAATAAGTTTTAGCTAAGCTATAAAACAATGAAAAACTTTAAAACAGTAAAAGCACACACAACAGTGGATACTTAAACAACAATAACTACATAAATTAAAATATCTAAAACTTTTGTATACATAAGTTACTTAGACCTTACTTACGTACATTTTGATATAGACATTTTGGTGACCAATACCCATTTGTTTTAAATTCATTTACACATCAATTTATGTAAAATCTTTTAATGTAAAATCCAATATGAATGGAGGTTGTCGAACACACATTATCCATTTAGTACAGTAACGAGGTTTACGTCCCGGCCGCAGCAGTCGATTCATTAGGAACCCATTCATCCACGCCATACCGAACTAACATATTGCTGCAACTTGCAACTAATCGACAAAAGGATTTACGATTCTTTCACTTTGTTTAAATTGTATAACTTAATATTACAATTAAAAATTAAACAAATTATGGGAATAATTTAATTAATAAATTATTGTGTAGTTAACCACATGCAGTCCATAATGGATCTTCTGCTGACTACACACTCTGATAGGTAACGGGGCTCCGTTAATGATCCGCTGATCCGCTAAAAGCATTGATAAATTCACACTAAGCTTTGTAGATCCGATCTGTGGTAGCTAGAGGTCCAGGTTCAACGCAACCTGGGTTGAGCGCTGGACAAAAAAGGTATGAACATTATGAGGAAACATTAACCTGCCTGTAGGTAGGCGGCCAAACATCCGAGAAAAATCTATGCAAATCGTAGAAATTGATGAGCAGTATTCACGTGATGTTGTTGAAAGCTGCAGTTGGTAACATCAGTGAGTCATCACTATCACAGTTTTACATGGGAAATGAATCCCTGGCCCATACGGCAAAGGAAAACGTCGATTTTTCGTCCTAAAAATGTCCACTCTTAACGACAACGGAAATACACCGCTGGTATCAAAACTTTGTTTTCCGACCGGATGGCATCGTGTGCCTTTGAGTTGAATCCGGTGCTAGCGCGTTTATTTTGGCATACTCAAAAAGTATAGCCCCATCATGAAAGTAAACAAGTCAGGTTTGGATGAGAGTCTATTGGTAAATTGGCCTCCCGGGTCTGCCGACCTTTTAGGTGGGAGTATGCTCTAAGTTTGAATGAGGGTTGGGAAAGTCATATCGGTTCGGGAAACCAGCACCTAGTAATTGATTCTACAAAGTAGCTGTGTGAGGCAAGAAATTGCTTACAATATGCACGGTTGTAGAATGTCAGACGTCAACATGATGCGAATAGAATTTAGCAATTTTATGTAATGTCCGGTGGTGGAATTCGGCTGCTGTTATCAACGAACAACTCCTGTGAGCACTCCCCGTGATAAATGCGTTAGAAGATGTAGGTGCATGTGAGGCTGAATTTGCGGCGCGAATATCATTGCTGGCAGTGGCTTGTGGTGGAGTACTGTATTGCTTTACTGAGTACACCAAGCATGTATGCCGATACAAGCATGTATATGTAGCAGTATTTCAAAGAACTTTCTGCCAAGTACATCTAGATTGTGGAAGTAACTTCGTTGCCAAGTCTTTCCAGAACGATTAGATATGTGTTTTTTCCAAACTTCCGCGTATCTTTACATTCGGAAATGTTTCTGTTATTCCTATTGTGTTGCACGAGAGTGCAGGCAGCGATGATCACTTGACATCAGGTAACAGGTCATTTCAAATCTTAAGAGAAAAGGAAATGCAACTAATATAATTGCAATTGGAAATATGTTTAGTACTTGAGCATTCGAAGCTGGAATAATCCTCAAGAGATATATCTCCGATAACTTATCCGGCAGTTTTACGAAATTGTAAGAAGCACTCAGTGCAATAAGCAATAAGAATCGTTTGCAATGAACACGGACAATTACCTTCGAGATGTAGACGGCTCTCCCTGATTCCCTCTTCAATATTGATTCTTACTGGCTTCACTACTTACAGTAATCTATTTTGCTGGTATGCTTTATAAGAATTTGTCGTAATACTTTCATTTGTATTGTTGTCGAAAACAGTTTACCAGTTATTCTGTCACAAATTTTTAAACAGCTTAGGTATTTAAGTAAGTAATTATTAGTATTTCCACTGATTATAGATAGGCATAAGTGAAGATATTCATTGAATCAAAAGTATGGATGAATCTGTTGGTTTCCTGAAAGTTTTTTTGACCAAGTTTATGAATTAAAAAAACTGTAAGATTTTGAATAATCTTATTAACTTCTGAAGTGGAAAATCAGAGATCTAATAAGAACAGGAGACACATTACGAAACGAAGGACTATTCTAAACGCGGACGGAATGTTTTACTCAGGGGCGATATTTTTTTACGTTGTCATCTCCCGCGGATCAAAGGTACAATAAAATTCAATTGCCTGACAATAACATTAAGAAAATTGTAAGAAACTCCCGGAGGCAGTGAGCAGTAAAAATCGTTTGTTGCCAGCACGGACAATTACGTTTGGACTGTAGACGACTTCGTTGGATTTCAGTTTCTTCATTGTTCCAGTTTTGATGTGATAGCTTTACTTAATTAAGTATTATAAATTATGATTAAGTGTAGTAAGACGGATTTTTTATAATACAAGTAATCCGTAACTTTCTTTTTACATGAGATTTTTGACCCGACGTTTCAAGACTTTTCCGACGACCGAGTCCTTTTCACGAGATCTTTCGTTTATCTAAAACACTATCACGACTCATTTCATCTGCAGTCCCTCTGAAAACGAGTTCTGCAAAGGTCTTGGAAACCTCAGTTTAAATAAAATAATAATAAAAATGTAACTTTTACGCAAAAATCGAATGTAAAAACAAAGTTACAATTACACGCGTTTCAATCCTTTAAAAAGTATTTTATTTAAATGTGTAACAAACCGTTAATGAAAGAAAATGTTACAAGTAATCCACAATAACAGAAATTCTTATACAAAATATTTTTAAAGGGAATTTTTCTGGGGTAAAAGATACACTTTAGGTACTATTGGGATGGGGTAAAGGTAATGAGCTCGCCTCACCATCACGAATTTGACATTTGACAGGAATATAAAAAATATAAATTTGAAATAAAATAGTTTTAATCTTCTATTTTAGTTATCATAAGCCTGTTTTCAGAACTAAATATGATAATAATTATGAAAATGATTATAAAAAGAGAATTGCTGTGTGAATTATGGATGAAAGAAATATTAATAATTCAATTGACTTAATTTCATACCACTTTATGTATTTATAACATTTATATCTTTATCATTTTTTTTCCTTTGAAAACAACACAATTTATGAACATTTATATATATATATTTTAATTTTGTTATATATGTCGGTATATCTATAGTTATAATATATTGTTAGTGACTCGGAAACAAATATTTACCTATATTCATCATACAAATGTTTCCACCTACTGGGATTTTAACCCATGTCACTAATCACTGAGCGATATCGTCGGTCCATATTTATTCATTAAAATTCCATACAAAATTCTACACTTATATATTTAAAACCAATTTAAATGAATCTCCTAAGATTTATTATCATTTAGAAGATTGGTGGACGAGATTAAAGCAGTTGCCGGTAGTACATGGACTAGAACAGCTGAAAACAGGAGTCAGTGGAGGCAGTTGGAGGAGGCCTATGTCTATAATAGACAAACAGACAAAACCCATAATTAATCAACTTATTAAAAAAAATGTATGTATCGGCGCAAATACTACAACACACCTATTGTAAAAACGAGAATAATCAGTCGACACTGGAGTCAGTCTTGCTCGGGCTGTCGTACGGTACGGACCTCTCTGGGACGTCGTAACGCTGCCCGTTGAATAAACGAAAGTAATAACATAATTACTCGTGTAGTTTTCTTTGGAAGAACCAATGAGTGATCTTCAGCAAGATAGCACTTGTGTTGTCAACAGTAATGACGTCACACCTTTTAAAAACAATACAGAGGTTCTTTCCTCGTCATATATATATATAATTTATGAAGGAAAATACTGTCAAATTTAAATAATAAAAATGCATGTAAAATTTGATTAGGTATTTTGTCTGAATAAAGGCTATTTTTTTTTATTTGATAATTTATATGAATATCAAATTTCAATTGTCAGTTTGAGCGTCGCTTAATAAGTATCAAATATTTAAAACTGCAGAATATAATTACTTCAGAAGTATCGAGTTAACGCAAAAAAATACAAAATTATTACAATAGTATAATCAAAACCTGCAAATTGATCTTTTTATACTATTATTCAAAATGAAAATATACAATAAGAGTTTACTAAATAAACTAATATACAAAACTAGATAACAAAATACTACTAAAATCCCTAGAGTGTTTATCTAGGTAAGTTGTTGCTCGCAATTTCTACATTACATTACAATTATAAATACTTAATGGTGTTTCAAATATCTAGGTTTGTCTACGAATAAATATGGCTGTTGTTGTAAATAAAATTTTCCGCTCGATTTTTATACATTTTGTAAATTATCTGGCAAATCATTTAATATATTAGGTCTCAAAATATTTTACACATTTTGTTTCGTTTACTGGGATAGAAGCATCACTCAATTACCACATAACTTCAAGACTTAAATAACTGTCACTTGACAAACAAACAAAACAAATACTTCTTAAATGGACCGATAAGTATATTATTTTTATCCTTCCTATTCCTAATAGTTCTGTGTGTTACTTGTTTTTTTAAATAATTAGGGTATGATTATTTCCGTGACACATCCAGGCATATACTTCTTACTAGGATTTACTGAGAAAATATATTTTTTATATATATGAGATTAAACAAGGTTAAAATAAATGAAATTTCCTATATTTTTTGTTATTATTTTAAACACTAAAGCTAACATTTTCCAACAACATATTGACAAAGCAATTTCAATCATATATATATATATTTTTTTTTTCATAAACACTAAAATTATTGAACTTATTTAGACGTTTAGGTAAGTATACTTAAGCACATAAGTGCTTCAAATGCAGCTGATAATAATATCAGCATTATAATTTGTTATGTTCTTAAAGTGATAACCCTCACTTCTAGGATTAATACACAAATAAAATTTGATTTAGTGCTCTAACCAACTGAGCTAACCGTTCGAGTGACGTATCGTCATAAAATCTTGTATGCTTTGTTCAACTCTCAGGTTGTGGCTTCATCTACAGGATCTACTTTACGGTTGATAACCTGCTCAACACCAATATTTGCATATTAAGAAATTGACTATCAGCATTATAGTTAAACAGATTCTATTCAAACTACCCTAAAGTTAAACTAGTTGCCGATGTTTATGAAAGCGCCAGCGTAATTTTATAAGGTTCGACGAATATTGTTTTATTAATGAATGTAAATTACGTTGTTGATTCCATGAGATGGATGGAACTTAGAGAATATTTTAAGTTGAGTGTAATGTTACGGGAGGGTTTGTATAAAATTAGTTTGTTTGATTACGATAATTAACTAAGAGTCTCGTGCCAGAAATTGGCGAGTCAACATCTCCTGAGGATGCCTCGTGTAGAGTCAAAACACGTATTGAATTGATTGAAGCTAATTTTCGTGCCACATACACTTATCCATAAACACAGACACGGACGTCCAGAAAAGATTATTTAATGTAATTATTAATATTTTAAACAGAATAATATATTATTTGACTTGATATAACTTTAAGTAGGATATAAATAAAATAATACAGTGTCGAGAAAACTGATTTTTTGACATGTCGATAGTAGAGCACATCAGCAGCTGTTTTCGAGATTACCCTCCACAAAACGTATATCATTTGGGCCTGAAAATACAATTTATATAACATAAAATGATGAACATTCCAATTTAAATATAAAAACAAATTAATTGCCTTGCTGTGACGTTTCTAAATTAAAATGTCATTTGACTTCCCGGATAATGTTTCGCTAAATCAAAATACACAAAAAATTAATATCTGAGATACGTTGATTGATGAAAAATCATAAAATGTAAAGAGAAATTACACTGAAGATGAAAATGTCAACAACCGTTCAGCTCTCGATAGTAAATTACAAAATTAAGTTTGTGTATAGATATTTTGATACCTCTGGGGATATGTATATTCACCGTACTATATTTTTTACTGTTTCAGTCTTTACTTCAATATGGTCCCAGTGGTATGGTAACCCCAACAATGTTATTTGTAAAACACCGCTTTATTCACGTTTTATCTGTGTGGGTACCGACTAGTTTCGCAGGTCCTTCAACAGGATGAGTGTAATGGGTTCGCGATAATATCCCGTCTCATACTGCGGTCTTGTGTTCGTTGCGGCTTGACAGGGCGGGGAACGCGGGGTACGCCGGCGATGATGACGAGCACGTTATCTCTGATACTATGTCACTATTGGTGTCCATGGGTTGTTTTTGTTCACACAATGTTCCCTACGTGACCATCAGCACTATGGGTCTTATTGCGAGATGTGTTTACGAGTAACAACACGGGTTTTCAAGTAGGTGGCAGAGCCCAACTCTTGTCTCTATTAAAATTAGATCGACGAGATGAGGGTGTTCGCTTTTTTCCCAGTCCGTGGTGTCATTAAGAAAATAGTTTATGCTATAATAACCTTTCCCATACAAACGTTTTTTAACAATTCTTTTAAATTTCGTTACGTACATTTTCTGGGATCATATTGTAGAAGGATATCGCCCAACAAAAGACTTATTAACTCGACCCAACCGAGTACTAGGCATAACAAGTTTATGTTTGTTCCTCGTGTTAACATTATGAATGTCACAGTTTCTAGAAAATTCCTCAATGTGCTTATGAACATACAGAACATTATCAAAAATGCATTGAGAAGCAACAGTCAAAATGTTTATTTCTTTAAATTTTTCTCTTAATGATTCTTTAGGACCTACGTTATAAAACGCACGGATAGGCCTCTTCTGCAGCACAAAGATAGTATTAATATTGGCCGCACTGCCCTATAACAATAAACCCGATAATAATGTAACCCCAACATTCCAAAAAAATAATTCAAGAATGCGAAGACTCAGTACTAAACTGATGATTCATGTCATCTAAAGTATACTTAAAATTTCACCTTAACTAATAGCATACCCCTTATAAATCAAATTTTAATAGTTTATGAAGGTAAACCATATTTCCAACATGACGTCAAAGTCATGAATGTAGCCAGAGCAAACAATCGGGAATACTGGCAAATAACAATCTAACAATACCGGCAAGTAATTAATATTGTTCACGATATGGATGGATCAAACAACAAACAGAACTGCCACCGCAATGATAATAACTTATCCTTCATTCAGTATAAGGACATAATATTATCATATTATAAGATGTTGAATCCTTTATAGTTTTATGCAGACACTTATTTTTCGTTTATTTTTTAGTGAAAATATGAGACGAGCAGGACGTTCAGCTGCTGGTAATTGATACGCCCTGCCCATTACAATGCAGTGCCGCTTAGGATTCTTGAAAAGCCCAAAAATTCTGAACGGCACTACAATTGCGCACGTCACCTTGAGACATACGATGTTAAGTCTCATTTGCCCAGTAATTTCACTAGCTACGGCGCCCTTCAGACCGAAACACAGTAATGCTTAGACATGCAACCCATAATCTACCCGGCATCGTGTGCAAAGGTACCTCCCACTTTTAAAAATCCCCTCGGTGGCGCAATGGGTAAAATAGTGAACTTTGTTTATTCGCTTTATAAGGTCGGGAACGCACATAATATAATCACTATGTATACTATGTAATCATCTCCTCTATGGGTCTTATACCGAGATGCGTTTTAGAACACAGGTTCCAGCACCAACTAATTGGAACTAAAGCCGATTTAAATAAATAAAGTTGAAACATGTAATTTATATATTAAGCTTATTTTAATATTTTTCGTTTCTCCATGGGGTAGTATGAAGTGAATACATAGCAAGTGTTACAATACTCACGAGAAGTGTGATTTCCCTACACCACAATCTTATAATAATATTAATAAAATGAAATGCTTGAATATTTTCACTCATAAAAATCTGGTCGAAAGATATTTCTATAATCTGTGTTATTCAGTGTGTCTATATAAATCATTAGTGAGAAATATAGATAAGAACAATAGTTAAAATTAGGTTAAGTTACTCAAATTGGCATTGTATATTTCACTAATCTGTCTTCTGGCCGAAAAAGAGATCTTCGCATTCCTTCCTTACAATATGACATTGAGATTTGTCAAAACAAACTAAAGCAATTCAAACTGCCTTAAATTATCACGAAAATTTGAGATTTTTTTTTATAAAATCTGGCACAGTTCCTCGAAATTTCACTCTTGGTCTGTGACAAAATTTCACTAATTTGTCTTTTAAGAAAATTAATGAAAGTTGTCTTACTTTCCAACTTAACTCATTCAACTCTAAAATATTCAAGATTTAAATTTGCAAAATGTCGTCGTTGACTTGACAGGCTAAATGTAACTTATTATTTGTGTATTACGAACTTACTAATTAATTATTAATACATACCAGAACTGTGGTTCTTTTTAATGGATGACCGATATTCATTTAGGTCTGTTCCCGGCCTGGACTGTTTGAAAGAAAACATAGGCGACACTAAATGCCAGCGACCTTGAGCGATATGAGTTCACGGCTGCCGACCCGCCACCTATGTAACAAAGCCAATATTTTCAAAACTCTTGCGTGGAAAGCAGTTTATATGCTTACAATTAGAAGTACCCAAAAAATGCGCCACGCCATGCCAAAAAACTTGTTTAACTTCAAAGAAAAGTGGTCGTTCAAAAAGGCTCGGCAGTGCTAACTATAACCAATAGCAAGCATTAGCAATCTACAAATAAGACTTAAGGATATGTGTAACAGGATTAAATAGTGTTCATAGCTCGAAATGCTATACTTTCTCCACAAAACTTGTCTAAAAACACCATGTTTGCGTGTTTTCTGCTTACTCTTCGCCGGTAAAGCGCGAAAGGAAGTTCAGTTTCTCAGTTCTTTGAAGTATGGAGTTTACCATAATAGTGTGGTGGTACATAATAGAGCCATTTTGTAAGGGTGTGATGAACCATGCATACATTACAATATGTAAGAATTCCTAATAAAAAAGAATTAAATAACTAATTTAAACATACTTCATCCAAGGTGAGAAACAGAATATTCATTATAAGGAACTTAATTTACCGTCACCAAACAATGAAGACAAGGTTGAAACAGAAACGCACTACTAGCCTATATCTTCATTTTAAGTTATTTAAATAGCTGGTTTAAGTGATGCCGCTTAGTAAGTATTAAATCAAGTGGAAATAACGAGTAGAGTATGACAGAATGTATATGGGTAATGGGTATTTACAGATGTTGTACGACCCTTACCCTTGTCAAGAGAGATTTGTAAGTTGTGTAGCCATCCCTTCTAATTTCAATTGTTTTTTTAATAACATAATATTACACAAATAAAATTTGTAAAACAAAATTTTATGAACGATGCGGGACTCGAACACACGACCTCCGGTGCTCTTACCAACTGAGCCAACCGTTCGAGTACCGCCTCGTTATATAATTCTGTTTGCTTTGTTCAACTCTCAGGTTGTGGCTTCATCTACAGGATCTAACTACTAACCTATGACTGATAATTCATAAAATTTTGTTTTTCAAATTTTATTTGTGTATTAATCCTAGAAGTGAGGGTTATCACTTTAAAAACATAACAAATTGTAAACATAATATGTTAATAACTGTTCATAATATATAATAACTGTTCATGTTACGATAATTGTATTGCATCGGGCTTTGTAAAAATTGTAATAATTTCGTATTTATTAGTTTTATGTTACCGTGTATAAACCTCAAAATTTTTAAAGAAGTTACTTTAAGTGTAGACTCTAGCAGAAGGTAGGTTTTTTGAAAGAAAATAAATAGCTTGGAATTCAATTTCTCCAAAATATTCTTCAAATTTTACATTGAATTTAATAGAACAGTATTGTGGGAGAATTGAAATTCAAAAACACTGTACACATGAATGTCAAAAAAAAATAAAAATATTGTTTCTTATTGAATTTACCGCTACTTTGTAAAGGGTTGAGCTAATGAGAAGAAGTAGCAAGAAACTCATTGCCACTCTTTTAAGTCAAGATTTACATTTTAATTGTTGTATAAATCATTTCAATTACAATATATGCAGAGTGACTCAACAACAATACTCAAATGACAAAAACTGAAAGGCTTACACGAGTAAGTCAAAAAATGAAAAAAAGTAAATTAATACTTATAAACACACGAGTTACTGAGTATAGTAGATGTATCAATCCACACATACCGTAAATAAATAGAGGCATTATGTGAGCATTTCATAAAATAAAATAATATATATATATATAATAAAATAAAATATATTATATATATAAAATAACTTTAAAGGAAATAATAATAATAAAAACACATCAAGGAGACCTCCCGGTAACAAGATCATCCAGCCACCACGAGTAGCACCCGTTCACGAGCATGATGCATGGACCAGCCATCGCCTCCCTCGACCATATTTTAGGGAAGGGAACGACCCGCACCACGTCGCCGCCAATTGTTTTTGAAACGTTTGAAGCGTAGAATACTAATAAGATTTTTGGGTGTGATGACTAATTATCAAACTCAATTTAGTTATTTGTTTCATTTAGTTAATAATTCGAACCCAAAAACACAAACAATATTTTCAAGATGATCTGACAATGACGAAGAGCTAATTTAGAGAACTGAAGACAAAACAATATTGATGTTAGCTAATGGGAACATGGCGTGCGAGTCGCAAACCATTGCTGAATTAATTTTCCATTTTCCGAGCTATTTGTCTATAAGATAATTGTATTAGAATTCCAAATTGATTTCATGACTCGTTGTGCCACTTTATTCTTTCGTACAAAACATAGGTGTATGGTTTTAAAAAAATATAAATTTTTTATGGTCATCAATAAACAAATCTGGGTATTATTTGTAACTGCTATATTCTGAAGTGCTAAGAAGATAAACAATCTAAAGCATGCAGTCTATATTTTACTTACAATCGGTCGTCAAGACGTGGAAATGTAATGTTCCCAGCGGTTTTCAAACCCACAAACTCTTGTACTTATTACGTACGTACCATTTTACCACAGTTTGTTAGTTATTCAATAGAAAATCATGGAATTTTTCGAAAATACAAATTTTACGAATACGACGAATACGACGAATACAAAATTTACGAAATAGAAGGTAGAATAATATTCGCATATTTTCAGCTTGCCCCTAATATATCATTTATTTATTTTAGCCATCAAATAAATCAAACATAGCAAACCAGTGGGAGGTTCCTTTGAACAGAATGCTGGCTAGATTATGGGTACCACAACGGTGCCTATTTCTGCCGTAAAGCAGTAATGTGTAATCATTACTGTGTTTCGGTCTGAAGGGCGCCGTAGCTAGTGAAATTACTGGGCAAATGAGACTTAACATCTTATGTCTCAAGGTGATATGCGCAGTTATAGTTCCACTCAGAATTTTTGGGTCTTTCAATAATCCTGAGCGGCACTGCATTGTAATGGGCAGGGCGTATCAATTACCATCAACTGAACGTCCGGCTCGTCTCGTCCCTTATTCTCATAAAAAATATATACATTGAGAAAGTTGAACTTAAAGTTACTACACAGCCCACACTATCAATGAAAGTAGTAATGTATAATAATTTTTGTGCTTTACTTGTAATAAACTTCAAAATTAAACATAATATTTAGAAAATTTAATGTATTCTTACTTAAAGCTTTGTTCTAAAGAAATTTGCACAAGATTTTTAATAAGCAGACTTGATAGCTAATTACTTTGTTACATAAGGAAAGTTTTCAGTTAATTTAAGTTTACAAAACCTTCGGGATCGTTAAACTAGGGGTCTAAAGAGCGACGGAGATTTTGTAACGGTGTGTTGACTTTTAGCTACATTTGACAGAATTTTATAAACTCAGTTAAGATTTACATTTTACTCGTATTTTTCACTCTGATCTGAATATCTCAAGTTGAGTCAGAATGTGTTCTTGGTTCTTTAAACGTACGCTAATGTGCAGACGTTGCAATTAGATGAAATATTTACTCTTCATCATCATCAGCCGGAAGACGTTCACTGGGTGACAAAGGCCTCCCCCAAGGATCTCCACGGTGATCGGTCCTGCGCTGCCCTCATTCAATGTACTCCCGCGATTCTGACCAGATCTTCGGTCCATCTTGTGGGGCCTACCAACACTTCGTCTTCCCGTACGTGGTAGCCATTAGAGTACTTTATTGCCCCAACGGCTATCTGTCCATTGAACTGTGTGCCCTGCCCCCTGCCACTTCAGTTTCGCAATCATTTGGGCTATGTCGGTGACTATGGTTCTCCTACGGACCTCCTTATTTCTGATTCGATCTCGCAGGGAAACTCCGAACATAGCCCTCTCCATTCCTCTCTGAGCGACCATGAGCTTTCTCATCAGGCCTTCAAACTAATAAGCTAACTCTTCACCTTTTTTTAATTCGGCTTAATGTGTCTAATTATATAAGATAGGTGGTTTTATCAAATAAGAAAGCATGGAGCGTGCAGGGTACCTGATATATATAGCACCCCTGTGCCAATAGTGAAGTCCGAAAGTTTCATATCAAGCGACTTTAATAATAACACTTGAAATAAGGGATTGCTTGTAATTAATTATAGAAGACTTCATAAGATACATAATAGCTTTGAGGGTAAATATATACACTTTTATAATAAAGTCCCAGTCAGTCCAAATATATACACTTTTACAATAATGTTTTATAAAAAAAGTGGCTCTGTCGTAAATCCTATTACTCCACAGCTGAATATCTAAGTGATCGGACAGCATGGGAGTAGATTTTGATTATTTTATAGTAATAGCAATGAAAGTACAATATTGTATATTTTTATTAAAAAGAGCGCAAAAAAGAATGCTGGGAGAGTTTCTTGCGCCGCTTCTTCTCTTTCAGAGCGCCATTTGTTTCCGAAGTGGTAGTAGTATCTAGTATATTAGAAATGACATCAAAAAGAAATCTAAATGAATCTTGAGAAAATAAATGCCTTTTATGCCTTTTAATGCCTTTATTCTGAAACTAGTGTTGCAATCCTCAAATACTCGTGTATTTCATAATTATATACTGAAGATAATATCAAAGTTAATTTGCAATAGTTCTCATTTTGCTGTTTTGCACCCTTTGCAGACAGATTTATAAAAATAAATATTCAAAAGCGTGTACCTTCTAAGAGTGATTGATTAATTAGTAGTTTCTGTCTTTAGATAACATACAGCACGAAGAAGAAAACACAAAAGAAAATTGTAAGATTATTGAAATTATCTGACTGGCTCACCTGATTCTATTTACTAATATTCATGCATTTTACACAGGATTAGGCACAAAGTTATTCTGTATACAAGTAACATTGAAGATGATAGATTGGAGGAACGTTACTCAGCTCTAAACTTATGACACAGAGTTACTTTGAATGGAGCTCAAAACTAAATTCAATAATCACTCACTCTCGCTTTGATGAAGTTAAAATTATATATACAGGGTGTCCCAAAACTCAACGATAACCTGGTACCGGGCGAGAGGCCAAGGTATACCAGTTATGAAAAAAATAAGAAAAAAAATCTATGTCACTTAGTCAAGCGATGACAGACATTTTTCGAAAATGTTAAAAATTTGACACCTTTGTCGCATTTTTAGGTACTGTGATCGCAATTTTCACAATTTTACAGTGATTTTTTTAATAATGTTATCTCAAATAACAGTGCTATTAATGGTAACCACAAATGAAAGTAATAATCATTGTTAACTAAGTAAAATAAATTAAATTTTGACGAGTTATGGTTTATAAAATTTATGTCAGTCAACTTTGACACTCTACGTTGGAAAAAAAATGTACTACACTACCTATGGCAAGATTTTTTAAAAGATGGCCCATTAGTCTAGATTTCAAAATAGTACAACACTTGCCACTTTTCTTGCCAATAAAACTGCTATTTCGTATTTTTTGCGAAAGGAACTCATGGAAAATTTAATCAAAATAAAACGGTAAATTATCGTAACACTTTATTATCCTCCTAAAATTAAAGCAGATGCTCAAATTGTTTCCCTCTAGCACGAATACAAGTTCTGCATCGCCTCAGAAATGACCTGTTCACCAGTCTTGCAAATCTCCTCGCATTGATTTCTTCTGATGCTGCATCAATTTTTGGCGCAATTCTGTTACATTTTGAATTGGTTTTAAGTAGACCTTTTCTTTTATGCATCCCCAGTAAATAAAATCTACTGGATTCAGGTCTGGGGACCGAGGGGGCCATGAAATTGGTCCAAGGCGTCCGATCCATTTACCGGGATATTCGTTTAAATATTCTCTTACAGGCCGGGCATAATGTGCTGGGCAACCATCTTGTTGATATGTACCACATTTCTCTGTAGATGTTGAGTGGTACATCTTCTAGCAATGTCGGCAAATCATTTTGAAGAAAATGCAAGTAGGTGGCGACATCTAAATTTTCAGTGAATTCAAATGGTCCAATTATTTGACCATTCCTGTCCACATGTTGACTTTAAATTGGTATTGGGATCGATCCTCACGCATCAAATGCGGGTTTTCCGTATGCCGACTATGAAGGTTATGTAAGTTTAAATAACCATCTCTTTTAAATGTCGATTCGTCAGTCCACAAAACTTTATTTAGAAAATCCGGATCTTCACGAATTTTCGCTTACATGGTTCTGCAGAAATCAACTCTGGGTGCGTGATCACGTGGTAACAAGCTCTGCACTTGGTAAGGATGAAAATCGTATCGTTTTAAAATTCGATGTGCGGTACTCTTCGCCACACCCGTTGCAATTTCAATCGCACGTACTGAGGTACTGGGGTCATTTTCAACTTCAGCGTCGTAGTTTCCTTGAGGTCTCCCACCAGATGTGTTGCCGTAGGTAGTGTAGTACATTTTTTTTCCAGCGTAGAGTGTCAAAGTTGACTGACATAAATTTTATAAACCATAACTCGTCAAAATTTAATTTATTTTACTTAGTTAACAATGATTATTACTTTCATTTGTGGTTACCATTAATAGGACTGTTATTTGAGATAACATTATTAAAAAAATCACTGTAAAATTGTGAAAATTGCGATCACAGTACCTAAAAATGCGACAAAGGGTGTCAAATTTTTAACATTTTCGAAAAATGTCTATCATCGCTTGACTAAGTGACATAGATTTTTTTTCATATTTTTTTCATAACTGGTATACCTTGGCCTCTCGCCCGGTACCAGGTAATCGTTGAGTTTTGGGACACCCTGTATATATATATAGGTATATTGTAATCTAAAAACTGTAAAAACGTCAGTCTTGTTATTTCGTTGAGTTCTTAGGTCGTGCACGTTTAAATGACATTGCTTGTGGTGGCGTCGTGAGGCGAGTCGTTCCCTTCACTGAAATTACTTGAGTAAAATTGCCAGTCAACTACTTGTGTGTATCGAATTCCTCGACGTCTCGTTCCTACAAAATTCATCCATGTTAGGAATCCTTAACTTTCTTCCCTTGGTGAAAAATTAGCTATAGTTATATAAGTCGTATGTAAAAAGTCACCATATGCTAAATAAGGGTAATAAGTATGACGAGAAATCGTTTTTCCCATGCACATAGAAATATTACGAGTTAGCTTATATAAGATTATGCAGTCTAACGTCAGTAATAAACAAAAAGAAGATAAATTATAAAATACTAGCTGTTACCGGTGACTTCGTCCGCATTCACAATAATAACAAAACAATTATAAAAAATCTCTCATCGTTAAGGCAGTGATTGTGTGAAATATACTTGTTCGACCGTTTTTCCTCCGGCTTAATTTGAAAATACGACTACCACGAAAAAGTCTTTTAATTTTTCAATATAATTTGGTTACTACATAGCCTTATATACATTAATTGTGAATGTCATCACAATTACTGATGCGTTCCATTGATAACCTAATTTTTAAAACCGGTATAGTAGATCCAGAGATTACCCTTCAATTTCTAGAAGAATCTAAACCAACGTAAGCAGCCGCGGTGAGCAGCTTCTTTTTCATTTCTAATTATTGCTAAGCTAAATAGTTTTTTTAATTGATACAATTTCACAAAATTTATCTTGCCCCAAACGAGGCAAAGCCTGTACAATTATATATCATTTAATACGATATACATGCATGACTAGAAAAAAAGCCATATTAAATAATTTTAATGTTTGCGCGAACCGGGATTCGCACCTGGGACCACTCATTGCGAAGGGTTACCCACCACTGGGTCGTCATAAGTAGTTTTTTTTTTATATATTTGGGAAACAGTAAATAAAACAAAAAAAACTTACAGAACTTTCAAAAAAAAAACTACAAACGGGTTATTGCTAGCTTAAAAGAAATTATAAATGCAATTAATATTAATTTATTTACATTAATTAATTACAATATTGTCTTATATAGTTTTTAAACTGTGTTCTTGAGCAAGTATGTAAATCAATATTATCAAATTTTATTTTACACGTATTACAAGCTCGATATATAAATGTATTTTGAACATAATTAGTATTTTTTGGTGGGATTTAAAACTATGACATATTTCTAGCCAATCTTAGGACATCTAAAGTAAATACTTGTGATTCTAAATTTGAAATATTTTAAAAATATTCACCGTGAATAACCTAAGTCGTGAATTTTACGAAGCAAATATTGAACCGAAAATTCATAAAACAGGAAGTTGGCTTGTTCGAATAAATTATTTTTCTGTGAGCAGGATATTAATATTCGGAGCATTCGCAAAGTTAGTTCTGACTGCTGGCTCAAAATTTTCGAAATAAAAATCTCACAGCACGCTTTTAGAAGTAATAACTCCATTTCATTTGTAATTAGTTAACGTTAGGACACGATCTCTAAATACAATTATTTTGTAAACTTGTGTGTATATATAGGATATATACACACAATACACACCTATCCTACTAATATTGTAAATGGGAAAGTTTGTGAGTATGCGTGTATGTTTGATACGTCTTCACGCAAAATCTACTGAATGAATTTTAATGAAACTTTACAGTAAAGGAGCTTACACATCAGAATAACACATTGGCAGCAATATATAAACATATAATTTGAATTATCCACAATATAACGATAAGTATCAAGAAGTAGGAAAAACATCTTTAATCTGCGAGCAATTCAAGTTTGCGGCGTAGGAGTTAAAAAAATACATATAATATATATTGGCACAAATACTACAACTCTTAAGACAACAGACTTAACAACTAATAAGATTAATAATTTTACTCTAAAATCCTCCTAATATAATAAATGCGGAAGTTTTTCGAGTGTGAGTGTATGTTTATTAATTCTTCACGCAAAAACTACTAAATGAATTTTAATGAAACTTTAAAATAATTTATACATAGGCTTTAATTTTTGAAGATTAAGATAAAGATTATCCAAAATATAAATGTATCGTATAAGTGTCAAGAAGGAGGAAAAAAATCTACAATCTGCAAGCTATTTATATTTGCGGCGCAAAGCCCGTAGGAGTTACAAAAATACATATAATATATATCGGTGAAAATATTACAAATCACCTATTATAAAAACGAGAATAATAATTTTTCTCTAAAATTAAATCATAAATAATCATTTGATTACTTTCTGATTTAAAATATTGTTAAAAAGCATTAACCGAAAACACCAATGTCGACACTCGACGCATTTGTATTCGAGCTGTCGTACGGTACGAACCTCTCTGGGATGTCAATACGTTGCCTGTGGAATATACGAACCACATGTATAGTTTGGGACAAGATAATCTGTGTAAAGTTGTATCAATATTATTAGTACTTATTTTTATTATATTTGTTCAAATCACATTTGAAGGAAAAAATTCTATTTGTAAAGCAGTAGGTGTCTCTGGAGAATCCAGAATCCATCAGCGAAATAGTTTTTTGTTCGATCTAGTTCAAGACTAGATTTATATTTCGGACAAAAATAACTCTGAAATGTCTCCTTCTATTGGTTGCTCTTACGTGACTAACTTGATTGTATGCAATTATGATGTTTTTCCAATCATGATTTATTTAAGCTTAAAATACGTTTTACAAAGTTCAGCCGTTCTAGGTATATAGATCGCGTTTCACATCATTACATTTTCCAAATACTGGTCATCGACCCATTGGAATAAAATATTTAAATATTAGAGCTCTTATTCGTCTCAAATATATTTTATGCAATGATGGTTAACGAATTATATTTAATTTTCTTTTATTATAATATTGACACACTTTAACACAAATTATCTTGCCCCAAACTAAGCATAGACTATACTATGGGTACAAGACAACGATATATTTAATACAATATTTATACTTATACATACAAAAATACATATAAATATCCATGACTCGATAACAAACATCCATCGTCATCAAATAAATGTTTGCACCTACCGGGATTTGAACCCGGGACCTCTAGCTCAGTAGGCATCATATAAGCACATGGGATATTCCATTATTTATCTCAGGTTAACGGGCGCAGATCGATATAAACGATATCTTACTATGTAACGTCCTTACGTTATGAGTTGGACAGAAAGATTTCAACTTGATTACAACTCAAACCATATCATTACTGTGATAATGTTTGTCTCATACTTCAATTCAAATTCAAATATTTTTATTCAAAACTAGTTGACCCGACAGACGTTGTTCAGTATATAATAAATAAAATAATGTTTTTTATGAATTTACCAATAATATATCATAACATCAAGAATTATTTCGTAAATTATGCTAACTGTTGTTGTATTGAAATTGTTTTACAGCAGAACTGTCAAACCGTGCGTCAATAAATTCTCTCATAGAAAATATGTCCATACAAAACAAATATCGGACGACGGGGGACACATCAAAGGAAAAACAAAATTGTTGGTTTTATTTAATTCCGAACACTTTCATATCTATTCACCTTTTAAACCTTCCCTGGACTTCCACAAATAATTCAAGACCAAAATTAGCTAAATCGGATGTGACATCACTTATTGACAGTCAAAAACTACCACCTATTCCAAAAAGAATACGGGCTTTTTTTTCATCAAAAAATATGTTTAGAAAGTAATATCGTAGAATTAAACTTATTATTTAATAGCCTGATGGCGCTCGCTCCAATCTCAATCAGTGGAATCATTAAGAAAGTCATTTATGTTATAGTAACCGTATCGTAATACTTTGTTTTGAACATTTTCTAGGATCTTTTTTTATAAAGTTCCTTTAACTTTGTTCCTCGTGTTAACATTATAATTGTCACTATGTTCCATAAACAATGTTTGAGACGTTTAAGTTATAATCATTTAAAATGCAAATAATTAATATCTTCATCTTTAATGAATAAAACAAGGCATCATGTACACTTAGTTCTATCTTTGAATTAAGCTGATAATTTAATGAATAAAGCTAAGTTCATATGGCCGCGCGGCACCGCGCGCCGACGCGCGATGTGAGAGTTCACATGACAGGGTATATACGAGCGCCAGTCTGGCATTAACATTGATATACAATGGACGTGGAGGAGGCAATTTGCTTGTGGATTTTATATAGAAGACTGAGACGTCGCAGAAGACGACAAAGGCGATACTGGGTGCATCCAATATTAAGTGACAGACTTTCTTCAAGCCTGTTTGTCACCTTATACCCTAAGTTGAGGTTACATGAAGAATTTTTTTTTAATTATTTCCGTATGTCAGTTGCAACCTTTGATTTTTTATACGATTTCATTGAAAATGATTTAAAATCCAGTGAAAATGCTGTAAGATATTGCATATCACCAAAAGAAAAACTCATTGTAACATTGCGGTAAGTTAACTGTTTATTAATCATAATCACAGTAAAAATTATAAAAAATAAGAAATTATGAGCGAGGCTTCTTGGCAAATTAACTTTTAGTTTAATTGAACAGATCTAATTCTTGAGAATCTTCGTATGACGGGTCACAAGTAACATCACCCGGGGGTGATGTTGCTTGCGATGAACTTGTGGGAGGTGAAGTGTATGAACTAGTTGTATAGCCATATTGTGTTGATTCTCTATCAGAGTACTGCATTGGGTTGCTATATTGAGAACTTTGAAATGAAGCATGATAGTTTCTGGGTGGTCGTTGTGAGCTATATGAAGTAGACGGGTAGTTAAAATCTTCAAGTGGCTGTGCTCGTGTAGCTTGGTATCGTTCTAATAAATTATAAATTTCAATTTTCAGTTTTAAACGCCGGTTTTCAGGAACTTTTTTTATTTCCCTAACCAATGAAAGACAAAATAATTTATCTTCATCGTCATCTTTCTTTTCTGCTGCATTATTATTTCGAGTATTTATGCTTTGTTGTAAAAGATTTGCAAAATGTTCATCGGCAGGGTGAAGTTTGAATTTTTTCCGGGGCACATTTTCTGTTGAAGCTTGAACGCCGCTGCTGTTAACTGCACTATCCAAATCAGGATTCTCTGTAACTTCCGCAACATCAAGGCTGTTGTCAGTTTTTCGTTTCTGGACAACTTGTTTAAGAAATGACAATCTTATAAATACGAAAATGAAGATGGTGTTGATGCTGAGGAACCAGACTTCAAATGTTTTGTTTTCTTAAGTTCTTTTACATAGGCATCTCGTAAATTTTTCCATTTTTTTTGCAAAATCGATCCTAGAAAGTAAATAATTAATTATTAGTTTTCATTGCAAAACTATTGAAAAATGTTGTACGATACGGGTGCATAAAGAGTCCTTATGACCTACTCGTACTTTATGCAAATTGTACTTTGTGCACTTTAGGCTCACGTGCCACACTGTAAACACTCGCTATGAATGTGTTTTCTTTGTAGCACTTATTCAGTAAAGATTTCCTTAAAAGAAATAGACATAGACATAGAATTAGGAATAGGAATAGGAGTAGGAATAGGAGTAAGTAGGGGTAGGAATAGGTATGGGAATAGGAATTTGACGAGGAATAGGAGTAGGAATAGAAATGGAATATTTATCGTGGCACGTGAGCATATGCACTTTATGCTCGCGTGCCACACTGTAAACACTCGCTATGCTTGTGTTTTCACTGTAGCACTTATTCGGTAAAGATCTACTTTATGCACGTGTATCTTAAATAACTATTATGTTACAGGTACCTAGCAACTGGTTCTTCATTTGCAGAGTTACAATATGGTTATAAAATTGGCAAGTCTACGATATCGGGTATAATTAAGCAAGTGTGCCAAGTTTTTTGGAGAAATTTAAAAACTTTGGTCATGAGTCCACCAACAAAAGAAATCTGGACACAAATATCTATACAATTTGAAAATAAAGCATATTTTCCAAATTGTGTTGGAGCGTTGGACGGCAAACACGTTCGTTTAATACAGCCACCAGAATCAGGATCAATGTATTACAATTATAAACACTTTTTCTCATTAGTTTTAATGGCTTTATGTGATGCTAACTATTGCTTCATATGGATAGACGTTGGAGCTTACGGAAAAGACAGTGATTCGGGTGTTTTCAAGGAAACGTCATTATTCAAAAAACTCTCAGAAAATTCGTTGAACTTACCAGAGCCTAGATCTATCACAAATAATGAGAGCGATGCATTTAAACTACCATACGTAATTGTAGCTGACGAGGCTTTCGCTATGACTAAAAATTTGATGAGACCCTATGGTGGTAAAATGTTGTCAAAAGAAAAAAAAATATTTAACTACCGCCTTTCTTTAGCACGAAGGTATGTCGAATGTACATTTGGCATAATGTGTAACAAGTGGCGTATCTTACACCGGCCAATAGACGTGAAGATAGATTTTGCTGTTGATATCGTCAAAGCTATTTGTGTTTTACATAACTTGGTAAGGATGAGAGATGGTATAAATCAGGATGATATGATCAATCCAGCGCCATTACCTAATGTGAATCCAACTAACAGTGGACGAGCAATCCATGAAGTAGATAATATTCGAACTAAATTCACAAATTATTTTGTTACTGAAGGTAAATTAGATTGGCAAGATAAAATGGTGTAATAGGTGATGATTTTATAAAACTTATTTTAAATAAATAAAACTAATTAAAAAACAACTTACCCAAATTTTTCTTTTTTTCTTCGGAATCATCATTTTTGCAAAAAATTAAAACTAGTTCTTCCCAAGACCTTCTTTTTAATATTTTATTTGAATAATCCTTAGAGTTAAGATTCCAAATCGCATCTCTTTTTTCGATTTCGTCGATAAGCAAATCGATAGGCACAATGTCATCTTCGGTACTCATTGCATCGATCTATGTGTCTTTCCGTCTCAAGGCGCGCGGATCAACTGAACAGGTCGATACAGGTTTGAAATACTTGGGCCGCGCGGCAGCGCGCGGTTCTAGATCTTGCGCGCGGGTCAGAGCGCGCCGCGCGTTGGCGTGCGGTACCGCGCGGTAATGTAGACGATAATTATCGTTTATATTGATCTTGTGCCGCGCGGTTCGTAGTTCCGCGCGGTACCGCGCGGCCATATGAACTTAGCCTAAAAGTCAATGCAGAGCATTTATAACTACCACCAGTGACGTTATTTATTAACACTTAAAACATTTTAGCTAAAGTAGCGGCATCCTGGTTAAAACTGAAATAGTTAAACATATAGAATTAAGCTCTTAAATCAATAAGTAGTAAGACCAGTTCTCAATGGTCACGGTTAATTGAAGCTGGAATGTTGACAGTTCTCTCCAGCTTCCTTTTCTCTATTTATTTTAACTTGCCGGAACTTATTTATCTAGCGTTATCTTACTTGGGATTAAATTTTTATTATATTTTATACATCGAAACTTAATGAATAATGACGAAAGAGTTACTAGTTCATTATAATTATAAGTTTATAATATTCATGGAAAACAATAATTTATAATACCTGATGGTAGCGTATATGATAGTAACTTCGGAAGTCTTGTTAAACCTAAAATTTCAGTCAAAGTCGAAAAACAAGCATATACGCACTTAAAGTATTGGGAATGGAATATTTCCACTGTTCCTGTCATATTACAATCTTTTTAATTTATTTATTTATTCGGAAACCCAAAAATAGCAGACTAATACATAAATTACATCCAAAATTAAATATATATATATCTAAGTGTACAGATAACTTACAGGATTACACATCTTTCATTATCTGTTACCTTCCCGACCATACTATACAACTTGTTTAAAATTAAATATTATGTTAGTAAAATTACAGTTTATCTAAATATTATGTTAAAATTAAGTCCAATACAGAACCACAGTATTTACTTCTTATATGGTCCTATGGTATATTGTTATGGGGCAGTGCGGCCGATATTAATACTATCTTTGTGCTGCAGAAGAGGGCTATTCGCGCGATTTATAACCTAGGTCCTAAAGAATCATTAAGAGAAAAATTTAATGAAATAAACATTTTGACTGTTGCTTCTCAATACATTTTCGATAATGTTTTGTATGTTTATAAGCACATTGAGGAATTTTCTAGAAACTGTGACATTCATAATGTTAACACGAGGAACAAACATAAACTTGTTATGCCCACTACTCGGTTGGGTCGAGTTAGTAAGTCTTTTGTTGGGCGATGTATATGCTTCTACAATATGATCCCAGAAAATGTACAAAACAAATGTGTTACGAAATTTAAAAGAATTGTTAAAAAACGTTTGTGTGGGAAAGGTTATTATAGCATAAACGATTTTCTTAATGACACCACGGACTGGGAATAAAGCGAACACCCTCAGGCTCTTTAATTATAAATGTTTATTGTACGATATTACATTGTAATCCATATTTTATATTAAAAAAAAAGCCTGCTGAGTTTCTTGCGCCCATTCTTCTCAGCTCTGAGGCAGTCTCTTTTGAATGGGTGGTAGATTTTGACGTTCAATAAGTGATTTTAAATCCTATTTTGAATAAAAATATTTGAATTTGAATATAAATTTTAGTACATTTATTTATAAATATTGTATACCCATCTGTACCAATGTCCAAGTCTGGTATTTTATTTAGGTACTCATTATATTCTCTTACCATTCGCGGTTTGTATTTACTTTCATTAGTGCAAAAAATGGAAGTTGGCTTCGAAGGGCACTTCGAGGTACATTAATACATAATTTCGTCAGCAAGTCTGGGCTATCAATTAAGTTGTGAAACAGTTTATGTAAGAACTTTAAGTCTAACAATTTACGCCTTTCTTCTTCTTAATTGAAAAGTCCTTGGTTTTAAAAATCGATAACCATTTATTTATTTAAAAAAAGATTCTCGGTCTTGTCACAAGGTCTTTTCAAACTTGTTTAGTCGTTGAGAAAATGGAAGTGACTCGAGAAAATTCTAGAGCGATGATTTATTATGACTTTCGAAGTGGTTTAACACAAAAACAGTGTGTTGACCGGATGATTTCTGCATTTGGTGATGAAGCCCCATCTAAAACCACAATTTATCGCTGGTTTGCTGAATTTCAACGTGGACGTGTCAAGCTCACTGATGATCCCCGTCAATGTCGCCCAAAAACTGTAGTCACCAAAGAAAACGTTGATGCTGTGCGTAAGCTGATTGAGGAAGATCGACATGTGACATACCGCGAAATTCAGGCAACTTTAGATATTGGCATGAGTCAAATAATCTTGCATGAACAATTAGGTGTAAAAAAGTTGTTTTCCCGATGGATACCGCACTTGCTCTGTGAAGAGCATAAAGCGGCTCGCGTTACTTTTTGCGTCAGAACTCTCGAAAGATTCCACGCAGGAACCTCAAATGCTGTTTACAACATCGTATCAGTTGACGAATCCTAGATATACGCGTACGAACCCGAAACAAAAAACCAGTCACGAGTTTGGGTGTTTGAAAATGAGTTAAAGCCAACAAAAATTGTTCGTTAACGGAGTGTTGCAAAAAAAATGGTGGCCACGTTTGTCTCCAAAACCGGCCATGTTGCGACTATTCCTCTTGAGGGACAAAGAACGGTTAATGCAGAATGGTATGCTAGCATTTGTTTGCCACAGGTCGTTTCTAAACTCCGTAAAGAGAATTGCAACCGCCGCATCATCCTCCATTACGACAATGCGAGTTCTCACACCGTGCACAGAACAAAAGAGTTTTTAGAGCAAGAAAACATACAATTATTAGACTATCCGCCGTACAGCCCCAACCTAAGCCCTAATGATTTCTATACTTTCCATAAAATAAAGAATAAATTGCGTGGTCAGAGATTTTCATCACCTGAAGAAGCTGTGGACGTCTACAAAACGGCCATTTTGGAGACCCCAACTTCCGAATGGAATGGTTGCTTCAATGATTGGTTCCATCGTATGGAAAAATGTGTCAAATTTCGCGGAGAATACTTCAAAAGCAATAAATACATTTTTAAATAGCAATGTTGTGTCACTTCCTTGATTTCCGAAATTTTCAGTGCCGCCCTCGTACCATCCACAAATAACTATCGTAACAGCATATTTGATTATTACAGCCCTTTTAAGAGTATACAGTGATAAGATAATATCTACTTAATGATATATAATAATACTGAGGATGGACCACTCTGGTCCAGGTAGTATGTTAACGTCATTGATATACATTTACGAGTAGTATATGTAAAAGGAGGTGATACTTTATGTAATATTTACAGGCGCTGTTCGACTGAAATGATTAGTGCGCTTGGATTTTAAACCTGTAGATAGGAGAATTCGAGTGTCTAGGTGCTAAAATCGTTATTGTGCGTAAACACGTTTTGTGTATTATTTCTATTTGCTTCAGGGTAGATCCCGTTTAGTAAGATAAGATTAAAAATGTATTAGTTAAAAAAAATAAGTATAATAATAAATAAATTTAATTTTTTTGTAAGTATCGGATTAAATTGATGACAATTGTTTAACAATAGGTGCTCCTAAAAAATAATGAATTTTTATTTTAGACTGCCGATAAATGTTGACTTAAAAGTACCACTTTGTTGACTCGATTATGAATAGCAAGGAATTGTGAATAATATTTTAAAATATTAATATGTTAGTGAATAACATATTAATATTTCATTACTGAACAGATTGTAATGTCATTCATTACAACGAATATCAATATTTTTTTTATAAAATCTGCCATTAGTCCAAATGCTTTAATCAGATTTCATTTTTTAAATCCTCTATTAAAGATAGAGTAAACAGTTAGCTTATTGCCCACATTAAAACACCCAATGTCCTTATAACAATTAAATCATCAAAACGAGTGTTGTAATGAAATTCAGTACGTTATATCATCCGTTTTCATAATAACACTCCTTTGGATGATATTATGGTTACAAGGACTGGCTTTTTTAATGTTAGCAGTAAGCTAACTGATTCATAATCTTTTATAGAGGATTCATATTATGGGTGTAGATAAAGTCTTGTATGCAACTGTTGATAATTAGGTATTAAAACACTCATGTGATACTACTATTATCACATTTGTGTTACTAACCCTTATTACACAACAGTTGCATAAATAACTATTTGTGAGATCACAGCCTGTAATTTGTCAACTACTAAGTATTCAGACTGAAACTAGCCGCATTATTTTCAGACTAAATGTGCAATCATTTGTATTCATAATGTTTGTAGCCAGACGATTTCTATGTCCTTCAAGTCTTCGTTTAAACGCCACTAAAGACCTTTGTATTTTTTATTTTACAATTGGGTTTTCCAGATATTCATTCACTTCCTTGTTCCTTATGTACCATGTCGCATTGTTCAGAAATGTTAGTAGATGAAGTCTGAGCTTATTGCATCAATAACCAATATTCGTTATATATTGCAAGTATGTTTTAACATCTTAAAACTCAGATAAATTCACTGTTCACATTTTTAAATCGTATAATGAGTAACATGCTTGTGGAATATTGCTTTCATCGCGTATTTAATATTATATAGTAGCTATATTTTGACTAGAGTAGGCCAATTATTTAATTTAAAAGTTTTAATTATTTCTCCAGGGCTTACAACACTGAAATTCAAAATTTGTGCACATTCTCTAACATTTTCCAGAAGATAATAATAAAATAAAATAACAACTCTGCGGAAATAGTAAAAAGAACACTGTTCTTTTCATATTTTATGTATATAAAAATGTATGTTCACCGTTTACTGTTGAGACATAAACGGGATCAGTCGGAAAAACGTTGTATTATTTATTTAATTTTAACTTTTAACTTTTGACAGAATGAATTCTGTCTGTGCAGCTGCTTATAATATATTTGTTTCGTCGTTACATTTAAGTTTAAACTGATAGATATAAAAGTAATTTCAACTTAATTATATTTCGTTTTGTAACATGCTCCAGACGCGGTGAGTCAAGAACCAAAGATCTTAGAAAACAATTGCAAGCATTTAATATAATAAGCAAATTTAATTTCATATGTTACAAACGCATTTACGACTGCCTCGCTTAATATAATTTCAATAAAACACACACAACAATAACGTTTTACTTCAGCGCTCGTAACTTGTTCGACAACAATGGCACCACGTGATGAATTATTATCAATTTTCCTTCTACCTCAGCTCGCACCAAACAAAAAGTCGTGATCACGTCTCAAGAGAGAACGTAACGGCGACGGAGATATATTTAATCCATTATTTGTTCAAATGTCTATCTAAGAGATACTCAGTATAAAGACGAACACAAGTCGCTTTGTGGCAAATCGAAAGTAATTTTCTATCGTTATTTGATATATTTTGAATGTATGTATTGATTCTTTTACCAAATATATTTAAATAGAGCTATTGCTAGGTTTGAGATAGTAATCGTTCTACTTTAAAAGTAATATACTTTATATATAGATTACTATTTCGGCTTGTTCATTTAATTCTTCAATTGGCAGCAATAATATATGTGCCATCTAATAACAACTTACCATATACTTTAGAAAATGTTACCAATTTTTACTAAGAATGGTTCTGTAGAAACTCAAAATGCAAAATCACTATTAGATGAATTTAATTTATTGGGTTTAGAACATGGAAACTATTAAAAATTTATATAATAACTATTGAGACATTGTCAACTTGACAACATGAGTAACTTTTCTGCCTCCACTAATCGTTCGCTGATTTCATTAGTCAGTGAAGATTCAACTCATCCATGTATAATAAATGATGCTTCAAATATATCACTTAGCCCCATGGAAGACAAAACAATAGAGAACAATATAATTTAAAAAAATGTAGGTACGATAAAATTATAGATTTACTTAACAATCTTAATTGGCATAATATTTTTTATGTGCCACGGTAGATTGCGCATTAAAATGTTTTTATGATGATATTTATACATGCATCAGCCTGATGGTACGTAAATGTAAAATAAATAAGAACATCTGCTTTCCCATTTAGTACAATAATACACTTAATAAAAGTTTCAGAGAAAATCTAAATCTAAAGCTCTAAGGTAGCTTCCCAATTAGTCGACAGAGTGCAACGTGGGCACTTTCCGACTTCAGTGATGGTTTGGTGGGGTATTAGCTTTGAAGGAGTGACTGAGCCATACTTTTGTGAAAAAGGTATTAAAACATCAGTACAAGTGTATAAAAATACCATTCTTGAGAAGGTAGTTAAGCCCCTTAACAACACTATATTTATTAACGAAGAATGGTCCTTCCATCAAGACACGGCGCCGGGTCATAAAGTTTTTTTATTTTGTTATACGCAATCTTGGTTGGATACTAACGTTTCGGACTTCATCAGAGCTGAAGACTGGCCTTCGTCTAGTCCCGATCTTAATCCGCTGGATTATGATTTTTGGTCAGTTTTAGAAAGACAGCTGGGTCTAAACACTTAATAATTTGAAGTCCCTAAAACAATCCGTACGATTGGCAGTGAAGAATTCTCCCATGAAAAGAGTGCGTGCTTCTATTGATATTGCTCAAAATGTTATTTTGTTTTTTTTTTTTTCTTTGCTTCAGTTTTTATGGCAAGACTAGGTATATTATTCACAGTTATTGTTATATTATATAATCACATTTAAAGTTCCATTCAAACCGCATGTACATTCCGCCATTGTTATTCGACACACCTCTGTTATCTTGTTAATAATACAATATCTGAGTGGAAGAACATACTTTCATAATATTACAAATTTCAGTCATATACTCGTACCACTGTGATTCCACGTGTACGTAAATGGAATTTTAAAACAGAATCTCTTCCAGCAGTGCGGTTCGTATAAATTAATTTGTTCCTGACCTGTTTAATAATTTCCGGAGCACTTCCAACAGCGATTTCAACGAAATTACAGCCAGTCGCTTCAAATTTGTAATTTAAATCAAAGATTTAGATATCGTTTTTAATAGTAAAACTTTAATTTTTAATATTCTGTTCGTTTAGATTAAAAGTTGATATATTATTTGTGACTGTTAGACACATATCATAAATATATTTATAAAATCTAACATTACCTCGGAGAAGTTATGCATAAATAAGAAGTAATGGCAATTCGATTGATTTTTTTAATATAAGAACACAAATATACTTTCTTCCATCTACAACCAAGCTGTCGAATGAGCTTCCTTGTGCGGTGTATCCAGGATACGATATGGGTACCTTAAAAAAAAAGCGTTAATTTAAAAGGCACGGTAAAGGTCCTATGCAGTGATTCGTCTGGTATTATAAGAGAACGTGGGTAGCGGTGATCACTTAACATCAGGTGACACGTAAGCTCGTTTGTCCTCTTCCAAAAACCATCTACTACAACCAGGAAATAGTTAAGCATAAATAAGAAATAATGGCAATGAACAAATTTATTTATTTATGCTCTTGCATTCTTTGGCTCCTCTTGAAAGCGAAACGAGGGAAAGGGCCACCTAATGGAATTCAGTTACCACCACACATTCTTCTGCTACACCAGAGAAATAACAGTAGTGTTTCCGGCCTCTTAGGAAGATGAATGTACTTTGAAGGAACCCATGTTATATCATCCTGAAAACACCGCACATAAAAGCGCATTCCACAAACTGCTCTAACGTAGCAGAGAGATACTATACACTTACTGTAAAGCCACACATCCAGATGATGAGAATGATATAAAATTAGTGGCATGTCGTGCGAAGGTGGGATTCGGCGGCAGGAATCAGGTTATTCAGCACTGCGCAATGTAATGCAAGCTAAATGAAAATAAATTACAATATGTTGAAAGAATGATATAAGATTAAATTTTTGATCCAGGTTGTACAGGACATTTACATAATTACAACAAACTACAATTATTTACAAAACAAATTACAATATGTCTTCTTGACCAAGAATATTTGGTTGGAGTAAATGCGGCAATAATGATAATATATGGCAGTCGAAGCTTATTATGGTGTAATTTCTGGAATGTTCCATATTTCGGATTTGTTTGTATACGACGTGATATTTCTATATGTACAGAACGTCATTGATTACATACATAATGTTTGTTTTAACAATAGAAGTAAACATTTACAAATTTAGTTTAAGTATTTCTCACACTTACACAAATAATTTTATGAACGATGCGGGACTCGAACCTACGACCTCTGGTGTTCCGTGCCAACTGGCACGTTAGCTCAGTTAGCTGTCCGAGTGACGTCTCGTCATAAAATCTTATATGCTTTTTTCAACACTCAGGTTGTGGCTTCATCTACAGGATCTACTTTGCAGTTGATAACCTGCTCATCCCCAATATTTGCATATTAGGAAATCAAATTTAATTTGAATATTAATCCTAGAAGTGAGGGTTATCACTTTAAAAACATAACAAATTGTTTCTCACATTTATTATATTATTTTGTATCTGACGCAACACCTACTATGTTAATATTTTATTTTTATTTATTTAGTTTGTATTTTATTTATTTATTTACATAATTATTATTATTAACATAATTAGTGTTGTGTACAGTTTTCAAAGTCTGATTTGAACTAGCATAGCAGAAAGTTAGATCGAAATGTGAAAATTTTGCATAACTATTTGTTTTTTATGGAATCGGTGCACAATTTTATGTATGTGACTGAATGTTAGTTTTGTATAACATTCGGCGTTCATTTTTCTTGAACATAGGCTGCACTAAAGGTATCGGGAATGGAATATTTCCACTGTTCCTGTCGTGTTAAGATCTTTTTAGTTGAAAACTCCTTGGTTTTAAAAATCGAATACCATTTATTTATTTAAAAAAAGATTCTCGGTTTTGTCACAAGGTCTTTTCAAACTTGTTTAGTCGTGGAGAAAATGGAATTGACTCGAGAAAATTCTAGAGCGATGATTTATTATGACTTTCGAAGTGGTTTAACACAAAAACAGTGTGCTGACCGGATGATTTCTGCATTTGGAGATCCCATCCAAAACCACAATTTATCGCTGGTTTGAGGAATTTCAACGTGGATGTGTCAAGCTCAGTGATGATCCCCGTCAAGGTCGTCCAAAAACTGCAGTCACCAAAAAAAACGTTGATGCTGTGCGTAAGCTGATTGAGGAAGATCGACATGTGACATACTGCAAAATTCAGGCAACCTTAGACATTGGCATGAGTCAAATACAATCTTGCATGAACAATTAGGTGTAAAAAAGTTGTTTTCCCGATGGATACCGCATTTATTCTGTGAAGAGCAAAAAGCGGCTCGCGTTACTTGGTGCGTGAGAGCTCTCGAAAGATTCCACGCAGGATCCTCAAATACTGTATACAACATCCTATCAGGTGACGAATCCTGGATATAACTAAAAACCAGTCCTCGTGACTGATTGGGTGTTCGAAAATGAGTTAAAGCCAACAAAAATTGTTCGTTCACGGAGTGTTGCAAAAAAAAAATGGTGGCCACGTTTGTCTCCAAAACCGGCCAGGTTGCGACTGTTCCTCTTGAGGGACAAAGAATGGTTAATGCAGAATGATATGCTAGCATTTGTTTGTCACAGGTCGTTTCTGAACTCCGTAAAGAGAACTGCAACCGCCGCATCATCCTCCACCACGACAATGCGAGTTCTCACACCGCGCACAGAACAAAAGAGTTTTTAGAGCAAGAAAACATAGAATTATTAGACCATTAGCCGTACAGCCCTGACTTAAGCCCTAATGATTTCTATACTTTCCCTAAAATAAAGAATAAATTGCGTGGTCAGAGATTTTCATCACCTGAAGAAGCTGTGGACGCCTACAAAACGGCCATTTTGGAGACCCCCCAACTTCCGAATGTAATGGTTGCTTGAATGATTTGTTCCATCGTATGGAAAAATGTGTCAATTTTCGCGGAGAATTCTTCGAAAAGCAATAAATACATTTTTAAATAGTAATGTTGTGTCACTTCCTTGATTCCCGAAAAATTCAGTGCTGCCCTCGTATAGAACAAAGCTATTATAAACTTTATTCTCGTACATAAATAGCGTTCTATTCCTGACATGAGTATATTCCGCATTATATATACGTTCTAGTAAACATTACCACGAAGCCAGTGCTTGTTTTCAGGTGGAGTTTGTTTTTGGGATTTTGCATAATCGCTAGTTGGCTACGCTTCTGAATATGCATGTGTTGTTCTTTTGTGTGAATGTTGAATATATTAGATGTAAGCTGTAATTTTATAATAAATAACAATAAAACTACATTTAGTTATTTCTTTCGGGTGTCAATTTATTGTATTTTAATCCTACTGCAATCCTGCAAATGATTTAATCAGTTCCAAAATTTATTACTTGTAACTGAGCATCTAAAGAAAGCATTACCGGTGATAGGATCGTCCTTTATTTTTTATGGAATAGGAGGACAAACTAGCGTACGGGTCACCTGGTGTTAAGTGATCACCGCCGCCCACATTCTCTTGCAACACCAGAGGAATCACAAGAGCGTTGCCGGCCTATAAGGAAGGTGTAAGCGCTTTTTTTGAAGGTACCCATAATTTACTTTAATAAAACTTTATGGCAAAAACGTTATCAATACTCTACAGATTTATTTGGTAAATACAATAATTGACATATTAAAATCAAACAGTCAGTAGTGTGTTCGTTAATTCGAGTTTGCTTTGATCCGGATTTCGGATTATTCAAATTACAAACTCACGGTTGCAATTAGTAGGTCCAGTATTGATTAGTATTAGTTTAGTGGTGTCGGTAAAGCGGTGTTCGTAGCAAATACCTCACGGTCTCAGATCTGACCTTTTAGACATTAACAGTCTTAATATTAAGATTGATACATAGATAACTCACACCACGAAGACATAAAATAAAAAGTTGAAATACATAATTTATTAAAAACAGGTATCTTAAAATTGACGTAAATTGTAACTGTAAAAATATAAGTTTCTTGCGTCCATTCTTTCCAGGTCTTAGGCTTTTTGTATGGGTGGTAGTTTTTGACGTTCACTCAGCAGTGGACGTCTTCCGGCTGATGATGATGAAGTGATTATAAATCCTGTTTTAAAAAAATATTTTAATTAGAAAAATAAAATTTTAAAAAGAACAAAAATATTCGAATTTATACGTATTATTTTTTAAATTAAGTTTTTACAGTAATTATAATAAAAAATGAACACTTGATTTATTTCATACTTAAATAAAATTGTTATCACTTTAAAAACATAACAAATAATTTTGATTTACAAGAGCGACATCTCGAGTCAATTTAAGAATATGCAAATATTGAGGTTAAGCAGGTTATCAACAGTAAAATAGATCCTGTAGATAAATCCACAACCTGAGAGTTGAACTATGTATGCTTTTTACAAGATTTTATGACGATACGTCACTCCAACGGTTAGCTTAGTTAGCAGAGCACTGGCACGGAACGCGGGAGGTTGTAGGGTCCAGTCCCGCATCGTTCATAAAATTTAGTTTTTAAATTTCATTTGTGTATTAATCCTAGAAGTGATTCAATCAATTTGCATGATATTGAAAACTGACCCTCTCAACGATGAATACTCTTATCCAATATGTTCAAGTTAGTGATTGAAAATTTATTGCCGCTGAGGTGACACGACAAGCAACCACCGAACTTGCCTACGAAAAGTTGGCGCCTTGACAGGAAATCGAAGGCTTTATCGGAAAAAGTTTTTATTTTTTCTTATTTCAGCTACGTTTTCAACAAAACAAAGGAAGCACTTATCTTTCTGAACTGCACGGTGTCGGTGATGAAACACAATTTGAACATAAAATATCTACTATCACTAGAAGAGTATTCTGAAAAAAAATTATTATTGTTAAAAATTAGGTCTTTACAGGAAACATGTTCAACAAACATAAATGAAGTGTTTGAATAACAAGATAGTGTCAAAAAACTATATGGAAGAATTCTAGAATTGACGTTTTTTGATGCAGTTAGTTCTTATTTTCGCCATTTACGAAGCATGAAGAATTGCACGTGGCGCTTATCTCAAAACTTCCATCATTTGGGCTTCCCAAGAGTTTATGCAAGTGGACCTCCAGCTTCTTCACTGGGCGCAGCATACAGGTTGTTGTTGACGGTTATTGCTCGATCCCGAAGTGAGAGAACGCTGCTAATAAGTCGGGGAAAGTTGCAAGAGAATGTGGGCAGCGGTGATCACTTAACACCAGGTGACCTGTAGTCCTCGTTTTCATTAAAAAAATGAAGATGTACTAAAATTCTAATATGACCAATTATCAGATATCAATTCTAATACAGGCACCATTCATATAAATATCTTTTTTTTTCATTTAGGCTTGGTGTTATATATAATATATATGTATAAATATATTACGTTGATATAAATGGTTACAACTTTCTACTAGTGTCCGATTTTGTACTGCTATAAAGGATTCGCGGCTTGTTCTTAGAATTGTAGCGAATAAAGCGTGGTAACTTTGCATAAAGATGACAATATGTGTCCATCGATAACACACCCATAAATCGTTGAATCACGGGCAAGTGCGGAGCCGGCTTTATTTCAGAAAAAGGAACTTTATTTTTCCAAGTAAGACATGGCAGCAATAAATTTATTATCTTGTTGCTGGACTTAGTTTCAATCATGCTATAATAATATACTCCGCCTGGTCTGACCTCTTCCTGTGGCAGCTGGGTCACGTGATTGGCCTAAGACTACGTCATCAGTTGTGATGACTGTTCTCAAACAAATGTTCAAGTGAAAAACGCTTTACACTTGCTGTATATGTGAGTGACACGACAATAGCGATCAAATGGCGAGCTGTCAGTATGACATATAATCGTAATTTATCGTAACGTAGTCTTAGGACTTTGCTTGAGGAAAATACCAGGCGTAGTATTTTACTATCCAACTAGACACCGCAAGCGTAGTCACAAAGTTCGGCAACTAAAACTACACATAGTGGGCCTACCCGAGCCAGTCTCGAACAATGTGTGACGTTGACGTGCCACGTGTTCTATTAAACTTTGCTTATATTTAATTGAAACTAAAATGCCGGGTTGCGTTGTAAAACTGTGTAAGAATAATACTACAAGAAATATGAAAGACACTGGGATAACATACCATCAGTAATTATTTTGTATTTTATTAATTTCAATGTAAAATAACGCGAAGTATGTTACAAAATTTGAGATATGCCACGCACACAAGCATCTAATAGTTAGTAATAGCCGTAATAAAAAAGCTATTGTTCTTAGGTAGTGAGGTATCTAGTTGGAACGCAACGGAGACCAATCCTTAATCTAAGATTATTATTCTATGCTATCATTCACTGACGAAACATGAGACCATAATTATAATTACTATTAACTTGAAGTATAAAAGTCGTTATATTGGACACACTTGACCATTTCAATAAGTACAACCTTCAAACAACTACACGGTTGGTTGAGGAGTGTAGCGATGAACTTTGATAAATAATATAAAGTATATATTTTCCTCGACCTCTTTTTAATTAATGCAACAATGAAGGGTAGGGTTAACTTTGACAAAATAATTCACCTATCTGTCAAGTATAACCATGATATAAATATTAAATGACAACGTGCTTTCATTATTTAGTATGATTTAAGGGCCGCTTACATAGTTATAATAAAACTCGATATGTGGTAACCGAAAAACGCTTGGCCCATCATTTTCTTTGACAATTTATTGGATGTGAAATATTATAGAAAAAGTGACAATACTTCCGATTGAGAGCGCTCTTAGACGAAAATATATTTCTAAGATGAAATTCTATTACGACGTATGTGAAATAATTTAGCCACACTTCAGTCAAGTTTAGGAATTATAATTGGAAATACAAGTTGATTTGTAACCCACCATAAATAGACACATTAATGTGTTAATACTATCCAAAAGTTATTTAATAAAATATGTGATGCTCGCATTATCGACGATAATTTTATTACTTTACGATTTTATTTGATAAGTTCATCATTTTACAAAAATACAATAAACCTATACGACAATATCAAGTAATCAGTAAAAAAAAGTGTGTATGTTCTTATGTAGGCACGCAAGAATGATTTATTCCTCGTGCTATTCTACGTTTTAAGAAACAACAATTTTGTAAAAATCTTGCAAATCTTTGACAATTAATTATTAGATGATGAATATGGCTGTATGGGCTTGAACCCTTTGCCTGTCCTAATGAAGGACGAAGAAACCAAAAAAAAATACCGAATGACGCAAAAGTCACAAAACCAACTTCCACATGTTACTTATGATTTACAGTGAGGCGCGTGCATCTTAAAATTTCACTCTCATAATTTTTTCATAACGCGCCTAAAGAAGTATAACTTTAAAAACATTTTAATAACTTTAAGAATTTGTTATTTTTAAGTGATTTTCCTCAGATTTGGGGGACTGTATAAATATCATTTGTTTTGAAATTGTATAAGTGGCCTTTGTTCAGCAGTGGACGTCTTCAAGCTGAAATGATGATGATGTACCAACCTGATCATGAGTTCGGGAGCTCTACGAGTCATGAGTTTACTAATGACTTGTCTGAGGCTGTACCGGAGTGCAAGAGTCCTCTAGTGGTGCAGTGCGTAGTCGTAATCGTAATTAATAGTAATCGCAACCCACTTACAACATCGCTTTAAATTCCTATTTTTCTTGAAACAATGCGTAGTGCAATATATAGAACCGTTGATTCTAACGACGAGCAACTAATGTGTATTTTAGATTTTATCAGAATTGCAGTTGCGAGACCGCATTGTACATAAAGTATACAAATTAAATTTGTGTATATTAAACACAGAACATGTATTATATACGAGTACACATAACATGATACATCAGCTTCTTTTGTTGTGCATCGTTTGTGTTAAGCCCGCTACATGCGTAACGATTTATCGTAGCGATTATGTACAGCTAAATTTAAAGCCCTTAATGTCCACACGAAACACAACAAACATTAAATATGTGTGCGCATCCAAGCGGTCCTCGTTATAATCTGACGAACATCCAAACGCGAAGAATAAACCAGGCAAACGCAATGGACAATGATTTATCTACAAAACACAGCATTAGATCTTCAACAACATATTGTCATACACATGATCAATAAATCTAACGGGCGTGTTATGTTGTTGTAATAATATAAATAATATTAAGTTAATATTGTCCCTTAGACTATTTAAATTGGTAGCTGAAAACAATAAATGTTGAGTTGGATATTATAATGTTTTTAACATAAAACAGGTTAATTAATAACAGCAAGCAGATATAAACAGGGTAGAGCTTTATCACGAGTTACAAAGATTAATGTCAGTAAAATGAGTCAGCTTTTGTGACGAATATGTGTCTAGCTATAAGCTTAGATCATTTATACGTCTCGATCATAGTTTCTCAACCTTAATTTGCTCACCGCCCACTTTCAGAATATTTTTTTTCTAGAGTATTTTTGTGTATTTTTTTGCCTTTTTAGACTATATTTTTTAATTTACCCACGCCCCATCTGCGTCATCTCAATGCCCCCTAATTTTCTCTGGGTCTTCTACTGCCCCCCCGAAAGTCTCGAATTCCCACAAGGGGGCGTTATCGCCCACGTTGAGAACCTATGGTCTAGATAGATTGTAACAGCTGCGAAAAGTCCTAAAAAATTGAAATGAAAAAGAAAAAGTTGACAGTTAACCTCTATTTTGAGCAATGCAACGCACACTAACACAAAGTGACATATAAATTTTGAGTTTAAGACGAAGCTTGTCATGCACACTAAAGTTACAAACCTGGCCTGTTTTCATTGGTTGTCTAGCAGCAAGCAGCTCTGTCTAGACGTATGCATTATGTGAGAATTGAAGCTTTAAATTTCAGTAGATTCGATGTATACTTAGCTATGTTATTATTATATGCTTACTCGACTCACTATGGCCCAATCAAGATGCTAACTCCGTAACAACCCAGCTAAACTAACTAAGTAATATACTACTGTTGTAGACCAAAACCGTATTACAAAAGTTCAGTATTAAGAAAGTTCAAACTGTGTGACCCAGAACACTCCTCGTGGTAGGTCAGTGGTACGCGCATATATTTCTAAAAGGCCCAGTAAAGCTCCTATGATTTCTAAACATTCCGTAACATGAGGACAACCGTTCGCTCGTTTGCCCTTCTCTTCGGAATGGAATATTATCATTGAGCAACATGGAATTTATTTTATTTAAAAAAACCTGACAAGTGCGAGGCAGAGTCGCTCACCGAGGGTTCCGTACATATAATTACTTATAAAAAGAGACTGAAGACATGAGTAAATCTTCATAATTTCAACTCGATATCTCCAGGCGTTTCCTAGACAAAGACAGATGGACGGATGAACATCAAAGTGATATGTTTAATGGTTAATTTTTAGGTATAAGGTATAAGGGTTAATTTTTTACTATTGAGGTATGGAACAGTTGGAATATTGTAAATATATTAAAGAAATTTAAACTAATAAATCGTACGCTCTTTTGCCTTCCTCTTCTATAAGAATTCTGGAATATTATCACTGAGTAACTTGAGCTGGATTTCATTTAAGAGTCTTACGTAAATATTGTAAAAAGATTGACAGTATTTAGACTAAACAAATTGCAATTTTAGATTGTATAATGGCTTTTATATAATAGGTCTCCAGTTTATCTCAGCATACAGGTATACAGTTGATGTATATGAACAATAGTCATATTAAATTTATAATTTGTTTTCTCTAGAGATGGATCTCTCCAGCTGACGGTGACAGGTCTTATAGTGACACGTGTTAGGTAACGTCGCACAGAAATGATTGGTTTTCTATACAGGATGTGTCATAAAGTGTGAATAACATTTTATGTGCAGCCAGGGGTGGTATGACTGGACATCAGGTAAACACAATTTAAGCTTTAATAAAATTGATCACTGCTTTCGATGCCATGATATCTAATAATTTTATGTGTTTATTTTTTTATTGAAATGAAATTTATTTATTGCGTCGAATACAATGTGTATGTAAATACATTGTGTCTTGTATTCAGCTAATTTAAATTAGCATGCAAAATTTTACTTATACTTTAAAAAATCCTTAACACTTTATTTTTTTTTTGTTGATTAACCATTTAAATAGGAGTCCAATAAATCGTTTCTGTGGTAAGTTTTTTTATTTCAAGAGGTAGAGAGAGTTAAGAGTAGTAGAGTAGTTTAAATAATTTTATACACATTGCGTAGCTACGATTAAGGGTATAATGTTGATATCGGATAGTGGCCATAAATCAGTCTATCCGGTAATCTGGTGGAACGAGGGTACAATTCGGTGGCCTACTTGCGACTACACCTGCGGTGTCTAGTTGGAGCGCAGCGGAGACCCATCCTTAATCTAAGGTAAACTTATTAAATTTCTGAATCAATAAACCTTATAGCTATGCCCGAATCTTAAATTGTCTAACAATGACTGATGCTTTTTCGATAAAGAGGAAAATAGCTCGAGTTTCCTATTAATTTGATTCGTATTGATTGATGAAATACGCACGAATACTCGCAAACATTGTGGTGTTTGACAAAGGAATGATTACATCATGATACACAAAAATAAACCTTATTTGCTAGAAGTCAAGGATCCTCTTTGAAGCTTTTGTGTATTAACAATTTAATCAAAATACCCAATTTGTATCAACCTTTTCTCGTACCAAACTCGATTTCAATTTATTTACAATATCTCAGGTTACTAAGCTGTTTGCTGCTTCTCATATTAAATTTAACGATTCTAAGTTAACAGGAAGAAAGTAAGGTTAAGGCGAAGAGTAAGCAGAAAACACGCAAACATAATGTTTTTAGACAAGTTTTGTGGTGAAAGTATAGCATTTCCAGCTATGAACACTACTTAATCCTGTTACACATATCTTTAAGTCTTACTTGTAGGTTGCTCATGCTGGTTCATTTATTCACCTTAGTAGTGAATAACGAGGATTGTAAGCATATAAACTGTTTTCCACCCAAGAATTTTGAAAATATTGGTTTTGTTACATAGATGGCGGGCCGGCAGCCGTAAACTCATATCGCTTCTCAAGGTCGCTGGCATTTAGTGTCGCCTTAAGGTGACTTGCGTTAAAAATTTATTTATTTTTTCGCAGATTATACAAATATTGCCACGCTTGGCAGGCGGTTTGGTGATCGCACTTGATGGTGGTGCTCTCCTGGAACTATACTGCTGCTCATCCTCTATTCTTTGTGTCTCTTTGTCACCTCTTACGACACCCGCGGGAGGAAATGGGGTGGTGCTATTCTGGTGCGACACCACACGTACAATGGATGGATGAATGAAGGAAGCGCAGGAGCAATTGTGGTGGAGATTCAAAAATCTCCACCACTAGTCTAGTAGGCTTTTGTCCAACAGTGGACGCCTTCCAGCTGAAATTATGATACTGATGTAAGATATCATAGAGATGTAGAACGAAGAAAAGTCTTAACAGACAGATGGTCAACTAACAGATTCTATCCATTCAATTTCTACAACCAGCTTTCGATCGAATGCTCTAGAATGAGGCAGATACGGTTTAAATTTAATCTTACCATACTTTTCTTTCAATATATAAATTAAATTTTATAAACTTAGTTGTATTTTATATATAAAGTAGTTTAGTGTTTACATTTGTAGTAGTAATATTTTTAATTTAGATGGTATTTTTTACATAATAGTATAGTGGTATATATTCTAGGAAGTCTGCCAGGATAGATATACAAATATTAACTCAAATAAATACGAAACTACAAATCACTACATGAGCACAATACAAAGAACAATTCGTTTTAACTAAACAATTCATATTATATACTTCTCGTTCCCCATCTTTTATAATTGTTGTAAAAATTGTAGATGTGGGATGTGTCGCCCGGGAGTATAAATTTGCGAAAGACACGGTCGATCGCAACCACAGACATAGTAATACATTTCGCTTTCTAATTAATACTTAGACCAGCACACTCAATGAACACCAACAAACAGCCTTTTAGATGCCTTCACTCAGGACGCCGATCGAGCACGTCTTTGCATTCTGACAAACAGACATAAAACATATGGGGATGAACTATAATGTCAGTAATTACATAGAGGACATCTGAGAACAGCTGTCTTCGCAAGTGATAACCTACAATATTATATTATTCTCAGGTAAAACATTATTTAAAATTTACTTAATAAGATATATGATATTGAGCTTAAAAATGTAAGGGGTCTTATCTGTGAAAAGATTGGTTAACATTCACTGGTCCATATGATATAACACAAGCTAAGTTCATTACTTAGTTATATTCTCCAAGCTAACTTATCCAATATATAAACATTATAACTCAATAAATGTCAGTAAAAATGTAAAGAAGAAATATAAATAGAAAAAAAAATAATATTACGTTCCTTACATTTTTTTCTAAAATGTGTAGTATATGTAATGTACAAAAATATTAAAATAAGAAATTCAATGATTTAATTTAGTTATCACTATAATCTACACTTATGTCAACTGAGTAATATAACTGAAATATTATAATACATATTGTTTATACCATGTTTTTACAACGTTTATGTAAAAACTGTTTTCATTATTATATAATCTACACATATTGTACATAAAGCTATACTTTTTTTTGGAGAGGAGGGAAAAACATTTACGTATTGAAGACCCCGAAACGGGGCCCATATGGCGAACTCCCCCTACCGACTAAAAACCTCCTCTATGCTGTCAGCCCTGAAGGCTTTTACAGCGACATAGGACGTGGGCCGCGGAGGCCGCAACGACTACGCAACAACAGTCGCGGGGAGTCTCCTAAGTAGACTCGAACCTCGGACTGGCTGTGTGCTTGTGGGTACACTAGCTACGGCGCCCTTCATACCGAAAGACATTAATATTTACACATTACTTGTTCACGGCAGAAATAAGCTTCCTTGTGGTACCCATAATGTGGCCGGTTTTGTTGCTTTCTTATGGAAAAACTTGTTAAAGCTAAACTTCTTAATCCATAGTTTCACTTTTTATAGCCAAGATATTATATTAGACATACCATCCCACTATAGTTTCCCCAGGGATATAGAAGTCGTTCACTATTTATTAATTCAAATTAAAAAATGTACATAAGCCCGTATTATGAATAAAAGAGATAGGGAAATTAAAAATATATAAATTTCTGTTGAGCTATCTGGAATAAGTGAACATCAATTCCTGTTCACCTGGTTATTGCAGATTCGTGCTGTTGCTGACACATATTGTGCTGCGGTGAACTCTGGTAAATTGCTTTTCGTTGCCATAAATATTTTAATCCGATTGGCGGTTTGTAACCAATTAATTGTGGTTGTGACGTATATTCGAATGTTACGTACTTGCCCAGAAAGTTATTTAAAACTCACGACATTTTCATAAACTAATCAAATTAATTTAATTCAAAGACTTTTATTCATGAATATCAATGTTTTACTATTTAGAACTATTTTGAAAAGTTGACCCTTATTGAGAAGTGGTTTGAAACTAGAATAACGTTGTCAATCTTTTAAATTGATATTTAATGTTTTCGATAACAGAATCGTCCAGCCAGCACAAATAGCACTCGTTCACGAGCATTACGCACAGACCACCCATCGTTCACCTAGACTAAATTGCAGGAAAAACATCTACCAGCCTACGACACCATCAAAAGCAATGTCATCTAAGCTAGCATGAAAATAACCAATTAATGTGTATCTATGCACAAATTAGGATATCATCACCACCATCTGGATGTGTGGCGGTCCTCCACATTGTGGTTTTCAAGGAGCTTTCTTCCACGTACTAGAAAGCTGTTGAAAGAACTTCCTTGTGCGGTGTTTCTGGGACGATGCGACATGGTTACCTTCAAAGAAAGCGCGTACACCTTCCTTAAAGGTAACGCTCCTGTGTTTCCTCTAATGTTGTAAGAGAATGTGGGCGGCGATGATCACTTAACACCAGGTGACCCGTACGCTCGTTTGTCCTCCTATTCCATAAAAAAAGTGTAAGATAAGACATTGCATGAGGGAGAGAAGAGTTAAAACAATCTCTGAAATTTTAAATGTTAATTGGATAAATAGAAAAATCTTTTGGTCAAGCTTGTTTTATAATAACTACGCATCACAGAAACTTGATATGAAAAACGCAAAACATAAAAGCAGGACGAATATGTAGTCCCCAGAGCCGGAATCTTATACGTGATATTATTGACAGAAATATACCCAAGGGTAGTGATGTGTAACTATTACATTTGAGAACATATCACGTAATGTTTTCAGCACCTTATTATCAATCTGTTATAAGTCGAGTACTGTTATAATTCAAGTCAATTGTAATATTAATGAAGTCATCCGCAGGGTATTTGTCGCAAAAAAATGATTTCCCGCCAATTGTTTTTTTTATTACTGAGAAGGTTGCAACGTTTCAATAAATATAACATTCAAATTTCAAATAGTTCCGATTAGCTAGAAGTGCAAAACTTTTAGTGTGCCCCATGTATTTAAGTGTTCATAATTTTCCTTTAATATTAAATAAACGTGCAATAATGTTACGTGGTAAATAAAAGCTGTATGTTTGTATCGCGTTTTACTAACGACGGTATGAGGAGGTTTTGTTGGCGCGAGGAATTGTTTGTGCTAGTTATGAACAGTACGTCATGCTGTGCATCTGAAAATAAATGAGTTATTCTCTCGCATAGATTTAGAACTTTTTAATGTACTTGTGGTGTTACAAATGTATAATACAGTACTGGTCGTAGTGTTTGTTAGGGTTCAGAACAATGACATTCTATACATGTAGACAATTCACGTCATAAGAAAACATAACCGAAATATTTTTTCAGTTTAAGCTGCGTTTTCTGAATCTAAAACCCGCTTTGGACAGTGACATCAGTGGAGTAGCAGTTTGGTATTTTTTTAAACCCTGACGTAAAAGAGGGTTGCTTTAAGTTTTTCGTTTGTCAGTCTGCCCCTATATTCTGATCAAGATATGTTTAGTCGGAGGTTTTTTACGTTTTCAATAAAAAATCACACTCATATTACAAAGGCGAAAGTTTGTTTGCTACTTATTTGTTTATGTGTACATATTTCTTACCCCTTAACGCACTAAATTAATTTGGATCTAATAAGTTGAGGTAATCTTTATTAAGAGAAACAAACACATTCACATTCTCGTCAGCCATTCACATTCGCCGGCCATTGCCGGCTCAAAAGTCATTACTTTCTGTACACAAAATACAATATTGCTAATCATTGTTCAACGGGCCTTTAAAAAAAAAGAGTGACTCTATAGTTTTCATATCTTACTGTGCGCGGATAACGTCCATTTCATCTCATGTCACGTCTCATTCTGACATTCGGGAGAGAAATACTTGTCAATAATTGTACCATATTTATTGAAAAAAATATTCGTTTTATTAAAATATTCACATTTTTTGCCAGCCCATCTTACATAAATAAAATTAGGTTACCGGTGGTAAGTCACACAATCTTTTTATTATGTATATTATTTGACCACATTTTTAAAGCACACTTAAACTTGGTGATTGACACACAGTTCACACACGACTAAGGCGAAAAGTGTGCTTACATTGTATTTAAGCACACTTTTGCCGTTCGGCTTTCAGAATGCGAATGATATGTCCATATGTACATAGAACGTCATTGGTTCAGAAAATTAACAAAAAAACAACCAACTTCAAAAACACTATTCCAAAACAATAGATATAATATGCATTAAAAAGTATAAAAATAATTACGTATTTTTATACAATCTAATTAATTAATCTAATTCTAGCTACGATTATTGTTATTTTTGGAATCGGTGTCCTTCCGCTCTCGCCACTCGCCTCCTCACGACTCAAGCACAACTGACCTATAGCTATGTATGTAGTAATAAGCATGTTGGTTAACCGCACAAATCAACTCACGAAATAAATGTAAAATTTACTATTACAAAGATTCTGCTTACTTTCATGTTGACTAACTTAGGTTTCGGGTATCACTGCACTCCATAAGAATGATCTTGGGTCTGCTGAAACAAATTGCTGCTCGGTCTTATCTGCAGTTATAATATTTAATACTAAGCCTCAACTCAAGTTTCCTCGAAATCTATCAATAAGGTTATTTATTGTAACAAAAAACATTCATACACTTACACGGCAATACAAAACACGTTTTACAATGACGTAAGTATTGCTGAGTTTCTATGGAATCTTGTGTTTCCTTGTAAACTTATTTGAGTGAAAATTTTCAGGTAAATTGTGTTAATTACAGAAGAGATGCAGTTGAGATAAAGGAATACGGTTACAAATACTAGGAATGTGTGGAAACCTTGCACTAATTAAGAGCACAACTAAAACGACTAGCAGAGGGACTGGTAACGTTTAGAACGGGAAATCATTAGAGTTTCGTAGACATCTTGTTTGCTTGTGTTGTTTTATATTATTTATGTTTTCGTTGGTTCGTGTTTTTAAGGTAAAAGAGTGTTTCGCTTATATTTTTTACGTCTGGGTAATTATCAGATTATACAAAATAAATTTATATTGAAAATTTAGGTTCGATGCGGCACTCGAATGGTTGGTTCATTTGGTAGGAGCTCTTGGAAGGAACAGCCGCGGGTTCGAGTCCCGCATTATACATAAGCTTTGGTTACAAATTTAATTTATATAATTAATCCCAGAAGTGAGTGAAGTCACATTAAAATAAAAAAATTGGTATTTATTACATTATTTTGAGCATTTATATTTGGTAGTACCTAGGTAGCACTGAAAATGTTTAGAAAATGAAAAACGGCTTAATGTAGAAAGTTGCCAATACTTTTATTGTTTTTCGAAGAAATCTCCATTCCTCTCTTCAAATCGTCGCATTCGATGGAACCTCTAAGAAAAGCAGTGGGCCCATTCTACCTTATTCTCTTCTATGGCATTTTCGTACGCTTTCACTGCATCTTCAGGGTTCGTAAAGCGAATACCTAGAACTTTATTTTTAGTTCCTGGGAATAAATAAAAGTCGCAGGGTGCCAGCTCAGGATTGCATGGCGGATGATTCAATATCTCGACACCTGCCATAGTCAAATATTCAACAGTCCGTTTTGCGGAGTGCGCTGAAGCATTGTCGTGGTGAAGGAGGATTCTGCTTCGAGGGCGCTGCTCTCGAATATTTTCCAAGACAACAGACAAACAGCGATTGACATACCAGTCTGCAGTAACTGTCCTTCCATCTTCTAGGACAACTGTCGCGAAATGACCTTTCCGAACAAAGAATGAGGCAATTATCTTTTTTCCTTGACTTCTTCCTTTCTTTACCTTAATTGGCCGATCCTCGAAAGGAAACACCCACTGAGCTAATTGTCTTTTGGTTTCGGGTTCGTAGCAATATATCCAGCTTTCATCACATGTGACGATGTCAAATACAGCATTTGGGGCACAGCCGTTGAAGTTATCCAACATTTGGCGATACCAGTCCATGCGAAGGTGTTTCTGGTCGTCGGTTAATGTACGGAGAATCCATCTGGTACAAAGCTTTCTGTTCGTGTAATATTTTTTGAACTTGACTCATACCAATGCCTAGGCTTGCCCGTATCGGCTGATAGGTCACTCTCATATCTTCCTCTATCATGCGTCGCACAGCACTGATGTTATCTTCAGTAGTCTCTGTAAAAGGACGTCCCTAACGCGGATCATCATTGAGATTGCTACGTCCACGCTTAAACTCGTTAAACCAATTGTTAATAATGGCATAAGATCTTCTTATAATATAAGGGGCTTCATTAAAAATGCTAATCGCAGCCTATCATAGCTTTGTTGTTGAGTACGAAAGTCATAATAAATCATTGACCGAAAATTTTTATTGACACAATCTTTCACAAATTATCTTGCCCCAAATTAGGCATAGCCTGTGCTATGGGTTTCTATACTTCGATATATTTAATACAATATATAAATATACTTAAACATAACTATATATATTCATCATACAAATGTTTGCACCTACCGGGCTTCGAACCCTAGCTTAGAAGGTAGGGTCGCTAACCACTGGGCTATGTTGGTCGTCTTATATCTTCAGAATGCAAACAATCAGTCAACCAACTGAGGTGAGCCGGCAAGGGATACTGAATGGTCATTGGTCAGGTTATAATCACAATATTTTGTAAGCAATTGCTAGCTATATTAGGTGTCTTTACTAACATTGATAATGCAACATGAACGCAGGTTGAATATAATACGAATATACCTAAACCTTGTCATAAAAGGAATTTGAATGTCGGGGCCATTTTTGAAGGGATATGTGGTAAAAGAAATTGAGAATTTCATATAATATATGACTCCTCATTTCGAATAGCTTCGTTAATTTTTTTTGAGTACTGACCTCAGAATTATCACAAAAGATCTCGCCAAATTACAACCATTAGAATTTATGACGGCGTATTTTCATTTGAGGATAACAAAAGGCTTCTAAATTAAAATAAACCTTAACCGCAACTCACAAAGAAAGGACGTATTTTCAGGATTGGCTTAATTTTTAATTAAAGTCTGTTTCAGTGGATATCATTTCGTTGAGTTTGTTTTATATTTTAAAGAAAGCCTTCAGCTATTGATAATTGTGTATGTCAATTTTTTTCGATTATTAAAATTCAGTACAAGGTTTGGTTAGGAAATATCTATTTTAGACATTAGTGTTTTTGAGGAGTTCCGAAATCGGCAAGTGCCCCCTCGCCGCGGTGTGTCATAGATCGTCGCGATATCGGCGCGCGCGCAGCGGCCTGTCAATGCGTATTATTTTACGTATATTAATGGATTGCTTATAGAAATGATGATTTGAGTGAATGTATAAGAAAGCTATTGAAATAAGCTATAAGTCCATGCAAAATAAACCATCTTATAAACCAAATGAGTTGTCAGAACTCGGTCAGGGCGTAGTGTGCCATACGGCATTTCCGATTTTGGTGTATCTGAAAAATCAAGTGACATATTGCACTTCCCGATTATGGAAGGTAAAGTCGAAGAGTTCCAAACTCCCAAGAAAATGGTGTTAAAAGTGTGAAATTAAACAGCTTTAATTATATCATAAACACGAATAATATCAATTTGTTGTCTGATTGTCAGTCTGAGAACACCGCATTGCTTAGAAACGTGTTGAATTGAACCAAGTTGGATAAAACATTGAGAAATTACATTATTAAAAGGCCGGCAACACAGAGAAAAGGTTTTTCAAGACTCCTGAGCGGCACCACATATTAATAGGCAGGGCGTATCAATTATTTAATTATAGAGCCTTATTGTAATAAAAAAAGAGAAATCACCTCTGGTGTTGAAAGAGAAAGTGGGCGGCGGTGATTTCATTTTTTTTATGAAAATAAGGGACGAGACAAGCAGGATATTCAGCTGGTGGTATTTGATACGCCCTGCCCATTACAATGCAGTGCCGCTTAAGATTATTGAAAAAACCAAAAATTCTGATCGGCACTACAACTGTGCTCGTCACTTTAAGACATAAGATGTCAAGTCTCATTTGCCCAGTAATTTCACTAGCTACGGCGCCCTTCAGACCGAAACACAGTTATACATGCATGTATGCAATTACACATTATTGCTTCTCGGCAGAAATAAGCGCCGCTGAGGATACTATTGGAGCTACTATTAGAAGCTTTAGGAATAATAGGAGCCTCCCACTGGTGAAACCACTTAACAACAAATACGCTCGTTTGTCCTCCTCTAACATGAAAAATACATATTATTATGATCCTTTATATTACATTATTTATATCTATTACATAACTCTGCCGGTTTTTATTTTCGTTTACCGATTAAAAATATTTTAGTTAAACTTTTCTTGTACAATAAAATAATTTTCAAAAACCTTCGAGAGAGAAAAGAGAGTTAATCTCTTCGACCTCAACTCGCAACAAATACTTTTCTTTCTATTTAAGTTCCGAGGTATAATGATAGGTACAATCTAAAATCTTAAATATTCAACTTAATAGATTCTCATAATGTGCAAATTTTGTTTGGACGTTGATTTTTGATGATCTTAGATGATATTATACCAATAATAATTATTTTGTAGACAGATATGTAGTAGATATTACTAGTACTACTTCTATTGGTATGTATATAGGCGCCACTTTAGCAAAAAGCTTAAACTAATATTAAATAGCCACCCTTATTTTACGAGTCGAACATTGTACATTACGTTGCGTCCCATATAATCTCCCAGTTCACGTTCGACCATCAATCGGTTCGCGTGTGTTGACAACCATTTACCATTAGACTTAGTTCAATAAACCAATTGTTCTTAGGTCTCATTTAATTTATGAACCATACATAAATTAATCTGTACGGCAACCATAACACCGTACACTTATATAATGCCAACTCATAAATATGAATCGATATTATTAAACTACGACCAACTTGTTCATTCATTCATTCATGACGTCACCGTAGAGCAAAGCATCTTGATTTAATTACTTCTAGACCTTGATTCTGATACAGTTCGGGCAACATTTTTCTTTTATTTATTTTTCCTCATAAAGTGAAACCCTCGTCACGTTGGATTTACTGATTGTAAAAGAATAAATTAAACACAACATGACACGCATCTTTAATTTATCTTGGACAGAGAAAAACATAGAGATAAAATATTGTCGACTTAGTTTTTGTGAGTTTTCGGATGCTTAGATTATACATTACTTAAAACAGTATATTTATTGGTATTTTCTATCATCACCTCCACAAAAATATCTTGTTTTTTTATGACGATAAGGGTCGAGAAGAGCAGGACGTTCAGCTGATGGTAATTGATACGCCCTGCCCATTACAATGCAATGCCGCTCAGGATTCTTGAAAACCCAAATATTCTGAGTGGCTCTACAATTGCGCTCGTCACCTTGAGACATAAAATTTTAAGTCTTATTTGTGCAATAATTTTACTAGCTACGGCGCCCTTCAGACCGAGAGGCAATAATGCTTACACATAACTGCTTCACGGCAGATATAAGCGCTGTTGTGATACCCATAATCGAGCCGGCATCCTGTGCATAGGAGCCTTCCACTGATGGATGTGTAAAGTGCTGTACCATCTTGTTATGTCTTCACTTGAAAGTTGTGTGTATCATGTGATATTTTTTGTTGGAGTGCTAAACATAAGCTCCTCCTCTTTAGTCACTAATGTTGTAATGATTTATATGAAGTGCTCTTATTTTTGCGATGCCCTGTATTCCTAGCTCAAATATAATTTTTATCTCATAATTTAAAGTAATTTAAAATTCTAGAAGAAATTTGTTGTTGATGTTATAATACCCTTTTGTCTAATTCAAATAATTTTTCTAATTGAGTAATTTTTTAAATTGTTAGACCATTACATAAATAATGTGATTTGTGTGAATTGAATTGTGTGGTTTTATGAAACCACGGTAAAAGTTTTTGGAATAATATTCAATTGAGGGTATAAATATCGCTTTATCAATCTTAATTTTATTCTTGGAAAATTGGAATGATAATGGGAAATAATAAAAGTAGATTTAGTCTCCAACAAATATTTGTATTGAACTCTGTGTTTTAGCCCTGGTTAAAAATATTGATTGAGAAGGATTAAAAATGATTTGGATACTTTTGAATACTTTCAATTCTTTTTCATGTATATATAGATAAACAGTTTACATGGGGTGATTGATTCCCAATACTTTTCAATCAATATTTTTAATCAAGTAGAAATACGACATGCATAATACTTAACAATTATTTATATTTATAAATTAAGAAAGTGAAAACAATATTTTATTATCATTGAGTCATTTTGATCCGTTTTTCAATTATTTTCAATCATTCTATATAACAACATCTACATTAAACGCTGACAAAAACAAAAAAAATAGCGTGGAGCACTGGCACAAATGAGTAATAGTCTACACGGTCAGCTGCTGCGAATTATAGACGCCGCCCGACCGTCACGCGACATGCAATACACAGACGAAAACGATTGAGACGACCTAATAAAAGTTTCACTTTAATAAAGAATCCATTGCATTTTTGTAGTTCTGCTATCTTAGAATTTTAAATCTTCAAATTCTACGTCTACGTGGGATGGTAGATTAATAAAAATAAATAAAATAATAAAAAAATGACTTTTTTGTTAAAATAATTGACTTAAACACAATATTATTAAAAAGGCGTGGGCCTTTCGTGTGCCGACCAAACTAACTTTATTATCTCGGCTCTACTCAATTTTCTTATTCGTGTCATCAAAGCTTCAAATTTAAATCACATTATTGTTAACCTTTACAGTGGACAGTGTAACAATAATATCTTACGAATAAGATCTCCTTGATGGAATGGAATTGAATACCTACATGTGTTTCGTGTATCAAAAACGTATATTATAAGTGCAATGTATACTATTATGTCGTAAGGTGAAACACAAAAAATCCATAAAGAGCTATTGATAATATTTTTTTTTTTTGTTATGGAAAAGGAGGACAAACGAGCGTTCCGGGTCACCTGTTGTTAAGTGATCACCGCCGCCAACAATCTCCTGCAACACTGGAGGAATCACAGGAGTGTTGACGGCCTTTAAGGAAGGTGTACGCGCTTTTTTTGAAGGTACCCATGTTGCATCGTCCAGGAAACACCGCACGTGGGATGTCCATTCCACAGCTTGTAGTACGTGGAAGAAAGCTCTTTGAAAATCGCACTTTGGAGGACCGACATCCAGATGGTGGGGATGATATCTTAATATGATGATAATATTATTAAACATAGATTAAAATAATTTAATAATTTGTGTAGCATAAATTAGTGAAATTTTGACAGCCCCAGGTTTGTTTCCGATTTTTAATTTTATTTTATCCCATCGATACTAATGATGTTTAATGATAACTTTTGTACTTTTAAATTACAGGTTTTCATTTTAATGAATAAAGTGAAAACACTTCGCGTTAAGAGGCGAGCAAAGCAATTACAAGCACGTTTTTTAAAAGCAGGATAAAACATCAGTCTATAACGCCCTTTTCAACTTCTATTCCGAGTATTCAAACGTCATGCTCGAGTAAGACTGAATGGGGCTGTGAAGAGAAAACATAGACCTCGATATATCGATCCACCTCTATATGCTATATATACTAGCGTAAAGATGTCTTGAAAGCACGATAATGCATGGCCAATTTAGATTTATCTTCGATATACTAAAGAGCTTATGCCAACCGTGGCTGACTGTTTACTACTTGTCAATCAAAATCGGTTAAAGGAACAATATATTATTCGCTTTCCATTTCTATCTTGCTGTAACTCCGTTCTACAGAAGTTATTCTCTCTTACACGATTTGCTTGTATATTGTAAGTTTACGGAAAAAAAACTGTATTTCACTGAAGTACTTAATTATAATTAAAGCATTAAATGTCTTACATTTTTTGAGAGAACATACATCGTAACTAACAAACATACATATAAACAACAACGTTAAGATTAAAAATTACCGAGATAATAAAACATATTAGTAACTTGATCTCCCCACGACTTAATTCACCTAAATAAAGGCGCATTTTTAGAAATGCTTATTTTCAATGTAAACCATAAAACAAGAACATATATTTTTTTCTCCGAGCACTAATTTTAATGAAATACAGCCTGAATGTTGCTCCAGGGTACATTGAAGACATTCGTGCAACTTTCCGAAAAGTCTGAACAGTAGTTCCTAAGATAAGCTTGTACAATTAAACAGAGAGACAGAAGCAATTATTTTTACATTTGTATTTTTGTGTTCAGCTCTCTTTATCACCTAAAATCAATAAAAAAAAATCTTAGTATTGATTCGAGTTTTATTGTATTATAAAGGATTTATCTAAGCAAGGAAAAACATCTTATATGTGAATAAAAAAGGTAATATGCCTTATGATTCTTCACGGGAAACGGCTAATGAGCTCTCAATCAATTGAGAGAAAGAAAGAAAGAAAAAATTTAATTTGTGAAGATAAAGTACTGTACAACTATATACAAAAGACTTTAAAATTAAAACTTCAAAAATAAACGTAAACAAAATTATGGATTATTATTTTCTAAACGTCACAAAGTGGTCCCAAGTCAGCATGTTTACTGATTTGACAACCAGCGCTGGTCTTCGGTTGGGCCATTTGGTGGCGTCGCTTTAAAGATAATATAAAATAACCTAAAAAAAATATATGTTGTAACCTAAAACTATTCAAAAACAAAAATGAAAGAAATAGAAATAAAAAGAACTGTGAAATAATTAAACAAATAAAAAGAAACTTACACGTAATGACGTACGTAATAACTGAACAGAGTTATTACGGTAGAACCTCTTTAAGTCGATAATCAAGGGAGACGCCAAAAAATCATAGAGTTAAAGAGTTTTCGATTAAGGCGGATTTGGTTCGACATAAAGAGGTTGATATTAATTCTTGTAAATTTATATTCATTATAAATCAACATTATTTCAATACATCCTTAAAATAAAAAAAATAAAGCATTAAAGAAGTCAGTATTTTTTTTGCTTTAGATAATTCGTTGTTTCTCTATCTAAAGCATTCTATAGGGTTTAAAGAGCAGAGAATTATTTTCCTTCAGAGTTGCTGGTTTGCGCTATAAAAATTTGTAAAGTGTTCAATGCGGCTCTTACCTCTTTGATGGAAACCCACGGAGCGCATGTAGTATTAATTAAGTCTTCTATCTTATATCTGTAAACGAGCAATTCTTGTATATAAATACATAATCTGAATCTCGGAAACGGCTCCAACGATTTTCATAAAATTTAGTATACAGGGGATTTGGGATACAGGGGGGTTGGCGATAAAAAATCTATTTTTATCCGATCCGTGTTTAAATGAGAAACAGCTACAATTACATTAGAATATAAAGAGCTCAGTTTGGGACATTGGGAGATCCGGAAAGCAGAAGACCCCTGTTCAAATCCAGATGTCTTATTAGATTTTATTTCAAGTTTTTTTTTCTTAAAAATCCAAACAAGGCTCGGTCGTCCAGATATTGTTAACTAAATCCACAATAAAAGTCAGCGTTACTGTTAACGCTAAATTTGACTTAAACCTTAACTTTATAATGCAACTCAGCATTAAAGAAGAATTTCAATGAAGAAAAGTATACTTACAGGATCACTATATTAATTGTCAATCTCTCAGTATGTTGTGTCAGCCTAAGTAACGTCGTGTAGGTAAGTGCTAAGGAATTAACCTTCTTTGTTAATCCAATAAAAACATAATTCATTTAAGTGTAAATTACATATATGGTAATAATAATAATATCAAAGCCACTGGGCTGAATGATGACCCATTATAGCCCAGTAGTTACTGACCCTGCCCACTTAGCCGGTTCGAATCCGGGTAGTTGCAAACATTTAAATGATGAATATGTATGTCCGAGTCATGGATGTTTATATGTTTTTATGTATGTTTAAGCAAGTATATTGTATTAAATATATCGTTGTCTTTGTACCCATAGTACAGGCTATTTCTAGTTTGGGGCGAGATAAATTGTGCAAAAGTGTGTCCATATATTATTATATTTTTAATGTTTAAACACATCGTCGATTAGTTATCGCACATCATCAATAAACGAAAACTGAACTAAAAATTTTCATTAATTTTTTTTTGATTTATTAAATGTGTTTACATATCTCAAATGTTACATCTGTTTTGTAACATTTTTATAAGTATTCCGGAATTCATAACCAGGTCTGGAGTTAGTTAAATTATACAAACACCAGAGCGGGATAGGTTCCCGCTTTAAAATTCCGTTTGCGTCCCCTCATACATAATTTATCACCAAAGATACCTAAATATGATATAAGATAATTCATAATATTTGAAAATTTATTTACTTCTTGATATTATGAATTGTATATCTGATTTAACTCTACTCTTATGTGTCATGTATACAGCCCCGATCATTAATATAAGTACATACTTCATTGAGTCTTTGAAAATGTCTATATGACTATGACTCTATGACCTAAAAAAGCATTTTTTACCTGACTATAATATCACAAAATCACAGGTGCCAGGTCAGAGAGTAGACAGATCCCTACTTTTAAAATTGCCGACAAGGCTATTGCAGATTTATTTCTTAACAAATTCCTTGTGCTCAAATTTATACCCGGACTTCATAAGGAATATTAAGGCCGGCCGTGCCGTTTCAAGGTAGCGGTGGACGACGTTTAAGTTGGAGTGAATTCCTTATCTTGCTGAAATACACATTAACCCGCTTATTCATAATCGTCCGCTAACTTTAAACAGCCGCTAAGGAGTGTTTTTTCTCATTCTGACTTAGGTCAATAGAAGAAGACAGAGTGAGAATCAGCAATGCTTTAAGATAGCAGACTATTATGAATAAGGGGGTAAGTGTGGAGTGGGGTTGCGTGTTATTGTTGCGGTTGTTTGCTCATCCCAGAATATAAAGGGTGGTGCGAGAGAGACTGCTGCGGGTGGAATGCGCCGACTCTGGCAGAGCACCCTCCTGGGATGAAACCTCTCCCGACACGGCGGTAATAGGCCGCTTATTCACGCTGATTTTCTGTGCAAGTTTGGTAATAATCCAGTCAAATTTCACTCCTTCGTACTATCGTCTAAGACAGCAGCTTGACTCTACCGCTAAAAACTTTAGTCACCTCTTTCGACAGCCTTGGTTCTTAGACTCGTTGTTTGAAGTCCCCGGGATGCAGGGCAAAATGAAATGAAAAGCTTTTATATATTAAACTTCTTCAAAAAGGAGGAGCTTTTCAATTCGATTACGCTGAGTTTTATGATCCAATTTATTTTACTTTAGTTTGATGCGCAATATTTGCCATTTGCTCCCATAAAAATTTGACGTAGTTTGGGCCAATAGTTTTCATTTTATGAACATTTATATAATTTTATTTGTGTGCGGCTTTAGCTTTTAGGAGTTTTCATTTAGGTAGATTATATATTGATAATAACCCTTGTTTCGAAAAGTGGGTCTTACGCTTACTTAAACCTATCAATAATAGCACATAAAAATAATAGTATTTTATTAATATTAAAGGTATTAGGTTTGCTTAAGAATTGTATTAAATTAAATCTTTATTAAGTTATTTTATACTTTTTAGTTTTTGAAGGCGGTATTTTTAACGTGTTTTTTTTTTAAATTAATATAATATATATTAGCCATATTGCAAAGATTGAGAGTTTGTTGAGAATGTTTATTGTTGTGGTTGGGGAGGATACTGAGCTTAACGAGCTAACTTCAAGTTTTGGGACATACATTACAGAGCATGTTATGAAATCAGCATTCTATCAATTATTTTGCTTGTAATTTTATTATTTAAAACAATTAAATTTTAACGAGTTTATATTATATAATATATATTTCAATTTATGTATGTTATTATTCTACCAAGAAATTTTAAAAATGAAACCAATAAACTTAAACAATACCTGTACCGTTCAGATTGAAATGAAGACACGATATTATTTGGCGAAGTCTGAAGTAAAAAAAGTCACAACAAGTCTTTATTGTTTCATTACAAGCCCGCCACAGGTAAGCTTTAAGCTTTTTAGGGACATTGACTGTCACCACGGAGCCCCTGATTCAATCCTCGCCACCTCGTAGCATGTGCTTTCGGTTTTCGAATTCATATGTAGGCACGTTTATGCGGCGCTTTATAAGGTCGGCTACACTCTTGTCATTCCTCTGGTGTGAGATAGAGAGTATGGGCTGCGGTGATCACTTACTCGTTTGCTCTGTCCTGCTCCTCCATAAAAAACGTTAAGTGACTGATATAATTTCATTCTCATTAACAAGGCCATTTCAACATGACAAGGGTGATTAAGCTTTTTTTTACCGAAGGAATAAAATGAAATTATTTTTTTCTTTGATTTATCACTTTATTATAATATGGGCGAATACAAATATCTAAGTACGGATGTTATTATTTATCGTTTCTTACTATTTATAAGTAGGAACATTAATAAATTTTGATGGTTTTTACATTATGTAATGTCGGTAAATTCAAGACCTCTTTTTAACGAAATACATAAGATGCTTTAAGGGTAAATGTATACACTTTTATAATAACGTTCCAGCCACTGTTAAATAAATTAAAATGTTTTATTAAAAAATGGCTTTGTCGTAAATCCTACTACTCCACAGCTGAAAATCTAAGTGATCCGAAAGCCTGGGACTAGATTTTGATTATTTTATAGCAATTGCAATGACAGCACAATATTGTATATTTCATTAAAAAGAGCACAAACAAAGAATGCTGTGAGAGTTTCTTGCGCCGCTTCTTCTCTTTTCAGAGCGCTATTTGTTTCCAAAGCGGCAGTAGTATCTAGTATATTAGAAATGACATCAAAAACAATTCTAAAGGTATCAATTTTGAGAAAATAAATGCCTTTTATGCCTTTTTATATGAGATCATCGAACTTGATTATTATAATAATAATTTATGCTTCATGTATATCTATAAAATCTTAGCATATTTATAGGTTTTATTTGATTTATCTAATAGCACTATAAAGTTTTATTTGTTTGTTCAAAAAATTTTCATAGAATCTTACTGATTCGCTATATTTTAAACCATAATTATATAAAAGCATGGTCAACGTCTGCTCATAAAACCTACTTGTTAATTAACCATGCCTGAACTGCAAAATATAGGATCTACTTAATGAATGTATATGAGGAACTTCCATTACCGATACTTAGTTATTCTAATGAAGCTGAAAAGCCTGCGAAACGAATATAACATTTTAACTGCCTTATTAATAAACGCAATGAAAAGTTACTCCAAGCTTAAAATTACTTCTCTCTGTCACAGTAGACATATGTTATGTCTACTATGTCTCTATTTTAAACTTAGAGTCGGAGTCAGCCAAGGTAGGTTTGTAACTACATACATAGATATAGGTGAGATGTGCTTGAGTCGCACGCGTGACGTGAGGAGAGAGCGGGACCGTTAATCGTTACTAGAATTAAATTAATTAATTAGACTGTATAAAAATAAACCTATATTTTCTTACTTTTTAGTGCATTATTATATCTATTGTTTTGGAATTGTATTTTTGAAGTCGGTTGTTCTTTTATTATTTTTTTTTTAAATAAAGGTAATAATATATTATTTCCATACCTTTATTTGTATAAATCGACCGTACTTTGCAGTAAATCTAACATAAATTATATGCCAGTAGAGTACCATAAAATAAATGAAACATTGCACAACATTACTTAAAGTGTGACTATCGTAAGCCCAACCTCCCTACCAGCTCTGAAAAAACTGCAGCAAATTAGAAGGACTTTGGCTTCACCGCTGACAAATCGTATTTGACAAGGGTCGTGATCAGAGACGAGATAGCTGAAATCCCCTGTACGTTTTGTACGTATTTTTATTTCACAAGCCATCTTCTGCATTCAAGTAATTGGAAAATTTAGAAGCCACATAACAATACTTTCCTATCCATTCGTTTTCTTTGTATATAAATAAAATTATTACTTACTATACTCATTACTGGCTAAAATCAATTTGTATCTATTATTTCGTTCGGAGTGTTAACAGTTTGAAAGCTATTTTATATCCCGTACTTATCAGTTAATTCAGTAAGATTCAATACTATGGCCGATGTATAAAGCGTACTTAGACTTTGCTCAGACTTTACTTACGTAAAACGTAGCTGAGTGTGATAAAACGCGAACTTGACTTTGCATTGGGCTGTCTTAGCTATGCATAATTTCAGCTTTCAAATGACTATAAAAATGAAATCAAAGATTATGCTAAGCTTACACTAGGCTACGTTTTATGTAAGTAAACTCTGAGTACGCTCTTTAAATCTCAGCCCATACGTACCTACCAAAACGTAGTTCGTACGATGTGGTTATCGTGCGGTTTTCTTAAACTAATATTGAGTTTATTGTCACCACAGAACACAGAAAGGTTATGTTCTGTGATTGTCACGATAATTGAAACTCTGACAAATGACTCTTCGATGGAAAAAACCGCTGTGAACCAGTTTTGTCAACAATACTTTTCGAAGTAAAACTTTTTTAGGCGTGACTTGGGGGTTACTCAGAATATTTTTCTGACGGAAATAACGTTAGTACTTCCGGCAGAAAAAGTCAATTGAGACAAGTCTTAACCATTATAATTTAATGATTTAAGAAGTTGTTTCAAATTGCTCAGTAATATTTTCTAAAAATCTCCAAGTGTATTTGTTCATTTATGACTTTGTAATTTATGTTTTCGTCCATCGGACAAGCAAAAGTCCCATACAGTCATATTCGTTAATATTCAATAAGAACGTTATATTGATATGTGTGATATTAAATCTTCTAGTCTTTCAACTTTTTAAGAATTTTTGTTATATACTGGATGTCCTAGAATGGGTGGGACAAACAAAGGCAAAAGAAAATAAAATATTTTGTCTATGAGCTTTCAGATAAGCAAAAAAGTCTATATTGGTATCTGTTAATTATTCCTAAATTTAATTATAATTAAGTTTTACTTCAATCGTGCGTAATGATTATACGCACACACTTTTTTTTTAATTCACCAACATAACCAAAAACTGTAAATGTTGTTAAAGGTATAAAAATACTAAATAAAAAATTTCTTAAGCTAAAGTGTTAATATAAAAGATAATAATAAAAATAAATAATATAATCTTCATAGCTTTTCAAATTAAATGCTGTTTATAATAATAAAATAAAATTTAAAGAGCCTGCATTTTTTTATTCGACTTCAAAAAAGGAGGAGCTTATATAGACGTGAATATTTATTATGTATTGTTGTTGTGATTTTTTAATTTCATATAAAGAATTCTCACTAATTCAGAATTCTTTAAGAAGAAAATTAATTGATAGCAATAATTGTTATCTTCAGTGACAATGGAGATCGTGAGATGTAGGACAGTGCTGAATTGAGGTTTTCCTAAGAGACCATTTCAGCCGGAAGACGTCCACTGCTGAACAAAGGCCTCTCCCAAAAATCGCCATGATGATCGGTCCTGCACTGCCGACATCCTACCTATTCCGGCAATATTGATCAGATCGTCAGTCCAACTTGTGGGGACTCGTGTCCAACCAACACTGCGTCTTCCGGTACATGGTCATCATTGGTGGATTTTACTGCCCCAACGGCCATATGTCCGTCGAGCCATCATCTGGGCTATGTCAGTGACTTTGGTTCTCCTACAGATCTCCTCATTTCTGATTCGATCTCGCAGGGAAACTCCGAGTATAGCCTTTTCCATTGCCCTTTGACCAACAATGAGCTTCCTCATAAGGCCTCCTAAGAGACATTTAAATTTAATTTTGACTTTTTCTTTAAATAATTGTATTAAAATTTGGTAATTTCATTACCAAGCAGTATTTATGGGCACGGTAAATATATAAAATATTGCAAATTCCGAAAGTGATCAATAGATCACTTCAATTGCAATAAATGGTTTGTTGTTAAATGATATTCTGTTGTGAAGGACAACACAAGAACACAAGCAAATAGTGATGTAACAATACTTTTATGTGTTGATATTCATTACTAGTGGGCAGGGCATATAGTTCGACAGACAGATGGCCGGTGGGGCAGAAAAGTCCTTGAATGGCGACCACGTCCTGGAAGATGCAGTGTAGGTAGGATCTCCACAAGTTGGATCGACGATCTGGTTAAGATCGCCGGAATACTTGGGATGAGGTCAGCGCAGGACCGATCGTCGTTGAGATCTTTGGGGGAGGCTTTTGTCCAGCAGAGGACGTCTTCCAGCTGATGATGATTCGTTACTAAGAAAGGCTTTTTTAAAAGTCTATTTAAAAACTACCTAAAAGTTCGGCAAGGCACTTGTTCTAATTCTGGTGCAGCAGGCAAAGGTGGGCTGTGGTGATCACTTAACATCAGGTGACACGTATGCTCGGTTGTCCGTCACTTTCACAAAAAACGATAGGGTTCAACTCCCAGCTAAAACAGAGGAAATTTGAATTGTAGTTTAAAATGTCCAGCCAAGTTCGAGCTAAAAAAGGAACAGGCTACACAGCAGCCACGAGTAATGATAATTGAAACATTTCGAGCTACTTGTGAATTCAAGTCAAAGTCAAATTAACTTAAATCAAATACGCTTTAACGAAACGGTTTTCATGCGTCACTATCTATAAAAATTTCTGAATATACCATATGTTCGGAAAGATAAGAGATCGTGGGAAGAATACAAGGAATTCAACGATCACCTTATTAAATCAATTAGAATATTTTATATTGCCTATAATTACATTAAAAAATAAGTGCGTAAGGTTATTAAGAAATGAATTTTTTTAACATAAGCAAAGGCACGTGGAGGTGTATTTCTTTATCCTTTCGAAAAACTAAAACCTTACATTTTATAAATATACCTCAAATAGTTATTGGGATATTAGCGTCTACCAAATAGTGTTTTTATAATTGACTGACATATAACATACAGACCAAAAATGTAATCCCAATGCCAGATTACCTTAAATTTGAATTTTGGCGTCTAGATATTTTTGTTATTTTTATCTCCTGACATACTGAATTAGGTACATTTAAAAAATCTCAATAATTATGTTTCACAAATGTTAAAAGATATGATTAAAACTCTACAAATCTTCTACAAATATTTAAATAACGTACAAATTTGATCGTGTATGGCACAAGGAGCTTATCTCAAAACTTCCAACATTTGGGCTTTTTTTTTTTTATGGAATAGGAGGACAAACGAGCATACGGGTCACCTGGTGTTAAGTGATCACCGCCGCTCACATTCTCTTGCAACACCAGAGGGATCACAAGAGCGTTGCCGGCCTTTAAGGAAGGTGTACGCGCTTTTTTTGAAGGTACCCATGTCGTAACGTCCCGGAAACACCGCACAAGGAAGCTCATTCCACAGCTTTGTAGTACGAGGGAGAAAGCTTCTTGAAAACCGCATTGTGGAGGACCGACACACATCCAGATGGTGGGGATGATATCCTAACTTGTGGCGTATCGTGCGAAGGTGAAATTCGGCGGCAGGAATCAGGTCAAACAGCTCTTCGGAACACTCCCCGTGATAAATGCAGTAGAAGACACACAATGAAGCGACGTCTCTACGCAACGCCAAGTGATCCAGCCGTTCACAGAGCACTGAGTCCCCGACAATTTGAGCTGCTCTACGTTGCACGCGGTCAAATGGATCGAGCAGATACTGGCGTGCACCAGACCAGAGATGACAGCAATACTCCATGTGTGGCCGGACCTGCGCTTTGTAGAGCGCTAGAATGTGGGCCGGCTTGAAGTATTGCCGTGCTCTATTGATGACGCCCAGCTTCTTCGAAGCCAATTTGGCTTTGCCCTCCAGATGGCCACGGAATTGGCAATCGCTCGAGATTTCGAGACCCAGTATTCCGATACTAGGCGCGGCTTTAAGAGAAGTGTTCTCGAAGAGCGGTGATACGACAAATGGGTTTTTTTTAGTGGTAAACGCGCAAACTTGAGTCTTCTGGGGGTTAAATTGGACAAGGTTCAATTTACCCTATTCCGCGACCTTCTCGAGAGAGGACTCGATAGAAGACACAAGTTTCTCCCGGCACTAGTCAACGATTTCCCGAGAGAGACCTGCATGGCCCGTGTATAGGGCATCACCAGTGCTGTCATCTACATAGCAATTCATGTTGGAGGTGTCCAACATATCATTGATATGCAGAAACAGCGTAGGAGATAGCACACAGCCTTGGGGCACTCCAGCATTCACGGGCTTCGGGTTCGAGCAATATGCGTCGACAATGACCTGTATGCTACGCCCAGTGAGGAAGCTGGAGGTCCACTTGCACAAGCTCTCGGGAAGCCCAAATTATGAAAGTTTTGAGAGGAGCGCCTTGTGCCATACACGATCAAAGGCCTTCGCTATATCCAGGCTAACTGCCAGGCCTTCCCCCTTGCTTTCAATAGCCGCCGCCCATCTATGTGTTAGGTATACCAGAAGATCACCTGGCGACCGTTCATGGCGAAAGCCGTACTGTCGGTCGTTGATCAACTGGTGACCCTCTAGGTATACTAAAAGCTGGCGGCTAATTATGCTCTCCATGATTTTAGAGAGCAGGGAGGTGATAGCAATAGGCCTGTAGTTCGCCGGATCCGAACTGTCTCCTTTTTTTGGATCGGATGGACAAGGGCTGACTTCCAGGAGCCAGGGACTACGCCTTTTGAATAAGAATGCCGGAATAAACGCGTTAGGCATTGTGCCCGTTGAAATCACCCAAGACTACGATTTCAGCGGAGGGGATCTGTGCGGCGGTGGACGGCGTTTAAATTGGAGTGAATTCCCCTGATATTGTAAAAGTCCACGTTGAGCGTGGAGCGGGGTGCCGTGGTGTTGCCTTGTTTGTCCTCGGTCATGCGCGGTTCTGTGCCCACCCCAGAATACGAAGGGCAGCCCGAGCCAGAGTGCTCGGGGAGGGATTCTCCGGTTCTGGTAGAGCCGGTACCCTCCTGGGGTAATATCTTTTTACGGACCGCTCTCATATTTTGTTGGGGGGGGGGGAAAGGGATGGCCTCCGGTCCTCGACACTAACCTATGCGAAACATAGCGGCACTAGGCCGCTACTTCGACCCGATATTTCTGTGCATATGTGGTAATTAACCCGGACGAGTCTGGCCCGATTGTGCTGACGTCATAATACGGCAGCGTGACTCTCCCACTTCTAAAACGCCCTTAGTCGCCTCTCACGACACCCATGGGCCTGGGAATCCCCTATTCTTTTTACGCCCCGGGGAAAGTACAGGGCTTCCCTAGAGCTTATGCAAGTGGACCTCCAGTTTCCTCACCGGGTGCAGTATATAAGTCGTTGTCGACGGTTATTGCTCAAACCCGCAGCCCGTGAACGCTGGAATGCCCCAAGGCTGTGTGCTATCTCCCACGCTGTTTCTTCTGCATATCAATGATGTTTTGGACACCTCTAACATACATTGCTAAGCAGACGACAGCACTGGTGATGCCGTCAACACGGGCCATGCAGGTCTCTCTCAGGATATCATCGACCAGTGCCGGGAGAAACTTGTTTCTTCTATCGAGTGCTATCTTGAGAAGGTCGCGGAACGAGGAAAATTTGACATTGTCCACTTTTTTGGGGCAAAAGACTCAAGTTTATGCGTTTAACCACTCTAAGAAAACCCATTTGTCACGCCTAGTAACGAAATACTGGGTCTTGAAATCTCAAGCGATTGCCGATTCCGTGGCCACCTGGAGGGCAAAGCCTAATTGGCTTCGAAGAAGCTGGGTGTCATTAATAGAGCACGGCAATACTTAATGCCGGCTCACATTCTAGCGTTCTACAAAGCGCAGGTCCGGCCACACATGGAGTATTGCTGTCATCTCTGGTCTGGCGCATCCCAGTATCAGCTCGAACCACTTGACCACGTGCAACGTAGAGCAGCTCGAATTGTCGGGACCTAGAGCTCTGAGCGGCTATATCACTTGGCGTTGCGTAGAGACGTCATTGTTTGTGTTCTACCGCATTTATCACGGGGAGTATTCCGACGAGTTCTTTGACCTGATTCCTGCCTCCGAATTCCACCTTTTCACGACACGACACAAATTGGGATATATATTACCAAGATGCTAGTATACTCGGTGATTTTCACATTCCCGCGTTGGCTGTATGGGTGTTGCGATAAAACCAATCACCAGGTGTAGGAATACAATACATTTCCCGCCCATTTACGCGGCAACTCGAAAACTTGTGGTTTTTGTTTATTAAATTTTTGTTCCATCTAAAATTTCCGAGTCGTAAAAAATAATGTATGCGGAAAAATGCTCGTGGCATCATTCATTGCGATGTTCGCCTGCGGCTTACATCGACCACCATACAAGTAGCATTTTTTAGACCCTTCTTATACAACTGTTTCTTCCCTTAAAGCCTCGACTAGTATCGGAATACTGGGTCTCAAAAACTCGAGCGATTGCAAATTCTGCGGTCAGCCCACCTTCCTGCCAGCACTTAAAATACTGCAGCAAATTGCAACGCTGAGAAATCGCATTTGACAAGGGTCGTGCTCAGAGACGAGATAGCCGAAGTACAAGGTTTTTATTTCATAAGCCATCTTCTGCATTCAATTAGAATTGTAAAAACGGTGTATCAATGTTTACCTATGCAATAGTTTGTAAACCGTTAATTTGTTGTATCCATTAATTTAATGGATGAGAAGGATAAACTAATGATTGCGATAAAAAAGTGGTAGTGGATAGGGCACATAGCTCTAAGGACAGATATCAGGAGATGGGGTCAGTAGAGTTCTCAAATGGCGACCACGTACCGGAAGACGCAGAACAAGATGGACTGACGATCTAGTCAAGATCGCCGGAATACGTTGGATGAGGGCAGCGCAGAATCGTAGTAGAGATTTTGGGGTAAGCCCTTGTCCGACGACTTTGGGCTGAAGCGACGAAGTGATTATAGGTACCCACATCCTACTGCAATGTCAGAGCGTTGGTGAATTTTATGGGGGATGTACCTACTTGTCTATGTTGCTATATTTTACCTTCCTGAAAACACTGGAATCAATACTTTTAAACCAAATCTAAAAGGGAGAAGGTTACAGTTTTTGTATTAAGTTATCGATTTTTTAAGTTTTTGTAATTAACAACTATTTTTTAACAATAATTCTTAAAGAAGAAAATCCGCATAACTATATTTAAAAGTCTATGATAACATTAAATTTAACTATCATCACGTTGAAGTGTACCAATAATACTGGCAGTATTTCCGCGTTGGATAGCTAGGTTGATCCGTTGACCGAATTCACTGCCAGCGCTTGGTTAAAAGAAGAAAATTAATTGATATTGATTGTATATTCAATCACAGCGGAGATCGTCAGTTGGTAGGACGACGCAATTAGACATGATAAATGACTGAACTTCAAGGCAATTAAATGAGTTTTTCCTAACAGACATTTTAATTAATTTGTGTTTTGTAACATAGTTTATACATTTATTTTTATAATATTGCTCTAAATTATATAGTAAACTATCAACTTATGTTGGTAATAATTTATGATATGTATAATTAAATCAAATAAAATAATTTTAACTTAAATTTAGAAATTTAATAACCAGTTGCTTGGTAACTTCAGTATGGCATATATATGAATATATGTTATCTATATATTTTCGACATTTGTTTTGTCGTTAAATATAATATGCAATATTCTGGTTTGACGGCAATATGAGATCAACTTTACACAAAGCAAACTGTAGAGTACCTACGCAGGTAAATAGTGATGTAACTATATCACTGAACAATACTACTTAGGTACAAGTAATTAATTATGCACTGGATATCGATAGCTCAATACAATGCTTAATAGCCACCGCAAAACAAACTGCATTATTGTTTGATACAAGCCTATAAAGCTGATTAATTACAAAGTAAACAATAATTGAAAATTTGATATTCTGTATTATATTATGTCAGATTGTGATGAGGATAATTCAAATACTACGTCGACTATCGATAATTAAGTCTATTTGAATTACTTTAGGAGCTTTTTAGTTAAGATTATCTCTTTTTTAAAAATTCCGACAGTAAGTCTACTATCTAATAATCAATGCAACTACTGACATTATATCATCATCAAACAAAATAATACTCAATTTAATTTCTTTAAATTTTATTTAATTTAGCTTAGCTACCGGTGATGTCGAAATAAAGTTTTCTCAGAGCTGCTAGGAAGATTGGGCTTACAGTAGTCACATGACAAATGTTTACTCATTTTATTAATTTTATGCTATTTATTTTACTGGACTATAATTTCCGTAAGTAATATTTAAGTCCTGAGCGGCAGTGCATTGTATTGTGGAGGAGTCACCTATCACTGACCATCAGATGAACGCCTTATTTATTAAGGGAAAACCTATTGCTAATGATAATTTTATGTATTATAGAATATAAAATAAACTGTCTGATACAAACTATAAATTAAATATATTAACAAAACGAAGAGAAAAAGTAGAATATAAGGCAAGTGAAATAGTTATATTTTTACATGTAGAACTCCTGGCTAAGCAATTGCTTATTATTTCATCACGTTACTTCTTCTTTTGAAAAAAAAAATATTCTAATAATAAAATCAAATCAAAATCAGTTTATTTACGTAAGTCACGGAAATGACACTTATGAATGTCAAAAAAAGTTTTTTTTCTTATTGAATCTACCGCTACTTCGTAAAGGGTTGAGCTAATGAGAAGAAGTAGCAAGAAACTCATTCCCACTCTTTTATATCAAGATTTACATTTACATCGATTTACAAATCATTTCAATTACAATATAATATGTAAAATGTAAAATGATGGAACAAACACACTCAAACGTCAAATAGTCAATGTCTCACACGAGTAAGTCAAAAAACTAAATGTAAATTAATACAAAAGTTATTGAGTACAGTAGCTGCATCATCCACATACACTATAAATAAATAAATGTATTCTGTGAGCATTTTATAAGCGATTATAAATAAATAAATATGTATATATCCATATATATATATATATAAACAATAACTTTTAAGAATCTGAAACCGAATCTGCGGCAACAGGATCATCCTGCCACCACAAGCAGCGCCCGTTCCCTCAACCCTATTTTAGGGAAGGGGATGACCCGTCCCATGTCGCCGCCAATACTATTTTTTATATAGCTTTAGCAATATACATCCTCCTTAATGCTTACATATTTGACAAGTTCAATTAGGTTATGTCAACAATTTTGTTCTAACTAAACCACACGTCCCTATTTCCATTAGAAGTATTACGTCTCAAGTTTCACCCCATCACTATACATCAACAAAGTAGTTTTATTTATTTAATATCAATGTCAGTTGTCGATTTCTGTTGCAGGTATTATAAAATTGTTGGTAACTTATTTTCATAAAAAATATAATATGTGACATGAAATAAATTTTGCAGAACTGATCTTCAATATATATTACTAAAAAGGCAATGAATATTAGTAAATCTTTATATATATATAATTCATGTGTGCGTGTGTATGTCACTGAACTCCTCCTAGACGGCTGGACCGATTCTAATGAAACTTTCTGTGTGTATTCAGGTGGATTCGAGAATGGTTTAGATTCACAATTGAACTACCTCCTAAACGGCTGGACCGATTTTGATGATATTTTTGTGTGTTCCAGTGAATTTGAGATTGGTGTGTGTCTTCAGGTGGATTCGAGAATGGTTATGATTCACAATTAAACTACCTCCTAAACGGCTGGATCGATTTTGATGATTTTTTTGTTTGTTTCAGTGAATTTGAGATTGCTTTAGATTCTCGACTCCGTCCATATAATATAACTCTCCTGCTCATATGTATGTTAGTGAACTCCTCCTAACGGCTGGACAGATTTTTCAAATTTAAGACGTGTGTACAGGACAACGTCTGTTGGGTCCACTAGTAAATCTATATTATATGTCTTACAAAATATTTGCGTCATAGTATTCGTAATCTACTCCTTTAATGGGTCTTAATCAAGGGTAACCTAAATACATTGCATAGTAGGAGTCGATAGGTTATTTGGAATTATTTTTTTTACTTGGTTCTGATTTTTATATGAATACTTGTCTTCTAATTTGTACGCCAGTGTGTCAGTAATATTCTTTTAATATTAAAATACATGATGATGAATGAATTGGGTTGATGTGATACACAAACAGGGTATTGAAAAACAAATGCAATTTTAGAACTGCCGTAGACCACACTTGGTACGGCTTATATACCCCCGGATCTGTTCTATTTTCTAAATGATTCTCCCATTCCATCTTTATTTATTAAAATTGTACTAAAAATTTCCTTTCAATAATTTTATCCTGCTTACACATTTTCCATCCTTATTTCTCTGTACGATTTGATCCTGAACTTGCTAGAAATTTCCATTAAGTCTACAACACACAGAAAAATCCATACACTGGTAGGTGTATCAAAATCGGGTATACAGCGTCTGAAGTAAACACTTTTCCGCTGAGCTATGAGTCTTGCTGACGGATCTGTTGAAATTATCAATGCCTTGAAGTTTGACAACTCTCGTCATGTAAATGTAACGTAAATGAATATTTTGGTGCTTTAGAAAGAGAAATTTTAAAAGATTACTTACGGCTTGTACTTTAAGAGAGCAGCACTATTATTCATAATTTAGAATAGCAGTAAAATCAAAACATATCATAATCAAAAATAAAAATGGTGTCAAATACCGGCACAGGTGTATCAGCATACAAAGAAAAGAAGGTTATTAGGTCTCGTATCATTAGCCCAGTAATGTCGGCGCCCTTCAAACAGAAACACATGTTGTGAAGGTTGCGGGTATCTATTAAACTATTGGTTCAGGTGTTCATACCTAAAAATAAGAAGCAGTTTATAAAAATAGCAACATAGTCTTCTTCACCGTCTTGCATGGATCAAATTCTGGGAAGGAGGAGTCTTTCAGAATATGATCCATATTAGCGACACTATCGGGTGGTGTTATACAGGATGCTCATTTCTTTCTTGAACATCAACGGGTTCCATTCCTAGTTAGGAATATTGATTTTTTTAAACCATTGGTGCAGTTTTAATTTTTATCAAAATCAAGTCTTAGACTCCTTTTCGCTATAACTTATAGTTTCGGATTTAGCTACCCACACCCTCTTGAAATATTCACCCTGTTTTTAGTGAGATGGTGTTCGTTTCCTAATAACTACCTGGCCTGAATTACCTGTAGCCACATTCTTACAGTATCTAATCAGGCTGAAATAGAAATTATCAGAAGAAAGAAAGACAACGCATCCTCAGTTACTGCAACTGATGAATTCATAATTCATTGGCTGTCAGTTAGTGTTATCAATCATATGTACATAGATATAGGATGAATTTTGTCTCTTCTATCTTATTCTTATTATCTTTATCTATATCTTTATATATATAATTCTTGTGTGCGTGTGTATGTCACTGAACTCCTCCTAGACGGCTGGACCGATTCTAATGAAACTTTCTGTGTGTATTCAGGTGGATTCGAGAATGGTTTAGATTCACAATTGAACTACCTCCTAAACGGCTGGACCGATTTTGATGATATTTTTGTGTGTTCCAGTAAATTTGAGATTGGTGTGTGTCTTCAGGTGGATTCGAGAATGGTTATGATTCACAATTAAACTACCTCCTAAACGGCTGGACCGATTTTGATGATTTTATTTGTTTGTTTCAGTGAATTTGAGATTGGTTTAGATTCTCGATTCCGTCCATATAATATAATTCTCCTGCTCATGTGTATGTTAGTGAACTTCTCCTAACGGCTAGACCGATTTTTCAAATTTAAGACGTGTGTACAGGACAACGTCTGTTGGGTCCACTAGTATATCTATATATATATATAATGAAAATGGTCTTTGTTTGAGGCTCAATCATGCCTAAACCACTGATCTTATCGACATGAAACTACCACTATTCGATGCGACATTTATCCTAGATGGTTTAAGGCTACTTATTTTTCGAATTCTAACGTTCCTTCATAATTTTTACCTTTTAAAATTCGCCAAGCGAAGCGAGCGGGAACGGCTAGTTATTATTCTAAGCGAATATTTACTTTCCCTGCTTTCTTTTGTGATATTTTTATGTCAAAATTCAAATTAAACTTAATTACTTTTTCGTAACCATCATAATGTGAGACGGTTATTCCTATACCTACTCAGGTGAAACTTCACCAGTGTCCTTTGAACAAGTCATGTGAATTTTTAAATGTATTCATAAGTGTTTCATATTTTTGTGGTCATCAATTGAAAATTATCATAGTGCATCTATTTTATAAGCGCGGTTGCTTATTTTGCACATTTTACGTTGTGAGCTAAATTCCTGCAGTAATATGGAGGTAACACAAGGTGTGTGTGTGTATGTGTAACACCATGTGTTTTGCAAACAGGAGCTTTCTACATTGAACATTTGTGGCCTCACTTGTAAATTGATTTGTATATTCTCTTAACTACTACTGAGTTGGCACGTTTAAGTACAAATTGTAACAGTTATCTTGATTACATTCTGTAATTAACACTGTTATAAACAACGAAACATATATTTAGTGATTATTGTTCAAAACATGCAAGTATTCCTGAATTTTCTTTAACTTCAATTTTGTTAGTATTATTGTGTTTTTTTAAAATACTTACAATAATATATCTACTGCACTCGGTACTCTTTTCAATAATTTTGGGGCCTCCTCTTACATACACCAAAGAGAATTTAAACACTACGTTCACATACACTGTAAAAAATATAGTGTAAAATGCTGAAACTGTATATATTATAGAACTAAAAAAAGGCAATCAGTTTATTGCCATTTCTCTTTGTTTAATATCACGTTTTCTCAAGTGGAGGTTAATATCTCTGACAGTTGATTTTTGCCTTGTGTTTTCGTCATGTTATACTTATTTTGGAGCGTTTGGCAATTGTTTAAATTTAAACTAATAAAAATAACAATTGATTTTGATTTGATTTGATTCTACTACATGGTCGTCATTCCTAACTGCAATTCAGTAATGTTTTTTCTAATAAACATTTTATACAATTTCGTTATGATCATAAATATGATATGATTTATAAACTGATGGTATTTTTAATTTAGTAAAATTCAATTCATTCGTTTTTCAGTAGGTTTTCAAAATATTATTTAATGAATATCAGTTACAAACTCACATCATTCGTGGCATGTTAAATTATAATGTTTCATAATATCATATCATCAGCGTGCTCTAGGAAACACTTCATTTTCACGCTGTATTTGAAGGATCTTTCTGAGATTTGTTTCTCCTCTTCAAAATACAGTCCACAACTCCACTCAACTGGTTCATTTGATCGCTTTGCTGAATCCGGAGCTAAAAAAATTCAACTGTTTTTGACTACTCGATCTCTTCCTAAATTGAGGATGCATTTATAGGAGGATCGAGGTAGACATATATATTTAAAGGAAATATAAACTGTGCAAAAATGTAATAATTCTAAAATATACCAAATTGATATTTAGGATAAGTAAGGTTAAAAAATGTATTTATATCGTCTTTTTTGCCGTGAAGAAGTAATGTGTAAGAGTCATAGTGATTCAGTCTGAAGGGCGCCGTAGCTAGTGAAATTACTGGGCAAATTAGTCTTAACATCTCATGTCTCAAGGTGACGAGCGCAATTGTAGTACCGCTCAGAATTTTTATGTTTTTGAAGAGTCCTGGGCAGAACTGGATTGTAATCCGCTGAACGTGCTGCTCGTCTCGTCCCTTATTGTCATAAAAAAATGTATACTTTGGAAGAAGTAATGGAAAGTACGTAAGGATTTGCGATATTACTATTTTTTTTTGCATAAGAGATTGCTGCGGTGATTGCGGTCAAGAGATTCAAGTGATGGAAAGTGGTGATGTAACTGCCCATGGAAATCCGCAAAACCAGCGGTCAAGAGATGTGTTGCCGGACTTTCAAGTTATCTGTATTATCATAAGCTGTAAGTAATACAAATAATTTAAGTTTTGTCTAGTGTCAATTCCGCCAATATTTGTCTTTAAAACAATTTGACTCGTGTTTCGCCTCTACACGAGGCATCCTCAGGACGTGTTGTCTCGCCAAAATCTGGCACGAGTCTCGTGCCTGATTTTGTTAATTAATATTAATTTATTTATTTATTACTAATCATTGTTTTAAAGACAAATATTGGCGGAATTAACACTAGAGAAAACTTAAATCATTTGTATAATTATGAATTTCCGCAAAGTAACGCCTAATTCAATAAATTAACTGTAAGTAAATTAATATATCATTATGTGTCGCGAAAGATTAACATATTTTATTAAACACATTACACGCATTGATGTGTCTGAGATTTGTCATAGTGATAGTTATATATATTATAAAGAAGAAGTGTATTACAAATTAATAATTTAAATTATATAATTTAATAATTGTTTACTGTAACATTAAAAGCCTGCTATCTATAGATACATTTGTTGGTTTATTTAATATTAGATAATAATAACTACTTCATAATAGCTTTTTTTTCTGAGAAAAATTTAAATAAATGATCGCTTCATTCCCAATCTGTGGTATCATTAAGAAAGTCATTTATGTTATAGTAACATTTACAACACAAACATTTTTTTTAACAATTCTTTTGAATTTCGTAATACATTTGTTTTGAACATTTTCTGGGATCTTGGATACCGTCAGGATTAACCTCGATTATCCTCCTCTGCCATAAAAGTCATGCCTATAATAAGATACGGTAATATTGTTTATAATAAATTTGTTATTGTTTCGGATCCGAATACAAATCCTCTCGAACAACAAATTGTAAGCTCGATCTTAATGTAATCTATACTAATATTATAAAGCTGCAGTGTTTGTTTGTTTGTTTGTTTGAACGCGCTAATCTCTGGTACTACTGGTCCGATTTGAATGATTCTTTCAGTGTTGGGTAGTCCATTTATCGAGGAAGGCTATAGGCTATTTTTTTTTTTCAAAATTAGGGATCCGTAATAAAATTGCTATTTTGTAACACAACGTTTGCCGGGTCAGCTAGTAAAAAATATAAAATAATGTTCGGTAGATGTGAGAACAGATCGGAAACTTTATACCCCATTTTTTATTATTATTTTACATTGTAATACAAAGTTTGCTGGGTCAGCTAGTATAATTCAATTTACGCTCCACCCATTTGGAATTAACTGTAGCTCATTTTGATAGTATAAGAATGTAATAGCTTATGGATGTGTATTGTATAGCAGCGCCATCTTGTGGCAAGTTATGCGAAAAATATAGTTATATTTTTAATAATTAACCAGTTTTCAAGGTGAACGATTAAGAAGTACAGATAAGACAAATTGAAACGATAAAATCCATGAAAAGTTTTTGATATTCAAAATACCCTGTTAAAACTATGCAATATAAAACTAAGTTTAATACTGCGGTGTATTTGGAATTTCAGTGTAATATATGTCTTGTATAGTTTATAAGTTTCTCATTCCCATATTAAATGACGAAAATATTTGAGCGTATCGGTGTATTTAGAAAACAAACAATATAAAGGGAAATAAGTTAGTAGCTCGAGCTATTTTACTCTATATCAGAAAAACGAAAGTCACCCGACGTTAATTTCAGTCTTTTTCCAAACAATTTCGCCAAACAAAAGAAGTGTTAGATAACTTTTGTATTTGTTTTTAGATAAGAATAACATTCATCTTATTTATTTATAAAGAAATTTTGTTTAGGTATGCAAGTTGAGAACATACCACCTACTAACATGAAAAAATAAATCCTTTTATTTATTTAAATAACATACTAAAGTATTTCAACATAAGTTATTGCGTAAAAATTACAGTAATTTTAGTTATTATTTATTTAATCCGATGTTGGCCAGCCCACATTTTAGGGAACTGTCCGGGTCAGTTCCCTATTAGATTTAATTGTAAAGTATTTTATTCTAATATATTTTAAACACTCGCGTTAATCTCATAAAATACCATACCTTATATTATTGAACGCAATAAAGCGTATTCACATAATATTAATAAGTACTAGAAATAAGAGATAAACTTGCCATGCCTACCCCGAGAATCAATAAAATCAGTAAATCTTTTAAATGTCAGTGTATAAAAAATATAATATGGGGCGTTCTTGACTATTACGTTCAATGACGTATGTTTATAGAACGTCAATGATTACATTGTATAAATCATCCAGAACGAAAACATGAAACAACACACGTCACAAACTATTGCTATATCATTTACAAATTACGGTGACAGCGAATCTAGTGTCCATCTTCTATCTACGGGTGATAGTAATGTACGTAAGTATCCATCACTACTCTGTGGTAATGTCTCTCATAGCGGTTGGAATCATGTATCATCCTAGCAACATGTACCAGGACTTCATATGCAGCTTAGAGGTTCATGCACAATGCACATATTAAAATTATTATATAATTGCTGTTGTTGTTTTTGTTCGTTGGTGTTCTGAAATTATGGATGAAAGTTAATTTTTCTGAGAGACAATAATAAATGATTGATGTGATGTAAAATAAATGTAATAGTTCTAAATTGTTAATTTTTTATGTAATATAAATTGTAATTTTTTGTGTACGATAGCGCAAATAATATTGTATTTAACTACACAAATGCTAGTACTTTTATTCTGATAAACAAAGCAACTCGTGCGAAATTATTCCCTTACACATTACAACATATTCAAAAATGCACAACGTTAATGTTAAAGTTTTCATTCACTTCTGCCGGCACTCCCGGAGTGCAACCCGCATTTATTATATCCTAAACTTTGATGCTGGTGGTATATAAATATTCAAATTCCCCGCACAAGAAACACAGTGTATAAAAGGAATAGAAAAGACATATTTAATATTGATTTATGTTTTATCTATGTATGAAACAATCTTTACTTAATGTGTAACTTAGATGTGGAACGACCCTTACTTACCCTTGTCAAGAGAGATTTGTAAACTGTACAGCCAGCCTTTCCAAATTACTTGCTCTTTTGATACATCTTACAAACTTGAATTTGAGTGTTTAATATGAAATTAAGGTCAAAGATCTTTATTCGCCCACTTTATTATAAAGAAGCGTATTTTCGTAGCTTGTTGAGTCGCAATTCAATAAAATACTTATTATATTATATTTACAAATCTTCTTATCATTATAAATTATTGTAATATTATATTCTTCCCTTACAATTTGAATTTATTAACTGAACGTCCTTTTATTATATTATTGTGCTGTTTATTTTAGCGAAAAGACCTAGAGGAGAAGCTTGCCTACCGCTGCCGTATGCGTGAGAGAAAGGGAAGCCAGGCAGACTGGCGCCGTAACGCATTACGTTACAAAGTTGTTATCATATTTCAGAAGAATGTAACACAAATTACTAACGAGCACAGTGTAGCTGATGGCCGACTACATTTCCGTCTCTTTTAATTCAGCTTATGATTTTCCTTCATAGATTCGAAGCCTTTTATAATTATTTTTGTGTAATCTAAGCTTTGGAGCAAAAGTTTTGTGACAAGTTTTACTTTAAATCAATAATTAACAACATGAAGATAATTATTTTTTTGATAACTGTAATGTAAAGGTAAAATAAACGTGATGTAATATTTGCAAGAAACAAAAATCACTAAAAAAGTACCATATGTGACTATACATTATTGTTACATATTCACTAAAATAGATTTTATATATAGCTTTCGGAAACACTTCGAGTTCCGCATCGCTCATAAATTTTGTTTTCAAATTTTATTTGTGTAGTAATCCCAGAAGTGAGGTTTTAAAACATTAAAAATAACAAATTGTTTAGATTTGAAAGAGAGACATATAAATAAATAGTTATCAGTAGCCAAAGTTAAGGTGGGGCATTTTTCCCAAGCACATGTTTTGTACCATTATTGTGTTTTGATTCTAAGGACGCTGTACCTAGTGAAATAAATGGGCGAAAGAGACTTAATATCTTATGTCTCTACGTGACGAGCACGAGAGAATCCTGAGCGGTACAGTATTATAATGTGGAAGGCATATCACTGTAGATGAACGTCTCTTGTTCTGTTTTTTAAATGTTTTAAATATTATACTGCGCCCGTCATCATGAGACTGAAACCGTACGAATGTTACATCTGCTCTTAATTTTAATATCACCTACATCTAGTTAACATTATTTTTTTCTTTTTTCGAGTCTTATTCTGAATGTTAAATTAAATAAAAAATATTAAACCATCGAAACCAAGCATACTTTATATTACGGTTTATTAAAATGAAAAATATCTCAGTGGACTAACTATCGTTAAAGAAGATCTCGGTATTTAAAAATTAGTTTTTTTTTAATTTAGAACTAAACGGCTTCATTTACTTTGTGTCTCGATACTTTTTGATTCATCCTAACTTGTATCCACAAAGAAAAAAACTAAAGAATTGTATTGATATCGGTCCTTGAAACGTGTAAATATATTTACTACTTTAAAGATTAAGTACTTCACAAAAGTTCACGAAGCTTATACAAAACTTGTAATAATCATATGCTGTACAACATTTACAATATGAAGTCACAAATTAATAATAAATAGTAGTTAAAAAGTCGCTTTTTGTTGAAAACTGAACTAACAAATAGAAAATTTATTTTGAAATTTTAAATTAACATCAATACCTGCCTTACAGACGAAAATTAAATATAAATTAACAAAAATCTATTTTTTGCAATTTGAAAAATGGAATAATTTTATCAATACAAATGATTTAAGTTTTCTTTAGGGTTAATTCCGCCAATATTTGTTTTTAAAACAATTCGACACGCGTTTCGCTTCTACACGAGGCATCCTCAGGACGTGTTGTCTCGCAAAAATCTGGCACGAAAAAAAACTTAAATCATTTGTATAATTATGGATTTCCGCAAAGTAACGCCTAATTCAATAAATTTTCTTAATTTTATCAAATCTATGTATTGTCATCGGTCTTCGATAAACCTACGAAGTATGAACGAAATCTGGCAGTTTAAAGTGGGTCAAAATCGCACCCAAATGAGTCGGTTACAAACAAACATACATACAAGTGAAGCTAATAAAAGCGTATAAAAATAGTATACATATGTCTGGTGTGAATTGGTTTAGTTAGATGAAACATCAGCGAAACTGAAAACACACACAAAATGCTTGAGCGGATATTGTTTGACCCGCCTCACCTGTCCAGATACTCAATACCCACGTAACGAAAAGCCTGCCAAATTCAATAGCCTTTGTGATGTGCAAATTTGTGGAATTTCATTTCAGCGGGTAAAATATATTACATTTGCCCAAATGCATATTAAGCTTTTAGAATATCAAGTATATTTCCTGAAAATGCAGTTCCGAAAACTTTGTACATTATTCGAAAATAAAATATTACGCACCTTACACATTTTATATTAAAAGTCAAGATTTTTATAATCTAATTACAGTATATAAAATGTGGAATTTTGCCATCTTGTAGAAAGTGTAGTAATTTGATCCCGTTGCTATAGAAGTAATATTTACCAGTGGGAGGCTCCTTTGCACAGTGAAGCAGTAATGTGTAAACATTATTGTGTTTCTGTCAGAAGCGCGCCATAGCTAATGGGCAAACGAGACTTAACATCTTAAGTCTCAAGGCGACGAGCGCAATTGTAGTGCCACTCAGAATTTTTGGATTTTTCAAGAATCCTGAGCGGCACTGCATTGTTATGGACAGGGCGTATTAATTACCATCAGCTGAATGTACTACTTGCCTTGTCTTTTATTGTCATACAAAATATATAAAGCAACGACTTTATATGGCAGATGCATTAATATCTCTCTGCCAAATTCTTTTAATTTTTACTGAGTGGCGAAACCATTCTATTGATCCATTTCGACCACTTTCTCTCAACTTCTTGCTTTTATCTTATTAGTTGCAGTAGTTTCCAATCGATTTTTCTGCCTGGCGATAATTTATAATTTCAATACCCTTCAAAGCATCACCTTATTGTGAGTAAGCCTGGGTTTTGCCATAGTCAGTGAAGCCTGACCGATCTTTGAGCACGACCACCTTCTCGGACTTCTTGTCATACGTGATCCACTTTTGATCACCAGTTATCAATATTTTAAAATACGAATCGTTTTAATTACGTCCCAATAAAGAATCGCCAATGAGTAAATAGTTCATTAGGTTTCTTAATATCAACTTAATTTAATTGGTAGAAGAGTTGTGGATTTCCTCCTTCGTATTGTATCTTGTTCTCATCTCACTTCAAATTTTTCGTTCATTCCTCCGGAACAACGGGTCAGTTGTTAAAGGCATAAAAGGCATAAAAGGCATTTATTTTCTCAAAATTGATTCCTTTAGAATTCTTTTTGATGTCATTTCTTATACTACTAGATACTACTACCGCTTCGGAAACAAATGGCGCTCTGAGAGAGAAGAAGCGGCGCAAGAAACTCTCCCAGCATTTTTTTTTCTGCGCTCTTTTCAATAAAAATATACAATATTGTACAGTCGTTATAAAATAATTACAATCTAGTCCCAGGCTGTCCGATCATTTAGATATTCAGCAGTGGAGTAATAGGATTTACGACAGAGCCATTTCTTTATAAAACATTTAAATTTATTTATAGATAATGCCTGAACAGTGGCTGGGACTTTATTGTAGAAGTGTATACATTTACCCTTAAAGCTATTATGTATCTTATGAAGCCTACTAGAATTAGTTACAAGCAATCCCTTATTTCTAACTAATTCTAGTAGTAGTATGTTATAAAAACAATTTGCAAAAGCCGTTAATGTTGATTTAAAAGAGAGGCAATGAGTTTCTTGTCATTTCTTGTAATTAAAGCTCGTCTAAAAAAAAAAATTCATAAGCGTTTTTAACTTACCTAGATGGAGGACCCTTATGGAGGGTAGAGACAAGGATTATCATCTCTTAAGGAAAACAAGTTGTATAAGTGTCCAGCTTATGCTGTAAATAACAGTTCAGCTTCCACAATGGCGTTGGTGTAGATACAGGGTATGGTATGAAGTATGGTGAATGTAGTAATTTTAAACGAATTGAAGTATGCCGAGTTAAAAAATTTAATATTGTTGTCGACTAAAGTTGTTAAAGAGTGAAAATTTCAACAACTAACGCTGTAAAATAATAAAGTAGTAAATATAACCTTAAAGAGTTATTATGCGAAAACGTGCACCTTAAGATATTAGTATTATTTGAAAATTTGGCGCTTCTTTTAAGATTCGAGGAATCATTTTTTCATATACATACAGATGATTCTCCTTGCCTCTACTCTCTATAGCCTAGATGAATAAAGTGATGTTATTTTATTTTGACGCAACAACGTTTAATTACCCTTAATTTTATTATACAGAAGTCGGACATCGTCGACACTAAACGACAGTCTCTATTTCAGCCAGGCTGTCTGGATTCTATTGTGAATGTCTCTATCGTAGTCAAGAGTACTACGTAAGTGAAATCTTTTGTATGAAAAATATTCATTTGGAATGTAACTGTAGTGTCTTAGAAATAACAGAATTAAAATCTCCAAACAGAGAATAAATTAACTGTATTAAGCGTTAATTCGTGGAAATCCATAATTATCCAATACATCATATACCTCCAGAGTTCGGCATGTCTTGTGTACAGGCGAAACACAAGTCGAAGTGGTTAAAGATAAATCTTATCGAATTTTACACTTAAGGCAATCCTATGTCTTTTGATAATTTCCAAACAGTTAAGTAAGAATTCATTATCTTATGCAGTTTCAAGTTAATTCAAATGTTTTAATCTTGTTATTCGTTTTGACTGAAATACTACTATTGCAGATCGCTCATATGAATATTCCTATTTCCCGTTCATTCTCAACTCTGTAGTAGATACAAACTCGATATTTCACGCGCAAAGTTTATCTAAGCTGAATTATCATAGTTTTTGTTTGTCAGTTCAGTCAAGCTTCACATATTTTATCAGTCACGCTACAACGACATGATCTATATTCTTACCCCTGCTATGAATGTACCCATTTTGATGCGGCTTTTGAAACTTTTATTGTATTAGGTACATGATAAATGTATGAGCAAATTTTAAAAAGACATTATATAAAAAAGGTGGCTGGAACTGGGAAGGTACGCGTAACGCGTTTCTAACGAACACTTTATTGCACGCGACACGTAACTGGTATTTAATCGTTCTTTTCTTTATTTTTTTAATATTGATACCTTACTACGTTAATTGTTACATTAGACTTTTTATGTTTATTTAAATAAGTCGTTGTTTACTCGTTTGATTAATAAGCGGTTAATAAACATGTTTTGTCTTATTTGTCATTGAAGGACTTGGCCCAAATACTAATTACATTATTACGAACTAAACTTTAGGTTACCGAAGTTTGTTTACAGTGCCTTTAAAGAAGCCTTTAATTGTGGTGATTTCACAAATGAATTCAAAGATTATACAGTCAAAAATCTTATTTTCAATTTTCATAACATCATATGAGATGTGTCCAAGATAAACAAATCTATCTTGGATTACACCGACTCCAAAAATTACAATCATCGTTACTAGAATTAGATTAATTAATTAGATTGTATAAAAATGTGCAATTATTTTTATACTTTATAGTGCATATATCTATTGTTTTGGAATAGTGTTTTTGAAGTCGGTTGTTTTTTTGTTAAAATATTTTTATTTTTTGATTTTTAGTAAATTTTAAGTACACCAACTAACAATGTATCTAAATATGTGTAGATATTTAAAAAAAATCAATGCAGCAATGAACGTAAGCGCTTTGCAATTTGATTACAGACAGTTAGATATTCTGCCACAGATCGCACCCTTACTGTAAGTCGTTAAGGAGTCCCATTGATTATCATATTCGACTACGACAACTACTTGACCATAACTATGTTATGGTAGATGACTTTAATATCCGGATAGCATAAAAAGATTCGGCCGAGTATCGTTAATTTGCTCCTTAGAATTGAAGAGTTCCGTTACTTTGGCATGGATTCCGTAATCAGAACCTAACCAAACTATCTTTGAAGTATATCCTTTCCAATAAAAAAAGGAATCATCGAAATCGATTGGCGCGATATTGAGTTATTTGTACATTTATCATCCACTTTGCTATACGTATGTATAGCAAATGTAAGACTGTTATGGTTTTCTCATGGATGCCATTGTTAGATCTGGACCAAATTACAATAGGACTACACGGGAAGCACCAGCTTTCAAATAAAAAAAGAATTATCAAAATCGGTTCACCCAGTCGAATGTTTTGAGGTAACAAACATAAAAAAAACATACCGACGAATTGAGAACCTCCTCCTTTTTTGAAGTCATGAAAAACATGAACTGGTTTGGAGACGTGGAGCGAGTGAGTGAAGAAAGAATGACCAATCAAATATATTATAAGGTCAAGTGTGTGTTGGCAAATTGGTCGTGGGAGACCTCGTAGTACATTCGTCCAACAAATTGGAGACAATTTGAAAAAAGGCAAGGTCCGAAGCACACGGAACCAGCGAGTATGTATCAAAAGAGTAAGGAATGTACAGGATGCGTGTGAGGTTTGTAATGATAGAGGCAAGTGGCATTCTGTTGTCTCTGCCTACCCCAACGACGAGAAATAGGTGTGTGTGTGTGTATGTATGTATGATTTAATAATAGTTTAAGAAATCTTCAATTAAACGACTATTATCTAAAAGGAGACCTAACATAATCCAAGGTGATATAGTTAAAATATATTGTTTGATGCCTTTTAATTCTTGTCTGTGACATTGCACCTTTTGTTTATTCCTCGCTAGTATATTATAAAGAAAGCATGAGTATAACCTATCAATACACAAAGTTTTGAATTGGACTCTTCATAATATACAAAACTCAGAAAGTTATCTGAATTATTATGTAGGTGATTAAACAAAAATTTATAGCTACAAATTTTTAATACACATGAGATAAGACATTTAAATTCTCCAATCGCATCTGAATCATATTATTATCCGTCATCTTCACTTATTATTAATCAAGAGTATTTTTTAAGGTCTCGAACAAAAGAAAGATTGCAAAAAAATAAATTACGAATTTCCATCATTACAAACTACAGACAGAGATAATAAAAATGTCGTTTGAGATTTGTTCACACATGATAGCATTGATATTCTAAAAATATAAACCGATATCTGAATTCTGATATTCAGTTGAAAATTCCACTTTGTGCTTATAACTCTTATGAAACACGTCAAAATATTTGCAATCTGGGTCACCACGATGAAATTAGATCGATTGTGAATTTACAATTACATCTCTGAACTTTTCAAGCTTCGAATACTATTATATTAGTTAATGGTTTTATTTATATCTTGTTACTATTGTTAAATGAGCAATTTAGTATATAATATTGTAGTAAGTGAAAAGAGCAGAGGGTAGAAATATCTATAAAAGGACATATTGCACTGGCGTCCATTTCAAACTTTGGAGTTAGGACGTTACTCTGTCCAATTTTTGTTCGAATAGTAATTAGTAGAATAATGACACAATTCATTATTCTTAGAAGCTTAGCAAATTAATTTCTTTGTGTATCAAATATCTATATTATCATCATCATCATCATCAGCCGGAAGTCGTCCACTGCTGGACAAAGGTCTCCCCCAAAGATTTCCTATTTTAGCTCTTCAACCGTTGTCGATTTAAGGCGTTAGTCGATACGACTGCTGTTTGTCTTTGGTTCTTTAGTTTTTTAATATTATTTATCTACCTAGTTTATTTTAACAAATCTATGTGTGTTCCTGGTGTCAATATTATGATCAACATGTTTTATAGGAAATTCGCTTATGTGCATATGATAAACATACAAAACATTATCAAGAAATTGAGAGGCAATTGTTAAAATATTTATTTCTTTAAATTTTTCTCTCAATGATTCTGTATAGGTACTACCTAGATATTAAATAGACCTCTTCTGCAGCATAAAGATGGTAATGGCTAATTATGTATTGCCCTACATGTATTGCAAATATGTTTAGTTTATGAATAAAGAACAAAATATTGAATTTTTTTTATGGAATATTAGGACAAACGAGCGTACGGGTCACCTGTTGTTAAGTGATCACCGCCACCCACAATCTCTTCCAACACCAGAGGAACCACAGGAGCGTTGCCGGCTTTTAAGGAAGGTGTACGCGCTTTTTTTGAAGGTACCCATGTCGTATCGTCCCGGAAACACCGCACTAGGAAGTTCATTCCACAGCTTGGTAGTACGTGGAAGAAAGCTCCTGTTAAACCGCACTGTGGAGGACCGCCACAAATCCAAATGGTGGGGATGATATTCTAACTTGTGGCGTGTTGTGCGAAGGTGGAATTTGGCGGCAGGAATCAGCTTAAACAGCTCTTCGGAACACTCCCCGTGATAAATGCGGTAGAAGACACACAATGAAGCGACGTCTCTACGTAACTCCAAGTGTTCGTTCATTCGAGCTGCTCTGGTGGTGGACCTGCGCTTTGAACAGCGCTAGAATGTGGGCCGGCTTGAAGTATTGCCGTGCTCTATTAATGACGACCAGTTTCTTCGAAGCCAATTTAGCTTTGCCCTCCAGATGGCCACGAATTCCGATACTAGGCGAGGCTTTAAGGAAAGTGTTGTCGAAGAGCGGTGATACGACAAATGGGGTTTTTTTAGTGGTAAACGCGCAAACTTGAATCTTCTGGGGGTTAAATTGGACAAGGTTCAATTTACCCCATTCCGTGACCTTCTCAAGAGAGGAGTCGATAGAAGACACAAGTTTCTCCCGGCACTGGTCGACGATTTCCCGAGAGAGACCTGCATGGCCCGTGTATACGGCATCACTAGTGCTGTCATACGCATAGCAATGAATGCTGGAGGTGTCCAACATATCATTGATATGCAGAAGAAACAGCGTAGGACATAGCACACAGCCTTGGGGCACTCCAGCATTCACGGGCTTCGGATTCGAGCAGTGTCCGTCGACAACGACCTGTATGCTGAGCCCAGTGAGGAAGATGGAAGTCCACTTGCACAAGCTCTCGGGAAGCCCAAATGATGGAAGTTTTGAGAGGAGCGCCTTGTGCCATACACGATCAAAGGCATTCGCTATATCCAGGCTAACTGGCAGGCCTTCCCCCTTGCTTTCAATAGCCGCAGCTCATCCATGTGTTAGATATACCAGAAGATCACCTGCCGACCGACCATGGCAAAAGCCGTATGTTGGTCGTTGATCAACTGGTGCCCTCTAGGTATACCAAGAGCTGACGGCTAATTATGCTCTCCATGATTTTGGTGAGCAGGGAGGTAATAGCAATAGGCCTGTAGTTTGCCGGATCCGAACTGTCTCCTTTTTTTTGGATCGGATGGATAAGGGCTGACTTCCATGAGTCAGGGACTACGCCTTTGGAATAAGAGTGCCGGAATAAACGCGTTAGCACCGGCGTCAACTCAGGGGCACACGTTCTAAGCACGATTGGAGAAATGCCATCCGGCCCACTCGACTTCCTGACGTCCAACGAAAACAGAGCTCGCCTAACAGTTTTCTGTCTGAACTGTACTTCAGGCATAGAGCTCTGACACCGCGGGATGGTTGAAGGTGTTTTTCCGTTGTCGTCAAGAGTCGAGTTGGAGGCGAAAAGAGAGCACAGAAGATCGGCTTTCTCTTTTGCCGTATGGGCCAGGGTGTCATTCCTCATGTGCAACAGCGGCATGGACAGCTGGCTGAAGTTACCAAGAGCAGCTTTCGACAACGACCACAACTTGGGGGTTCCGGTCGGGTAACTGGAAAGCTGCTCGCCGATTTTGTCGACGTGTTTTGACTTTGCACGGGCAATTTGCCGCTTAAAAAATCTGGAGGCACGGTTGTATTTCCTCTTAAGAACTATGCAGTTCGGCCCTTTTGTGCCCAGCGCCGCAACCCAAGTTCGATACGCCTGTTTTTTGCATTCAGCTGCTGATTTAACTGACGCATCGAACCATGTGATCTGCCACCGATTGGTACTACAGAGCTTGGTATAAAAATATCCATGCCCTGAAGTATCACATCGGCTACTGCAACGGCGCAGGCACTACGATCATCCGAAGGGAAACAAACCCTGCCCCAAGGATAGGATGCAAAAAAAGAACGCATCCTATCCCAATCTGCTGACTTGTAGTGCCAAACGTGGTGGGTCGCTGGTGGTCTGGGACGTGGGCGTCGGATAGGCACTACACTCCTGACCAGGAATGGTCGGACGTTCCGAGAGGGGCGTTGACAAAGACCTGGTAATCATCGGGATGTGTAGTCAGCAGAAGATCCAATAAGGAAGGCATGTAGCTATCCACATCCGGGAGCCGCGTTGGCAACTCAACCATTTGGGACAGACCATACGCCAATGCAAAATTATGCACAGATCGCCCTGCGTAGTCTGTGGTACGTGATCCAAGCCATTCGGCATTGTGCCCGTTGAAATCACTCAAGACTACGATTTCAGCGGAGGGGATCTGTGCAAGGACGTCGTCAATTGCCGCTTGATCGCAGCCCATGAGATGATCGGTTTCTGCTTTACCACTATGGGACCTGAAGACACACGCATAGGGACCGCTTTCATAATCTTTGTTGAGGAAGGGGGGGCGGTATGGCCACCGGTCCTCGGCACTAACCCATGTGAAACATAGCGGCACTAGGCCGCTACTTCACGCCGGTATTCTGTGCGAGTGTGGTAATTAACCCGGACGAGTCTGGCCCGATTATGCTGACGGCAGCGTGACTCTCCCACTTCTAAAAAGCCCTTATTCGCCTCTTACGACACCCATGGGCCTGGGACTCCCCTATTCTTTTTATGCCCCGGGGAAAGTACAGGGCATACTGTTGTAGTGAGTTCGTCCTAAGCTAAAGCATACAGTTTTCTTTTTTTTTCAAATATTAAATTTCATTTTCTAATAAATTTCCTGTTATTACTTTTAAACTTATATAAATTCTTACTGACTTAATATAAATACTTACTTCTTACTTTAGAGATTACTCTACTATACTACTATACTGTCGCTATAATTCATTAGAATTAGGTATTAAATTTTTCGTTTTGAAAAGTGTTACATCGCCTCAAATTTAGTCGTCCATCTATCGCATGTCGCTATACAGCCGGCCGCAGAGTAGGGGTGAAGTTGTAGTATTAATTTCAACCAAGTGGTCTAAGGCACAGATTTAAGCTCTAGAGTCTGGTTCCGTCTCGGGAGAGTGAGTTCGAACCCGTAGGGGGTAAAGCAATTACAAATAATATGTATGATTTTTATTTTATGAATAAGTTGAGCATAATACGTATTATAACTTTGTTTTGTTTATTTCATATATTATGTTGATATACATTTTCTGAAAAATAGTTTCATATTTCGTTTACCCTCTGCTATACTCACACGTCCCGCGCGCCCGCAGTCACCGCCTGCTCAGCTGTTCTGGCGCCAAACCCGGCGCGGCCACTTGAGACGCTATAGCCACTCGCGTTTACATTAGCCGAGGTATCATACGGTTTATCTTACGGGCTCCTAGATAAGGATGCTTGGTTATTGTAAACAAAGTTTTTTTTTTCTTTATTGATTTAGGGGCTTTTATAAACAAAGAACTTGATTTGTTATAGATTCGGGCTGTGATATCGCCGCTCTTTCCGAGTTGTACGAGAAATTGTGACTATACATATATTTAACATCTTCCCTGAGCTCACTGAGGCCAATGATTATCTTTGTAAATAATATAATAGAAAATTTAACCATATCCGCATTATATTTAAAGAGCTCTATTTCTTCACCCATCGCACCGTTGAGCTGTTTCCGAGGATTTGACGTTGATAGGACGTTGTGAGCGAATTCATTTTTCACCACAGAATGAATTACACATAATCTCGTGTCAGACAGGTGACAGGTGTCCACTATATAACTATTTGTCTCCATAATATTGTTTGCACTCAGGATATTCTGTAAATATAATGATGTTATACGTACGTGTTATGTGATCACTCTAGTTTGTTTTGGTTGACATGTCTATCCATACGAATATCCTGCTTTGATAGTCTTGTACAATACAGTTATCAAACGATGATAACAATATAATATTATTTATTTATTATTAGTGATAAACAGACCTATTTTGTCTTATTATTAAAGACACACAAGAGCAATCTTCGTACAAAAAAATACTGAAGTAAATATTCGTAGAATAAAAACTTGTGCATTCTTTGGTAATTATGATTGAAAATTATGTTTGTTCAATAATTGGATACAAAGTTTTTGAGTCCATTCAATCTAATATTATAAAAATAAATATTTATACTTCTACGAAAATTGCAATTATGTACCCCCTTGGATTTAAAACTAGCCATTACAGGAAGTGCGATACGAAAACTATTGATGATATATAAAATAGGTTGTATTTTAAATTAATATATAGTGCGATGCGATGGTCAGTTATCAGAAATGTGAATGTCGCTATAGTTATCTGAATTTATTTGTTTTATTAAGGCGCACAAACAAAGTAAACAATAAATTAAAATTTAGTAATGCATTTTACAATATGAACATAGATCAATATTTTACTTAACTAATTCAAATTCGATTTCAAATACTTTGATTTAAGAAAGGATTTAAAATGACTTATTGAACCTGAAAAACTACCATCCATTCGAAATAGTATGCCTCAAACCTGAGAAGAAAGTGCCCAAAAAACTCTCTTGAATATTTCAATAATAATGAATGTTAAAAGTAACTATACAACTAGGTAAAAAAAACACATGAGAATCAAATTAATTGAATTTGTATTTGAAATAATGTATCATCAAACTCAATCAAAATACTACAGTGCATTCGTAAAAGATAAGCCGTTATACAAGAGGAAAAAATTGTTTGAATGTTTTTACTCGTCGGGGATCAAGGGTGTCATAAACTTGACTTGTTAGACAATAACATTAAGAAAATTGTAAGGAAATCCCGGAGGCAGTGAGCAATAGAAATCGTTTGCTGCTGACACGGATAATTAGGCACGTTCAGTTTGTAGATTTTCTTTGATTCCAATTTCTTTATTTTTCTGGTTTTGATGTTATTGCCTTTCTTTATTAGTTGTTTATAAGAAAATCATAGCGAAAACCATAGCGAGTTTTAAAGAAAATAAAATAACTTTTGGCTTGACTGCTGTTACGTTTTTATATTGATAAGGATGTATTCGTAGTAATCTTAATTATATATAGTAACCAAGAGACGTTCACTACTGGAGGAAAAAGTCCTGCTAGATTCTAAAAAAATATTATTTTAAAAGTAATATCCCTCACTTCCCTCACTCTTGTAACCAAAATTTATGAACGATGCCGAACTTGATCCCGCGACCTCTCGGTTTCCGTCCAAGCGTTCTTCCACTGAGCCAACCGTTCAAGTGACGTATGGTTCGTAAATATTGCTATGTCTTGTTCAACTCTTAGATTGTAACTTCATCTACAGGATCTACTTAACATTAACCTGCTCCACCCCAATAATTGCATTTAGGAAATTAATTTGAGATGTCGCTCTTTTAAATGTAAACAATTTACAGTACTTATTATTACAGTGATCCCTCACTTCTGGGATTAAGAAGACTCGATGGGTCGCGGGTTCGAGTCCCACATCATTCATAAATTTTGGGAACAAAAATTTAATATTGTTACGATCAATCCTTCCTGATATTCAAAGTAAAGTATTTTCCTTTTCATTTAGGAGGGATAGTACTTTAATGTGTTCAATACTAATTTATACCATTTTAGGAACTAACAGCCCTTCGGAACCAAGTGATCTAACTATATCTGCTATATAATTGCATTGTCGATGTCTGATCACCTCGACGTAGTACGACGTACTAACTATGCAAATCAATTTTGGACGGCTGATGCATCGAAATGTCAGTTAACGATATGTTTCAGTTGTGTGATTGTTAATAAATCTTACATGAGATTATTGCTTACGATAGTCCGAGTAATTGTTATTACTATTTAATGTTCTAAGGCCGAACTGAACTGTAGCCGATTGGGTCTTCTAGTTATTTATGGGTTGCTTATACAAAATTCCTTTTGAATTTACTTCAATTCTTTTAATGAAAACAATTAAAAAAAATTTAACTAAAAAACAACCGCCTTCAAAAACACTATTCCAAAACAATAGATATAATGTGCACTAAAAAGTATAAAAAGAATTGCGTATATTTATACAATCTAATTAAATAATCTAATTCTAGTTACGATTATTGTTATTTTTGGAATCGGTGACCTTCCGCCGCGACCCGCTCTCGCCTCTCGCTTTCTCACGACTCAAGCACATCTCACCTATAACTATGCATGTAGCAACAAACCTATCTTGCATGACACCGACTAAGAATAAGATTAATTAATTAGATTGTATAAAAATACGCAATTATTTTAATACTTTTTAGTGCACATTATATCTATTGTTTTGGCTAAAACAACCGGCTTCAAAAACACTAGTTTTGGAAGCCGGTTGTTTTTTTTTTTATTTTTTTTTTATTTTATGATTTTTAGTAAATTTGAAGTACACTAACTAAGAATTTGTCTAAATTTGTGTAAATATACTAAATTTTTCAATGCAGCAATGAACGTAAGTACTTTGCATTTTGATTATAGACAGTGTTCCGTTACTTTGTCATAGATTCCGTAATTAGAACCGAACCAAACTCTCACCAAACTATGTTTGAAGTATATCCTTTCCAATAAAAAAAGAATCATCGAAATCGGTTGGCGGGATATTGAGTTATTCGTAAATATATCATCTACTTTGCTATACGTATGTATAGCAAAATTTAAGACTTTTATGGTTTTCTCATGGATTCCAGTGTCAGATCTAGACCAAATTACAATGGGACCACTCGAAAAGCACCAGCTTTCAAAAAAAAAGAATTATCAAAATCGGTTCACCCAGTCGAAAGTTTTGAGGTAACAAACATAAAAAAACAACATACCGACGAATTGAGAACCTCCTCCTCTTTTGAAGTCGGTTTAAAAAAATATAATGCTACTTTGATTAGCACCGCAGTTTACATGGATTAATACAGATTAAAGTGTATGTTATCTGTAATGATAATTCATTTTTGGATAATTCCAGCAATTTGTTTTTGTTATAGCTAAATAACTTTTAAATAAAATACTTTTTAAAGAATTAAAACGCGTGGACGTTTAAATGTATTTTTTCATAAAGTATTTGCCCTCAAAGTTATTTTTTTATAATTTATTTATTTATTCCGAAGTTTCCAGACTTTTGCGGGAACACGTTTTCATGGGGAACTTGAAGTGGGTACCTAACTGCCATCTTGCGTGGTAAACACATAGATCGGTCCTACATATTAATTAGTAGAAGAAGTAAGTTCATTATTAAGTCGTAGAAGTTTACGATATTTTTTTACTTTTTGGTGCATATTATATTGTTCTGGAATAATTATTTGAAGTCACTTGTTTTTCTGTTAAATTTTTATATAAGCTATTTCAATTGGTATTCCAAGATAAATAATATTTTTACTTTCATACTTTCTATCAGTATGTGCGATGTGTATTAATATAAGAGAAGACACGTAAATATACCTTTTAAAATTTGCTACCCGCCCCATTCACTCAACTTTTTCCATTTGAAATAAAAAAGTAAAAACTTACTTGCGTTTCACTTTACACGAACTTTGCTGGCACATCGACGGCATTGTCTCAGATTTCAAGTTAGATTTAGTTTGCTCCATAAATTGTATCAAGCGTGTAGGCGGAGACATGTGGTTGGTGGATCGAATGTCACTAGCAATAGAAACACACGGTTGGAAATCCGTAATGAGATTGATCGACAAAAGCAGTATTTGTTTATTATTCTAGCTTGCACTTCGCTTCTTTTATAGTCTCTACTTTATTTCATAAATCCAACAATCCACGTGTTTCGATACAACATACGTACATTAGAATATGTTTAATTTATAATGCTTTGAAAACATCATCAATATCTTGATGTGTAGCGTTATTTCTACATGTGGTTTTCATGGATATTTTTACCACGTGCAACCAAATTATGAAATTCCTTGCGCGGTGCTTCTAGGACTATAATATCCTTTCCGTTCCGGGAAAATCTGATCGCGTGGTATGTTTCAGATCGGGGTGATTTTGGCGCTCACGCAGCGTTCTGTTAATGCGTATTATTTTACGTGTATTAAGGCGACACTAAATGCCAGCGACCTTGAGCGATATGAGTTCACGGCTACCGGCCAGCCATCAATGTAACAAAGCCAATATTTTCAAAATTCTTGGGTGGAAAACAGTTTATATGCTTACAATCCTTGTTATTCATTACTAATCTGAATAAATGAACCTACACGAAAAAGTACAAGCTATAAGAATAACTTTTCTGAGATGTACCAAAAAAATGCGTCACGCCATGCCAAAAAACTTGTTTAACTTCAAAGAAAAGTGATAGTTAAAAAGGCTCGGCAGTGTTAACTATAACCAACAGCAAGCATTAGCAACCTAGAAATAAGACTTAAGGATATGTGTAACAGGATTAAGTAGTGTTCATAGCTCGAAATGCTATACTTTCACCACAAAACTTGTCTAAAAACACCATGTTTGCGTGTTTTCTGCTTACTCTTCGCCTTAATAGATTTAGATTTACCAGTGGGAGGCTCCTTTGCACAGGATGCCGGCTAGATTATGGGTACCACAACGGCACCTATTTCTGCCGTGAAGCAGTAATGTGTAAGCATTACTGTGTTTCGGTCTGAAGGGCGCCGTAGCTGGTGAAATTACTGGGCAAATGAGACTTAACATCTTGTCTCAAGGTGACGAGCGCAGTTGTAGTGCCGCTCAGAATTTTTGGGGGTTTCAAGAATCCTGAGCGGCACTGCATTGTAATGGGCAAGGCGTATCAATTACCATCAGCTGAACGTCCTGCTCGTCTTGTCCCTTATTTTCATAAACAAAAAAAAAGATATCTGAAAGCTATTGAAATAAGCTTTAAGACAATGCAAAATAAACCATCTTATAAACAAAACAAGAGTCAAAATTTAGTGAGGTAATAGTGCGCCGTAAGGTACTATCGGTTTTGGTGTGTCTGAAAAATCTATCTGCCCTGTGACACTGCCGATTTCGGAAGAAGATAAAACAAGGCATTCTTCAAAAAAACGCGTCTTCCCAAACGACTGGCAACACCAGTAAATTAGATTCCAGAGGAATTAATGTATTTCCAGCTATCATTGTACATCAGAAGACCCAGATGAAGGCGTAATAAATATTTTTTTTATGACAATATGGAACGAGACGAGCAGGACATTCAGTTCTAAATTATTTTCAATATGAGAAACAGGTGAACTTGTGTAAGAATTATAAAACCGTGTGTTTATCAAAGAAACGCAATTTGTTCACGTTACGAAACTTCAGCAGCCATTGTTAAGATTTAATCTCAGTTCAGCATGCTTGCGTGTCTGTAACATTCCCGCTACTAATTATTTTCAATAACTATTTGTTCAAGTCAAAACTTCTTTACGTGGGCTAAGCACTTTATTTTGAGGGTATTGAAAACACTGGTCATACTCGGTATCGGGGCCGAGTAAAGTCTGCATAAGGCGACTAAAGGAAACTCTATAACAGAGATACAACAGAGAGTCAACGATATTTTTATGCCTTTTATTGTCAGTTTTTTTTTTAATCAAAAAGCATGACGTTCAGCTGATGGTAATAGATACGCCCAGCGCATACAATGTAGTGCCGGTCAGGATTCTTAAAAAACCCAAAAATTCTGAGCGGCATTACAATTGCGCTGTTTATTTTATTTTATTTTGTTTTGTTTTGTTTTGTTTTGTTTTGTTTCGTTTCGTTTCGTTTCGTTTCGCTTCGTCTCGTCTCGTCTCGTCTCGTCTCGTCTCGTCTCATTTCGTTTTGTTTTGTTTTGTTTTGTTTTATTTTATTTTATTTCATTTCATTTCATTTCATTTCATTTCATTTCATTTCATTTCATTTCATTTCATTTCATTTCATTTCATTTCATTTCATTTCATTTCATTTCATTTCATTTCATTTCATTTCATTTCATTTCATTTCATTTCATTTCATTTCATTTCATTTCATTTCATTTCATTTCATTTCATTTCATTTCATTTCATTTCATTTCATTTCATTTCATTTCATTTCATTTCATTTCATTTCATTTCATTTCATTTCATTTCATTTCATTTCATTTCATTTCATTTCATTTCATTTCATTTCATTTCATTTCATTTCATTTCATTTCATTTCATTTCATTTCATTTCATTTCATTTCATTTCATTTCATTTCATTTCATTTCATTTCATTTCATTTCATTTCATTTCATTTCATTTCATTTCATTTCATTTCATTTCATTTCATTTCATTTCATTTCATTTCATTTCATTTCATTTCATTTCATTTCATTTCATTTCATTTCATTTCATTTCATTTCATTTCATTTCATTTCATTTCATTTCATTTCATTTCATTTCATTTCATTTCATTTCATTTCATTTCATTTCATTTCATTTCATTTCATTTCATTTCATTTCATTTCATTTCATTTCATTTCATTTCATTTCATTTCATTTCATTTCATTTCATTTCATTTCATTTCATTTCATTTCATTTCATTTCATTTCATTTCATTTCATTTCATTTCATTTCATTTCATTTCATTTCATTTCATTTCATTTCATTTCATTTCATTTCATTTCATTTCATTTCATTTCATTTCATTTCATTTCATTTCATTTCATTTCATTTCATTTCATTTCATTTCATTTCATTTCATTTCATTTCATTTCATTTCATTTCATTTCATTTCATTTCATTTCATTTCATTTCATTTCATTTCATTTCATTTCATTTCATTTCATTTCATTTCATTTCATTTCATTTCATTTCATTTCATTTCATTTCATTTCATTTCATTTCATTTCATTTCATTTCATTTCATTTCATTTCATTTCATTTCATTTCATTTCATTTCATTTCATTTCATTTCATTTCATTTTATTTTATTTTATTTTATTTTATTTTATTTTATTTTATTTTATTTTATTTTATTTAAGCAGCGTAAGCCAATTACAATATTAAAGTAAGAATTAACTACAAACTAAACATATTACACAAATAATAGTTAATAAATACAAACTTTACTGTAAATAACTAACAATTAATTAACATCCAACTACCGTTCATCCATTCCTCTCACAAAAATGCAAGCACTCTGTTAAATCGTCTGCCATCCATCCGCAAATAAATCACAAGCAGGGTTGGTTTCGAGAAGAGCGATGAGAGCAGAGAGAGACCTCGGTATAGGTGAGTTGGTGCGTGCCACAGTACGATGTGTCGGACTCGCGAACAATCTATCCCTGCGCCTCGAACAGTAATTGTCCGGTACAAAGATTCTACATAGCTCAATATGCAAACTCGGCGCATCTATATCACCTCTGAGAACTCTGCACATAACTGTGAGCTGCTGTCGTTTTCGCCTAACCTCGAGGGAGTTGTAGCCTAATGTACCCAGAAGAAATTTTGTGGGATACATATAGGGGTAGTATCTATGCGTACGTTTGTAAAGGTACCTAAGAAAAGTTTTTTGCACCTAATTAAAGCTTGACAATGGATGGGAAGGCGTAGGTATAAAGATAAGTGGTCAACAGTTAACAAATTTAAGATTTGCAGACGATGTGGTACTATTTGCCAACACAATTCTGAACTTAAAAACAATGATTCAAGATTTACAACAAGATAGCAAAAAAGCAGGACTGTTGATGAACATGAATAAGACCAAGTTAATGGGAAGTACTGAAGAACCTATATGTATTACTATAAATAATTGCATATTAGAAGGTGTAGACAGTTATACATATCTAGGTCAAATAATATCTTTCAATATTTGGCAAGATACAGAAATTGAAAAAAGAATTCAACAAAGCTGGAATAAATATTGGAGGAGTTACAGGTATTAAAAACGAAGACTTCAATAGCTGTATAATCCCGTCCCTAACGTATGGCTATCAGACGTGGGCATTGAATAGGAGTCAGCTGTAGAAAGTCAAAACAGCACAGCGAAACATGGAAATATTTTTTTAAACACAAGGTTAATAGATAATATACCACATAAAACGAGAGAGAAAGAGTAACGAAAATAATGAAATGGAACTGGGCAGGACATAGAACAAGAAGATCTAGTAGTCTGGTCACATCATGGTATCCGAGGGACGCAAAACGAAAAAGAGGCAGACCTAGTACCAGGTGGATCGACGAATTAATTGCCTTTGAAGGAGTACTCTGGACCCGATCAACAGCTGACAAAATATTGTGGAAGAAAAAGGGCGAGGCCTGCGTCCAGCAGTGGGATGAAGTATAAACTATAATTTATATTAGAATAACAGCTTTGTATAGCTATAAGTAGTTTTAAGGCTTAAATAAATATATTTATATATAAATGTAGAAAATAAGACGAAATTATAATAAAGAGAATAATAATTATTGTAATGCGAACTTACCGCTCGCACATAAACCCTAGAGGTTTTGCGAGTATATCTTTATTATTATATATATTAAGATAATTTTATTCATTGAATAAATAAAAAACCTATTTATTTCCAATCAACTAATAAATTACATTCTTACAGTTATATTACAGTTATATCTATGATTACATCTATGATTATAAATATTAGATTCTTATTGTTACCATTATTTACATTGTTAAGAAATACTTATATAATATATTATTTTTATTTGTATTAATGACTGTTGTTATGTACTGTCTTCATCATTATTTATTGGAACCCCTTCTAGGGTATAGGCCTCCTCTAGCTGGTTCCATGACTCTATGTCCATTGCTATCTTTTTCCATAAGTATCCTGCTGTCGCTTGAATGTCTTCTATCTAACTTTTCCTAGGACGTCCTATTCTCCTTTTTCCTATTGGCCCTTCCCACATAGTTGCCTCTGAGGTCCATCTATTGTCTCTACATCTTACTATATGTCCAGCCCACTTCCACTTCTGTTTCAGAGCGTAATGTAAGGCATCTACAACCTTTGTTTTTCGTCGTATCCCTTCACTTTTTACTTTATGCCTTTATTTTTATTTTAATTACGCTCCTTTCCATTGATTTCTGGCATGAGATAAGTATAGTTTTAATTTTTGTATTATACGGCCACGTTTGGCATCCGTGTGTGAGAATAGGTAAAACACAGGTTTTCTTTAGGTGGAGGGGAAATTCTCCTTTAAGTAAATACATAAAGACAAATAATAATATAATATTTCATACTGTATGTATTTTATAGTGCTCCAAATCTGGAAACAAGATGCTGATATAATTGTAAAAAATTGTCATCTTATCATAAAATGGATACTCAAGTTAATTAACGGAAGTTTTAACATAACTACAGTCTTGCACTATCTGATTCTAATCACGTATTAGCGCTATATTCCTAACACGTTCACCAAAAGCTTTAATATTTGGGAATAAAAAATTATATTTTGAATAAATTTATCTCAGATAATTTATACGTCTACATAGATAGCCTCTTGCTGTTTTAGCAGAACTTTTTAGTGTGCGTGACAAGCTACGTCTTACACTCGCGATTCGTATGTCAGTTTGTATTAGTATACGTGTGTTGCTGAAAATAGAGGTAAGCAGTTCAGCGCTATATTTTTCGACGTATAAATTATCAAAAATATTTAGTTTTCTTTTATGTGAGTGTCAGTTGGAATGGTTTCCCTGAATATTGAATTTAGACTATTTGTATTTTTACACGCTTTTTATTAGCTTCATCTGTATGCATGTATGTTTGTTTGTTTGTAACCGACTCATTCGGGCGCGATTTAGACCCACTTTAAACGGAGAGATTTCATTTTAACTTCGTAGATTTATCGAGGATCGATGACAATACAATAATTTGATATAGATATATTAGTATACTTTAGTTATTTTCATAGTATTATGTCCTATGGTATATTGTTATGGGGCAGTGCGGCCGATATTAATACTATCTTTGTGCTGCAGAAGAGGCCTATTCGCGCGATTTATAACCTAGGTCCTAAAGAATCATTAAGAGAAAAATTTAAAGAAATAAACATTTTGAATGTTGCTTCTCAATACATTTTTGATAATGTTCTGTATGTTCATAAGCTCATTGAGGAATTTTCTAGAAACTGTGACATTCATAATGTTAACACGAGGAACAAACATAAACTTGTTATGCCTACTACTCGGTTGGGTCGAGTTAGTAAATCTTTTGTTGGGCGATGTATATGCTTCTACAATATGATCCCAGAAAATGTACAAAACAAATGTGTTACGAAATTTAAAAGAATTGTTAAAAAACGTTTGTGTGGGAAAGGTTATTATAGCATAAACGATTTTCTTAATGACACCACGGACTGGGATTAAAGCGAACACCCTCAGGCTCTTTAATTATTAATGTTTATTGTACGATATTACATTGTAATCCATATTTTATATATAAAAAAAGCCCGCTGAGTTTCTTGCGCCCATTCTTCTCAGGTCTGAGGCAGTCTCTTTTGAATGGGTGGTAGATATTTACGTTCAATAAGTGATTATAAATCCTATTTTGAATAAATATATTTGAATTTGAATTTGATATAATTATTCCATTTTTCAATAAGATTTTTGTTAATTTATATAATTTTTTCATCTGTCGATAAGGCACGAATTCATCTTAATTTTAAATTTCAACTATTACAATATTTTCAACCAAAGCATGTTTTTATAATTTTTTTTAACTATTTTTATTAGTTTAATATCATACTTAATATGATGATTGTATTAAACTATAGCACATATAAATGTAGCTCACGATTTTGTAAAGAATGTATATATCAGAATATAATTAGTAGAAATAATATAATATGAGAAGCCATTGCTTCTTCCATATATTTATGAATTCTTTATAATATTCTAGAGCTTTACAAAGGTTGTTTTTACTCCACGTTGGTATTATATAACATTAAAAACATCGAGAAACTACCAATTTTGTTGCCAGGTTTTATTAATTACTATAAAACCTGGTAATAACAAGGTCCAAGATAACATGGAAGTGAATAACCTTGATACACAAGGAAAGTTTTAGTTAATTAGACTTTATACTTTTATACGAAGACTACTTATAAAGTTCTCGTTACTTGTAGGTACACTTTGATTGATCAACGTCGAAAGCATTTTTATAAAATTATATTTATGTTAAGAGTAATTTCTATCTTAGTTTATTATAAGAAAATTAAAGATTAAATTATTATGGAAATACTATGTCCTTGAAAAAAGAAAAAAAACCCGCTGAGTTTGTTGCGCCCGTTCTTGTCAGGTGTCATTTTTATTCATTTTATAATGGGTGGTAGTTTTTTACTTTCAATAAGTGATGTCACATCCTATTATGAATAAAAATATTTGGATTTTATAATTTCTTATTATTTGTTCTTTATATATCTAAAACTTTTAATAATAAGTTACAGAATTCGAATAGAATATACGGGTAGCATGTTTTCAAGAGACGGAAGATATGAAGGAGATATTGAAAGGAGAGTGACTGCGGTAAACTATGTGAAAGGCTAGACTGTGCCAAAATATGCGCGTATAGCTGTTCATAATGGAGTGCTTGTCGTCACGTTAATGTACGGAAGTGAGAGTTGGGTATCGCAGAAGAAGCATAAAAGCAGAATATTCGCAGTTGAGATGCGATCACTGCGTAGTATAATAATAAAAATAATAATTGATCGACTACGCTCTTAGGTAACAGTCTTTACAGTTACCACTGATCAATCTCAACCATCTAACGATCAAGCGAACTCTCAAACTAATCTGATGTCACCTACAGATTGTTGTTCTGTCGTGGTGGACGTCGAGACTGTAACTGTAAGTACCCATGATAATGAGCAATTGAGGAGGGCTTTGGAAGATTCAATTCTCGAGTTCAGAAAAAAAAACCTGGGAAACCGCGACTTCTCCGTTTTCCCACGCATAACCGTAACATATCGTTAGTTGTGGCTCTGGATCGTATACTTGATACTTATTTACAATCTAGCCAAGATCTTGGTGATACATATTCGATCCTTTACTGTGCAGCCATCGCAGCATGCGGGGTTGCTCATATCAGGTTCCCGGATTCTGATAGAGGGACACGGGTCGCTGGTGAAACACCTCATTGGCAAAACAGGATTGAACAACGTATCAAAGCTGCTAGACAGACAAAGATAGGCAAACTAATCTGCTTTAGATCGGGTAAATATAAAACCTAATGATGTACCTGTACCTGTGTCACGGAACGAATTTACTATCTAAAACAGAAGGTTTCCGCGTGGGCGAACCGGATCCGCCGCTATAAAAAACGCGCAGACAGATATCTTCAGAATCGCACCTTCGAAAGTGAGCAAAGAAAGGTATATAGAAGTTGGGAAAACAACGCACCCGGTGGTACTGATGTTCACCTGCCATATATGGATGAGATGTACTATTTTTGGAAAAATATTTAGTCGGTGCCCGTCACTCACACTGGCAATGAAAGGATGAATACCGTTGAGCGCTCGTGTGAACAGTTGCAACCTATGGCGCCTGTTGTTATTAGCCCACTTGATATCAGAAACGCAATTAGTTTAACCCAAAACTGGAAAAGCCCAGGGCCAGATGGGTTACAAATATTTTTGGTTGAAATGGTTGCGGTCTTCACACGGGTGCTTAGCTAAACAATATCAGGAAGCCATTAAGTCGGAACCCCTCCCTTATTTTATGACTACAGGTATCACCTTTCTGCTCCATAAATCGGGTAGTACCATGGAACCTAGAAACTTTTGACCAATAACATGCTTAGCCACAATGTATAAGCTCCTTACATCCATATTGACATCAAAATTAAATAAACATATTTGTGAAAATAAAATTTCAGAACCTGCTCAAAATGGAAGTAAGGTAGGATCCCGTGGTAAAAAGGAGCTTCTCCTCATTTACATGGCTGTTACAGGTTCGTCGAAACACGAAGAACCTCTCTGCCAAGCGGCAGATTAATTATAGATTTCTTTTAATCAATCCACTTGGATTGATTCGGTGCCTCATACGTGGTTGAGACGAGAACTTGAACTGTACAAAGTTGATAATGGTCTATGTACCTTTCTTGGCTCATGTATGAGGCAGTGGACCACAGCTCTATGTCTCTATGATGCGGCGGGGAATCTTAACAATTCGGAACCTATAAGGATTAAGCGGGGTATCTATCAGGGTGATAGTCTAAGTCCTGTGTGGTTTTGACTAGCTTTGAATCCCTTAGGTGTTCTACTGAGGAATCCTAGGTTAGGGTTTCAGTTTCGTAAGCGAGGAGAAACAATTTCTCAACTCTTATATATGGATGATCTAAAGTTATATGCACGGAATAAACAAGACTTGATATCATTATTAAATGTCACGCAAACATTTAGTCATGACATCGGAATGCAATTCGCTGTGGATAAATGTGCGACCATACATGTACTCAGAGGCAGGGTTGTAAATAGCGAACATATTATACAACTCTAAGAGTCATTATTTCTCAAATCACTAAGTGTGACTGAAACCTACAAATACCTTGGTATGTCAGAATGTCTCGAATTTTTAGATAAGGACATTAAACAGCTGGTGACGGTACGTTTCTTTAACCGACTAACTAAGGTTTTAAAAAGTCTCCTCTCTGGTGCCAAGCTCTACTGGGACCGATCTATCATCACGGACAGAACTATCATTGCTAATAAGCCTGATATTCTGTTGGTAGATTGGTTAGAGCGTCGGGCATTTATTGTTGATATCACCGTTCCGTGTGATGATAATCTTGTGAAAGCTGAAATAGACAAAATTGCCGAAATACCTGGATCTGGTACGTGAGGTTACTGACATGTGGGATGTTTATTCAACAATAATTGCCTCAATAGTCGTTTTCGTAAACGGTCTTATAGCAAAGAGCCTCGACCATCATCTCAAGAGACTCTCGCTTAATAACTGGATTAAGGGTCAGTTACAGAAAGCAGCTGTTTTGGGAACGACACGCATCGTGCGGAAGTTCCTCAGTCTGTCGCCCTAACTGAATAGCGGAATTGTCGTGAGCCAACGCCGGCGGGACTCTACATTTTATATTTATATTTGTAATATTATTTTTTTATAAATATGTTATATATAAAAATGTATAAAATAAGGTGAAGTTATAATAAAGAGAATAATTATAATATTGACACACCTTTACACAAATTATCTTGCCCCAAATTAAGCATATAGCCTGCGTTATGGGTTACAAGACAACGATATTTTTAATACAATATACTTAATTAAACAAACGAAAATACATATTATATACATACACATAAACATACATAAATACATATAAATATCCATGACTCAGAAACAAACATCAAGATTCATCATATAAATGCTTGCACCTACCGGGATTCGAACCCGACCTCTAGCTTAGTAGGTAAGATCGCTAACCACTCGGCTATACAGTATGTATGGGGTGAGACTGATTGATAGAATTCCGAATGCAGTAATACGAGCGCGCTGTGGTCTGAAAGAAGATGTTGTGACAAGGATTGAGAAAGGAATGCTGAAATGGTTTGGACACGTGGAGCATATGAGTGAAGAAAGAATGACGCATCAAATATATAAGGCAAGTGTGTGTGGGCAGGTCGGTCGCAGGAGACGTCGTAGAACATTCGTCGACCAAATTGGGGACGTTTTGAGAAAAAGAAATGTCCGAAGCAACTGGCGAAAATGTATGAAACGAGTAATGAATGTAAAGGAACCGCGTGAGGTATGTAAGGATAGAAGCAAGTGGCATTCTATTGGCTCTGCCTACCCCGACGGGAACAAGGAGTGAGTAAATTGTGTGGGTTATAGGCGTATGTTATATTACATAAAGGTATGATAAATGATATATATTACAGTAGCGAAAATAGTTCCTAACGATACTTATTGCATAGTGAAGTTTTAAGACTTAGTAAAATTACAAAAAATAATGACTACAATTTAAAAGAAGTAAAAAAGTTTAAAGAGCTCATTAATTTACCGGTACAAAAATAACTTATAGGTACCATATAAGATAAGTACCATATAACAAGATACAAAATCATACATATTACATCGAAATTTGTCTAATAGGTTATAACATTCATTGTGTCTTCTGCAAGTATATTTTTAGAACAATTAGTCCAAAGAAATGGAAATAAAAACAATTGATTGGCGGAGCGATGACATAATATGTTTATGCATTTGAAGCAAATACGACTAAGTAGGAGTGGAGATTCAACAGTACTATATATTATAGCGAATAAAGATCTCATTAGTATTCATAAAGGTATTTCGCCACGTGACGTCACATAAATCTATATAATTGAGATAAGTAGTAGAAAGCGAACAGCTGGTACGCTAACGAACTCAAAATTATATATTTTCCGTTTCACAACGTCAAAACAAGAATAAACATGCAACAATAGCATTAGTAACAGTCGAATAGAATATCTGCCACTGATAATGTTTTAATAGCGTGTTTGTACATTGGGTATTTTCAGTCATAACTCAAGATATCTTTTCGGATTTACCTTAAGAAAACACGAAACATTTACAAATCGTTACAGTGAAATTGTTCCATGTTTTTGTTAAAATGTTAATAAATTAACCACACCTGCCGCGAAATGCTTTCCTTATTCTATGATACAATTCACCAGAAAAAAATAAAAGATATATAAATATCATAATATACATTTATAAAAACACTCCAAGTATATAGGAGATAAGCACAAGGTAGAGAGAGACATACGAGATGAGGTGCAGGATCACTTCAAAGATCTTTAATGGTGTTTTATGTGATATAAAAATAAATCTTGAATATTCCAAGAATAATGAAGAGAAGCTAAGCTGGAGCCTATTTTCAGGTAGATTTATATCTGTAAGGCATATTATGAAATTTAAAAGGCATCCACATATTCAATAATAACACAAATATTGTTTTTCCTGAGGCTTATAGACCAGTGAGGTACAAATGAATTGAAAATGTAATATGAAGACGGTTCCAAAATGGTGTGGTAATTAACGTAAACATGCTAAAACTCTTGGGCAAAAAAAGCTTCATTTTCGAACGTGAATTTCAACTCATCAAGGAAGCTGTAGCTGCTATACTAAGAAGGAAAAGAAATGGTTAATTTCAATTCAAATCCATAAAAATCTTTATTCACTGTTAATCTTTATAAGTTGTTTAGCGCAAGTCAGTACAAAAGTTATGCATTCAAATGAGTATAACAATATTCATTAAAAATAAATTTAGAAATATTATTCCAACTATCTTTATCATTCAAATAATCTTTCACCATAGATAGAATATAAATAAAAATAGACCTTAGATGTTAATGATTTTTTACGATACAATATAGTTTTTTAATTGATAATATTTTAATATTATTTGGGAGTTTATTATAAAATATAACACAGAGTCCACTTTAAGAGATTTAGAAATTTTACGGAGCCTAGTATATGGGATTACGAGCTTATGTTTGTTTCAAGTATTTGCATTATGTACATCACTATTCTTTTTAAATTGGCTAATATATTTATGAGCGTGCAAGAGGTTGATATATATGTACTGGCAGTACTGGTTACTGTGCCAGATTTTCCAACCCAATAGTTTGGTGCTGCTAATTTCGTTGAAGAATAATACTTTAACATCAGCGCTACTCTACATGCATCTAGCATCAGGATAACCCCACAGTTAATAAATGGAATTAAATGGCATGATCGCTGACTCCTTGCAACTCTTGTCACTGCTCTTCAGCCAAATGCTCTGTTACCAACAACCTACACGATACCTGATGGGCAAACTTAACAAGCTAATGAAAGTCGGAAGATACGATTATGATGGGGCACTCTAATAAGTGACACCCCACTAAAGATGAAATTTTTGACAATAGGCGCAATAGTCAGATCAATAGAGCTATCCATCTAAGTGCAGAGGACGTATGGAGGTAGATATACAGTGACTTATGAAAGAAAACTATACCTGGAAAGTACAGAATTGACAGTAACCGGGCAAAAATTTGAAAAACGAGGTCACTCTGGCTATTCTGCTAACATCACAAGAATGTTCTGAACTTTTGGAAGGGGCTGGGCTGGTTGGAGTAATTGACTAATACTGTGCGCGAAATAGATTCAATTTAGGAGTCTAATTGCAAAAACAGCCTCCATACCACCATAACTTCACCAGTACAGAATCGTTGAAGTGTGAGTCAGACTTGAACTTGATCGCTATTTTAAACTATTACATGATGAAATTTTCTAAATAAAATAATAAGTGTTTTTTCTGCCCACCATCGCGGTAGGTTGCTTTTTAGCCACCCCTGGATCCCACTTAAATATTACTGATTCTTAGTTAGATCAACGTAAATTTTATTAATATTATCAAATTTGATTTTAATTTTGTCAAGATGCAGTTTACAAGTTGAAAATAGATTATATATACATTTAAAACATATAACTAAGTATTAGGCCGTTAGTCTTAATATTCTTACTATGTTTATTGTTACTGATATCAAAATAGGGTTATGAAATTGAGTTCTTATATTTTTGTCCGACTAACAGATGGCAATTCGAAAATTTCTGAGTCTCTTGAGAGTACTCTTATTCGTTAAAAAGCTCCTAAAAAAAGCTCTCACTAACTAGTTAATTTGTAACGAGTTAATAATATGTCTACGAACAAGAGATGATATTCCGAACAAATTTTAGGGAGCATATACCAATAAGCACTTTGACATTTATATTCAATAAATGTTTATATAGTTGCGAGATGTCATCCGCGATGAAATTTAGTCACCGTTTCAATAGACAGAATATTGAACATGTTTTAAAAGTAATATTATGTTGAACTTAGTGGTTAACCTTAACTCCTTAACTTGTACTTTTTGAGAGTTATAACTATAATATAAATATGATCATCATCATCAGCCGGAAGACGTCCAATGCTGGACAAAGATCTTCAATATCATTATACATTTCAACGACGATCGGTCCTGCGCTGCCCTCATCCAACGGATTCCGGCGATCTTGATCAGATCTTCGGTCCACCCTGTTGGGCCTACCAACACTGCGTTTTCAGGTACGTGTTTAATATAAATGGAGTTAAGACCGTATTTCAATAAATACAAAGGAATAATTTAAACAAACTGCGTGTCGTTGCTAAGAAAAGCGGCGAATATAGACCAAGCGAGTTGACTAGAGCTGTGAGTATTTATTTAGTTGCACTATGACGCAATAAACAAACCTGTACTTAGTGGTTTTAATACAGCAACTATTTCTTATATCACAAAACGAAACTGTGTCTATTAAAATGAAACTGTGAAAAGACTTGAATCAAAATTTAAAACTCATATTCATAGCATGTTCTTTAAAACTTCGTTAACTATTGAAGTCACTATTGTATGTGCCCCGAAATATAATGAGCGGGTCGGGAAGATATTATTTTAAGAGAAACTGTGCGCGGGAAAACTGCTTTAAAATTCTGGTAACGTACTCTCAAAATCGTAGTTATAATTAAACTAGCTGACCCAGCAAACGTTGTATTGCCATATCAAGTAATAAAAAAATTCAATTATTAATTTTTTTGGGGAATAAAAAATAGATGACAACCGATTCTCAGACAACAACATAGGTGTTGATAACAACAAAAATAGGTGTTGATCGTGGACGGGTGAAAATATGAAGTTGTATGTAGTTTTAATGATGAATCATTATTTAATAAATAAAATAAAATGTAAAAAAAAAATTATAAGTAAATAAAAAAAATATATTTAGGGGTGTGTGACCCTTATCATTTAGGGATATGAAAAATAGGTGTTTGCCGATTCTCAGACCTACAAATTTTCAAACAAATTGACTTAGCCGTCTCGGAGGAGTTTGGTCACAAGCACTGGAACTCGAGAATTTAATATATAAGGTGACTGAATTTGTAATATTTTGGATCTATGGTCTTGCATTTATAATATTAGGTCAAATATAAATATTGTTTAAAATAAAACCGTCTTTGTGCGATATTTCTAGCTCTAGCCAGTAGGCAGTGTCACTAATCACTGGGCTATATGAGCCGTCATATCATATTTTAATGTATATAATATTATTACATTATACCTAAACAAATACATAATATATACAAACGGAGAATGCCCATATTATGTCGCCTAGGTTTTTCTCATGCGTCAAAACGAAATTAATATAGTAATTATTTACACAATTTTTGCCATAATCTGCCGATCGGAATCAATGATTTGACCAGATGATTCAATTTAAACTAGGTATCTTTTGACATTTATTGATTCGAATTTGGCAAGATCACATACTTTGAAACCAGTCTCGTAAGTCTTTTTTAGGTAATCGAAACTAACTATAAATGTTAATTTTTATCCATAGCCCTTATCCCCAGTGTGTGGACTCGGCAATTGTGAGTCTCAATTTAAAAATTATAATATCGAATTTTTTTTCGTTCACCTGATGGTATTCATACGCCCTGCCCATTTCTATGCAGTGTCGCGCAGGATTCTTGAAAAACCCAAAAATTCTGAGTGGCACTACAATAATTGCACTCGTCACCTTGATACATAAGATATTAAGTTTCATTCGGCCAATAATTACACTAGCTACGGCGCCCTTCAGACCGAAACACAATAATGCAAAAACATTACTGCTTCACGGCAGAATAAGGCGCCTTTGTGGTATCCATAATGAACCCGGCTTCCTGAAGAAAGAAATCTCCCACTGATGAATGTTTACATTTCGCATTAATAAATGTGCTAATCTGATTAAAACTCTTAAAATTGACCCTCGATTAGTTAGTGTCGGAGATTAATTTTTATTTTATATATTAAGTAGGATAAAAAAAACATTTACCTATGGTCAAAAATCGATTTTTCCATCGGTTTCAGACCGCCATCTCTTCAACCTCTCAATATGACATGACTGTTATATCGCCCGGCCGCCAGAGCCATTACAGTTTATTATTGTTTATTGTGTCAATCAGGTTTTTACTCTCACCTCAAACTTAACACCTAAACGTAAAAAAACGAAGGGACTTATTTGCGTACTTTAGGGATAGGATAAGCCGTTTTATTTATTTTTTTACGCCTAATAAACGCATTTTTAATCATGTACATAAAATGTTGTTGCACATAAAAATATAAATAATTTGATAAATAAATATATTATTATTAAATAAGCTATGTGTTTTATTCCACAGTAGAGTAGTTTTTTTAGTATTTACATAAGGAAAGTCTACTAAATCAGCAAGTCTGCGAAGTAGGTAGGTAACCAGTGGAGACTCCTTTGCACAGGATGCCGGCTAGATTATCGGTACCACAACGGCGCCTATATCTACCGTGAAGCAGTAATGTGTAAGCATTACTGTGTTTCGGTCTGAAGGGTGCCGTAGCTAGTGAAATTACTGGGCAAATGAGACTTAAGATCTTATACCTCAAGGTGACGAGCGCAATTCTAGTGCTGCTCAGAATTTTTGGGTTTTTCAAGAATCAGGGGTAGGGCGTATCAATAACCATCAGCTGAACATCCTGCTCATCTCGTCCCATATTTTCGCAAAAACATATAGGTAAATATGTAATGAGGCCGTCTTTAGTTTCGTAGGTCCAGTCAATTCTTTTCAAAATGTAATGAAATTAATTTAATGAAAAGCATTTCGTAGTTTATAGGTTCAATTATGTCAACATATCATTGTACATAAACTAGTAATTATCTGGTCGTCATACGAATTACTTTGATTTTGAGGTTATGTTACATTTCATCTAATAACCACACGACACGCCATAAGTTTGGATATCATCCCCACCATCTGGATTTTTGGCGGTCCTCCACAGTGCGGTTTTCAAGGAACTTTCTTCCACATACTACAAAGCTCTTGAATGAACTTCCTTGTGCGGAGTTTCCGGGAAGATACGACATGGGTACCTTCAAAAAAGCGCGTATACCATCCTTAAAAGCCGGCAACGCTCCTGTGGTGTTGCTAGAGAATGTAGGAGGCGGTGATCACTTAACACCAGGTGACCCGTACACTCGTTCATAAAAAAAAGAGTAGTACCATTGTAATAGAAACACCAAGAAGTAACATAGAACAGCTATAAATTATTTGACACAACTACGAGCAAGTACCAACACTTCAATACTTATCCATTACCCACCGCTTCCTGATTTGTCACTGGCGCTGATTCATTTCACCGACTTTAATCTTGTTCGGTTTTACCTTATAACGAGCTGAAATCAGAAATTCGTTCAAAAGATCTACCTGATTAGTGTGTTACATTTTAGAAACAATAATATCGATGGTATGTATATGTAATAAATAATATATGATGAATAGTAAAGGCATAAAAGACAGTTATTTTCTCAAACCTGATTTTTTATGTCATTTCTAATATACTTGATACTACCATCGCTTCGGAAACAAATGGCGCTCTAGGAGAGAAGAAACGGCGCTAGAAACTCTCCCTGCATTCTTTTTTTGCGCTCTTTTTAATAAAATATACAATATTATACTATCATTACTATTGCTATAAAATAATCATAATATCGTATCAGTTAGATATTCAACTGTGGAGTAATAGGATTTACAACAGAGCCATTTTTTAATAAAACATTTAAGTTTATTTAAGCTATTATGTATCTTATGAAACCTACTAGAATTAGTTACTAGCAATCCCCTATTTCTAGTGCTATAATAATGAAAATCACTATTAAGAGCAAAAATGTGACGATTTTTGTGAACGTATATTAAATTTTCATAAATGTACTGACAATGAACTGTCATAATATTTCTTTACAAAGAAGCCATTTCAGATTATTTACTGATTACAAATTATTATATTATACTATTTACATTCGTTTTAAGTTGTTTCATTTTTCTTTATAAATAAGTAATTTAATTTAAGTAGTTAATTAAGTATTCAACTTTATATTTAAATAATATTATATGTTTACCGCCGACCTTATTGTTTTTTTGTAATTATAATTGATTAACTCCATATTTTAAGCACTTAGGTTAATTTAAATTATTATTATTATTTTTGAATGTCATTATTTAAAGACTAGAATTAATATATATTTTAAAGTCAATTTAATTTAACCTAATGTGTCAACATTTCATTTATGGAATAAAAAGATTTATCTATAAGCCATGTAAAAAGATCCTTTTTAAATCGTTGGACGGGTAATACGCGTAAGCTTGGAGGGAGTTTATTAAATATTTTTATACACATGACATAGCTACATTTTCCGTAGGATGCATTATGAAATTTGTGTGCAATCACCAGTCTGTCACCGTTTCTTGTATTTCTCGGATAAATATCTCTTGCTTTTGTAAATAAATGGTCATGTTGTTTGACAAAGATACATATTTCGTATATATGTAAGGGAAATGGAAGAATACGTAATTCTTTAAACAATGGTTCACACGAATCTAAGTAAAAAGCTCCTGTCATAGCTCTTAAGCATCTCTTTTGGGCTATGAAAGCCCTATTAGCATCGCTAGAGTTTCCCCACAAGATGAGTTCATATCGAAGTACTGATGCGACATAACCATGATAAGCTGCCAGGGCTGTACTTGGTAAAGCCGTTTTACGCAATCTATATAACACATAAACATATCTATAAATTTTTTGGCATACCATGTCTACATGCTCTTTCCATTTTAGTTTTTTATCTAGAAGTACTCCTAAAAATTTAACATGCAGAGCTTCTTCTATTTGGGTATTTGTATAACTTATCTTAAGGCTATAGTTATTAGAGCGGTTACTTAAACTAAATTGCATAAATGAGATTTTTTTAATATTAACTTGAAGATTATTATCCTCTAGCCAATTTACCACTGTATTAATTTCTTTATTAATTTCACTTTCATAAATATCAATCTCATTTTTATTATTACATGTCATAATTATTGATATGTCATCGGCGAATAAATAACAGTAATTTTTTGTCACACTAGGCAGGTCATTAATATAAATTAAAAATAATAATGGTCCAAGGACGCTTCCTTGCGGAACACCAAATCTATTTAATTTAAAGTTTGATTGTTGGGCAATTATGGTAGCCTTTTCGTCGATAGAATTGATCTCCACACATTGCTTACGGTCTTTTAAGTAGGACTCCATCCAGTTAAGAGCTGGTCCTCTAACGCCATTTTGCTCCAACTTATCCAACAAGATGGTGCGTGATACGAAGTCAAAAGTCTTGCTCACATCAAAAAATATTAAACATGTTGGTTTTTTTGAATCTATATTTTCTGCTATTTTGTTAACCAGTTTAAATACAGCTAATGTTGTCGACTTGTTTTTTTGAAAGCCAAATTGTTGCTTGTTTATTATATTATTTTTGTAAAAAAAATTGTTAAACGGCCATACATTGCTTTCTCGAAGACTTTTGAAAAAATAAATACGAGTGCAATTGGGCGGTAGTTATTAGGTTGTTTTTTATCGTCTTTTTATGTAGTGGCTTGACCACCGATAATTGTGAACGTATATTAAATTTTCATAAATGTACTACAATGAACAGTCATAATATTTCTTTACAAAGAAGTCATTTCATATTATTTACTGATTACAAATTATTATATTATACTATTTACATTAGTAAGTAAAATAAGTTCGTAAGAGTTATGCTTGTTATTGGTAAGGGGTCTTCTGTTTCCCCAATTAAACCACTCATTTGCGTCCATTTTGAGTGCAGTGTTGGCCATCATTTCGAGCAGCCCAGCCTTCGAAATTCCAGGTGTTCAGAACACTGCTTGGGTTTCTACAGACTTCTCGGACCGACCTCGAAATCACTAAGGTTTTCGCCCGTTGGTTGGACACACCTGCACATTCGTGGATTACATGAGTAACCATTTCATCCTCGACCAGACAGCCTTAATAATTTAAGCACTTTAGCACTGTCCGTTACGCCTATTGCGAAAAGATGCTTGTTTAGTGATTCGGATATTTTGGGATGTCATGTTTGTTTAAGCTGATAAGTGGACGTGTCAGTTTCGGCAATAGTGAAGGAATGGCGTCTTTAGATTCCTGTGTAATGTTTACGCAAAGACTATACTAGAATATACTAGCTTATAAACGACCTGACAGTCCGATAATCGGTGACCAATTTTGATTTGATAATGTGTTAGGTAGTGGCTTAGAATTCAAAATACTAAGGACGTAATGTTTATTTCAAGTACGCGCACCTAAAGTATCGCTGATCTTTGTTCTGATTCCACCTTCGCACGACACGCCTCAAGTTAGGATATCATCCCCACCATCTGGATGTGTGGTGGTCCTCCACACTGCCGTGTTCAAGGAGCTTTCTTCCTCGTACTACAAAGCTGTGGAATGTGCTTCCTTGTGCGGTGTTTCCGGGACGATACGACATGGGTACCTTCAAAAAAAGCACGTACACCTTCCTTAAAGGCCGGCAACGCTCTTGTGATTTCTCTGGTGTTGCAAGAGAATGTGGGCGGCGGTGATCACTTAACACCAGGTAACACCAGGTGACCCGTACGCTCGTTTGTCCTCCTATTCCATAAAAAAATTTAAGGACGATGAATGTTTTTTCCTTTCTTTGACCTTTCGTGATACAGTTTTTACTTGTACGAAACGATAGGGTTAATCAGTTTAATGACAGCCACTAAGTTACCTATGATGATATAATGAAAGTTAACTTTGAATAATAATTAGTTCTATTGTGTTTAGTTAATTGTATAGATTAAGAAGTTGTATATAGTTGTTTTCTTATTTTAATGAAGATTATTATTATTATGCCAAGTTAGCTGACTGCTTACAACTGTTGTTCTTGTCTTGTACGCTTTCTTTGTCTAAACGTTGCTATATTAACGTATATTGTAAGTTTTTGTAACGTACGAGTATCATCAATCTTTTTTTTATATGAGAGGGGGCAAACGGGCAAGTCTCTCGCCAATTCTGCCAATGTGCTTTGACTTCGCGTCAGCCATAACTCTTCGCGTCCATAAGTGTTTTTTAAGTTCGCTGGAATTCACATCCTTGGATACCACCGCATTGACCCAAGTCTGATAGCACTCCTGCTTTCGGTGAGAGGCCATTTTGCAGGAGCGGTCAACCGTGGTTGGGACCTGCTACCGATAGGCACAGAGGAGGAAGGAATGAAGAGTTCCATACCTTGCAGTACCACATCAGCAACAGCGTCAGCAGCGGCATCTGGATCTCCCAGCGAAAAACAAATCTGCCTCCACGGGTAGGATGCAAAAAAGCACCGCATCTCGTCCCACTCTGCGTACCTATAGTGCCACACGCGGCGACAGCCTAAGAAGCGGGGCCGTGTTAGCCGCATGATCGGCACGGTGCTCGGGATCAGGCAGTGGTCAGACGGTCTCAGAGGAGGGTCAACGTAAGCTAGGTATCCGTCCAGATGTGAGATCAACAGAAGGTCCAACAGTGAAGGTGTATGATCTTGCACATCTGGGATTCGCGTTGGCGCAATAACCAGTTACGTCAGACCATATGCTAAGGCGAAGTCGTGAACAGATCTCACTGCATTATCGGTGGTACGTGAGCCTAGCCATTCGGCGTGGTGGGCGTTAAAATCGCCAAGAAACACGATCTCTGCAAAGGGGATCTGCTCCAACACGGAATCTGTTGCCATTTGGATGTGTTCGAGGAGCCGGTCGTCTCTGCGCTACCGCTATGGGACCTATACAGGCATGCATAGTTTCGCGGATGGTCATCGCAGTCTACACGCAGCCAGATGATGGATAGGTCCTGTCCTTCAAGAAAACTAAAGTGTCGAGAACAGACATCCTCCCTGACGTAAACACCCACGCCAGCCCGTGGTATAAAGGAGTGTTCCAAATTATACCCCGGGTATGAAAGGTAAGATGAATCAGCCAGGGAGGATATCTGTGTCTCGGTTAAAAAGAGCAGTGCCGGCTTCGCCGTCTCCAGGTAAAATTGGACGGCATTTAAATTTTAGTGAAGCCCCCTGATGTTGCAAGAGTCCACAGCGAGTGTGGAGGAAGGTGATTTGAGCCTCCTGCTCTGTTTGCCCCGAGTCAGCGCAGATTTGCCCCCTCCAGAATACGCGGGGCAGCCTGGGCAACCACTATTAGTACAGGCCCTAATTGTGGACGCCCATGGATGGATTTTCCAGGGCTGCATAGCCTGGTACCGCCCCATAGTAGTCTATTTTTAGTCCGTGCTGCAATTTGTATTTGGGTGGGGGGGGGTGTAGGCTTCCGGTTTTTTTTTTATGTTTGTTACCTCAAAAATTTGGACTGGGCTGACCGATTTTGGTAATTCTTTTTTATTTGAAAGCTGGTGCTTCCCGTGTGGTCCCATCGTAATTTGGTCCAGATCTGACAATGGCATCCATGAGAAAACCATAAAAGGCTTAAATTTGCTATACATAGGTATGGCAAAGTGAATGATAAATTTACAAATAACTGAATTTCGCACCAACCGATTCTTGGAAATATTTTTTGAGAAGGGCGGTGATGGCCAAATCGGAATTTACGACACTTGGAGCAAAGTCGTGAAAGGAGTCATGCCCTCGATTTATAAGAAATCAATAACAGCCTATTTAGTTTTTTTAAATTGACGGAAATCGACCCGAATGATTTTTTCAAAAAAAAAAAAAACATCCTGTATTATTAGACCCATTGATCCATGACTCAATTTTATTTTGGACTCTGTTGCTGTTGATTGGTAAGGATCTATCTTTGCAATAAAATGTTTTATTGAAAGGAAATACCAAATTTTATGTTTTATTATTTTTACACGGAAGAAAACTCATCTCCTATTCAAACTAAGGTCATTAGAGAGACGTATAAACTTTTGCATTGGAGTCAAAGGAAACCGTTTTAAGCAACTTATTAGTTACGCAAAAGTGAGACATGAAAAAAATAATTGTTTTGAATTTTTGAAAAAATTGTTAATTTTTTTTTGAATAATCATTCGGGTCGATTTCCATTAAAAGTTCAAGAAATTTAAAAAAACTAAATATGCAGTTCACGATTTTTCTCTAAGTTTAGTAGTTGCCGACTTGGCCATCACCGCCCTTCTCAAAAACACATCCTGTATAAGTACATATTATATAGGCTGAAAATTGACATTAAAACGATAAATTCAATCATTATAATATAATATTTAATATATGTACGAAAATCTTTTTAATGCATTAAAAAAAATATTGATAATTGTTTTCATGTTATACTAATGTATAAATACAACTTAAATTCCGTATGTTGTTATATGAATCACTTCAGAACGACTGGACTGGTGTAACTATTAATTTATTTTAATTATCCAAATTTATAGATTCATTTGATTACACATCACTTTGTTAATATAATATTATGTAGATGTTGTAGAAGTTTGTTCTCTAGTTAAGGTAACGGTTGCTTGTTAAGTTTGGTTTACATAATTTAACAGTCAATTATACTGCGGTGGTATGTTACCTTACAACTTATGATTCTGTATAATTCAGCTTTGGCAAATTATTAAAGCGATAATTTATGTCTTCAGCAAAACAATTATAATAATAATAAGAAAGGCATAACAACAGGCCAGGCTTATTACTTTGGTGTGCACGAAAGCTACATAATATTATAGTGTTTGCTCTGCAAAAGAGAGCTGTTCGTGCTATATATAGGCTTGGTTATCAACAGTGTCAGAAAATTTAAAAAATGGTATTAAGACTGTTCATTGTCAGTACATTTATGAAAATTTAATATACGTTCACAAAAATCGTTTATTATTATATATTATAACACTAGAACTAAGGGATTGCTTGTAAGTAATTCTAGAAGGATTAATAAGGCACATAATAGCTTTAAGGCTATACACTTTTATAATAAAGTCCCAGCCACTGTTCAGGCATTATCTATAAATAAATTCAAATGTTTTATTAAAAATGGCTCTGTCAATAATCGGTGATATAACGTGATCGGACAGCCTGGGACTAGATTATGATTATTTTATAGCAATAGCAATGTAAATATAAAATATTGTACCTACAGTAGGTATTAAAAGAGCGCAAAAAAATAATGCTGGGAGAGTTTCTTGCGCCGCTTCGTCTCTCTCAGAGCGCCATTTGTTTCCGAAGCGGTAGCAGTATCTCGTATATTAGAAATGACATCAAAAAGATTTCTAAAGGAATCAATTTTGAGAAAATAAATGCCTCTTTATGCCATTTACATCTTACACTCGCGATACGTCAGTTAATATTTAATATTTTTTAGTGTGCGTGCGTAGCTGAAAATAGAGACTAATAATTGTTAGCTGCTATTTTTTTTGACGTGTTCACATCTATCATAGTCAAAATAAGGGACGAGACGGGCAGGACGTTCAGCTGATAATGCTTTAATTGATATCTGCCCTGCCCATTACAATGCGGTGCCGCTCAGGGTTCTTGAAAGACTCAAAAATTCTGAGCGGCACTACAACTGCGCTCGTCACCTTGAGACATAAGATGATAAATCTTATTTGCCCTGTAATTTCACTAGCTGCAGCATCCTTCACCGAATATAGCCGGCATCCTATGCAAAGGAGTCTCCCACTAGCTTAACGTATTGACCTTTTCTAAATAATATATTACTACATCAAAGTTGGGTATCGTCACTTTAACCAACCAACCAATAACTATATTTTACAAGGTGTTTCTCTCCCAAAAGGATTTTGAAGACGAGCGGAACAATCTTGCGACAAGAGAGAGATCTTTTAAAATTAGGAAAAATAGTCGCTCTAAAATCTTTTCGACTTAATTCCATTTTCGTTGCGTACGTAAAACTTTGATGTGTGATAAAAACAATTGACAAATGATCTCCCGCCAATTGTTTTTTTTTATTACTAAGAAGGTTGTAATGTTTCAAAAAATATAACATTCGAACTTAAAATTGTTCCGATTAGCTAGAAGTGCAAAACTTTTAATGTGCCCCATGTAGCGTGTTGTAGTTTGTGTTCTATTGGAATGAAATTATTCACAAGTATTTCTTAAAATACACATTTATCGTTCATGAATGTGGAACCATTGAACAAACAATATTTTACTCTTAAAACTAAACTTGTACTGCAGAAATATATTTTGTATAAATAAATAATTGAATTATAATTGAACTCCCCTTTTCTTACCTATCATACAAACATAATATTTGGCAAGGAAAAAGTGCTATGGTAAAATATAAATATTTTAAATTTATTGAATAAGCGTTTTTTTACAGAAATCCATAAATATTTCGATGTTATGTCTTAATAAATATCTTTCAGTAGCCGATTCTTTGCTGGAGGACTCGTTATATACAAGTTATACGCAATCCAAATTTGTAATATTTTATTTTAATAAAATTATGCACGTCGGATTGGAAATGAATACAAACGTACCGCTTCTACTTCGTTAAAAAAAATTGCTAGATCACTTGCGTTGCGTAGAGACGCTATATTGTGTCTGTCCCGCCATTTAACTCGGGGAGTGTTCTGACGAGCTGTTCGACAACTCCACTTTCGCACGACATTCCTCTAATTAGTATATCATACCCACTGTCTGGTATTTCTCTACAGTACGGTTGTCAAAAAACTTTCTTTTAAATAAAATAAATCTATGAAGTTCCTTGTGCGGTGTTTCCTGGACGCACACATTTCTATTGCTCCTGTGATTCCTCTGGGGTTACAAGATAATCTTGGCGGCGGTGGTCACTTAACATGAGGTGACCCCTACACTCGTTTGTACTTCTTTTCCATTATAAATACATGTAATTAAGGATTAGCATAAATATTAGTTTTTAAAATGTTAAAAATTACGCTTTTTTTAAGAATCATTCACATAAATTAGTATTCCAAATGACTCCATCTCATCATTCAGCAACATATCAAGAAATCGATTTTAAAATGTTCTAATTAAATTTCACTAGAATCTTAAGATCTGATTACAAATGTTTTTATCAATATTTAGATTAAGCTTTGAGAGTCGAATATGTTGTATAAATTCCAATAAAAATAAATTTTATATTAAGAACAATGTATAAGCCAGCCAGTGTTGATCAGAAAATTATATACTTAGTACCACAACACACAGTGTGCAGTCTCTATAATATTATAACAACACACTTGTAAATTTCAATTCATTCTTAGAATGAGTACTTAATTTTATTTGTAATAAATAAATTTATTCACAAGCAGCCTCGGTAGCGCCGCCTCGGTGCGATCCTCGCCCGGCACGTACTAATGTGTTCTCGGTTATCAAATTAATATGAACGTTTATTCGACGATTAAAGTCGGCAATACTCCTGTGATTCCTCTGGTGTTATAAGAGAGTATGGGCTACAGTGATTACTTACCATCAGGTGTGACCCATTTGCTCGATTTTCCTCCGCTTCCTTAAAAAAAACAAGAAGTCATTTCAAATAATAAATATTGCAAATATATAATTATAATCACTTGAAAAGAAAACTATGACTACGACGAAGAATACTGGCGGCATTTTGGCGTTGAATAGATAGCTAATAAATATATGATAAAGCCGGGATAACCCGTAATAAATAAGAGATAAAAATATTAACAGACGTAGAAGTTGGTATAATAGGATTACGTCAATAACTTAGTTCCAAAGAGCAACAGTTCAGAAAAGGGTTCCAAAAGAAAACAACTCGAGTTGTTACTGTATGAAACAAAAATATTCTAGACTCATGGACAAATATTGGAAGTAACAACTAAACTATCTTCACTTAACGACTTTTCTCTCTGTGGTGATAATGGTGGGTAATCGTATTTTTTTTATATGAGAGGGGGCAAACGGACAAGAGGCTCACGGGATGGGGGGAGGTGAGGCAACGACCCATGGACATTCGCAACAACAGGTGTGTCAAGAAATGCGTTGCCGGCCTTTTTTAGGTGGGAGTATGCTTTTTTCTTGAAGGTCCTTAAGTCGTATCTGTTCGGGAAGACCGCCGCCGGTAGTTGATTCCACAAAGTGGCTGTGCGAGGCAAGAAATATCTAACAAAACGCGCGATTGTGGAATGTCAGATGTCTACGTGATGCGGATGGTACTTTGCACGTAATGTGCGGTGGTGGAATTCGGCCGCTGGAAGCAACCCTAACAGCTCCTGTGAGCACTCCCCATGATAAATACGGTAGAAGAAGCAGGGAGAACCTACATCTCTACGCAATGCTAAAGAATCAAGCCGATCGGAGATAATTTGATCGTCGATGATTCGACCGCTCTTCTTCTTGTATGCGGTCAAATGGAAGAAGCTGGTACTGGGGAGCACCCACCGAGAGGTGAGAACAGTACTCCATGTGAGGACAAATTTGCGCCTTATAAAGTTGCAGGCGGTGGCTTTTAGTGAAGTACTGTCTTGCCTTACTGAGTACACCAAGCTTTTTTGAGGCCAGTTTGGCCTTCTCTTCCAAGTGACCACGGAACTGAACGTCGCTCGATATATCAACGCCAAGTATGCTAATGCAGGCTGTGGCAGTTAGAGGAGTGATCTCGAATCGAGGGGATACGATAAAGGGAGACTTTTTAGTGGTGAACGCACAAATTTGTGTCTTATTAGGGTTGAATTGAAATAAATTTTGTCAGCCCCATTCCGAATCTTTGTAAAGCATAGTCTCGATTTCAGACACAAATTTGTTCCGGTTTTCGTCGACGCTATCTCGGAACATCTTGGCACGGCTGGTGTAGGAAGCATACCCTGTGCTGTCGTCTGCGTAGCTATGAATACTGCTGATTTGCAGCATATCATTGATATCCAGAAGAAACAGTGTAGGAGATAGAATGCAGCTTTGCGGGACACCAGCATTTATGGGTTTTAAGTCAGAGCATGCACCGTTGATAACAACCTTGATGCTTCGATCGGCCAAAAAGCTAGTGACCCATTTTCGCAACTTCTCTGGAAGCCCATAGATTGGCAGTTTTGCTATTAGCGCTTTATGCCACACCTGATCGAAGGCCTTCGCTATGTCCAAAGTCACCGCCAACGCCCCTTTGACTCAACCGCTTGCGCCCATTTATGGGTGAGGTATGCAAGAACATCACCAGCTGAGTGACCCTGACGGAAACCGTACCGGCAGTCACTGATCAGCTGGTGCTCTTCTAGAGCTGGTTGATGATCAACTCCATGACTTTGGAGAAATTGAAGGTGATGGCAATGGCGCGGTAGTTGGACGGATCCGAGCGTACACCTTTCTTGGGGATCGGGTGCACTAAAGCCGCCTTCCATAATTTCGGGACTACGCCTGATGAGTAGGAGAGCCGGAAAAGACGGGTAAGGAACGGCGCCAGTTCCGGATCACATGTCCGCAGCACTATCGGGGGAATGCCATCGGGCCCGCTCGATTTGTGAATGTCCAAGGTGAGAAGCGCCTTAAGAAGGCGTGCAAGTCTCTCGCCAATTCTGCCAATGTGCTTCGACTTCGCGTTAGCAATAACTCTTTTGAAGGATCTGGAGGCATGATTGAAGTGTTTTTTAAGTTCGCTGGAAATCACATCCTTAGATACCACCGCATTGACCCAAGCCTGATAGCATTCCTGCTTTCGGCGAGAGGCCATTTTGCAGGAGCGGTCAAACCATGGTTGGGACCTACCACCGATAGGCACAGAGGAGGATGGAATGAAGAGTTCCATACCTTGCAGTACCACATCAGCAACAGCGTCAGCAGCAGCATCTTGATCACCCAGCGAAAAACAGATCTGCCTCCACGGGTAGGATGCAAAAAAATACCGCATCTCGTCCCACTCTGCTGACCTATAGTGCCACGCGTGACGACAGCCTAAGAAGCGGGGCCGTATTAGGCGCGTGATCGGTACGGTGCTCCGGATCAGGCAGTGGTCCGACGATCGGAGAGGAGTGTCAACGGAAACAAGGTAGCCGTCCGGATGTGAGGTCAACAGAAGGTCCAACAGTGAAGGTGTATGATCTTCCACATCTGGGATTCACTTTGGCGATATAACCAGTGGTGTCAGACATATGGTCTGTAGCTAAGGTGAAGTCGTGAATTAGATCTCCCTGCATGATCAGTGGTACGTGAGCCATTCGGGGTGGTGGGCGTTAAAATTGCCTAGAAACACGATATCTGCAGTGGAGATCTGCTCCAACACGGAATCTGTAGCCATTTGGATGTGTTCGAGGAGCCGGTCAGTCTCTGCGTTACCGCTATGGGACCTATACAGGCATGCGTAGATTAGCGGATGGTCATCGCAGTCTACACGCAGCCAGATGATGGATAGGTCCTGTCATTCAAGAAAACTCAGGCGTCAGAACAGATATCCTCCCTGACGTAAACGCACCTGGTGTGTGCGTTTAGGTCAGGGAGGATAGAATGCTCACAGGTGGTATAAAGGAGTGTTCCAAATTATACCCCGGGTACGAAAGGTAAGATGAATCAGCCAGGGAGGATATCTGTGTCTCGGTTAAAAATTAAATAAAAAAATTTTAATATTAACAATAAATTTACTTTAATTCATATAGATGTATATATTAAAAAATGTTTACCAGAGTAAAGAAATATTGAATAGTTATTTAAAAAAAAAGTTACCACTGTCACACATTTACAATAAGCAAACTTCCTTAATACTTTTACTAAGTAATTTACTGAACAAAGTGTCATGGTTATTGTTCATCTGTCTCCAACACATTTAATTTTGCCAAAGCGACACAAATAGCCACGGACTCATACCGTCAGATTACAAAAATAAACTGAAAACGAATTTGATAGGGAGAAAAGGTGGAGCGGAATGACTTGCTACAAATTGGGTATTTTGTTAATACACTGGAATGAGACAAAAGCTCCTAGAAGGATCCCTGGCGAATGATATTTAAGGCTTATTATTGCTATTATTTGGTTCTCTCATTCCTTTGTTTGGCGCGGCAAATATTTGGGAGTTTCGGGTATATTAGCACAAATAATACGAACGAAAATGAAAACCAGCATTCCTTTTATCAAAAACAATGACAGTCATGGATCGCCAATCTATCAATCGCTGATCTAGTTATGTATCATGAAAATGGTGTCAAGTGCGTCCAATACCATTGTAAAAGATATAACGCTATGTACTTTTAAAGGACTTTTATTAAATAAAAAAGAATTTGCATGGCAGGTATTGTGACAGTTATGAAAAATGTTAAAATTGCACTAGTATGAACTGTGACGGATACACACAGACCAAACCACTAAAGAAATCAGTCACGTGCCAGATTTTGGCGAGTCAAAACGTTCTGAGGAGGCCTCGAAACACGTATCGAATTGTTCGAAAATTACAATAATCGAACTAGAATAACATTAATTAATTAGATTGTATAAAAATACGCAATTATTTTTATAATTTTAAGTGCACATTATATCTACTGTTTTTGGAATAGTGTTTTTGAAGGCGGTTGTTTTTTTGTTAATTTTTTTTTATTTTATGATTTTTAGTGAATTTGTAAACAACTAACAATTTGTCTAAATATGTGTAAAAATACAAAAAATTTCAATGCAGCAATGAACGTAAGTACTTTGCAATGATAACAGAGTGTTCCGTTACTTTGTCATGGATTCCGTAATCAGAACCTAACCAAACTCTCTTTGAAGTATATGCTTTCCAATCAAAAAAGAATCATTGAAATCGGTTGGCGCGATATTGACATATTCGTAAATTCCACTTTGCTATACGTATGTATAGCAAAATTTAAGACTTTCATAGTTTTCTCATGGATTCCAATGCCAGATCTGGACCAAATTACAAGGGGACCACTTAGGAAGCCCCAGCTTTCAAATAAAAAAAGAATTATCGAAATCGGTTCACCCAGTCGAAAGTTTTGAGGTAACAAACATAAAAAAAAAATACCGACGAATTGAGAACCTCCTCCTTTTTTGAAGTCGGTTAAAAAGGCTAATTTATTTATCTCTTTTGCTGAATATGAGTTCAAGCCCAATGACTATGATAGCATTAGTGACTGATTTCCCGTTGGTTAGGTTAGTTTATGTGTGTTTGTATGTGTATCCTTCGTTCTATAATTTTTATTATTATAAAAAAATTGGAAATTGGCAGAGATTAATTTTAGGCAATAAGAAATGATTGTAAAGCGACAGATAATATATTAATGATTAGAACGTTCATACAAATGATTTAAGTTTTCTTTAGTGTTAATTCCGCCAATATTTGTTTTTAAAACAATTCGACACCAGAGTGTCGTGCCAGATTTTGGCGAGACAACACGTCCTGAGGATGCCTCGTGTAGAGGCGAAACACGTGTCGAATTGTTTTAAAAACAAATATTGGCGGAATTAACACTAAACAAAACATAAATCATTAGTATAATTATGGATTTCCGCAAAGTAACGCCTAATTCAATAACTTTTCTAGAACGTTCATGTTGCTACTTTAATGGTAACATCGTTGCTCTTAACGCTCCGTTAACACTAACATCTAACAACAGATTCAGTAAACATACAATTCAAACCATAACATTCCAATCTCGTTATTGTTTCGACCGAGACCACTGCTGTAGTTCACTCATTTACATATTTACCGCTTGTTCCGATATCAGCTTTTGTCTGTACATTTCACTGGACTCTAGACTAGTTTCATAACAAACTTTTGTTTGTCATCACTCAAGCTTACATTAACATGCGCGGAATCTTTGAACATGATTATGACCCCCTTCAAAACACCGGATTAACTCGAAATTTGGCATACTTATTAAGGACCGATGACAATACAATAATATAATGAAAAATAAATAACAGTTAAAAAATACATATGCTTTTATAGAAACTCCCACTAAAAATAAAAAATAAACGTAATAAATTTGAATTAAAAAGAGTGTAAGAAAAAATGATTTTATTGTAAAAAAGCGTGGGGTGTTTTTCAGGATTATTATTATCAAGAGGATTATTATGAAAATGGCCCTTCTACTCATATCTGTTCATAAAATATTTATAACTATTGATACCACGCACTCCGCGCTTTTTCTTACAATAAAATCATTTGTTCTTACACAATTTTTTAATGCGATTCTGATTTTCTTCTTTTTATTAATAGGTATTCTTACTTCTTCTTATAATTCTTACTTTATGTATGTGCTTTTGTTAAATTAAGTAATAGTTTTTGTGGAAGCCCAAATAGTTTTATAATGTGTGTGTGAGTGTATTTGTATGTGTAACACTATCACGTCCTAACTACTAAACCGATAAACTGATCATGATATTTTCACCGACATTTTTAGTAGTATAGAAAGCGTATAGGGACACTTACACTTTTCTAAAAGGTTGGAACTGTGCTTCCTCTGATATTGCAGACGAAACGGGGCGGTGATGATCACTTAACATCAGGCTTGTTTGTCCTCCTCTTCTATTAAAAAAGAAAATATTTTATGCCTACATTTTTTAAATTTTCCGTAGCAGCGTGATATGAAATGAATGCGGATGAAATTGTGGGCAGTAGCAAAGTTAGAAATACAAGCCATTTGACCGCGAAATTTTTCGATAAACACGTATTTGATCTTTATATTTTGTGAAATCCAATAACATATCATCTTGAATATCTTTCAAGATATGACATTTCATTTTTATTTCAATTATTCAAATAATTACAAAACGTTAAGGACGGAATAATTACATGATCATATTCTTTGGATAAATTATTTAAATTATTAAAAAAAGGCGTGTTTGCTACTCCATAAAAATGAATTTCGCTGATACTTACTTGACGACATTTATAAGAAGGGTAAATATTCTTATTATTTAACCTTCCTAAAAGAGTAAATATTACATTATGACACAAAGGTTTAACAGGGACGGAGAAGTCCAACTTGGCTAAGAGATCTGTACAGTCTATAACACCGTTAGCAGTTTTGTGAAGGAGCACTGCGTCAGCAACGTTACATCTCAGGTTCAAGGGAAAGAGATGGTACTTTCTGCTATTAGGTAGTTTTTCGAAGACTTACCAAGAGTGGTAGCAGAGATATTTTAATAAAACGCTTCTAGATTCAATTCTTATTTAATATCGAGGGCTTATTCAAGATTGCTCCTAGCGTATGTACAATATAATTTTTTTGATTTTGTATTTTTTAAAGTCTTTGGTGATTCTTATTAAAACAACACACACACACACACACACACACACACACTCACGCCTTGTTCCCGTCGGGGTAGGCAGAGACAATAGAATGCCATTTGCTTCTATCCTTACAAACCTCACGCGCTTCCTCTACATTCATTACTCTTTTCATACATGCTCGCCGGTTGCGGGTGCTTCGGACCTCTCCTTTTCTCAAAACGTCTCCAATTTGATCGACGAATGTTCTACGTGGTCTCCCGTGACCGACTTGCCCACACACACTTGCCTTATATATTTGATGCATCATTCTTTCTTCACTCATTCGCGCCACGTGTCCAAACCATTTAAGCATTCCTTTTTCAGTCCTTGTCACAACATCCTCTTTCAAAACACAGCGCGCTCGTATTACCGCATTCGGACTTCTATCAAAACAATTCGTTCTTTCTTTTAAAACAATTTGAAGGCTTTATTAATTAATATCTTAAAATGGGTGTAAAAATAATTTTGCTGGCAAAGATGTCACCCAGGCCATGTATGAACCCATCCCTGTTGAGCAGATAATTGCAAATAATTAAAAATGTTCTTTGGACATGGGATTCAGCAAGACTATGGGACCAAGTGTCCACTTACTACTCGTCTTCTCTGAACGTGACGCGCAGATCAATTTGCCTAAGAAATATCTAGAACAAGCAGTGACGAAATTTCCAAAAAATATAGTCAGACACATTATAGGCCTGCATTTTAGCCAAAGGTAGTATAATTTTTCTTATTTTTGCTGAGCCTTCATCAAAAAAATAAACATAATTTTTATTAAGATTACATTATGTCATAAAAGTTAATTCATTTGTATCCTATTAATTAATATTAATATTTAATATAATATTATAAATGTGAAAGTTTGTATGTCTGGATGTATGTTTGAATTTCTTTAACGCAAAAACTACTGAATGGATTTTGATGAAACTTTACAATAATATAGCTTACACACCAGAATGACATATAGGCTATTATTTATAAAACTATCGCGTGAACTATACTTTATATGGCAAAACATCGTTTGCCGGGTCAGTTAGTTTGTAATAAAACTAATGCTCAGACAAAGGCACTTTTTTTCTTTTCGTAATGCATCATAAACCGCCATCTTGACTACCAATGTTGAATCGATTTTTAAATTGAAATATTTGTACAACTATAAACTGAAAACAGTCAGTCAATTAAGAATCATTATTACCCGCTTGCAACAAAATTTTACGATCAAGTCCAAAATACAATTGAGGTGTTTTCACTTGAATTATTGTTTAATTGTGAAGAAACCCTTACGGTTCATCTGTATCTGTTCGTTTTTCATTTAATAATATCTTAAAAGAAACACTATTTATGTATATTTATTTGTTTTTCATAAGTTTATACTAAAGATGTAATATTTAATGAGTTTTAGTCATTGTAGAGGTGACCATAATTACTTATTAAAGTGTCTTGTGTCCCTGACAGGGCTCAGATGTATACATTCATTAGTTAATCCAAACGTAACATGTGGTTTATTTGTGGTGTTACAAACCAAGATCATCTTGTCAAAGGAATTATTATCGCTTTCAGGGATAAAGACTTTATGTTGACCTTTATAAAAAGTTTTGAGACTAATAATACTGTTGTTTATTCCAATAATATGCAAGCATTAATGCCTGAGTACTTATCAGGTATTTTAAAATAACTTTAAAATTGTATCGGAGTCAGAGTATATAAAAATTAATGAAATATCTTCCAATTTCCATTGAATATTTCGATTTGATATAATGTTATACTTCAAGCTGACCCACATCCTAGCGCTCTACATAGCGCAGGTCCATAGGCCACATATGGAGTATTGCTGTCATATCTGGCCTGGCGCACCCCAGTATCAGCTCGACACATTTGACCACGTGCAACGCAGAGCAGCTCAAATTGTCGAAGACTAAGTTGTGTTTGAATGCGTAGATAACTTAGCGTTGCGTAGGGACGTCGCTTCATTGGGAGTGGGAGCAGTTATCATGGGGTGTGTTACGAAGAGCTGTTACAACTGATTCCTACCGCCGAATTCCACCTTTGCACAACACGCTATAAAATAGGATATCATCCCCACCATCTGGATGTGTGGCGTTCCTCCGCGGTGCGGTGTTCAAGGACCTTTCTTCTACGTACAACAAAGCTGTGGAATGAGCTTCATTTTGCGGTGTTTCCAGGACGATACAACATGGGTACCTACAAAAAAACGCGAACACTTTTTATAGGGTTAGCAACACTCTTGTGATTCCTCTGGTGTTGCAAGAGTATGTGGGCGGCGGTGATTACTTAACATCAGGTGACCCGTACGCTCTATCGTCTCTCTCATAAAAAAAGTATAACATAAATAATAACAATAATATTAACATAGAAGAAAATTAACAAGCTATTTATGTTTATGAAGCTGTGTTCCACATATAAATTTCTATTGAGGTCAGGTTTAAGCCTCTGGTAATTGACTAATTGCTTTTTTTATATAAAATCACGTTCTTGTATTTGAATATTAATCGAATGTTCCACTTGATTCGCACTGAATGAGTTTAATAACCTGAATATAATTATACTTACTTTGTTAAGCTTTGCCCAGATTTGTGAATACTAAAGTTTTGATAGTTTACAAATAAGGAGTCGCTCTGACGGAGATCTTACGTTTAAAATTGCTTATTATGTTTCAACGCTTTAATTATTTGTCATGAGAAGAGCTTATTCAGCTCAGTATCAAGCTTACGCGTTTATCACAAAAATAAACTCATTTGTCGTTACCACAAAACACACGGAAATTAATCTCAGATAACAATAATTGGGATGACAATCTCACCCGTTACTCATAAGGATTTTTTTAAAAACATTTCTAATATTTGAATGTGGATTGCATAAAACGGATTCCAGATGGGTGACACATATTCTAAATAAGATCTAACTAGACTATTATTATTATTAATAATAATAATAATAATAATAATAATAATAATAATAATAATAATAATAATAATAATAATAATAATAATAATAATAATAATAATAATAATAATAATAATAATAATAATAATAATAATAATAATAATAATAATAATAATAATAATAATAATAATAATAATAATAATAATAATAATAATAATAATAATAATAATAATAATAATAATAATAATAATAATAATAATAATAATAATAATAATAATAATAATAATAATAACAATAATAATAACAATAACAATAACAATAACAATAACAATAACAATAACAATAACAAAAACAATAACAATAACAATAACAATAACAATAACAATAACAATAACAATAACAATAACAATAACAATAACAATAACAATAACAATAACAATAACAATAACAATAACAATAACAATAACAATAACAATAACAATAACAATAACAATAACAATAACAATAACAATAACAATAACAATAACAATAACAATAACAATAACAATAACAATAACAATAACAATAACAATAACAATAACAATAACAATAACAATAACAATAACAATAACAATAACAATAACAATAACAATAACAATAACAATAACAATAACAATAACAATAACAATAACAATAACAATAACAATAACAATAACAATAACAATAACAATAACAATAACAATAACAATAACAATAACAATAACAATAACAATAACAATAACAATAACAATAACAATAACAATAACAATAACAATAACAATAACAATAACAATAACAATAACAATAATAATAATAATAATAATAATAATAATAATAATAATAATAATAATAATAATAATAATAATAATAATAATAATAATAATAATAATAATAATAATAATAATAATAATAATTCTTTTATTTCAGGCCAATTACGTCCCATTAAACATTAATTATTTATTATAATTAAAAGTAAACTTAAAAACTAGAAAACCATCACTGTATAAGGGTGTGGTGTCCAAAATATAAAAATATAAAAATTCATAATATTAATTACATGTCCAATTTATTTTTTGTTATTCTCCATGTGAACAGATATCCATCGTTTATATATAGGGCTCCTGATATCGTCAGATATAGCCGTGAGGATTTTATTTTTTGAGCTGCGCAATCGACTCCAAAATGTCGCGATTCTTGTTCTTATTACAGCGAAGAAGTCAGGGACCCCACCCTCCACGAACATGCCTGATGCGCTGCAGCATCTCGGAAGATTCATAAAGGCCCTGTATGTATCATTATACTGGACCCTTATTCTTCTAAATGCTTTGTGTGTAAATGTTACCCACAGCTGACAGGTGTACATGCCTAGGCAGTAAGCTTTGAATAGGGTAGTCTTTACATCTCTACTGCATTTAGCGAATCGTCGTGCAAGCATGTTTCCTCTAACAGCGAGGGCCCTTCGTTCTCGCTCGATATCTTCGTCATCTTCAGCCGTAAGAACGTGACCTAAATATTTGAACTGCTTAGCAACACTAATAACCGTTCCGTTTAGATACACCTCAGGTACCATATCCGGACCTCCACCTGCAGGGAACACCATCATTTTGGTTTTGGAAACGTTATATTTCAGACCATGAGCATTAGCATAATGCTCACAGACTGAAAGCAGCTTCCTCAACCCCTTGATCGAGGGGCTGAGAAGCACCATATCATCAGCATAGCTAAGGTTACTGACACAAACATTTCCTACGTGACAGCCGACTTTGGTACCTCTGAGCTCCTCGATCAAACCATTCACATACAGGTTAAAAAGATCAGGAGAGGTCACCCCACTTTGACGAACTCCATATTCTAACCTATACTTGCTAGATGTTGCGTCGCCCCATTTTACAGAGTTCGTTTGTCCTCCGTACCAGAATCTCAGCAAATTGACCACACTTTTAGGCACCCGTGAGGCCAACATCTTTGTCCATAGTTATAGTTAACCAAGTCAAAAGCGCTGCTAAGGTCTAAGAAGCAAGCGTATACGGACGTGTGACGAGTTGTGTAGTGACTCATAGCGCCCTTCAGGCTAACAATAGCGGCATCCGTCGAAAGACCGGCACGGAAACCAAATTGAGCATCATCAATCTTAATGTTCTCAAGCAGTACAGGGTGTATAAGACGTTCTAATATTTTACCTATTATAGTGCCTAAGGAGATAGGTCGATAGTTCGTTGTACTACTAAGATCGCCTGTTTTATTCTTGACAATAGGTACAACTAACGTATGCATTAGAGCTTCCGGTAAGTATGCAAATTTGATACAAAGATTAAAAAGACAACTTAAATGATTAAATATTTTATCACTGGCCCAGAGTATATGCTCGATACTGAGCCCATCGTGTCCCGGAGATTTGCCTCTCTTCATACTCATGATGACTTTCGCGATATCTTTGCTTGTGAATTCTATATCATCATTTTTATGATATGTTTTCGGCTCGGACATATACTCTACAGTCAGAGGGTTAACTTATACCTTTTTGCAAATACTTCGGTTATATCTGACGGAGTCTGGCAACCCTCTACTGACACAGGTAAGGTCTGTTTATAATTTAGTTTTTTGGTTGCATTCCAAAATTTTACAAAATTCTTATTTCTCTTATGGAAAGCCAAAATATTCATTTTAATACTCTCTTCGTTCTTAACCTTTCCGCATCGGCCGTGCCCGCGGGCACTGGTAATTCAAAAAACAATGAGAGCGGCTGTGCCGCGGGGCACTTTTTTACCTCATCCAGTTTTCACCCTTATTAGGTGTACAAGATGGTTTATTTGCCTACGCAGTTATGAACGAGTGAATTCCCAAACACATTTCGATCCGTTACGATTCAAGGCCACCAATATTCGACGTCATAGCTTTACGGACAAAGCACTTATGTGTCCACTTGTTCCCGGCCGGCGCAGCGAGCGGTCGTTATCAAGACTTTACACGAAGATCGTTCTTTGTGGAGATTTAAGCTTTATTTTATAATCAACATATACTATTCATTACAAAAACATAAAAGGAAATAAATAAAACAAGTAATTAACAATAATAACAATATTTATTTTAAAATATACCTATTTTTACACTTTTTTTCGAATGAAAAGTCTGTGTGAAAAAAAAAAGAAAGACAATATGAATAATTTATACATGGTCTTATAGCATGTTTCAATAGCTTTCAGTGACAGTCACTCATATCACCCTAGTTATAAGCATTTTATAACTACACGTAAAATAATACACACGGGGAAAATGCCGCGAAATTGCCGGAAGCTTGCCGATCAATAGTGTACAGCGAGATCCGGAGCGCGCCGATCCGGAAAGGTTAAGACACCATTTAATTTTATTTTTAAATACAGTACGACTTCTCCGCATGTTATCATATTCTAGTCCGCTGGAAGGCCTGCCAGCCAATGTCCAACATCTAAAATAAAGCCTAGCTTTTGCGTGGCTATCCCTGACGTGATAGTTCCAACCAGGTACTCTTTTTTGTCTCGTTGGTTTTCCTGTCTGCTTATGTTCACATGGAGAAGAACTTACAATAGCTGCACTCTGCAGGACGTCTACAATGTGCCTGTAATAATTATCTATATATAAATTATAATCTTGTCTATGACTACACATCATAATATTAGTACATTCACACACAGGTGGATCACAAAATAAATCTAAATTATTAAAACAAAATTCACGGTACGCGTTTATTTCGTCACTTGATCTCTCGCCCCATCTTACAAATTTTTGTGTATCGAGTGTACTATAAATGGCACAGTTAGTCGCCACCCCGGTGATATCACACTCGATACTCAATGGGTGATGATCGGACCATCTGACGTCATGAGTGACGTAGGCTCCAACAATGGTATCCCACCCCGATCTGGTCGTAACACAGTGATCCAACCATCTCTTGCTACCGCTCGCAACACATTGAAATGTATACATGCTAGGGTTATCCCCCAAAAGGTTAAGGTCGGCCCATTCCCACATCATATCATCACAAAATTTTGACAACTGCTTACCGAATCTAGCACCTGGATGAGCATTTAAGTCGCCCAGGATATATGCTACCTGGACATCGGATTCCTCTATAATAGCATAAATTTGTGCCAAACACTCTGTAAACTCTTCAACATTCTCACTTTGGTCCGTCGGCATATACACATTCACTAACAGAAATGAACCCGAATGAAGACACACACGCACCGCCTGTATCCTATTATTTAAACATTCAACCGGTATTACGTTTGGAAATAAACCCTTGTGCCACATGATGGCGAGCCCTCCAAAAGGACGCCCTCGAAGAAGAACAGAAGAATCTACAGAAGATTTTGCTACACATCCAAACTGGCTATTAATACTATGGACGAAATTCAACTCATGTTCCAATAGCCACGTCTCTTGCAGCACTATAAGTTGCGAGGTGTCAGTTAAATATTTTATAGTCATTAAAGATTTCTTAATATTCTTACAGTTAAAAGATGATATTTTTATTCTTGTGGTTGTGATATCCATATTGTAGTAAATTTTAAGACGGTTTATTTCCTCTCGCCGTGTGCTCACGGTACAATCTAAATTTTACGCCCTCAGGCCAAAAGTCATTACTCAAGAATGTATTTAATTTGCGCCTTGGTACAGTTAATTTATATGAACAAAAATCGGTGTCATGTCTCTGTGTCAATAACTCAATTTTAAGACATTCTTCACCGTTCTCCATGATATAATCTCTCACATCATCAGCTGTCGTGGTTTTTCTTAATCGAGATACGTACACAGCAGATGTTAAATCAGCAGTTTGTAATTTATTAGAACACCGTGCGGTGCCGGTCAAATTATTATTTAACTTTCTACGTTTTTTACGTTCAACAATTATAAAACTGTCATCATGTCGCATAGTATGACGTTCTTGCATTGTTGAATTGTTTGAATTAAGAATAATATCGCGATAAGACGGTACATGCACTCGTGTAGATTTGTCAAACGGCCGCTGCCTTCCGCTCGGTGAAATATTATGCATTATCGAATGCGTGTTATGTGTTATATTCGATGCGCAGGCGACTCGTTCGTTCTTACCTATAGCATCACGCGCCTGAGATACGAATGTAAATGACTGCGATGCGATATTTTTGTCATTTCGTTCCGGTTGCACTGATTTAACACTAGCACTGTCATGACACTGCGTATTTAAATTGGAAACACATACACGTTTCTGAAATTCTTTTAAAATTGTTTTGACTTCCTCAACTGTATCACAACTGCTTTCTTTAATTACTTTATTGGCCTTAATGCTAGCCACGTCATTTCTTAATATAGCTATTTCCTTTAAGAACGAAGTTGAATCGATATAGTTAAACGAGACGGGTGGTATTTTATTCAGGTCTTTGGCGACAAATATCGGTAAACATGAAGGGTCGAATTCTTTTATAAGTTTTATTATGTCCTGTATACTCTTCTGTTCACCTCCTTCCTTTCTCCTCATAAATTTCTTAGTAGGAGCTAATACAAAGCTGTGGAATGAGCTAACTTGTGCGGTGTTTCCGGGACGACACGACATGGGTACCTTCAAATAAAGCGCGTACAGTCAGCCTTCACAGCCTTCTTTAAAGGCTGACAACGCTCCTGTGATTCAATAGAATGTGGGCGGCGGTCATCACTTAACACCAGGTGACGCATACTCCTCATTTATCATAAAAAAGTATATTTACGTCTCTATATATATATTCAACTTTATATTATACTAAAAATATATTTAATGTTACGATTCGTTTAATGTTTCATGTAATGTATAAGAAATCACGTACAATGTTCCGCTTGCTAGGCAACAAAGCTAGCAAAGCGCAAAAACATTTTGGCAAGCTGTGATTTCTTGGACTCGATTCAGATTTTATTGAAACCTGCGACAAACTCAAATGATTTCAAATGGTCAGCCTATTTTGTAAATTGGTCAGTGCGGCAGGCAAGGGGAAAAGCAGTATAATGCAATTACAAATTGTTTTAATAAAGATTACTCCCATGAAGTCTCTTTAAAAATAATAAATAACTTCTATTCTGAACTCTTAATTACAGGATATCTGTTAGTTAAGTGAGAGAGCCAGATGCCTTCTATAACAGTTTCTTCTTTATCTGCTGTGAAGCAGTAATATGTAACCATTATTGTGTGGTGACGCGAGGTGACAAGCGCAAATGTAGTGCTGCTGAATTTTTGGGTTTTTCAAGAATCCTGAGCGGCACCGGATTGAAATGGGCAGGGCGTATCAATTACCATCAGCTGAACGTACTGCATGTATCATCCCGTATTATCTTAAAAAAAGTTTCCATTGAACCCTCGTTTTCGAAACATCTGTGAGATTGAGCTCGTCATTCCACCATTTGGACTGCCGGCCTCTAGTTCTTGTTCCATTCTGTCACCAACTCAGGCAACTTGTCCAGGGTGCCTGGCATCATGTCACCTATGATAATATTTGCTATTCCTTACTCTGTCCTATTACCCTATCATGCTCCTTTCCATTGCTTTTTGACGGTATTCTAGGTTTTCGTTGATACAATGAATGTAAGTATCTGTAAATGATGTATGACAGATACCGCAATAAGGTCCGTAACATCACGACAGTACAATCTCCAGCGTTTTAGTCAAATTACGTGCGAAAATTAAAAATGAAACGTTTTAATTGCATTTTTATCATCACATATTATAGTATAATAAGTACCAATCAGCTGTATTGAAAAAATATCGACAAATGAGCTCAATCAAATCAACCAAACACATAATTAATTCAATGACATCATTACGATTTAATCAGTTGATTTGACGTCAACCTAATTTAGATAGCTCTAATCACGTCGTGGTACGAAATAGCAAAGCAGTTCATTTTAGGTTGTCAATTGTCTCATTATCTGTTGTAAATTCTTACTGTCATTTATGTAAGTATTGCAATCACTCAAACGTTATGTTTCTGACTAATTTTAACGTAAATGCATTTCTTAGATATCTAACGTCGTAAAAAGGTAATATTATACAAGGATTTTGCCAAAAACGGTCAGTCAAAAAGTCAGTACAAAATGAATAAGTGCTTACTTACACTTACTTTGTTTGATTCGTTTGTCCAATTATGGTACTGGTGATGGTTCATTACTGTTGCTTTCAGTATACTCAAAGAGACGTGGTTCCGGCTTCCGACGCACCGTACGACGTGGTCCGATTACATTGGTACGCAAAACTTTAACTGCGCGCGATTCTTACTTACAGAATGTTTTGTTATTGTCTGGGCCAAATGAAACTACGATTATGGGGTTAAAATACATACATATTTTATTAAATATTTTTTTTTATAAAGACTGCATGCACGTCCATTATATTGGTTTCATTTTTTATCATGTAACGTAAGTGGGGGCAAATGGGCAAGAGGCTCATGGATATGTAGTCAAAAACCAACCCCCCAAGGACATTCTTAATACTCTGCATGATAGTCCCTAAGTCGTGTCAGTTCGGAAATACTGCAGCTTACAGTTGATTCACCAAAGTTTGTGGTTTCCACGATTGTGGAATGCCAGACTTCGACATGGATGTTTGTGAATAGTTGAGCAATTCATAATAAGCACGCTACCTTTAGATATCTTAAGTTACTCAAGGGATATCTTTAACATGAATTGTTACTATTGGAGATAGCACGTTCACGGGCTTCGGGTTCGAGAAATAACCTTCGATTACAACCTACGAGCTACGCCCAGTGGTGGTCCATTTGCATAAATTCTCGGGAAAGCCCAAATGATGGAAGTTTTGAGAGAAGTGCGTTGTGTCGTACACTAACGAATGCCTTCGCTAAATCCAGTTCAACTGCCAGACCTTCCGTCTTGCTTTCAATAGCAATTATAAACCATACAAATAATAAATATACAGATCCTTCACAGATCACTTAAGAATAAATATTTAGGCCCGAAATTGAGAATTCACTAGGCATCGTAAATATGTTTATAAAATATTCAATTATAATTACATCTTCTGCAGTTACTGGATCTATAATTTATATATACCTATGTTGACAGATTTAAGGAAACGAAAAATGTGATTAGATCAGTCATCTTACGGACAAAGAGATTCCTCACTTTTATTTCGATGGTTTGGTTAGAAACTTCAACTAAACTAGATTAGAATTAGTAGTAATCTAGCATTAGGTATATCTAATAAGTAGAACATAATTTGAAAAAGATTACAAAACAGTTTAAACATGCCACAGGTTTTAATTTTTATTCGACCGAAATATTATTTTCAGTTCGTGCAAAAAATTCGAGAATTGAGCAAATGTTTGTTTCAGCAACGTTGAACTTTGCGGAAACGTGAATGTGTATCGGAATAAAATATTTTTGTTGAACTAAATCAAATATTTCAACTTTATTCCAAGGTACATTGCTCAATCGATTCGAAATATTCTCTTGCCAATAGAGGATTTATACCATCTGTATTTTGTTACTTGCTTTTTCTTAATATAAATCAAAATAAAAAATATTTTTTGCAATTTAACACTTCAATATTAATTACTGTAATATTCTCGGAGAGTTAAGCAGTAGTTGACCTAGATCCACTGTTGTCATAGGAGACGACTTATATACTTCAATGACTAGTCACCTTTCAATAAAGGCTAACTTTTTTGTATTTCATGGGTTGTTATTGTTTATTGTATTGCTTAGTAAGGCAAAGCTCTAGAGGACTACAAACTACAAATCACTTTATTTCTTTGTAAATATGTTAATTTTACTGTAGAGTTACACTATAGTAGCGCACTACTTAATACAATAGAAAACAATGCGTGCAGGAGAGAAGAATAATATAATAACCTACATAGAATAGGTAAGCAAATTTATTGTTACTGTCACCGATATGGTTGAAATGTCGTAAACAGTCAGCCACACTTGGCATTAGCTGTTTTATATTTTGAATATTAAACCATTAGCGAACGCTATTCAATGGGAGGCTCCTTTGCACAGGATGCCGGCTAGATTTTGGGTATCACATCGGCGCCTATTTCTGCCGTAAAGAAGTAATGTGTAAGCATTATTGGTTTTCGGTCTGGAGGGCGCCGTAGCTAGTGAAATTACTTGGCAAATGAGATTAAACATGATATGTCTCAAGGTGATGACTGCAATTGTAGTGCCGCACAGAATTTTCGGGTTTTTCAAGAAACCTGAGCGGCACTGCATTGTAATGGGCAGGGCGTATCAAATACCATCAGCTGAACTTCTTGTTCGTCTCGTCCCTTATTATCATAAAAAAACGCACACATTGACAAATCAAAATTCTCTATATTATTAGTCTATGGTGTACACATTCAGAATAATTAATATTTGTCTACGCTTGTCAATAAAACACATAGTTATGTCATGCAGGAAAGTTAATAAATAATTCAACTGTTTTTATTCCCAAAGGTCGTGACCTCACCTGCCTGTCCTGAATTACAGATGACATCCGTCAAACTTGAACGCTGAATTTTGTATACAATTTTTTTTATTTGCTTCGTGAATAATTCAAATTCAAGCAAGTCAAACCCCATTTGTCGTATCACCGCTCTTCGACAACACCTCCCTAAAAGCCTCGCCTAGTATCGGAATACTGGGTCTCTAAATCTCGAGCGATTGCCAATTTCATGGTCATCTGGAGGGCAAAGCCAAATTGGCTTCAAAGAAACTGGGAGTCATTAATAGAGCACGGCAATACTTCAAGCCGGCCCACATTCTAGTGCTGTACATAGCGCAGGTCCGGCCACACATGGAGTATTGCTGTCATCTCTGGTCTGGCGCACCCCAGTATCAACTCGATCCATTTGACCGCGTGCAACGCAGAGCAGCTCGAATTGTCGGGGAACCAGTGCTCTGTGAACGGCTGGATCACTTGGTGTTGCGTAAAGACGTCGCTTCATTGTGTGTCTTCTACCGCATTTATCACGGGGAGTGTTCCGAAGAGCTGTTTAACCTGATTCCTGCCGCCGAATTCCACCTTCGCACGAGACGCCACAAGTTAGAATGTCATCCCCACCATCTGGATGTGTTGCGGTCCTCCACACTGCGGTTTACAAGGAGCTTTCTTCCACGTACTACAAAGCTGTGGAATGAACTTCCTTGTGCGGTGTTTCTGGGACGATACGACATGGGCACCTTTGAAAAAGCGCGTACACCTTCCTTAAAGGCCGGCAACGCTCCTGTGATTCCTCTGGTGTTGCAAGAGATTGTGGGCGGCGGTGATCACTTAACAACAGGTACGCTCATTTGTCCTCCTATTCCATAAAAAAATAAAAAAAAATCTATCTGATATATTATTTGATTAAAATACTGACTTTTAATTAGAACGACTTATATGATTTCTTGTGAATTATTTAAATCTGTATAATATAACATTTTTAAATATATAAGATGTAAATACGATCTAAAATTCTAATAATAGCCTAAACAACGTTTTTTTAGGGAACAGTATTTAATATTAAGTTGACTCAATTTTTTATTTAATTAGCTGATTGTTGTTAACGTTGAATTTAACCATTAATAATAAATGTAACCGCAATTCAATTTTACCTATTACTTCGCAAAGCCACGACTAGATGACGCTAGTACTGGAATGTACAATAGTTTTAAAACCATGCTCTTACAAATTTAATTAATATAATTTAACAACGCTTAGAACCTTTGACTACTGCACAATAGAGCGTCGATGACGCAAAAGATGGAATCCTTTTTTCATCTTACCCCCATTATTCCATCTGGCCCGCCACATATCAATGTGTTTTCAGCTTTCAAATTAATATGTACGTTTCTAACGACGCTTATTAAGGTCCCCCTTACCGTTACCGTGAACACACTTCTGATTCCTCTGGTATTACCTACAATATAGTATGAGATGCGATGACAAACATCATGTGAACATCATGTGTTTGTATTCTCGTTTCTCTTCTTCCACTATCTTCTGCTTACAGTGACTCTTCAGTAAAGCCGTCAGTTTTTTAAATCCGTCACTATTAACCTAATCCTTTTCCCCTAAAATACTACAGGATTTTACGAGATACTAACAAAATAAGTTTTGCTAATATTAACATACACTCACGAGCCGACTGAAATTATAAGCAACCTTCACCTTCTATTTACCCCTTCCCAAGATTGACAATTATTAACTGTTCTATAAGGGTTCGGTTTTTAAAAATTCTACAATCAATCTACTTGGGATGCTTTTTGCTGCACAGATTATAAGCACGGTTGGTTAAAATGTGCATAATTCAAAAGTATTCATACAAAAATGACCATAATGACTAAAATAAAGATTTTATGGTCGCATCAAAAATGCACCAAGAGATCGTAACACACATGATTGTTTAAGTACATCATTGTTCTAGTAGAATTCTTCTATGTCTTACACAAATCATAATTGCGTTGAGTTGCAAAATTGAAAACTTATTAAACACGAAATTATTCCAACGTCGGGATCATTAAAAATATTCACAGCCCTCGGAGTCTTTGGTGCGTAAAAGTTAATCGGAATGAATATTCAGAATGTAAGCTACCATTCCGGTAAAGCCAAGACGCAGGCTCGGGCGTCGCGGCTTAAGTGAAACTCTGTGCATACCGAGTTAATAGTACATAAGAGAAGCCATCCCGAGCACGGCTTAAAATATATCGTGGCAGGTCGGTATTATAGTAATATCTTCAAAAGGCGTTTTTACTCGTGGATTAAGAGATTTCACTGACTTTCACGTTAAAATTTATTTATGTTTAAATTATATGAAATAGTGGGAATTTATTATTAAACTTCTGTGCTATTCTGAGCCTTCAATTTATTTTCATTTCATGCTTTAAGTTTGTTAATAATAATATGAAAGATTTATACATTTGTTATTACGTTTATTGGTAAAAGATATTGAAATGTTTAAACTCTAACTATGAAATAAAAATATAATTTTTTTAACGGTCTCCATCTATTTATATGTATTTCCCACATTGACTGCTGAAAGAAGTTGTAAACCGCATAAACTGGTTGAACCGACTTTTGTCCCTTTTTTTATAAAGCCAACATAGTTTGGAAAAGTAAGTGCTATTTAAATTCCGGTGCTACCATAGATATAATATATTTATCTTTAATCCACTAAAATATATGGCAAATAATTTGAGGTTTATTCAGAACATTTTCGATATAACGCTTTGGCCCTTCCAATGAGTTTTAACATTAAACTCTTAAACGTTGATAACTTACACTGTTTTTCATATTCATATTTAAGACCTTTCCATAAACAAATTTAATTATGTATTATTCTCGTAACTCAGATCTTAGACGTACTGAACAAACATATAACAATGATAATTCTAAACTGAAATCAGAAAAAATAAAAATGCACATAATAACAGTTTGGCCTTATATTATCCACTTTTGGGAAAATTTTGTTAACTATGTTTGTATATTTATTGAACTGTATCGCTTTAAGATTACCGAATGAATTAATAAACAATTAATAAGACCGTAATTCGCATAAATGAAATATCATCTTAAGAACTGCAAAAGCTTTTAAATACTTAATATAAAAGAAAGCAAACAGCTTTTTTGATATTAAAAGATTGTAGTTTGTCATGGAAATAGAATGGTATTATGTAGCGTGAAGGCCGAGCCGCTGAGACGCTGCAGTTGTTTTCGATATAACGGAACTCCGCTTAACGTTCTGAAGTGTCTTTATTTGCATAATACACAGCAAGCTTAGCTCGTCTTAGTGCACTGAATATCAACTGAATACTGAGATGAGGTATGTCTAATGAGATTTCAAATTTTCAAATAGTGAATAAAAAAGCTTCTGGAATTGGTAATTTGGAACGGGAATAAGTGAAGCGCAATCCTTGTCACTTTATACGAGTAAATTCAGTTATAAATTAATTTGTCTCAATATTAAAAAATATCGTTTTGCTCTACATAAAAATCAACTTGCTGCGGAGAAATTGAACCACATACACTGAAAATTTCTTTCTCTAAAATATTTTATCTGTGTGCGGTAATAAACACACACCTACACACACTCGCATACACTTGCAAGGGTAATAACACTTTTTTTTTAATATTAAATTTAAAAAAAAATAAGTAAGTAATAAGTAGGTAATCGGGGAGCCACAATACATCCACTCCCACTCAACACCTTAGGGAGGAGGGGATGGCTGAAAAACTGCGTTGCATGGAAACATAAATCCATGATTCCATGTCAGATGAAGCTGACTGCAGATGATGCCTTTTCCTTTTGCCTATTGTTTTATCGCGTTGCCTATAAAGAATTTATTTATTATTTAATTTATATTAATGCGTTTGGCAATAAAGAATTTATATATTTATTTATCACCTACAACAGTACAAATCACCACCACCATAATATGCCCTGAAAGATTTTTATAACACGAGAAGGAAACTAACGCTACGAAAATCAAAGGATCAATGCCCAACTATCCCACACGGATGACCCGATGCATCCTGGAGAGGGTTATTGCTGGCGATCAAGAAGACTACAGTATCGCTATCTACGCCTAAATTAGACTTTTGCTCCATCTTGAGATGAAGCAGCCAGGCGTAATATTTTAAACAAATACTTATCTGCGAGTCTGTTATCCTCAGTTTAAATCACATCAAATTACAATCACTTTCTTCATCTAGTTCAAGTAAAAGTCACTTATGAATTTCAATATTTTTCTTATTACCTTTAACTTTTTTAATATTGTATTCTAGGAAAAAAGTTTTATCAATTTTAATACCATCATCATCAGCCGGGTCACTGCTTGAAAAAGTTCTCCGCCAAAGATTTCCACGACGATCGGTCCTGCGCTGCCCTCATCCAACGTATTCCGGCAATCTTGACCAGATCGTCGGTCCATCTTGTGGGGGGCTTACCAACACTACGTCTTCCGGTACGTGGTCGCCATTCGAAGACTTTACTTTATTTTAATACCACCTACTAATAATTCACAAATAAGTTAACATCTAAATAATTACTGTCAAATTAAATAGATAACCGTTGCAAAACTTTAAAAGAAACAAACTCTAAGCTTCGGAGAATAAATTACGAATAATACTATAATTGCCAAACTATCAGATAGACGCAGCTCTGCGGCATATGCCGTTAGAAAGATTAGAGAGACACGAATGTTGCGACCGCTAGATTAGTGTACTTCAGTTATTTTCACAGCATCATGAAGTACGGTATTTTACTGTGGGGTAATGCTGCTGACATTGATATAATGTTTGCTCTCCAAAAGAGTGCTGTTAATGCTATATCAGCTTGGTTAAAGACAGTCTCTCAAAGAAAAATTTAAAGAAATAAATATGATGACTGTTCATTGTTAGTACATTCATGAAAATTTAATATACGTTCACAAAAATCGTCACCTTTTTGCTCTTAATAGTGATTTTAATTGTTATAACACTAGAAGTAAGGGATTGCTTGTAACTGATTCTAGTAGGCTTCATAATATACATAATAGCTTTATGGGTAAATGTATACACTTTTATAATAAAGTTCCAGCCACTGTTCAGGCATTATCTATACATAAATTTAAATGTTTTATACAAAAATGGCTCTGTCGTAAATCCTTTTACTCCACAGCTGAATATCTAAGTGACCGGACAGCCTGGGACTAGATTAAGATTATTTTATAGCAATAGAAATGGCAGTACTACATTGTATATTTTTATTGAATAGTTTGCAAAAAAAGAATGCTGGGAGAGTTTCTTGCGCCATCTTCTCTTTCAGATCGCCATTTGTTTCCGAATCGATAGTAGTATGTAGTATATTAGAAATGACATCAAAAAGAAATCTAAAGGAATCAATTTTGAAAAAATAAATGCGTTTTATGCCTTTACACATTGTCTAATATTCGAACAATAATTGGACAGAATAACGCCCTAGCTCGTCAACGGTTGCAGCGGAAGTGTGTCAAGTGTCAACTCCAGGAAGACATCGCCTTTTATAGACATCTTCACCCCTTCCACCTGTCACTATCTATAGTATATTATATTAAGCTGCGCATGTAAATAAAACGAACATAAATATATACCCCACATTTACAACACAGGCTTTGCATTTGCTCTAATTTATAACATGGCACAAAGTCAAGGAATCCAGTGCTCTGTGAATAGCTCCGCAGTGCGATTTCAAGAAACTTTCTGGCACGTACAAACCCAACTGTTATAATAATATATTTCTTGTGCGCGTTGTTTGGAAGACGATACGATCACCTTCAAATAAGCGCGTACAACTTCCTAAAAGGCCGGCATCGCTCCTGTAATTCCTATGTTGTTAATATCAGGTATCTCGTGTCTTTCCTCCTTTTAAAAATCCGTATCTCCTCAATTTATATTTAGTACATTTAATTAATAATCTCAGTGAAAAAAACACATTCTTCTATAAGCAGGTAGTTTTCTGCAATTTTGTTGCAAACGTGAAAACTAAAAGCTTAAAGACAATATTACATAAAAAAGTCGGAGGTATTCATATTTGTTTATATTAAATAGCTCTACATAATTCAAAAAATGATTCCACATCAAAATGTTTAAAATATCTTTGCACAATTTCAAACATAACAATATCTTTCAATTTAATAAATGGCTCTACTGATAGAACTTTCTGTTGAAATACAAAATCAATATTCAATGAAAGGTTAATAAGCCGGCTTCAAAGATTTCTGAGGTAAATTGAATAAAGTTTAGAAAAAGATTTTGAATTATTAATGTGATCAAAATGGATTATGGCACTTATTGTACGAAAAGAAAACTTTATTTCTAGAATTTTGTTCGAATTTTTAGTTTTAAAGAAGTAAAATTTATAGGTTTGTTAGTTGGAGGTCAAATTATTTAACGACCAGAAAGCTACATTATTTCTGAGTTCTATATATTACATATTTACTTATATTTTTGTGTGAAATAACCAGCGTAAAGTAAAACCACAACACAATAGTATGTCGGCTAGTTCTGTTAGTAAACATAATATTATTTATTTATTTTTTATAAGCACCACCAAGACAATAGTCACTAGCTAATTACATTAAATATTATTCTAAATAAGTCTAAGTGTTATTACACTTACAGGCAACGACCACATGCAAGTATAACATACCTATACATAATTTTTTAATTTAATAATTTTAAATAACTAATTAATACTTTCTGATACAATATGGTACATTACAATTTCGATTTACGGGAAATTAATTAAAATGAACAAAACTTATTTTACTTAAATACGAAAGAACTGTCTAAGATTTAAAGAGCTGAAGTCTGTGATTTAAATTAAGAAGCAATAAATTTAAATCACAGAAGTCAGCTCAGTGACGAATATACGGAAAGTAAAAATATCATAAATTAGTGTATCACTAAGACTGCTACTAATGATGCTTTTACATATTTTGTAATATCAAAGTTTCACTCACGACATGTAGTTTTCTCGAGAGTACTCGGGTTCTTTTGTACGAGACGTCGAGTTCGTAAGATTCTCGCTTGAGTCGTGACCTCAGAAGCATTCTTGTAACTCATGCAGACACTGAGTATTACTACTATAGTTGGAACAGCAAGACAGAGACGCATTCATGTAATCTAGTAGCTTGAAAAACAAACACCTTCGGTTTAATATTCCTGTTTGTAAAAATATCGAAATTCGAATTGAAAGGCTCCCAAACAGATAAGTGATGGGCAGATATAAAAAATTGGTTAAAACTAGTAAACACAATATGTTTGGGGCTTAGATTGATGTTTGGGTTGTTGTAGAAGGATTAGATAATATAATATATAGATTATATAACTATAAATAACGACTTGATTTAATCTAAAAGACTATAATAAATGCTAAATATCAATGACGGTGAAATTAAGCCATGGAATGAATAAAAAGTAGTAAATGTGGTGAAGTGAGTAATAAAGAACGGATGTCTCCTTTATTTTTGGGGCATTGCTGTGTTATTGGAATCTAGATTGTACAAGGCCTAAGATGACCATCAATCGACGGATATGGACGCTTGTGATACGTTTTGACTTACCCCCTCATTCATAATAGTCTGCTAACTTAAAGCATTGCTAATCCTCACTCTGTCTTCTTCTATTGACCTAAAACAGAATGAGAAATAACACTCCTTAGCGGCTGTTTTAAGTTAGCGGACCATTATGAATAAGGGGGTTAGTGTATTAATATGCCATAAATTACAGAGGCTTGGAAGTTAGAGGCCAAAAGAGATTGACCACAAAATATATACCACCATTGAACTTTTTACTAACAGATGCCTAACAAATGGCGATCGCTTTCAAGTACCATATTAGAAACACAAACCTTAAATAAATCGACAGTTGACAATCGACATATTGCAATTATTAACGATATGTTGTAATAATTACCTAACCAATGAGCATTCAATAATTGGCACCAGCTCACCTCAGTTGGTTAACTGAATTGTTTACATTGCAAATATATATTATGTATTAGGAGTCTACTACATTATTTAAAATACTTTATGAAATAAAGTATTTGTCGTAAATATGTAATTTGTTTATTAATTTCGCAGTTATTTAATTGTTATCTCACAGTCTTTAGGCCTGTATCTGCAGGCCATCTACACCAGATTGACCCATTTTTATGGACACACTAGCTGACCCAGCAAACGTTGTATTGCCATATGAAGTAATAAAAAAATTATATAATTAAATGGGTAAAATTAGATGGGTAAAAATTTTAAGTTGTATGTATTTTTTAATGCTCAATCATAATTAAACAAATTTAAAATAAAATTTCAAAAAAATTAAAATAAAATAATTTGGCGTGGCCACCCTTAACATTTAGGGGAATGAAAAATAGATGTTGTCCGATTCTCCACCCTAGCCGATATGCACGCTAAGATTCACGAAAATCGCTCGAGCCGTTTCGGAGGAGTTCAATTACGTACACCGTGACACGGGAATTTTATATATTAGATATTATAAGAAAAATTCAAAATCCACAGGGGACGTGGTTGTTAAGTCATCCAGACAGACGTAATATTGCTTTATTGCTCACGATACCGAGGAAAACAATCATAGCAAAAGCTGCATTCTACGAAATAAAATAAGAAAAAAGATTTAAAATTACCCAACAATACCATAAAAGTCAGATTGAGATGTTAATGAATTCTACGATTCTCGCCTAATCTTAATATTATTATAACGTAATATTTAACCAATGACAAATAAGTAGCGATATATAAAGTCATTTACCGAAAATATGATTGATATTCCCTTCAATTTTTTTTATTTGTGTATTAGATCATCGACATAGCGTTCTTAACACTAATTGGTATCGCAGAAGCGAGAACGCAAGCCGCATAATAAGTACGCTGTAAGAAGAACAAAATAATAAAATATTGATTACGTAGATAAATTTCCTGCTATTTTATTCGTGCCAGAAACAACGTAAAAGTGGCCAACTTGAGTTTTAAAATGATGTCGATTAAAATCTTTCTTCCCGCGAAAATAAAAACTATCTCGCAGATTCTTATTAGCCAACTTGTTCTTTTTTAATATCCAACGAGGATAATTCTTCAACATTTTCTGGTTTGATATTAAGTGATTCGAAACGAAGCAATAAATAATTGGATCTGCATTAATATGAATTAAAGTATTTTCAATATTTGATATTCAAGTACTTCACAAAAGGTAGTATTGTAATTAAAAAATGTACGAGCATCGGTGGCGCAAACGTTAGTGGTATTGTTTCTCATCTGACAGGCGCCAGTTCGATTCCCGCCCACCAATCACAATGCGCTTTCGAATTCAAACGTGCATTTGCTGTTTAACATCATGGAAGATCCATGAAAAACAACATGAAACATGAAGAGAAGTCCTACGAGATTCCTGAATCTCTTAAAATCTTTCTGGATCACACTTAGTACAAAATTAGTGAAACGTGATCACTTTTTGATTATTTTATCAAGCATTCCGCATTGGACACGGGGAAGGTAGAGGGGTAAAGTCCGAGAGGCCGAAGTCCAAAGATATGGTCGGATTAGATATCCGATCATCTGGCTATCCCTGTCAACATAGCACTGCACCAGGCTACCGACCTTAACCGATAAAGGCGTGCTATTTGACAGTCTCTGGAGTAACTTCCTAACTAACTAACGAGTACTAACCTTCAGCAGTGAGGGGAGGACGATGAAGAATCAGGCATTTCATAGTAACTCTTGAATGAAAATCCGATCAAAATCGTGGAGCAGCTGGGCAGTGTAATAGGGTTAGATATAGCAACTGACAAAATTATGAATGTAATGAGAGTTGCTAAGGTAAATCCTCAAAGTACTCGACCGAGATCTGTCATAGTGTAATTCAATTGTCTGCTTACTAAGGACAGTCTTTTGGCAGCAGTGATAAAGCATAATCAATCCAACCCTAGAGATAAATTGAACACCTCTCACATTGGAATCGGGGTAAGTGGGGAAAAACAACCAATTTATGTCATGGAACATCTGTCACCTAAGAATAAAGCTCTACATGCCGCGGCGAGACTTAAAGCCAAAGAAAAAGGTAACAAATATGTTTGGGTTCGAAATGGTCGTATACTAATGCGCAAGGACGATATTTCTGAATAAAAAAGTAATAAAAAGCATAGACTTTCTCAGTAATTTAAGTTAGAGTATAAGGTTGAGGTCACGTAATGGTGTCATCTTAAAAAGGCGCTTCGATTAATATGTTATACCAGAATGTTCGCGGACTAAGAACCAAAACCCAAGATGTTTACCGTAACATAGCAGTTAATAATTATGACATTATTATTTTGACTGAAACCTGGTTGAATAGCTCAATCTCAAGTAGTCAATTGTTTGACACACGTTACACCGTGTATCGAAGAGACAGAGAGACTGCAAAGCTTATTACTAAGTCGTTCTAATCGCTGTCAAGGTTAATATAATTTCAAACAATGTTAGTAACTGGGAAAGCGATTGTGAAGATTTGTGGGTGGTTGTAAATGTGCTCCATTTTAACAGTATACGCTATGATATATGTAGCATTTTTAGTATATATATACCACCTCCTGTAAATAAGAAATTATTCCATATTTTTTTAAATAATATGTTAACATGTATAATTGGCGACTTTAATCTTAGCTGAATTACATAGAATGCATCTTTAAGCCCAGCTGACTATAACATACCCCCAGCTCAGAGATTACTGGATTTTATATCAGGAAATGGCCTGCGCCAATGTAACTTTGTTCTTAATAATAGGCAAAAGATCTTGTACTCGTAGATTTACTTGTATGTTCCGTCAGTTACTCTTATAATCCAATAAGTAATATTGATCCAATGCATCCCCCCCTTGAAATTAGTATTCCTCATACGAGACAACATAGACTTGAGACTAATACTTCAAACGAGCGGCTTTTATAAAGCCGATTATGATTCCATTAATGAGTACTTGAAGGGAATTGATTGGGATACGATATTGAACCGATGTGATAAAAATGAAATGGTTTAAGTATTCTACCAGATTTTACAGATTGCTATCACAGATTATGTTTTATTTTATTTTATTTTATTTTATTTTATTTTATTTTATTTTATTTTATTTTATTTTATTTTATTTTATTTTATTTTATTTTATTTTATTTTATTTTATTTTATTTTATTTTATTTTATTTTATTTTATTTTATTTTATTTTATTTTATTTTATTTTATTTTATTTTATTTTATTTTATTTTATTTTATTTTATTTTATTTTATTTTATTTTATTTTATTTTATTTTATTTTATTTTATTTTATTTTATTTTATTTTATTTTATTTTATTTTATTTTATTTTATTTTATTTTATTTTATTTTATTTTATTTTATTTTATTTTATTTTATTTTATTTTATTTTATTTTATTTTATTTTATTTTATTTTATTTTATTTTATTTTATTTTATTTTATTTTATTTTATTTTATTTTATTTTATTTTATTTTATTTTATTTTATTTTATTTTATTTTATTTTATTTTATTTTATTTTATTTTATTTTATTTATTTTATTTTATTTTATTTTATTTTATTTTACATTTTTTGGAAAACTTACAGCTAGGTTAAAAAATATAAGTTACATACATAATTACAGAAGGACAATTAAAAGATTTCACAGATAGAAATCGATATATGATGTAAGAGTTAAGTGGACAACAAATACGAAAATTATATAAAATGATAAAGAGACAAAAATAAATTAACAAAATAACTCAAATTAACAATTACACCTGATTGAAAAAGTTCTCAGTAAGGAGCTGTTTTACCTGCTTAATTGGAGTGGTGAACAAATCCAGGTCTAATATCTTAGACAAGTCGTTGAAAGACCGACCAGCCCGCAGTAGATAACTATTTTGTCTATAATTAGTTCTAGCTCCGGGAACATGCAGGCAGCATGGTCTCCGGAGTGAAGCAAACGGAACCTGAAGACCAATGCGCGCGAGCAGTTCAGGACAGTCGACCGAACTCCTCGCTATATTAATTAAGTAAATGAGATCGGCTATACGTCTCCTCTCTTCCAATGGCAGAATATGGAATTATTGACAGCGCTGATTGTAGTTCGGAAGATATGCTTTTATTTTAAATTGAAGATGACGCAGAAACTATTCTATATATTGTAGTCTATTGTATATATTGTAGACGGGGTTCCACACTTGTGAGGCGTATTCTAAGTGACTTCTAACATATGCACAGTATAATATTTTTATGGCTTTAATGCATTTAAATTCTAAAGACATACGTAAGATAAAACCTAAGGATTTCGATGCCTTACATATGATCGAGTTAATGTGATCGTCAAAAATTAATTTATTATCAAATACAATTCCTAGGTCGCGAATCGAGTGGACTCTTTTTAGAAACGAATATTTTAATCTATAATTGAATGTGATGGGAGTAGATTTTCTAGTATATGAAGTTATATAACATTTATTAACATTTAAATCTAATTTATTTTCTAAGCAATAATTTTCAAATCTATCGAGATCATCCTGAAGGTGTTGTGCACATTCAAGTGATCTGATAGGAGATAGTATCTTCATATCGTCAGCATATAATAATATTTTTGAATTAAGAAAGCATGAAGAAATATCGTTTATAAATATATTAAAAAGAAGGGGACCTAGAAGTGATCCTTGAGGAACTCCTGATGGGATCAGGATTGTTGACGATGCGTAGCCTTGTAGTACGACGGTCTGGCATCTGTTTTGTACATATGATGTAAACCATCTGAACAGATTACCACGTATACCAACAGACTGCAACTTACGCAGTAATAGTAAGTGGTCAATTCTATCGAAACATATACTGTAATCCGTATATATGACATCAACTTGTGAAGGTTCTGACATATGGACAGCCAGATAGTCGCTACAAATAATAAGGTTTGAAACAGTGGATCGTCTTTTCAAGAAACCATGTTGCTCTGAGCTAAAAGTGTGTTTTAAGCAATCATATAATTGCTTATAAACAACTCTCTCTAAAATTTTGGCAAATAAGCATAATTTAGATATAGGTCTATAATTTGTAACTATATCTTTAGGGCCTTTTTTGTGTATCGGAGTAATGAAAGCCGTTTTCCAAATTTTAGGTACCACTCCCTGTGATAGAGAGCGTTTGAACAACAAGGTGAGGGGAATGACAAGACTCCTGGCACAATTTACAACAAACACTGCAGGGATGTTATCTGGGCCAGCAGATTTGGCTAGATTGAGTGATTTTAATAATTTATACAATTCCTGGGGCAAAATTTCAACATCATGAATATCTGCTGTAAAATTGTTATTTGCAATTTCATGTGAAGAGTAGTCATTATAATTATTATCTAGGAAATTGGAATAGAAGTAATCATTAAACATATTGCAAATGTCTTCCCCATGGTCTGAGGAGCGCTCCCCAAAGCGTAAAACCGCAGGCAATGAGCTATTGTGGTTTTTAGATTTTATGTATGACCAAAAAGCTCTTGGGTTTGTGCAGATATTTTTTTCTATACTGGAAATATAATCTGAGAACATGTTCTTTTCTAAGGCTTTACCACGTTCCCTGAGAGTTATAAAGGAATTGAAGTCTGATCTGTTACCGTACATCTTGTATTTAAAATGGAATTTGTATTTCTCTTTTAGAATTTTAATGAGTGGCTTTTTATACCAAGGAGGATATTTACGTGACGGGGTAATTATTTTTGAGGGTATATACTGATTTTTTAAGTCGTTTAAGATGCCATAGAAAAAGGTCACCGCTTGTTCAAGGGATCTATAGGAATGGGATAGTTCGAGATGCCAATCAATTACACTCAGCTTTGATATAATTGAGTCATAATCACCCGAATTATATAAAAACTTTGTATAGGGTCGAGGTCTTAAAGTATGAAGCTGCACAAAGTCGGCTAAAATGCAGAGAGCTGGGTGATGCTGGTCTTCAGGTACTAGGGGGTTAGGACAGGACGAGACAAATACTTCACTATTACAAAAAATTAAATCTAATATTCTGTCATTTACGTTAGGTATGTGGTTATATTGCGATAAGTTACTTAAATTAATATTATCAAAAAATTCTACTTGGTGTGGGCCTTGTACATTAAAAACAGTATAGGACGAATTTTCATTACATTGATTCCACCTTAGGTTCGGCATATTGAAATCTCCTAGTAATATAAACTTATTGTATGGGTTATTTAAAACAAGATCGGTAAGGTGTTCCGAAAAGGATATTAATTGTACAGGTAATGAGTTACCTGAAATTTGGTTACAAAAATAAGCAGTACATAAATGCAATTTATACTTAATTACAGGCTTACGGCATTGCAATGTCAGCGTCACCCATATATCCTCAACATTCGAGCACCAGTCACTGCGACATTCGGAAGCCAGCTCTCTTATTACCGCGATTAATACCCCACCCCCCAAAGTTTGCTTGGTCTTACCATAGTTACGGTCACGTCTATAAACAACGTAGCGATCATCAAAGAGTTCACTGTCATGCACTCCATTAATTAACCAAGTTTCTGTCAAACACACAATATCATAAGTATTTAAGCAAATGTTTCGATAGAAAGCCGATGTTTTAGTACGTAAACCACGTACGTTTTGATAGTAGATTTTGACCATCATTATAACAAATATTGCATAGGTACAGAATAGTTAGAAAATTAAATGACCGAATAAAGCGCAAGAAACAGTCCATAAAACCACAAAAATATAAGTAATAAAATAAAGAAACTAATTTAATTAAATCATTAGTGTCTACTATAGGCACAATGGGAGAAAAGCAGAGATGTAAGGCTGGCCGACCAAAAAAATACGATATTATTTGCAATTTGAGGGAAGATCTGCACGTGCGCATGGCACGTAAGTAAGCATAGTAAGTTACTGCTGGCAAATCGGCCCTTCTGAAACTTACAATACGATTAAAGGGATTATTAGTAGAAAAAATCACAAGCTGAAACTTTATAAAACTATAGCTTACAACTAATTTGATTATGAAATCTTTTTGAGATCTGATTCTGATGCAATTGATATAATATGAGAAGTAGGGTTTTTTCGAGCAAATATTTTACACCCCTTGACCCAGATGTAGGAAAAATCCCGCTCCTTACCTAGCCTCTTTGCTTTATTTAAGAGCATCTTATTTGTATACGTGAGGTGATCGTTCACGTAAACCCTGTTTACACCCTGTAGGCCCAGGTCGGTGGGTATCAATGTACGCTTCTTTGCTGCAGCAACGAAGTCATCTTTTAGGTATCTGTTATGCACCGAAACTATAATGTTCTTATTATGCTTGTCATTGCGCATAGGGACTCTTGAAATGTAGTTTATTTGCTCATTGGGGATGATGCATCCAATATGGCTCCCTAGTTTGTCAAAGACCTCAAAAAGATTTTCAGATGGACGCATAGGGACACCCTTTATTTCTATATTGTTCATCCTAGATCGTTGCTCCGTTTCATGCATAGAGATTTCAAGATTCGTACACCACTGTTGCAACGCTTGAACGTCTTCCTTAGCCTTTATTAAACCTTTCACTTCTTTGTTGACCTCCGTGAAACTACATGTTAGAGACTCCACTGAATTCTGGGCAAACTCTAAAGAAGTCTTCACTTCGCAAAGCTCTGGTTTAAGTAGCTTTAGCTCGGCAATGTCTGCTTTCATGTTTTTGATATCTGCGATATCAGCCTGTATAGCTTTGATGCTAGCGATTAGCGACGGTAGGGATTCCATCTGAGCAGACAGGTGCTTCAACTCGGCGGTAATGCTATCAATATCGGCTGGTGTAGGTGATTTCGGGAGCAGCGGTTGCTTTTCGGTTGAAGATGGGAGGGGGCTGGCAGCTCCGGCACTCCTACAATTCACGCACTTCCAACTGTTTCTTCTACCTTCACCCAGCTTACGGTAGCCACCCTCGGTGATACCAGCACAAGGAAAGTCAAAACGCCCATGACATAAGGAGCATTGGACTCCATCCCGGAACTCAGCATCACATCGCATACACTTGTACATATTAGGTGACAAAAAAAAAATAGGCAAGTAGATTAGTGTAAGGGTGTAAACGTACTAAACAGGCGAGTAGTAGTAAACGCAGCACCGTGTTATTTACGTGCAGCACTGACTGATGATTCACGTCTCACTGCTTGCAGCCGTTCAGAACTGGTTTGACTAGAATGTCGCTGCTTTTTGAGGTGTTTATAATTAATTATAATGTGCTATTGTTATTTGAGCCGTTTTTGCACTAATCCGAGTATAATATACCAATACTTTTCAATTATTAATAATACCTTTTAGCACTGTATTGTTGTACGCTTAAAGTCCACTTATTTTATCACTTTAAGATTATTCTTCGCGGAGCAACATAAAAACACCACTACTTTAGGTAACGAGTAACCGCGTGACTGATGTTCCCTTAAAAAAAGTTAAAAGCAGTTGATACCCTTCATGGATGAATCATAAGGTCGTAAAAAGAGTTAAAGAAAACCACAAAATGCTAAAATGATTTAAAAAATAATATAATAATCCAATGGATGAAATAGAACTAGGAATGCGACCGCTGTCATAAAATTACGCGTGATGCCTATAAAAATTTTAATAGAGACCTGGCAAAGCAAATTCAGAAAAATCCGAAAGCATTTTGGACGTTCCTAAAGAGTAAATGTAATAATTTTAACTCATATCCAGCTGCTGTAACGGAATTAAAACCTCAACTAGCGGATTATAAATGTGCAAAATGTTCTCTAGTTATTTTGCTTCGGTATATGATGAATCAAATAGTTCATGTCATTTAGATTCATTATCTTATTTACGAAAGATTCTCTATCTGGACCTTAGTGAAAATCTTGCAGGCATAGTAATAAATCAGAACGACATCTATAAAAAGCTGAAAAGTCTCGATATTGCAAAAGGTGCGGGACCGGACAATGTACCACCAGCATTCATAAAAAAAAGTGCATCAACCTTAACTTTACCATTATACATTATTTTTAAAGCCTCTCTTAATTCGGGTGCTTTTCCAGCTTTATGAAAACAAGCAAAAGTTGTTCCAATATGTAAGAGTGAAGACGAGGAAGACATACACAATTATAGGCCTATATCGATTCTTTCGATTTTTGCAAAGTTCTTTGAATCTTTAGTTTGTCCGACAATTCAAATGCATTTCAAACGTTACGTGTCTGAGCATCAACATGGATTTTTGCCAGGTAGGTCTACTACAACTAATTTGGTTAGTCTCACATCTTCATTACTACGATTTAAAAAAGATATTTGATAAAGTTCCACACGGAGTACTCATTGGAAAATTATCGTTATATGGGTTTTTAGGCCCGGTGCTGAAGTGGCTTTCATCATACTTACAAGACCGTTCGTTTTATGTGGTCGTTAATGGATTTAGCTCTTCAACTAATCTGGTAACATCAGGTATACCTTAAGGTTCATATCTTGGCCCAATTTTATTTAATATATTTGTGAACGACATTGTTTCTTGTCTTGAACACTGCACACCATATTTATATGCCGATGACTTAAAAATAACGAGAACAATTTCTTCACCAAGTGATCCGATTCTATTACAGGACGATCTAAATAAACTTACCAATTGGTGTAAATCTAATGGCATGCAACTCAACTGCAGCATGTGTGCATATTAAATTTACTCGCAAAAATAATATTATTCCGACAAGGTATGAACTGTATAGTAATACTCTAAAAGAAGTTGAACTCATAAGGGACTTGGGTATTATGCTTGATAGGAAATTGACTTATCTCTACCACATAGAAATCGTAATAAGCAAAGCGTCAAAATTATTAGGTTTTATTATGCGACAAGGTCGAAATTTTAAAGATGCCAAAACAACAATTTGTCTTTACAGCAGCCTTGTCCGCAGTCATTTAGAGTATTGTAGCGTTGTTTGGCGCCCACAATATTCTACACACTACTCGAGACTGGAGCGTGTGCAGAAAAGGTTCATGTGGCATCTATCATACTCAGAGAATATTTACAAAACCATGGTGTACTATAAATATAGATTAGAAGAATTTAACATGATGACTCTTGAACAAAGAAGAGAATTCTTGGACTTAAAGTTTTTATATAAATTGGTAAGAAATAATTTAGACTGCCCCAGTTAACTACGTAAAATTAATTTCCGAGTACCACGCAAATATCCCCGTACTGCAATTAATCCGGTCGTGCCCCCACGCACTAGAACAGTATGTGGCGCCAACTGCACTATCCCTCACTTGTGTAAAGTATATAATAAATTCAGTTCACTAATTGATATAAATATTGATTCCCCTAACACTATTCGTAAATTAGTTATCAGCAATCTAGTCAGCCAGTTATGAGTGTGATAGATTACTTTGCTCTGTTAGTTATAACATAGGTTTTAATTTTAATTTTAGATTCGTTTATTTAATTTTATTATATAAGAACTTAGCTTAGATTTTTTGTTAAACTTAGTTGTAGGTAATTAAAACACTTATTATTTGTTTTCCTAACTATCCGTTAAACAATTCTCTATTGATTATTGCAGACTTTCAAATTTTTTATAGTTTTTTTTCACCGGTATTAGTTTATAATTCACTTTTAGATTTGTAATAATGTATCGATAAGCGAAATAAGCATGTAGTGTTTACCTTTAAATGATTTTGCATACCCTGCATATGTAATTTAAATTGTTAATTGTTTAAGAAATATTTTAATGTAAAATCGGTAGACCAATAAATAAATAAATAAATAACTACTGTATGTAAGTAGAAATGATGTAAATAATTATAGACCTGTCTCTGTTTTGACATAGAATAATTAATAAACTGTCTTGTCGAATACATGAATAAATAGAATAATTTATATTTTATTATTAATTTATGGTGTTCTTCCATACAATACTCAATTTTAGACCTGACAACAACTGTAGTAAAAAATTGGACGAAAGTATTACATCTGATAGTATTCGTAGACTTAAAAATGGCTTTTGACACGGTGTATATTCCCTTCTTTTCGAGATTCTTGTGCACAGATAAGAAGTACTAGACATGACTCTCAATTCTTGATAGCTGCCTTAATGACTAAATATAGTAAGTAAGGGTTGACTTGTATCTTAGCACTATGGAAAATGTGAAATTCGGGTCACTGCAGGGTACTCTCCTCGGCCCGGTTCCTTCTGATCTTTATCAACGACTCATGTAACCTCTAGATTGACGGGGCGAAGGTATAATATATGGGGATGTCACTACCATTATTTTTACTGGTGTCTCATGGGTGTCTATAATATAGAGGTAGGCTAGAATGGGCCTTGATGGAGTCTCAAATTGGCTAAAACTAAATATCTATATACCTAAATACACCAAAAACAATCTATAAATGCTCATTCATCTCCATATTACAAATCCCATTCTTCCAGACATCTTTATTAGAGTCAGTTCCTGCTTCAACCAACATGAATTGATTTGTGCTTGTCCCTTTCTCCCCGCAAAGAAAAGGCAAATTGTAGCAAATATGTCGGCATTGTGGTTGACCAAAGGTGAGAAAGTTTATCTATTATTGAAACTTCTACGGTAAGTAATGGATGCCTTGGCTCAATCAGTAACAGTACTGCATCCCGGTATGGAGTTTGCCCAAATAGACAAGAGTTTTGGAATTTGAATGAGATTGAAGACCACTTCTGAGGATCTCGTACTTCAAACCCTTAAGATTTCGAACTGATGCACTTTATTTGACTCGTAACTTCTCGATAGCTAGGAATTATATTTGCTAAAGCACCATTAATTATGAGCTAACTAATGTTACTTACGAGGAAGTGGAAGGTCTTCTGATCAGATTGACATATCGAGTACAAGTACAAAAGTAGAAATACATGCATACGTAAAGTAGTTTGTCGGCAGCAGCTCTCGTGCAAAGATAATAATAACTATAATACTAACTATACTACTTATACGTCTATTATAAGTCGTTTCCATAATATTACAAAAATACACAATAAATCTGGATTTTTAATTTGCTTAACAACGAAATAACATTGATTCCGATGTAACTAATGCAAAAGTCCTGCAAAGCGAAACTTTAATGAAGTAAATTACACACCTGGAATAAATAGGTAATAAAGTGAGACGAAATAAGAAACATTAGCAATTTGTCTGTGCGATGATTGCGAGTCTCGCTAAATGAAATGTTGATTTTGTGACTTTTCACTGCCACCGTTGGCAGATAAAACTAAATACACGTTCATTAGCGCACTTGGGAGTTATGATACAACCGGTTCTTGATTATGAAACTTACAGACTACGTTTATTAAGGTTATGTGTCTCACAGCTGAATTTAAATAATAAAAAAACTGAAAATAAATAAAATCTGCGAAATCAAGTTTTAAGTAAAAATAAAAATATATAATATTATTATGATAAAACAACTCCTTGAATTATAAATAAACTCTACTTAAATATAAATAAACTTTAAACTGATTCATAAATAGCATGACAAGGTTTCATTTTACTGTTGTTTTAAGATTATTTCATTGATTTACTAAAACTAGGTTAAGATTTGTTGAATTTAGTTACAAACAATCACAATTAATGTATTATCTGTGTGAGCTAAAGAAACACACCAAAAATAGTGTACGGTGATTGATCACAATACCGATTTAATTGGATCAGTTAATTTATGACTCGATAACATTACCTGGTCTGAATAGCTTTACAGATAAAGCTAGTTAATGTTCAGATTAAGATAACATGTACGTTAACTAATATACGGATTAACTAATGATATTAACTGTGTTATAACTGTAATTCAGTTTGTGCAGTTAATTGGATGGCCATTCTTATTAAACTTTTCATTCTCTTACTTATTTTATCAAACGTCTAATACAAAAAATAGCATTTTATTTGAAATATTATTTTTTATAATAATAAGAGACAAGATGAGCAGGACGTTTAGCTGATGGTAATTGATACGCCCTGTCCAAATAAATTACAGTGCCGCTCAGGATTCTTGAAAGAACCAAAAATTCTGAGCGGCACTTCAATTGCGCTTGTCACCTTGATACATATCGTTTTATGAAAATAAGGGATGAGACGAGCAGAACGCTCAGCTGATGGTAATTGATACGCCCTGCACATTACAATGCAGCGCCGCTCAGAATTCATGAAAAACCCAATAATGTCGAATGGCATTACGTAATATCATGTCAAGTCTCATTTGTCCAGTAAATTCACTATGTACGGCGCCCTACAGACCGAAGCACAATAATGCTTACACTTTATTGCTTCACGACAGAAATAGGCGCGGAGGAGCCTCCCACTGGTAAAGAATTCAGGCAACCTTCGGATCAGCTTAGCGAACTATGGTGTGAATTTGGTAGAGATCCTATAATTTGTTTTTGTTTTATGGCAAGGTCGCTAGTAAATATTTATAGAAAAGTTCGATAAGTTTTAACATTTACAGATAATATTCAATATGCATGTTACATGAGAATATTCACAAATTGAAAGAAATATAAAAAAACATTAGTATTTATAAAGTTAATAATATCACAAGAATACAGGTTACTTCAAAGTATGTTCTTATCTGGCAGCAATTAATAAACAATAGAAACCATAATACTAAGATCTTTTAAATTTTTAAGAAATTATAACCGAAATAAATGTTACCTGTCACTCCAAATTAGTCTCACTTATTGAATTTTCTAATATACACACACGGACCTCTTCAGAGACGGAATCAGAAGAGAGAAAGCTCAAACTCCCTCATGAACAAAATTTAATTATGATGCATAGCGAATAGTTATGATCAAATAATAATAATTATCATTGAACAACTATTAAATAACGAAGTGTGTTGAAATTCATGTCAGGTAAACCTCCACACAGTTCACAGACTCTATCAATAAAGTTTATGTCTTAGATGCCTAGATGGCGCTAGCTATAGATTAAAACGGACTATGATTGTGCTTTGTGTATTGGTGGTAAGGCTTAGTATTACTACATTAAGGGATCGGGATTGGCCATGCTCATCGTGTACACTCGTGTTCTTTGTAATTTATGTGCTCTGCACCGAAATAAAAAAAAATCTCATCGCATGGGTGTCACAGGCCACTTGCCTGCGTGCGATGTGGTGGGGAACACACGGCAAAAGAATGCCCCCGCTTACTTTCTGAACCCGCAACCTGTGCGAATTGCGGAGGCCCTCACCCCACAAACCATTCCCGAGGCCATACCCAGGCGCTAAGCCCCACCCACGGTTGCTGCGGCCAAGAAGAAGAAGAAGGTCAAAAAGAAGAAGTGCCCTAATGAGAAACCTGTACAGAAAAATGCCAGAACCGGAACAAGGCCTCCAACCACGGCCACAAAGAAGCCAACGAAGGATAAGAAGGACCTGATGATCAAGGCTTCTATGGAGATATTCCAAACGGTCATCCCTGCCCTTCAAAAGGAAGATGACGATTTGGCTTCAATCATCCTCAGCGGGATGAACAGATTGATGGAGATCGTAACCTCATAAATGGATAACCCGCTGAGAATAATACATTGGAATATCAGAGGAATTAAAAAGAAGCTGCCGTTACTGAAGAACCTCCTTCGAGACCAGAACGTAGACATTGCCCTAAAAAAAAAAACAAAAAAAAACAAACACTGCTGGCGAGGGCTGACACACTTCGGGTCTCAGGCTTCATCACTTACCGCAAGGATGAAGTTAGTGAGCGCGGCCCCTACAGGGGACTGGTCGTGCTCGTTAGAAGGGGGTTGCTTCACCAACCGCTCCCGATGGTGAATCTGAATAGTATACAAGCCCTCGGTGTTGAGCTCCAGATCAGCGGTCAAGACTTGCGCATCTTCGCCATTTACAGGCTGGCAAACGGAAGGCTCGTTCCCAGTGATGTGCGACAGTTGCTTAACTCCCCGAAAGCAACTCTCGCCGCTGGGGACTGGACTGCAAGCACCCAGCCTGGAATGCCAGAACGGCCAACACACTTTTCAACGACTCCATCCAACACGGATACGAGGTCCACGGCCCGGAGGTTCCCACCCACTACCCGGACAACCACGAACACCTTCCGGATGTGATTGATTTCACCGTTCTCAAGAACTTGGACTGTCAGCTGACTCAGGAAACTCTTATAGATGAGCTTCTGTCAGACCACCTTCCAGTCCTTATTACTTTGAACGCCACCGCAACGCGAGCACCACCAAGACCATCACGCCGGGTTACGAACTGGAAAGTGTTCGCGGAAGAGCTGGCAGCCAGCACTCCATCCCGGAAGGTAGAGACAGCCGCAGACGTCGAAGCCCTCGCCGTGGACCTCACGGAGAGTATCCAGCGGTCGCTGGCCACCGCCACAAAGGAAACTGAGTCCAGGAAGATGCTGGAGTTGCCCGCAAAATTGTGGCAACTCATCCTCAAGAAACGAGTCCTACGCCGAAGATGGCAGGAGACCAGGTGCCCAACATCAAAAACTCGATTAAATAGGCTGGGCAGCCTGGTCAAGAAGAAGCTCGAAGAGGATGCCGCCGAGAGCTGGAAAGAAACGATTGGCGAGGCCGCGGACGATGTATCCGTACTTCATCGTCTGTGCCGCCAGATTACCAACTCGGCGCCCCCAGCTCGCCCGCTGCGTCACCCCGACGGAGACTTCAGATACGCAGCGGTAGAGCGTGCCGACATCTTCGCCGAACATCTTGAACGCCAGTTCCAGCCGAATCCAACTGACAACCGCAAGCGCGGCGAGAGAAGACCAAGACGAAAATATTAAGGGATCGCTTATTCTCACTACGGCAGTGGATAATAAATAAATAAAAGCGTATGTGGGTGTTTTATTGTGAACGTCGATAGTTTATTCAACAAAGTGCAAAACGAGACATTAACAACTTGGGAATTAAACTTATTTAAGTGATATTATCTCTGAGGCGTGTTTTAAAAATTAATCAGTTTCCGCATTATATCACAGCTTTTCCGCTTGTCAGAAGATTCCTGTGTTCGGTACAATCTTGTCTCAATTAGAATATCAATGTCTCAAATAGAATTATATTAATTGTACACGAACCTAAGGGTGCAATCTAATAAACTCATTACATTTAAAATGCTGTAAGGAAAATATTGATGCAACGTTTTACACAAACTTTCATAACAATCGAAGATATTTAATTATTTAAAGTGATCTTTCCGCACTTCCGGGATTCATCCCGCATCGTTCATAAATTTAAATACAAATAAAACTAAAATTGATTTATACTAAAATTTTACAAAGATGATGATATTAAATAATATTTAATGTGAATTAGTAAGTATTTATTTATCTAAGCTTGTAGATACGTATTTTTTTCGTAGGTTTTTGATGTTCAATAAGTGATTGAAAATCCTATTACGAATATATGAAATTGAATTTGAATCGACTCAAATGTTGTGGTACACCTTTTTCGTAAAAAGTTAATCGTAAAATAATAATAAATATATAAAAAAGATAACAAATTCCTAATTCAATACTGAATACATATTGAGCACAATATATTTACATAAATAACGGAATTTTCACTCACGAACGAAGACGTCGAAAATAAAATGATTTGGATTGACTTGGAATATCCGCACCGCGGGCGGAACCGCGAGTCGCACCGCAATGAGGGTGAGGACCGCGAGGTGGACACTTATGTTATCGCCACAGCATCAGAACGATGTGAATGACACGTTACAATATGTACCTACATATAGAGACATTGTAGGCACAATCCATAGTAATCAATCACAAAAGCAGAAGAATGATGTTTTTACTTTAGTAACAAAAAAGAAATCTACCTATAGATATAAAAATATACGAGGTACATTACAGAATAGCAAGCTGCAAGCTGCGGAGTCATATGCGTGTATCACGTGCTAAGAAAAGTATTAATGAGATTGACATTAAAGAACATATAAAGGAAATGCAAGAGGACTGTTTAAAAATTGAAATGTTAAAACAGAATCGAGAAACTAATTTTAATTCATTTAAGATCACTGTACCGACATTTAAATTACACAAATTTTTACAAAAGGAGTTCTGGCCCGAAGGTTTGGTGTTTCGTCGTTACAGACAGCGCACGGTGGGCTATTTGAAGACAAAATCATTATTGTAAAACTCTACATTCCGTGACAAAAGCTTGTTCTTAGAACAGATAAGGAGCCGGGGCGTAACAAAGGGTAGCATTTTTTCTACCTGGACCCAACCCTGCGCTATTGCCATCAGTCGGAAGTTACCGTTCGCTCACAGTGTTCGTGTAGTTTGTCGATGCACTAAAATCTGATCTCAGACAAACACGTCTAATTTTGTGTCTTAGACTACTTAGTGAAGTGGCAGCTATGGATTCTTTGGAGCCAGGTATGTTTTTTTTTTAAATGTGTATTTTATGTATATATAGTAAGGAGTTTGGTAAATATAGCATCGAGAATATGGAAGGATTTCAGCTATTAATTTTCTCGTTTTAATCCAAACACTTAAACTTTTAGTATACTTCCCAGCCTTTCCCAGCATTCCATTACGCATTAAATTAAAGCTTAGTAATCGTGAAAAACTATTTTAAAACAATTAGCCGTGGAACTGCGCGGATGAATTTTTGTCGATTTTTTTTTTCAACGCGAGTGGTAATTTCTTGAAATTGAATATTTCTTTAAATGTTTTAAATTAATTTCAGGGCCTCCTGACGCAAAGTTTCTGACTCGGAAAGACATTTATGAAATAATCAAAAGCAGACTTTTCAATAAGCAGACTTTTCAACAAAAAATTGAGTATATGGAAGAAAACATCTTGAATAAGTTTTCTGGCGATTGTGAACACCAGAAAGCCGCTAAACAAAAACTATCACGGATCAAGCATCAATTCAAGGCAAGATGGACAGCGGCCCACAAGAAGAAAGACATATTCGAGAGAATAAACAAAGATTGGCTCAATAACGAGACTACCTTATCTCTACCGACCACAGGTATGTTCAAAATCCTAAAAAACATATTATTAATAGGTAATAAAAATATTCAACTTGTTTTAGATTTGACCAATAATGGTAGTTAAATTTACAGCTGCAAGTCATGGGCGGCCTAAGAAGAAGTTTACAGAACTAAGCGAACGGAGCAAGAGACGCCAAACAGAACAACTTCGTTCAAATGAAGCAGACATGTTGAATTACGCTACTCAAATGAAATTACGTGCTTCGGGTAAAGCTGACGCGTCGAATGTACTAAAAGATCTTACCAATTCTCCAACTCGAGCAAAGCAATATAGATCGGCTTATAGAAAAAGCAACGAAGAACCATTATCGACTAAGATGTCACCTTTGGATGCCTTGTCGATGTATATTGAAGCTGGGCTTTCGCGGTCCCAGTATGAAATATTGCGGAGCAAAATGCCAAACGTGTTGCCCTGTTACAGTATTCTTCAAAAGTCAAAAAAATAATGCTATCCGCCCACAGAATCCTTTAGGGTCACGGCTACCTGTGCTGAAGTTGATTTGCAGAGTTTGGTTGACCACACTGTTTCGAGACTGATTGATGTGAGACTTTGAAGGATGTGGTAAATACCTTGAACGAAGACGATAAACAATCGCTTGAATTGATCTGCAAATGGGGATGTGATGGATCTACACAAACAGAATACAAAATGAAATTTAAAAGTGAAATTGATTCCGATGCGAACATTTTTCAGAGCTCCATGGTGCCATTACAATTGATTTGTGGCAAAGATAAGAGAGTGATTTGGCAGAATCCCACCCCGTCATCACCACGGTACTGCAGACCGATCAGAATACGGTTTCTACATGAAACTGTCGCCAGTACTAAAGAAGAAATTGCATATGTGAAGTCAAAGGCGAATAACCTGAAGCCGACGGAGTTTGCCGACACAAAAACAAAACATACATTACTATTTACCATGGTGGACGGAAAGGTATGCAACGCTGCGACAGATACCACTTCAACTATGCGTTGTTACATTTGTGGTGCCACATCGACAGAGTTCAATGATTTATCAAAGAAACGGGACAGTAAAGAGGGTTCGTTGGAATTCGGTCTATCAACCTTACATGCGAGAATCAGGTTTTTTGAAAGCCTTCTTCATATCGTTTACAATATTCCAATAAAGAAGTGGAGAAAAACGAAATCTGAGAAAGAGATAGTAGAAAAAACAAAAAAAAATATTCAAGACAGGTTCAGAACGGAGATGGGCCTTCTTGTAGACGTACCAAAGGCACATTTTGGAAATACCAATGATGGTAACACCAGTAGGACATTTTTCGCTAACCACGAGTTATCCGCCTCTATAACTGGAATAGATGTTAATCTAATATACAGATTCAAAATAATTTTGGAGGCAATATCCAGTGGCCACAAAATTAATACAGACGTATTTCAAAAATATGCACGCGAAACAGAGGAGTTGTACGTCAAATTGTACGGTTGGCACCCCATGACCCCAACTGTACACAAAATTCTACGACATGGTGCTCAAGTGATTTCCTCAGGATTACTACCTATAGGACAGCTGTCAGAGGAAGCGGCGGAATCCCCAAACAAACATATAAGGTACTACAGACTCCACCATGCCAGGAAATTTTCAGGGGAAGCTTGCAATCTAGATGTGCTCAATCGCCTCCTGCTCACATCGCATCCGCTTATGACAGGCATGAGGAAGAAGCCAATGAAGAAATCCACAAGTTTTTCCAAGGAAACATTAGAGTTATTACTCCCAGGAGAACCCAGCTACACTATAGAACTCGAAAACGACGATGAAAATGATGTACAAGAAATTCTCTGAATAAATGTTTTTTTTCCTACTTATTATAGCAGTTTCAATGTTTTTAATTCTCTTTTTAATGAATTCACAACAAAATACACATATATAACGGTAAACAAGCATTATCAAATAAAAATATGTGATGGCCAGCTTTTTGCATCAAATACGTGCAGCGTTTACATGGAAACAGTACCGATCTTTGCAATAAATCATAATGACTGTACAACAAAACAATATAGAATTTATTTCCTTTAACTGTAAATCAGTTAAAAGGTCTGTTCAACATGTACGAGATTTGTGTAAGAGTGCTGATATCATCGCTCTCCAGGAGACATGGCTGATGCCACACGACTTAGGTTTCATGAACGGAATTGATAAGGAGTTTGGTTGCTGTGCAAAGTCTTCTATCGATGCATCAGCTGGAGTGCTGCGAGGGCGGCCCTACGGCGGGACGGCGCTAATGTGGCGAACGAGCTTGTTTACCAGTGTTGATATTGTGCAGTGTGAAAGTGATCGGATAGTGGCTGTGCGATTAAGTATAGGTACGCGTAGTCTACTTGTCTTTAGTGTGTACATGCCTACGGATTGTGTAGATAATCTGCCGGAGTTTACTCAATGTCTCGCAATAATCAGCACTGCGATTGAAAGCGTGGACTGACTGACTGCTATCAGCTCCCATGTGGAGTGAGGCAGGGGGGGCTTACCTCTCCTGATCTATTTAATATCTATATGAATGATTTGATCGGGGAGCTCAGCAGGACTCCAGTAGGGCTGAGGTTGGATGGCAGATACGTACAACCTGAGCTACGCTGATGATATGGTTTTGCTCAGCCCCTCAATAAAAGGCCTGCGAAAACTCATCAAAATATGTGAGGATTATGCGAAAGAGCATAATCTTACATATAATGTAAATAAAACAGAAATGATAATATCTAGATCGGGAGAGGTGCCTCAGAATATCCCCGTAATTTGCATTAACGGACAACCTGTCAAGATAGTGGACAGCTTGAAGTACCTTGGCCACATTGTTTCGTCCTGTCGCAAGAATGACGCAAATATCGAGCGTCAACGTAGGGCTCTTTGTGTGGTGGGAAAATTTAACCGTTCAGCGCCTGACGTGAGAATTACTCTCTTTAAGTCATTCTACCAGTCGTTTTACACGTATCAGCTTTGGACTAATTATTCTAAGAAATGATCTTCATGGGCCTGAAACGTTGCTGTAGCGCTTCAGAAATGTACGCGAAAGCTAGGATTGATTCGTCATTATCAGAAGTCTGTCTGACAGGCTGATGCTTTCAGCAATGTATCGACGCTGGGTAAATATTGCAACCTAGTTTCTATTTGTAATTTATATTTTTGACTTTATTTTAATTACATATTTTATACTGTGTGTACTATGGATCAAGGGTCTGAAATAAAGTATTATTATTATTATTATTAATGGGTGTGTGTGTATGTTTATTTCTTCTTCACACACTAATGGCTGGACCAATTTTGATAAAATTTGGTATTCGGTAAGCTGACACCCTCGATTAACACAAAGGTTTTTTATATATATATATATATATATATATATATATATATCAAAATAAATAAAATAGCTAATAACAATAATATTCCTAGCGAAAGCTGTGAAAACAGGAATAGATAATACAATAAAATATTGTAAGGAGTTATAGAACTTATACGTTATTTTATATATTTATCTGCATACCTATTACGGTTGCGCCACAAAAACTGCTTTTATATTTAAAAATTAATAATATTCTAGTGTGTTTGTAGGTTGCTTTATTTACAGTATATCAATTGAATTTAATTATTTCATCATAAATTACATTTAATGTAGATATTTTTTTTTATGGTATTTTATTTATTGGAGGACAAACGAACGTACGGGTCACCTGCTGTTAAGTGATCACCGTCGCCCACAATCTCTTGCAACACCAAAGGAATCACAGGAGCGTTGCCGGCTGTACGCGCTTTTTTAAAGGTACCCATGTCGTCCCTGAAACACCGCACAAGGAAGCTCATTCCACAGCTTCGTAGTACGTGGAAGAAAGCTCCTTGAAAACCGCACTGTGGAGGACCGCCACACATCCAGATGGTGAGGATGATATCCTAACTTGTGGCGTGTCGTGGGAAGGTGGAATAATACAAGATAATATTTGTCCCCTAGTAAAAACTGACCATTACTTTAGGATAAATCATACATAGGTAATGTACCACAACGGTAAAGTCCAAGTGTTGCTAGACGTCAGGAAAATGCTATCCGCATAGCCACTCAGCGTGCTTTTGAGACTCTTGAAGAAGCAACTTCTTGGCGTCAAGAAAACGCAGAGTGTATGTATGGCCTCTCAACGTGCCGCTGAAATATCTGAAGAAGCATTTGTCGGCGTCGATAAAACGCAGAGTGTATAGCCTCTCAACGTGTCGGTGAAACACCTGAAGAAGCATATGGCACAATAATGCCCAGCTAATGGCTAAACAGCGTGCTTCTGAGACATCAGACGAGGCAAACACTCGCCAGCTAGCATATGCTCAGCGTCATGAAGAGCGCCAAATAACAAAAAAATAAAACACACACATAAAATACCAAAAAAATTACTGAATCGCTAATAACTTGAGCATTCAATGTAACAAAAGACGCATTCTTCCTTCATTTCTGTAGGAGCAGGGCGTTCAATCACTCAGGCAATTATTAAAAATATTTGTTGAATAAAATACGTACCTACAAATGGATAATACATAATGAGAATGCTATTTTTAACAAGATTTAATTCAAATTTTCCATGAGATTCCATAAAAGGTCGAGAAAATATATAGGCTAGATCCAGGCATAGTATTTTTGTTGCTTCATAGCGTCCACGCGGACGAAGTCGCGGGCATCAGCTAGTATAATATAAAGCAATATGGATTTTATCATAAAAAATTAGTTAAGATAAAAAAAAAATCACCCGACTAACCTTAATAGCTACGTTCTCATTATTGTCTGTTTTAATAATATATTATTGTTCTTAATTTGATGGCTTCAACTTAAGTAATTTAAGCCAACACAAAATAAATAAAGACTGTTTCCATTATCCAACATTAAGCACTCAATAAACCATTACGACGTGTAATGGCCGTCCCGTTCAGTTTTAGCTCCTTTAATGCTTCTAATAAAAACGTCATTGTTTCTCCCAATAATAAATACAAAGTACATAAATTCAATTTATTGGCGTTAATGACAAAAGCTATCCCACTCCACTTAATGAACTTTATGCATCGTAATTTCTCTTTAAGATATACATTTATCCAGAGGTGATATTTTATTTTTTATTTACAGATAACGCGCGAGTTGAATTCAGAGTTCAGGAAAGCGATAGTGATGTGACCCAATTATAATTTATGAAAATAATCATGAGTGTATCGATAAATTTCAACAACGCATATAAGTTATTATATTATATTATTAAATATGGTTATAAAATACCCTTATTCATAATGGTCCGCTAACTTAAAAAGCCGTTAAGGAGTTTTTTTCTCATTCTGACTTAGGTCAATAGAAGAAGACAGAGTGAGAATTTAAGTTGGCAGACTATTATGAATAAGGGGGTAACAGTTTACGAGTAATCTATCATTTGTAGGATTAGATGATAATGATAATTAAGTTCTTAATCTTTGTCAGTTTAACAATTAAGTATTCTCTCTGTACCTAAGATAATGTAAAATGACTAGTTTTAAGGTTAGAACTTGAATGTATTTTAAAATATATCACCGTTGATGTAAGCTTCATGTAAATTATGGCAATGGTTCTTTAGTACTTTATTCAATAACTTTTATAATGCCCTGTGGTTTTTTTACCTTTAATATTTCGTAAATCAACTAAAATCGTTTAGAGTAGACTTGATTTTTTTCCGAAAATTAAAAGAAGGCGAATAACTTGAACAATTTCTTCAAATTTGTTTTAAGGGGAAGACCTTAGGCGTTACTTGTCTCTATCTATAATATAACTCAATTCTTAAACACTCATTTATGGATGATTATAATTATCTTGATTTTTTTTTCACAAGAATATCATAGTATCATAGAAAAAAACAACGATATTTATGTAAGTAGTCAACCTACATAATGCATTCTAAAATTATAGCAATATTTTCAAGGGCGGTATTCATACGATATTAAATAACGTATAAACGTACAACACACGAAATATAATCGTTAAATATTTTTTGTACAATAAGCGATTTGCCAACGTCACACAAATACCTTATGAAACAAGGTCAAATAATATGTTATGTATTAACATCTATATCTCACGCTCATTTGGAAAGTATTCACAAATAATGAGTAAAATATTTAATCTTCGTTTATTCGATGTCTCTTCCTCATTTATACACGCTGTAAATATTCACAGTAACTTGGCCTAAATACAAATACGTTTATTTTCGAAGCCTTGATGGAAGTGTAACTGAATGGAAAATTGTAAGTCAAATACGAATATCTTTGCTTAATGGAAAGTAAATATTTTACGCTGTCTAAACTTTGGAAAATTGTTGTTCAACGTCAGAAAATACTGAAGCATTGTCCTATTGTTAATTTACTTCGTTTGTTACTTTTGAAAGTTCTAATGTTTTGTTTATATTTGTTAAATGCTTAAATAATTGATAGGTCTAGATAGAATGAATCAACTGTGAAAATGTGGAATACAATTGAGGTGTATAGTTAGCCTTATATATAATATCTAAAGCCTGTAATAACATCTGCTCTTCGAAAATAGCATGACGTAGCCTTAAGATGGCCGATTGTATAACTAAGATTGAATTGGAAAGGTTTGCAATCGTGTCGCATGGCCCTCGGGATTGCAGTTACCCCTGCACAACGACACGTGGTAACTTCCATTTAATTCCGTAATAAATTTTGAGAAAATATAACGAAAAGGTTTAAGGATTCGGAGAAAATGTTAAAATAAAAATTTGAGTTTTTAAAAGTTTCTTAGCGTTATGAATCATCATAAATATTTCAAAATCGCCATTTTTCAGAATGTAGTAATAGTATAAATAGGCGACAAGAAGATGATGATGAAAATCTGGCTGAATACCTAAAAACTCACAAACCAAAATGTTACTGTTAACAGTACTCGGATATTTTGGCAGAGGCAGTACTGCACTGATCGAACACTACAGTTACATCTGATATTACAAATTTATCAAGAATGCTGAGTCTGTTAGTTGTCAAACATCAAGACATTGATAATTTCAACAGCTCCGTCAGCAGTACTCGTAGCTTTGGCGTAAAAGTGTTTACTTTAGACGCTGTAGACCCGGGTTCGATACACCTACCAGTGTATGGAATTTTTTGGGTTTTGTAAAGTTAATGGAAACTACTAGTAAGTTCAGGATCAAATCGAACAGAAAAAAGGGATGTAAAATGTGTAAGCAGGATTAAAATAGTTAAAAGAATTTTCTAGTACAATTTAAATTTGAATACGGAATGGGGGATTTTTTTTGAAAATGGAACAGATTCGGGTGTATATAAGCCGTAATAAGCGTGGCCTACGGCAGTTCTAGTTCTGACTCGAAAGTGTAAAGAAGAAGAAGAAAAGAAGAAGTAGTGAAAAGTGGAAGTGTTCCAAGAAGAAGAGACCTAGTGTTCGGTGCAGTGTGACGCGTTGAAGGTACTGCCGCCCACAAGAGTGCAAGTTCAGAAAAATTTAACACAAATAAAGACTCGTTCCTGACCCACTCTCGTATCAGTATGTTAGAAGCCCGAAGTATACTCATATATATCATAATACCCATGACATTTACTTGCAACTTACAATGTAAGTAACACATTTTTGATGATCTTTGAGTATCCGAGTCACCAGATGCTAACCAACATTAATCATAAGAGCTTTGCTGAACTTTTCTCTATTTTGGTATTTGACAAATTCATAAAATCATAATCATCGTGTGTATTACACATAAAACATAACATTTATTTAAACTGAAGTACGTCTATGAAATTCAATAGTTTTAATGTAAATAACGTTTTACAGTTAACACAGCTACATTTTGTTATTTGTAAGCTCTTTGTTATCAAACATTGTAGACCGAGAGAACTAAGTGGTATTTGGCATTGTTAACGAGATTTTCACTTTAATTTGTTTTTAAACTAAATAAAACATTGCAACAGAATTAAATGTAACTTTGTCATATTACAACGTTTTTGTGAATCGTAAGAATAATATTTTATGTGTTTTTTGTTTTTTAGAAGGTTAGGAGTTTTACTCTTATAACGAACACTGCTAACCTCGAAAGTTACTGGTGTCCTAATTAGCATTTATTATGTATATCTTGGTATTAATTATTAGGCATCAGCGACAGCTTAAAGCACACTATTATATTATTGGGGTAAGACCAGGGAAGGACCAGGCCAAGCACAGGTTCACAATCTTGACACACATATATAACATTTTCCCCCCTTATTTGACCAATAATACAAAGCTTAGCACGGAAAAGATAACTATAACATCTGTGTGGATTCCTTGGAATCAGATCTATCTGCATCTGCAGGCAATTGTGATTGTTAATTTGCTCCATCTGATATCTCCCCCGCGGGACTCGAGGGTACCTGCGGGTTGCCAGTTTTCGGCCCACTATGACAGTTGTCGAAGTCTTGACTGTGTTGCGGCTGATATGAACAATATCTATGCTACCTTTCCTTTCAACATCATCCGACTAGATTAAACCTTGATTAAGGTAAAACACCTTGCTCACTGAAAAATAAGGTTTCGTGGTTAATCTGTCAGGTAGTTTGGCCAGAAAATACATTCGACCTAACCTTCTTTTCACTCTTACTTTATCGAACCACCACTTTTACTTTCAGAATCAACTCGAGCACGCCACAATACACTAAAAATGGTATAAAGGGTTCAATATGTCTTTTCTTTATGAGAGGGGGCAAACGGGGAACAGACTAAAGTGGTGCGGCAGCCACCCATGGTCACCAGGCTCAAGAGATGCATCGCCGGACGTTATGGTGGGAGTATACTCTATGCTTGAAGGTACCTGAGCCGTATCGTATGATCTTGACATTTGATATCCATCTTCTTGGTTAAAAAATTTCGGTTTGGTGATCTCAATGACCTCCTGTAGCAATCATCGTATACATAAAAAGATAGTAACAGTCTACTGAAATGACTGGTAATTACTGTTTAAAATCAGTTGTAAGTATAGGCACACCTTTATATCCCCTTAAAGTATTTTATATAATGTAATTTCTTCTATGTCTCATTGTCTTATTTGTAGGAATATTAATAAATTCAGTCTGCGCTGTTCACTATAATTGTTCACAAATGTAAGGGCCGCAATTATTACTCATTACAGATTTAGAACTATCAGAATCCAGTCAGTAGTTGTATCAACGTAAAGTGAGATCGGTATATATAGTCTCAGCCGTAGATGCCTGGTGACCTAATGTAATAATGGGTACATAATATGTGCTCTAAAATCGACAGTAATACACTGCATAAATTTCAAATTAGGTTATCGTCTTTTATGGTGTCTGGTAGGCATGGGATCCATATTTTGTTTTGAATTTTCGGCAATGCACTAAAAACTAAATTATACTGTAAAATAAAAGATTTTTGGAAGTCGGTTTCAAGCAACTGACATGTATTTTTAATTGCCACCCATGCATACAATTATACGGGAGTGTTGTCGACCTATTAAGTATGGTATCGATGTCATAGAAACACCGTGAGCTATGCAAGCTATGTTTTAATGAAAGCTTTCAGATATTTACAAAACATTTAATTGGATGTTTCAAAATGCAATAAAATACCAACAGCGGTTATATCGAATAATAAATGACGTCATAAATATCGTTGCTATTATAAAGTATAAAATGGTAACTAGTTAATGCATATTATAGGCAGCTAAGCTAATGAAACATGTATTTGGACTCGGATTATAAATTCAATAACCATGGGTTTCATTTTACAGTTTCAGGACTTCTATTTTTATTAACAACAGTCATTAAAACCAAAGCTGTGCTATTGATTGCGTTTATCGATGTAAGGAATCTTCGAAATAAAGGACAAACGATAGTTTGCGTCAGTTTGTGTTATGAATATTACCAACAAAGTGATTTGAATTATTCTACTTAATTAACTGTATGTTACTCATGCTACTCATTGTACTCCTTCTGCTACTTTTTATTATGGTGCTAGAAAAACAAATGACAGTATAGGTTATCTTTTTGTGAGTGATCACTTTTGGCCAAACTCACTTACTATACCAAGAGGAACTGCAGGAAAAAGAAAAATTACTTCTCTCTTCTTTATTGGTCTGCAATTATAATATTTAGTCATAATAATAATATATATCTCACAAGTAAAAGTTGTATCTTCCAAATGACCAAGTTTAAAATACATTGAATTAATTAAAACCACCCGGTGAAAACATACGACACAATCTAATAACAGTTTCTGGTATATTTGTAATGCTCGGGCTTCACATCGCGGTGTGTGTCGGGCGCAGACGATTGCACACCGCGGTACTGTCGGTAAACGGGCGCACATCAAAGAGTTTTGTCGCGACAACATTCGCCTGCGTGGCTACACTTCGCCGCTTCATTTAATTATATTATTTCACCGCGTCGGTCGCACGGCAGGCGATGTAGTTCACTACGTAGATGTAACCAGGTACATCACGGTAACCCGTAGATGATGTTTTTGACGCAACAGCGCGACACGAAACATCGCCGGATAATGAATCCCCAGCATATGGGTAAAAATTGTGTTTAAACGCTGGGTTTCCCAAAGGAAAATACCAATTTGTTGGTAAACAACATTCAAATAAACGAACTCTCAACTTTGAGTATTTTTTATTATTGTTTGTATAAACACTGTTGGGCTATTTGGTTCTTTATTTACGTTCTGAAAAATGCTTTTTCTGCTTCTAAGTTTGGTATAATATTTTTTTTGAAAAATGTAACTTATGTTACCTTAGAAAACAAGGATGACGAAATTAGAATATTTTATCTAACACGAGAAATAAGAAAACAGATTTATTTGGAAATATCCTTTAGAGCTTGTATTGTTCATGAACGATTCAAATATGTCATCAGTGGAACCTTTATTATATAACCCGGTGGTTACTGTGCCTGACTATTAAGATGAATCTATAAAACTCCAATAACAGCAAGAGAAAAAAACGTTTGCTAATTGAATATGAATCTTTGTTTCTGAGTCATGTGGAAATATATATGTTAAAGTATGTTCTTTTAAGCAGCGATGATTATAATGAACAGCGAAAAATGTTCAACATGTCAGATCGTATAAATCGCAGAATTTAGTATGTTAAGTTCTGCATTGAATATTCACATTAAAAAAAAAAGGCAAATGGACGTGTGGCGTAAGTAAGTAACTAACACTCTTTTCATCACCAGAGTATCTATCCTATACTATATTATAGACTTTCCAAAAAATCGCTCAAGGTATTCCGTTTCAATGTTTGAATGTACGTGAAAGAAAGTCGCTTGATGACCTGCACCAAGGACGACCGACGTACATCTTGAAATTCGTCTCCAGAAGTTAGGTTAACTCAATACCATTGATATACACGGTATACACTCACAATGTATTTATGAAACGCCTAAGGATCAAACCGGTCGCTCACTCGGAACTCAAGCTCCGCATTTCACATGATATTCATCAGTTTGAGTGGTCAGACCTGCGCCGTTTAAAAGTGAACAGTCCGACTTATTATATTAAATTCGTGGCAGCCAGTTGGCTTCTAGGTGATCGATATATTTGCTAGAAACAATCAACAAAATAACGTTATTTTTGTTAATCTTCTTCATTGTTGTACCTAAAATATTAATCGACATAAATATTCAATTCATCACTCGGTTCAGAGCTTTATGAGGTTTTTAACTATGGGATCACACGCGCGACCCGTTTTCATAAATCATATTATACTTCCTTTGTATGAAAGGCCTTCGAATTAGCAACTGCTGGTAATATATCGCTCCACAATGAAAGAAATCAAAATTACTTTTTTCATGTAGATAAGATGCAGGTAAATAAAAAACCAAAAACTTGGTTTTTTGAATTTTTCACCTAAACTTTGAGGTTATGTAAAAAAAGTGTAATAACAAAAGTTGTAGATCTCTTTATTACCTACAACTTTGAGAAATAACTTTTTGCCATAGGACTTGTAGTTTTACCTGAAATAGAGATAAACCGTTTTTTACCCTAAAACACCCCCCTTTTCCACTTCCCGACCTCAGATCGCCCGTAATTTATTTTTCCCTTAATTTTTGTTATATTCTCGTCCTTTACCAATGGGCTTCATCCTACTGTATTTTTTTTTTATTTCAAAAATTATCGACCCTGGTCTATTAGTAACTACTAAATATGAAACTGGTAGAAGTGACGACAATGAAGTAATACACAGTTAGAGGTGATCGTCTTATAACTTTACGATATCTATAGTCTAATACATTTAATGATAACTACATTTAATGATAACTTTAGTTAATGATAATACCTGGACCTATTTTAAAATTTCTGTTACCAATAGAAAGCCACATTTTTGGTAAGGTCATAGGCTTTATATTAAGACTTTTTCGTGGTACTCGGCCAGAAAAAGAAAGTCTGAGAAAAAACTGTCGAACACTGAAAATAATTTATACAGTAAAACACGTTTGCCGGGTCAGCTATTAAAAATAAATAACAATTTAATAAAGTTGTAGTACTAAATTTTCATTGTGTTTTCACGAGCGATCTTGGACAATTAACATATTTTAATAGAATGCCAACAAACTTTCAATTTTAGTTTTGGAGAAATAATTAAAACTTTAAGGTCTCTCGACATGAAAAAAACTGCTGATATATGGGGCATTTCTGTTAAAATAATAAGTTCAATAATTGATGTCATAGCACCATATCTTGCAATAGTATTTAATAATTTGAATCAATCGTGGCGTGTTTCCTGACCTTCTGAAACATAATAAATTACACCAATATTTAAGTCGGGTTGCTCTTCTGAGCCGAACAACTATCGTCCTGTGTCGGTTTTGCCGACCTTAGTAAAGTTTTTGAGAAAATAATTTTAAGCCAAATGCTTACTTACTTTAACTCTCATAAGTCATTTGAAACAATTTGGCTTTACTTGGGGACTTTCAACAACGGATGCAGGTGGTGAGCTGATCAAGAATATTTTTGATGCCTTGGAGGAATCGCAGAATGCACTTGGCATCTTCTGTGATTTATCTAAGGCTGTTGATTGTGTTCAACATTCAACGCTGGTCAGGAAGCTATACCACTATGGTATAAAAGGAACTGCACTCGATCTTCTGACTTCATATCTAAACAATAGAATTCAGAGGGTCGACGTAGATGGCAGGAGATCTCCTGGGACTCCTCTCAGTATGGGGCACCACAAGGGTCTATTCTTGGACCGTTCCTCTTCCTTATCTATATAAATGATCTTCCTAATCTTATAGAGAAAAAACATAAGGTAGTATTGTTTGCGGACGACACTTCACTGATTTTCAAAGTGAAAAGAAACCAAGCTATGTATGACGAAGTGAAGGATATTTTATCAGACATCGTGTACTGGTTTAGCGCTAATAACCTATTGTTAAATAGCAAGAAAACTAAATACATTAAATTTACCGTACCAAATGTCAAAAATGTAAATGCAAATGTTTTGTTACACGGAGAGGTGATAGAACCGGTGGAATCTGCCATATTTCTTGGCATAACTCTAGATTACAAATAACAATGGGGCCCCCATATTGAAGGAGCGGCGAACAGACTTAGTTCTGCAGCATACGCGGTTAAAAAGATTAGACAATTAACTGACATAGATACGCCGTGACTAGTATACTTTAGTTATTTCCATTTTATTATGTCCTATGGTATATTGCTATGGGGCAACGCTGCCGATATTAATACAATATTTATGCTGCAGAAGAGGGCTATCCGCGCGATTTATAACCTAGGTCCTAAAGAATCATTAAGAGAAAAATTTAAAGAAATAAACATTTTGACTGTTGCGTCTCAATTCATTTTTGATAATGTTCTGTATGTTCATAAGCACATTGAGGAATTTACTAGAAACTGTGACATTCATAATGCTAACACGAGGAACAGACATAAAATGATGATGCCTACTACTCGGCTAAGTCGAGTTAGTAAGTCTTTTGTGGGGCGATGTATATGCTTTTACAACAAGATCCCAGAAAGTGTTCAAAACAAAAGTATTCAAAAGAATTGTTAAAAAACGTTTGTGTGGTAAATGTTACTATAACATAAATGACTTTCTTAATGATACCACAGATTGGGAATGGAGCAACCGCCCTCAGGCTATTAAATAATAAATTTAATTGTACAATGTTACTTTGTAAATGTTACTTTAATAGTAAAACATATTTTTGATAAAAAAAAAAGCCCGCTGAGTTTGTTGCGCCCATTCTTCTCAGGCCTGAGGCATTCATTTTGGAATGGGTGGTAGTTTTTTGACTTTCAATAAGTGATTTCACATCCTATTTTGAATAAAAAAAATTGAATTTGAATAATATCGAAGAATTTCTGTTTGTTGATGAATATAGAAAAAAATTACAATGAAAGTCCATTTTACTACGGCATTGTTCGGTTAACAATCACGACGCTAAAAATGATTGCCAACAACAATTAATATGTTTTGAATGATTTTAATTGGATTTTTACTATGCTGTATATGTTTTTATCGTGTTGATAAGTGCAAAGTGTAAGGTTGAAGGGGGCGGATGTGGGTCGTATTGTATTGAGTTTCGACTAAGATTGTATTATATGAGTTATTACTCGGATCATTTTGATGCTCCTATGACCTGTCTACATTTTCAACGCTGAATTTTCAAAGTACTGAGTGCGAATACCTCGTACGCAATGAACGACGTAATTAAAGCATCTAAGAAACGATATATTATGTCACATACGTCAACAGACTGCACTGCTCATTCATCACTTTTTTTGAAAACCTTTAATCTGGGATTTTTGTAGTGAAAACTTCTTTAGCGGAGTTGAGCACATTTCTTGGGATGGATATAAAACGTAAAGGTCGGTACAGGGGGTCTACTCTCTTTCTCCGAAACGAAACACGAAACGAACGAAATTTAAACGAAGTTTTGTTTGTAAACCTACTCTATTTTGTTTTCGGACACATCGACGAAGTTCGGAACCATAGACAATATTCGTGAACTATAACATACGATTGAGATGAATATTATTTGTATCCGACTAATTTGAAGAGTACTATTTTATACTAACGATGGGTAGTAACCACTGACAACCAAAAATATCTGTATAACAAACGCAATGTATACATGTCAAATTAGAACTTAAGATTTTTTGATTTAATTTATTAAAAAAGTTTTCTAAAAACAGTTCTCAATTATGGTGTTCATAAACTGCCTTCTAAAGTGCTTTTTAACACACCTCGCAATCGATACCTACTCATTCTATCACAAGGTTTCAAATGAGTATCAGTTATATACTTATTTGTTTATTTCATTAAACTATTGCCTCTACAAATAACTATCCTTTTAAAGGTACATATTTTCAAATGGCTGAACATACGATGATGAAGCTATACCTTTTAGTTTCAATTTCCTTGCGCAAGATTTTAATCATCACGTTGTTTCATCCCAAACAAGTCGTGAAAATGATTGTGAAAAAATCAAAAAAAAAAAAAAATCTTATGGCATATTTTTACGATTCTCAATTGTAGGTTTATTGGGTAAATAAAACATCTAGACACTAATTTTTTTTGCTCATACATTTTTGTCGAAAATATTATGATATTATTATATGCTTACAAGCTTTCAATTTATTAATCTTAAGGAAAGGTATGTCGGATTCTAAATTAGAATAGACCTTATTAAACTGAGTAGCCATTTTAATATAGTCAGTTTTATTATCGATTTTTTATTTCTCTATATTATGAGTGGGAGGTCCGTTGCTATTGCCTTCTTTAATTACTGTCCATGAAGGGCATACTGTTTTTTGGGCATGGTAAATAAACTTCCTTAAAATTCTAGAGTAGGTACGGTTTTTTTTTTTTTTTAATTTCCTTCTGTAGTATCTGAAACGTAGTCTTTACGAGATCTGTAGTAAGTCAAGGCAGTAATCTTGGACATCTCGAATTTATCATTATGATAAGCGATCTGCCGGAGGTCCTATCAGCAAATGTCTCCATTTTGGAGATGACCTTTAGATCATCTCCAAAACGGACACATAACTTTAGTTATTGCTCCAAATAAGAGAAAAATCGCATTGCGAGCACATACACGATTACATCTCAAGACACATAGACTAGAGCAGGGAGAACAAATTGAACTTCAATCCTGCTAAGTGTTGTGTTCTAAGTTTTACCCGGGCCAGTAAACCTATATTGTATAATTACAAAATAGACACGGATACAGATCAGCGGGTGAAGCAGACATGGGATTTGCGTGTTATGTTTACATCGGACTTGATCTGAAATCTGCAAAAAGGCCTAAAGGAATTTTGGGTTTGTTTTGAGACAGTCTAAAGAGATTACTAATATCACAACCATCTAGGTACTTTATAATTCACTGGTAAGGAGTCGTTTGGAGTACAACTCGGCGATATTTGCCCCTTATGAGGATAAGTACAGGTTGATGTTAGAGCGTGTCCAAAACAAATTCGTTAGGCACCTATACTTCAAGGTATACGGAGTATACCCATTTTACCCACTTATGTACCTGACACTGTTTGTTCTGGTGAGGTATAATGAGTTGAGCGTCCGAAAAAAGGAAGATGTTCCTAACTTTTTTCTAGCTGCGTATGTGGTGAAGTTGTCGTGGGAAGGTACGTGTGGAGGCGCCTCTATCCGCCATTACTATCAGTTCCGATGGCGAGAACAAATGGGTCGGCTAAGTCGCCTTTAACTAGAGCCCTTCGCCATATAAATGAACTCCACAACAAAGTGGACATTTTTGGGTGTATGTGGAGTGCACTCGCAAGAGTATTAGCATATGTAGTATGTTCAAGTTTTGTATTTTTTGTGTAGTTTCTAACGTTATGTTTAGTTTGTGTAGTATTTAATGACAAGGTGCTGTGTATTATTTAAAGGCAAATGTATTATTTAATAATAATGATAATAAACTTCTTTATTTGGGCAACAGAGGCTTATATTCTGTTAGTAACAGGCTTAAAAAACTATGTAAGTATATTACAATTTCTACGATTTGCATATTATAATATAATTTATTCTTAATACATCATTAAAACATAGGATAACTTTGATAACAATCTGAGACAGCGTGTTTTTATCGGACAAGAACTTAAACGAATCGTTGCAGTATTGGCGAATCCAGTTTTCCCGCTATCATATTCAAGATACTGTTTGAGCTCGAACGCAGCCTTGCCAGGACGGATGACGTCCTTTTCCTTATGATGGCATAGTAATCATCCGTTCGTGCCTCAGCAAACATGCCTGATGCCGAACAAAACCGCGGCAATCCCAGCAGCATCCTGAAACTGTTGTTATACTGCACCCTTAGCGTGTCGAGTGTCTTTTGAGTGTAGTTGGTCCACAGCCCCCCCGTGTAGAAGGTTTGACAGTAGGCTTTAAACAGCGTAATTTTTGCCTTCTTGCTACATCGGGTGAACCCTCGGGCCAACATATTACACCTTACGGCTAAGGCTCTTCTTTCTCGTTCTATGTCTACCTAGTCCCTAAGGTCCTCCGTAACATTATGACCTAGATATTTGTACTGGGTCACTCGATTGAGTAAAATCCCATTGAGTGCGATACTAGGCTCATATTGCACTTGCTTACGAGGGGCCTTAAATACCAGGTATTCACTTTTGGCCTCGTTATACACTAACCCATGTCTAGCAGCGTACTCTGATCGAGCCGGCCGTGGGACCCAACAACACCATGTCATCTGCATAGCTGAGATTTTTTACACAGATGCCGTCTATCCAGCACCCGACTGGCTTTTTGCTGAGTTCCACGATCAGCTCGTTTAGGTTTGTGAAAATGTGCCTACATAATATATATATATATATATATATATACATGGCCGAAATAGCTGCCTGCGATGTACATAGTAGTTTTATTCATTTTAAATATCATTTATTTGAATTGATAATGAATTTGCATATTTATTATGTCCTAAGTAAGACAGGCTAAGGAGTCACCACTAGTTATCTAAATGTTCCTTTATTATGTCGTAAAACACTTTAAAATAATTAAATCATCAAATAACAGTATTCACGTGAATCTTATTCACTACTGAATGTGCTAATATAATTCAAAAAATAATTTATGCTTTCAAAGAATCCGAATTAAAGTTCCTACCCGGCGTAAGTGTATGTGAAATACGACTCCATTCGGCTTTCTAATGAATAACGACCTATTGAATTATATATTTTATGAGTCTGTTTTAGCTACTTTTAACATGTTTAACTATTTTACCTTGTAATATTTAATTTTAATATTGTTTTCATACTATTACATACCTAGTCTTACCATAAATACTGAAACAAAGAAAAAAAAACATTTATTACTTTTACAGTGAGGTGGTTTAATACATAAATATAAAACAATTTAAAATATAAAAAGCTTGTTCGAAGTGATCTCCATTAGCTGCAATACAGTCTTTTAAACGTTGCGGCCTGTTATCAATAGAAGCTCGTAATATTTCCATGGGAAAATTCTTGGCTGCGAATCGTAAGGATTGTTTTAGGAACTCCAAATTATCATGGCGCTTAGAACAAGCCCTACTCTCTACAACTGACCGTAAATCATAATCCAGTGGATTATGATCGGGACTAGACGACGGCCAGTCTTCAGCTCTGATGAAGTCCGAAACGTTCGTTTCCAATCAAGAATTATTACGTAGACTGAGCTTTATGACCCGACGCCGAGTCTTGCTGGAAGGACAATTCTTGGTTATTGAACATGGTGTTGTTAAGGGGCTTGACTTCCTTCTCAAGAATGGCATCTTGATACACTTGTGCCGAAGTTTTGATACTTTTTTCACAAAAGTATGGCTCAGTCACTCCTTCTTAGGTAATACCCCAACAAACCATGCCCACTCGCATGCACTCTGCCGACGAATTGGGAATCTTCCTTAGAGCTTTGATATATATATAAATACGGCCGTTTTGTTTGTTAAAATGTTGCTCAACTGTAAAAAAATTCTCATCCGCAAGCAAACTCCTTTTTGTAACCTCCCTTTGCGTACCGCTTCAGTAGTTGTTTCGAATTTACCATCCTATTCTTTTTTAAATTATCAGTTAAGAAAGGACCAGTACGTCTCTTATGGGCTGCAAGTCCTAAGTCGTCGTTTACAATACGCGACATGGTTTTAGGTGCTATCTTACTCGCCCGAGATAAAATCTTTTGCTTTCAGACAGGTTTTCTTCGAATTCTTTCCCTTACTGCTTCGACCACGATTTTTTGTACGAACACGACGTGGACAGCCAGATCTTTTTTTGTCACAAACAGAGGAGGACTCATTGTATCTATTAATAGCCCAGTTCACAAATGTTTTACTAATATATGTATATTTTTACTAAGTGTATGGATGTAATGCAATCACAGTAATTCGGTTTAAAACAAACAAACAACAATCCACGTTAACCTAATTACGTTGGTTGCAGCCAGGAGATACAAAAAAAATGCAAAGTTACTTCAACTTATTTATTAAAAGTATGTTATAACTAATTACAATTAATTATCCTAATGTCTACTGATCGATGCTACATCAAGTAATGAACACGGATGATCGGGTAAACGCCGCCATGATGTCACCTAAGTCACGTTTCTGCTGCGCTTGCGCCTCGTGCCTCGAGTGCCGTGTGCAACGTTTATGGGACTATGCTTTTGCGGCGGTTCGCTAGGGTTTAATGTGTGCGAGAGAGTTGGATTGATTGTTGATCAATAATTAATAATCATTCATCATCATAAATCAATGTTAACCATGTTGACTTATTCAAAGCCACTGCACAAGCGCAATAAAAATATTCATGTTTATCTCAGCTATAAAAAATTCAATCTTCCAGATTTACAAAGATTCTAGAGAATACTTGGGCTTATTGAAATCCACTTCAAAGAACTGAAAGGTACGAGGGAGACCTTTGTGGAGAATATCTTACATGAAATTTAACTTTGCAATCCTTGTTCTATACATACTTTAGAAGATCAGGTAAAGATAAAATGTTGAACACCTGATTAAGTGCTTAACCGTGCTCGAGTTTTGTTGAAAACAGTTATTTTGTTGATGGTTTTAGGTTGAATGGTAATCCTACGTCCAACTACAATGCGTCCTTTGGTAAGATTTCTTCATTTAATTCTGCGCTACATATTTTTTTATGAAAATGAGGGATGAGGCGAGCATGACGTTCTCTGGATAGTACTACTAATATAGCTGATATACGCCCTGCCCGTTACAATGCAATGCCTCTCAGGATTCTTGAAAATCCCCAAAAATTCTGAACGGCACTACAATTGCGGTCGTCACCTTGCGACATAAATGTTAAGTCTCATTTGCGCAGTACCTACTTCACAATTACTGCTTCACGACAGAAATAGGCGCCGTTGTGGTACCCATAATATAGCCGGCATTCTGTGCAAAGGAGCCTCCCTCTTGTAAATGATACTCAAATGTAATGATTTTCGTATGCGGTTGAATTATTCTTACGAATGTATTGTATCGTTGAAATACTTATGGACCCAAAGATAGACCTTGTTTAAATAATATAACAACATTCAACAGGACAACGTGCGTACGGTCACCTGGTGTTAAGTGATCACCTCCGCACACATTATCTTGCGACACCAGAGGGATCACTGGAGCGTTGCCAGCCCTTAAGGAAGGTTTACGCGCTTTTTTGAAGGAGCACCGCACAAGGAACCTCATTCCACAGTTTTGTAGTACGTGTAAGATAACTCGAATCAAGTTAAGCATCTCTTCGGAACACTCCCCGTGATAAATGAGGTAGAAGACACACATTGAAGCAACGTCTCTACGCAACGCCAAGTGATCCAGCCTCTCACAGAGCACTGGGTCCCCAACAATTCAAGCTGCTCTGCATTGCACATGGTCAAAAATGTTAATATACATCCCTTATAATATGCCTCGAAAAGCTAATCCACGTATTTTTGACATTTCACATCTGCTAAGGCAATTCAATGAGAAAGATAGCAAAATAGAGTAATAACTTAGATATATTTTCAAATAGTCTCCAGGAATTAAAAGTTACCTACGGAAACATCCCACTACATAAAAAACCTTACTAAAATACTTAATTTCTTATCTTTTATTTTTTTTCAATCTAATAATTGATGTCTCATATATCTTAAGGTCTATAATCAGCTTTAATTTGTAATAATAATAATTATGTAGTAGAGCCCATGATCTTCCTTTCCCCAATAACTTGCCACAAATTTCTTAAGGGTTGGAGATGATGACATCATCCAGGCTGTAACTAATGTGTGTGGTCAAGTTAATAAATTATCAGTATCTTATAGCAGTACCAAAGTCCAAAGTGTACTAAAACAAGCCTAAAAGTTTTATATCGTCGACCTTCTATGTATTCCACTTGATATTTTGTGCGAGTCGATGAGGGTAGACATGATGTTGTCGATATTCCGATCCTACCAGATCACGTTCAGTAAATATTGGACAATATATTGCATACTTTAAATAGCTATCCAATAGAGGGCTTATTGCCTCAAGGCAATTGTGTTGATTTATACGGACTCTAGTGCTAGTTCGTGGTTTAAGTAATAGTGGACGCCCCGTTCACATGTTATACTATCTTGATTGAATAAACTCATTTGAAATGTGGATATTATTGTTAGTAAAAGATTAGATATATAGAACCTTGTATAGACAAGTAACTGGCTGTATGATACTACAGTGAACACAGGGCGAGACAACTCAAATATTATCGAATTTTTATTTTATGCAAAATAAATGCAGTAGCATGTCAATTTGCGGAAAAAAGCTCGTGCCTACAAAAGTATAGAATTACATATTTTACTTAGATTAACAAAATAAATGTGTGTCTTTATTAATGTCTTTTATCAACTCCATAGAATCTAATATAAAGAATTTTCCCTACTACATCCAGTAATACAGGAAGATATCTTAAACACCAGCCAATATATTTGAATGTGATATAAGCTTAAAATTTTGCAGACTTAACGGCGTAGATAATTATTCTATGGCACTCTCTCTTTGTTTCCTTTATGACGGTGGCTTTTGACAAATTAACACGTCACCGGTGAGATATGGTTCACGTCCCCGGGCTGCCTATCAATATCGAAGCGGCGGCCATTACTCAATATCGTTCAAGTGGAACTGCCCAATTTACAGCCACATTTAACTGATTATAATGCTGAAACTTCACTTCTAGGATGACTATTCAAAAGATAAATGCGAGTATTTCTATTTAATCGTGATAATGTTTTACATCGAAACATTATGAAAACTGCATATTAATATTTACGTACGTAAGGACAATTTAATTAACATTTTAGATTTTTTTTAAATATTGCTAATTATCTGTGGGGGTTTTTTGCGCCGTTATTTTTTTTCTCAGTGCGCCATTAATTTCATAAGCGCTGGTAGTGTTTTAATTTACATTAAAAGTATTCGTTCAGAAGATTGAGAAAATATACCATTTATTTTATTTTATTTATTTATTTCAGAAACAAACGGTTATACAAAACTTTTAACAATTTACACTTAAAAACCTATAGTTTCCTTTATTTTTAAACATAATGAATTAGATTTGCGCTGCATAGAGCTAATAATATTCAACAAAATTCTATACTTGACATAAAAATGAAATATACTTATATATTAAGAGATAGAGGATATTATAAAGATACAAATAGATTATAGCATTAAATTAACAAATTAAGAAAGAGTTTATTTGAAAAATTTTTTTAAGGTCGACAATTTATAAAAGAAAACATCTGTGTCAACTAGATTTTCATTATCATTAAAGTGTTTACAAGCACGCTTAATAAAAGAATTTGCACCATAAAGTGTTCTACTACGTGGTATATAAAACAAATTTTTAATACGACATCGACGCTCAAGCCTGCGAGGCACTCTAAAATATATCCGATCTAGTAGTGAGGGGACGTCAATATAGCTATTAACAAGTTTGTATAAAAGAACGGATTCAACACAATTACGGCGGGATTCCAATGGCTGAAACTTGTGACGATTCAGTGATTCAGAGTAGTCAACATAATTATATCCTGTCCTTTGGTCCAAAGATTTTACAGATTTTCGTTTTATTATTTCTAAGCGGTTAATATGACATTTAAAATAAGGGTTCCATACCGCACACGCAAACTCAAGATGACTTCTAACGAAGCTATTGTATAGTATCTTGTAGGTGAGGGAGTTCTTAAATGGTTTACCAATCCTTAGTATTAGTCCTAATTGCTGGTAAGATTTAGATATAATGGAATCCATGTGAGGTGTAGAAGTCAATTTAGCATCCATGATAACACCAAGATCTCTAATTTGAGTAACTTAATATATTTACACTTATCAAGGTTTAAAAGCAATTTATTTTCTGTACAATAAGTTTCGAAATTGATTAAATCACGTTGTAACAATTCACAGTCCCTGGTATCGCGTATCACTCTATAGATCTTGGTGTCATCGGCGTAAGGTAACGACGAGGAGGATATTAGGTGTTTTGTGACGTCAATTATGAACAATGTGAATAACAAGGGCCCTAATTGAGACCCCTGGGGAACTTTTGGCAATGATTTGTAACCACACAGGACTACCGATTGACTTCTCCTTTCAACATAAGACTTGAGCCATCTAAAGAGCGCCGTGTACACCGAGTCGCCAGAGCTTTGCCAAAAGTGTGTTGTGGCAAATTTTGTCAAAACATTTGGCAAAATCAGTGTAAACGGCATCAACCTGGCAACCATCCTCCATGGCATGCAATATATCTTCTGTGAGTACAAGTTGATTTGTATCCACAGAACGACCTCTGAAAAATCCGTGTTGATTTATTTTTTTAATCTAAAAGCAAAGCCACCCACTTCTATTAAACAGTAATATAATAATATGTTTGATGATATATTGTACAGTAAATAACGTATAATTGTCTATATTATATGTAGACTTAGATATGAGAGAAAATAAAAATTCTCATAACAATGATAATAAGAAGCATGGATGTAATCTTAAGAAGGCAGAACTGAAGAGGTATTGTAAGTTAGTAAGTACGTAATCATAATTATTCAGAAATTTCAATGAAATAGATGAAAATTAATAGATCGATACAGAATTGTCTACTATTAATAGTAATATAGAAATAACAATTGCCGTAACAATAGTATATGAACATTGGTATATCATATAATAAGTATTTATATGACATGTGTCAGATAGAAACATCACAAGTCCATGTCCTATTGGAATTTTTGATTACGACCCGATCTATCTCAGAATCATATCATAAACATATCGGTACGATTTTCAAGAGCACCAAAATGATAATTTTGCCTGCGATAAATAGAAAACTTAATCATCAAGGTATAAGGCAGATTGCGTACAAATTCACACCACCTGATTTCATTAAGTATTTTGGATGTATTGGATCTCATTTATTACAAATAACAAATAAATTAAAATATCAGAACAATAATGAAATAGATTGATTTATAAGTCCATGTAGACAACGCCACTCGGAAGATTCTAGTGAAAAGTAAATGATATAATATTTATGAAATCTCATTATTTTACAAGCTACCAGTACAAATCTATTGTAAAGGTCAGCCAGGTAGAAAGCACTGTCTTACAAAAACATTTGCAAAACTAATCACAATAAAATTTTCTTTTCGGTGTTGCAACGAGTGGTAATAATGTCTACTCAACACCATTAGCAAAAATGTTATCTAGTAACATCCTTTTCACATCTCGACAGGCAATAAGAAACATGTCATCTCCATCGTTTATAATTCTAGCCACAATACTCCGTGTCATAGTTAGATTCTTAATGGGATTCTTAAAGGACGTTATTCATACTAACCTATTTTAGTTTTAACTCACATGTAAAACGGGTGAAAAAAAACAAATTACTGAAACATCTTATTATTTATTTAAATAAAAACAAAATCATACAGATTATCTTATTGTATACTTGCAAGTAGTCGGTTGAAAGTATCTTGTGAAGATGAATTGAAAAAAGGACACTAAGGTTAAATATAACTTAACAGTGTAGACAAAATCTGGCATTTATTACTTAAGGCATTTTCTTAAGACGCACTATTTCTACTAATTTCATTTCTAACGGTAATATTTCACGTTATGACTCCTTCTTGTAACTCATATATTATGTGATTGTCTTTAAGGGTAAGTTCCTTTACTAAATCATACCGTAATCCATAAATTTGCCACCTTAGACTGGTTTTAGATTTAGATTGTAAGAATATAGAGGGCCTTTTTTAAATTTTCTGCCAAATTTGTATTTAATATTTCATAGACTTCTCGTATTTTTATCACACATATTGAATCTGGGTTGTAATATAAGTCAGAGCAAGAAAAATATAAAAATATATACAAATTTTATGTTAATTGGAACACATCTATACAATTGATATTATTTTGTAACTATGAATCTGTATTAATGGAGGTTAACATAAAAAATAGTACCATCAGTTTATATAATATACCACGCTACAGAATGGACTGTGTATCGTTAAAAATCGGTAATTTACAACATTATTCACTAAAACACCAAGTTTCGAGACAACTTCTGTAAAACATCGATAAAATAATCGAATTCGAGTTATCACAAATTTTACATAATATTGAAACTTATGACGCACTCATGCTAGGCGAAGAATATTCACTTGAAATGTGTTGCATTTCAGATTCACAGCACAAAAACTAGAGGATTGATTATGGGATTTTTTTAATATAATATAAGAGCAGGCAAACGGGCAAGAGGCTCACGGGATGGGAGTGGTCTGGCAACTGGACACCCGCATCAAAAGGTGTCAAGAGATGCGTTGCCAGCCTTTAAGGCAGTATGCTCTTTTCTTGTAGATTCCTAAGTCATATCGGTTCAGGAAAACAGCAGCTGGATATTGATTCCACAAAGTGGCTGTGCGAGGCAAGAAGTTCGAAAAACGAGCGGTTGTGGAATACCAGACTTCAGCGTGATGCAGGTGGTATTTTGACGTAAAGTCCGGTGGTGGAATTCGGCCGCTGGAATCAACCCGAACAGCTCCTCTGAGCACTGCCCATGATTGTCTTGAAAATGATAAATATATTTCTCTTATATTATTTTCAATTATATTATTTGTATTTAATTACAAACTGCTTTTTTTCAATTTTATTTATTATTTAAGATCTTACATTGATAAAACTAATGTGTGCAAAACGTACCGCACGTTGCTAGTAAGGATATTTCTATTACTATTCAATTTTATAAGCTCTTCAAGATTAAATTATTAATTAATGCATGTTTTCGAACATTATTAATAATCAATTTATTCATGAATAAAACTTATGTTGTAAAAAAAATGACTACTTAAAAATCTCTGTCTTTAAAGTAATCAATTGAAAAAATATTATAAAACACATAAAATAATTTTAAATTACATATGAACCTTAGTTCAGCAAAGGACTAATAAAAAACCAGGAGTAAAAGATGCAGTTAGTTATCAATGACAGTACAATGTTGTATATTTCAAGTAAGTATGTAAACGGTAGTAGTATTTGGTAAATTAGAAATGACATCAAACAGAATTTTAAAGGAATCAATTTTGAGAAAATAAATGCCTTTTATGCCTTTTAAAGATTTTGAAAAGAAAAAATATGCAGCAATGTTATTTAGGGAGGTTGGCTTCCACAAGGATTCTAATAAATTTACACTCAACTTTCACCGTTTATTATACTTTTTGTGAGTCGAAAAGTGTTTTGGAGCATTATTTACACTTTCACTTTTACCAAAACAATAAATATTTTTGCTTGTTATTTCATTAAACGAAACATTTATACTTCAGAACGTTTGCATAATTTGAATATAATAAAGTCAGTTTGAGATAAAAACATCTCATTCAACTTTTTAAATTGATGAAATTGCTAAATGATGTATAAAGCAAAAGTTTTGCTCAAAAGTTGGAGCTTGTCGTTCACAAATAAAATTTGAAATACAAAATTTTATGAACGATGCGGGATTCGAACCCACGATCTCCGGCGTTCCGTGCCGGTGCTCTAACCAACTGAGCTAACCGTTCGAGTACCGCCTCGTTACAAAATTCTGTTTGCTTTGTTCAACTCTCAGGTTGTGGCTTCATCTACAGGATCCACTTTACAGTTGATAACGTGCTCAACCCCAATATTTGCATATTAGGAAATTGACTTGAGATGTCGCTCTTGTAAATCTAAACAATATCTTATGTTTTTAAAGTGATAACGATAAGTTCTAGTAACTGTTGTAACCGTAACTAGTAAGTAAGCGTTACTTTCAATGGAATTTATGTCTTATCATAAAAGTAATCACAATATTATGTTAATCGTATTTACAATATGAACTATCCGGTACCCTGGCATTATTAAAAGATATTGTATGTATTATTTCTGGTGATATGGTGTTCTGGCGTGATTGAGTTACCAACAAACAAACATAAAAATTATTAGATATTAAGATATTAACATAAGTAGCTTGTATGCTCACCATATTAAAGTGTTTTCTCATCTTTAATAATTAGTTAATATACTCTTGAGTATTTTACTTGCGTCACTTACACACATACATTGTAATTTAAAAAAAATTAAAAGATGTAAATGTTGATGTGAAAGAGTGGAAATAAGTTTCTTGCCAGTTCTTGTCAATAAAGCTCAACCTTTTCTGAAGTTGTAGTAAATGTTAAAAGTAACGGATTGCTGTTGCCTATTACGATGATTATTCAATAATGCTAAAATACGATTTTTGCAACAAACAAAGAAATAGTGTAAGACGACCATGTTTCACGTAACAAGCATGGAAAATGCAGCAAATGAGAAAATAAATATTAATTAGTACTATTTGCTAAGTTCCCTAAAAAGTATGACTATAAAATTGCAACTGTTATAAGTTAGCAACGGGAAATATTTCACAACAACTTCAAAACTTTTTCCTTCCATAAGAACCGGCTTTTAATAACGTGAAATATACATAATAATATGAGAAATGGACGGTTAAAATCTCAAATAAAGCCAGCGGCGCTATTCTTAGCCTTCTTACATTAAACAGACTGTTGTTTTTTACATTAAACTTCTTCAATCCCAATAATTGCAAGTGAATGTACTAATTTTAAGTCATTTCTGGGATTAACCTGGGATCAAATCCGTTTTTTACATTACTCGTTTGAAGGTAATGAAACCTGTAAGAACCTGAATAAAGAAACCTGTATAAAGATATGAGTAAAATCTTCAGCGCTTTAAGTGAATATGTGATAAATTTATAACATTTTATATCTAAATTTATGAAAAAAACCTTTGATAATATATATTTGGGATTTTTCTAATACGTTATGACCTAATGAATCTTATGTAGATAAATTTGATGACTCTTATTAACACTAGGTATAGTATGGAAATAATATAATAAGGAAATCAAATAACTATCGTTGTGAATTGTATAATAAGGATTAAACAATATTATTTAATACTATCCTTATTCTAGCACTCGAAGATTAAATAAAAAGGCTTTATCCAAACATTCATACCTACACAATTACCATTTGTTCCTGTCGTCTCATCGGCCAGAGTGTGAGCTTGCGTTCGTGGCGGCCCTGCGCTCGCACCGAGGCCGACGGTGGAACCAGTCGCCTTAAGAATTTGACACGCGCGCACATGCAATAACGCTAGCATTATAATAATAACGTACATGTTATATATATTATTTATATTGCTATGGGGCAACGCTGCCGATATTAATACAATATTTGTGCTGCAGAAGAGGGCTATTCGCGCTATTTATAACCTAGGTCCTAAAGAATCATTGAGAGCAAAATTGAAAGAAATTAACATCTTGACTGTTGCTTCTCAATATATTCTTGATAATGTAATGTATGTTCATAGGCACTTAAGTGAATTTGCCAGAAACTGTCATAACCATAATGTTAACCCCAGAAACAGACATAAACTTATGATGCCTACTACTCGGCTAAGTCGAGTTAGTAAGTCTTTTGTGGGGCGATGTATATGCTTTTACAACAAGATCCCAGAAAATGTTCCAAACAAAAGTATAATGTTATTCAAAAGAATTGTTAAAAAACATTTGTGTGGTAAAGGTTACTATAACATAAATTACTTTCTTAATGATACCACAGATTGGGAATGGAGTGACCGCCCTCAGGCTATTAAATAATAAGTTTAATTGTACAATATTACTTTGTAAACATATTTATTCGATGAAAAAAAAAGGCCCGCTGAGTTTGTTGCGCCCATTCTTCTCAGGTCTGAGGCATTCATTTTGGAATGGGTGGTAGTTTTTTGACTCTCAATAAGTAATGTCACATCCTATTTTGAATAAAAATATTTGAATTTGAATTTGAATACATAATACAGTCCTTTTGTGAAACAAGGTATTTTAATTCAAGACCACCAGAAGCCACAACTGGAGCTTGATATTCAACACCATTAATGTGCGAGAAATATAAAAAAGTGCATACGTCACAAGTTGAACCAATCATGTTACAAGTACAGGTTCAACAATAACTGTTACTTGTTAAACCTGGCTAGGCTTCACTGTGGCTCATTCTTATATCATAAAAGTGACCTTGTCTATGACCAAGAAATGTCTTCAAAATTCGTCCAGCTATTTTGGAATAGAAAAAAGAGAAGTAATTAAATGATTAGCATTTATAAAATTAGATACAATAACATGAGTTTGCTTAACTTCCTGTCTACTCACGTTGCCATATGGCAACGGCATGAAAACACCGTAAAGTACGATGTTATGAAGTTAGCTGACAAGACTAAGCATTCAGTCCGCAAAGTAACTACTTGGTCCACAAGATTTCATGATTGATCAGCAGATAAGCAGTATATTTTAGTGGCTTGTCTTATTGAAATAAATGATTGTATACAATACTATGGTTACCATTTAAATAACACCCTAGAAAAAATACACAAACCAATTTTAATTTACTGACATGTAGATGGATGAACTAACTAATAACCAGCTTCACGTCAGTTGATGATATAATAAAAGTATGTCCGTTGTTGTCAGTTAAATACGAGTGTTATTTGCAGTGCTGCGTACGTTAAGCTATCAATGACGGTATCTATCTCCTCCCGTCTGCTGCCACAATGATAAATGATTATTTTTAATCATTTTTTTTTTTAATTTAACAGTTATAAAACTAGAATGTGAATATATTTTTGTGAGACATTACGTTGACGTAAAAGTTCGTAACGAGGAAGATAAATATGAATAAAGTTTCGTGAAATGAACACTTAAGCGAAAACGTCAAAGTTTTTCAAAGTAAAATTTAAACGAAGTTAATAAATTCCCCGCTGGCTAATGGTCGAAAATATTAAGTGGCATGAAATCACAAACGGTTGCAACTACGAGTCTTCGCTGTGCTACTGAATGTTGCCAAATTAAATGTTGATTAATGAGTGCGAGATATAATTCTAATTGAAGTACCTAGTTTTAAATAGCATGTTAAAGAAGTATGGCTAGAAGTATGCTGAAATTGAAAAGACTTCATATATAAAAAAAACGATAAGCATACAGAATCAAACTTTATTTCGAAAATAGCAAATTATTGAAACAATTCAGTCCACAATTATTTCGACGGGATCTATACCAACATATCTTGTTGAAGACTACTAAATATCAGGGCAGCCACATACTATGTATATGAGCGTACGACTGATACCTAGCTTTTTAAGTGTCTTGAAAATGTATCGGCATACTGGCCGTCGATAGTGTAAAGTGTCGTAAAGTTCTGTGGTCACTTGGAAGAGAAAGCCAAATTTGCCTCCAAAAAGCTGTACTGTAAGTGAACTTAGTAAGGCGAGACAGCACTTCTCTATAAGCCACCGCCACAGCCACCTGGGCGGGCGCTCCCCAGTACCAGCTTCTTCCATTTGACCGCATACAACGAAGAGTACCTATGATAGACGGCTTGATACCTACTTTCTTCAACAACTCATTACAGCGATTTAATATTAATTAAATATGACACAAGAAATATGTTAAATTATGGGAACTAATCGAACGAATATTAGTGTCTTCATTTTTCTTTTGATAACAAAAAAGTGTTTGTATCTGCACGAAAATGCTATGGAGATCCCAACACCATAATATTATAATACAAATCCAAAAAGATTTCAGTTCAGAATAGTCAAACAAGATTAGCCACTATCATAAAAATATTTACATATATTATTTTTAGCATAATAATTTTAATGATTTATACTCGTATAGGGTGACAGAGTGAAGTTTTAAAAGCACAATAGCCGTGACAATAGTAAGAACAGAGTACGTCGTTGCAATTAGTGCCGGTAACTGCTCAGTCGAGCGGAACATCAGTAATTGCTTGGCGGGACTGCACTAATCGTCTGAAAAATGGGTGCAGTAAATTTTGTGATCTGAAAAAGTCCCAGACAGTCTCCAAATTGAACAATAAATATTAACAGATGCTTTATAATTATTATTTGAAGAGGGTGGCTATTTCCTAGTCCTAAAGATTCCTAGTAACACCGCGTCCAGAATTGAACTATTGTGTTCGCCGCTCATACTTATAGCTCGTCGTCAAGCCCTGCTGCTTTTACGAACCTCAGTATCTTCTTGACGTATAGTATTGTAGTATTCCAAACAGCATCTGGGAACAGGGTGTAGTCACCAAGGATGAAGTGACGCTTATGCATTAGTGCTTCATATTCCATTTTGCACCCATCGGTGAACTATAACAGGCTTCCGTCCTTCCACGAGATTTTATTGTTCATCCAGCCCTTCCTAAAAGGTAGTTGCACAATATAGTGTTTGACAGTGATTAATTGTGTAGTCATTTGATCAGGTAACATGCCTAATATGTGGTCTCGTAAAACTGAGTCTCCTAAAGTCCTAAGCGTCTGCGACATCTACTTACATGACCCCTCTGGTCGATTGCCCTCAACATGCTCGCCTTCGCCTCTTGCTGTATGAAAAGTGGCGTAGGCCATACTTAGGCGGCACTAGGAGTAGACGTGATGGTCCCGGTTACCGACGTACAGGCAAGTCTCTGCATTTTATTTAACCTGTCTGCAGTTGTCTTCTGGCTGGTTTTGTTCCACCACACAATGGAGGCGTATGTGATTGTATGCAGGATTGTAACAAATCCTTAGTATTCGAATGTACGAGTATGTGATCAATGAAGCGTATACTTTATACATTGAAGTTGGAAAGCACGTAGAAGATATTAAGATTTTTTATTTAATTGAAGAATAATGGTAAGTAGATAACAAAACCTACACAATTCATAGCTGAATCATATCGACGCTAATCATTCCACAACCGCGTTTTTCTTCTCGCCCCAAGCCGATTTAACTCAACTGTTGGAGCAATATTCTCTTCTTCGCAGACTGAAATACTTTGTAGTTCAGAACTTACAACACATGTTTTGACCTTTGGTGAACGAATCTTTGGAACACACAGACATAAATCATAGAATTAGTGTAAGAGATTCAATGTAAGAGTCAAGAGAGTGAAATATTTTATTAAAGTATTCATCATAATATTTCGTATAAAATGTGTGTATAGACAGAGACTTATACGTAGTAAAGGTTTTATAATTACAAACCTTGGCTTGACCACATGTGCAGTTTGTTATTATCGGTAAGTTTCTGTTGGATAACCAACAGAAATATTATAATTTGAGCCACAAAGTGTGAAATTATCTGGCTTAAGCTAAACTAATGTGTTCGTGGAGCATATATTAATGAGGCAGCTTAGAGAATGTTCTCCCAGTTTAATGGTTAGCTTCCCTACTGTAAGTTATGCTGACAATTTTATTGTATTTTAACTAAAAAGTCATTACTATAAAAACTTTTAAATATAAAACTATGTATGACTAACTAACTATGTAAAACTATATACAATAATAATAACCTCCTTGTCTATTGAAGTGAACTGTCACGATTTTCTCCATCAAAATTAGAAAATATTATTATTAAGCTATTTTTATTGGAATTATTACCAAAAAGTACTATATTATAAAGGAAAACCATGAAAAAACCGAAATTCAAAAATGCATAAAGTTAAATATAAAAAAAGAAGAAATACAGAGCACGCACGCCCACCACCGCAGCTAGCTTCACCAAATGACTCCGCGTCGTCTGAGGAGGTGAACGCCACCCCCCCGGAGAACGATGCGAGTAGTGATGACGAGCTGCTGCCTCCAGCGCCACGCCGAGGCAGGCCACCGCTGCCGCGCCTGGAATCAGTGGGACGCCCTGTCCTGCATCCGGCTCCCGCCGTCGGTGGTGCAGTGCGCCGCATAAGATGGACGAATATTATCAACGAAACTGTCATGCGAGCGTACTAGGGGGCGACAGAAAGGGAAACAAACCTCACTGCGTATCGTTCCTGAATGCTTTCTCTATTTCAGATCCTTGTACCAGGAATGACAGTTACGACACAACGACTGTCTGATGTTCATAAAACGCAACAACGTGTTGGATGATACTACGCTTGATCGACTACGCTCTAGGGTGACAGTCTCTACACCTACCAATGATCAATCACAAACATCTAACGATCAAGCGAACTCACAAACTAATCTGATGTCACCTACAGATTGTAGTTCTGACGTGGTGGACTTCGAGACTGTCACTGTAAGTACCCATGATAATGAGCAATTGAGGAGGGCTTTGGAAGATTCGATTCTCGAGTTCAGACAAATACCAGCTTCTGGGAAATTGCGACTTCCCCGTTTTCCCGCGCATAACCGTAACAAATCGTTAGTTGTGGCTCTGGATCGTATACTTGATACTTATTTACAATCTAGCCAAGACCTTGCTGACACACATTCGATCCTTTACTGTGCAGCCATCGCAGCAGGCCGGGTTGCTCATATCAGGTTCCCGAATCCTGATAGGGGGACACGTGTCGCTGGTGAAACACCTCATTGGCAAAACAGGAGGCAAAGCAAGAACTTCCGAAATAACTATGTTACAGCTCGTACACGTAACCGCTTTTGCACTAGACACAGACATATTCACTATAGCGCACAATCGGCGACCGCTCAACAGTGCGCGCGCGGCTAGACTGATATATACGAGTATATACATATATATATATATATTTCAGAGTTCGATACCAATCTGTTAGAGATAAACAGATCTTTATAGGAGCAGCAAGGCACATGGAGTATTGCTCTCATCTCTGGTGGTCTCTCTGCAACGCAGAACTACTCGATTCGCCAGGAATAACAGTACTCTGCGAATAGCTCAACTACTTACCGTTGCGTAGAGACGTCTCTGTATTTTGTGTCTTCCATATTTATTCGTCTTTACATCTATCACGGGGCGACAAAATATGCGGCATTAAATGGACACAATATGGGTACCTTCGAAAACGTGTACATCTTCTAATAATATTTATAATAATAATCATCAGCTGCAAGACGTCCACTGCTGGACAAAGGCCTCCCCCAAAGATCTCCACGACGATCGGTTCTGCGCTGCCCTCATCCAATGTACTCCGGCTCTTGACCAGATTGTCAGTCCATGTTGTGAGGGGCCTACCAACCAAGGGCCGTCTTCCGGTATAAATAGGCAAAATATCGCCATTCGAGGACTCTACTACCCATCCGACTGTCCATCGAACTATGTGCCACTTCAGTTTTGCAATCATTTAGGCTATATAGGTGACTTTGGTTCTCTAATGGGTCTCCTCATTTCTGATTCGATCTCGCATAGCCCTCTCCATTGCTCTCTAAGTGACCATAAGCTTACGAATCAGGCCCATAGTTAACGAAAACGTCTGCGTACCGTAAGTCATCACTGGCAACACACACTGGTTGAAAACCTTCGTCTTCAGACACTGTGGTTTGGTGTGGCACAGACGAGAGAATTTGCGGAGCTTCCCGAACGCTGCCCATAATCATATGTTATTAAAAATAGAAATAAATTTTATCAAAACTTTTCGTGTTGAGCTAAATTTTATCACAAGGTGTAAAAAGTAAGCTTTGAGTAGCGCACACAAACCACGCTCACAAACACTTCGTATTTAATGTTTGTTTCAATTATGCTTTGCTGAAATATTTTTGTCATTTTTGTTTTCAAACTAATAAAATTGAATTTAAATACAAACTCAAATGTTATATAATAATGTTGTTCACGTTTTAAGCTACACATTATAACATAATATATTGCTTGTGCTCTTACATTCTTTAGTATTGAAAAAACCAAGAATAATTTATACATTTTGATAATACCTATTGCTTCTAGACAACCGATGCAAACAGGCCTGGTTTTATTACTTTTGTGTGCGTGACAAGTTCCGTCTTACATTCGCGATTTATGTCACTTTGTGTAAGTGTGCGTGTATTGCTCAAAATAGAGGTTAACTGTTAACCTCAACTTTTTTTCGACATTTTCACAGCTGTAACAGCCTATCTAATATGTACAATTGATCTAAGAAGAAAACCTTGGATTGGTCTCCGCTGTGCTCCAACTAGATAGCGCAGGCATTGTAGTAAAGCGAGGCAACGAATACTACGCCCGTAGGCGTACTCGAGTCAGTCTCGTGTGGTCTCGTGATGAACAATGTGTGACGTTGACGTGTCACAATTTCATGTTCTGTAAAACTTTGTTAATAATTGAAACTAAAATGCCGCCGGGTTGTGTCGTAAGACATTGTAAAAAGAATACTACAAGAAATAAGAATGACACTGGGATCACATATCATCGGTAAGTTTTTTGTATTTTATTAATTTCAAAGTATAATAACACGAAGCATATTATGTTTCAAAATTGGAAAGATGTACTTGAGTGTCAAGTTGCCACGCACACAAACATCTTTACTAATAGCCAATATACATTACAATATAAAAATTGCTGCAGTAATAAAGCTATTGTCCTAGGTAGCGCAGTAGAGACCAATCCTTAATCTAAGAAGAAGACATATAAAAAATAGTAAAACAACGTGTAATTTATCACACAGATAATGTATGTAAAATAGCACTGTGTTCTTTTATAATTCTCTTGGGGTTTACTTTTAGAATTCAGTTCATCTCATTTAATGAAAAGTTGCTAAAGTTGTATTAAGACATAATAAAACCAACCGCCTTCAAAAACACTATTCCTAAACAATAGATATAATGTGCACTAAAAGGATTAAAATAATAGCGTATTGTACACTTCCCAACTAATGCACTCACATATGAAAACAACTGTACACTGAGCGAAGACACTGGTGGGTCTTCCGCGTAGGTCCTTACGGGCCTCGGGGTAACTGTTCGGGGCGATGGCCCCTTTCAGTAGTATAAACGCCGCCTGCAACTACAGACGGGGCACTGGGTGGGACCGGTTGGTCCGTGGTGTCATGTCCGGTGGTATCTTGCTACAGTGCGATCAAGCCCGCGTAGTGTCGCGAGCGATCTGCGGACTGCAGCCGGTTTGTAGGTCCGTGGTTAGCTTGCGCCCGCCGCTCAGCGAGGTCGAGCCCGCCGGTAGTGTACCGGTGAGCGCCCATCAGCCAGCGGCGAGGAAGCAGTCGTGTCCTAGGAGACTAGGTCACGTGGTAGTCCTCTTCTGTCCGGCGGTCGTCGATGGTATGGCGCGATGCCACGCAAATGCTGGGATCGCGCTCCATCGGCGCGCGCGAACATAGAGGTGCTCAGGCGACGAACGAAGTCGTCCAGGCTCTCCATGCGCAGGTCTCTGGAGATGACCTGATTTCGTACGAAGCGTGGTGCTCCGGAGATGGTGCGGAGCGTCAGCGACTGCTGCACTCGCAGCGACTTGCGACCCGTCTCGCTTGTCAGCGCAAACCAGGCGGGGGCAGCGTAGGTGAGTCGCGTGCGAACGTACGCCTTGTATACGCACAACTTCGTACCGAGAGGCAGGTGGGACGCCAGCACGGGTCGGAGAACGTTCCGTGCGGCGCGCGTCTGGGCAACCACGTTCTTAACATGGGGCCGCATCGAGAGTGTCCTGTCGATGGTCACGCCGAGGTATTTGGCCTTCGGGGACCATACGACGGTCTCGCCCATGAGTGACACCGGGGGCGGCAATAGGCGCACCCACCCGATGGAAATCGCCTGAGTCTTCGCCACATTGACCTTGAGTCTCCAGTCCTTCAGCCAGGTGGGAATCGCGTCCAGTGCTCGCTGCATCTTCAGCGCTGCATGCGGGGCATTCAGCGAGGTGGTAATGAACGCCGCGTCGTCAGCATACAGCGCTAAAATGGCGCCGTCGGCGACTGGAATGTCGTCCGTGTATCTGCTGTAGCAGACGGGCGACAGGCAGTTTCCCTGGGGCACACCAGCTCGGATGGGGCGCTCCGTGGACAGAGCGTCTTCAACCGCCACTTGACAACGTCTGTCTTCCAAAAAGGGGGCCACAGTCTTAACTACTCGGCGGGGAGTAGTAGACGTGGACAGCTTGTACACGAGGCCGGCGTGCCAGACGCGATCGAACGCCTTCTCCATATCGAGGAATACTGCAACAGACTGCTCTCGCTTGTTGTAAGCGGTAGCGAGATGGTGCAGTACCCTCGTCACTTGTAAAGTGGTGGAGTGTTCGGCACGGAAACCGAACTTTTCGTCGCGTGGCTGAAGATGCGGCGTGATGTGCAGCAACAGTAGCTTCTCGAAGACTTTCGAGGTGGTGGATAGAAGAGTGATGGGACGGTAACTCCCAGGCAGCATGATGTTCTTGCCTTGCTTGGGAATCAGGATGACTCGGCCGAGCTTCCACGATGATGGAAAGTGCCCGGTACGGAGGATTCCGTTGAAGAGCCGCGTCAGAGTAACGATTGCTCGCGGAGGTAGGTGACGCAGGGCTTCGTTGGTGACTCGATCAGGGCCGGGTGCTTTGCGCAGTCTAGTTCGCCGAATCATCCTTTGGACTTGTCCGGGGGAGAACACGACGGGGTCTTCTGTCGGTACTATCGGCGACTCGAAGTAGTTCTTCACATGTCGCTCGATGGTCTCTACGTGCTGCACATCTGCGGTCGGGTTGGGTGTAAACTGCGTCTCCAGGTAGTCCGCAAATATCTCCGCTCGATCCTCAGCTCGGTAACGTGGGGTTCCGTCACTGGCCATGAGGGGTCTAATCGGGGAGGGCTTCCCGGAGAGTTGGCGGCATAGGCGGTGCATGCCAGACCAGTCGTCACCGGCTCGCTCAATGGCGGAGTGCCAGGATTCGTCTGCAACTGTCTCCAGTGCGTCTGAGATCTTGGCAGCCAGAGCGTTCAGCCGCGTCTTCATGGTCGGGCACCGCAGGTTTTGCCATTGCCTTCGCAGCTTCCTCTTCTCCTCGATCATCGCTTGTATGTAGGCAGGGAGCTGGGGTTGTCTACGAGTAGATGCAGCGTCGAGTCTGGACTCTCGAAGCGCATTGGACGCTGTTGCGCTGAGGTCCGTGGCGAGTCGATCAACGTCTGCAGGGCTCTCTACTCTAAAGGATGGCGAATGTTCGGCCATGTGTTCGGCGAAGATTCGCCAGTCCTGGCGATGCTTCGGAGAAGGCAGCGATGTCGTCATCGGGGTTGTCTTCAGCGTCAAAAGGACTGCTTGGTGGTCGGAGATGAGGTGGTCATCCAGAACGTCTAACGACGGTGCGGCAGCTAGGCCGCACGTGACGGCTATGTCAAGGACGTCTGGCATGTGGGCTGCACAGTACGGGTAGTGCGTCGGGACCTCTGGTCCTAGCACCTGGTAACCGTGGCGATCTGCGTCGTCCAGGAGGCGTCTGCCATCTGGGCTCACGATATTGGAGTTCCACGCCGTGTGTTTCGCGTTGAAGTCGCCCGCGACAATCGTGGGCAGCAGCGAGTCCAACAAGGTGTGGACATCAGCCACTGCAAGTCGGTTCTGCGGCGGCTTGTAGAAAGCGAACACACGGGTGGGCTGATTTTCGATGCAGATCTCCACGCCTAGGGCGTACGACGTCTGCAGTTGAGGTACTGGCAGCAGTTGGTGAATGACGTTCCGACGGACCAAGACTGCTAATCCCCTGTAAGCAGTCCCGATCGGCGAGGCGTGGTCCTCCCGGTAGACGTAGTATCCGGAAACCTTCAACTTGTCTACCGGTCTGAGGTGAGTCTCGCTGATCAGGCCGATGTCCACTCGACGCTGAGAAAGCAAAGTCTTGAAGAGACGGGCTTTTTGTGATGAAAGCCCGTCGGCGTTCCAAAACACGATGCGGAGCTCAGCCATAAAAGGTGCAGAGCTCCGTGATGCAACCCAGGATCAGCGGAATAGGGTCACGCTGCTCCTGGATGGCCATCAGCACATGATTCAATGTGCTGATAACTTTGGTGAGTCGCGGGTCCAGCGGCGTCACTCGCTTCGCCTTCGTCCCCCCTGCGGGGGCGGCGACCACGGTGGGCTTGGACGATTTCGTACTGCGCTCGGTAGGCTGCAGTGCGGCGGGCGCAGCAGCGCGTGTCGCAGTAGGTGGTGCGGCAGGTAGGGCGCCTTGGCGCGCTTGAGCGCGTTTCCCGCGTTTGCGTCGGCGTTTAACCGGTTGCCGTGGCTGGTTGGCGACAGCCATGAGCGAGCCGGGCGCGTCGGCCTCTAATGCGTGGGCAGTGGGAGGATACGCGCGCGCTGTTGAGGCGGTGCGTGCGATGGTGCCCGCCCGGCGGTTGCGCGTCTCTTTGCGGAACACCGGGCAGTTTGCGTTGTTCGCCGTGTGCGCGCCACCGCAGTTGGCGCACGTCGGCGGGTCCTCCCTGGGGCGCTGGCACTCTCGTGCAGGATGGTTGTCCCCACACCGCACACAGGCAATGGGCCGGTGGCAGTTGTGCGAGGAGTGCCGAAACTGCTGGCAGCGATGGCACTGCGCTGGTCCCTTTCTGCCGCGCCACGCCTCGATGGTGATCCCGGGCATACAGAGGAGCTCGTGCACCTCATATATACCCGGGATGAGATTTGGCGTACGCTGGAGTTGCACGAACATCAGACATCCCGGTCTGCCTGGGCGCGCGGGGATCGCGCGCACGTGCTCCGGGACGTATCCGAGCTCACGCAGCTCCTCGTCCACTTGTGCCGGCTCTGTGTTTGCCGGCAGGCCCCGTATTGCTACCTTAGCGCTCCTCTCCGCGGGGAGCGAGTAGCAGAACCAGGAGATTCCAGCGACACTTTCCAGCTGCGTGAGGTAGCGCTGGATGTGGCGGAACTCCTGGTCCGACTTGGGGATGAAGCGGACGCCTTTGCCAAACGGGCGTCCATTAGGTGTGTGGCCGAGTAGCTTTTTGAGCTCCCGGAAATGCGTCGGCCAGTCGGGAAGCACCTCCACAATCAGCGGTGGGTAGCGACTGGTCGCTTTGGTGGTCGGAGTGGCTGAGGTGGTGGCGGCGGTCGCAGCGGTAGCGGTGGCGGAGGCGGCGGATGCGGTGACGTCGCCCGTCGTCGGCGTCTTTTTGGACGCGGTAGTAGCCGCGTATGTTGGGCTTGTCGCGGTCTCCAGTGGAGAGCCTGGCGACAGGGTCGGCATACTCGGTGGTGTTCGTGCCGAGGTTTTGTGTTCTCCTCTATGAGGAGGCGAGGGGAAACGCCCCACGGGTATACCAGGCTGCGTGGCGGGATATCTTGGCTGACGTGGGTGAGGCGCTTGCGCGGTATGATTCGCCGTTGCAGGCGTCGCCGTGCGTACGGCAGGAATAGGCGTAGCGGCAGTCGTGGGCATCAGTCGTCGCCTGGGCGTTGCTGGTCGGACGATGGACGGCAATGATTCCATGGATGGAGCCGGTGACGGCGTCAGCGGACTCGCTGCGAAGGTCGCTTCACCGGCTCCCGTTGAAGGACCCGCTTGAGCGGCTTCGGGGCGCCTCGTTGCGCCAGCAGCGAGGGTGGCTTGGCCGGACGCTATCATTGCGTCCAGCCCGGCCTCAAGGCCGGAGATTGCCGACCGCACAAAAACCTTACGTCGAAGTGGGCGCGGTCGAGTCGCGCGTCGCTGTGACATCAGCGGCAGGATTGGTGGTGGCATGCTGTTTTTTTTTATTTTTTTTTTTTTTTTTTTTTTTTTTTTTTACCTTGCCTTTAGGCGCGGCCCAAGCGGAGGTGCTGGCACGCCAGCACCCCACCGGGCTGGTTCCCGGGGTTTGCCTCAGGAGGCAGACCGGACCCAGACCGGAGGGGGTGTCGTGTTTACCCAGAACACCAACCGTGGCAAAAACAAGGTTTCAGTACAAAGTAGCACAGTATGCTGAAACACTATAAGGGCCCGAGCGCCGGTGCGAGTCGCTAGCAGACTCAGCACACGAAGGCAGTCGAGCTCTCTTGAGCGAAGACATTTATTCCAAAAAATACAACTAACCTAGGCTAAAAATATTTAAAGCGTGTTTAGAAAATACCATCTTAATAATACAGCGCCATCTAGTTACACACTCATGGTAACTCACTGTGTAGTTCACGCAGTGAAGTTTACATAATACTTAACATTCCGCCCATCATGGGCATCCAACTATGTCCATAATACATAAGTATCACTGCATTCACACAATTTCTAAGTCACAATACAAATATTATAGTTTAGCCGCCCACCCTAGCAAATGTGAAAGTACGATTAAATATAACATACAGCAATATTGATAGCTACAACAAACACAACTTAGAACAAATATTATAATAATACATAAATTAAAAATTATACACTGTAACCTTACTTTGATGTAACACAACATACTTAACAAAAATATTTTAAATCTTTAAGATTTTTCTACAGGCAGCACTATAAGTTTAGATACTGGTCGTTTTATAACAGAATTTTTACATCGTAACGAAAGTACTCTTGTCAAACTGTCCGAGCCAGGATGTTTTCGGTGATAATACTGTACAGACATCTGGCTGATCATTTTCCTTGACTAAGACTATATCACCCACGTTTGGCTCTGGTGTTGTTGAAGACCATTTATATCTATGGTGAAGCTGCGTCAAATACTCATGAGACCATCTACGCCAAAATTCTTGTGCTAACCGCTGAGAAAGATGCCATCTTTTTAAACTACCAATATTAGAATTTTCATAGTTACTGTCAGGGAGTAGCACTAAGGGTTCTCAAACCAAAAAAATGTCCCGGTGTTAATGGAAACGGATCGTCCGGATTAGTGCTGATTTGAGAAAGGGGACGAAAATTAAGGCAAGCCTCAATCTGCGCGAGGACAGTGGTCATCTCCTCGAAGGTCAGTGTATGATTACCAATAACCCGTTTGAGGTGGTGTTTGGTAGACTTCACTCCCGCCTCCCAAAATCCTCCAAAATTTGGAGTATGAGGAGGTATGAAATGCCAGTTGGTACCATTATTCCTTAACCAGTTACCTTGGACCAGCGTAATCCACTCCACCTAGCAAAAGGTCGGCAAGCATTTGCTCTGGCCTCCGGCAATCGACCCATTAGTTGTTGATTGGTTTGCGCAGAATGACGTACACAAGTTATGCATTTTCTAACAAATAGCCTCACTAGACCTTTGGCGTTGATGACCCAATATTTAGTTCTTAAATAATTAAGCATCAAGTGTGCCCCCCGTGAAGTGTGCGAGCGTGGGCATGAACTATTAAAAGGTCTGGGATTTGTGAGGAATTAAAATAGGATTCTTCATGTCATCAGATATGTTAGCATGCCGCAGACGACCACCAACTCTAAGGATTCCATCCTCGTCGAGGTAGGGATTTAAAGAGGTAAGCTTGCTTTTCCTTTTCACTTTCCCAAGCATCTTTAATGAATCAATATCGTCTTGAAAACACTTACTTTGGCAGAGTTTGATGCATGCAATTAATGCTTCATTTATTTCCCATGAACTTAACCAAGTAGTTTTGATTTGCTTTTCAGACTTCAATCTCAGAAATCTTCTACAATAAGCAACGACTCTGGTAAGTCTAGTAAGAGAGGAAAATTTTGCAAGGATTTCCTCGTAATTGCAGGTAAGTATATTACTTTTAATTTTTTGTTCTTCCAAATTTGTTTGCTTTATTTTGCCTTTACTGTAATTTATTTCCTTTTTCTTTAACAGCTCATTACTATTACTAGACAGCTCCTGAAAGTCAGCGATAGTTCCGGAATCATCATACTTACACTGGGGATCCTCCGATTTAAAAGGTAACTTTACTATATATCGCCCGGAAGAGTACCTGTAGTGTACGAGACTATTTTTTCGCATCGCTCCTTATCGTTGGTTAAATATTTCCGACGCTGCGAGGAGTCGCATTCCATTTCGCAGAACCCTTTGAGGAATTGATTATCGTCGTCATGATTGATTTGCACATGCAAACTAACAATCGCATTATGACATTTCTCTGTTACCGTGTGATAAGGTCCGTGTAAGCTTCCAGATAGGATCCACCCGAGTGTCGTTTGCTGTGCTACGAGCGTTCCCGGAGGACCCTTGATTAACCCTTCTAATAAAATCTGGCTATACACGGCAGTCCCTAAAATCATATCAATTTTATTTGGCACACCATACGCAGGATCTGCCAATTCGGTAGCTGAGAGTGTAAATGGAACGCAAACAACTTTTCTTTCAGGAAGCAGTGTCGTAAGTTTGCGTAATACATACGCATTGGTAGATACCGCAACTGAATTGTCTAGACGTGAGTGAATTTTGACTGTAACCATTGCCTTAGAGGGTAAAGTACCACTCTCCTCATCGCCTAACCTTGATATATCCGCCTTTATTGGAACCTTTCTCAACCTAGCAACTGTACGGCTGACGACGTTATAAAAGAAGCCTGAGAACCCTGATCAAGCAGGGCTCTTAATACTATAACTGTTCCAGATGTAGCTTCGACCTTAATTAAGGCCGTGGCCAATAAAGACTGACTTTGGATATCCGAAAAGCATGATATAACCTTAGCGGTCTCGCTCTGTGCATTTGACGTCGCCGTTGTGACGACATCGGTGGTCTGTTTGTGACTATCGACCGATTTATGAGTACATATTTTGGGATGCAAAAGACTGTGATGTTTTTTGTTACAAATACGGCATCTCGTAGACTGGCGACACGAATATACGGCGTGACTCTCACCTAAACAATTATAACAAAGTTTATTTGCGTTTACAAAGTTACGGCGCGTATCTACATCTTGGTTCGCAAATGTCTTACAATTACATAGCTTTTGAGATTCAGAACAAAATACACAAGATGGTGTGGCAACGTGAAGCGTTTTTACATTTTTAGTAGTGGAGTTTACTGCTTTGGTATCTAGGAATTCGAGGGATCTAAAACGGTGATCTAAAAATTCACGAAAATCTCCTAAATTAGGCAGAACATCTGAAATTTCACTAACCTTAACTTCCCACAACTTCCTAGATTCCGTATATAATTTTAAAGTTACAATATAAATTACAATTATATCCCAATTACTAATATCAACACTTAAATTTTCCAAAGCATGGAAACATTCATTTGTATTATCTAAAAATTCCTTTAAACCTGCTGAAGTTTCAGTTTTCAGGGTTTGCTGACTAAATAAGCGTTTCAATATACAGTTACAAAGATGTATTTTATTATTGAACCTTTTTTCAATCTGATTCCAACACTGTTTATAATTAGCTGATGTTATAGGCATTTGTCGTATCAATTGCTCCGCCTCGCCGGTTAAATATCCCTTTAAATAATGTTATTTCTGCACATCATCCAACTAGTCATTTGAATGCACTAGGGAAACAAATAAATCTCTAAATGTATGTATGTAAATTCATTGTAGTTCCCTGAGAAAGTGGGTATTGTTATTTTCGGCAATTTAATAGACGAATGAGAACCTGGTTTACTGACGACAGTATATTTTTCTTCAGCTTTATCATAATCACCATCACGAATATATGATGATTTGTTTAGCTCTTTTTTCGCCATATTACTGATAATACATTCGTGATTATTAGTAAATTTATCCCAAAATTGTTCTAAAGTCTCCGATCTCGTTTCTAAATAAGGAATAGTGATACGGTCCTTTGGAGAATTTTTGAAATTTGTAAATGAATTTGCAATGCGTAATAGTAAATCTCTTTGCACCTTAAATTTCGCTTCCATATTGCAAATATTTTTCCAAACTTAAGTTGAAGTTAGATACTTCACAATTTATGTTCAACAAATTGAACTGAGAAAATTACAAGTCCAAAACAGTTTCAAAATATTCTTAGTCCAAGAAATTTTCTAAGTGCTTTAAAGTGCAGTAATTTCTACATACAATTGGGCATGGATTCCCCGTCTTTGCACTTTTTCGCAAATTATTCTAAGTCTGTTAACACTTCACAATTATTCTAAGTTGTAAGGAACTTTAACTTTTCACTGAACTAACTCTTCGAATTTTTTCTAAGTCTTTTTACTTCTAATAACTTGTAAAATTAATCACAGTTTGTCCAGTTCAACACTTATACTTGCGTAAAACGTGCCTGCTGTTGGTCCACCGTAGACTCAGGATAGACCACCCGACACCGTATAAACTTGGACTCGTAATTTCTTTCGATTCCATCCGGCTCGAAGGATCATGTACACTTCCCAACTAATGCACTCACATATAAAATCAACTGTTCACTGAGCGAAGACATTAATTCCAAAAAATACAACTAACCTATGTAACGGCTAAAAATATTTAAGGCGTGTTTAGAAAATACCATCTTAATAATACAGCGCCATCTAGTTTCACACTCATGGTAACTCACTGTGTAGTTCACGCAGTGAAGTTTACATAATATTTAACACGTATTTTTATACAATCTAATTAATTTATGTTATTCTAGTTACGATTATTGTTATATTTGGAATCGGTGTCCTTCCGCCGCAACCCGCTCTCGCCATTCGCCTCCTCACGACTCAAGCACATCTCACCTATAACTATGTATGTAGTAACAAACCTATCTTGGATGACATCGACTCTGAAATTACAATAATCGTTGATTTTTTGTTAATTTTTTTTTGTTTTATGATTTATTCATTTTATGATTTTTAGTGAATTTGAAGTATACTAACTAACAATTTGTCTAAATATGTGTAAATATACTAAATTTTTCAACGCAGCAATGAACGCAAGTACTATACGTATGTATACCAAAATTTAAGACTTTTATGGTTTTCTCATGGATTCCACTGTCAGATCTGGATCAGATTACAATGGGACCACTTGGGAAGCACCAGCTTTCAAATAAAAAAGAATTATCAAAATCGGTTCACCTAGTCGAAAGTTAATTAATGTAGAATGTACACAGGCCTCCCCGAAAGATCACCATGACGGTCGGTCCTTCGCTACCCTTATCAAAACTTATTTCGGTGAGTTTGACCAGATCGTCGGTCTGTCTTGTAGCGTGCCTACCAACACTACGTCTTCCGGTACGCGGTAGCCATTCGAGGACTTTACTACCCCAACGGCCATGTGCCCTGCCACTGCCAACTGCCACTTCAGTTTCGCAACTATAATATTATAGAAATTAAATTAAATTTGATTTCAATGTTTATTCTTCTTTCGTATTAGAATGAACATAGATCTAAAATGACAAAATATAAAGGAAAACAATAACGTCGCTTAAAACATTATAATCAAAATATCTACAAAATGATATCGAAGGAATTTAGTAAAATTTTATACCCTCTGTGCTTCCGTCAAACTACACTGGCCTTCAAAAGTAAGTATCACACTTTTAAAATTGGGATAACGTTTTAAGTTCACAAGATATACTTTCGAAATAAAAAGGACTCCAAAGAGAATTTAATTTTGTACATAAAAACTTTATAGTTGGTAACCTTCTTTTAAGAATTGGCTGAAAAAAAAACTTCAAAAACAAAACCATTCCTTTTTCAAAGTGGACATTTCCGAATTATAATATTACCATTTTTCTTTCTGTTTTAAATTTTTTTCAAGATCGATGGGCCTTGTTTTAAAATTTTATGCTAAAAAGCACATAACATTTATTTATCATGCCTCTTTCAGTTGAAGAATGTGCTACGATCATGGCTTTTCTGGAACTAGGCATCAGTATGCGTCGCACTGCAAGAATGGTGGGTGTGACGGTACGAACGGCCCAGAAGGTAAAGCGAAGGTACGAAGAGACTGGACACCATCTGAGGAAATCTTGTAATGGCAGACCCAGGTGTACCAGTGCCCGAGAAGATCGTTATATTATTTCCACTGTGTTAAGAAATCGCCACCAAAATCCAGCAACAGCTACCTCAGACCCGGAGGGACTACATTAGTGACAGTACAATGAGAAGAAGACTTGTTGAAGCAAATTTTAAAACCCGAAGACCCAGCGAGTGGCCCAAAACTCGAGACACAGCATCGAGTAGCGAGACTGCGATACGCCCGTGAACACATGCAGTGGGATGAAGAAGAATAGTCAAGAATTTTGTTTGCAGATGAGTCTCGATTCTCCCTTTACACTTCTGATGGAAGGCGAAGTGTTTACAGGCGACCTGGCGAGCGATACCTTCAAGGCTGCATCTCAGAAAGAGTCCAATACGGTGGAGGCAGTGTACATGTATGGGCTGGCATATCTTCAGAAGGTCGCACAGAGCTAGTAGCCATAGAAAATGGCACCCTCACTGGGCAAAGATATGCTCAAGAGATTCTCAATGAGTATGCAGGGCCGTATTTAGCAAATATGGGTGATGGATCGATGCCGATGCATGATAATGCCCGGCCACTCACGGCTCATATCGTACAAGAGTATATTCAGGAGGTCGGTATCAGCGTGATGGCTTGGCCATCAAGAAGTCCTGATCTCAACCCAATTGAAAACGCCTGGGATGAGCTTGGCAGACCACCACCTACTACCCTCAGGGCACTAAAGCAGGCCCTGGTAGAAGAATGGGAGAATATTCCCCAACATCCGCTCCGAAACCTAGTGTTCAGTATGCCAAACTGGCTCGAAGCTGTAATCAGAGCTCGAGGAGGCAATACCAGTTATTAAAAAAATAAATAACATTTAATACATTTTAGTTGAATTTTTTTATACTAAACTAAATATGAAAAGTGTGATACTTACTTTTGCAGGCCAGTGTATTTAACGTATGAGACTGAAAAAATGTTAAGTGAAATAAAATTAAAAACGGTAGCAACTTATTTCTCGCATGCTTTTGAGTCACATAAAATGAATTGTTGATTTTGTGACGACTTTTCACTTCCAACGTTGCCAACGTGAAACAAAATACACGTTCATTAGTGCAGACAGAAGCTGTGATATTATATCGATCAATCAGTCAGTCTGTCATACCAAGTTACCAAATGTTAAAAGCATCAAACATATCAGTAGTAGGGATTCGCTGGTTCTGGCTCACAGTAGTGGGGATTTGCCGGTTCTGCCTCCCCGGTTCTGACTCACTTGTTCGTGATGCCTACTAAAAAAAAAAAGTTTGGTGTCAAACTGGGGGTTTTGATGTATTATGTATTTGATGTATTTTCCCGCAACATCTTACGCATATATTTAGATCTAAGTCCTAGGAATTCATTAAATATGTTAACTTTGTTCCATCTTTAAAATAGCCTAACTTCTTATTATTGAGTTTTAGATAACAAAATATTTTTTCTGCATTGTCAGTTGTTTCGAAACGCAAATGTAAATCAGGTTTTATATCTCTGTAAAAATTTATATATTAAATACTGAACACTAGGTTTCGGAGTACATTTAAATATGTACTTAAAATGATGTTTTGTTTTATTGTAAGTTGTAATCCAATAACTCTTAAATACATTATTCTAAGGTTATATGAATATAATCGAGATAAAGAATTATTTGAAGAAAATTGATCTCAGTATTCAAAATAATGTTAACGCAGCAAACCGATTGTCCATATACGTTGTAACGCCCTGTTATATTGTCAGCAATGTAGATAGTGAAAATAAGCCAGGCTCTCACTGGGTTGCAATACACATTGGTGAGCAGGGTATTGGACAATACTTCAATTCATATGATCGTCTAGCTCGGGGATTCCAGCTGAGGTTTTTACAAAGCAATTGCAGAATGTATATCTACAATACTACAAGAGTAAAGAATTTATTTACCGCAGCATGTGTTGCGAGTACTGTTTAATGTATCTATACTTTAAGTTTAGTAAGAAGAGTTTGAATGATTTCATCAAATATTTTTAAAATGATACAATCTGTCAATCAATACAATTTATATCATCTGTTAACGTAATAATAAACACAGCACAAAACTGTCGTTTTAATCGTAGTAACGAATGTGAGAGGTAATTTACTAATTACATCTATCACTTTCAAAGAATCGACATTGAGTCGCTCACCAATCATTAGGTTAATTACCACTGATTAGTACTCATTACTATTATTATGGATCTGTTAAACTTAAAAAGTTAACTATGAAACTATAAGAGATATCGAAAAACGGATCAGCGCAATCAAATGTTTGACACCAAACTTTTTTTTTTTTTTTAGTTGGCATCACGAACAAGTGAGTCAGAACCGGGGAGGTAGAACCGGCAAATCCCCACTACTGTGAGCCAGAACCGGCGAATCCCTACTACTCATATCCCCTTAAGACTGAGTTGTAATAAACCTTAAAATATAAATGTTACTAAAATTAATTTAACATGTACTTAAACGAGATTTATAGAGTATATATATTACGAGATTAATTATTATATTGTAACCCCGCCTCGCATCTCCTTTAAGTAATGAGACATTTTTCAACTGTTTATTAGTACGATTTATATTATAACTTCAATTTGCTGAATTGAATTACAAACTTGGGTGTTGATAGAAACACCTCGTTTAAAATATTCAGCACTAATTATAAAATACTGTAGTTGCATTCAAAATTATGATAAGTGTTTTAAGGACATTTGCTTGTCATTTAAAATGCTGTTTAAGTCTGGGTTATAAATTATAACCGAGTTGTATTTGAACTTAGGCTTATAAACTATCACAATTGTATAATAAGATTTTGGTGAATGTATTTTAAATTTTCATAAATGTACTGGCAATGAACAGTCATAATATTTATTTCTTTAAATTTTTCTTTGAGAGACTGTCTATAACCAAGCTGACATATAGCACGAACAGCTCTCTTTTGCAAAGCAAACACTATATCAATGTCAGCAGCATGACCCCACAGTAAAATACCGTACGTCAATCATGACGCATACAGCATCAGCTATGAAAATAACTGAAGTACACTAATCTAGCGGTCGCAACATTCTAGTACTCTCTAATCTTTCTAACGGCATATGCAGCAGAGCTGAGTCTATCTGCTAATTGGTGGGGTCCACCCCCACTAAAGGAAGCTTTTTATCTAACGTGATGCCCAAGAAGACCGTAGTGTCCACAAGTTCCAATCTCTGGTCATTTATAAGTACGTTGGATTGTACCTCCACTGTGTTTGGTTTAATGAACCGTACCTTTGACTTTGTTTTTTTACTGTTTAAGTGCAGATTCTTCGTCTCAAACCAACGCACTATCTTTGGGAGTGCATTGTTTACCTCGTCATCAATATCTGCCCGTCGCTTATTTTTTAAATTGAGTGAAGTATCAACAGCAAACAATACAATCTCATGGCTATCATCTACCACAAACGGTAGATACATAGATAGTTATAGGCGAGAAGTGCTTGAGTCGTACGCGTGACGTGATGAGGCGAGAGGCGAAAGCCGAGCCGCGGCGGGAGGACACCGAATCCAAAATTAACAATAATCGAAACTAGAATTAGTTTAATTAATTAAATTGTATAAAAATACGCAATTTTTTTATACTTTTTAGTATATACCTGGGGCACACTAAAAGTTTTGCACTTCTAGCTAATCGGAACTATTTGAATTTCGAATATTATATTTTTTGAAACGATGCAACCTTCTTAATAATAATACAAAAACAATTGTCAATTGTTTTTCTACGTACGCATCGAAAATCGCGATCTGCGCAGTTCCACTTGAAGATCAAAAGAGTGTTAATGTCGAGTGGTATTCTGCCACTTGTTTACCCAGGGTGTTAAAATATGTTTGCAAAAGACGACCAAAAAGCCGTATTCTCCTACATCATGACACACGGCCAACAAAACTTAGTAATTTTTAGCTTTCGAAAAAGTACAACTCGTCAGTGATAGCGTTCAATCAGCACGTAGAAATATGCCTTCAGATCTGTGGTCCTCCTGTTTTAAAAACTGGTTCGATCGCATAAAACAATGTTTAAAATGTAAAGGAGAGTATTTTTAAATCCAATAAACATAATATTTTGGTTCCTACGTAGCTTACAATAAGTGATTTTATATCCTATTTTGAATAAAAAATTGAAATTGAATTTAAAAGGTGATTGGCATCGATGCTCTTTTTTAGTTCCTCGCTTCTAGTAACTGTTAGTCTTGATTCCCAGTTTTAATACTTGGCATTCCAATCGTCACGAGCATTGAATCGGATGCCCAATGACATAAAAAAGTCACTATACTAAACGTTTTTTCTGTTATTGTGAGGCACGGTGGAGAGTATATATCGCAGAGAGATTAAAACAACATTACAAAACAACACCATAACCTCTGTCCTTATACTGGAATTTCACAAACTTTTCATTACAAAATAATATTAACAGTCAAACTGCAATAGATTTCGTTACAATAAAATTTATAAAATTGAAAGCCTGAGCGCGATCGCTCCACTCCCAAGCTGTTCTATCAGTAAGAAAATCATTTATCTAAGCTGTATTACATTAAAAAGCCAATAATTCAAAACGCGTAAGTTTGATTGCGTACAGAATGATATTAAAATATGATGTTTTAGCGACTGAGCGTTTGGCGATTAAATAAAACAACTGCTTGACTGTGAGGAATATGTGGAAGATATATGGAAGACATGATTTTTTTTTTTTTTGCGCCCAGACAAAGGGAAAGGGCTACCCTCCGGGATTACGAAGGGAGGGAGGTGGTGAATGCTCATGCATACCAACGCAGCCGCGTTGGTTATGTGGGACTCACGTAAGAACCTAAGTGCCTTAGGTGCCGGACTCACGTAAGAACCTAAGTGCCTAGCCAACCTCAGGTGGTGTTTGTGGGTAACACCACCTGAGGTTGGCTTTGGGCAGTGTGCCCTCTAAGCCTTCATCGTAGGCGACCATCTCTCGGGGAAGAGAGGCGCAAGCGGCACTCCCTAGGGAGTGTTCGCTGGGAATGCACAGAAGGTGCTGTCTAATAGAGACTTGGCGACATCAGAACGATGATCACAAACGGGAGGTGAGGCTACATGTATCTGGTACCTGTCAATCCAGGTCAGACGAAAGATTGAAAGAGGAGAATTTAAAAATAGTGATTTGGTTAGATCGAGTGATACGCCCCTAGGCTTCACTCGTACCGCACTATGTGGTAAGCGTTAAGCGCTTTAGGTATTACAAGGAGGCCACCAAATGGTGGTGCTCCGCCAGCGCAAAGAGGCGCTCCTTGGAGGACTTAGCCGTCCTGAGTTTCCGTGCCAGGACGGATATTTCGTTGATGTCGACTTCGCCTAGTGAGGCGTAGATCTCTTCCAGGTCTTTCAGGGTGCTTTGCACCTGTGATTGAGCCTGGGGAGGTACTGCCCGCCTGGGGCCACTGAAGGTGGCCGGGGCGGGGCGGGAGTAGACATTGAATGCCTGAGAGGGAGGGGCTGATTGTCTCCATGTGGAGGAGAGTTGGGTTATTTTTTCCCGACAGTTTTATTCCTCATATGAGGAAAATGGGATTGGGTGTTAGAGGCCAGAGGTGGCCTTTGTTTTGGCGGCCTGGAAGTCTGCTTATTAGCAGCCTTCGGGGCGGAACGAGGGGCACAAGGGCATCCGCGATAATTCGCGGTATGGCCCTCCTGCCCGCAGAGCACGCATGCGGGAGGTGTTACCTCGTCGCGAGTGCGTTTGCACTCTTTGGTGCTGTGGGGTTCGAGGCACTTTACTCACCTAGGAGGAGCAGAGCAGTTTGCCGCTGCGTGACCATACATCTGGCAGCGGTGACATTGACCGGGGAACCCCCGCTTGTGTGGGGCTTCCACACGTATGTTGGAGAGCCCACATACGGTGAACTCTCCTTTGAAAAGTTCCCTGGCTTCAGGGACGTTAGTTTGAATGACTAACGCTAACGGGTATTTCTTCCCGGTACGGCTGTACATTTTATGTACAGCCTCGACCGGAAAGCCTTTCTTGACAAGGTCCTCCTGTATGAGCTCATTAGAGAGCTCGTACGGGAGGCCTCGGAGGACAGCCTTGACCTTGCGCTCTTCCGGGAGCGCATAGGTGAGGTTGCGAAAGTCGTCCGTGGTCGGTACGACTATAAGTATTGCCTCACCTGTGTTTGAGGCACGGGTGTATCGCACCTTGTGATCGGTGCAAAGTTGGGCTACGTATGTCCACTTTGCCTTATCACGGAGAAAGATTGGCGGTGGAGGCTTGTTGCTAGGGTGGACGGGCGAGCGTGTCGCCGGTTGGCAAGAGGAGGGGACCGAGTCCGGGGGTAAACTAATGTCGAGGGACATTAATGGTACTGGGTAGGAAGAGGAGATTGAAACCTTGTCAGACGCGATGCGCTTGGCCTGACGCTTCTTTCTGGACTGAACCAGTTGGAATGAATCGTCTGAAGGACGATAGGGACGAAAAGAAGTGTCGAGTACGGAACCAGTGAGAGTTCCGTTATCTGATTCCTCCGAGGAGGAATGGACTGGCCGCTTGCGGCCGCAGGAGGCGGAGTCGGAGAACTCCATGTCCTCGGAAGTAGATTTGTGAGCGGAGGGCTCATCGGAGGGCCGACTTTGAGTGTTGACCTTGGAGGAGATGATGCTCTCGAATAGTGAGTGGTCGACGTGGATATTTGCGGCATTAAGCGAAGCCACAAACTGGGCTATAAGGGCGTTGAGAAGGTCCGCTGATGGAGCCATACTGATGAAGCCTCCCCGCCGAGGACAGGGAGAAACGAGGTTTGGAAGTGGCGCGGCTATCCCTAATGGTTATAGCCGCGAACCGTCACCCTTGGGAAAGCCCAAGTGCAATGGGATCGGGTCGTCCGGTTTCTCTCAGGTCAGGAGGCCTGAGAAACGCACCGGGTCAACGTTAGCCGAGTTAGTTGTCACCGTTAGGTATCCTTCAGCTCAACCGCGATGACACGCAACTCACTTACTACAATAAAAATTGCTGTAAACAAGCTGCGGGCCGGAACGAATTCGACGTAACCAGTCGAACTTGGCGTAGTATACCTCGTACCACACGTAGCGGACCTGCGTAGCGTAGCACTGGGGGTAGCGTTGCGGCGTAGCGGAGCGTGAGCACAGGCGCGTGTAGTAGTGTGCTCGGCGCGGGGCCGAGACAAGAATGAGTATGATTTATTAAAAAGTTACCCGATATATATACAAAATCCTTAAAACTAGTTACCCAATTACAATCGTTACTTAAAAAATATTTACAAGTTCAGATAAAACACACCAATACTAGAGCTTACATTTTATCATACGATGTCAATGAGCATTCCGCACCTACGGCTGTTGCTCATTGATTAAAATTGCATGAATAGCGATCGACCCCCGAGTCCCACTCAGAGTTCGATTCAGGCAGGCAACGCGAGCACACGTGCCGCATTATCTGTCCTCCTTCGAATATTTTTATTACCTGCGTTATCGCACTATCTGCTCAGGCCACCTGGGCTAGCTATTGTTATCGCGCGCTATTGTTCGGGACTCTTTGAGTCTCGCACCTAGCCTAGCTTAGTTATTATCTGTGTTAATTACCCGGTTTTACGATTGTGTTAGTTAGCACCTGTGCTGTGTTTCGCGATTCTGCACGCTAATCGTGTATGTTTGTGAGTTGCAGTTCGCGTCGTGTGTGTCTTCTCCGCGGGGGCCTGCACAGCGTGCATCGGGGTTCCGGCCCAGCCAGTCTACATCCAGCAAAGCTAAGTCTTAGGCTTAATTATTATTATTAATTTCTTTTAATTTTGCATACTTTATTATTATTAATATTATTTATTAATGTGCAAGTGTACAACTTAACTATAGTTGTCTACTTAATTATTATATTCCCCCTCTGCCTGACTCGGGCAGCGGGGGTTGATGCCCGCTCAACCTAGTTATTAAATATGACAACCATGGCTTCACCAATGGCTGCCGACGAGGGCCTTCTAAGCGCCCTACTAGATAGGTTATTCACGGAGAAGATCGCTCCGCTAATTAAGGAAACTATAGATGAGACAATGGATCCGGCTTTTAGAGCGAAATCCAAAAAATATAACTCATCATCTGACGTTACGGGTTCCGACGGGGAATCCGAAATGGAATTAGGTAATGACTCCGACGCAAGCTCCGTAGCTTCGGTAAAACCAAGGAAAGTGATCACCCGATCAGCCCGTCCGCCTGTCCTTCAGGCGTACTTTGACACGCAGGCGACCCCAAAGGTCCCCGCAGTCAGTCCTGACCGCACGGAAGCCCCTCAGGCTTCTAGTGCTTCAACGGCCCAGCCGGAAACCGCTCTACCGTCGAGAGCGGAGAGTGTCGCGTCGGATGCTGACGGCTTCATCACCGTCAGTCGCAAGAATAAGCGCGGTCACGAATCGCCATCTCTTGATGGCACACCCGCCAAGAAAGCCGCGGCCACGACTGGCTCCACTCCCGCGTCCGCGCCCGCGCCCGCCAAAGCCCGCGTACCACCTCCGACCAAGCGCCCACCTCCTATTTTTATAGGAGACTGAGGCCGCTGGTTGGTTATCAAAAATAGGATCCCGAAGACGCTCTCCTTCCAGGCGAGGGCGTACCAATCTCTCATCAAATTAGAGACCAAAGAGGTAGCGGACCACCGCGCCTTGACATCTCTTCTTAGAGAGCTGAGTGTGGGTTTCCACATGTACGCCCTACCTGAGGAAAAGCGTCTGAGGGTCATTATTAGGAACGTCCCCAGAGAGTTAGACGAGCCCGACATTCTGTCGGACCTCAAAGAGCAGGGTTACCCTGCACACGAGGTGCACCGTATGCGCGGAAACACCAACAAACAACCATTTAACATGGTTCTCGTCGTCCTCGACCTCACGCAAGAGGGAAAGGAAATTTTTAATATTAAATCGGTTTGCTCCCTTCAGGGCATCCGGGCCGAAGCTCCTCGCAACCGCGGGGGCCTGGTCAGTGTCACAGATGCCAGTTATACGGGCACTCGGCACGCAACTGCGAACACACCCCGAGGTGTGTGAAGTGCCTCGGAAAACACGGCACGCCGGAGTGCCCTCGACCAGCGCAATGCGCGAAGCCCCCGGCCTGCGTCTTGTGCGGGGAGAAGGGGCACCCCGCGAGCTATCGCGGGTGTCCCCTCAATGGAAGGATTCCATTGTTATCGGTATCCCAAAACCCAATAAACCTAAGGCTAATCCGAGTAGCTATAGGCCTATTAGCTTAATTAACTCGATCGGGAAACTTTACGAAAGATTAATTCTCGCGCGTCTTAATCATTACATCGCGGAGCTCAACCTGATACCCGAAATACAGTTCGGATTCAGAACCGCTCACTCGTGTCCCCAGCAGGCTCACCGACTCACCGAGTACATTCTCATACGGCGTCAATTTCACGCTACCACGGCAGCCGTGTTTTTCGATGTCACGAAGGCCTTCGACAAGGTATGGCACAACGGCTTAGTATTCAAGCTGTATCAACTGGGAGTGCCAGACAGGCTCGTGCGTATAATTCGAGCCTACCTTACTGATCGCTCCTTCCGATATCGAGTAGAGGGCACCCTATCCTCACCCAGACCCATCAGGTCTGGCGTGCCACAGGGTTCGGTCCTCTCTCCCACTCTTTTCTCGCTCTTCACGAGCGACATTCCCAAGTTTCCGAGTGTCCAGCTCGCTCAGTACGCTGACGACACGGCACTCTACTTTGGCTCCAACCGCTCAACCTTGAGCAAGAACATTAAAGTGCTTCAAGCCGCCGTCGATGAACTAGGCAACTGGTTCAGAAAATGGCGGATTGAAGTGAACCCCGCCAAGAGTGCAGCGGTACTCTTCGGTAACGCGAATAGCATCCGCGCTAAAAAACAACCGACCGACGTTATTAAACTGTATGAAACACCCATACCGTGGGTGAAGGATTACAAATACTTAGGAGTCACGTTCAACAGCAATATGAACTTCAAGAAACATATTGATACGGTATGCAATAGAGCCCGATTTGTCCTCAGTCGCCTTTATCCACTTGTGTGTGGGCGAAGCAAACTTACGCTCAAACACAAAGTGACGCTGTACAAAACCATCGTACGGCCCATACTGTCATACGCAAGCGTCGTTTTCGCGCACACCCGACCGAGCTACTTACGTCGTTTGCAAGTAGTTCAAAATAAATTCACGCGCATGGCAACCGGAGCCCCATGGTTCATCCGAAACGTTGACCTTCACCGCGACCTAGAGCTTCCGACGATAGCTCAACACTTTAAAAAGATCTCGCGACGCTTCTTTGACAAGGCGCCTAACCATCCCAACATCTTGGTTAGGAAGGCATGCGGGTACATCCCCCTTCACCATAGTCTCAACCCAATAAGATGTCCCAGACACGTAACGGTAGACCTGGATGACGACATCACCATCGCGAACGCGACACCCACACAAACACCGACACAGACACGCACACACCGCCTTCGCAGGCGTAGGCGTGGTCAACCACCGCAAACCACTGGCACTCGTCACTCTGACGATGGCCAGCGGCCCGCACCCTAGATACACCACACATTGTTTTGATACGCGACGAGACGTTAGTCCTCGTCCTGTAATCGCTTCACTACACTCACTCACACACGGACTGACTGACGGACTGACATACACCACTTACACAATCACAAACACACTCCACAAACAGACACAAACACAAACATACATGCACACAAACATTTACACTACGTACATACATACAAACACACATACATACAATCATAAACACATACATACACACTTACATACATTACACAAAACATCACCACACTCGCCGGCGAGTGTGTTCTTATCACCTTTTCATCTTTCATCTTCATTTTCATTCTCTCTCCTTCCCACAAGCACACAGCCGGTCTGAGGTTCGAGTATCCTTAGGAGACGCCCCGCGGCTGTTGTTGCGTAGTCTTTGCGGCCTCCACGGCCCACGTCCTACTTCGCTGTGAAAGCCAGGGCTGCTAACAGCACGGAGGAGGTATGGGGTGTCCGCTTACGCGGACAATCGAGTCCGACATATTACGCCCCGTTCCGGGGCGTAAATACGTAACAGTATTTCCTCCTCTCAAAAAAAAAAAACCCCGAGTCCCGACGCTTCATTCGAGTACGCTCGGCCTTGCGGTGCGGTTGTGTAACGCGGAGCATATGACTGATCACGTGAGTATATCTGCGATCGTCGAGAGAAAGTACGATGCTTGAAACTTCACTGAGATGACTAAACTGGTGATATGTATGATTCTATGAGTTGATGTACAGCATTATGAAATGGTTCTTATCAGAGCTAATATTACGTTATACAAAATAAAATGTTCTTATCAGAGCTAATACTACGTTATATAAAATAAAATGTTCTTGTCAGAACGAATCTTTCAGCATACGCTTATTACAGTTATTAAGCACGATTACTATTTCTACGATCTATAATGCTACGTTACAAGTTAGATATTAGACATTTGTGTTAATTGATATTATTGGTTATAGGTACAGCTACAGAGTCCCCTTCGAGTGAAACGCACCGGCAAACTTCTTGGGTAACTTGTACAGGTAAAGGTAATGAATATAATGTATTGTTTTCTTCAGTTTCATTTAATAAATGGTTTTAAACGGTCGATCTATATGTTTGTTTGTCGACCTGGTAACTGAATGGTATAAACTTTACCGCTTCGTTTGATAACACGGTACGGTCCTTCATATGGTGTTTGTAATGGTGGTTTTACTGAATCTATTCTAATAAACACATGACTGCATGTATGTAAGTCTTGATGAACAAATATGTGTTTGTTATTACGATGTGAACTAGGTGAGTGTGGTTTATTAGTTGCGATATGGGTACGTAATTTATCAACGTAGGTATGATCCAATGAGGTAGATGATGTATGTGTGTTTATGTCGAAGAAATCACTTGGTAGACGAAGGTTATAGCCGTATGTTAGTTCGGCGGCGCTAACGCCTGTGTTCGATCGTAGAACTGCGCGCAGGCCTAATAATACGGTTGGTAGTTCATTGACCCATGCACAGGTGTTCGTTAACCTTGAACGAAGGGCTGTCTTCAAGCAACGATGAAAGCGTTCTACCTTTCCGTTACTCTTTGGGTTATAGCTAGTACTTCGTATCCGTTTAACTCCCATAGTTTTCATGAGGTTGGAAACAGAGAGCTTTCGAACTGTCGACCTTGATCGCTTGTTAGTGTCGCTGGGCATCCAAATCTTGAGATCCAGTGATTGTGTATGATATCTGCAATTGTCTCGGCTGTAATATTGTCGCTAGGGATTGCCTCAGGCCAACCAGTATGTCTGTCGATCATTGTTATCAGATAGCGATGTCCTTGAGCAGAGGTAGGTAGAGGTCCAACAATATCTATGTGTATATGCTGAAAACGATCGCTTGCGTCAAAACATTGAATTTTACTGACTGTGTGGCGTTGTATTTTACTTTTCTGACAATTTATACAAGTTTTACTCCACTTCCCGATGTCGATATTCATTGATGGCCAAAAGAATTTTTGAGATATTAATTTACGTGATGTTCGTATTCCTGGGTGAGTAATATTATGTACACTATTAAAAATTTGTTTGCGGAATTCTGTAGGTATGTAAGGACGTATATGACTTGTTGATGTTTCGCAATATAATTCTAGGTTCATGTTAGGTACATTTATTTTCTTGAAGGTTAAGTTTGGTTGTTGAATGAGTTGTGTTATGCTGCTGTCTCTCTCTTGTGCGATTGATAATTCGCTGTAGTCGATCGTAGGTGACACTGTTATTGTTTCTATTCGACTTAATGCGTCGGCAATAATATTGTTTTTTCCACTGATGTGTCGAATATCGGTTGTGAATTCACTGATGAATAATAATTGGCGCGTTCGGCGTGGCGTTTCGTTTGCAGTATGTGTTTTATTCATAGCGAATGTGAGGGGTTTGTGGTCTGTGAATATAATTAATTCACGTCCTTCAAACATCTTACGGAAATGTTTCACTGACTTATAGACGGCTGAGAGTTCTCTGTCATACGCTGAGTATTTCTTCTCCGCCTCTGAGAATTTCTTTGAGAAGTAACCTGACGATGCAGTAGGACTGCACCTACAGCATTGTCAGACGCATCGCAGAATATTGCGATAGGGGCATCATGTGATGGGTGAGCGAGCAAGGTAGCTTTGGATATACTATTCTTGCACTCTTAGAATGATTGTGATGCTTCGTCGGTCCATTCAATTATTGTTTTATCACGTTTCTTGAAATGGTGTAGGTAAGCGTTTAGCGGAGCTTGTATTGATGCGGCATTCGGTATGTGGTCACGATAGAAATTTAACTTGCCTAGAAATCGTCTTAAACCTTCTATAGTTTACGGTTTTGAATATTCGGTAATGGCTTTAATCTTCTCTTCTGGTGGCTGTATACCGTTTTTTGATACGATGTATCCAAGAAATTTGACTTCCGTTTGGCCTAAGTTACACTTCGCGGGGTTGATAGTGATACCGTTTTCTTCCAATCTTCTAAGAACTGTTCTTAGGTGATCGCGATGCTCAGTCTCGTTTGCTGAGGCTATGAGCAAATCGTCGATGAATGGGAAAACGTAGTCTAATCCACGGAGCACTTCGTGAATAAATCGCTGAAATGTTTGTCCCGCATTCTTCAGACCAGGACACATGCGAGGAAATTCGAATAAACCCATTGGTGTGATGATAGCTGTCTTCTCTATGTCCTGTTCCCTGGTCTTCAATTGTTGGTAAGCGCGGTTGAGGTCGATTGTGGAGAATATTGTTTTACCAGACAGATGATGGGTGAAGTCCTTGACTCTCGGCACTGGATATCGATCGGGTTTGGTTATGCTGTTCAATCGTCTATAATCACCGCATACCCGTATATCTCCATTCTTTTTAGGTACTATATGGAGTGGTGAAGACCATGGACTTTTACTCGGTCTGCAGAGTCCTTGTTGCATCATGTTTTCGAATTCTTTCTTTACTATTTCATAACGATGAGGTGGAATGGGACGAGCACGGCAATGTAATGGAGGTCCTTGTGTTTCAATATAATGTTCCACGTTAATTTTTGGCGATAATTGCATCGATGTTAATCTCGTGGTACCGGGGAATTCGGCGAGTATCGCGTGGTACGGGGCCTGTATATCGATACTTCGTATTGTGGGTGAGGTCGTTGACATTATTGGTGCGTTGATTTTAAGACTTGTAACGGCATCAATTAATCTTCGATTTTTTAAGTCTACGATAAGTTGATGGTGGTTAAGAAAATCGGCACCTTATATTGGTTTCGTGACGTCAGCTACAATAAACTTCCACTTGTATGGTCGACGAAGGTTGAGATCGAGTTCTAATGTTTTCTCACCATAAGTTGAAATTGTTGTTGTGTTTGCAGCGTACAATTTAAATGGTAGAGGGGTTGCTTTCGGGCCTAGTTTTCTTGGTAGGACGGATATATTAGCACCGGTATCTACTAAGAATGACATCTTTGTTTTCTTGTCTGTGACAAAAAGGCGGTATGAAGTGTGAAGGACGCCGGGTTCCGCCGCAGCAAGCGTCCGTTCTAGTTTCCCGATGGCTCTTACTTGAAGCTGCAGGGCGTAGTACAACGTCGTGCTTCACTACCAAATCGGCGATGGTAATAGCAGTAAAGTGTTGGTGAGCTATTGAGTGTGCGGGAACGGTGTTGTGACGAAGTTCTATTGCGAGATGACGAGCGAAATCGGTGGCGATGATAGTGCTGAGATGGCCTTGACTTGAGTTCGGCGACTTCTAGTGATAGTTTTCGTATCTCGTTAATAAGGAATTGTGTGTGATCTACCTGATTTGACGTCGATGATTCTGGACCTGATGCTGGTGGCTGGCTGGAGACGGCTGGTGGCAGGCTGGAGACGGCTGGTGGCTGGCTGGAGACGGCTGGTGGCTGGCTGGAGACGGCTGCTACCTCCTGGATTTGCTCCATCATTGTGTCAGCAAGCAACGCTAGTTCCTCCAGCGTGGACTTCACACTGAATGACTCGCTGACGGCGAGCACGGAGCGGACGTGGGCTGGCAGCAGCTTACTCCACATCATGCGGAGGGTGGAGTCGGTAACCTTGTCCCTTGCAAGGTTACGCATGCGTCGCAGTAGCTGTGAAGGCTTCTGGTCTCCAAGCTCCATCTCGGCGAGTAGCTTCTGGAACTTACGGCTGTCGGATTCTTCATACACCGATATGAGACGTTCCTTGATTGCTGAATATTGTTTGTCTCTCGGTATGTTAAATAGGATGTCGGAGATTTTTTCGATGTCAGCCTTTTCTAATTGGACGAGCACCATCTGTGTCAGCTGGGCTTGACTCCTCTTGAGATCATCGGTGGCGGCTTCAAAGCTGTGATACCACAATCGCGGATTTTCCCGCCAAAATGGTGGTATGCGCATCGACAGTGAAATGCTGGAGATTTCTGTCATGGTTGGCGCTGGGAGTGGCTGAGCCTGGTTTGTGTGTTCCATTTCTTCGTCGGGTTGATATTCCTCGAGCAGAGATTCGTCGAACAGGAATTCGTCGTTTCGGCGAGCTGGTGAAGCTGTTCTTCAATGTGTAGCCGGGCAGAGGTTCGGTGTATTCTGTTCTGGCTTCCTTCCGTCGGTGTTCTTGTTCGGGTTCCTGGCTTCCTTCCGTCGGCGTTCTTGTTCGGGGGCACCACTTTAGAGACTGAGCGTTTGGCGATTAAATAAAACAACTGCTTGACTGTGAGGAATATGTGGAAGATATGATTTATTAAAAAGTTACCCGATATATATACAAAATCCTTAAAACTAGTTACCCAATTACAATCGTTACTTAAAAAATATTTACAAGTTCAGAAAATACACACCAATACTAGAGCTTACAGTTTCATTCAATAAGATTTGAGAATAATATTATGTGTTCTATCACGCTCTAAAACTAATGCTATCGCAGTTTGTGTAAACTCGCGTCGAACCTCGATCATACGATGTCAATGAGCATTCCGCACCTACGGCTGTTGCTCATTGATTAAAATTGCATGAATAGCGATCGACCCCCGAGTCCCAACGCTTCATTCGAGGACGCTCGGCCTTGCTGTGTGGTTGTTTAACGCGGAAGCATATGACTGATCACGTGAGTATATCTGCGATCGTCGAGAGAAAGTACGATGCTTGAAACTTCACTGAGATGACTAAACTGGTGATCTGTATGATTCTATGAGTTGATGTACAGCATTATGAAATGGTTCTTATCAGAGCTAATATTACGTTATACAAAATAAAATGTTCTTATCAGAGCTAATACTACGTTATATAAAATAAAATGTTCTTGTCAGAACGAATCTTTCGGCATACGCTTATTACAGTTATTATGCACGATTACTATTTCTACGATCTATAATGCTACGTTACAAGTTAGATATTAGACATTTGTGTTAATTGATATTATTGGTTGTAGGTACAGCTACAATGTTAATGTATTGTTGGCTTGTTTCAAAAGTATTAAAGAGTTCTTAATTTATAAAATAAATGAACCGTTTCGTTAGCGTGCAAGGCTTTTATAAAGATTATTATTTAAATTTTTATTATAAAGAAACCCGGTGTGTAGTGGAGCGATATTGCAAACAATTGATGGTGATTGTTGTTTTTGAACTCACAATACAATTCAGTAATTAAGTGAGCTGACTCTTACAACAATCAGTGAATGTGAATCAATATTGTGGGGTGAGCGTCATTCATTAAAATGTTATTGTTTTTGATGATCTCTTTGTTTACAACTTGAATAAATGTCCGACTGAAGGTCTAGCCATGGTCATGAAAAAAATTAAAAAAAAATGAATAAATGTCAATAAAATACGCAAAAAATAGGAATAATAGGAAACAAATTGCTAGCACGAAATTTCAAAACAAATAATCAACGGACAGAATTTTTCAAAACTAATCAGTAAGTACTCTAATTTGACCCATTGCAAAAAATTTGTTCTAGAGAAGTTTGCCGTAACGGTTACTGAAACTATAAAACGCCACTCGGACAACTTTCAGTTTAGGATGAAGTTTCTTATGTTGTGAATAATGAGCACTATTTTACGAGCTACTTCACATCAAATTATATCAATCTAACTAAGTGATGCGTGAAATGATACTGTAAGTGATATCCTAATCCAATGTCAACAATTAACCAATAGTCCAACATATTAGTTTGTCAAATGAGTGTTGCGAATTGTAACATTTTTGGATGTTTCATTATTAGTTAACCCTACAGTGGGCGCGCTTATGATCATACCATTAGAGGTCGCGCGGATGACAGGCGTCATCCATTTACTGAGAACGATTAATAATAATATTATCAGTACTTAGTTTGTATTTATTTATTGGATATAACAAAATTTTAATAACTTACTTAACAGAAGAAAAAAGTAATAAAAAATTCGTTTGTTTTGCAAATTAGGATCAGAATACCAAGTCTTTATAAATTCTTTGGAACTGAAATCTAATTTTGACTAAACTTCTATAAGAAATTAAGAAAAATGGTCTTAGCTGTAATTTTCGTAACAACTATTGCACATATACTTGCAATGATCTTGGCAAGTAAATTTGCCGCAGGTTTGGCAAGATAAACGTGTGTTTTTGTTACATTTTTTTCCGCACAAAACCCAGCGACTACGTGCGCCTTCACGACGGGTACTTACTACTTCTCGTGGATGTTCTTCTAACGTTCTTTTCCCAAAAAGTAATTTCTGTAATATTTACGTTGCTCAATCAACATGCCCTTTTTTGTAGAATTAGTAATCATACTACTAATTACATCATTGAGAAAGAGAGACATACAATCCGTTTGTGTAGTTTTTTATTTTGCTTTTTGTTGAGGACCACATCGAAGACGAAGAATATTATGTTGACACATGAAAAGGTGAAAGCGAAGTTGTTCTTTTAGCTATCTTAAATTATCAACACCTTGATAATACTTGATGGCTAAATTGGTATATAATCATCAGAAACATCATGAGCAGGGCTTGCATATCCGTCGAAATCATGATTGACATCATCTTCTATGTCCAAGTTTTTGATCTAAACTCCAACGTGATCAGAATTTTTGTTATATGATCACGGAGTACCCTCTAACACGTCTTCATCTTCCTCCAACAGCCATAATTCCATTCACCGTTTTTGGAGTCATTATCGGGTCTAAAATAGAAAAAAATAACAAATAAATCGCAAAGTAGTATGAAGAATAGGTTACTTCATTAAATTAAATAACTTTTATTACTAAGGCTGCTATAAATATACTATAGAAGAAGAATAATATTGTAAACAAATAGTAAAAAATACAGTCGCGTGGATGACATGCGTCCTCCATCCACAATTTCGAACTACTCCTGACTCATCCAAGCTACTCCAGCATATGGACGTTACTGATATCACGAAGCGTATCGTAGGCATTACTAAACTCAGCGCCAGCTTGTTGTTCCCATATAAAAAATGAAAAATTCCGCCAGTTTAATCAGCTTGGATGACATATGTCATCCGTGCGACCACTCTAGGGTTAAAAAAGGTTTTGTCTTCCGATAAAATTTTTCATATTTGGTTTCCCGAAAGCGCACATTTCATATAAGATGTTCTGAATATCGCACGTTATTCCTGTCGAAAAAAAATCTAATCTAGAACGTTAAACGCGATATTCTCGTATTATGTTTAGTACACCGCACATATTCCTTTTCATTTTTTTAAATCTCAAACTGAAATCAGAAAAAAATTGTATGGATTGATGATACGATCACTTAAGATTAGTCACGTTTTGACTTAGTTTTAGAAAATTGGAAAAAAAAGATCACCCATCTTTAATCTGATGTCTCTCATAAACTTATTTAAACTCACATTAGTGAATGTACGAAAAATAAGTTCATAAAGTTAATCAGCTCGTATTAGCCAAGGAAATACCCAACACAAAACTAAATAAAAAATTTATTCCTGACATTTGAATGATGTAAAAATAAGACTAAAAAATATATTATTTATGAACGAAACGTTACAAGGGACCCTCAATTTATTGCGCAATTCAAATTATTTTCCTATTGTCCTGAACAATATCTGCTGAAATGAAAGCAATAAATAAACCGGAAACCAGAGTTGTTGTTAAAATGTTCGTTTAATGATGGACATTGAAACAAGCGGCCAGCGAAACTCCAGTAACGAACAAACTTCGAACACTCTAGTGACACAAACTGTCTACGAGCCATGTGATATTACACACTGTGAATTAAATTTAATTAACTACTTTCTTATCTGGTTAATCTTAATCATAATCAATCTAAAAGCATGTATACGGGAAAGCTATCAAATATATTAAAACTGGAATCAAAATGCATCTTGATTTCACACTTTCAAGCATTCATGCTTGTAATTCTTAAACTTGAATATTTTTAACATATGTATATTAGTGGGTTTAGATGGGCAAGTTGTACACTCAATAGGAAGTGAAAATCACACAGTACGAGAGGTTAAAAATGCGTTGAATGAAAAAATGTAAGCTACCGATATGAGAGTATGCTTGAGAGTCCCTAAATATACCTACCGAATAACATGTATCGCAAGGACTTGCCAAAATTTAGGATAGAATACAACAGAAATAACTTTATTAGCAACATAGGGCCTGACTTCGCTAATGACAAAGCTTGAAAATCAAATAATTAAACTGTAATAGTATATTACGCACCTAGGGAGAAAAGTAGGTGATCCTCACCCGCGGAATATTGAAAATAGGATATACTATATACGACGTAATCGGTTCTTTAAAATTATTTCTCGGCTGAGATGAGATCCCTCGACCATGCGGTGTTTCAGTTCACAATCACAATGATTCAACCACTACTCATTTATTCTTCTAATCATTAAGTTGAAATAGCCGAAGTATAATTGGTTAGAAGTACTTTACTCGATAATTTCAACAACTATCTTACGAATTTTCGATCAGGCCACGTGTGCCTGACGTGAGTTTAATATTTTCTACCCATTCCAAGAAAAGTGCTCAACGTCGCTAAAGATGTTTTCACTACAATAAAATAACACAGGTTTATAATCATAAAGCCAGCAACATATTAATAATAATCCAAATTAGAAAGCTTATTAGTAGTGTGCAGCACGTAATTCATTGCTAAAGGAGCTGACTAGTACACACTTAGTGCTCTAAACACCAACACAACACTGGTTTTCAGAAGCCCCTCTTGACGTTTGGAATGGGTAGTAAATAGTATAATATAAAAAATATCCAAGTTAAGAATGTTAGATAAAATGCACAAAAATTTATAACACGAATATTAATATTCATCATCATGTTATATTCAAATGTGAAAATTTGAACTATTTTCAATTCCTTCATTGCTGACCGTAAATTATTCAAGCATTTGTTTGCATTGCCCCTTAAACTTCCCCTGAACTCTGTTCCACAATACCTGGGCACTGCTCATATCTGCGAAGCAAGCCTGTGGGTTAACATTTGCTGCATTATGTTTCCCGAGTTACGTACTTCGAGTTTACAAACAAATAGGTGTTTTACTATGTATGTTACCGAATAGCAGTGTTGCTAAAAGTACGAATCCGACCTGTCATGTTTAGAACATTGCTGTCTTTTACGAAGTAATTATATGTTGTCTCGAGGATTTTTTCCAACAGAATTTAGCAAGAATTTCATGAGAGAAAGACCTACGTCATTAATATAGACCGAAATTGACGAATCTATTGATTTAATCGATTAAGACTCTATTTATATACTTACAAATAGCACAATCATTCAATAATTCTTTTTATTTAGGAAATCTTTGAATCCGTTTGCGTAACAAAGAAATTTTTGTAAATGTTTATGCTTTACTTAGACTGTAAGACTTACTTCAGATGATGAATATAAGTCTTTCATTAAGTTTGCAATATTTGTTTGAAAACTGCGTATAATGTTCGTCAATTAATGAGTTTAATATTGTTTTGATATTTAGATTAACATCAGCTTGGAATATATTTTATACTTTCACTATATTATTATGATTTATAGTTACTTATATACCTACATATAGAAATTTCTTAGGCTAGATCTGAAATGTAATGCTTTCAGATTATGTGAAGATTCTATTTGCTCTGAAAAAGAATAAAGAAATGCGTACATTTTGAATTCCCCGACAGCGTCATTTAATAAAAAGCGTCATCAGATATTCTTTATACTTGAAATAAAAGAAAGCAGTGTCTGTTTATTTTGTTAATGGGGTTCCTCATTTATGTCCTGTGGGAGTAACGTAGGTGTCCTTGTTCAACATACCGCCTTTAAATATGTTAGATGCCTTCTTATTAATTCTTACGTCATGTCACATAAAAAAAATCTATCAGCTTTATTTAAATTCTTAAAATAATAATTGCAAGTTGGTGTAAGTAATTGTTACACGGGTGCGACGACCTTAAGAGTTCGAATGATAGACAATGAATACATTATAATATAATAATTTATAGCTAGTTAAGTGTATCTTTTAGTAGCCATAGTACGCAATGAAAATGCATTTTACGCTTCTAAACAACTTAATTATGAAGTGGCTGGACTTCAAAGAGCTTGAAACTTTGCATGAATTTTGCTCAGTACTTGCGGTCTCTTAGGTTTTTGTAGTTAAGTATAAACTAAACCAGTAGTTACTTGAGGAACACGTTACTAATGAAGTACGTCGAGTTTCACTTGTGATCGTTTTCAACAGACACAATATAATATAAATATTAACTCTTGTTACAATCAAATAAACGCTCTATGATTACCGAAACGAATTTTGTCTAATTTCTAATGTCATCTCATTTTAGGAACTTCTACAACGTTTAATGGCATTAAGTAACTTAAAATTATGTCGATCTATCAATGAAAAATAAAATTCTATATACTTGCTGACCCGACAGACATTGTTCTGTACATAGTAAATAAAATACTATTTTTCTATGAATTTGTCAATAATATTTCATAACATTAAGAATTATTTCGTAACATATGCTCCCTGTTGTTATAATGAATTTGTTTCACAACAATACTGTCACAGCGTGCTTCAATCAATTCTGTAGAAAATGTGACCATACAAAACAAATATTGGAAATAAAAATAATTATGGGTTCCCATTCGAAATAAAAACTATCCTATCTCTCAATTTGGACTAAACTGCACTCCATGAAGTAATCCCCATTAAAATCCGTTGATTAGTTTAGGAGTTCACTGGAAACAAACATTAGGACACTATATTTATTATATTTATTTAGATATTATACCTTTATTGGTTGTTTTATATTGGTTTGTCAGCGGTGAACTTCTGATGTAGTAAAGATAATATATACATACACGACGTGTTTACTTTCTCTTTAAGAAGACTGCTAAAAATAAAAGATGCGACTTTAATGGATGATTGATTAATTTTTTGAAAATAAACTCAAGAATTATATCGATTAATAAGATGTGATCAAAACAATAGCTATGTAGCAGTAACAACCTCGTACCCTTGGGTATTGCATAAACCATGATTTTTTACAATCTGAAGTTGTGGTCGGATTAATGTATCGACTTGGATGAATATGAATTGACTTATGTTAAAAATACGAATGAAATTCAAAGCTAAAGATACAGCTTTGTATTAATAATATAAAATATTTATTAATCCAACATAAATGTAAAACATGGCATCACCACAGATTAAAGATCTTACGTATTGCAAAACTAAGTCGAACAGCCACATGAGGCAGAAATAAAGAAATTTTGTAAATTGGTTTACTGTTAAAAGTTATGTGCTTTTCTTTTAATAAATGAATTTATACGCATCTAATAAAATATAAGTTAACCATTGTTAACCACGTTTATTGAAGAAATTGTTTAAATAATTGAGTAGGTATTATATTATCTTGGTAGTGTAGTAGCTACAACTTATTATTTTAATGATCTTGTGAATATTTAAATTAAGTTTCCGCTGGCTAATGCTGCGAGACGCCATTAATTTGGTAATATCACGGTGGACTAGCTTGTGTGGAGCCTGAGCCGGATGAGGGTGATGAAGTGGAGTTTTATGAATCTAAAACGGGTGTGTAATAGCTCAATATTAACATAATTTATTTATACCACAGTTTCTTGACTTGACAGTATTTTACAATCTGTTCACCGACGAGAAACAGGATATAGCGTAAGCTCAATGAATTATTAAGGTAAGATATACAATTAAATTTCAGCAACAATACACGTGTTTCAATCGTTCGAAGCGTATTTTAATAAAATTTATTATTATTAATGCATTTTTAAGCGTCCAACATACTATTCGTAATATTATTATGCAGAAGAGACAGTGCGCGACATAGCACACAGCTTTGGGGAACTCCAGCTTTCACGGGCTTATGTTGGTAGTCCTCTTGCATAAACTCTCGGGAAGCCCAAATGTGCGAGGATGTAAGAAGTACTTTGTGTAATATACGATCAATCCTCGCTATATCCAGGCTAACTTCCAAGCCTTCTCCTTTATTTTTAAAAGCCGCAGCCAATGTATGTGTTGTATATACCAGAAGATCACCCGTCAATTGACCTAGGCGAAAGCCGTAATCACGGTCGTATATGAACTGGTGACACTATTTATAGGTAAACCAGGCTATAATTAATACAGGTCAAGCTAATTAATATAAAACGAATGAAAAATGAAATGAAAATTGTTCAGAAACTCTTCACAATAACATCTTTAACAATTACTTTCCGACTATGTAAAAATCTGTAATCATTGTACCATCTGAAGCGTCAGTGATCACATACTATGAGGTCAAGATATATTATTATAAAATTATAATACAATCCATTTTCTCGTTTGGTGAACAAAAATCTAAATTAAAATAATACTTAGAATCCATTAGTATTCTTGCCACCTTTACCTGCCCTTTCTTTCTGATTTCTTGAAGGTACAAGGAAAACCACTTTCACCAATGATATTGATACAAGAGCAATGGTGCTGCCAATACAAAGGTGTTACGAGTACCTACGACCACATCAGATATTTATTGAACCGATTTAGTTTTAGGGTTATATTCAATAGTTGAGATATTTTATTAGATTGATTTATTTTTAAATTATCTACATAATATTTACTTGGACAATTTTTTCTTTGCTTTTTTTTATTTTTAGTGTCACTAGACTTCCGGGGTAACTTTCAAATTTATTTATAATTTTCTTTGCAGACCTACCCTCCGTTTCCTATTTGTGTAAATATTGAAATAGTACTCTTACTTTTTTAATCATTCGAATAAATACTTTTCTATGAATAAAATTGTTGATTTTTTTTTATATTATAATAAAACTTAAAATAAATATTATTGTATGGGAAGAAGATGAGGCTTGGCACTTGATAATAATAGGTGATATGCAATTTAAATGCAATTTCGTTTGGATTAAAATGTTATTTGGTACTAAAGATAAAGAAAAGTAACAAACAATGTGTTAAAAAAAGTTTTAAAAAATAAAGAAATTTTATTTAAATATTGATGAAGTAATCAATGATACAGAGAGACACACTTATATCTTTTTTATATCCTTTATTTACTACGATCTGTCTCCTTTGTGGGACATTCAGCAGTATGTTGGTTGGTGCTATTGCTGTCGCGCTCGCTATGTGACCTGTGTCACATCCTCAATGTTAAAACAGTAGCCGCTTACTGTGTATTAAACTGATTGTATTAAATCCTGAGTTACTTTGCGCTTTAAGCGTCGCGCTTTGTTGTGGTTTTCCATAAGTGGCCAAACCAGAGTGTTAGGGTATCGTTCCATGCGCTCTTTGTATGTTCTGGTATTGCATACAATTTCCTGTTTAACAGTGGGCAGGCGTAAATCGCGGTGTACCTAATAATTGGTTGAATACGGACCAGAGAGCATTGTTTATCATGCGGAGTGCTTTATTTTGAAACCTTTGTATGATTTCAATATTTGACTGGGATACAGTATCCCACAGTTGGATTTCGTACATCCAGACAGGGCTTCAGTATTGCCTTGTACAGAAGTATTTTGTTTTGGAGAGACAATTCGTCCAATGTGCCAGTAAAGTTTTTGCGTTTGGTAAAGTTGCATTCTTTTAATGAAAATAGTAAAATGTTTTTGCCAGATAAATCTTTTATCTATGTCCAATTCAAGGTATCTCATATGATCTGCAATGTTGTTAAGTGTGACTGGAGGACAAGAGTCTCTTCATAAGGTGAATGTTACGTTGGCTGATTTTGTTTCAATTGCTTTTATCCGCCAATTTTTGAGTCATAAGAATGAGGTCATTTAACCGTTTTTGACTTTAAGAGTTTTTTGGGTCGCTATGTGTAGCTAGTATAGCGGGATTGTCAGTAAAGGTTCCCGTAATTAAGGATTAAGATGTCGGCAGCTCCGCAGCGAAGAGTAAGTAGAGTATGGGACCCAGTACACTGCCCTGTGGAACTCCAGCTTTTATAGGGCAGAGATAAGATAGTGCGTCCCTTTGTTGTACTACGAAATCGCGCTGCTGAAGAAATAATTTTATTGTTCAGTAAAGGTAATTTGGTTGCATTTTTAAATTAATATACTACTAAAATAATAGAAAATGTAAATTAATTGAAATTTGTAACCGTTTCGGAGGTAATATGACAAATATATAACAAGAATTATTAATTTTAATTGATATGGAAGAGCGCGGCCTTCTGGCACAGGTGTTTCTCACTAAATAGAAGGTCACATCCACTATTATGTTTGTACCATTTTTTTACTGAAATAAATGTTTTTCATTTTTTCATTTTCAATTGCTCGTTACTATAGGACTTGTGTGATCAAGCTATACACCGTGTGAAACTCGGTGACACTCTCGCTCCCATAAAGTAATGTAGTAAATATCATCCAAGTTAGTTAAAGTCGATTCTAAGATTCTCAAAATATAAATCCATATGAATTTCTCCTTCAAATACATGATAATAATATTAACAATATAATAACATATCGAATGCCAAATTTGATTACAACAGGAAAGCTTATTAATTCTTGACGAAGCAAATATTATTAAGACCAAAATATGTCGTTAGTACAGAATGCGCAATAAATTTATAAATATCCGAACTCGTCTTCCGACTTTGTAATAAGCTTGTCTGATTGCAAATTTTGCTTACAGTTGAATACAAATTGTGAGCAAATTCTTTTCTGCATATTTATACTGCTTGTTTGAAATATTTTAATATATTACATTAGTATTAAAATATGATTTTGATACAATCGAATACTAATAAAGTGAAGTAGATCGATATAATAACAACCGATATAATAAGGATTTTTTACGAAAGACGAGTTTACGTACGGGTCACCTGATGGTAAGTACTCACCGCGACTCAAACTCTCTCGTAACACCAGAGGAATCACAAGAGCATTGCTGACCTCATAAGGCGAATTCACCTACTTATGAATTCATAAACGTATACCACATGGCGGGTGAAGATCGAACCGGGGTACCGTGGTGAGAGTCAACGGTTCTACCTATTGCGTCACCGACGCATTTATATTAATATATTTATGTACGAGCAAAGAATATGTAAAAGTACAAGTGTACAAGTTGAATGATATAATATTTTTAATTTTTTATTGACCTCGACATTATATAACCCGACGTTTTTATTTGTTGTCTTTGCAGGTCAATGTTTGGGGGTCTGCGGTGACAGTAAAATCGAGAAAGCAATTGTTAAATATCTTATTGTGAAGAATTTCAGCACAATTTTTTTATACAGCTGTAGCCAGAATTTCTCATTTACTTGAATTCTCTCTCCCCTTTAACTCATTGTTATTTGTTGTAAACTAAAGTGTGTTTTGTGTTTTTTTCGTTGCAATTGCAAATTGATAAACGAAAAGTTAATTGAATAAAGTCTTCTAAGTAAACATTTTACTAGTCTTGTCACTTATTCATAAAATATATCTAATGTAAACCTTAACAGTGTAATGCTTCAATTATAAGGGCTAATTTTCAGCATTAACTGAAGCGCAATATCGCGGTGTTAGCAGCTACTCACATACTAGGAGATCACTCTGTAAGCCGCCTTAATGATACAAGCTCTCAATACCAACATATTAGTTTGGATTATAATACACAATGTAATACTTTGCTGTAGATATGTGAATCTTTATTATATATATATATATATATTTTAATGATAAGCCGGACTTAAAAATGTTTGCCTATCCAAATATAGTAAAAAGGTCTGTAATGATATGTAGAAACTCATAATTTTTTTATAAAATATAACGGACGAGAATTGTGTATTAAACCAATTGAGCTCAATTTGTAAGCTTCGCTGTGCACAAAGTTATAATAAAGTTAACGACGGACGCATTATGTATGTTATGTTAATCATAAAATAAATCCGTGAACGACCCGTGATATATCAAGAAAAGCCAATATAACATTATATTAGCTAATATACTACACATTATTATGAATAGATAATTCACTGTTTTGAAAATTATAACAAAAACACAATCGACTTCAAAAAACTATTTCAAAACAATAGATATAATATGCACTAAAAAGTTAAAAAACAATGCATATTTTAATACAATCTTATTATTTAATCGAATTCTAGTAATGATTATTGTTATTTTTGGAATCAGTGTCCTCCAGCCGCGGCCCCGCTCCCGCCGCTCGCCTCTCGCGTCCTCACGTCGCGCGTGCGACTCAAGCACATCTCTCCTATACTACATAATAATATGTAGTTACAAACCTACCTTGGCTGACATCGACTCCAAAAACAACAATAAGGGTTGCCACCTAATAAAATCTTCTAACCTGTAGGGAAAATATTAACGTGAAATAAATGAGTAAGTTTTGTGTTAATTCTACGGAACGATAAATCCAGAAAGGCATCCACGTGTCCACACCGAGAAAAAGAAATAAAACCTTATAGGTCATGGACTTGCATGATTTGTTATAACCATATACATGATCAAACATTATAGTTATTTATTTCTTTATATGACCATACAATGCAGACAAATTCATACACAAATTACGACGACGCTAAAATAAATTACGCTAAGATACTAAAATAAAATTTCAGGGAAATGGAAATGAATTAATGAATTATATATATGTATATTTTGAACTAACATGGTACGCTAATAAAAATTTATTAGTACGAGTAGTAGTATGTATATATATTATGTGTGTAGGTATTACGGCAAAACAGAACCAACCTCAAATGAGAGAGAAAAAAGACAAACGTTAATAATGAGGCATTTGGGTTGCCAATACAATGATAGCTTTCAATACCGTATGTAGTGCTGACATGCAGAAACCTTGCGAATGTATTCAGAGACCGCTTTGATCGAGAGAGATCTAGCTACGATATATCCCAATACAATCGACAGTCGATTACAGTATTCATTGGAACTGAAATGAATGCTTTAATACTCATCACGCAGGAAGAGAATCTGCGTCATATGACAAGTTTTTATTTAACTCACAATGTTGGTATGTTTGTTCGTGTTAACTATTGAATATGGATTTTGCTTCTCTATATCAACTGAAAAGAAGTTTTGTTGTTGATTTAATTCCGATGATGTATTTATATGTAGAATTGGCTACTCTTAGAGGAACTCTTCAATATATACAAAATGTTGTGTACGCATTTATGAAATCTTCTTTTATTGGTTACCAGTGGGAGGCTCCTTTGCACAGGAAGCCGGCTAGATTATGGGTACCACAACGGCGCCTATTTCTGCCGTCAAGCAGTAATGTGTAAACATTACTGCTTACATGTGTTTCGGTCTGAAGGGCGTCGTAGCTAGTGAAATTACTGGGCAAATGACACTTAACATCTTATGTCTCAAGGTGACAGGCGCTATTTTTGGGTTTTTCAAGAATCCTGAGCGGCACTGAATTGTAATGGGTAGGGCGTATCCAGAACCATCAGCTGAACGTCCTGCTCGTCTCATTCCTTATTTTCATAAAAAAATACCAAAAAATGCCTCCTACAGGGAGAAGAATGGCCCTTGAAACGGTCAACAATACCGACGTTTTTATGTATATGAATCTATGATATGAATATTAGAAGGAAGAACTTACTGAGAAGATCACATAACAAAAACGAACAACCTAAAAGGCTTAAATTTAATATTATAAGATAATGAAGAACTTATAAAAAAGAGAAGCCTTCCTGCCAACCTTATAGGCTGTCTATTATATTTTAAACACTATTATTTTACTCTAATTTTCAAACGACACGAGGAAATGTACAAAAAATGCATCGTTTTGATCAAATTGTTTCTATTATTTTATGTTTTTAAGTTAATAAAAGAAATTGTTGTTCGGTATATTTTGTTCTGCGATACTCAGTCATTCCAATTTATGTACATAGACTCTAAAAATTCCCTTGAAATATCAGTACCTAATTCATGACCGAACACACCGTATACGAGAATTTCCTATGTTAAATTATTTTAAACGTTCATTAAATAGCTCAATAAAAATGAATTTAATAAAGAAATACATTAACTATCAAAAGTTTATCTATCTACTAAGAATTACTTTTAAAGTAGGCGATGGCTTATTTTCTTAAATGACACAGACACATGCCAAGTGAATTCCAGCCAGATTATGACTGACCACAATATCTACCTGAAAAGACACAATTATTGAAAATTATTCAATTTTATTCGAAAACTGCAAAGTTACTACAATAGAAACTTGGCACAGTGTATGTATTAAGGTATATTGGTCTTAAAAGTTTTAAATTACAAATTTTAGTTTACTATCAGACATAAAAGTGTTTAATATTATTAGAGATAGGTACAATACTTACCACGTTATCTTGTTGATCGAAGGGTAGCATTGACTGATACTAAGTTCTATAGATTTTTCTGGTATCTTTACAAATATCTATTACATTTATAATAATTTAAGTATCAGCATGTTTTAATATTTTGCACTTTCATATTGTTATAACTTATTAAAATACCGGTATAAATTATGCAAACGATTAATAATATGTGAGAGCCGGTTATTACCAGCCAGCTTTTTGAGTAGAATAAAAGTGTTTTCTTAAGTTTCGCTATCTCTCCAATAAGTCTAATGTAGTAGTGCTGTGCCAAAATTTACCCAAGAGTGAAAAGTTGTTTGACGTGGCTTGGAGGATATCCAAATCGCCAAAGCCCTCCAGATGGCCAACGCGCCATCCGAAAGGAAACATGACACGCCACGTCACTGCATCAAGCCAAATAGCGTTGTTGTCAAAACGTCCACCTTGAATAACCTTAGACTCCAGTCTGCTACGAGATGTCATGCTGGAAAGTTGTTCGGTAACTAAATATCAAACGGATTTAAAATATGCAATAGTCGGGAATTCTTTACGAATATAAATAAAACGTGAGGAATTTACGTGTTTGTACCGGGCTACAAATTAAGATTATCATAACAAACAGAAAATAAATACTGCAGTGGACGAAATACTAGTTCTTAAAACGATAACTCCAGTCGGAAATTGTGAATCAGCCAAGCCTCGACATTATCTCGAAGTCTCGGATAAAATGGTTCGTTTTGTGCACTCGTTGTAAAATCTACTATAGTTTTGGTGTAAAGTCACAACCAGTCTTTAAAATCAATGATAAGATATGCCACTAAAATTTATTAAATAATGTCATAGATTAAATAACATTGTTAAAACAAACTACACGAAGATTATATGTTGTTTCAGTTTATCTTTAGGAAGCTACATAAGAATTTTGTCTTAACTAAATAATATAAAATCTCTGTTGGCCCATGTTTTGTTATACAATACTTTAGCAAATAAGTGATGTTATGTGCTGTAGATTTTATGAAATAAATAAATAAAAAACCGTTTTGGATGGATTTTGAACTCGAGCATTGAAAATGCCTATACTCTACTCAGTCAATGTGTGAGTTGAGAGTGTTGTGGAGTCAGGACGACTACGTCTCGTTAATATTCATGAAGTAACTTTAACTATTGCGTTTGAGGTATGAGCTGACAGGACGCTTAAAGTGACCATTACAGTAATAGTATTTGTGATTCACTATTATGAGCTGTGAACTCGAAATAGTGTTGGCAATTACAACGATGAGTTGAGCAGAAGTAAGATGTAATATTAATTACTTAATGGTAACAACACACAATACCACTCAGGAGAATAATTTCATAGAAACTATCCTAACAAGGAAATCAGTACCATATTGGCAATATAAATTTGCGCAGTCTGTGAAGTAGTCTCTGATATTTTAACACTCCTGTGCAACTTAAAAGACATTTAAAAATTGATGCGATGTTGATGATGAACATGTCAAGAGAAATAAAACCCATACTAAATCTTATTAAGATACGCGTCCAATATAATGTGACGGTAGCTTTATAGAAGAGTATTATCCTATGTTATATTGACGTATTCTTATTTTATACAATTTATCATCTTGTTTTTTATTTGATATGCTTTAATGGAAAGCAATTAAAGCTCTGTTCAAACTGAGGCTACCATCACGCGGGATGCGGGACGGAAGTCGCTCGCGCCGATTGTGTCACCTAACTTGTATAGACGTGTTCAAATTGACGCGAGTAGTCGCTCAAGTTGAAGCGAAACAAGAGGTGATCTCACAATGCATGATGTTTCTGCACTGAAGAACCAAAAATGACCCGCGGGAAGTCGCGTCAGTTTGAGAGGCTAAGCGAGCGAGCGAATTGCTCTAAGTGTACGTCCATAGTGCGAGCCTAGCGCGGATGCGACGACGGGCGCGAAATATCAAATATCAAAAAATTTGCGTCCTTACTGAAGTGACTAAGGCGGAAGCTTAGCGCGACGGGTTCGAGCGAGTTAGTGTGCGGAGGTTTCAAACGTTCCTATCCGCGCGTTATGGCCAAACTACGAGCCTAGTCAGCGAGCGACCTAGCGCGCGGTTGGCGGGGATAACAAACCAGTTTGGTCTTAACGCTCGGTGTGTGCGCGGCTGCATATTGTTTGTTGTAAAATGGCGGTAGATACTGAATAGTTTATAAGTGCAATTCAATCTAAACCACCTATATGGCAAAGTAAACATCCACAACACAGTAATTTTTAGGGTATAACCTCAATTCTTCATACAAATAAAAAAAATCACCACATTGTTCTCTGTTTTTATTTATATCGTGTACACTTTCTCTAATGTTCAACACCCCCCATCTAAGAATCGGACTGTCAAGTAAAAATACTAAATCCTCGTTCATAGTTTGCAATACCTGATATACTACGAACCGCTACGAGAGATCACGGCCCACTGTGGCCACCGCACGCCTCGCTCGCCGCGCCCGCCTTAGGCCTACGTCACATTCAGTGTGAACGCACGTGCCACGTCCCGCGCGTTATTCGCCTCAGGTTGAACAGAGCTTAATATAAATAGTGAAATTTAAGCACTTTACCAGTGGGAGGCTCCTTTGCACAGGATGCCGGCTAGATTATGGGTACCACAACGGCGCCTATTTCTGCCGTGAAACAGTAATGTGTAAGCATTACTGTGTTTCGGTTTGAAGGGCACTGTAGCTAGTTAAATTATTGGGCAAATGAGACTTAACATCTTATGTCTCAAGGTGACGAGCGCAATCGTAGCTCTGCTGCATTTTTGGGCTTTTCAAGAATCCGGAGTGGCATTGCATTGTAATGGGCAGGGCGTATCAATTACCATCAGTTGAACGTCCTGCTCGTCTCGTCCCGTATTTTCATTAAAAAAAACTATGTTTAAGATCCAGTCTTTTCTATTTGTTTTGTATTCTTTATTATTTGTCTACTCTCAAAGCAAAGACCTTTATAAATACTAGTAAGAAGAATAGTATTCCTTCCTAACTAGTAACAGTTTAATAAAGACTTGGTTCATAAATAAAATAAGATTAAGGTAATTTAAAACCACAGGACTGAGACAAGTTCTGGTATTTTGTAGCCAATTAATAGTTTGATGTCGCTCCGTTTTCAAGTAATGAAATCGGTTTCATTATCATTCTTGCAGTTGTTAATTAGTTTAATTAATGTTATGAGTTCAACTGATAGCCACTAACATGTCTGGGTGTTATTTAAACTAGATTCTTTATTAAAACAACTCTAAATTTTGCAGATTTGGTACAATTAAGTGTAATTTGTACATTGCTGTCTGGAAGAAAAAAAAAACTGTTAGAAGTTAAGTAGTAAGTTAGGTAGAAGAAAGAATACTCCGTACTTGAATTCTCAGTTTTATTGAAATATCGACGATATAATATAAAAAAAGGTGTCTTAATATGCCAGGTTAATATTATTGCTTTAATTTTTATAGATAGGTAAGATCTTGCTACAACAAAATTTGCATAAACTTGCATTTTTAAAGATAAAACATGAAATAACTTAGTTTCAATAAACAATTTATCTTTGATTACTTCTTAAAACAATTTGTGACATGAAACAGTACAGTTAATATGAAAACAATTACACTCCAATAAAATTAATTTAAATACCTTATTATGAATAGTTACTCACGAAACTATTTTATTTTGAGTATATTATTAATAATAATTTATAAATTTTAACATTCACATATTTGCTCGTATATAGACTAAAATTAATATTTTAAATAAAATAATAATAAAAATTAAATCCGCTGGCGTATAGGTAGGCGTATTTTCAATGTGAGAGGGCGCTAGTGTGTCTACAAGTTGGATCCTGCAGAAGCCTTGATTTAGATCTACATTGTATTGATAGACTTAATTAAAATTTTGAGCTTGATTCATCAAAGAGTTTTCTAATCCTAATTACTTTAGATTTTTTTTATTCTGTGACAAACACCTCTTAATTGGATGAATGATAAATCAATATATACTGCTTAAAAGTCTTACCGCTTGTTGCAGTAAGCATCCTTAAAGTTAATGTTTCAATAGATATAATACCGTCACTTTCTTTTTCATTTTGGCAGTCAAAGATAGCATGTGATATAAAAAACATTAACTTTAAGGATGCTTTCTGCAACTAGTGGTATATTTTAAAATATATTGTAACGAGTCAAGTGAAGTGAGCAGCGGGTGTCTGAGAGGTGGCGCTAGTGTAGCGGTGTGAAGTGTGAGGTGAGTCGTGGAGGGGTGAAGAGAGGAGAGGAGAGGGGTGGCAAAGGTTATATCTGGCCTTGCTCGGTATTAATTTGATTATTCTGCCGTGTTAAAGTGTTGTTAAATAATTCCGAGAGTTATATTTGAAAGTTAAAAGTTACAATTGTAAGATCTGTACATAATACAGTGGTTTGTGTTGGAATTCTGTTTTTATTTTCAATGACTGCTTTATAATATAGATAGATAGTAGTTTATGCTTTGTAGGACCTAATATCACTGTAGATAGTGTGAGATTCTTTTTTAATTAAGTATTTCTTTATAATAACTGCAGTTTTATAAGCTTACTTTTTTACTTTTATAAACCAATAGCAACAATATTTAATTTTTTCCCTATTGCCAGAAACGAATTCCAACCCGCCTGGGTTTTGTTTTTTATTGGATCTCAGACGAAATGAATGTTTTGGCGTATGATTACCAATGTCCCACAAGATTAAGAATCTGAGTTAAAACAAAAAGTAGAAATTGACATCCTAAGACAATATGGATGAACTGACTAGGATACACCATTTATGGTTTGATTGAAAGACAGTGGCAAATGTAGAAAACTAATTGAAGGCAATGCAGCGTTACGCTTTAGGAAACAGATAAATAAGCCCCAGAACTCTTCACGTCAGGTTGTCGTGCTAGCTACTTTGAAAATTAATGTCTTATAACCATTTATGTCTGTCGATATTATTATCGGTAGATATATTTTGACACGTGTGCTAATCGGATGTCATGAAGGTGGTGAAAATTATTTTGAAAGATCATGTGCTATAGATAGATTGATTAAAACCAAATGTATTTGGAAATACTATAATTTAGACATGTATTGCTGTAGAAGCTTTTGATCTTATATTTATTTCAAATTGCTTGTATTTTAGAATACAAGAAGTACGTGCATTATTATAATAGCAAAGTTGGAATCCTCCCCAAAGCCGCTTGATGTATCTGCGACAAAAATCAATTCATAGAATATTGTATTACCCGCAGATGTTTGGAGACTACAGACAGATTAATAAACTCAGATCCAATCATTCTCAAAACTTTTCAAATTTACGCAACTAACATAACGGTGAATAACTTTGTCGTAAAAGTTTAATTTGCTATCTCCAGCACTATACTAAAATTGTTCATAAAAAGTCAAATTTGCAGTAAAGATTTTAAATGTAATTTTGGCATTTACACGAAGAGATTCATCCAGAATAGTTTGTTAGATATAACTCACGTTGTACTAGTAAGTCTGATGTCGAATATTTATTTCTTATTAATTACATTATCATCAAACCTAACTGTGTACCTGTTACCTATAACACACACATATTTCAAAGTATACAGTACCTTACTACCTATTACCTTACCTATTCTAACCATATAATATATTTAAAAATAAATGATACACTATGTAGCAACGTCGTAATGTGTTATTTTTATGAATTTTAAAGAGATCACTTATTTTTGTTATTAAAGCCTTGCTGCTATATATTTAATAGTTATAATTATATATTACTAGCTGACCCGACAGACGCTGTTCTGTCAATTTTAAATAGAACACTTTTAAAGGATTAAGACGCGTGTAACTGTAACGGATTTACATTAGATTTTTGCGTAAAAGTTACATTTTTATTTTTGCTAACCCGAAGTTACAATTATTTAAATGTGTAACACTTGCGTTAATCAAAGAAAATAATATATAAAAGTTGTTTTAATTTTAAATTAATATGTTATAAGTGTTTGAAAGTGTGAGAGTGATATTGAAAGAAGAGTGAATGCAGGAAAAATTGAGCTTTGCATCCTTTTTGAACAGTCAGAAGGTGTCTAACAAGGCTCGTTTGGCTGTGCATGTTGGTTCCAACACTCATGTACAGAAGTTAAAGTTGGGTATGGCAGAAGAAGCATGAAAGCAGAATAAATGCAGTTAGACGAGAGGGTTAAGAAGTATGATATAGGAGTTGAAGTGCGTGTGTGAATGAAAGTGTTGGAAGGGGTAGACCTAGGCGGACGTTTCCAATCAAATCAGGGACGTCTTGAAAAAAGGCCAGGTCAATAGTACCTTAAACCGAAGAGCATGTATGAAGGGAATAATGAAAGTGGACGAAGCGAAACAATTATGTAAGGATCGTAGCAAGTGGAAAGAAGTGGTTTCTGCCTACCCCTACGGGAAAGAGGCGTGATTATTTGTATGTATGTATATACAATGTTAGTAAGTTACCTTGTATAATAAGTCACAAACGGCTCAGCAACGGCTATTGCTAGCAAGTAGGTAGGCCTCGCCTAGTATCGGAATACTGGGTCTCGAAATCTCGAGCGATTGTCAATTTCGTGGTCATCCGGAGGGCAAAGCCTAATTGGCTTCAAAGAAACTGGGCGTCATTAATAGAGTACGGCAATACTTCAAGCCGGCCCACATACTAGCGCTCTACAAAGCGCAGGTCCGGCCACACATGGAGTATTGCTGTCATCTCTGGTATGGCGCACCCCAGTATCAGCTCGATCCATTTGACCGTGCAACGTAGAGCAGCTCGAATTATGGGGGACCCATTGCTCTGTGAATGGCTGGATCACTTGGCGTTGCGTAGAGAAGTCGCTTCATTGTGTGTCTTCTACCGCATTTATCACGGGGAGTGTTCCGATGAGCTATTTAACCTGATTCCTGCCGCCGAATTCCACCTTCCATTCCACAAGTTAGGATATCATCCTCACCATCTGGATGTGTGGCCTCAACAGTGCGGTTTTCAAGGAGCTTTCTTCCACGTACTACGAAGCTGTGGAATGAGCTTCCTTGTGCGGTGTTTCAGGGACGATACGACATGGGTACCTTCAAAAAAAGCGCGTACTCCCTTAAAGGCCGGCAACGCTCCTGTGATTCCTCTGGTGTTGCAAGAGATTGTGGGCGGCGGTGATCACTTAATAACAGGTGACCCGTACGCTCGTTTGTCTTCCTATTCCATAAAAAAAAGTATTACTGTAATATTCGTACAAAACTAAATTATTCATGAAACAAGAAACTTCTACTTGTAAGCTGAAACTCTGAGATAATATCTGGAGTGTTCATTACTTTAACGGCTGAGTTTATTTACTCTATCACAAAGTGACTGCAATAGAGGTACATCTCTATATTAGTTCGATCACAACTATCAATTTCCTTAATTTAAAAGGAATTTGTTTAAGCCTAAGAACAAAAGGTTCTAGTGTTTGTAAATTATGAATGTTTATATGTTTTTATTTATGTTTACGCATAACACGAGTGTCACCCGGCACTTGGACGAGTCTACAGCTCCTGCCTCGTGTAGTTGTGAAACATGTGGTGAATTGGTTTCAGCGGGATGGACGTTAACGACTAATCCGATCGAGGGCGGGAGGTGCTTTCTGCATGTAGATTAACAAATCTTAGTGAAGTTATCTAAATAAATGTTTGTTCAGCATCCATTGTACTAGGCTATGTGTAAAATATAGCTTTGGAGAAAGGTATTACAAATTGTATTTTTATAAAATATTTTAAATAGTTATTTTGAAGTAAATAAAAGCATTTCCTTACAACATCAATTAATAATAAACCATATAAACTTGCAATCACCATTTATTCTGTATATATTGTTACGAAAATAACAACAATAATTACATATTTTGATACATTTTATTATTCTTTTCTTATTCCAATGTATTCGACTGTGTCTTGTAATACAATTTAATATGTTACATAGCGGTGTTAAAATTGAATCCTTGTAGAAGATGCTGTAAAATTATCATACTTATTGCTTGAAAACACGTCGTACATTACAAAAATATTCTTCAAATTGTCAGCATGGTTGTGTCAAAAATAGTCTTTAAAAAGTGTAGTAATTTGCAGTTTTGATCGTTACGTTTCGAAGGTAAGGTGGATCAATTGAGCTTTTTTAAAAAAAATAAGATATTTCAAAAGAAGAAAAAAAAAAAAAAAGTAGCGTGTTAACATTCATATTATGTAATTAGTGGAAAACGGTTATTTGAAAGAAACTAAGTCTTGACATTTAAATGTATGTATGATTTATATGTATCAATAATTGAATAATGATATTAATTTGTTAATATTTATATGTTTTATATGACTGTTAAAATAAATAAAGAACACTCTGAAACACAATAATACCATTTATTTAGTAAGCGGTAGTACTGCTAATGTGGGAATATTTCAGTACAATACTTTATAGAAGTTCTTGTAGCAGACTTGAGATCGTATTTTTATGCAGTATGTTTGGAATGGAGGAATTGCTTTAAATTCTAGAAGCAGCAACTTTGTAGACTGCATTTATGTGCAGCGTAATTTGTCATGCTTAATTTAAATATTTCAAATAAAGGTTAAATATGTAAGGCAACACATCGCACCTTTATTCATAAACTGAATTAACTCAAAATTTACGTTTTTCGAGTTTTAAACATAAACCGAAATAACTTTGTCAGCAGAATAAGTACAGTCCAACAGTCGACTCTTAGCGACGACAATGAAGGAGCACGAAAATCGTATTTCTCTTTTTGATTAATGCACGCGAATAAGTCGATACCGGTAAAGTGAGCAAATTAGTAATGCGTCGGCGTCGTTCGAGTTGCGACGTTTAAATAACTATAAGAAAGTGGATTAATCCACAATAATTCGTTATTTTACTACCAGATCATTATTTAATATGCTTTATTTTATTCAAAAACCGCTTCTATTCAGACTTATTTCAGTTTATTAGAAAAGTGAATGTAATTTTTATCGGCAACATAATGATTTAACTTAGTTTTTATAAATTATGTCGTATGATATACGACAGCATTCGGAATTAATGCAGTTTAATATTAGAATATTGGAACAAAATATTAGTAATTACGTTTTATTTCAGTTTTGTACTACATATTATCAAAAAAGTAATTATTTTTATGTTTATTACTGTTTACTTTTAAAGTTATTGGATACATTTTTCGTTTTTTTAAAGTTATTTCACTATATCCATAGAAATGACAAACCCTATATTATGGAAGTCTGAAAAAATGGCGACGTAATATTAGCGAAATTGAAAAAAAAACACCGAAATTTGTTGCTTTTTTGTTGCTAACTAGTTGCTAAAAAAATAATTTTCTTGCCCTCCTTAATTTGGTAATGGGGGGAAACGCCTACTATTTGTTTCTGTCACTCGCCGGCCGCTGCCGCGGCACGCTACGCTCGGCTCGTCCGTTATTTTAACTGTTCTAACATAACCGATTGTAGTCGATAGAGCTTTGGTCCACTTATATTATATTCTTTCTATACTATAATAATTCATGGCTTAACTTATTAAAGTTAATAATTATTTTTGATTTCAGAATATTTATTATCTCAAAAAGAATACAAATTCACTTACTGAGATACTTAAACTAACATGATACATATATTGAGCGGCAAATCGTAATATACTATACACAATTTAAGACGTTATATTTAAAGTTACAATAATTACACAGAGTTACAATAAATACTAATTAGGTAGATACATTAACAACGAAATAGGTGGATAACGTATAAAATAAATGTTTACAGTAATGAATAAAATACCTACACTATTTTATTATTTATTATAATGACAGCTATGAGGGTATTTGTTTATTAAGGTCTCGTTCATGGTCATAGCCGGAAGCGGTCTAATAAAATAAGTTATGAGAAATCCTTCAAAATGTGCTGTTTTAACGTTTTTTTAAAAACATTTAATGATTGTAATTCTTTAATATCTTTTGGGAGGTTGTTATACAATTTTGCCCCTTCGTACATTATATTTCTTGTTCCATATTTTGTTCTAGGTTTTATTAAGCAAATATTGAGGGCTTGTCTTGTTAGAATTTTTTGAATGTTTATTCTTTTGGTGAATGTAATTTGCGTATGTAAATCCTTAGTTAAAATTTTTCTTATGAGAATACATGTGTTATATTTATATATTTGATTTAAATTCATTAATTTTGTTTCCCGATATATTTGAACAGTAGGAGTTAGGTAGTTGTATCGAAACAAAGTTTTAATAATTTTATTTTGACTTATTTGTAAGCTTTTTAAGTTAGTTTTTTCCGCCGTTCCCCAAATTTCCACTAAATATTCTATATGTGGCTTTATCATGGAATTATATATTAAATACCGCACCTTTTTTGGGAGGCATCGGGCCATTCCACGGAGTGCTCCTGTTAGGGATGTAAGTTTGCTCCGTACACTTTCTTTATGCGGTTTCCACTTTAATTGAGGATCAAGTATTAATCCCAAGTATTTCTCTTTGTTAACATTGTTAATAACTTGACTGTTTATAGTCAATGGGTTGTAATGACCAATTTCTTTATTTTTTGCAGCGAACATAATATAATTTGTTTTGCTTGTATTTATGGTTAGTAAATTTGTTTGCAACCATTCATGTAGAAGATCAAGGTCATGTTGTGCTTTTTTTACTATGGTATTTATTGATTGACCCGTGTAGAATAAACTTGTGTCATCAGCGTATAATGTTATATCTCCTTGTAAACCGATTTCATGAATATCATTTATGTAAATTAAAAATAATAACGGTCCAATAATTGAACCTTGTGGAACGCCATAAGTTACTAATTGGGGACTGCTCTGGGTATCTCCTAATTTCGTTATTTGGTATCGATTTGAGAGGTATGACTGAAAGATTTCATAGGCCGATCCAGTTATTCCTATGGATTTTAATTTAGTTAAAAGTTTTTCATGGCATCATTTTTTTATTGAATTATAATTTACAGAGTACTAAGAAGTACTTTACCAGTGGGAGGCTCCTTTTCACAGGCGGCATCCTAATCCGGCTAATCATTATAATAATAATTAACATAATCTATTATACATTTCTGTGTTTCGGCCTAAAGGGCGCCGTACCTAGTGAAATTACTGGGCAAATGAGACTTAACATCTTATGTCTCAAGGTGACGAGCGCAATTGTAGTGCAACTCAGATTTTTTGGGTTTTTCAAGAATCCTGAACGACACTGCATTGTAATGGGAAGGGCGTATCAATTACCATCCGCTGGACGTCCTGCTCGTCTTGTCCCTTATTTTCATAAAAAAAGTATTCAGTTAAATTTCAAGTACCTAAAATATAACCACAAGAAATTATTTTGATTGTTGTTAAACCTGATATAACAGTGTTATCAAAGTAGTGTTACCTATTTTCAATAAGGAAACGGAAAAATAATTCTGTATTTTATTAAAAATAATACTTGTAAAATTTATGCATATTTCTGAAAACCGCAATGAAACTAAATATTTCACTTACTACAAAAATAATTTTAATTTAAAACTGCAATATTTATAATTATTCCGTGTTCATCAATCTTAACTTGATCACATATTTTAGCATAAAGTGAAATAAGTAGGAACTTTTTTTTTTTTTTGGTGTATTTTTCTTCAAAATATAGTAATTTTCTAGCTTATTCTAATACAAAAATAATTAAGCTACACAGATCTATTTTTGTATGTGACCGAAATAATCTATTTATTTTTTTATGATTTTTTGAAGTCATCAATATAAACATGTCAAACTTTAAATGCGATTTCCCACAAAATTGTAATTTTGAGATACTTCGGTTTATGATTAAAGGTGCGACATTTTATCACACATAATACATATTTATATTTGAATGATATCTTATGAAATAAAATATTAAATACAGTATATATCATAAATTCAACTCAACCCAGCTTCTGCTATTTTCAACGTTTAAGTACTACAAACACTAGATTTTTTGCAAAGTATTAGTATTGATACATTCATTTTATAATTGTGCCTTAAAATAATGAATACGAGTATATTTAATTTATTATCTAAACAATGTTTTAAACTCGATTAGAATGGATCTTATATATTATGACGGATTTACATTGTCGTAGGTATGTATTACAAAAACAGTGAATGCAATATTTCGTAACACGTAAGCAATAAATTAGTAGCCCGAGTCCCTTTTGTAGTTTAGCTTTGTGCCTCTGACGTTAATGTATTGGTTCGTAGAGGAAATTGGTGTATTTTACAGTACCTACTAGATCACATCTAATTCTCGGCAGAGTTCGTAGCCAAATACAAAAGTTAAAATATAGTGCGATCAGGAGAGTACGCAACAATAAATGGTTTTCAGTTTGCTTTTTTTCTGATATGATTCAAAATTAATAAACTTACATAAGATATTGATCTAATGTAAGTTTATTTCACAATAGTTGATATTTTCGTTTTTAAGTAACGTACTTTCACGTGCTTGCACCTGGGTATGCCTCGGGTCGCAACAAGCATTGGTCGCAGACTCGATGCACAGACTGAGTCAGCTGTGAGTTATAATGCAATAAATTCAATAGTTTTTAATGTGATAAAATAATCATTGTGTACAAAATCGGCCTCATCATCATCAGCCGGAAGACGTCCACTTCTGGACAAAAGCCTCCCCCAAAGATTTCCACGACGATCGCTCCTGCGCTGCCCTTATCCAACGTATTCCGGCGATCTTGACCAGATCGTCGGTCCATCATGTGGGGGGCCTAACAACACTGCGTCTTCCGGTACGTGGTCGCCATTCGAGGACTTTACTGCCCCAACCGCCATTTGTCCGTCGAGCTATGTGCCGTGCCCACTGACACTTCAGTTTCGCAATCATTTTGACTATGTCGGTATTGCAGTTATATTACTAGTTCAGCGTGCTAAATGATTCAAATTAATTCATTTCAATAAATTCCATTGATGAATGATATTCAATGCTCCTGATTTCCAAAAATCTAGATAAAACTATTTAATAAATATCAAAGCAAATAATTTTAAAGCTTACAAATATATTGAGTTGTTACTTGACATACTCGAGATTATCCTAGAAAGTTCCATTTAGCTAAATGGAATGCCATGTTGCGCTTTAACGAACCTCTTAACCAACTGTTTATTTGTGACTATTGAGTCCAATTGGAATACATTCATAGTCAATATCGTTGACTATCCTTGGCTAAGACTTACTTTCCATTTCCCGAATGTTATTTGTAAATTTAGTGTTGTTGAAAAAATTCGTATCGCCGATGTATATTTAAAAAATTTAAATTATTTTCTCCCTGTTGATTCCTTTAGAATTCTTATTGATGTCACTTTTTAGAGTTCCACTGCTTCGGACACAAATAGCGCTCTGAGAGAGAAGAAGCTGCGTAAGAAACTCTCCCAGCATTATTTTTTTGGGCTTTTTTAATAAAATTAATAATAATTATTGTACTGTCTGCCACAACAATATTGCTATAAAATAATCTTAATCTAGTCCCAGTATTCAGTTGTGGAGTAACAGGATGTACGACAGGGCCATTTTAAAATTAAACATTTAAATTTATTTATAGAAAATGCCTGAACAGTGACTGGGATTTTGTTATAATAGTGTATACAATTACCCTTAAAGCTATTATGTATTTTATGAAGCCTACTAGAATTAGTTACAAGCAATCCCTTATTTCTATTGTTATAATAATGAGAATCAGTATTTAGAGCAAATATACTAATATCTCGCCAACACTTTATGCAACGGAGAGTCGGTCATTAAGTACCATAAAAAGACTCTTACGCTTCTAAATGTACTTATTTTTAGAAAGATATTTACTTGATGGTTAGTGGTATCCCCTGTACATTGTACACTGCAAGATGGCGCCTTTCAAAGGAATGGAAACACAATAATGCTTGCACATGGTAAAATGTTCTACATTATAATGTGTTGAACATCGTGATGTGTTGTACATAGTAATGTTTTGTACATTGTAATGTGTTGTACATAGTAATGTGTTATTGTAAAACGGGTGAGGATGAATCATTATGTCATTTTATAAAGTGAACATTCGGTATAAGATTCATTCATGTCAACAGTTCATGTCGAACAGACGTTTTTCACTATTTTCAGAAACAATCTATATTTAGGTATGTGATTCATTAAATGAAAAATTACCAATTTAAGCAAGGACAAAATAATATATTTTTCCGTTCCTTAAAAGTCAACAATATTAATTATTACCAAAACAACAATCGATGGCAACACCTTGACGACCCCAACTTCAGGCAAAAATTTTTAAACAGCAGGAATATATTCCGTTATTATAATCTCATGGAAGAGTTCGTAATATAACTATAAAATACTCTTAGTTCAACCATTCTTAAGTAACTAAACACATAATAGTGTTGGCTATGAACTTAGAACTTCGGTACTTATTTGTTATAGGATGGATATGGGAGTTATGATTTAAGTTTGCAAGTTAGGAAGGTATGTAAATCAGTATTTGTTTTGACCTTGTTTTAGATATTGTATTAAATATATCATTGTCTTGTAACCCATAACACAGGCTATATATGCTTAACTTGGGGCAAGATAATTTGTGTAAATGTGTGTCAATATTATTATTATTATTATTATTATTATTATTTAAGCTCTAAGCATTGTAACAAGTTGGTAACATAACTTGAGGGGCCTATTTGTACTTGATAGAACGTTGCACGAGGTTTTTTGGTAATACGTAACGCTTTATTTCTATATTATTGTTTAAGTGCTTTTGCCTGCAACTTGAAAGGTGAAAGAAACAAGCAAGGAAGAAGAAGAAAATAATATCATGACTTTTGACAAGACTTGAGGTTTTAATATTACAATTATATACTAATGAACACAATGTTCTATATGTAATATTACTAGAAAATTGTAGGGTTTACAAACACAAAAAAGTTTAGATATAAAATTAAACGCAAAATACCACATAGTAGGTACCTAATCTCCTGCTTATATTAAATTAAAGTAGTTTAAGCGTAGTTAATCAGTAAAGAAAAGCATTTTTAAATCTTAAGGTGACATTGAAATCAATAATTAAACACTCTGCTCTGTTGAAAGTTCAAAGTTTTCACTTGCAACTATTATTATTTGTATCATAAAGTTGCTACTAGGAACACATAAACATTTATCGTCACCGAATTAAATGTGCCAAGCGCACAATTGTTACAACTGTTGTTGGCTCTACCCACGGTGCCTCTGATTGGATTCATTGCACGCCACGTACTAATATGTTTTTGGTTTTCGAAGGTAGGCAACGGTCGTGTTTCATTCGTTTGTTTGTTTGATTGCTCTGGTGTTTCAAGAGAGTGTGGGCAGCAGTGATCACATAATCATTTGTCACTCACTTCAATCATTCTTTCTTAATAATAATATGCCCACCTCTTTCATAATCTAGTTCTCTGTCATCTATGAACAGATTTTGTAATGTTGTCTGGGGCTTCGTACTTTAATCTACAGTTTTAATCCATAGTGTAAAATATATCAATACAGTACTATAGATGGAGACGTTTTATAAAACGTCTCCATCCCATAATCGATTCTTCTATCGATTGTTTATTCATTATAATACTCGTATTACATAAAAAATCGAAACTTACCCTTATCGTTCCTTGATTCATCACTAATTGTATTTGTATTTTGGTTATGGCAAAGATGGCGACAACATAAATGTTCAAAACAACGAATTTTACTTCGCTCAGATTTGATCCCGATATTGTTTTTTTTTTGGAATATCGTCAAAAAATGTTTAAATTAATAGTATAAATAAATTACAGTTTATATAAAGTGGTGAAACAACTAAGATTTTACTAATATCATCCATATAGAACCTCCTTTTCTTTGCAATATCTTGCTATTCCTCTGTGCATTAAATTACTTGGAAATATACATGCATATCACCAAAACAAATTGATTCTGATATATTGATCGCCTGACCTAAGATGCGATCTAACTTGTCTGGCGAACGGTACTTTATTTCGTGCAAATACATTTATGAACAGATACATGAATTGAAATGAGTTAAACAACCATGACATAGGGAAACGACCTTGGCTATCTCCTGATGACACGTCTCCATCAAAAGATTAAGGTTCAACACTTAAGGTTGAAAACTTTTTCAGTAAATTGCTTATATCTTTTGCAATTTTCGGGAGTAATATTTTTTTTTCAAAAAAATCTCATGTCTTATTATACTCCAAATTTAATTACATCTTGTTTATATTTTTCAGAGACTGCTGAAAAATGTTGACCAAAATATCTTCTTAGCTACAGAATGGTTTAAAGCTCAATTCAACACAATCAAACTTTGAATTACTAATGGGCGACGGTATAACCAACCATCAAGTAGCCCCGGTTTTTTGATAGGAGAAATAGAAGCAATAGTAATAAAAAATTATTTTAATCCACATGATTCTGTATTGAATCTAACTACCCGTAAAAACTCAATATTGTCTTTTATTGTTGTGTATTACCTTTGGCTCGTTATTCTGCAGTTTTAGCAGCCTGTTCAATGAGCAGACATAATCGAATTTCGAATTCTGCATCTATTCATCTGTAACAACTATTCGGCTTGGTTTAAATTTGAAGTATGTTTGTAGGTTCGAAATACTTTAAAAGTTGATATTTGAAATTGGTATTTGAAAGGGTTTTCACTTGGAGTGTTTATATTGATATTTGTTACAAAAAATATAAAATTACGATAAAATTTTGTATGTCTCGCAAGTGTGACTGACGTCCATCATATTGAAAAAAGGGCTGGCGCGTCCGCACTTTATGATTCGAGCATACTTAACATAATAAGGGCCACATTTTTATTACTGTCCCTATTTTTCTTGTTGTTTAATAGGCCTTTTTAAGTTATAGCCTTTAATCAGTACATATCTGATTAAAATTTCCATCCCTAAGATATGTACTTAGTAACTACTGTTAAACCAACGTGGAAGATTGTGCACAATAGTTAGTTACTTGCCTTTTTAATTTCATTAGTAGAGAGAAAACTTATTCATAAAATAGGTTGTCGTCACTCATAAATTATAAATGAAATTCAAGTTTTGTAGACCTCGGCCACAACGGGCAGCGGTAATAATTCTCAAAGGAAATTGTTCATCACAGCGACAGAATAAAAGACAGTCTAACAGTCACAAATCCTATTTTTCTTTTGTGTCTTTTACAACTTCAAGTCTCTTGGGGATGTGGGCCATTTGCACGTTGCATTATAACACACTAATAGTAATCAATAACAAGTGTTAGTTAAAGGTACATCCGTACAGCAATAACGGTTTGTTGATTCCACGCCCCTGGAATTAGCACACTCCATTGTAGACTCACCATGTGTGGGTTGTGAGATAACCTCATAAAAGATGAGCAAAGCAGACTCCCTTACATTTCAAAATGATGGTTTGTAAAATTTGTAATTTTATATGTTCTGTATGTTTATAAGCAAATTGAAGAAGTTTCTATACTTGTGAAATTCATTCAAATTGGTAATGAAATTACATTGTGCTTTTCAACTACCGAATATAGCTTAATGCGCCGTGGTGTATTCTCTTCTACACTACATAATTTACGCGCGTATGCCTTAATGGGTACAACGGAGAATGGTTTGTATATCCTTTCCCTGGTTCATTCAATCAGCTGAGGTAATTTCATTGATTGTTTTAAATTTCATGTTTTTTAGCACAATCGGTGATTTCACAATGGTATCCATTAGAATACTACAGTTTAAAACGGACTCTTAAAACACTTTTATGTTTACCAATATTAATATTTATACTAGGCTTGGAATTTATGACGTTTACAGAGGTTTCTTGTAGAATAAAATATTATGAAAATACGTTAATATTATGAACTCTTGACACATGAATGTCGTCCCATTTAAATTTCAATATCAGACATGGAACATTAATGATAAATAAATTACATTTTCAACGAGGGAACGGGTGCGCTCTACCTTAGACTGTGTACTTATCATGTTTTACAATTGATGGAGTCGCATTTCCATTAATTCAACTATTAACTTACAACTCCATTTAAGCTAGAAACTTCCAACAAATTAAACTGTCACACTTAAAAGCGAAGTGCACAAGAACTGTAATGTAATATTTTCTAAGTACCTACCCTCGAAAGTATGACTATAAAATTATTGCTGCATTTACTACATGCTAACGAGGAAAACTTCGCAAGAACTGCAAAACTTCCATCTTTCCTTCGCTAATGTCTGAGCCGTAATAAAAGGCAAAGTCTAAGTAACATGAAAAGTAGGCAATTCAAAATCATGACTGAAGTTGGCTTTGGATTTTCTGAGCCAATTAATAGTTTTTATAACGTTGCTTATTATATCGCTGATGCTAATTAGTTGTTTAGGTTGATTTACGATATGAATTTTATTCTTAATTCAAACTATTTTAGTAAATAGTGCGTGTGGCCTGCTTTCCTTATGCTCGTTTATGAAAGACTTTACTACCGTGTTCTAAAAAAAAAAAAAATTGAATTAGGCGTTACTTTGCGGAAATCCATAATTATACAAATGATTTAAGTTTTCTTTAGTGTTAATCCCGGCAATATTTGTTTTTAAAACAATTAGACACGTGAGACGAGAGTCTCGTGCCAGATTTTGGCGAGACAACACGTCCTGAGGATGCCTCGTGTAGAGGCGAAACACGTGTCGAATTGTTTAAAAAACAAATATTGGCGGAATTAACACTAAAGAAAACTTAAATCATTTGTACCGTGTTCTACATTGAAAAATTATATATTTAAGTAAGTGTTTCGTTTATATCTAATATCAGTTATTGAATTAGACTTCAGGTCACATGAACAAGTTCACTGGTAATATTTCGTTGACTTATAAAAAACACACTTATAACATCTGTTAAAAACTGAAAAATCAAGAATTTTGTAAAGTAGACGTTCGTTTTTTCTTCTCAACACGACAACATTACAAGGTATAGGTAATGTAGTGTGATATAGTATTTAAAGTAGTAGTCATAAATTGCCTATTATTGAATGATATATGATGCAAACATTACAGTTGGTAATAATAAGTACTTAGTGTAATAAAATTTATTTTCTAAAACAGCCATTTTATTAAAATTTAAAGATTGAAATTCAAAAAAATTCCCATTTCTTTCATTAACATAATTGATCAAATTTAAAATAATATAATATGTAATTAAAAGATGGGCTAAGATAGAAATTAATTTAAAGTGACGTATTTTCATGAGTTTGCAACTGGCGATTAGAAGTTTTATTAACATTTATAGTTGTCATGAATGTAATTAGTAGTGAAATAGGACGGTAATTTAAATTTAAAGTGGCTGGTAAGTGGATGTGAACATTTGAACTTTGGTGAAACCGCAAATGAATCGTGGAGCCCAGACAATCAGTTGTTCTATGATTATTTGACCTCGTATAAGTTGAGGTTATAAGAAAGTTATTGTTCAGTTATGTAGAGTAGATAGGCGATATGGTATTTTATTGTTGCAATACTAGGAATTGCTAATAACTAATTCTAGCAGGCTTCATTAGATACAAATAGCTTTGAGGGTAAATGTATACAATTTTAATAGTCCCAGCCGCTGATAATGGATTTAAAATTTTATTTAAAAAAACACAGTTGTAAATTTAACAACTCAACAGCGGAATATCTAAGTGATATATTATGATTATAATTATTTTATAGCAATAGAAAGGACACGGTACAATACTGTATTCATTGTACGTTTTAAAGAACACAAAAATAATACTGAGAGTTTTCGACTGACAGACAGATCAGACTTTAATTTAGAAGAAATTAATGCTTTTATAAATTATACATGCTTTACACAAGTAAGTAATACAACAAAAAACTAAAGTAAAGCAGCAGTGCCGTAAGCCAGTGGGAGGCTCCTTTGCACAGGATGCCGGCTTGATTAAGGGTACCACAACGGCGCCTATTTCTGCCGTGAAGCAGTGATGTTGTGTTTCGGTCTGAAGGACGCCGTAGCTAGTGAAATTACTTAAATAATAATAAAAAACAAATGAGACTTAAAATCTTATGTCTCAAGGTGACGAGCGTTATTAGAATAAATAGTAGCACTAAAGTGCCGCTCAGAATTTTTGGGTTTTTCAAGAATCCTGAGAGGCACTGAATCGTAATGTGCAGGGTGTATCAATTACCATCAGCTGAACATCCTGTTCATCTCGTCCTTTATTGTCATAAAAAAAACTACAACATACCACGATTGGTTTAAGGTCGTATCGAAAAGACACAACCTTTGTTTATAACCTATTACGTTTTGCGGTCACAGTTGAATATTTAATGGGTCTATATTTGCGGCAGAATCGTTTTTTTTTTCGAGAGGAGGAAAATACGGTTACTAATTAATTATACTTTTAAATTATAGACTTATTCATAATACCTAATAATTCATTTTGTATTCAAAAATTCATTTAAACTATAGAAGCACTTATTTATTAATCACTGATGCAGTCTTCTTTTGAAAACTTTGAAAGGTAAATCTTTCAATTCATTAGACAATTTATTATATATTTTCAAAGACATGTTGTAACAATTTCTACTAAAAGATGCTATTCTACAGAAGGGAATTATGAGTCTATTTGGATACCTTGTGCTTAAAATCTTCTGACTTTTTTTTTGTACAGAAATCAATATGTTCAACAATATGTTTTTGAACAAATAGGCTTATCTCATACATGTAAAGGCATAGCAGCGTTAGAATTTTTTAATTTTTTAAAAAGAGGTCGACAAGAATCTAGAGGGCTGGCTCCACAAACCGCCCTGATACACTTCTTCTGTCCAATAAATAAATGCCCTATGTTCACCGAGTTGCCCCATATGATCAATCCATATCGTAAACCTGAAACCACGAATGCATGTGTATGCCATTAGCGCTGTTTTTTCACCTAGAAACTGCCTATTTGAAAAGACCCAAGTTAATATTAAATGACAGGTACTTAAATCGCAAGCCGAAAATCTGGACACAAGAAAACCAATATAGGCAGGTTACATAGAGCGCTGAAGGGTGTGAAATTGTTAAGGGCGTGATTTATTTCAGGTACGTGAATTGCTTGAAGGGCCTTTGAAGTTCTTGATTTATTAAACAAGTCACGCATGTACATCTGGCATTAATAATTTCTTAAAGCTTCAATTTACATCGTGATAAATTGATGATTTTGTCTGTTGTTTATAGTGGTGCTACCGAATAAGGCACGTTTTAGCTGGACCTACCGTAAAGCTATTCCAGTGCATCGGCAAAACGCCGGTGACCGTTCAAGAAATAATAGTTACCTTAGTTTATGATGATTAGCATAATAGAGGAAAGGCCTTTCCTGCTTTACGAAGCAAGAAATCATGGCTCCAATATATTTGGGAATGGCCAATATAAATTGAAGATAAATAAAAAGGAACTAAGAAGAATATTAATATAAATAAAAATAATGGAAGACCACTTTCATATGGAAATAACAGGACGAAGTTCACTGAACTAATTCTAACCTCCAGTTTTGGAGAGGCATATATAGAGAGAGATGACGTCATAATTATGAGCTTTTCCATGTTAGGAACGTACAAAAGGGAATAAAGGCAAGATGAAATATCAGGCTTTGTTGGATGAATACGATTCGTATATTGGTATGTCTCTGCGAGGCAAGGAATTTCTAGCAAAACGCGCGGTTGTGGAATGTCGGACGTCAACGTGATGCGGGAAGCTTAAGCCTAATTGAATAAAGTTTATTTGACTTTGACTTTGTTATCAATCAAATGGAGGTAAAACGTGTATGCTACTTTTGAATAATTTTAACCAAAGTCATTAATTTATGAGTAAAAACCATATTTATGAACAAACATTATTGCAAAACTACCCACTGCTGAAAATTTGCTTTTTAATCTGATTTATAATATTCAGTTAAATATCCTTGGTTTTAATATAACTAATTTATTTATAATTTAAAAAGAATCAGCTGTGAATTTATTGTGTGGAGATGGTTGGAACGTTTAGAGTGTGTTTGTTGCATCATTTTACATTTTACATATTATATTGTAATTGAAATGATCTGTAAATCTTGATATAAAAGAGTTGCAATGAGTTTCTTGCTACTTCCTCTCATTAGCTCAACCCTTTACGAAGTAGCGGTAGATTCAATAAGAAAAATATTTTTTTTTGACATTCATAAGTGTTATTTCCGTGACCTACATGAATAAAGTGATTTTGATTTGATTTGATTATATAAGAAAGGACTCTTTATATTATTCCGCATTAGAAAAAGCTGTAATTTAAAAGTAAATGCTGTGTATGACTGTTGTAAATCTGATATTTGTGACCTGTGACAACTTATATATATATTATATATTTGACATAATATATATTTTTAATAATGTCAGAACTGAAATTAAACTTAACACCATTGAATTGTATTAGTCTACTACTCTATTAATTTTATAATTTTTATTTCTATAATTTAATTATTATATTTTTAATTGTAATTATGACATATATTAACTTTTTTTAACTGTTATTTAATTAAAATCAAAGTAAACTCAACTTGTAATGTAATTTAAGTTGAGATTGTATGTAGATTTATGGGAAAAATGCCTGAAAATAAATGATATATTATTATAATTATTATATCAGAATTCGTATTATGGATATTAAAGTTCATCCTCTAACAGAAATATATACAAGGAAAATGAACTCTAGAAAACACACTAATAACAGTATTGGAAATATACTAGTCATCCACCCTAGTGAATAAAGCGCATTAGAAATAAGATTGCATGTCTGTTGCAAAAATTTCTGTAAAGGTTTCCTGATATATAGCGATATTAGCTCCTCTTACGAAATAAAATGTTTACCAATTTTCAGTGTCCACCACAATCGATTCAATAATTCAAGTTAAACTCTAACAAGTAATGTTAAATTTATGTTTGTCGGTCACTAAACACTCCGTACATTAAATTAAAAAAAGTGATTAATCATAAAAATAATTAGTAAAGTAGTGAAGTCGTCTTGTCGGCCAAAAATGGGCCCTAATGATCAACATGGCTCTTTGGCTGTACACAGCCATTGTAAGACCACTTATATCATATGGCTCTGTGTTCTGGTGCAGAAAAATTGCCCAAACGACAGTTATTGCCAAATAAGGTAGCCTTCAAAAACGGCATGCGCGATAACAATAAGAGCCATGACGTCCGCGCCGGGAGCAGCTCTAACTGCACTTCTGAACCTGCCTCCCCTAAACCTATATTTACAAAAGGAGGTGAGGGCCAGCTTGCGTAGAGTAATGACCCATACGAGGACGAACTGGCGCTAAAACTCGCTGCAGCTATTTGAGCAATCCTTACTGAGAAGTCCTGTATTCGACATGGTAAGTGACGCCATGCTGCCGAAATTTGACTTCATCAGCAACTTTAGTATTGAATTCCCTACAAGAGACTGGTTATACAATCAAATAACTTGGAAGGCTCCCTGCCTTAAATGGAATACCGATGGATCCAAGTGGGGATCTGACTTTGGCTGTGGAATCTTCGGAGAGTGCCCCAAATTTTGGCAAATCAGTCAAGTTGGGAAATCTTGTCTACGTTTTCCAGTCGGAGGATTACGCAATTATAGAATGTGCGGAAACTATTCTGAATAAAGGCTTTCCAAGTATTAGTAAGTAAATATTTACATTTACACAGATATTCAAGCGGCTCTGTCCGCTATAGACTCAAACAGAACACTCTCGAAGCTTCTAGATAACTGCCGGACTAGGTATACTGAATACTCTGGGAGGAATAAACAGAGTTACACTTTGATGGTTCCAGGACATGCAGGGATCGAAGGCAATGAATACGGTGACGAACTTGCAAGAATTGATGTTCAAAGAACTCAGTTTGACCCTGTAACCTTGGAGTCTTGTTAAATCATCCCTTGATACATCATGTTCATAAGAGTGCATTAAAGTCTTGCTTAACCCATTCTAAAACACTAATTCAACAAGAAGGCTGCGCATGAGGCACTAGGACAAAGAGAGAAAACTTACGCATTCTAACCAGGATGCTATATGGCACTGCAAAATTAAACAAACACATCTCAATCCTAGGCCCCCACAGATTGCCGAACATGTAGATTCTGAAATAGTGCTGATGAAACCCCGTTACACATCCTCTCTGAATGTGGTCCTTAAATACGTAAATGTAGTATCACATTAAAGACCAATTCTTCGACCACTTGAGATAGTCAGCTCACTGCAAAAGATATACTCATGAAAAGAATCAATCTTATCAGTGGCTATCACAATAGACTACATTGGTCGCAGTGAAACAGGGCTGCACTGAACTGTACCAAAGCGACTTCACAAACCATAACCATAATTATAATAAAAGCCCAAAACGGTTATGTGTGCAGTGGATGTATCGATCTGCCTACTTTTAACAAGTAAACTTATTGCGCGAGCAATTATTATATTATATTATAAACTAATAACATGAAATGGTATACTTTAAAAATTTATAAAATTCCCCGAAGACCACAAGCAAAGCTTGTACATGAACATGACGCATCCCCCGAACCTATCTAAGGGAAGGTATTGACCCGCCCTATGACACCGCTACGAGCAGTGGCATTAAAGCGAGCATGACAAGTCCTTTCCTGGGAACTCAACATTCAAACCATTCTAATATAACTCAAATATGTGAAATGATATAATAGTAGGTATATTATATTATAGACGAAACACATTGATGCTCTATAAATCTATATTATTATATAATCAATTTTTTTTTCATTTCAGAAATACATTGACTAATATGTTATCAACCTGGTTTACCAAAATATCAGATGTTTAAAAGGAAAAGAACTTGAAATAGAACTGTATTTAAATAACTTTAATACCGATATAATTTGTTTCACAGAACACTGGTTAAAAAGTTTTGAATGTATTTTTAATTTCAACAATTACCAGGTTGGTAGCTTGTTCACAAGAACCGCTGCAATTCATGGAGGTTCATTAATTTAACTGAAGAAAAAGTTAACGTATAAGATTCGAAATGATTTTGTCTGCCTGTCTATTGATCGGATAATTGAGATAGCTTCAATTGAATAAGAGCAATTCATTATTGTGTCTGTTTAAAGACCACCCTGTGCTAACTTTGAACTTTTTGAGAAAGCAATGGATGAAGTTTTATTCAAAACCACAAAATCAAATAAAATCGTACAACTTATCCAATATGTTCATGGAACCCACAAGAATAACTTCTACTAGTGCCACATGTCTTGATAGTAATTTTACAAATGTGAGGGCTACAAGTAAAAACATAATTAGTAAATTAGATTCGGACCACTGTGGTCAGGTAATTCAGTTTGAATCTATAAAACCCAATATAACTAAACACAAAATAACTTTTGTGACAGTTACATCAGACCGCATAGAAAGAGTGAAGACCACCCTTGTTAGAGACCTCCCATTTTTACATAATACATTAAAACAAAATGAAATGTATAATTTATTTTTTAATAAGTTCTATAATTTAATAAATTCTATTTTAACTCCTAGATCGGCCCTCAAAACTGATGCAATCGTTTTTAGCGAGAGGGCAACAGTTGAATTACACAAAAACATGCAATAATTGTACGATTTATATGCGGAGCGACAAAATAACTGTAGTGATGACTTCATAAGATATGTTCAACAGTTCTCTAAAAATTTTAAAAAAGATTGTACTATTGGCAAGTCAAGGTATATACGAGATAAAATAATCAATAGTTCTAACGTGATAAAAACGACTTGGAAAATAATAAATGAAGAAGCCGGAAGCCCATAAAATATTTGAGTTAAATTAAAACTTTAATATCAGTTCCGTAAAGTCGGATTGCGAAGGGTCAATAATTTTCGAAACATTATTTTCAGATATACCTGTTACAACTACAAATTCGTTGAACTCATCACCAGACTCCGTTCTTTCACTTAATGATAATAAAACGAAGTGCATTAAACTTACTTTACCTAATGTTAAACAAGTGTCAATCGATATACAGCTTAAAAACGAGAAATTAGATATAGTTGATACCACTGTTTCTCTATATATACATATATATATATATATATATATATATATATATATATATATATATATATATATATAATAAATTATTAGTAAATATTGTCACCGTCGTATTTGAAATTGATTTAATAAAAACACCAAAATAATATTTATTTATTCACACTGTTTAATTGTAGTGTAACGAAACACGTGTTCTAAATATAACAATACTAGAATATACAACTTGAACATAGTTATTGATTTTCATGCCACCTAGAACTAACTTCACGATGTAGAATTCAGGTGTCGGTGTGCGCGCGCATCGTAAAAATTCACTCTCATCATTTTTCTCCATCGTGCCAAAAGAAGTATAACTTCAATAATGCAGAATAAATAAATAAGCAACCTTTTTCTTACTCATAACAATCAAATTTTATTATTCCTAAATTAATGTTTATCATTCAGCGTAATGAGTTTTTAGACCACAATTATGCATCACTGATAAAGACAGGTGAACAATCAATCAAGGATTTATGTTACGTTTATTTATTCGGAACAAAGTGCAAGTGATTTTATCTAGTTGATTCTGAATATTAATATATGTACAGAAACTAGATTTTGAAAGAAAAAAAATCTTATAGTTTAATTAAAAAAATATCTTTATTTGAATTTGAAATTGATTATGAATTATCTTAGTATCGTATTCATTTGGTCTCTAGATTACTATTTTATTTTTTATTATTTATTTCGGTAAATTTAATCTTACTTATCGTTAAGTTAAGAATATAACTTATCGTTAATAAGAAGTCGCTTCATTGTGTGTTTTCTTCCGCATTTATCACGGGGAGTATTCCGAAGAGCTGTTTAACCTGATTCCTGCCACCGAATTCTAAGTTAGGATATCATCCTCACCATCTGGATGTGTGGCCGTCCTCCACAGTGCGGTTTTCAAGGAGCTTTCTTCGACGTACTACAACGCTGTCGAATGACGGTGGTTCCTTCTGCGGTGTTTCCGGGACGATACGATATGGGTACCTTCAAAAAAAGCGCGTACACCTTCCTTAAAGGCCGGCAACGCTCCTGTGATTCCTCTGGTGGGTTGCTAAAAAAAAACTAAAATGTAGTGGAGTTATCTGTCCTTTTTTTAAGGTAGATCAAAGTCAAACAGATTGTTGGATCACTATCTAGTAATAAATACGGTAGAAGACACAAAAAAAAGTGTGTGCGTGTAATCTTTATGCGCGATTGAAGTAAAACTTAATTATAATTAACTGTAGGAATAATTAACAGATACATATATTATATACTTTTTTTGCTTATCTGAAAGCTCATAGACAAAATATGTTATTTTCGTTTGCTCTTGTTTATCCCACCTATTCTAGGACATCCAGTATATAACAGATATTCTTAAAAAAATGAAAGATTTATACCATTAAAAATATACTTACATTAATTAAAGCCGTGTTATTAATAAAGAATTGATTAAAAATAATTGAAATATTAATATCACACATATCAATATAACTTTGTTATTGAATATTAACGAATATGGCTATAGAGCCATATATAATAGGGGCTCGGACCTTATTTTTTTTCATGGAATAGGAGGACAAACGAGCGTACGGGTCACCTGGTGTTAAGTGTTCTCCGCCGCCCACATTCTCTGCAACACCAGAGGAATCACAAGAGCGTTGCCGGCCTTTAAGGAAGGTGTACGCGCTTTTTTTGAAGGTACCCATGTCGTATCGTCCTGGAAACACCGCAGAAGGAACCACCGTCATTCGACAGCGTTGTAGTACGAGGAAGAAAGCTCCTTGAAAACCGCACTGTGGAGGACCGCTATACATCCAGATGGTGGGCATGATATCCTAACTTGTGGCGTGTCGTGCAAAGGTGGAATTCGGCAGGAATCAGGTTAAACAGCTCTGCGGAACACTCACCGTGATAAATGCAGTAGAAGACACACAATGAAGCGACGTCTCTACGCAACGCCAAGTGATCCAGCCGTTCATAGTCTCCGACAATTCAAGCTGGTCTGCGTTGCACGCGGTCAAAAGGATCAAGCTGATACTGGCGTGCGCCAGACCAGAGATGACAGCAATACTCCATGTGTGGCCGGACCTGCGCTTTGTAGAGCGCTAGAATGTGGGCCGGCTTGAAGTATTGCCGTGCTCGATGATGACGATTGATGACGCCCAGCTTCGAAGCCAATTTGGCTTTGCCCTCCAGATGGCCGCGAAATTGGCAATCGCTAGAGATTTTGAGACCCAGTATTCTGATACTAGGCGAGGCTTTAAGGGAAGTGTTGTCGAAGAGCGGTGATATGACAAATGGTTTTTTTTTAGTTGTAAACGCGCAAACTTGAGTCTTCTGGGGGTTAAATTGGACAAGGTTCAATTTACCCCATTCCGCGACCTTCTCGAGAGAGGACACAAGTTTTTCCCGGCACTGGTCGACGATTTCCCGAGAGAGACCTACATGGCCCGTGTATACGGCATCACCTGTGCTGTCGTCTGCATAGCAATGTATGTTGGAGGTATCCAACATATCATTGATATGCAGAAAAAACAGCGTGCGAGATAGCACAGAGCCTTGGGGCACTCCAGCATTCACGGGCTTCGAGTTCGAGCAATATCCGTCGAAAACGACCTGTATGCTGCGCCCAGGGAGGAAGCTGGAGGTCCACTTGCACAAGCTCTTGAGAAGCCCAAATGATGGAAGTTTTGAGAGCAGCCCCTTGTGCCATACACGATCAAAGGTCTTTGCTATATCCAGGCTAACTGCCAGGCCTTCCCCCTTGCTTTCAATAGCCGCCGTCCATCTATATGTTAGGTATACCAGAAAATTCCGTGCCAACCGACCATGGCGAAAGCCGTACTGTCGGTCGTTGATCAACTGGTGACCTTCTAGATATACCAAGAGCTGGCGGCTGATTATGCTCTCCATGATTTTGGAGAGCAGGGAGGTAATAGCAATAGGCCTCTAGTTTGCCGGATCCGCACTGTCTCCTTTTTTTGGATCGGATGGACAAGGGCTGATTTCCATGAGTCAGAGACTACGCCTTTGGAATAAGAGTGCCCGAATAAACGCGTTAGCACCGGCGTCAACTCAGGGGCACACGTTCTAAGCACGATTGGAGAAAGGCCATCCGGCCCGCTCGACTTCCTGACGTCCAACGAAAACAGAGCTCGCCTAACAGTTTTCTGTCTGAACTGTACTTCATGCATAGGACTCAGACACCGCGGGATGGTCGGCGGTGTTTTTCCGTTGTCGTTAAGAATCGAGGAGGCAAAAAGAGCGCAATGGAGATCAGCTTTCTCTTTTGCCGTATGGGCCAGGGTGTCATTTCTCATGTGCAATGGCGGCAGGGACGGCTGGTTGAAGTTACCAAGAGCAGTCGACAACGACCAGAACTTGCGTGTTCCGGTCGGATAACTTGAAAGCTGCTCGCCGATTTTGACGACGTGCTTCGATTTCACACGGGCGATTTGTCGCTTAAAAAATCTGGAGGCACGGTTATATTTCCTCTTAAGAACTTTGCAGTTCGGATCCTTTGTGCCAAGCGCCGCAACCCAAGTTCGATACGCCTGTTTTTTGCAGTCAGATGCTGCTTTAACTGACGCATCGAACCAGGGCTGTGATCTGCCACCGGTCGGTACTACAGAGCTTGGTATAAAATATCCATGCCCTGGCTACATCGTCTACTGCAACGGTGCAGGCACTAGGATCATCAGAAGGGAAACAAACCTTGCCCAATGGTAGGATGCAAAAAAGGAACGCATCCTATCTCAATCTGCTGACTTGTAGTGTCAAAACGCGGCGGGTCGCTGGTGGTCTGCGACGTTGGCGTCGGATAGGCACTACACTGACAAGGCAATAGTCGGACGTTCCGAGAGGGGCGTCGACAAAGACCTGATAACCGGCATGTGGCTATCCACATCCGGGAGCCGCGTTGGCGACTCAACCAATTGCGACAGACCATACGCCAATGCAAAATTATGTACAGATCGCCCTGCGTAGTCTGTGGTGCGTGATCCAAGCCATTGGGCATTGTGCCTGTTGAAATCACCCAAGACTACGATTTCAGCGGAGGGAATCTGTGCAAGCACGTCGTCAATTGCCGCTTGAACGCAGCCCATGAGTTGATCGGTTTCTGCGTTACCACTATGGGACCTGTAGACATACGCATAAATGCGGACACGGTTCTCTAAGTCTACGCGCAGCCAGAGAGTGGACAGGTACCCTCAAAATTGCCGAGACGGCGACAGCAGATATCCTCCCTAACGTGCACACATACCTTGGCATGAGGCAAAAAATTGTGGTCAATTTTGTACCCGGGGTACGTTAAATATGACGTATCGCTAGCTCGAGATATCTGCGTCTCCGTAAGGAAACACAAGGCCGGCTGTGCCGTCTCAAGGTGGTGGTGGACGGCTTTTAAATTGGAGTGAATTCCCCTGATATTGCAAAAGTCCACGTTGAGCGTGGAGGGGGGTGCCGTGGTGTTACTGCCTCGTTTGTCGGGTTTGCTAGCATATAAAATAGATTTGATAGAGTAGTTAGTGCTCATAAAATATTTCATTTAGAAGTATTCTACTGTAGAAACAGTTTCAATATAGTATAAAAAAACATTAAAGCTTAAAATATTTGCCATCAATTTTCAATCTTCTACTAGCATAAAGTAAATACAAGTTACCAAAATAAAAAGAATAAAGTTTACACCTTGAAGCATAGCACTAACATTAAATCCTGTGCTTATTTTGAATTGCTTGAGTTTTATGCAGGAGGTACGTACATTAATATAATGGCAAAGTTGGAATGCTTTCCTAAGCCGCTCTATGCAGCCGCGTCTGGAAAAGGCGAAACTGTGCTTTGTGATAAGATGAGATTTTGAGACTAGAATGTATACCTTCTGTATGTTTTGATTATGTTATAAAATATACACTCATTATAAATGTTATTATCAAGAAATACAATAATAAACAGTACAGAGCTTGTTTACACCTTATAATAAAATAAATATTATATTCAGTTCAAATGTACAAACTTCATTAGTACTCGATGTGGACTTCGAGTCGATATTATGTACGTTATTGTTCCTGGTACGTTTAACTATATGGAATGTGAATAAATGAATTCAACTAGTTATACTTTTGTATCGATTTTCAACGCACATGACGTTTCCTTAGTGTAACGTATGCTTTTTTGTTTTATTTCGTACAAGGGTAACACTACATTTAATAACAAAATTTATGAGAATTTTTTTTAAATGAAAATAAGGGCTCGTCTCAAGTATGACGTTCAGCTGCTGGTAATTGATACGCCTAGCACATTACAATGCAGTAACGGTCCGGTCCAGTAACCTGAACGGTCAGGATTCTTGAAAAACCCAAAAATCTGAGTGGCACTAAAATTGCGCTCGTGACGAGCCTTTTTTGCCGACTTAAGACATAAGTTGTTCAGTCTCATTTGCCCAGTAACTTCACTAGCTACGGCGCCCGTTACACCGAAACACAATTATGCTTACACATCACTGCTTCACGGCAGAAATTGGCGCCGTTGTGGTACCCATAATCTAGCCAGCATCCTGTGTAAAGGAGCCTCCCACTGGTTCATTCGAGATTCATATAGTTACGAACATATTCAAAATTTCAGTGAATCGCAATAAGCTAACAAATTAGACTATCATGATTAATAATTATGCATGTTTAAGCTTAGTTAAAATATGTAAAAGTATAAGTAACAAACTAATAATTATTATAAGAGAATTAAGACAAAATAAAGACAATTTTGCAGCAAAGAGTTTGATGAGATATAACAATGTTAGATGTAAACATTCGTGAATTATTTGTTAGATTTATATTAAAAACACTTTTTAAATTGATGAACGTAGAAGCTTTAACCTAAAATATATGAAAATATTTATAAAAACTTATAATAGTAGTTATGAAGCTGTTATACTGCTGTTTGAAAATGATTACTATCATTAGTATACATTTTGTACAACACATCCATACAACAATATGACTTTCCTACTAACATGAAATACCCAACTGCTGGTAGCTCCTGGAGATATAACGATTTGATATCAAAAGATTTGAGAGTATGATGCCTGTAAGCTCTATAAAATATGATAACTATTTTACACTTTTGATTGTTTTCTTTCTTTAGTAAAGTATCTTTGTAACGCTTTAGATTTAATAATAATTTTATAAATAAATAAAATAACTCCTATAGCTATGCACGAAGTACCTCAGCTTTAACGAAACCACTTCTTTGTATAGCACCAAGTCACGTTCTACGGCAAGGGTTAAGTAAATATCCATAAAATATAATTTACAAAGTTGATTCACATTAGAACTTAACTTAAAAATAAATAAAAATTTCGAATTTTAAATTGATTATTTACGTATAAAACCGTACTAAGAGCGTCGCACACTTCTGCTACTATTTATAGATATAACTTGGTGAACAGCTTAAACCAATTTCCAAGACTCAGGCCACTGCCAATGACCAAGTACTTGTCTACCTCTTAGTGTTTAGCGCGTCCAGATTGAGCACTTTTCCTTTTTTCAGTCAAAAAATAAAAACTAATCCAATCAGCAAATCTTCTTCCATTTTCATTTTTCCATGCCTCTGAAAATAACTCAGAACGACGAGCCGTAGTCATGTTTTATAATGTTAATAATGAAAATATTTTCCAGTTGTGTAGGAGCACTAAAAGCATCTATCAACCTCTCAATTCTTCTGGTCAGCTCTGCTTAAGTGTCTGAAAATGTTTGTAAACATTTATAAACCGTAGTGTGGCACCACCATTACATTTCTTTTTGAAAGCCTCCGCTCATACTCAATCAACAAAAGCTCTCGTATGAAATTGTCTTGTTTTAACTCTTATCGTAAGATAAACGCGTGTATCATAAATATTTTTTCTTTATTTTATGTATTATTAATAACTTGCTGCCCGGACAGACTTCATTCTGTCCAAAATTAATAGCAGAAATTATATGATTATAACGTAAATTCCGAGAGATCCCATTTTTTATCGCAACAATAACGACGATTACATACAAAAATAAGTTTCGTAGACTGCAATACTTTAAACCTCATACTCATTCTAATGCTTTCCCAGCCGGGACCGCTGCAACCGCTATGTTGCTGCATATTAAATCTGTAATATCTCGAAAATATTCAGTTAAATTGTATGCTGCAAAGGCCATAATGATCGATATATTTAAGGTACATGACTGGATAAAGATTAATGCTACATTGCTTAAAATTGCTTCGTATATAAGGCATTATAACTCGTACAAAGTAAAGGATAAAAATGGTTTATTTGAGTTATCCATATCTATAACATCCGGGACTTTTTGTAGACCTTATAAAGGTGTACAATACTTTATTACGTTCATTATTTTGATCGATCTCGTAGGGTTAAGCCAACGTTTGCAATGTAAACGCAAAAAAAAATATTTATTTGTGACATCATATTTAGAAACCTCTAAATATATCAGTGTTTCTCTACTATATTATGCATATATTGTACATTAAAACGTTCCTCTTAAATCACTCTATTTATTAAAAAACACCGCATCAAAATCTATAGCGTAGTTTTAAGGATTAAGCATACATACGGACAGACAGCGGGGAAGCGACTTTGTTTTATACTGTATACTGATGATAATATTAATAAATTTGATGTATTACAAAAATCAGCTCATAATAAATTTGATTGATTAAAAGAGTTAGAATTACATTTTCCAATATTATTTAAAACCACTATCAATTAAGCAGCGAAGACCTAATAATGTAATGTGATCTCGAAAGGTGATGCTCTAACAAAATGTATTTTTAAGCAAACTGCAAATCATACACAATTTTGTAATTTTTATTTAATCAACATGGTTTTATAAGTCTCACCTTGACCTCCTTTAAGTGCCGAAGAGACAGATTATAAGAAAAACAAGATTTCAAGATTGTAAGTACAAAGTTAAAAATTCATAATTCTCCATTGGTGACCGGAGCTTGAACTTCGTTCACTTAAGGATTCCTTAATTCTTTAAACTTAGTAAAACTTTCGCTTGGAAGTAAAGCAAAACGGTTCTTCAATATTTGATCAATTTTAGTTAATGTTATTTGTGCTTGTACTTTTATAAATTACAAACTTCACATTTTTCTATTTATAATATTATAATATTGTAGTTGCAGGCATTTTTGCTTATAAATATATAATTTAAATATTAACAAACAAAGACATAGAAAGGACACATAAGAAATAGATTTCGATATAATTTTCCAGTTAGCATATTTATACGCAAAATGTATTGCACCTACGCTACCCGTAAAGCCCGAAGGAGGTTAAATGGGGCCTTATAACGAGTCCATTCACAATATTTAAGAATCGTAGTAGTGCTGCATAATAAGTTATTACCTCAAATAAATAAAAAAAAAATATTTTCACTAATGTGCTAACCCTATTTCAGTAAAATTAAAGAATAAACTACGCAGAATAAAATAAAATTCATTTCTACCTAATTCGCTTAATGAAAAAAAATTTCAAACGTCTTATAGTTTAGTTTCTGGTTTGGAATATGTTCCAAATTATTTAAATTAGTAAATAATACAATAATACAACAATCTGGCCCCACGGGCCCAGTGGCGCGGAGAATGAATTATATATACAAAAACTTTTGAAAATCAAAAAAAAAAAAAAATAGATATCTCAAACTAAATTCAGCATGTAGTACTTGTTATTGCTCTACATAACAAATACCTTTATCGCGCGTGAAATAAGTTGAAAAACAATTTAATATAAATAATATTATGTATGATATAACCCAAGGTTATCAAACACAATGTAATTTACTTTCATTGAATAGCAGACACTTGGTATTTCTATTAATACTCCTCAATAATTTCAGCGCTGTTAAAAAAACATCCTTTATTACTTTTTTAGTTTACAGTATGTTCTATGGATTTCGTTATGAAAATGTCATCTACAAGGAACGTGCTATATAGCTAGCACCATATTGTTTGTGAAAAAAAAAACAGATTAATGAAACATTGAAATAAAGGAGTGATGTGAAGTTAAAGCAAAGAAATATTCGAGTGTTCGGGTCCTGTGGAGAGAATGGACGAAAGTAGAATTATTGTAAAAGATTGTTCGACAAAGTTATAGGGAAGTGTAGGAAGTGGTTGACTTTGGCGAACATTAGATTACAAATGCACCTTTTGAGAATATGCAAGGTCAAGAATAACTAACTATGAGAGAGCATGTATAGAAGGTAGAATCGGAATACTGGGTCACGAAATCTCGAGGAATTGCCAATGGTTTCAAAGAAGCTGGACGTCATTAATAGAGCACGGCAATACTTAAAGCCGGCCCACATTCTAGCACACAAAGCGCAAGTCCGGCCACATGACAGCAATGCTCCATGCATTGCTGTCATCTCTGGTAGAGTTGTCATTGAGCGACAGAGCAGCTCGAATTGTCGGGGACCCAGTGACTCTGTGAATGGCTAGATCACTTACGTCGCTACACTGTGTGTCTTCTACCGCATTTATCACGGGGAGTGTTCCGAAGAGCTGATACACCTCAATATCTGCCGCCGAACTCGATACGACATGGGTACCTTAAAAAAGCGCGTACACCTTCCTTAAAGGCCGGCAACACTCCTGTGATTCCTCTGGTGTTGCAAGAGAATGTGGGCGGCGGTGATCACTTAACATCGGGTTACCCTTACTTAACCAGGTTTATCCTACTTTTCCCAAGTCACTGGAATATAGGACGTGGGGCTGTATGTATATATTATAACCTGCACATGTATACTATATATATATATATATATTTATTTACTATATATATATTATATATTTGTGTAGTGTAATAAGCACTAGCTATAAATCAATTAAAACATACTTTGTTGGTGCTCAACTGGAATTCTCGAACGGAACAGAGCGGGAGTCGCAACAAGATAATATAATTTTATTTAGTTAGCGGAAGTTGTGTTACTGCTGCAATATTTCTGGAGAATGTATTACAGAAAATTCTTTAACATTGGAATCGTATTTATGATGCGGTTCATTCAATACACTAGGAAGGAACTGCACTATTACTGTAGTGTTTAGTTCATAATAACACAATTTCAATTAAAATAAAGAAATTACTTATGTTACGAAGTTATGGAAAGACATGGTATTTCTTAAGATAGTTGAGACAGTTTTGACTACACAAAACTGCTGACAAACCTATAAAAATATATAAAATTATAAGTCTTACAGATTTTAATAGATTGATGTAATGATTTCACTGATCTTTTTGTATATATTATATTCAATAAATGATTAAACACAAGGCAGGCAGGCAGAAAGCTATCAGATATTAGTTTAATAAACGTTGGCTTTTGTGAAGCAATGGGACCACGATAATACTTTGTGTTTGATAAAATGTTGCAGTGAAATATATTATTTTCTTATCTTACTTAAATTGTATAGTCAAAATATATATTTCTTAGTATTTACTTATATATAATATAATATTAGTTTTTATTTTTTATTTTTATTTACTTTATTGGAGACAAAAACAGAAACAAAAGATTAAATACATACAAATTATAACTAACTAAAATAATTTCAATTATTCCCTTGGAACGTCTCACTGAGAACATTGATGTTAAAGATAAAAGCGACATCTGCTTAGGTGCAAGCGTGCACGTACAATTTACAATACAAGTTAATCGTAGCAAAGGTAAGTAAAACTTGGTAAAAGTAAGCTATATAATTGTAAAACTAGAATATAGAAAACAGAAATAATAAGATTTAAGTTTGATTAGAACTGAATATTTTTTTAAGATTAGTTTTATAGGTAAAAAGGGAGCACGAAAACATATCAATGTTATTCAACGTGAGATTATGTAGTGTACATATTCTGTGAAGTGGCGCACGTTTACCAATATTAGTCCTAGTTTTAGAGAGGTGAAATAAGTTTTGTGATCTGGTGGAAATTAATCTCAGATAACAATTGGGATGACTTTATCTCGCCATTACAAATTTTATACAGGGTCACTGCGTCAATTAACCGTCTACGGTTACTCAAGGATAGGGTATTATGTTTAACTAACAGTTCATTGTACGAGCAGCGGGATATACGCATACGGTAATTAAGGGTTCTTAAAAATTTTTTTTTGAATAATTTCTAATTTTTGAATGTAGATTGCATAAAACGGATTCCAGATTGGTGACACATATTCTAGATGAGATCTAACTAGACTATTAAAGAGGCAGGTAAATGTGTCTTTCCGCTTAAAGTGTTTATTATTTCTTGTTTTGAAACCTAGCATTCGGTAAGCTTTATTAAGTACATTTTCTACATGCACATCAAGAGTAAGTTTTTTATCTAGATACACACCAAGGTCTCTAACGGTTTTTTCTGAGTTAAGAATGTAGCCACCTAGTTGAAAACTCGTAGTTAATATATTTAAATTTCTTGTGAATGTCATATGAATACATTTGCTAAAGGCCAAAAACAGTTTATTAATTTTACAATATTCTTCAAATCTCATTAAATCAGACTGTATTAATTTTAAATCATTTTGATTACGAACACAGGAGTATATCTTTAAGTCATCCGCATATAAAAGGAAATTGCAATGTTTGAAACAAGATGAGATATCATTTATGAAGAGTAGAAATAGTAATGGTCCTAGGATAGATCCTTGAGGGACGCCCGAAGAGGCTATGACAGGGGCAGAGACATGCCCATTAATAACAACAGACTGAACACGATTTTGTAAATACGAACTGAACCAACGCAATAGATTGCCTTTGATTCCGTTGTAGGAAAGTTTTTTCAAGAGTATCAGATGGTCCACCTTGTCGAACGCCTTCTTGAAGTCTGTGTAGATAGTTACAATCTGTCTTTTTTGATCCAAGGCATTAAAAGTATAGTTTGTAAAAGTGAGTAAATTCGACAAAGTAGATCTGCCTTTCACAAAACCATGCTGTTCGTCAATGATGAAATGCTTACAGGTTGAATAAACATGATTGTGCACCAGTTTTTTCAAAGACCCTTGGAATTACTGAGAGAATGGATATGGGTCGATAGTTCTCAACATTACTCTTAGAACCCGATTTAAATATAGGTGTTATGTAAGCATGCTTCCATTGCATCGGGAATACACCAGCTTCCAGACATTTGTTAAAGATGATTTCCAATGGGACTGAAATAGTTAAAAATGTTTGCTTTAAGAATAGTGGACTTATTTGATCTAGACCGGGGCCTTTATTGGGATCCAGATTTTTTAAAGTTTTACATATCTCAGGTTTGGTAAGGTAAATACTGTTTAGATACACTGGGCTATCAGATGTAACATCGTTTACAAGTTGATTAATGTTATAAGCCTCGGGTGATACTGGTTCAAAAACCGATTGAAAGTATTTTGAAAACATCTCTGATATAGTGGTAGGATTATCCGAAGAGTCATTTTCTAGTATCATTGTGTGGGGATATCCGGAATTCGTTTCTTTAAGGTTAGATGTATATTTCCAAAAGAATTTAATGTTATTTTTTAAGGATGATTCGACATTTTCAATATACTTATTATAGCAATCGGAGAGTAGCAATTTAACGCGTTTGCGCAAAAGGGCGTACTCTTGGTAATCGCGTAGTGATTGGTAAACTTTCCATCTCAACCAAAGCTTTGATTTATTTGTGCAATTTAAAATATTACATAATACTAAATCTAGTATTCTATCGTTTTGGTTTACAATAGTATTTATTTGTTTTAAGTTCAGAAAAGATATGGTATAAGTTAATAATTTTGAGGGTTCCGTATCAGATTGAGAAGGGTGAAGAAAAGGAGCATCATTTGACCATTTTAAGTAGGGAAGATTAAAGTCGCCCAGTAGTAAGTAGTTATTAAAATTCATGTTAGTATGAACATTATGGAGCTTGGAGAAAAACCTATCATATACTATGGTTTTGGATGCAGGTGGTATATAGCATGCACATAGAAGTAGTCCGTCATGTGCAGGGAAATGTAAATAAATTTCTTCTAAGTCAATGGCCTCCAAATCTGACCTCCTAATTGTATTAATGTTTTTTTTGACAAATACTAATACACCCCCACCTCCCTTCTTATTAGTCAAAGCCAAGTTCCGATCCCGACGATAAGTCACATATTCATTTGATTGTAATTCTGAATTTAGTATGGCTTGGGAAAGCCAGGTTTCAACTAGAACTATCACGTCATAATTGCAAACAAGCAAATTAAGTTTTAGGTCTGTAAGTTTTGACTTTAACCTTTCCGGATCGGCGCGCTCCGGATCTCGCTGTACACTATTGATCGGCAAGCTTCCGGCAATTTCGCGGCATTTTCCCCGTGTGTATTATTTTACGTGTAGTTATAAAATGCTTATAACTAGGGTGATATGAGTGACTGTCACTGAAAGCTATTGAAACATGCTATAAGACCATGTATAAATTATTCATATTGTCTTTCTTTTTTTTTTCACACAGACTTTTCATTCGAAAAAAAGTGTAAAAATAGGTATATTTTAAAATAAATATTGTTATTATTGTTAATTACTTGTTTTATTTATTTCCTTTTATGTTTTTGTAATGAATAGTATATGTTAATTATAAAATAAAGCTTAAATCTCCACAAAGAACGATCTTCGTGTAAAGTCTTGATAACGACCGCTCGCTGCGCCGGCCGGGAACAAGTGGACACATAAGTGCTTTGTCCGTAAAGCTATGACGTCGAATATTGGTGGCCTTGAATCGTAACGGATCGAAATGTGTTTGGGAATTCACTCGTTCATAACTGCGTAGGCAAATAAACCATCTTGTACACCTAATAAGGGTGAAAACTGGATGAGGTAAAAAAGTGCCCCGCGGCACAGCCGCTCTCATTGTTTTTTGAATTACCAGTGCCCGCGGGCACGGCCGATGCGGAAAGGTTAAGCCACCACAGTTTTGGTAAAAAATCGTAATATTATCAGAAATCATTAATCATTAGTTATATCAACTTAAGTGTATGTTCACTACTATAACTTAATGAACATTCATCTTTACATTGATCTGACGCTGTTCCCCTTGTATTATCCTGTAGTATTGCTGACGGAGCTGTTGAAATTACTAGTGTCTTGAAGTTTGACATCTCTCGTCATGTACGTTGCTGCACGATATGACGTTTAACAATTCTCGTCATATACGTCGAAGCGTTGCTACGCGACACTACCTCCTCCCAAGACATGATCGTCCCGATCATCGTTGCTTCCGTAGTACTTAGCCACCCGATCGACATGTACGATTTTCGGGGAACTGCGAGGGGTACGCTGGATTCTGAGAGTCACATCATTTATCCTTGTGATAACTTTGTATGGTCCCTCCCAACTTGGTTGAAGCTTCGGAGACTTCCCCTTTCACCTTATGGGATTGTGTAACCAAATCAGTGGTCCTTCTTCAAAACTAGAAACATTAGCTCTTCGATCGTACCGCATTTTCATCCGTTCATTTGTCTTAAGACCAGTTCTTCTTATTTCCTCGTAGTTGTCAACCATCTTATTCCGTAACTTATCCACATATTCTGTTATACTTTTCGGAGTAACCGGTGGAAAGCCTGAGCGTAAATCAGCTGGCAATCTCAATTCCCTTCAAAAATTGGCGTACGTAGGAGTCACCGTAGTCGTTGCGTGTATTGCGGCTCTATACGACATGCGAAACAGTGGAATGTACTCATCCCAGTTATCCTGATGACTTTCCACTACTTTTGCCAGATGCCGCACCAATGTTTGGTTAAAAATCTCCACCATCCCGTCCAACTGTGGCTGATATGGCGTAGTTCTGGTTTTATGGATTCCCAAGATCTTGCAAACTTCTTGAAATACTTGTGACTCGAAGTTCCGCCTTTGATCACTGTGGATCTCCAAAGGCACACCGAATCTGCAGAAAACTTCAATCACCAGCTTCTTGGCAACGGTGACTGCTTCTTGATTTGGTAGAGCAAATGCTTCCGGCTACTTCATGAATCCATCTCCACCATTATGTAACGGTTTCCAGATTTGGTGAATTCTTTCTTTCCCACGGAGCCCGAACATTATGCAACTTCATAGCTCCTCTGCTCCGGGTCTGAGGTCTTTTGACAGCTGCACAACTCTTGCATTTTCGGCACCAGTCCTCCACATCATCACGGCAATGCAACCAGTAAAATCGTTCTTTAATTTTTCTGAGAGTTCTTCTTATTCCCAAATGTCCACCTGAAGAACCATCGTGATAAGCTCTCAGGATTTCGTTCAACTTCTCCCTGGGAACAACCAGTTGCAGTTGGCAATCCTTTCCTTGCGAGGTTTCTCATTTCCGGCAGAGCAACCCGTCGTGCATCACCAAACTATTCCATTGTGCTCAGAGACTCTTGGTAGCCGTACTGTTTCTAGCCACTTCAGACCATTTTGGTTTAAGAGACCCACTTGCTAGCCAATGTAAAAGTGGTTGAAGATCTTTATCATTTTCTTGGGCTCTCCTCATTGCATCGTTGCTCCAGTTCTCGTCGATCAAATCTGTTCTGATCAGCCGGATCATAAAATTCTCTTTCTCGTCCTGACGAATGCAATGTTTGCATTCCGTCGGACAAGGTCTTCTAGATAACGCATCTGCGTTTCCAAGACTTTTTCCTCCTTGATGCTCGATTTCAAAGTCATACTCTTGAAGTTGCTCAGTCCATCTGGCCACTTGTTCTTCCGGATTCTTGAATTCTAGTAACCACTTCAAGGCGGCATGATCAGTCCTTACGAGGAATTTGCGACCCAACCAGTACTTTTTGAAATGTAATGTCTTTACCACGGCCAGTAACTCCCTACGAGTTAAACAGTAGTTTTTCTCCGGCTTCGATAAAGTATGCAATTACAACTTCTTGATCTCCTCTCTTCTGAGATAGCCCTCGACCAATGCCGGCGTTGCTAGCATCAGCATCCACTATGAATCTTCCCTCCGTGTCAGGATATCCGAGGATAGGTGATCCACTTAGTCGTTTCTTTAACTCTAAGAAAGCTTGTTCGCATTCTTCATCCCAGAAAATGGCTCTTTTCTCCTCCGTCAGTCTTCTCCTTATCTTTAGGGTCCAGATCGATTTGCCAGAAGCCACTTTTCAAATCCAGAGTAGAGCAACACGTCATGCCACAAAGTGAATTTAAGGTTTCATCGATTCTTGGCAATGGAATAATCCATACAAAATCTAGTTGATCCATCCTTCTTCTTCACCAGAACCACTGGAGAACACCATGGACTCGATGACGGTTCTATCACACCATTTTCTTTCATATCCCGAATCATGTCTTCCACTTCTTGTTCGCGTGCAAACGGAATACGTCTTGGTATCTGCCGTATCGGAACGGTGTCTCCTGTGTCGATCTTGTATTTCACCAAACCAGTTCTTCCGATGTCCCCATCGTTCTTCGAGAACATCCTGGCGTAGCGTAGCAGGCAATTTCTCCCTTTTATTTACTGTAGCTTGGTAAGATTGTCCTTACAGCCATCTAGAAGTTTCTGTATGTTCACATCCTGGCTTGCAGCTACGGTCTTCCTCCCTTCTTCACACTTTCTTAACCAAGCTATCTCCTCACAAGCTCCGATCACTATTTCCTTCCGATTTGTTTGTCCTCATGAGGATTAAACACGGGAACCATCGCAATTTGGGAGTTTCCCACAACTGGCTGGGATCCATGTCGTGTCCGATGTCTCTCTTTCTATTAAAGCACATTTACAAGGTCTACCTCCCTTGGCATAACTACCGGGACTAGGGTCTGAGATCTCGGATTTAAGGTAGTGTCTCTTAAGCACAGCACTTTCCCAAAAGTTCCACCTTTTATTGGAATTTCTTCACCTCCACAATACACCATGTCCCATGTCAATGGTACACTGATGATTTCGAAGAAAATCCAACCCAATGATGCAGTCATCTGTGATATCCGCGATTACCACTTTTTGCCAGTACCCCTGATTTGGGCCACGATCTTCTCTCCCTAGACCGGTATACACTGGCCGGTAGCTGTTGTGAGTGTTAAGTTTACATTTTCTCGCATATGTCGTCTTCCGATGCTCTCTAGTCTTCTTTGGCTAATGACTGTACGTGAGGCCCGTATACAAAGTGAAACGGCAAGATTTTCCATTTATCATTTCTTCTATAACTAAAGTGTTTCCGTCACCGTCTGCTTAAAGAAGATCCTTAGGGCTTTCCTTCTACCGGCCAGCGCCCACCCTGGCCTTTTCTAGTTTTCCTGCTGCTCCAGCGGTGATGTTGAGACCGCCGCATCCTTCCTACCTTGCGTTATGCTCTCAAGCCTGGGGCAAGTGCTTCTATCCTGTCCTCGCTCCCCACACCCATAGCATACTGTGTTATATGCTTGCCTTCGGCTGGAATCTGCTGGTATAATTTTGCGGAGTCTCAACGCCCGGGAATCGTGGCGAACCGCTTCCACTTCCAACGTATGTGCCACCGCTTCCTTCAAGCTAGTATGATGACTCAATCGTATGGCTGCTCTTACTTCGGCGTCCCGTATTCCATCGATGAACACTTGGAGCAACATTGCTATGCAACACTGATATGCTTTAGCACTAGCTTCACAGCTTCTACGGACCACTGCTGCAGTGTTTCGCTGGCCCTTTGCCTGCGGTCCTTAAGTTGTCGACATAACATGCCTCCAACGCGTCAAGAAGAGTCGTGTAGGTCACTTCCTCCTTCCCAGCGCCGAGTGCTTCCAATACGGAAAGTGCTTCCAATACGGAAAGTGCTTCCAATACGGAAAGTGCTTCGTCACGGAGCGCTAGTGTGAGGGCAGAGTGTACTATTATGCTTCCTATTTAGCTGATGAATAGTTGCTTCCATCTCCCCCATCACAGTGTCAATCCGGGCGATCTCCTTTTCTACAGCCTCAATCGGGCGGAGTTTTTCTGCACCACGGATAAAATTTCCTTGGAAAGGCCTTCATGCAGACCTCGCAGTTGCTCTTCCTGTCGGGGCGCTTGCTCCTCCTGTCGGCGCGCTTGCTCCTCCTGTCGGCGCGCTTGTTCCTCTTGCAAGCCCCGCAGCTGCTCCTCCTGTCGGCGCGCTTGCTCTTGCTTCATGGCGGCCATCTCCTGCATGAGCGCGCTGATGTCTACGGCAAGAGCCTGCGGTGCTGATACGCTCGCACTGAGTCCAGAGCCGGATGCTTCTTGTGACTCGTCCTCTGCCGCTGCAGCTGCTCCCGCTCGCGTGGTCACTCCCTTCTCGTTCCTGGGCACCAATGGCAACATTCCAATCCCACTTCTGTCACCAATTGACACGAGAGTGGGTCAGAGATTGGAAATAATACTCCGCTTATAGGAACGAGTCTTTATTTGCGTTCACTATAATGTAAGCAGCAACCTACCATAGCAAAGTAGAGTAACCGAGCAATGTCGTCGATACAATTTGTCTTATTACATTTAAAAGGTTTAGGATTTGTATTCATAGCGCTCATATATTATGCTGTGACCATATACCTACAATATACTAGCGTAAAGGCTACCTGACAGCCTGATAATGTATAAAATACATAATGACGATACTATAATATACGCTAATAGATCCAAAACATATATACGATATCATGCATACTTGCTATTGTAATTTCCAATAAACAAAAATGTTTTCTGGGCTACAATATTGAGTAGTGTTAAAAGTAGTGGAAAACTATTGAATAGACTACAGTCGTCTATTCAATAGTTTTCCAATACGTTGGGTATTTACTGAACGTGATCAAACCAGAAGGGTCAGCTGTGAATGTATATGTACCCTCATTTACGTCAACTTGTCAAGTGATATATGTTCCAGTACAAAAATAAAGCATATTTTTGAGCAATCCTGTATTATAACAAGTCAGGCCGTTCTGCTACAAATAAAATTAAAATAAATCGGACTTAACAAACTTATTTAATTGAATATGTATTACTTGAAAGGTACATTTTAATTTAATTAAAAAAAAGATATATTGTGTTATGTCATGTCAGGGCCATGTTTATCTATTCTACAAAACAAAAGATTTTTAATATTGATATGGTCACTATAAGATGTTACAAGGTTACCTTATTAGGTATAGCTGAAGACAGAAGGATCGTTAATTTGGGACTGAATAAATTGACCAACTTATTACATGGATGATATTTCATGGATCTCACAAGATTTTACGGTAGAATAATCGAGTTGCGAGACTTGGTTATTTTTACAAGTTATGTTTTTGATGGCTTAGTTAAAATAATATTGAGTTATTGAGGTCTAAGCAATGAATAAAAATTATGATTTTTGGAATGACTACCCTTTAATGCTGGTCTTCAATCTGGCCACATTTCTATAGACTTACGCATTGTTTCAATGGTGAACTTTTATTGTATATAACACACGTAATATATTTTTTTTTATGGAATAGGAGGACAAAAGAGCGTACGGGTCACCTGGTGTTAAGTGATCACCGCCGCCCACATTCTCTTGCAACACCAGAGGAATCACAAGAGCGTTGCCGGCCTTTAAGGAAGGTGTACGCGCTTTTTTTGAAGGTACCCATGTCGTATTGTCCCGGAAACACCGCACAAGGAAGCTCATTCCATAGCTTTGTATTACGAGGGAGAAAGCTCCTTGAAAACCGCACTGTGGAGGACCGCCACACATCCAGATGGTGGGTGGTGAAGCAGCTCATTGCATAGTGCACTAAAATATTAATGCTTCATTTATGTGGATAAATTATGACGGCGTCTGATGCATTGGGCCTTCTGCTAACTTGAAATTGTATTTAGTTACGCATGAAAGGTCTGGATTGCGCTAGTTGTCTCGCATGCGCGCTGAATACGTGCGAATAATCGACTCGCGCGCCATATAACAGTATCAAAGTTGTCTTCGAGTTGTCTGCCTGCCGTGATTGATTGTAGAACTTTAACTGTCTTGTGTGCCACGTGTCCGCTACATATATTTTGAAGACTTGCTAGTGACATCAATCTAGTTCCCGAATATACCGTGGATGCTTCCTGATTGCTGTTTTTATCCGCTCTGCTGCGACAACGACAAGCCACGAATCAAGACTGATCTGCGAGTATTCCTCCTTAGGAAACTCTAGATTCAATACAGGTTAGTGGATTGGTTCTTACATTAGTTGTCGCCATAATTATCCGCTTTCTTTTTCGAGTTACGTCCCCCGCGGTAGACTGTCTATTTACACGACAGCCTACCAACATTTATGTGTAGGGTTTAAATGCCCTACCACACTTTATGGTCCTCACGAGCTCAGATATTGTCCAGCATATAATTATCATTACGTAATTAATATCATAATATAAATAAATTTCTTTATTTAACTTCATACAACAACCAATTAGCTTAATATTCATCATATAAATTTGTTCAAGTAAAATGAGTAAAGACAAAATGGATCATGACAAATAATCTAAACAGCTTAGTATTTTGAACGGTGAAAAGGAAATAATATTTAAGAGAATAAATCGTTTGTATAATTTATCCGTCAATGTTTCTGGTTTCGAATCACGCAATAATGAACAGTTTTTAGCTGATTCAGAAACTATAGATGAGTTGAGGGTAGAGTATAAAAAGTTATTGCCTCAGATTATTGATATTGAATTAACTTTAAAACCAGATTCTTCACCTAATTTTCAAAGCTTAGAATCATTTGATGATTTATATATTAAAATTAAAAGGGTTAGGAATAAAATATTATCGTCTTTGCCACACGCACAGCCGCGCTTGAACAACAATACTTCCTTCCATATCAAAATTCAAAAAAAATGACAAAATGAAAGACAGAAAAATGGCCTGTCTTTTATGAGTCATTTAAAACAAATATTCATGAGAATAAAGAACTAACAGACTCTCACCGTATCCAATATTTAATGGGTAAGTTAACTGATTCCGCTTTAAAAATAACCGCAGCTATAATACCTACAGGTGATTCTTATAAAATTATTTGGAATTCACAAGTTAAAAAGTATCAAGATAAACGATCGTTAGGCACACATTAATTAAATAATATCTTAGAATTAAAGGGTTGCTCTCATTCCGCATATAGTTTAAATGCTTTTATAGAAAAATATTCATCATCACTAGCCGCTTTAAAGCAATTAGATATAAACGATTTAACAGATTTTATTCTATTGCACTATGCTTTAAGAAAAATAGATTCTCAAACCGCACATTCATTCGAGTTATCCGTCCGCGATGTTGAAATTCCTTCTTCAAAAGACTTGATAAACTTTATTCAAGATCAAGCTATGATTTTAGAACGTTCACACAAAATACGTAATTCTAATATCAACACAGGCTTCGCCCCGGCTGGGAACTAACCTACCGCTGCGACCACGCGTGAATCGCGCGCACGAACCTACAAGTCATTCGTCGCGAGCCACGACTGTACAACTATACCTACTTCTCCCGCTTATTCAAATACACCGCTTGTGTGTGTTTTTTGTTCATATAATAAGCACACAAAAATTTATAATTGTTCTAAATTTAAAAACGTACCTTCTGTACATGATCAGTTTAATTTCATTAAATCTAAACATGGATGTGTTAATTGTCTTAGTGTTACGCATACTATAACTAACTGTAGGTCGTCGTCTGTTTGCGAATTATGTCAAAAGCGACACCATACACTTTTGCATTTTAATAAAGATAAAAATGATTTTAGTAGACGTGAAAACCGAACTGTTGCGCTGTCATCGCGAGATATGCCGGTGAAGCTCGCGTCACCACCGCCGCCGCCTGGGCCCTCGCTCGCGAACGTGGCCACCTCCAACAATACTACCGCCACCACCGCCGTGCCCTCTGCTGGTAACTTGTCGGTACCACAGTTGCGCGATGTGGCCGGATATATTAATCCGTCGGTTTCATTGACGTCAGAGGCTAGATCTAATAATTCGATTTTACTTTCGACCGCTCAAGTATTTGCAAAGCCGCAGGGGAGAATGGGGCGAGTTGTAGTCAGGTGTCTTATTGATAATGGTTCACAGAATAATTTGATTACTGTTGAATGTTGCCGCAAATTAAACTTATCGATTGTACCGTTATGTAATTCGTTTGTTAAGGGTGTTGGTATGTCGTCTCGACCTATTCATGGCTATGTTTATGTTGAGATTGAGTCTCGCTTATCTACTGAATATAAATATAAGATATACGCTTTAGTTGTAGATTGTATAACGGATGAGTTACCTTCCCGCTTTATAAAATTAGATAATGATTTAAGATATTTTGATAAGTTACCGCTCGCCGATTTGACTTGGAATATTCCAGGTAACATCGACATTATATTGGGTGCACAGTTATTTCCATACATTTATTTGGGAAATAAATTAGATATTGGACCGCGTGCCCCACCCGCCTTATCTACTGTTTTTGGTTATGTTTTTATGGGTGACTATCCTTCTCAGAAAAATGATAACATCGCGCGTTTGTGTACTAAGACCGCTTCGCTTAATGAATCGACCGCTTCCGCTGAATTTAATTGTAATGTCACTACCGCTTCTTTTATCTCGCTGAATTTAAATGATTTAATTCAAAGATTTTGGCAACTTGAAGAATTACTGCAATCTGAATTTTTATCGCCTGAGGAAACGGAATGTGAGAATTTGTATACTTCCACTGTGACTCGGGACGATACCGGCCGTTATGTTGTCTCTCTCCCTTTCTGTAAAGTGCCGTCAGAGCATGGAAACTCTCGTGCTGTTGCATTGCGTCGACTATTGGCCTTGGAGAGGAGATTTCGACAAGATGTTAAGCTAAGAGATAATTATAACAAGGTTATACAAGAATATATGGATAACGGGTATTTGAGTTCGATCTCGGAGTCCGAAGTTTCGGATACAGGTTATTATATACCGCATCATGCTATCGTTCGTTCCGACAAGCCTATGCCGCGTGTTGTGCTTGACGCTAGCGCGAAAACTCATACGGGATTATCGTTAAATGACGTTCTTCATGTTGGTCGTAACATGCAAACCGATTTGTTTCTTTTGTTATTAGAATTTCGATTATTCCCTGTCGCTATGAATGCTGACATTAAACATATGTACCTCCGCATTGGGGTTTTTAAGGATCAACGCAAATACATACGAATATTATTTAGATTCAATGAAAATGAAAATATCTGCACATTTGAATTTAACTGCGTTCCTTTCGGTCTCAAGTCAAGCCCATTTTTGGCAATGCGCACAGTGAGACAGCTGGCTTCAGACATGAGTCCCACTTCCCAGAAGCTGCTAAAATTGCAGAATCGAGTCTGTACACAGATGACCTAGTATACTCCGCTCCCAATGAGGAAACTGCCAAGAATTTCGCTCAGGACCTGATTAAAATGTTCGCGTCGGGTTCCTTTGATTTGGTAAAGCGGCGAAGCAATTCGCCAGAGTTAATGAGCAGTCTACCTGATACACACCGTTCCTCTTTACACTTTGACGCTTGTCAAAATGTATCGAAGGTTTTAGGATTATCATGGGAACCTTTGAGTGATACTTTCCGCTTTACTTCCTGTTAAGTTTCTGAGGAATGTACTAAGAGAAAAATACTCTCCGTAGTAGCTCGCTTATTTGACGTGCTAGGTCTGGTCGCTCCCGTCATTATGTACGCTAAATTACTCATTAAAGAGCTGTGGCTGAGCAATATTGGCTGGGATGATCCTACTCCATTGCACATCACACAAAAATTTAACGCCCTAATACAGGAATTCCCGCTACTCGATAACTTGCGTATTCCGCGTCATGTAGGTGTTACACTTGAGTGCACTTTAAACCTTGTTGCATTCTGTGACGCAAGTATTAAAGGATATGGTTGTGCGATTTATGCCCACTGTACCTTCCCCTCTGCTGTCACAGTGACGTTGCTTTGCGCAAAGTCTAAGGTATCGCCAACTAAAGTGACAACGTTGGCACGACTCGAGCTATGTGCAGCCGTGCTAATGTCTAAATTAATTTACTGTGAAGCAGTCTTACTCCAGCCGCTTTCCAATTTCAGAAATTTATGCTTTTTCAGATTCCACGATTGCTCTATCCTGGATTCTCTCATTTCCACACCGTTTTTCTGTTTTTGTAAGCAACCGCATCGCCCAATGTCAAGAAAACTTAAGTCCTGAAAACTTCTATCATGTCGCTGGAGTTGAAAATCCAGTGACTGCCTTTCTCGTGGTTTGCTGCCATCCCAAATTGTATCTCATCTATTGTGGTGGAATGGCCCCTCTTGGTTGCAGCAACCACCAAATTTCTGGCCCATTCAAAGATTTTCTCCTACGAATTCCGTAGAACTTCCAGAGCATAAAGCTCATGTTTTAACCGCTACCGCTATGACCGAGCCTCCTATATTATGTGACTTAGCTCATCGTATCTCTTCATGGGATAAATTATTGCGTACAATATGTTATGTACTCCGCTTTATTAAATATAAAAATAATGTAACCGCTAATTTGACTCCTGTTGAAAATATAAGTTTGGCGGAACGAGTTATGATCCGCACACTACAATCTGTATATTTTTCACAAGATATTGCTTTACTTAAAAACTCGAAATTGCCGTCTAAGAAACTTCGACCATTGGCAGTTTTCTTAGATGAAGAAGGTATTTTGAGAGTTGGCGGAAGACTATCCAAGTCAAGTCTTCCCTGTGATGCCAAGCATCCCGCTCTTCTTCCAAAGAATAATCACGTGGTTAATTTGATTATTCGACATAACCACGTAATGAATTGTCATACAGGACCAGGACTTCTTGTATCAATTCTTAGACAGCGTTATTGGATATTGGATGCCAGAACTGTTGTAAGTTCTGTTACTCGAAAATGTAATTGTTGTTTTAAATTAAACCCGCATTATCCGACGCCGTTCATGGCAGACCTTCCTGCGTATCGTGTATCAGAGGCTAAAGCATTTGTGCATACTGGAGTAGACTATGCAGGTCCTATTCGTATCACTCTTTCTCGACGAAGAGGACAACATGCTCAAAAGGCATACATCTGTCTATTTGTATGTTTAGTCACAAAGGCAGTCCACATTGAGTTAGTTTCTGATTTAACCACTGATGCGTTCTTAGCCGCTTTCAAGCGTTTTATTTCCCGTCGGGGGCCTGTGTCTTGCCTTTATTCCGATAACGGAACAAATTTTGTTGGCGCTAGGGCACAATTGGATGAGTTATATACATTTTTATTGACTTCAAAATTTAAGACTTCCCATTCTCAAGAATTTATCTTGCATAAAATTAATTGGAAAATGATACCGCCTAGATCACCACATTTTGGTTCTATGTGGGAATCAAATATTAAGAGTTTGAAGACACATTTATATAGAGTTATTGGGTTGCAGCTTCTCACTTATGAAGAGCTCCAAACAGTTCTAACCCAAGTTGAATGTATCATGAACTCACGTCCTCTTAATGTGGTATCCTCTGATCCACATCCTGAGGTTATTACTCCCTTTCATTTTTTAATGGCATCACCGCTAAAATATTTACCTGCTCCAGATTTGTCTGATCAACCTGTTAATTTAGTACAGCGTAAACATTTGTTAGACAGCATGGTGCAATCGTTTTGGAAGAAATGGCACACTGAATATCTGCATACGCTGCAGATTCGACAAAAGTGGTCTACTCCTGATAAACCAGTGGTGATTGGAACTGTCGTATTAGTTGGACAGGATGACTCTCCCCCGCTAAGTTGGCCAATAGGGATTATTACGGAGGTTTTTCCTGGCACCGATAATATTGTTCGAGTTGCAAAGGTTAAGACTAGATTCGGTATTTTCAAGCGTCCGGTTGTAAAACTTTACCCTATACCAACTCAGTAACTTCTTTATTATTTCTGTTAGTTTATAAGATTTATTTTAGTTATTTTTAAGAAAAAAAAAAACTATTAATTAATAGACCACTCTTTGAGCCATTTTGTTTTTACGTTTTTTTTTGTCGTAATTCTAAGCTAATCTCCTTTACCGCTTAAATTTATTTCTTATGGGATTAATTGAGATTTTTCACTAGTACTCATGATACCGCTTAGTTAGAGGTAACTATAGATAATTGGTTGTACTCTTTTATTTTATTTATTTAATATTACTTCATTCATGTTGAAAGGTCTCCGACCTTCCAAGGCGGGGAGCATGGTGAAGCAGCTTATTGCATAGTGCACTAAAATATTAATGCTTCATTTATGTGGATAAATTATGACGGCGTCTGATGCATTGGGCCTTCTGCTAACTTGAAATTGTATTTAGTTACGCATGAAAGGTCTAGATTGCGCTAGTTGTCTCGCATGCGCGCTGAATACGTGCGAATAATCGACTCGCGCGCCATATAACAGTAACATAGTTGTCTTCGAGTTGTCTGCCTGCCGTGATTGATTGTAGAACTTTAACTGTCTTGTGTGCCACGTGTCCGCTACATATATTTTGAAGACTTGCGAGTGACATCAATCTAGTTCCCGAATATACCGTGAATGCTTCCTGATTGCTGTTTTTATCCGCTCTGCTGCGACAACGACAAGCCACGAATCAAGACTGATCTGCGAGTATTCCTCCTTAGGAAACTCTAGATTCAATACAGGTTAGTGGATTGATTCTTACATTAGTTGTCGCCATAATTATCCGCTTTCTTTTTCGAGTTACGTTCCCCGCGGTAGACTATTTACATGACAGCCTACCAACATTTATGTGTAGGGTTTAAATGCCCTACCAGTGGGGATGAAATCCTAACTTGTGGCGTGTCGTGCGAAGATGGAATTCGGCGGCAGGAATCAGGTTAAACAGCTCTTCGGAACACTCCCCGTGATAAATGCGGTAGAAGACACACAATGAAGCGACGTCTCTACGCAACGCCAAGAGATCCAGCCGTTCACAGAGCACTGAGACCCGACAATTCGAGCTGCTCTACGTTGCACGCGGTCAAATGGATCGAGCAGATACTGGGGTGCGCCAGACCAGAGATGACAGCAATACTCCATGTGTGGCCGGACCTGCGCTTTGTAGAGCGCTAGAATGTGGGCCGGCTTAAAGTATTGCCGTGCTCTATTGATGACGCCCAGCTTCTTCGAAGCCAATTTGGCTCTGTCCTCCAGATGGCCACGGAATTGGCGATCGCTCGAGATTTCGAGACCCAGTATTTCGATACTAGGCGCGGCTTTAAGAGAAATGTTCTCGAAGAGCGGTGATACGACAAATGGGGTTTTTATAGTGGTAAACGCGCAAACTTGAGTCTTCTGGGGGTTAAATTGGACAAGGTTCAATTTACCCCATTCCGCGACCTTCTCGAGAGTGGACTTGATAGAAGACAAAAGTTTCTCCCGGCACTGGTCGATGATTTCCCGAAAGATACCTGCATGGCCTGTGTATATGGCATCACCAGTGCTGTCGTCCGCATAGCAATGTATGTTGGAGGTGTCCAACATACATTCATTGATATGCAGAAGAAACAGCGTAGGAGATAGCACACAGCCTTGGGGCACTCTAGCATTCACGGGCTTCGGGTTCGAGCAATATCCGTCGACAACGACCTGTATGCTACGCCCAGTGAGGAAGCTGGAGGTGCACTTGCACAAGCTCTCGGGAAGCCCAAATGATGGAAGTTTTGAGAGGAGCGCCTTGTGCCATACACGATCAAAGGCCTTCGCTATATGCAGGCTAACTGCCAGGCCTTCCCCCTTGCTTTCAATAGCCGCCGCCCATCTATGTGTTAGGTATACCAGAAGATCACCTGCCGACCGTCCATGGCGAAAGCCGTACTGTCGGTCGTTGATCAATTGGTGACCCTCTAGGTATACTAAAAGCTGGCGGCTAATTATGCTCTCCATGATTTTAGAGAGCAGAGAGGTGATAGCAATAGGCCTGTAGTTCGTCGGATCCGAACTGTCTCCTTTTTTTTGGATCGGATGGACAAGGGCTGACTTCCATGAGTCAGGGACTACGCCTTTGGAATAAGAGTGCCGGAATAAACGCCTTAGCACCGGCGTCAACTCAGGGGCACACGTTCTTAGCACGATTGGAGAAATGCCATCCGGCCCGCTCGACTTCCTGACGTCCAACGAAAACAGAGCTCGCCTAACAGTTTTCTGTCTGAACTGTACTTCAGGCATAGAGCTCTGACACCGCGGGATGGTCGGCGGTGTTTTTCCGTTGTCGTCAAGAGTCGAGTTGGAGGCGAAAAGAGCGCACAGGAGCTCGGCTTTCTCTTTTGCCGTATGGGCCAGGGTGTCATTCCTCATGTGCAACGGCGGCATGGACGGCTGGTTGAAGTTAACAAGAGCAGCTTTCGACAACGACCAGAACTTGCGTGTTCCGGTCGGGTAACTGGAAAGCTGCTCGCCGATTTTGACGACGTGCTTAGACTTCGCACGGGCGATTTGCCGCTTAAAAAATCTGGAGGCACGGTTATATTTCCTCTTAAGAACTTTGCAGTTCGGATCCTTTGTGCCCAGCACCGCAACCCAAGTTCGATACGCCTGTTTTTGCAGTCAGATGCTGCTTTAACTGACGCATCGAACCAGGGCTGTGATCTGCCACCGATTGGTACTACAGAGCTTGGTATAAAAATATCCATGCCCTGCAGTATCACATCGGCTACTGCAACGGCGCAGGCACTAGGATCATCCGAAGGGAAACAAACCTTGCCCCAAGGGTAGGATGCAAAAAAGCAACGCATCCTATCCCGATCTGCTGACTTGTAGTGCCAAACGCGGCGGGTCGCTGGTGGTCTGCGACGTTGGCGTCGGATAGGCACTACGCTCCTGACCAGGCAATGGTCGGACGTTCCGAGAAGGGCGTCGACAAAGACCTGGTAACCATCGGGATGTGTAGTCAGCAGAAGATCTAATAAGGACGGCATGTGGCTATCCACATCCGGGAGCCGCGTTGGCGACTCAACCAATTGGGACAGACCATATGCCAATGCAAAATTATGCACAGATCGCCCTGCGTAGTCTGTGGTACGTGATCCAAGCCATTCGGCATTGTGCCCGTTGAAATCACCCAAGACTACGATTTCAGCGGAGTGGATCTGTGCAAGCACGTCGTCAATTGCCGCTTGAACGCAGCCCATGAGATGATCGGTTACTGCGTTACCACTATGGGACCTGTAGACACACGCATAGATACGGACGCGGTCCTCTAAATCTACGCGGAGCCAGAGAGTAGACAGATCCCTACCCTCAAAATTGCCGAGACGGCGACAGCAGATATCCTCCCTAACGTACACACATACCCCGGCATGAGGCCAACAATTGTGCTCAATGTTGTACCCGGGGTACGTTAAATATGACGTATCGCTAGGCCGAGATATCTGCGTCTCCGTAAGGAAACACAAGGCCGGCTGCGCCGTCTCATGGTGGTGGTGGACGGCGTTTAAATTGGAGTGAATTTCCCTGATATTGCAAAAGTCCACGTTGAGCGTGGAGTGGGGTGCCGTGGTGTTTCTGCCTTGTTTGCCGTCGGTCATGCGCGGTTCTGTACCCACCCCAGAATACGAAGGGCAGCCCGAGCTAGAGTGCTCGGGGAGGGATTATCCGGCTCTGGTAGAGCCGGTACCCTCCTGGGGTAATATCTCTTTCTGGACCGCTCTCATATTTAGTTGGGGGGGGGGCCTCCGGTCCTCGACACTAACCTATGCGAAACATAGCGGCACTAGGCCGCTACTTCATGCCGGTATTCTGTGCGAGTGTGGTAATTAACCCGGACGAGTCTGGCCCGATTGTGCTGACGTCATAAGACGGCAGCGTGACTCTCCCACTTCTAAAAAGCCCTTAGTCGCCTCTTACGACACCCATGGGCCTGGGACTCCCCTATTCTTTTTACGCCCCGGGGAAAGTACAGGGCAAATAATAGCTATCTATCTCCATAATATTAGTATATATTTCAAAATGTTATTACAGTGATGATCAATTTAAACTCTCTATCATCTCATACCACGAATGCAAAACTTAAAGTTGGTTCATGAATATTGATAACTCGTAGTCTTGGCCACACTTCACACCACTCTCAGATGGGAACATATTGACTTGAGTAATGTTCGGGCGTTTCATTGAAAATCTTAAAAAAATATTTATAGAATTAGTAAACACGCAGTATAAGCAAAATAGAAACGTTTTTATGTTACATTGTCTAGATACAGCTTGTTATACTTATTATTCTTGTTTCGCACAGAATGAAAAACTATTTTCAGAGTATGTCTCAGTTATCCTTTAGCAGTAAAATTTTATTCAACTTTTAGCTGAAGAAATAATACTTAATATTGTGTTTCTTAATGTACATATAACAATTTTTATAGGCTGATAATTTTATGATGACTTTATAGTTTTTGACAGAAGGTGAAGGTTTATTTAACGATAGTGCGACTTACGAAGATACGCCAATAAAAAGATAGCTTTAGAAGTATCCAATAGATACCCACTTCGTGCAAGGCAATTAATGTAATTCTGTTATCTGTAACAGTGATTGAATATAAACCTCGAAAAATATTTGAAAATAGCGGGAAAATCATCGGAATTTATATTTTTTTTTATATATTACGTGTTCCAAATTGGAATTAAAAATACAAAAAATGAAGGTATTTCAGTTGTAACGATATTTATGGCTAGATATAATAAAATAATGTTTGAAATTACGAGTTTTCCGGGTCAGCTAGTAGAATATAAAAATGTAACCAAAATGAAGCCAATATTGTTGCTCTCGACAAAAGAAAATCCGAGGAGTTTGCAATATCGTTATGTAGACCAAGGAGAAAGCATTTCACGTGTAAAGATTCATTGCTGTACGTTTAATGAAGAACTTTTTTTTACAGATACATGTGCACATGTTAAGCTTACTAGTTTTAATATATTATTTTTAGCAGGAAAATAAACTATTAAACATTTTAACTTCCTTATTTTGTTAAAATATGAAATTGCATTATTGAAGTAAAACTTCCTTAGGCGCGACTACACAACAAACCGGCGACAATGCAACGGAACCGGAAGTCCGTTACGGCAAGATGGCGTTACGTTTCTGTATCATGCGGGTTTTGGTTTCTTCGTCCATTTTTTTCATGAAAATAAGGGACGAGACGAGCAGCACGTTCAGCTGATGGTAATTGATACGCCCTACCCATTACAATGCAGTGCCGCTCAGGATTTTTGAAAAACCCATAAATTCTGTGCGGCACTACAATTGCGCTCATCACCTTGAGACATAAGATGTTAAGTCTTATTTGCCCAGTAATTTCACTAGCTACGGCGCCCTTCAGACCGAAACACAGCAATGTTTACACATTACTGCTTCACGGCAGAAATAGGCGCCGTTATGGTACCCATAATCTAGCCGGCTTCCTGTGCAAAGGAGCCACTGGTAAAATTCCACTCTGGTCCATTATTAGCACAGGCAAAGGGTTCGAACCCATACAACCATATTCGTTAATATTCAATAATAACGTTATATTGATATGTGCTAATTATAATCTAACCTTCAATATCTTATTTTCAATTATTTTATTTAATGAGTGAAAATTTTAAAACGTGCAAGTAGTATTAATAAATTATAAATAGAATATAAAATGAAAATATAAATCAGTTAAATGAAATGGCGGAATTCCAGGAACATTTTACTCTATCATCAATAATTATGAATAAAAAAGGAAATCAAGAACCTGATAATACCTTGATCTGTAAAAAGTGTGTTTGTTTTCTAATGAATAATATCAATATAACTTTCATCTGACTAGGTCTCAAAATGAACATGGACAAGACGAAGATTATGTCAAATGTCCATGTCGCACCTACTCTCATAACAGTTGGGATCTGTACTCGCGGCAGGTCCGATTTTGCGAAAGAGGTTACTCGTCGAATCCAACTCAGATGGGCAGCGTTTGGAAAGCTCCGTAAATTCTTCTTGTCCCAAATACCTGTGTCTGAAGACGAAGGTTTTCAACCAGTGTGTGTTGCTAGTGATGACTTACGGTACGCAGACGTCGCTAATTATGGGCTTTATGAGTAAGCTCATGGTCTCTCGGAGGGCAATGGAGAGGGCTATGCTCAGAGTTTCCCTGCGAAATCGAATCAGACATGAGTAGATCTGCAGGAGAACCAAAGTTACCGACATAGTCCAAATTATTGCGAAAAAGCGTTTGGCGGACAGATGGCCGTAGGGGCAATAAAGTCCTCGAATGGCGGAAGACGCAGTGTTGGTAGGCCCCACAAGATGGACCGACAATCTGGTCAAGATCGCCGGAAAGGATATATTTCAAAGGTAGTTTGGTGAGAGTTTGGTTAGGTTCTGTTTAAGGGATCGATGGCAAGGTAACGAAACTCTTCAATTCTTAGGAGCAAATTAACAATACTAGGCCGAATCTTGTATAAGCTATCTGGATATTTGAGTCACTTACCATCACGTCGTCATGGTCAAGTAATCACGTAGTCAAATATAATGATCAACGGAACTCCTTAACGACTTAAATTAAGGATGCGATCTGTGGCTGAATTTCGAACTGTCTGTAATCAAATTGCAATGCGCTTATGTTTATTGCTGCATTGCAAAATTTAGTAGATCTACACATATTTAGACAAATTATTAGAATTATTATTAAAAATATAATTTAATAAAAAACAACCGACTTCAAAAACACTATTACAAATAAATAGTATAAAAATAATTGCGAATGTTTGTACAATCTAATTTATTAATCTAATTCTAGTAACGATTATTGTTATTTTTGGAGTCGGTGTCAGCCAATGTAGGCTTGTAACTACATAATATATAGTTATAGTTATAGGTGATATATGTGAGGAGGTGAGAAGCGAGAGTGGGGCCGCGACGGGAGGACTTTTTAGTGCATATTATATCTATTCTTTTGGAATAGTGTTTTGAAGTCGGTTGTTTCTTTCTTAATTTTTTTTATTGTCTATTATTTTTATTTTCATATTATTTTATATCATACCTCGCCCAATTCCCACTTCACATATGATAATGAAGGCCAATGAAATATTTACGACATAATATTATGTCGTAAAGTGAAAAATATTTAAAATATACTCAAACAATCTGGGACAATTTAAATACAAATATGACGTATAAAAGAGTCTCGTAATGTACCTTTGTCCAAATTGTAGCTGGCTAACTGTTGCTGTACAATTCTTCCAGTGGATCTCCAACTTATGAAGGCTGGCAGTTTCACTTGGTTTAGGCGAGGTTGAAAAACTTCTGGACTAACTTCTTTCTAAGTCCAAGTGTTCTTCTTCCGTTCACCTTGCCCCTCATTATCAACTGATGGAGCTCGTATCTGGAGTGGAAGATCACCAACACGCATGTTACAAGAATTGCTGTTTAAATGTCCAAATTCACATTCGTATAGAATAAAAAAACAGCCTGCTCATTGAAAGTATACCTCGACAATGTTCTAGTTGGTTACCCTTCGGAAACGGGAGCCTTATGGTTGAATTGAAGTTAAATTTAATATAATTATTATATATTTTGTTATCTTTAAAAAAAATTCCACAAAATATGTTATTGCAATGGAGGTTTGAAGAGCAAGAGAGCACGAGATTCGTTATAAAACTTTTAACCCATAATACAAAACTTGTTGACATTAATATTATCGTTTTAATTATTACTTCCGATATTGAAACAAAACACAACTTGGATATTTTGTAAGCATAAATAATAACTACATACGACTTACAATGCTACTTAATAAGTGTCTTTATATGCATAGCTACATGCAAATATTACAGTCTTTAAATGCCCAGAAAAGTGGCAGCTTTCCCGAATAGAACAGCTTGATTAATTTGTTGACTGAAATATGTGCCGGTCCTTGAGCTTTAGGTTCCTGCAATTCCTACAATTAATTTATCATATTCTTTATCTGGTCAGATTTTTTTTTAATGGAATAGGAGGACAAACGAGCGTACGGGTCACCTGTTGTTAAGTGGTCACCGCCGCCCACAATCTCTTGCAACATCAGAGGAATCACAGGAGCGTTGCCGGCCTTTAAGGAAGGTGTACGCGCTTTTTTTGAAGGTACCCATGTTGTATCGTCCCGGAAACACCGTACAAGGAAGTTAATTCCACAGCTTTGTAGTAAAGTTAACACGTAAGTTAGTAAAGTAAAACAATACTAATCTAGTATTTTGTCAGTATATCAGTATCAGTATATATATCAATATATGCTATTTAATTATAAATTTATTTTCATTATTTATTCTTTCGTTTTAACATTATTAATCCCCACATTTCCCTAATTATGTTGAGGGTGACAAGGCGGGCACCCGCGATTACATTCATAAGAAAGTAAATCACAGCTATAGAAATAAATTACTATTAGACGTAAGAATCCATCTCTACTCTTGCTATTAGTATATCTGACAGTTGTTATGGCTGTCTTATCTTCATATTAAGTTAGCAACTAAATATAAATTACCAATGAAAAATTAAGGTGGAACAGAAAGACCTTAGCACCAATACAGTCACGTTAACTCACCATTTATTGAATTGTTGCTAAAGAATAAACTAGTTGGTTTATCCGGTAGTCAGTAACGAGCATGTTAATAGTATATTTGATTGAAGTCAAGTCACAATTTACTTTAAAACATGAGGAATTACATTATTACACAGAGTGTTATGAGCCATTAATGACACAATACAAAAGGATCATTTGGTAGTTTGATTATTGTATTTTGAAAAAAAAAAACAGCACAAAAATGTGATGCACACTTTGACATTGATATTCTGATATAAACCGTATAGTCAATATATAAGGCCCATAAACTTTATGATACCTACCCTCTACTTGTCAAAAATAGGGAGGCTTTTTAGGAATACGAAATGTGATACATAAATATCATTTTTTTTAAATAGTGAGTGTTGTTTTCATCTAGATGCTGTTATAATAACTCAATGACTCAACATTTAAGGGTTCTTAATGTGATGTGAAGGAATCTTAAGGTACGGTAACCATTTAGTGCTTCTTCATGTGGTGGCTTTTGACAAATTAACACCTCATCATTGAGATCAGATAAGGATCACGTTCCCGAGCTGCCTATCAATATCAGCGGCCATTACTCAATATCGTTCAAGGAACTGCCCAATTTACAGCTACATTTAACTGATTTAATTTAATCCATCGCCGATACCCGATCGTGACGCTCATCCTCGCATATATTATATGAATTTATTCGTGGAAATTTATGTTTCTAAGATATCCCATGTAAGATCTCTTAAATAATTCAGATTTTAAATGATATGGGTAAACAGAGAATATGTACATATACAGGATGTCCCAAAGTTATGGGACAGAAAGGAAAGTACCTTAAATATCGAAGATAGGCTATTTTACTGAAAGAAGACTTTATGTTATTTTTAAAAGTTGTTAGTAATTCTGCATTCAAAGATTTTCTTAAAATTACTTGCCTCATCTGGGAATCGAACCGACTGAAATGTAAAAAAAACACCCAAACTTTTATAATGCCAATCGAAAGAATGGTCAAAAACTAATAACTCTTCTTAAGTAACGTAGTATTTTAAAAGAAAGGAACAACGTTAAATTAATGTTTTCCTACTTGGATTGGTACGAATGGACCGATTAGATGGTCGGCCAGACCCCCGGACTTTACACCATTAGATTTCTTCTTTTGGGGATACGTGAAAGATATGCTATACAAAAAGCGATACGAGAACGTGGGCGAGTTACAAACAGAATTGTGCCAAATCATATCGAGTATTCACCATAAAATGATAAGAAAATCAACAGGCAGCGGACTCATTAAAAGATTGGCGATTTGCGTAAGATAAAAGATATCACATTTTGAGCATTCAATTAATTAATTTACAAATAATACCCACTTAATTGACTAATTTCTTTTAAAATACTATGTTACTTAAGAAGAGTTATTAGTTTTTGGCCATTCTTTCGATTGGAATCATAAGAGTGTGTTTTTTTTTACATTTAAGTCGGTTCGATTCCCAGACGACGCAAGTAATTTTTAGAAAATCTTTGAATGCAGAATTACTAATTTTTAAAAATAACATAAAGTCTTCTTTCAGTAAAATAGCCTATCTTCGATATTTAAGGTACTTTCCCTTCATGTCCCATAACTTTGGGACACCTGTATATTATTTACAATGCTAATATAGGTTATTCTTTTATAGAAGAGACCAAACGATCGTTTGAGTTCCCTGACGATAAGTGATCACCGCTGCCAACAAGTTCCTGCAACACCAAGGGAATCTTCAGAGCGTCGCCGGCTCTTTAGGACGATGTAAGGGCTTTTTTTGAACTTTTTTTTACCATGTTGTAATATCCTCGATCACAGTGCGAGGATAGCTGATTCCACATTTAGGTTGAGTAGGTTGAATTTTATTAATATTAAAGGTTATTTTATAAAGATTAGGTTAGGTTAGAAAAATTTTCAGTTTTTGAAGTCGGTTTTTTTAAACGTTGCTTTGTGTACAAAATGTATTAAACGTTTTCCATAGTATATAATATAGTAAATTAGGGTTCAGTAAAATATCTCAAGAAATTGCAAATCAGATTAAAACAGTCAGATTGCATAAACTAAATCGCTGCAAAAAATTTTTGCATTAAACAATAACATATCACTATATTACTAATTGTAAAATACTTATAGAAAATCAAATAAAATTTAGATTAAGAAGCCCCATTCGTTATGATAAGCATAATTCAATGAAATGCTTGTAGATAATTCTAATTTCTTCATTATTTATTAAGAGATATTAATATTGAAACTGTGCATATAATTTTATTCCAATAGTTATTAATGGGTTATTTTCTTAACACCATAATGATAATTAACACGACATTTATTATAAAAATATAAATTAATTAGGTATTAAGTAGTTAAGTCAAGTAGTTAAATATTATAATGAAATGATTAGGAAAATATTAATGCAATAATTCGATCAATCTCAGATTTCTCTTTCTGAAAAATGTGTGACATAAAAACCTCTCATTTAGCTTTTTACATTGATGAAAAATTGCTAAATGATGCATAAGGGAAGTTGTGCTCAAAAGTTGGAGTACGATCGATCATGGAGTTATCGAAGAGCCAATTAGTTTACCCGCCGTGACCTATCATTGAATAAAAAAAATTTCGATTATCGGTTTTAGTTTATTTATTGTGAGCCCGGTCAGAATTATGTATACCTGTACGCTCAGGAACGATTCGAACGCGCGACCTCTCGCGATCCGAGCGAGCGCTCTTTCCAACTGATCCAACCGTTCGAGTAACGTGAGGTTGTGGCTTCATTTACAGGACCTACTTTACAGTTGATAACCTGCTCAACCCTAATATTTTCATATTACGAAATTGACTTGAGATGTCGCTCTTGCAAATCTAAGCAAATTGTTATGTTTTCAATAATTCGATCAATCATTACCGATTACGACCTACATTATTTTTTTGATTGTTGTTTTCTGTGTTTGTTTTCTTGTTTGTTTGTAACTGTCGCATTAAGTAATACCTGTAATGATAGTTACTATGTGTGTGAAATAAATAAATAAATAAAAAATTTAAAGAATGTAACCAGATCATTGTAATCCATGTATTAATGACCTGGATACTCTAAGCAACGAACTTCATACCATCATTTGATGAAATGTAGAAGAAAACTCCTTTATAATCAAACTGTTAAGGAATGCCAAACATCCAGATGATATGAATTATTAAGTTTGTGGCCTTTATGTGTATACATAATTATATGTGTACTCCCCGTGATAAATGCGGTAGAAGACACACAATGATGCGACGTCTCTACAAGACACACATTCTGCACATTGTTAACCAGTATATTAATTTAAAACCCAATCAAAGCTGAAAACTTCCATCAATTTCTACTGTCAAACTTAACCACTGAGTGCATAACAGCTGTAATTTAATATTTTATGACTACCCTCGAAAGTATTACTATAATATTGCTTTAGATGTCAACGAACTTGCTAGAGCTGTTAAACTTTACTCATTCATAATTAACCGGGTTTTAATAAATCGTGAACCATAAATATAAACATTTTAAATCTCAACTAAAAAATAATATGTTCCTTCAAATTTCAAAAATGATGATGAATTTTACTATAAAAATCAATGACGTATAATACTGACACGTATACAAAACCCCACGGTTGTTGTGATGCCTTTTCTCAAGCTTGCGCACACAAACACGTATTAACACACGTACAACGCTGAGGCTCTAGCAAACTCCCACTATGCCTTGGAAAACACTAGTGGAGGAGATACAAACCAGAGCACAAAGAGAAACACGAAAAACAACAACAACAATGGGTCAGCACTTTTATAATAATTTTAAGATGTGCATTGTGCATGAACCTCTAAGCTGCATATGAAGTCCTGGTACATGTTGCTAGAATGACACATGATTTGAACCGCTATGAAAGACGTTACTATCAACGCTACCATATTTATGTGCTCTTGGTGCCTATGTAGTAATTCGTCGTGCGCATGACGTCACAATATAGTAAGTTATACTCGCATCATACATAAGACAGTCTCTTCTTTGATCGCCTAGTACCAAAACACTGCATAATGCTTCCTATCTCGTTTTAATAAGTTATAATAAATCTTATGAATTTATTATGTGTTTGTTTTTTTTACTGTCGCTTTTTCGTTTCATCGAATTTCAAATCACATCGATGCAAAAGAAGTTTTCACTTCAAAAGCGCATTTTCACACCCAATTTACAGTTTTCTTACGTTGCTCATTAACTTTATAATTTCTAATGATATCTGTTATTTATAATGAAACCTGTATTACAAGTTATACAAAACACATTTGGTTAGATCCTGGATACAACGAGCGAAGCTCATTCGTTAGTTTGGTTATTGTATATTGATTGATTGTAATCTCAAAATAAAACTTAAATAGTTTATAGTACCTAGTAAAAGTCTATTAAAATACTGAAAATTATGCGTTATAAATAAATCAATAATTACCTATATTTTAGGAACAAACTTTAATAAAAAATACCTTGTTTGTTAATATCATGTCTAACTTTTGAATGCATCCAACAATTAAATTTAACTCGGACATTTCCTCTCAGAAAGAACTCCATTATTCAGCTGTTTTTCTCAAACGAGTGGGTGAAGATAAACGGGTACAATCTGAAGTAGCCTGCAGCGTAACGTCATTTAATACAAGCGGTCATAAGATAGTGTCTACGTATGATATAAAAGTTCGCATTTTGTTTAAGGCTTACAAAAGTTATTCTTGGTAAACAAAAATATTAAGAGAGACTCCCTATTTACCAGACTACGTGATTCACAAAAGGGTAAATGTGTTCATCGCTCCATGTATATAAGTTTGATCATTGTGTGCTCCAGATAACAAAGGCGTGGGCCGATCCAAAATATGATTATGTATGTACCTTGCAAATGTCAATAAACTCACATGACAATAATTATTGAAGTTTATTTATAATTTAATTTCCAAATCCGTATCAACTTGTAAAGCTTTAAAATTGTGTTTAATTTTTATTTTATTCTCAATGAACAATACGTCTGATAAATAAACATTGTTGATATCTGCAATTCTATAATTATAAAATGTTTCAAAATTGTATTAATCATTTTTACAAGTTTGTTATTTAAATATGAAATACTCATAGGAATCTAATAATATTCAACGTGTGAGTTCTTTATTTGTTCGTCTAGACTTTAGATGTTAGACTCATCCAAAGAAAACAATCGCTTTTATTTTCTATGGACGAGACGAGTTAATCGAAATACGAAATTGCACAGATATTATATTGGACAGTAAAATAATAAGGTTATATCAGAAAACTTGATTAGTTCTTCGCCACTGCTAACTTATTTTTGGCTCGTTGTAGGTATTACTTAATAAAATTAAACATCCGACCCGTTGCCGCTGAAGTGGCTCCAGGCGATGAAAGAGATGCTGCACTCTTTCCATAGGTACAGACTCTGACGTCACGATCAGTATACGACCTTACCACGACCGTTACGTGCTATGGGATCTCCTATTTAAGCTTCTAGTGAATTACTCACATTAACGATTACAATGTAAGTATAGGCCCCCTATTATTTATAATTATCATTGTTTATGATATTCATAGGTACTTAAAATCTTGTGAATTCTTGTCCTACGCTGATGCGCCGAAGAATAATCATATGGAAGTATAGTATCGAAAGCTATGGATACCATTGCACATTTCAGGAAGACCTATGTCAATTCTCTTATTACTTCTGTGACAAAATATTATTATTGAGTCTAAGTCATATAAACTGAACTGGTTTATTTTACGCTCCTGTAGTAAGTTCACCTAGCCATCTACTTTCCTAACCATTTATAAATCTTTAGCACAACTTGAATATGCTGTACTCGTTTGTAAACCTTTCTGTAAGAAATACATAGACGCAATGGAATTATTTGCGCGTTTAACAGCTCGATCCATTTGACCGCGTGCAACGTAATTTCTAATCTAAAAATATAATATTTCATTTACTTATATAATAGATACGGTTTAATATAATTAGTTATAATAAAAAAATATTAGTTTAACAAGATTAATTCAAATTCAAATATTTTTATTCAAAATAGGATGTGATATCGCTTATTGAAAGTCAAAAACCACCTATTACAAAATGAATGCCTCAGACCTGAGAAGAATGGCCGCAACAAACTCAGCGGGACCTTGTTTTTTCATCGAAAAAATATGTTTTCAAAGTAATATTGTACAATTAAACTTATTATTTAATACCTGAGGGCGGTCACTCCATTCCCAATCTATGTTATGTTATAGTAACCTTTACCACACAAACGTTTTTTAACAATTCTTTTGAATAACGTTATACTTTTGTTTTGAACATTTTCTGAGATATTGTTGTAAAAGCATATACATCGCCCCACAAAAGACTTACTAACTCGACTAAGCCGAGTAGTAGGCATTTTAAGTTTATGTCTGTTCCTGGTGTTAACATTATGGTTATGACAGTTTCTAGCAAATTCACTTATGTGCCTATGAACACACACTACATTATCAAGAATATATTGAGAAGCAACAGTCACTTCTGTAGCACAAATATTGTATTAATATCGGCAGCGTCGCGTTGCCTCATAGTAATATACCATAGGACATGATACTATGGAAATAACTAAAGTATACTAATCGCGCTGTATCTATGTCAGTTAATTGTCTAATCTTTTTAACCGCGTATGCTGCAGAACTAAGTCTGTTCCCCAATCCTTCAATATGGGGGCCCCATTGTAATTTGGAATCTAGAGTTATGCCATAAACTAATATATTTCTTAGTTTAGTCATAATATTAGGTTTTTATATAATTACTAAAAAATTTAAGTTAAAATGAATTTAGATTAGGTATTCACAAAATTTCATAAATAATAACCAATATTAATTCAGGTGTCAAACAAAATATTATCGATTGAAGGAGCGACTACGTTTGATCAACTGTGTCATGGCGTCCCATAAAAAGATAGCTGTATTTTTGGAATATTATTTAAAGTAGTTAGTTCTTATTAACGAAGCCTTTTAAGTTTTAAGAGTTTTTTATAAAAACTCTATATATTAGAGAACACATGAAAAACCTCAACACAGGCTTGGTCATTACGTTGACATGAGATTTGGTGTTTGGACTTTAACGAGTTTTTTTTATAATAAGGGACGAGACGAGCAGGAGGAGCTGATGGTAATTGATACGCCCTGCCCATAACAATTCAGTGCTGCTCAGGGCTCTTTAAAAACCCAAAATTTCTGAACGGCACCACAATTGTGCTCGTCACCTTGAGAGATAAGATATTAAGTCTCATTCGGTCCAGTAATTTCACTAGCTACGGCGCCCCTCAGACCGAAACACAGTAATGTTTACACATGACTGCTTCACTGATTGACTGCTTCAGAAATGGCCTCCGTTGTGGTACCGACGATCTAGCCGGCACCCTGTGCAAAGGTGCCTCCCAGTAGTAAAATAAAAATAAATACTAGTAATAAGTAATTTCCATATAAATCAAATTATTGTTAAACTTACTTACCATATAAATCAAATTATTGTTAGATTACTAGTAATTGATGAACCTCGGTTAAGAGGTATAGAACTCAAAAAACTTCGTAATAACTTACACTCAACCTACGTGCAACCAAAATAAGAATTTAAAGAATGATTAGCATTTAATGAAAAAGTCAAACGAAATAATCCATCTTATAGATAGTTATTATTACACCGGCCTTTCGAAAGCGGAAAAAATCTGAATGAAGTCTTCAATTATGTATGAGGCATTAGAATCTCAATTTTCCTGGATTCGTCAGTTCTGTCCTATTTTACTGAAAATTATTCCTTTTGAATATTTTTAAGTAACGCGATTTGAATATTTCAATAGGTTTTGTAAAACACAATTATATAAATGTTGCTTAGTAACATTTTGCGCATGCTTTTGTCATGTTATGTGTTAACGCCTGTAACAGCTGAGAGGAGGAGACGGCGGGGGAGAGGGGAAGCGACCAGTTTTAGAACCTGCGCCGACACATACGAGAGACCGCCATCGCCCGGCCGTAATGAGAGACGTCCTTGTTTAGCATTATATTTAATCTATACCTAATAATCTTGTTAATATAAATCTAGAAGTTTAAGTTTTGTTTTAATTATAAACAAAAAGTGGCGACCGTGACAGGACAGAGTACTCTAAAAGATAATATTCTTTTAATAAGCATTACGCTGCCGGCGACTTATAAGTGCCACGTGATTGACACGACGAACAAGACGTTGGAACTTGGAACATCGATGAGAATTAGATCTACGTTTGATTTTGGATAATTCTGCCAGTTTTCTTATAAATTAATTTACTGTATCGCTGCCAGTTAGCGGTTTATTTGCTACGCTTCTTATACATCACTCTATTTCTTTACTTCTCTTTATTTAGCAAATCATTTCATTTTGCCTAATTTGTTCCGTATATAGCTTACATTTATAGCTAGTTTCTTGCATAACAAGGTCATAATTAACCCTTTTAAAAATAAATTTGTTCAACACAATATAAACCGTTTTGTCAACTTATTCCAGCGTTCGAAAGATCGAGTTGTTTGGTGTTTCTGTATAATCCGCTGTGCTGTAAGGCGCTGTGTGCGAATACCCGTTGCCGTTGGACTTTAGACTCCGGCACAACAATACATCACGGAGCATCTAACCGTCGGAGCGGCGTAGTGGCGACTGTATTTGAAGTGATCTGTTTATCTCCTTGTACTCGTCAGGTTTGAGTGCGCTGCATTAATCGTTCTACTTTATTTACATGGTTTGCGCTTAGAATTCTTTAATAAATTCGTACATTGTCTATTTATATTTGAAATATTTATGATAATTTGTATAACAAAATGACTGAATCTAAAGCCGATAGTCAAGGAAAGGTTGATTTATCTAATTTAATAAAACAAAGAGGAATAATTAAAGGAAGATTAACAAATTTTTCGACTTACCTATTTACCTTACAAAGTTTAAAAGAAATATCTTTAGTAAAATATAAAGAAATAGAATTAAAATTAAACAAATGTCAGACATTACTTAATGATTATGAAGTTATACAAGATAAAATTGATTTATTACATACTGATACAGAGGAACAAATAAAAGAAAGAGATATGATTGAGAATCAATTTTTAAGTTTGATATCTACTTGTCAGGATCTTTTAGATAAACGCCCAAATGAAAATCAAAGGTTAGGGAACCAGGGGTCTGATTTTAGTAGTTGCCATTCCTTTTCGACTAATTCTATTAAGCTACCTACAATAAAGTTACCGACTTTTGATGGAAATTATTTGTTTTGGATGGAATTTAGGGACACATTTGAATCGGTTATACATAGCAATGAAGGGATTCCGCCGATAAATAAATTTCATTACTTGCGTTCATGTTTAGAAGGGAGCGCATCTGTTGTCATAAAGTCGATAGAATTTAGTGCTAAAAATTATAAGATTGCATGGGATCTCTTATGTGAAAGATTTGGAAACAAAAATATTTTAATGAACAATCATTTAAAGGCGTTGTTCAGTATTGAACCATTGCGAACGGAATCATTTAAAGCGTTGCGGTTTGTTATCGATCATGTGTCTAAGCATTTACGTGCTCTTGAATCGCTTGGCCAGCCTATTGATCAATGGGATGCCCTTATAATATACATGGTGTCCGTAAAATTGGACATACACACGAGTAGAAAATGAGAGGAGTACAAGGGTAATCTAAACGAGTTACCTTCGTTGAGTGATTTTTTTTCATTCCTGCGTAGTCGTGCTGACGTGCTGGAAACTTCCTATAGTACTAACCGGTCTGAGAAGGTGATAGATAAACCAAAGTCTATCACTCAGTCTAGAAGTTTTGTAGTGTCACATGATAAAAGGGATAACAAAAGAGGTTGTATTGTGTGTAACGATGAACATCCTTTACATGCATGCTCTAAGTTTAAAAATATGAGTATCGATGATCGTTACAATGAAGTTACTAAATTAAAATTATGTAAAAATTGTCTGCGCAGTGGTCACAACGCATATCAATGCCAGCTCAAAGGACTGTGTCTCACGTGCAAAAAGAAACATAATACACTAATACATAAACCAACCCGTCGTATGCAGAACTTCAACCCACGACTTCGTCTTCCCTACCCGTGTCTCTTACGCTGTCTTCATCAGCCGGCCAAGTGTTACTATGTACAGCTGTAGTAGAATTAATTGTAAACGACAATATTTATCAAGCTCGCGCTCTTCTAGATATGGGCAGTCAGTCTTCATTCGTTACCGAAAATTTAAAGAAAAATCTAGGGTTGTCTATTGATGATTCTAGTTCGGTTAACGTTTATGGAATTAATAATGTGGGCTGTAGGATTTATAAAAAATGTGAAATCAAAGTTAAATCAAGAGTTATGTCTTTTGAGATAAATGTCAAATGTTTGGTAGTGCCACAAATAACTGGTATTTTACCAAACTCAGTGATTAGCACTGAATTAATAAATATACCTAACAATATTCAATTAGCTGACCCTAAATATTTCTCACCGGCTGATATAGACATACTGTTGGGTGCGGATGTATATTGGGAGATAGTCGGATCGAATATAATTAAACTCGGTTCGAATAAACCGGTGCTTCAAGAGTCTAAGCTCGAATGGCTTGTAGGTGGTCCCTTAGCAACAAGTCAGTCAATCTCATGTAAAGTTCATTGCAATTTTTCTCAGGAAATAAAGGATTCATTAGAAAGATTTTGGAACATTGATGACTTACCACAAACAAAAACATATGCTGTTGAAGAGCAGCTTTGTGAAGATGATTTTAAAAAGAATGTTTGTCGTCTGCCAAATGGCAGATTTTCTGTTCACATGCCTTTAAAGGAAGGACCAGAGAAAGCACTCGGTGATTCCTATTATATTGCTAAAAAATGCTTGGAAAGCCTAGAAAGAAAATTTATTAAACAACCAAGTTTAAAGGTAAAGTATAAAGAATTTATCAATGAATATGCTGATTTAGGGCATCTAACTAAAATCAATCGACCAGAGTTTGGATACTTTATGCCACATCATGCTGTAATCCGCGAGAAATCTGAAACCACTAAATTAAGGGTGGTGTTCAACGCTTCGTCTAAAACTCATACAGGGAAATCACTCAATGATATTCTTATGGTCGGCCCAGTTGTGCAAAGTGACCTAATATCTATATTGCTTCGTTTTCGTGAGCATAAATATGTTCTAACAGGCGACATCGAGAAAATGTTCAGGCAAACCGAAATCACACCGTCGCAGCGTCATCTTCAGCTCATTTTGTGGCGTGAAGATTGTAATCAGCCTATTGATATTTTGCGTCTAAATACAGTAACCTATGGTACTGCGTCTGCGCCCTTTCTCAGTTCTCGGTGTCTCCTGCAATTAGCTAATGAATGTGACTATGAATCTATTGCTCGTTTAATCAAAAGCGATTTCTACGCTGATGATCTTAATACAGGCGCAGATACCGTAGAGCGCCTGCAACACATTTACAAAAATGTTGTCGAAGTTCTTGACTCAGCGTGTTTACCTATAAGAAAATTTCGTACTAACTGTCCTCAATTATTTCATAATGAAACTGATTGCGGAAAACCCATGGATTTTTATAAAGATTCCAGTGTCTTGGGTCTGAATTGGTCACCTACAGCGGATCAATAACAATTTTCAACAGATCTGACTCCATCCCCTCAGATCACCAAAAGAACTGTCATATCCACGACATGTAAGGTTTTTGATCCATTAGGGTTGCTATGTCCTTGTGTTATTATAGCAAAAATTATTTTACAGGAATTGTGGTCTTCCAAGTTAGATTGGGATGAAGGAACGGGACCTTTGAACTTTTGCAAAAATTGGTCAAGTCTTTTAAAAGAATTTTTACACCTGTCAAACATTAAGATCCCGCGACGGGTTCTGTCTGAAAACCCGAGATCTCTAGAGCTGCATTGTTTTGTAGATGCCTCCCAACAAGCCTACGCGGCTTGTGTGTACGTACGTTCTCAAAATCAGGACAGAAGTATCACGGTTAGGCTGCTATGTGCAAAGGCAAGAGTTGCTCCTCTACACTCTACCACCATTCCTCGGCTGGAACTATGTGGTGCTCTGTTAGGGTCTCGCTTATGCTTTAAGGTTTTACAGTCATGGCGGGGTAACTTTAGCCAAAAATATCTATGGACGGATTCAACAATTGTTTTAGCTTGGTTGAAGACCCAAACTAAGGATCTCAAGGTATTTGTGTGTAATCGGGTAAATGAAATTAATAAACTTACCAGCGGATTTATATTTCGGCATGTAGCCACAGATAAAAACCCGGCAGACCTGGCGTCTCGCAGCGTAAGTCCCAGTCAGCTCGAAGCTTCTGCCCTCTGGTGGGAAGGGCCGTCGTTCCTACGGAATGATGAATCCTACTGGCCGAAAACCGCTCATACTCACATTCCTATACACTTACCCGACGTAAAAGACATAATTAAATGCCACGTCTCAGCTAACGATGCTCTAAAATTTGACAAATATTCTAACCTTAACAGAATGAAGAGGATTTATGGCTACGTATTACGTTTTGTATCAAATTGTAAAAATAAAAATAATAAAATAATTGGTCCTTTAGATGCTAATGAATTGAATCAATCTTTACTATTATTAATTAAATGTAGTCAACAGGAATGTTTCAATGAAGAGATAAAATTAATTTCAAATAATAAAGCTCTCAATCGTAAGTCTAAATTAATAACACTAAATTGCTTTATCGACTCACACGGCTTGCTAAGAATTGGGGGTCGTATTCAAAACTCTGAATTTGAATACGATAAAAAACACCCGTTGATTTTGGATTCAAAGCATCATTTCACTAAATTACTATTTAAAAACGAACACGAAAAGTTGTTTCATGCCGGTCCTCAGCATCTACTTGCCTCTATAAGAGAGAGTTTCTGGCCCATCGGTGGTCGACATCTGGCACGTAGTACGACGAAGCAGTGCATGATTTGTTTTCGTTTGCGTGGACAAACATTGCAACCTATAATGGGCAACTTACCTGCTGAAAGAACCTACTCTTCGTTTCCATTTTATTCGTGTGGGGTGGATTTTGCCGGACCATTTATGATTTCCAGTCGAAAAGAAAGGGCAACCGCATTTATAAATGTTATTTGTGTTTATTTATATGTTTAGCATCAAAAGCACTTCACCTGGAAGTAGTTAGTGACTTAAGCACGGAGTCATTCATTTTGTCATTGCGAAGGTTCGTTTCTAGAAGAGGCAAACCATATTCAATATTTTATGAAAATGGCAGCAATTTTAAGGGTGCAAACAATGAGATAAGTAGATTGCTCAAATCTAGTCGTGAGCATTTAATCAATTTTGCCTCTAATGAAGGATTTAGTTTCATATTTAGTCCCGCTTATTCTCCACATTTTGGAGGTATTTGGGAGGCTGGCGTGAAGTCAGCAAAGCATCATTTGCGTCGTGTCGCTGGCAATGCTTCTCTCACTTTTGAGGAACTAGCGACACTGTTCACACAGATTGAAGCGATATTGAATTCTCGCCCTTTAACCCCTCTTTCTGCTGATCCTACTCCATTAACCCCTGGGCATTTCTTAATTGGAAGGCCTATGAGCGCGGTGCCTACGCTTCCTATCACGGCAAAGCACCCCAACCGGTTCCAGCTCATTGAGCAATTAAGGCAACACTTTTGGCAGAGGTGGCGCCGGGAGTTTATAGCAGAGCTTCAACAGCGAACTAAGTAGAGAACTAAGACAAAGGAGCTTCAGATTGGAGACTTAGTATTACTTAAAGAAGATAATATTCCTCCACTTCAATGGCGTCTAGCACGCATCGCTAAATTATACCCTGGATCGGATGGAGTAAGCAGAGTCGCAGATGTCCTTACTAAAAAGGGCACAATAAAAAGAGCTATCCACAAGTAATGTGTGTAATTCCTGCCAAAGATGATGTCAAAACAAACTAGGTAATCGGACGCTGTACTGGGCCACATTCAATCCTATTGAAAGCAGTACTTTCAAGGCCCGGAGGATGTTAACGCCTGTAACAGCTGAGAGGAGGAGACGGCGGGGGAGAGGGGAAGCGACCAGTTTTAGAACCTGCGCCGACACATACGAGAGACCGCCATCGCCCGGCCGTAATGAGAGACGTCCTTGTTTAGCATTATATTTAATCTATACCTAATAATCTTGTTAATATAAATCTAGAAGTTTAAGTTTTGTTTTAATTATAAACATTATGTACAAATTATTGTCTTTGAAACTTACAGTAGTAAACTTTATGAAACTTGCTTGTCCCAAACATCCGTGGGAAAAAACAATTAATATTTTAGATAACGTTAGAAAATAATTTAACAAATAAAATAATAATAAAAAAATGAAATAAATTTTATTTACAACAAATTAATTTGAATTTGGTGCCAACTTGACAAAAATTTCAATTGAAACTCTACCAAATCCAAGTTGGACAAGAAACATTAACAGATAGTCACTAGAAGATGTTGTTAGGCTAGCTAATTACGTAAGACAGAAGGACCCCAAGTAGCGACTAAATAAATTAACCGACTTGGAATTACATGGATCTCACTCCTCCTGTAGTATTCCTCTTTTTCTCTACCGTTACTACTTATTGAGCTTCAGCTACAGATTTCTTAAAGCCCATGAATGTCTCTTTGGGTTTTTCTCGGAGGCATCGATGTTACAATTTTTCACAAATCTGAACGGTAAAACAAACAAACCTTAGTCACTTGTACTCAGAAATTGAGAATTACCGGGCCTTAATACTTCCAAAGTGGATATTAGTTATATACTTGCAACACAAACACCAACTCCATAAATAACTTTGTAATCCCGTATGTTATATATGAGATTACAAAGATATTTATGCAGTTATCGTATCTCGAAAACTGGACTGAAATTGCGAAATATTTTAAAACTTACTTTATTTCTACACAAAACACTAATTCTATTCTAAATTTGAAGCTACTATGTCTGCTACAAGTGTCTTAGACTTTTGATGATCGGTCTGTCAGTTAATGAGTGACAATATAAAGAAACTTTGACCATTTATAAATCTTGAAGTACGGGTTCAAATTCACTGAAATTTAAAATATACCGGATTTATACAATGCTTGCTTATTGATTTCAGGCTTATAATTTTATTCAGCACGAAGATGTAGAGGGTCGAAAATAGCCTGAACCCCTTCGAGAAAATAATGGTACAACCATGCCGCTCTTAGGTTTTTGCTCGACTTGGCGGGCCTACACAATAAACACTACATCAATGGTCAATAAGAACAAATAAATTAATAAAATCATTCATGTTTGCTATGATACACTTTTAATGTAATAGTTGTAAAGAGGAGTTCAAATCCTTTAATCGAAAATTTTTATATAAAGAAATATTATAATATTATAGGTTTTGTTCAAACCATCCCTATTATATTAAAAATAATCCATTTGGGTTTCTTATCCCGTTAGGTTTATTAGAAATAATTCAACAGAAAGCTGATTAAGAGAAGGGTTTTTGATGACTTTATCACTGCTGAGGTTTAAAAGCACTCCTTAATTTATTGCTACGTCATATGACTGCTAAAGTGAAAACATTACATCCATCCCAGGTAGAGCGCGCCCTATTCCTCGTAAAATGTGTAATTTATTCAGCAGTGATGTTCCTACGGGGATATTTCCGCTTCGTTATTCAAATTATAACACTACATCCCTAAAATAAGGAACTTGCTTTAAAATATCTGGACCACTTTTTAATAAGCTGCTTATTCCAAAACTGTTTCGAATTTCATGCGAAATATTTGAAACCATACTATTGCACCATTTTACCTGCAACCTTGACTATGTGTCTACAAAAAATTACATAAATTAGGTAACTATAAGATAGGTAAAATAATAGTCAAGAATAGGTTCTAGAGAATAATAAATGAAACTAAACTTCAAAGGCAGAATATATTAGGATTTTTTTTGCAAAGCAATGCGCTATTTCACATTTGGTATGAGCATGTAAGCAACAACAATAATAATTAATAGTTTGGAAAATACACAAAAGCATGCCTCATCGCTTATTATTGTGCAAAGAAAATACTAAAATCTGAAAACAGTAAATTAGCAGCAAACAACGTATACTTGATAGAAATGAAGATAATACCAAATTAGTGATAAATACAAATAAAATAATAATATCTAAGTTACAAAATCAACTTGAACGTGACCGGTTAATGATAAAAATAATAGATGTCACTACAAACTGTTACAAGGAATATAATATAATAATAGAAAATGAAAAAGATAGAAAGTAGAAAAATTGCTATTGTGATATGGCATCAAAGAAAACAAATACTTAGTTCCCTATAAAATGCAAATTTCTGGGAACTTAAAATTATATTTATTGCTTTGATTAAAATTATTGTTACAAAAAAAAATACTAAAACAATAAAACTGTTTGATTTAGATGAAACTTAAAACTTAATACAGAGACATGTGATGATGAGACTGTTAGACTAGTGAAAACTTTTACGGTAAAATCCAGAAAATTTATCAACATCACCTATTGATATTTTTATACGTTTACAAATACGGTAACGTTCAGCAATATGAATTTTCCCAACGATAAATGAAGACTTATTCAACATTTTTTTTACATTTTCGAGTCGTCGATATATAGATCAACAAACGGTAGTACCGTATAGTATTGGCTTATCTTGAATACAATTTCTTATAGCATCTTAAGTTAATGAATAAAATATACACCAACATGATTTTATAATAACTCCAGTTTTGCAAACATTCGTCTTTAAATGGATTCCTATTTTAATTTAGAGCCTCTGGAAGGTTTTATTTAGTGAAATTAACGCAAGGTGTCTAAGTTTAAAGGGTCTAGAGCGTAACCACATAGCTCCACCTTGTGAGATAATCAATTTTAATTTTATTTTTTTAATTATTTGAGTAGTTGAGTATTTTATCGCGTCACTTGGCCTAGCTTATAAAGTATAATATCAAAATGATGAACCTGTTATTACTGATTCAAAAAAGTACATTCTCATTAAAACTAAATTCTCCGAAGTGAAAGTAAATGGTACAAGTATAAGTTTAACAGTCGTGTCTAATTTTATGCCCTACATGAATTAATGAATTTTGAGGTTTAGTTTCTGCAAAGCATGTTTCATTGTTACGCTATTTAAAAAAAAGATACATCCTCGTTAGAGAATCATTCATATCTCATGTTTATTACAAACCACATTACCGAATATTATACAAGTGATAAAGTAATAATTATAATATGTGCGTGTATCAAATAATAAAAGAGTCGCGTGACGGCAGTAATTACTTCTTTCCACATAAACTGTGAATAAAACATGAGCCAGAGGAATTATTATTGTACTAATTGTTCGATTGTGTCATTCCTACGATGTGGTGGAATTTAATATTGAAAGTACAAACAGTGCAATATTGGAACTATTATAATTTAACAAATGAAAATCTGTCATTGAACTTTACAGTTGTTTAGAGAATAATTATTTGTCGGACTAAATTTTGAATGTACGTATTTTGAGAGTGCAGCTATAGAACTATTTATAAATTTAAATAGATTGACAGAAAATAATTTGATTGATTCCGTTTAATGACTTTTATACAATGACAAAATATATAAATAGGAGCAGATAATGTTGTTAGCGCGTGTATAATATAACTTTCGCCCCGTAATGGGAGGCTTCTTTGCACAGGATGCCGGCTAGATTGTGGTAGTTGAGGTATAAACAAGTGTCCGTAGCAAAATAATATGTTCGTTCCTCAACCACACGGTCTAGTGTGCTTCCGGTTTTTGAATTCGATGTTGTTCACTTCATTCAATTCAAATCAATTCAATTGTCATTCATATTAATTTAAAATGATTGACGCTTTACAAAATGGTCTACGCTCTTGTGAGTCCCTTGATGATACAAGAGAGTGTGAGTCGTATTGATCACCTACTATCAGGTCAGCCCTATGTATGCTCGTTTGTCCTCCTTTTCCAAAAAAAGAACAAATTTACGACACAATTAAGTGACCTTTTTATAAATATTTAATCAATGCGTTTACATAAACAACGATGTCAGGGTATAACTAACCACTTTTAGAACAGGTGTCGTTTTATTTTAATTCTGCATCGACTTGTCCATACGTTGACTCATCTCAAGCAAATTTTAAATTCATTAGCAAATGCTCTAAGTTCACTGTGTTAAGTTAGAGTAGGTATAGTTCTTGAGTAAAAGGGGACGGGGATTTCCGGGCCAGATTGTAATAAATTGAGATAATATGGTTTAAAATACCGTCATATTACTCTATTTCAAAAAATAAAATATAATACATTTTGAGTAAAATTAATTAGCGTCGGAAGCGGTTAATTGTTTTTACTTCCATAATTTACTTCTGTGAGCTCCTTACTCACAGGGAAAACACACATGAAACCCTTCTTCTGAATTGAGCCTCAACACAGTCAATACATAATAATATGTCCCGAGCTGATAAAGGAAAAAAGAAAAAAAGTAAAAATATTTTTTTATTAAGGTAAAAATTACACTTATGAATGTTAGACTTTACGACCACATCGGAAAAATTTAGCCTTATTGGGAAAACGTTGCAAGAAACCCATTGCCACTCTTTTTAATCTAAGTAGTTATATTTACAGTTTCAACATCATACATTATATTTTGGTTCTGAATTACATTTGTAAGTAAAAAAAAAGTAAGAAGTATTTTTACTTAGGAAACAAAAATTATTAATCATTAAAACAAGAGTGCAATTCTATATCAATTCGCATACAGTTAGTTATGCATTGTTATTATGTATAGGTATTATGTAAGCAATTATATATTAAAACTTTAAATGATAAAATATTGTCACTGTTTATATAAAAAAAACCGAATACAGCAACGACCAGACACCACACACAGCACCCGTTCACGAGCATGACGCATGGACCAGCCAAGTGAGAGGAAATGCCATGACTGCGAGTGATTAGAATTCATGAAGAAACATCAACTATCTATTGCAATGGAAGGTCAAATGAACAATAACGGCTGTTTATATATTATATATAAATATTTGCATATTATGAGCTTCGAACTTGGAATGGTTCTCGTAATTGCATCGACAAAACTAAGCTCCGGAATAGTTCTCTTGTGGATTAGAGATTAACACATAACAACTTGAACCTAACAAGTATTTGACAAGCAATTCGGATTTCAGACTTACATCTCGTAAGTTCATCCAAATGTTAATTTTTATTAATACTTAAGTATCCATCCCTAATCTATGGTTTTATGTTGAAATGCATTTATTATCTATATAGAATTATTGTATTTTTATACCTGTACGGAATATGAAAGTTATTCATTTAGATGTAAAATAAATTTACATCTGAATAAAATTAAGTTTCAAAAATTTCGTAGCAAATAATTGCAGTATATTATTATTATAATAATAATAACTTTCAGAAAGTAATTGTGCTTTAATTATCTGATTTTTGGCCAAATTTATTATCTAACAAAGGTAATTGTCATGATCCGACTACCACGAAAAAGTCTTTTGATTTTCCGGGTTGATATAATAAATAGTCTTTGACACTCATAAATAACTCGGCTTTCTGTTGGTAACATAATTTTCAAAATCAGTTAAGTAGAACCAAAGATTACCCCCACAACCTCACAAACTTTACCGCTGTATAATATTAATTATATTATGACTGGTCAGATCTAAAATCAGCCAATAATTGGCGAATGGCAAAATAAATGTTATATTTCCTCTTTTCTCCTATAACCGATATAATTTAAGTGTTAGCCAGTATACAAACAAAAGAAAGAGACACACGTTAATCAGCCTCGTAAATGATTATCTGAACGTGCCCTCACACAATATCATAGTTAACGTGACTGATTGATAACAATGAGTTTCCGTTCCGCTTTTTATATCGACTCTTTTCATTTAATATTAATAATTTTTGCTAAGAATCATTCTGTTATCATTTCATTTGTTTATATGTAGTTAATATTTATTTTTCTAAAGAATTAGGAGACAAAATTTTGTTAAAAATATATATATTTACTGTTATTCAAAGTAAAGTATTCGTTCACTATTTACACACTTTCCTTACCAATGCTTTGACTGTTTTAAACTTTCGTAGGCAAGCCATGCAAAGGTCCCATTGTCAAATGACGTTTTCTTTCAGGCTTTTTTTATGGAAAAGGAGGACAAACGAGCGCACGGGTAACCTGGTGTTAAGTGATCAGCGCCACCCACATTATCTTGCAACACCAGAGGTATCACAGGAGCGTTGCCAGCCCTTAAGGAAAGTGTTCGCGCTATTTTTGGAGATACCCATCTTGTATCGTCCCGGAAATACCGCACAAGGAAGCTCATTTCACAGCTTTGTAGTACGTGGAAGAAAGTTCCTTGAAAACCCCAATGGGGAGGACACACATACAAATGGTTGGGATGATATCCTAATTAGTGGCGTGTCATACGAAGGTTGAATTCGGCAGCAGAAATCACACCTGATTCAACAGCTCTTCGGAACACTCCCCGTGATATATGCGGTAGAAGATACACAATGAAGCGATGTCTCTACGCAATGCCAAGTGATTCAGCCCTTCACAGAGCACTGGGTCCCCGACACTTCGAGCTGCTCTGCGTTGCACGTGGCCAAATGGAAAGAGTTCACAGGAATACTTTTTGAGATGACAGCAATACTCCATTATTATGTAGCCGAACTTTAAAGTAATATACCCAGATTCTGTCACCAGTAATGTATTTTAAGCTTCAGAACCATTTTTTAAATGAAAATAAGAGACGAAACGAGCACGACGTTCTGCTGATGATAATTGATACGCCCTGCCCATTAAAATGCAGTGTCGCTCAGAATTCTTAAAAAAATTCTAAACGGCACTACAATTGCGCTCGTCACCTTGAGACATAAGATGTTAAGTCCCATTTGCCCAGTAATTTCACTAGCTACGGCGCCCTTCATATCGAAACATAATAATGTTTACACATTACTGCTTCACGGCAGAAATAAGCGCCGTTGTGATATCCATAATCTAGCCGACAACCTGTGCAATCGAGCCAATGCAATGCCAACCAACTGGTATATATATAAAAGGCATAAAGGCATAAAAGGCATTTATTTTCTCAAAATTGATTCCTTTAGAATTCTTTTTGATGTCATTTCTTATACTACTACTAGATATACTACCGCTTCGGAAACAAATGGCGCTCTGAGAGAGAAGAAGCGGCGCAAGAATGTCTCCCAGCATTCCTTTTTTTGCGCTCTTTTCAATAAAAATATGCAATATTGTACAGTCATTTCTATCGCTATAAAATAATCACAATCTAGTCTCAGGCTGTCCGATCATTTAGATATTCAGCAGTGGAGTAATAGGATTTACGACAGAGCCATTTTTTTTATAAAACATTTAAATTTATTTATAGATAATGCCTGAACAGTGGCTGGGACTTTATTGTAGAAGTGTATACATTTATATATGGTACCGTGAGATATACGAGGTCTGATACAAAAATAACCGTTATTTTCAAATTTCACGAGTTACGTATGTTCGATTTCCGCATTTTTTTTACTGTTTTGTTGGCACACATGTCTGTTATATATGTTGGCAATATCAGCGGTTTTGGATTGTCAGTTCGTTTTTTATAGATAAAAAGGATAGTCGCGTTTTGGTGTGCTCTTGATTGATTTTGGATAATCGTCGAATCACTATCAGAGAGGTTGCTGATGATGTTGGCATATCGTTCGACTCATGCCAAGCAATTTTTACGGATGTTTTAGGACTGAAACGTGCGGCAGCGAAGATTGTTCCAAAATTACTAAATTTTGAGCAAAAACAACGTCGCATTGACATCGCTCAGGAGATTCTTGTGTGTGAGTTTTTGGCCAAAAACAAAACCGTTATCATGCCTCAACCACCATATTTACCGGACTTGGCCCCCGCTGACATTTTCCTCTTCCCGAAACTGAAGACACCGATGAAAGGAAAACGTTTTGCTACGATTGAGGAGATAAAAGATAAATCGAAACAGGAGCTGTTGGCATTACCAAAAAGCGGGTGTATTATATCTGAGGGGGATTACTTTGAAGGGGACAAGATAATTATTGATGAATAAATAAATACTTTTTGAAAAAATTGAAAATAACGGTTATTTTTGATCAGACCTCGTACATGCGAAATATACGAATGACTTGGCTGACATATAAATTTTGTCAGTCTTAATCAGTTGTTGTAAAAACATCAATATAAGGTTCGGGTCACCGAACCTGCTGTTAAGCAGTCGCCGGGCTACCTTCACGACAATCGTCACAGATTTGTCCAGGTCTACATCTGAATTCACTGAACTAGAAATACGCAGAGTTACAACATGCAGTTTGATCGTCAAATACCAATTCAAGTCTCCGGAAAAAATCCTGAAATATTTCGGGCACATTGCTCGTAGAAGCAAAGATAGCCTCGAAAGAATGATGATGACTGGGAAGGTAGAGGGGAAAAGACTGCGACTCCGAAGAGATGGTCGGATTAGATATCCGAATATCTGGATATCCCTGTCTAGGTAGCTATGCACAAGGCCACCGACCGTAACGGATAGAGGCGTTCTGTTGACAGTCTACGGAGTCACCATCCTCAGCAGCGAGAAGATGACAACGAAAAGAGATGAAGATGACGTCGTCATGAAGAATATGCACGTTGTCGGGGGTAGGTACAGAAGCAGAAAATGGGCTTATTTTCTATTGAAATTAAAGAGTTCCCGATTTTCGAATAGAAGTTAGTTAAAATAGAAAGTACTAATATATTTACTTTCAAACTTACAAGTTTTACCAAATTTATTAATTTACATAAATTTGAATTAAGTTATTTGAGCGATTTGTATGAATTTGTTGCAGCTTCTATTTTGCTTCGATTCATCCTATCACGGAACTGAAAATAAGTTAACGTCTACATGCCAACATCGACTGTAATCCCGAGAATAGCACCAAGCAACTTGCAAGCTTTCGTACTTTAGTGTTGTGACACAATTGAGTAGCTTTAAAACTACCAAAACTTTATTTGTATATTGCTTGAACAACTATTATTATACTTAATTATATAAGATATGCAACCGTCCCTGAAAATGTATCTAGCTGATGATGAAAGCAACATTAACATCGGTTGTGTGGTTTAGGATTAGTTAGCAGATGTACAAACAGATAGCGTAAGGTGAACTGTTTAATATATTAACTTGTAATACTTGGCTGCTGATATTAACGTGAAACAACACCAGTTTCACGTTAATATCTTTCGTTTTCGACCTCTAAATGTACAAAACCGATTTAGAGGTCGAAAACTATATAATTATTCATAATATTGAAAACGCTTAGACCCCAACCAATTCGCAGAATTATGTTAGAACTTGCCGTGATGTTATCAAGCTATTTATAACATAGCAATAAACGAACAAAGATAAAAGACAATTACTGTACACGAACGAGCTTCAATTTTCTTTAAAAAGTACAAAATTGCAGAAACAGCTACGATTATATTGTTTAATGGTCTTAATGGTTCTGTATTACTAAAGTTACAAAATAGTTTTAGAACTAACTACTAACTAGTGAGATGATATTTATATAAAACTAGCATTCTTGAAAGACGCTGTTCTGTCAATTGCCGCGTATTGTCTTTTATGCCTGTATGTCTAGTAGTTTTACGGCCTTACAAATAAACTTGGTATAAAGTTATAACTGAAGATGATAAACAAAGAAAATGCAAAATGTTTACAATATCGTTGACATCACTGTCAATACAATGATAATTCTGAAGTGTTCCAAATGACAAGCTGCCTTGAAAATAAACGCGGGAAACGTAATACGTCCGAACAAACCATTCGTTAGCAAAATGTCTATTTGTAAACATTTTACATATTCTTGGTTTATGCTTAGTTATAAGTTTATGCCAGGACTTTTGGCGGGAACCTCAATTGGCGCGGTTTTCAAATATTTTGAATTTGAATTTTATTTTAATAATTGATGTATTTCTCATTGTTTAACTATTAAAAATAATTAATAATATAGTGAGTGGCTGCTGAGATGGGGGGAAATGAGGGGGGCGGGGATAACCCGCCCACCTCACTGAAACGTCCTCGGTCCGAGGACAACCAAACAAAAAATGTTCATGGTGATGGTGGAGGCGGTGAGAAGGACTTTTTACCCTATTATAAGCCCAATTTTAAAAGACTATACCCCGAAAACACAACAAATACAGAATTTAAAGTTTACGTTGAGTCAGTGAGCAATGAAAAACTGGGCAACAAGAGCCCTACTTATTTAAACCATATTTTCGCCAATGATATTAAAGGGCTATACAGCGTGTCAACGCTAATAAAATAGCTGTTTTATTTAAACAATGTAATACAGCTAATAATTTTATAAATAACTAATTTTTTAACAAAACATGGCATGAGGGCATTTATTCCAGATAGAAAAAATTGGAGTCATAAGATTTGTCCCAACCAATATATGTAATAAAGAACTTTATAGCAGATTAAGTTCCATATATGAAATAATAGCTATAAGGAGATTTACTAAGAAAATTGGAATAAAACGTGTCCCACTACAGACTCTCAGCATAGCTTTTTTATCTAATTTGTTACCCGAAAATGTCCAATATGATCTATTTTCTTATATGGTATTTGAATATGTTCCACCATTACAGCTATGTTTTAAATGTTTTAAATTCAACCATTCCGCAAAAAATTGTAACAGTAAACGGAGATGTTCCATATGTGGAGGTGATCACTTATTTAAATAATGTAATAAACCTAATGAAATCTACTGCGTAAATTGCAGTGGATCTCATTTAGCAATCTCCAAACTATGTCCAATTAAAATTAAGAAAATAATGGAAAAAAAATCAAAAAGTAACATATGCAGGCAACATCTTAGAATTTAATTACAAGAAAAGAAATAGATTTCCCCCCTCTTTCAACACCCAAACAACCATTTGTAAATAAACCTATACATAAAATTATAAATAAACCTGTAAATAAAATTGTAGATAAATCTGTAAATTATATTGTAGAAAGTGTAAATAATGATAAGTATGTCTGTACACAACAAGACATTAAAAACCAAATTGTTGCCAATAATGATGTGCTGATGGCCGTAGTACAGACATTGGTCGAACTGTCTATTAAAGGTGATGATGCTCCTACCAATGTTGCAACAACTAAAGATGATTTAATAAAAAAATTTAAATAATGGATCAATACCATACTCAATCAAAATTACGTATCGCTCAATACAATATACAAAGTGCAAATAGCAAAAAACCCTTACTTACTAAATTTTTAAATGAAAAGTCTGTTGATATATTATGTTTATTATATGAAACTTGGTTCTAAGATAAAAGTTTTAACATACCTGGATATAATATTAATTGTAATAAAAACTCTAATAACCATCATAATGAAGTAGCAATACTCATTAAACCTTATTTAAAATATAATATCTTAGACACTACTTTTTATGAAGATATTCAAACCATTGCTCTGTCCTTGTCTACTAGTAGTGGAAATTTGACTATTCTTTGTGTTTACTGTCCTCCTAAGGGGCATAAAAGAATAAATAGATTGCAATTTTTTTTTAATAATCTTCCAAAACCTATTTTCATAGGTGGAGATTTCAATGCCCATCACATTGCATTTGGTTTTATATCTACTAAAAGCAGAGGTCTGGATTTATTCAATGTAATAGATAACTTAGACTTTTGTATTTTAAATGATGGCAAATTTACTACTGTCAATAACCCAGGGCGAAATCTTTCCGCCATTGATGTTTGTTTCATTAGTGCTGGCCTCGCATCACTTTGCGATTGGTCTGTCCATGATGATACTATGGGAAGTTACCATTATCCAACAATAACGGAGATCTAAAATTGTATTGATAAAAATCACATAAATTCTCCAGTAGATAGGTATATATAAAAAAGCTAATTGGGAATCATATAAAAATCTCTCCAAAACATTATTTGATAACCTGGTTTTAAAATTACATGATCCAGTTTCAAGTTACAATGATTTCCGAGTACGTTTAGATACTCAAATACAAAATATTCCTTAATATCCTAAATCTACTTTGGTACAAGAAAATTATTCCACAGTCATGGAAAACTCAATGTGTTATCCCCATACTCAAGCCTGACAAGTCTCCGGAGATTGCCAGTTCTTACAGACAAATATTCTTATCTTCTTGTCTTGGTAAAATATTTGAAAATATGATTAAAGTCCGTCTTGACTGGAATGTTGAATCCAATGATATTATACCACAATTTCAATACGGATTTCGTAGAGGGCATTGTTGTGCAGATAGTTTTGCCAGTTTAATCTCTGAACTGAAACATACAAAATATAAGAAGTTACACACTGTTTGTGTATTCCTTGATGTTCAAGGTGCTTTTGATAGTTTAGATCCTGCCTTACTTGTTAGAATTTTGACTAGATTAGGAACGCCAGGGCTGCTTAGTAAATGGATATTTAATTTTTTGAATAAAATAATACTGTATGTAAAATACAATAATCAATTATTTGGGCTAAAAACTGCATCAAAAGGTACAGTGCAGGGTGCAGCAATATCACCTTTATTGTACAATATATGTACTAGTGAAATTTTTAAATTTTTAAATATGTAAATAGTTGTGATGTAAATATTTTACAATTTGCTAATGACATTGTTTTGAATAGCAGCAATTATAATTTGCAAATTGCCGTCAACAAAATTAAAGTTCATTATTTCAACTCTTTCAATATTATCATGAAATTTTACATTTAACGATCAACCCATCTACAAGCAGTGTAATGATTTTTGGACATGATAACCCAATTTATAATATTTTTTATAATGGACAAATTATTAACAAAGTAAATTCAAAGAAATTTTTGGTCATAACAATAGACAGAAAACTAATATTTGAAGAAAATATAAAAGCAATATCCAATAGTGCACTTAAAGGATTAAATGTTATGATATCCTGGGGAGCAGATCCCAAAATACTTTCAATTTTGTACAAATCTATTGACAGAAGTCACTTTGAGTATAACTCACTTGCATACATGAACAGCAGGCCTGCAAATAGATTAGATATCTTACAGAACAGAGCTCTGAGAATAGTAGATACTATTGCACCAGATGGTGCAATGTGTTCATAAGGGCCATGGAAGTTGAAACAAAAATAATGCCTTTAATTTTGAGGCGGCTTTTCCTTGCAGAAAGATACTGTCTCAAAGTAATATACTCTAATAACTAATTAATAATGAGTAAATTTTTATCTTTTATAAATAGAACTCTAGGATCATTAACAACAGGGATTGATCTCTTAAGTGGTATCTCTCCAGAACTGCCCAACATACTTCTACACATAGATATGAAATTTTGTAAAATAAGAAAACAATCACAATGGCCATGTTCCTACTCCTTTTCTTACCAGTGTATTTTTCAACCCTTAACAGAAATGAAAAACACAATAAACAACAATTTAGATATGCTACAATTTTTAAGTAATAATAAAACATACTACGTTATGTACACTGATGGAAGTAAAGGGAGTGACTTTGTACATTCTGCTCTATACGATCCACAAACCAAATTTTGTAAAAATTTTGTTCTACGCCAATAATGCTCAATTTACAGCAGAATCATATGCAGTTTATCAGGCATTAATAATAATACGCGAAATTCACAACTTTAAGAACTTTTTAATAATAACAGATTCTTTAAGATTAATAAAAGGTTTAACTAATCTCACAGTTAATTTTAAATCTAACTATATCCTCTTTTTTATAAAAGAAATAATATATAAATACCACCTTGACCATATTCAAGTGGCCTTCCTATGGGTAATAATTCACATAAAGGTATAACAGGTAACAAAAATGGCTGATAAGACTGCATATGAAGGTATTAATTCAGTTGATGTTAAAAATGTTATAGAGATTGCTATGACTGATTGTCTCCAATATATTGACCAAGAAATTCAAAAGTTATGGTTAGACATGTGGAAGAAAGACCAAGATAATAAAGGAAAATGGTATGGCCGCATACAAGAAAACATACCTGTCAGACTCTGGTACAATCAATTGACGTATTGCAACAGAGATTTTATTACCACGATAAATAGATTGCGTTTTGGCCATAATACTGCACCGTCACACCTTCCAAGATTGGGTATTGTCGAGAATAAAATTTGCCCACATTGCAATTCAAATGGAGGAACTATGGACCACCTTATTTTCGACTGCCAAACACTTCTGATTGACAGACTTGTGCTGGCTAGTGAAATCAGAGACTGCAAAATTAATGTGATTCTTCATCCCGCCTACTTCCACTTGATCAGTTATTAAGAGACAAAAGAAGTTATAAACCATTATATAAATATATTAAGAATACAATTCTAACAATTTAAAATAAAGTGAAGTGAAAAGTGAACTGTGAAATGAAAAGTATACATATTCAGATAATAAAAAAAAACTTGACTTAAAGGTCTTAGTTACCAGGTCATAAAATTCCAAAAAAAAAACTGAATACTCGTTTTTTTTTGCACCCAGACAAAGAAAAAGGGTTACCCTCCGGGATAACGACGGGATCCCTCTCGTCGTGGTGATGAGTGCTCATGCATATCAACGCAGCCTAAGTCTGCGTTGGTTGTGTGAAACTCACGTATAACCTAAGTGTCTACCCGCTACACACCACCTGAGGATGGCTTTGGGCAAGTGCCCTCTAAGCCTTCATCGAAGGCGACCTTTTCTTGGGGAGAGATTTTATGTCTTGTCAACGCTCAGTTGGTTAGAACACCAACACGGAACGCCGGAGGTCTTGTTCGAGTCCCGCATCGTTCATAAAATTTTGGTTTTAAAATTTTATTTGTGTATTTTATGTCTTTATCAAAAAAATAATAATGTAAAAATATCTATGGTACATAGGATTTTAGGCTCCTTTTATGACAATTCAATAATTTTAAAACCCGTCATTTACGTGCCTCTTATATCGTACTAAACGAAAAATAGCAGTAAAAAGGTAATAAAAATCGGTTCACGACCATTATTCTTAGTTATTGCAATTCAGATTCATACCGTGATATATTGGTTACAAGTTATAACGTTTTGTTCTATTGTGGTCTAATTTATTTCACATCATAAATATTAAGCAGTTGCCATTTTAGTTGTTTTAAATTATGATTGTGCACTTTATATCAGGACCAAGTGATAGAACTTTACTCGGTGTAAATTCGTAAATAATAAGCATTAATCTAGTGAAAACACATACAGCTTGATTGGTTTTTCGCTTCCAAAAATCACTTCTTCATAATTTTCATTTTTACAAAAATAATCTATACATATGGCTTAGTAAGATAACATATATAGGTTAAGCTAGTATGTGACAGCTATGAACATGTCGAAAAATGGAACATGGCGGTACACTGTTAACCTCTATTTTCATCAACGCACGCTCACTAAAACAAAGTGACTGCCGTATCGCGAGTGTAAGACGTAGCTGTCACGCACACTAAAGTAATAAACCTGGCCTATTGTTTATTTAAGCTGGCATTTTGTTATGCGTTGCCTAACAGCAAGAGGTTCTATCTAGTCGTATTTACGTAGGTGTAACTATCTACGACGTATATACAAGCATTTTTCCTTTAAATATTTTTAATGATACAAAGTGTGGTTATTTATTTCACTGTCTCAAAATCAGGCCTCTACCGAATTTCAATAGAATTTTCAAGATTCATTCCTTAAATTTAGATTGAAATCTGAATATTTCTCAAACATAGATGTTTCGCTAGACAAACTTATTCTCACACATTTTCAGTATCGCAACTTGTGCAAGTAATATTAGAGTTGCTCTAGGTGGAAAACGAGTACGTGGTCTATTTCGAAAGGAATGAATCATTTTAATAATTGAACATGAAATTGCGCTTTGCAGAGCTAATATAAATCAATTCCATCTTTCACCCCAAAGTTAAATAAAATTCATTTAATATTTAACACTTGATTGTACCGTCGAGGGAAGACAGATATCCTTCCATTATAGTAAACAGTTGTGCAGAACCAGAGTGCTTAACCTAATAAACATGACACGCTTTATTGTATGTAAGAGCAGGACAAACGAGCGTACGGATCACTTGATGTAAATTGATCACCGCCGCCCATTCTTTTGGAACACCTGAGGAATCAACGGTGTGCTCCCGGCATTTTGGAAAGTTGTACCCGCGTTTTTTGAAGGTTTCCATGTCGTATCGTCCTGGAAGCTCATTTTACAGCTTGGTCGTACGTGGAAGAAAGTTCCTTGAAAATCGCACTGTGGAGGAACGCCACACAACCGGATGTTAGAGATGATATCGTAATTTGTGGGATGTCGTTCAAAGATGGAATTCGGCGGCAAATATTGCAGAGACAATACGTTACTTAAGTACGTATCCATGTTGCTAATACTTTGTTTTATGATACTTTTTCAATCTAACTAACTATTAAGTTTTATAACAATGTAAATGGATGTAGGTAAAAATTACAAAAATATTTTTTTTAATGCACTATTAAGTCCCATTTTTATTATACACTGGCCTGCAAAAGTAAGTATCACACTTTTTAAATTAAATTTTTTTCTTTTTAATTTAGATATGCCAGCCCATACATGTACACTGCCTCCACCGTATTGGACTCTTTCTGAGATGCAGGCTTGAAGGTATCGCTCACCAGGTCTCCTGTAAACACTTCGCCTTCTATCAGAAGTGTAAAGGGAGAATCGAGACTCACCTGCAAACAAATTTCTTGACCATTCTTCTTCATCCCACTGTATGTGTTCACGGGCGTATCGCAGCTTCGCCACTCGATGCTGTCTCTCGAGTTTTGGGCCACTCGCTGGTCTTCGGGGTTTCAAATTTGCTTCAGCAAGTCTTCTTCTCACTGTACTGTCACTAATGTAGTCCCTCCGGGTCTGAAGTAGCTGTTGCTGGACTCCAATTGCATTTTGGTGGCGATTTCTTAACACTGTGGAAATAATATAACGATTAGCTCGGGCACTGGTACACCTGGGTCTGCCATTACAAGGTCTCCTCAGATGGTGTCCAGTATCTTCGTACCTTCTGGACCGTTCGTACCGTCACACCCACCATTCTTGCAGTGCGACGCATACTGATGCCTAGTTCCAGAAAAGCCATGATCCTAGCACATTCTTCAACTGAAAGAGGCATGATAAATAAATGTTATGTGCTTTTTAGCATAAATTTTTAAAACAACACCCATAGATCTTAAAAAAAAATTAAAACAGAAAGAAAAATGTGAATGGTAAAATTGTAATTCGCAAACGTCCACTTTGAAAAAGGAATGGTTTTGTTTTTGAAGTTTTTTTCAGCCAATTCTGAAAAGAAGGTTACCAACTATGAAGTTTTCATGTACAAAATTAAATTCTCTTTGGAGTCCTTTTTATTTCGAAAGTATATCTTGTGAACTTAAAACGTTATCCCAATTTTAAAAGTGTGATACTTACTTTTGAAGGCCAGTGTACTTCAAACTATTGATTTTCAAAAAATACTAACAGTTAAAGAACGTTATTTATTACACAAATTTTCAATCACAATATTATCTTCTTGTAGCCGATTTTCAATTCAGTTTTAAGTGTTTTTTCAAAATTATTACAAATCATTATACGTCATGTAATTATTTATTTTAAGGCTGATCATACAACAATAAGTTTAAAAGTTAATGTACTCAGTTTTAAAGGCATGCTTCGATAAAGCAAACATTTTGTTGACTCGAGCACTGAAAACGCCCGAACTTTACTCAGTCAATATGTTCCCATCTGAGAGTGGTGTGAAGTGTGGCCAAGACTACGAGTCATAAATATTCATGAACCAACTTTAACTTTTGCATTCGTGGTATGAGCTGATAGATAGTTTAAATTGACCATCACTGGAATAAAATTTTGAAATGTATATTAATATTATGGAGATATACAGTAGTTTTGCGTGTTATTATTATAAGAATATCCTGGAGTATTCGTGGAGAATAATAGATACCAAGAAATATATTATAACTTAGATGTAGACTAATAAATAGATTTTTGTGAAGTAAGTTGGAAGTAAAGTTGCTATAGACAGTGTGCGCTGGCTTATTTGTTAGTGATACTAAATAGCGTGTAAATACAATATTCCAAAAAGATATATAATATCATTTAACATCAAAAAAGTCTGTCATACCATACACCTGTTAATTAATAATATATATATATATTTTACGAAACAAAAGCAATAGTTTTTTAATTAAGTTTAATATATTAGAAGAGATAAACCATCATATCTTATACATAAAAGAGACTTTAATTTATTAGTATTGGTCGCATAGATGACGTTATGTTATAACTATACTTACTTCGTATTTTTATAAAGGTTTTTTTAATTACACAATAATTATTTGGCTATAATGTGTGGTTTGATGATCGATTTCCATATCCAAGGTGAACTGGAACTGGGGCCTTAAAGCCGGCCAACATTTGCTCCACAAAGTGTAAGTTCACCCACGTCTTAATAAACTGGAGTTGTTCTCTTACCTGTGTTCTGGTGCACACCAGTATCATTATAATATATCAGTATAGATGTTAATTTATGATATTGCTTCAAGGAACTTTCTTGCAATGTTCTACCAAACTGTGGGATGATACAACACAAATATCTTCAAAGTAAATATTCCTAAGGAGGGAGCGACCCTTGGTGTTGCAGGAATGGTGACAACGGTGATCACTTATCATCAGGGGACTTAAACGATCGTTCGATATCATTAAAAAAATAATAACCTACATAAATATACTGGTGTATTTAATATACGAGTATAGGTAGGTATATATAGGTAGATCCAATATTTACCCATATCATTGCAGATGTTATGAATTATTTAAGAGACCTTAGACTTAATACTCAATTATATATTACACCTTAATATTTTTCATATTTAAGGAAACTAAATTTTGCGAGGATGACCGTTAAATTACGATCGGGTAGCAGCGATGGATTAAATCAAATCAGTTAAATGTAGCTGTAAATTGGGAAGTTCCACTTGAAGGATATTGAGTAATGACCGCCGTTCCTATATTGATAGGAAGGCCTAGGACGAAAACCTTATCTGATCTCAATGATGACGTGTTAATTTGTTAAAAGATACTGTCACTTTTTATGTGTGAAATATACATACCACAATTTAGGTCATCAAGTTATTACTAGACTGAAAATAAGCTTCTTTGCGCGCTATTTCCAGGAGTGCGTACACCTTTCTAAATGGTTGCGAACGCTCCTGTAATTCCTCAGGTGTTTCAGTGAAATGCGGGAAGCAGCTTGTCCTGATGATGATGAATCAAAAATATTATAAATTTTAAAATATTTTAGCTGGAAAGTACGTTTTGTGGACAGTTTGACGTCAATCAAATATACTATTAAGGGTATGTTCCGATATGCACTGCGACCACTGTACAGTGTAACGTCAATTTAGTATAGTGTGAAGCCGTTCCTTTATAGCCAGTTATACTGGTTACTAATTAAAACGGAACGCAATCCCGTATACTGTCAGCTGCATTTTTTGACGCAGCATTCAAATGAGTGTACTAAACTTTAGTACACTCATTTTTAGTTCATTAAAAAAACTTTTGTGGGAGTACTGTCAAATTAAAAATATTTTAATTAATATTTTAGGCACTCGGGTGGTGACTGATCACGTGATCAAAGTACCGCGAGTACTTTGCCTCGAAAACGCCAGTGCTGACAGAAAATATGGCGGGGATTTATGACGTCACATATTTCCATAGGGTACTGTGGCAGTATAATGGCAGTCCATAACGGAACGAATTTTTCTACAGTTATAGCACTGTGCAGTGCTCGCAATGCATTTCGGAACATACTCTAATTAAAGTATAACAACAGACATCTTGTCATAACAATGTCACATAATTATAATGATATTCCTCCTAGATTATGGACCAGACCAATTAGCAAATACTCAAGCAACAATTTATTGGATAGCACAAAGAAAATATATACTTAATATCCTAGTGTCACTGAGTGTTATACAACTGATATATATAACGTAAGTAATGGTCCGCCAATAAATAAAAGATCTAAAAGAAAACGTTAATAAGACTCGTAAATGACTATGGAAACATGACCCTACAGAATGTTTATTTATTTATTTAACACCAACAAGACAAACACTAACAAAAGTATAATAACATTATTACAGTAAATAATAAATTCGTAAGGCAATTACTGATGTCGTTAATGAATATGTTAAACAACAAAGGCCCTAGATGAGACCCTTGAGGTACACCAAAATAGGCAAAAATGGCTCATAAGCATAACCATTAACAACAACAGTTGATGACCGATTGGCAAGATACGATTTAAACCAGTTCAGCAATGGGTCTGCTATACCTATGCCTTTGAGTTTCATTAGTAAAATGGAGTGATCAACCTTGTCGAAGGCCTTACTGAAGTCTGTGTAGATTGCATCAACAGATTTGCCAGTATCAAGAGCCTCAGTAATGTCTTCCACAAAGGAAACAAGGTTGGTAACTGTTGATCGAGCTTTCACGAACCCATGCTGCTCAGATGTAACAAAGCTTTTAAAGTGCTATGAAACAACAGGACATATAAGTAGCTCAAACACTTTTGCAAAAACAGAAATTATGGAAATAAGTCTATAATTTTTTACCTCATCTTTGTTACCGTCTTTATATAAAGGCAACACTAGGGCTTTTTTCCATAAGGTTGGATATGTACTAGTCCTAAGAGATTTGTTGATAATCAGTGCAGGTGGTAAAGCTAAAGCACTAGCGCAATTATGTACAAATATCGATGGAATACCATCTGCTCCAGCTCCTTTCCTAATATCAAGTCTTTTTAAAACATTATAAACTTGGTCCTCTGTATAAGATATATAATCAAGGTACACATTACAACAAGGGTTGATAAGATTTGAAATACTATTAGAATGTTGATTATTACTATTACTATTATTGGAACTGTATAGTGACGAGAAATAATCAGCGAAAATGTTGCAGTTAACATGACTTATTGGTGCTAAGGTCCTTCTGTTCCACCTTTATTTTTTCATAGAATATTTTATTAAATGGAGAGGTGGTAAAACCAGTGGAATCTGCTGAATTTCTTGGCATTACTCTTGATTCCAAATTTCATTGGGACCCCCATATTGAAGGATTGGCGAATAAGCTTAGTTCTGCAGCATATGCGGTTAAGAAAATTAGATGGTTAACTGATATAGATACGGCGCGATTAGTATGCTTTAGTTATTTTCATAGTAATATGTCCTATGGTATATTGTTATGGGGCAGTGCGGCATTAATACCATCTTTGTGCTGTAGAAGAGGGCTATTCGCGCGATTTATAACATTTTGACTGTTGCTTCTCAAAACATTTTCGATAATGTTTTGTATGTTCATAAGCTCATTGAAGAATTTATGAACAGAAAGAAGCAGAATCTAGGAACTGTGACATTCATAATGTTAACACGAGGAACAAACATAAACTTGTTATGTCTACTACTCGGTTGGGTCGAGTTGGTAAGTCTTTTGTTGGGCGATGTATATGCTTCTACAATATGATCCTAGAAAATGTACAAAACAAATATGTTACGAAATTTAAAAGAATTGTTAAAAAACGTTTGTGTGGGAAAGATTACTATAGCATAAATGATTTTCTTAATGACACCACGGACTGGCAATAAAGCGAACACCCTCAGGCTCTTTAATTATAAATGTTTATTGTACGATATTACATTGTAATCCATATCAATATAATAATATTACTTAAAAAAAACCCGCTGAGTTTCTTGCGCCCATTCTTCTCAGGTCTGAGGTAGTCTCTTTTGAATGGGTGGTAGTTTTTGACGTTCAATAAGTGATTTTAAATCCTATTTTGAATAAAAAAATTTGAATTTGATTTGGTAAATGTAATTTTATTTATAAGAAGGAGTCAACGGAACAGTGGCCAATTTGATGGGATATAGAGCCGCTCTAATAATTGTCACTGATAATACTTTATTTTTGAAAGTTTGAGTCACTATCGTTTGAATACCAAACGCGGGTGAAGGGGTCTTTAACGGGAGTAAAATATAGTTAGAGTTAAAACTACTGTTAGAAGGTGCTAAAATAATCGAAAAAAACTGTTCATTCAATACCGTAACTGTTACATAGCTAACAACGAAACAGGAAGAGATCTAAAGCTCAAGGACCGGCACGTATTTCGGTCAACACATTAATCAAGCTGTTCTATTCGGCAATGCTCCCACTTATGTGGGCATATAAAGATTGTAACGCTCCTACATCTTGAGACTATTATTGAGTGGCAAGTATTGTTAAACATACAATATGTTTTTAAGCACTTTGTTATTATAAAGTGATAACCCTCACTTCTGGGATTAATTACACAAACTAAATTTTAGCCACAGCCTGATAGTTGAACAAGATATTCTAAAACTTACGACCCATGAACCCGAGAAGTCGCGGGTTCGAGTTCCGCATCGTTTATAAATTTTGGTTACAAATTTAATTAATATACGTTTGTTGTTATTATTTTTACTTTAGCTGTGGTTTCTCTCTATATTAAAAATAATATTTAATTAACAATTGATAATGCAATTATAATTTTTCTCGTACATAATACATAATTTATGTCAAAGTCCATCATAAGCTGAGAATAGCAAAGTTCAAAGAGAAAGCTTCAAGATCGAGTTAACAGTTCAAAGATTGTCGATTCAAACTTGAGAAACATCGGGTTGATAGTTGAATCATAACTTATCTCGTCTGGCTCATTAAACTTCCCACAAAGAAACATATAATTATGTGGATAGTCTTAAAGATAACTGAATATTAGTAATAATATTTCTGTACGTCCTTACGGGTTTCGTGTCTAATGTTCCACGTTAGGTCACGAGTGAAACAACTAATCTTTACTATGTAGCACTAAACCCGGGGACGTCCGCTAACTGGAACTGCCTTACGATGTACTGTGCGTTCCTTATATAGCACTCAAAGTCACACCGTTAATATCAATGTCAAGTAACATGACAGTGAAAATTATTGTTAACACATACTCAGTTCAGACTAGATGTAAGACTACAAAAGGTAATCGCAGTTTATCCATTTGCCTATCAGTGGGATGTATCTACATTCGATATGGATGTGAGGCCTGAATTTTAAAAGGGCAATTCTTAAAACGTATAAAATCATTTGTATTACAGGTATGGAGTGCAAGTTGGATCGAGTAAACACTGTCGTTGAGGTCTTACGTTGAACTATTTTTTTTTACGAAATAGGAGGACAAACGAGCGCACGGGTCACCTGGTGATAAGTAATCACGGCCGCCCTCATTCTCTTGCAACATCAGAAGAATCACAAGAGCGTTGCCGGCCTTTAAGGAAGGTGTACGCGCTTTTTTTGAAGGTACCCATGTCGTATCGTGCCGGAAAGACCGCACAAGGAACCTCATTTCACAGTTTTGTAAAAGGAGGAAAGCTGCTTGAAAACCACACTGTGGAGGGCCGCCACACATCCAGATGTTGGGGATGATATCCTAACTTGTGGCGTGTCATGCGAAGGTGGAATTCGGCGGCAGGAATCAGGTTAAACAGCTCTGTGGAACACTCACCGTGATAAATGCAGTAGAAGACACACAATGAAGCGACGTCTCTACGCAACGCCAAGTGATCCAGCCGTTCATAGTCGCCGAAAATTTGAGCTGCTCTGCGTTGCACGCGGTCAAATGGATCGAGCTGATACTGGCGTGCGCCAGACCAGAGATGACAGCAATACTCCATGTGTGGCCGGACCTGCGCTGTGTAGAGCGCTTGAATGGCCGGCTTGAAGTATTGCCGTGCTCTATTAATGACGCCCAGCTTCTCCGAAGCCAATTTGGCTTTGCCATCCAGATGGCCACGTAATTCCGATACAAGGTGAGGCTTTAAGGGAAGTTTTATCGAAGAGCGGTGATACAGCAACTGGGGTTTTTTTAGTGGTAAACGTGCAAACTTGAGCATTCTTGGACAAGGTTCAATTTATCCCATTTTGCGACCTTCTCGAGGGAGGACTCGATAGTAGACACAAGTTTCTCCCGGCACTGGTCGACGATTTCCCGAGAGAGACCTGCATGGCCCGTGTATAAGGCATCACCATTGCTGTCGTCTGCATAGCTATGTATGTTGGAGGTGTCCAACATATCATTGATATGCAGAAGAAACAGTGTGGGAGATAGCACACAGCCTTGGGGCACTCCAGCGTTCACGGGCTTGGGATTCGAGCAATAACCGTGGAGAACGACCTGTATGCTGAGGAAGCTGGAGGTCCACTTGCATAAGCTCTCAGGAAGCCCAAATGATGGAAGTTTTGAGAGGATAGCCTTATGCCATACACGATCAAAAGCCTTCGCTATATCCAGGCTAACTGCCAGGCCTTCTCCCTTCCCTTCAATAGCCGCCGCCCATCTATGTGTTCGGTATACCGAACACCATTCCGGTATACCAGAAGATGGCCACTCAGCTGACCATGGCCAAATCCGTACTGCCGGTCTTTGATCAATTGGTGACCCTCAAGGTATACCAAGAGCTGGCGGTCATTTATGCTCTCCATCATTTTGGAGAGCAGGGAGGTAATAGCAATAGGCCTGTAATTTGCCGGATCCGAACTGTCTCCTATTTATTGGATCGGATGGACAAGGGCTGACTTCCATGAGTCAGGGACTACGCCTTTTGAACAAGAGTGCTGGAATATCTCAGGGGCATACGTTCTAAGCACAATTGGAGAAATGCCATTCGGCCCGCTCGACTTCCTGACGTCCAACAAAAACAGAGCTCGACCAACAGTTTTCTATCTGAACTACAGAAGTACACTTTAGTCATGGAGCTCTGACACCGCGGGATGGTCAGCGGTGTTTTTCCATTGTCGTCAAGAGTCAAGTTGGAGGCAATAAGAGTGCACAGGGGATCGGCTTTCTCTTTTGCCGTATGGGCCATGGTGCCTTCCTCATGTGCAACGGCGGCATGGACGGCTGGTTGAAGTTACCAAGAGCAGCTGTCGACAACGAAGAGAACTTGCGTGTTCTGGTCGGGTAACTGAAAAGCTGCTCGCCAATTTTGACGACGTGCTTCGATTTCGCACGGACGATTTGCCACCTAAAATATCTGGAGGCACGGTTATATTTCCTCTTCAAACCTTTGCAGTTCGTATCCTTTGAGCCCAGCGCCGCAATCCAAGTTCGATACGCCTGTTTTTTGTAGTCAGATGCTGCTTTAACTGACGCATCGAACCAGGGCTGTGATCTGCCACCGATTGGTACTACAGAGCTTGATATTGAAAATATCCATGCCCTGCAGTATCACATCGGCTACTGCAACGGCGCAGGCACTAGGATCATCCGAAGGGAATCAAACCTTGCCCCAAGTGTAGGATGCAAAAAAGAAACGCATCCTATCCCAATCTGCTGACTTGTAGTGTCAAACGCGGCGGGTCGCTGGTGGTCTGCGAAGTTGGCGTTGGATTGGCACTACACTCCTGACCATGCAATGGTCGGACGTTCCGAGAGGGGCGTTGACAGAGACTTGGTAAATATCGGGATGTGTAATTAGCAGAAGATCTAATAAGGACGGCATGTGGCTATCCACATCCGGGAGCTGCGTTAGCGACTCAACCAATTGGGACAGATCGTACGCCAATTCAAAATTATGCACAGATCGCCTTGCGTAGTCTGTGATACGTGATCCAAGGCATTCGGTACTGTGCCCGTTGAAATCAACCATGACTACGATTTTCGCAGAGGGGATCTATGCAAGCACGTTATCAAATGCCGCTTGAACGCAGCCCATGAGTTATCCGTTTCTGCTTTACCACTATAGAACCTGTGACACACGCATAGATGCGGACGCGGTCCTCTAAATCCACGCGGAGCCAGAGAGTAAACAGGACCCTCAAAATCGCCGAGACGGCTGATATCCTCCCTATCGTATACACATACCCCGGCATGAGGCAAACAATTATGCTCAATTTTGTACCCGGGGTACGTTAAGTATGACATATCGCTAGGTCGAGATATCTGCGTCTCCGTAAGGAAACACAAGGCCGGCTGCACCATCTCAAGGTGGTGGTGGACGGCGTTTAAATTGGAGTGAATTCCCCTGATGTAACAGAAGTCTACATTAAGCATGGAGTGGGGTGCCGTGGTGTAGCTGCCCTGTTTGTCCTGTGAAATGCGAGGTACTGTGCGCTCCCCAGAATAAGAGGAGAGCCCGAGCGCAAATGCTCGGGGAGGGATTCTCCGGCTCTGGTCCGGTACTGAGTACCGGTACAGAGCCGGTACTCTCCTGGGGTAATATCTTTTTAGGACCGCTCTCATATTTTGTTTGGGAGGGGGGGCGTGTTTTGGCACTCCAGATGCCAGCTTCGTTACTTGACAATTACGGCCAAGGTGACCAGGAGAAAAACACTTGGACTTAGGAAGAAGTCATGGCTCCGCAATATCTGGGAATGCACCAGAATCACAAGTGCTGTTTTTTAATTTCGCTAACGACTGGTTGAAATGTGTGGAGCTGACTGTCAGCCTGGTGAATGATAAAGAGGCAATAGAAGAAGACAAAATCAATCAACACACGATTTGTCGGTCACAGAAGTACATTAATATTAATTATTAAAACTATTGTAGCGTCGGTGGCGCTAGAGGTAGATGGCGTCAACACGTGACCGGGTGCTGCTGTGGTGGGTGGTGGCAGGTCGACCTGTTATTGTTTATATTTATATAGTTATATTACTAATTGTTACAGTAATCACGACCATCATGTTCACGAAGCATCCTTACACAAACAATGAATTAAAGCCCTAAAAGTTAATGCATCCAATAAACGCAGTTTATTCTATTATACATTTTTATGAATTAATTTATATTATTTAAACACGATTCATATATTATATGCAGCACCTTACAAACTCGTTTGGTATGTATATTACAGCCATTGTAAAATACTCTATTTGATTGAAAAGAGTGGCCGTTGAGTTTTTTGTATGTTCTTCTCATGAGCTCAACTTATTTCGAATATATGGTAATTTAAAAGAAATATTTATATTGATGATTCAAACGCGCTTAATATAAGTCTAATTGAATAAAGTTTATTTGACTTTGACTTTGATTGACTCTCACCTCGGAATCCCCGGATCGATCCTCGCCACCTCGTAACGATTTGTTTTCGGTCTTGAATTATTATGAATATTTATTCGATGTTTTAAGGTGAGGTGATCACTTACCATCAGGTGACCCCTATGTATGCTCGTCTGTCTTCCTCTACCATAAAAAAACTAAGGAATACGAAAATTGTTCGTTTTTACGAGCTGTATGAACGAGTCTTCAAAGTCAATGACAACTTGAACAATCATTAGCAAGAGTATATATTTTCCCGCGTCTATTCTATAAATTAATTCCGAGGGGAAAAAGAACCACCATCAAAATTAAAACTAATAAAGGAGATTATGAATTGAGGGGACAATATGGCCATAGGATGAGTCCCATGTTTGTAATAAAAATATAATATTTATATTGGAGATAGATTTCTTCACATACATATTTTAAAACTCTCTTGAATAGAGCAAATAAAATGCCGTCATTTATTCCTGCCTTAAATGCTCAATCATGTGTGTACCCATTCGGAAAAATCGCAGTTCATTCTTTTCAATCTACCCTAAGAGTATGTGAATATTTTACTATAATATACTTATTATTATGATTGCCTACTGAATTCTGATCTTACAAAACCTTGGTGTAACCTTCGAATTTATTAATACAAATTAATAAATACTTACGAATTATTGTTATATATTAATTAAAGGATATTTAATAAAAAAGGTTATGCCTATTAATAACCAAATTCTTCGATATCGGAAGCGTTAACGTTTATTTAAGAACAAACCGAATTTTAAATAAAAAAAGAATTAATTACGAAACGTGAAATGGATTTTTCATATAGAAAGAAAGAAAACACACACAATAGAACCAAATAACTGTCATTAGTAAACATACTGTACAGGATCAATAAATTACATTACATGTGATTTTATGTGAGAGTTTTATTTATGTGAGATGCGACTAGTTTACTTCAGTTATTTTGAATTTGAACTTGAATATTTGGATACGTTAAATTTTGGTAATAATGTATAATATTAATGCTTTAAATCAAATCACATCAAATCAAAATATTTTATTGCAAGTCACATTTTACAGTAGGATGGTTGGTACATTAATGGGTAGACAATATGTGACGCCCTGCAAGGGCACAGCAACGTTCAACGCACAGCTTCAATGCGATACTATTCTATTTCGCAATGAAAATATAGAAATAATTGGAATTTGTAACATAGTATTCATTAATAATATACAATATTTAGAAAAATTCTCAAATATTCATGAAAAATTACAAATAAAAAACTCACTTACTCTTGTGCTATTTTTGCATCATCCCTGTATTTCGTACGACAATGATATTCAGTGTGCTTGTATCTACTGAAGCATCCAACTGTCGATAAAATAAAACGTTCGCTTCTCTCTTCCTATTATTATCTTGGCTGAACTTTGTTTCAGAGTGTAATATTTCCGTGAGACCCTTTTATTACGCCATTTGTGGATATAACGCAAGCCCAGATTTGAGAATATTTTTAGTCTTTCTCAATTAACGACATAATACTAGAGAATGCTATGTGAACTGGGAATGGGGCAAGGTGTAATAGCGCGTGCGCGTTTCCTAGGAAAACATATAATATTAAAAATTAAAATTATTTATGGCGAAACATTAGCTAGTTATGGCGATACCTGAGGTATCGAGGAAAAGATGGTCTGCTGGGGGCCCCCGATAACCCTCTAGGAACCGCTAGGAGTTTTGTGAAGGAATGCGTTACACTGAGAACTTTGATGTGATGCGAATATACCGCTCACTACTGATGAATTATTAATGAATAAGCGTGCGACTATGCTGGTACCCAGTGACAATTGATTAATATAAACAGGCGCGTCAGAGTCACAATTGGCATTAGATCAGCCAATCAGATACAAAAATATATTATACGCTTTAGTGCTTCGTACACCGTGGTGTCGTGTCATGGATACATTTATGGGACCAGCATAATCTAGTCCCGTATTTGTAAAAGCTTAAAATTCTAATAAACGCGAAGAAGGAAGAGTTGCCATGATGTGATCGCTCTTTTGAATAACTAACCGCTCGCAGGGTAATCTGTCAATTATAGAATGAAAGCTTCTTTAGGTACGCTGAGCAGTTAATGTTGTGGGTATGTTTTAGCCTCGCCTTGAAGTTTTACTACGGTCGTATGGTCTAAACAAATAATATTATTTGTTTTAGTTTGCAAGTATTTTAAAATATGACGTCTTCGAGAATCAGTCCAGCTCTTTCAAAATTTAGTCATTTATTCTGACATTCAAAATAAATGAAAAAAAATGTCTAAGATTAAAAAATTGCAATAATTGTAGCACCGTTACTTTAAACTTACTATATATAAGTACATTGAACTGAACGCCTTACTTTTTATTTTAATATATGTATATAGATAGATAGAGCACTAAAGTATATTAGCAACATTTTCCTTCGTGAACCTAAAACTTAGACCTACTACACATGTCACTTTTCCTAGGAGAAGCTAAGACTTAGACATACTACAAATGCCACTTTTCCTTAGTGAAGATAAGACAGACATACTACACATGTCACTTTTCCGTGGTTAAGATAAGACATCGACATACTCCACATGCCACTTTTTCTTAGTGAAGATAAGACAGACATACTCCACATGCCACTTTTCCTTAGTGAAGATAAGACAGACATACTACACATGTCACTTTTCCGTGGTTAAGATAAGACATCGACATACTCCACATGCCACTTTTTCTTAGTGAAGATAAGACAGACATACTACACATGTCACTTTTCCGTGGTTAAGATAAGACATCGACATACTCCACATGCCACTTTTTCTTAGTGAAGATAAGACAGACATACTCCACATGCCACTTTTTCTTAGTGAAGATAAGACAGACATACTACACATGCCACTTTTTCTTGGTTAAGATAAGACATCGACATACTCCACATGCCACTTTTTCTTAGTGAAGATAAGACAGACATACTACACATGCCACTTTTTCTTGGTTAAGATAAGACATCGACATACTCCACATGCCACTTTTTCCTAGTGAAGATAAGACAGACATACTACACATGCCACTTTTCCGTGGTGAACATAAGACTTCGACATACTACATATGCCACTTTTCCTTTGTGAAGATAAGAACGACATACTACACATGATTGATAGCGTAGTTTCAATAAACACTAAAAAAAAATAATGTACATATAAAGACATACTCACAAATCAGTGACACATGTAAGACTTATAGCTTTATGTATATTTTATAGGTATATCAGCAATTTTGTATAGTAAAATCCGTCTGATATCTTATGAAAGACCATGTCTTTCCATAACATCACTATATTCTTAATTTCAATTGAAATTGTGTTATAATTAACTAGGTACTAATACTACAGAAATAGTACAGTTCCTCCCTAGTGTATACACCGCGTCAGAAATACAATTCCAATGTTACAAGAATTTTCTGTTAAACATTCTGCAGAAATATTGCAGCAGTAACACAACTTCCGCTAACTAAATAAAATTATATTATCTTGTTGCAGCTCCCGTTGTATTCCGTTCGAGAATTCCAGCTGAGCACTAACAAGGTATGTTTTAATTGATTTATAGCTAGTTTTTATTACACCTACAAAAATATATAATATATTTTCGGTTTTTATATGTAACATGCATACGACCCCACACTTCTTATGTTCCATTGTATTATTTTACTTTCACCAAATCTTTAATACACACTCTCTCGTTGTCGTTCATGTTGTTCTGGCTTTCGATCTACAATGTTGCTATTGTTGACCAAAGTGTTCTGGTCTCTTTTCAATACATGCATTCGAAATCTAATCGTAGATTTCCTCTCGTAACATTTCCCTCCACATTTAAACAATAAATTTATGCAGTAAACCTACTTTCGTCTATTCACTCCACATCACCAAACGACACGAACATTTTTCTAACGTAAAGTAACTAACAGATCACACTAACCTGCCTCTAAACGAAACTTTAGAAATACTACGGAAAGTGCTTAACAAGCTAAAGTAATATTTTTGTTCAGTTTTTCCCAACTATTAGATATATTGATAAAGAAATCCATAGAACATACTGTGAAAAAGACAGTATTCAAGGATGTTTTTATTTGAACTATGCTGACATTATCAAGAATCATTAATAGATATACAAATTGTCTGATATTCAACACAATGACAATATGAAGTAATTAATGTGATAATACCATACACCTTGCTATTAAAGTGTTTTTAACCAAATTCAACTAGTGATGAAGGTATCTGAAATTGTTAATTATAACAATAACAAGTGCTGAATCCTATATTTGGCTTGATACAATATGTTATGTTTTTAAAGTGATAACCCTCACTTCTAGGATTAATACACAAATAAAATTTGAAAAACAAAATTTTATGAACGATGCGGGATTCGAACCCACGACCTCCGGCGTTCCGTGCCGGTGCTCTAACCAACTGAGCTAACCGTTCGAGTACCGCCTCGCTATAAAACTCTGTTTGCTTTGTTCAACTCTCAGGTTAGCTCAGTTGGTTAGAGCACCGTAAGAATTGAGTGGTAAACGAGAATCAGGATGACATAAATGACTGAAGACGAAGCTTACTACCGGACGAATAAAAAGTAACTCTTGTCTAAAATTCATAAATTAATTATCAACAGAGTTATATCTTAATTATTTACTACTTTATCAATATTTATGAAAGTAAACTTTATTTATTTATTCATGTATAGGAAACAAACAGTATTATGATACTTAAATATTAACAAATCTTAAAACTTACACTTTCACCAGTGAAGTTTACAATTTATACGACACTTTCAATTTACAAATTAACAACTAATTACAAGCTATATAAGTTACACAATATTATACAATACTATACATATGTACAAACTACTACTATATTACAAATGAGATAAGTATTCAGAAACAAATGTAAGAATGGGGTTAAAAATAATCAGTAATTATTTAAATTATCACAAACCAATGATCTGAAAACATTTAACTTTTAATGAAATATGTCAATATGACTGTATGCTCTATTATAACAGCTACATGCCCGAATTATAAACCTGTTATTTCCATGTACTGTTCTCGCATAGGCAATATCTAATACATCTTTACATCGGGATGTAGGCCTTCTGCAGTGTAATCCTATTTTACTTAATAGAAATGGAGAATCAGCTACATTATGTAATAATTTATATAAAAATATTATGTCTCTATGGGTTCGACGGTGTTTCAAAGAACTTAAATCGTTGGAGTGAAAATTAAACGTGGGATCTAAATTTTGTCGGAATTCTAAATGCTTAATGAATTTATTTTGAATACGTTCCAAGCAGTTTATATGAATATTATAGCAGGGGTTCCAAACAACTGACGCATACTCAAGATGTGACCTGACAAAAGCGTTGTATAAAATTAAATATGTATGCAATTTTTTAAACTCACTTCCCTGCCTTAAAATGAAACCAAGCATTTTATATGACTTATTAATTATACGATCATAGTGAGTTCTAAATGTGAGTTCACTATCCAGGATTACCCCCAAATCTCTAACCTCTTGAACTCTTTTTAATTTTGTGTCATATATCTGATAATTGTACAGTATTGGATTAGATTTTCTTGAAAAACTTATGGCACAACATTTTTCAACATTTATAGTGAGACCATTTTTTACGCAGTAATTACCAAGCTTATTCAAGTCAGTCTAGAGGAGTATGCTATCATCTGAATTCTTAATTTTTGTAAATATTTTATTGTCATCGGCGTATAGAAGAGAGCTTGTATTCCGAAATATATTCTCTATATCGTTGATGAAAATATTAAATAATATAGGGCCAAGATGTGATCCTTGGGGAACGCCAGAAGTAATGGGGAAAAAGTTGGAAGTATAGCCTTTAATCGTAACTGCTTGGGTTCTATGTGTAAGGTAACTTTCTAGCCATCTTAGAAGGTTGCCATGGATACCGATGCCAGCTAATTTCTTAATTAATAGAAAATGAGATATTTTATCAAAAGCTTTTGAGTAATCAGTATAAATGGCATCAACCTGATGTCCTTCGTCCATAGCCCTAATTACTATATCCACTAATTCACAAAGATTGGTCTCAGTGGATCTTTTGTTAAGAAAACCGTGTTGGTTTATTGATAAAATATTTCTTACAGCTGGGTAAATGGTATCATAGACTATTTTCTCAAATAATTTAGGAATAGTAGAAAGTTTTGATATAGGTCTATAGTTTTTTATATCGTGTCTATCACCGCTTTTAAGAATTGGAGTAACGTAACACATTTTCCAGAAATCTGGCATAAGGCCTTGTTTTAAAGATAAATTGAAAAGTATGGATAAGGGTGGCGCCAAATTCATATAGCAATTACGCAAAAATATAGGATGAATACCATCTGGACCGGTTCCTTTAGATACGTTTATATTTTTTAAATATTTTTTTACTAAATGGGTGGTACACTTTACAGAGCAAATGTCAACTAAATGAGAACTTTCAGTATCTGAGTCTAGGTACAGAGTGTTATTATGTGATTCAAAGACAGATAAAAAGTAATTATTGAAGAGCTCAGCAATATGAGCGCCTTCTGTAGCTGTTTGATTGTCCAGATAAACTGTCTCAGGAAACTGGGTGCTATTGATTTTGTGTTTTACAAAAGATCAGAAGAATTTTGAATTTGTGCCTATGTTATTCTCTGCTCTATCCAAAAATTGATTGTAACATGAAATTTGTGTTTCTTTCTGAATGTTCCGAAGCTCTGAGAAAAGTTGGTAATCAGATTCTCGACCATAAATTTTCCATTTTCTATGAGCCTTTAATTTATTTTTTATTATTTTAATAAGTCGTGTAGAGTACCAGGATGGGTATCTAAGTGATTGCTTAACTTGTTTCAGGGAAACGTATTGATCTATTATAGTGTTAATAATGTTATAAAAATTATCAATTGATACTGCGACATTGTCAGAGTTTAATTCAGTGTACCAGTCAATTTTAGAAAGAGCATTATAGTCTGCATGGTGAAAACGGCGCACTAGCCGCGGTGCGGGAGGGAGACAAGATGTTTCCTGTTCCAATGCGCTACGTATTACTAATGCCGGGTGATGCTGTGCATCCTCGCTTATCAGTGGTTCAGAACAACGTGAAACAGAGCAAAGAAAATTGGTTATTACTAAGTCTAGAAGTCTACTATTATTTTTTGGGATGCCGTTAAATTGATATAGTCCAGCGAAACAAAGAAAAGAGTTTAAGTTATATTCTAGATTTGCACTAGACGGATTTACTATTGACAATGCATCACTGAATACATGATTTGGAGTCTTATCCCACCTAGCATTACTTATGTTGAAGTCGCCCAAAATTAAATATCTATCATTTGAATTATTCATGATTATATTGGACAGAAATTCGAAAAGACCTTGTTGTCCGTGGAGCTGTTCAGGGCTATGTGGAAAGTATGCACAATATATCTTCAAGCATTTCAACACGGGTGCTTTAGACAGGACAATATTGACGAATACAACCTCTCCGTGCGGCAAAGACGGAGGCGTAGCGGAGATGGCGCGCTGGTCGACGTGCAACGTGCGGCGCACGGCCACCAGCACGCCGCCACCACGACCCGCTCCCTCGCGGTCCGCGCGATATACTAAGTATCTTGAATCGAAAATTTCGTAATCAAAAATTCCTGGCAGAAGCCATGTTTCTGTCAAACAAATAACGTCATAATCATTTGAAAGTACATTATTTAAAAAGGCATGTGTTTTGGTTCGTAAACCACGAACATTTTGATAATAAACCTTAATACCCATAATTAAAATAAATAGTAGATACTTTATTTCTAACTAAGAGAACTGTTTCAGATTTATTATTACGAATACAGAACACTAAAATTTTTGGACTATAGGTGACTAATAATAATTTCAAATGAATTAAGTATTTTTTAAGATCGTAACCAGAGCACATTTTTAAAAAATTGTTTGTTAAGCACTGCAATGATGTAATAGAGAGTAATTTATCTATTACAAGGAAGCAAATTATAGATGCTCATTCTTGTAATTTAATTTGGTTCAATGATTTATTAATTTTGCCTATCGCTTTAACTATGTAAAAGTTGTTATAATATAGCATTTTTACGAGATACTACAAAACTGTAAAGATATTAATATAATGAAGTAATAAGAAATTAAAAAGTAAATAAAAAGTTTCAAAGTTGGAATTATACAAGAAAACAAATAAATATTATTTAACACAAAGTAAATATAAATATTTACAAACTGTCTATTATCACTTACTTGATTTTCTTTAAATCGTCTTCGGTATTTATATAGATAATTGGTGAGTCAGCCTTTCGTCTAACCATTATTGTACAATTACGCACCCAGCACATTGTGTAATTATTCTCTTTGGCCAGTTGTTTCGCACGACGGAGTAGGTATTTATTTTTGCTGGTAAGATGGTCGTTCGCATATACCTTGTTGTCACAAGTAAAGCCTAGTTCGGAAGCAGTCAAGTCCTTATTCTTTCTTAGAGCGTATAGAAACTCGTCCTTTTTGTATCTAGCTTGAAGTTTGATTACGATCGGTTTGGGTTTCTTGTGTTCGTTGGTGGTTTTAACAGCTACACGGGTGACGAAGTCTAGGTCCAATGACGGGTTGATGTTATATCCGCAACACTTAGCTAACATGTTCACTAAGTCAAGTAGGTTTTCATCCTTTTTTTCGGGAATCCCTATTATTTCAATATTTGAACGTCGCACCCATTGATCATTACAATCGTTTTCTTTAATTAATGAACACAACTCTTTTTTGAGTTCCAAACACTCTAACTTCAAACTATTATTGTCGGTTTGAAGTGATTCAATTTTAGTATTATGAGCGTTAATAGACAATTTTATCTCCTCAAATTTTTCATTGAACCACGTCATTGACTCTTGAAGGCTTGCGATTTGCCGGTGAAAGTCTTTTAACACCTCATTAAATAAATCTTTTATTGTTTTTTTAATCATAGTTTCTAGGGTTTCTGTAATTTTGACCTGCATCTTTTCCAGATTATCCACAGTAACGTATTTACTACTCTGAGGGGTTTCAACCTGTCTCTTGCGTTGAGTAACATTATTATCACTTTCCTTGGAGTTATTAGTTGGAGCCATAGATGTGAAAGCCGAGGATGGCAGTGCGTTAATATAGGTTCAAGTAATATTTACGCGCATTGCATTCAAAAAGTTCACGTTCCAAGCCCAATACGATTCAAATTAAAGTAATAATAAAACAAGCACACGCAAAACGGCTTAATATTTATGTTATCAGTTTTAGTTAAGTGTCTTATGTAGCAACAAGACAGGTATATAGATAGGGTCTCGTACCTCGATCGCTCAGTTTGGAAGTACCTACAATTCGCTGTTTGACGAATTCACAGTTTTGTTAACTAAGTTTTCACAAAATATATCCAAAATTTACATTAAACTCACTGGAACTATATAAACTCCACTGTTATTGTCACTGAGATTGAGTTTTTATATAATTAATTACAATTTGTAACAGATAACTTGAAATATTACTGATACGAACAATAAATAAAACTTAGTGCGTGGTTACACACGTCCACCTTCTAACAAGTTGTAGACATACATGTACACAATTATTGTGTTTACACATTATGTGTACATTTATTGAACACTAATTAACTATGGACTAATTACAACCTATGAGCGAGACTTGAATTATCTTTTATCCAAATACAATATACATAATATGTGAAGCTATAATACATACAAATTGTATTTAAAACAAACAGAGTTTCTATGATATTGAAATAGCGCAGTAGCTAGTGAAGTTACTGGGCAAATGAGACTTAACATCTTATATGTCTCGAGGTGAAGAGCGCAACTGTAGTGCCGCACAGAATTTTGGGCTTATCAAGAATCTTGAGCAGCACTGCATTGTAATGGGCAGGGCGTGTCAATTACCATCAGCTGAACGTCCTGCTCGTCTCGAACCTTATTGTTATAAAAATAATTAAAATGAAAATGAACGCAAAATTATATTGTAACGCGATTCGAAAATAATGGTGATTTTCCAACACTACAATTAACACAGAGATTTAGCTCTGGTGCAGTCACTTTGTAACCATAATAGACAAACTCAGCTATTACAGTAATGGACGCTTTAGCAGCAGCTTGAATAGCTTTCAGTTTAGAACGTAGGTATAAGTTCATAGTTTCATGAATAATAAGCATTGCACTATGAGTTGCTTGACATGACATGTATTTTAATGTCGTAAGTATGACATTATTATAATTGCTTCATGGTGGAAGACATTTTTGTGTAATATGCGATAGAAGTTTCAATATTAAAAACTAATGGCCTTATTCATAACGACTTATAGGAGCTTTAAAACGTCGTGAAAATACGCTACTTTTAAAAGCTAGGACCCTTCAATAAACCTAATTAAGCACTCATGGCTGACTTTTTCTGTTTCGTAGTTTGATTTTCGATATCAGTCAGCTTATAATATTAAGTAATTTTCCTTATCAGTTAAATTTATTTATTAGGGTGAAACTGAAAGTTGTTACAAAATATTAATCTGTCCATCGTTCGCCTGGCAGTATACGACGAGGCGTTGTCGTCGTGAAGAAGGATCCTACTGTGAGATCCCGAACTTTTTCCAAGACAAGTGGCAAACACCTTGCAGTAACTGTGTTTTGTAATGACCTGTCGATCCAAAGACTAGATCCTCGACACTTCTCTTCACTTTTGTTGGCAACTCGCCGGAAGGAAACACTCACTGAGCAGACTGTCTTTTGGTTTCGGGGTCATAACAGTAAATCAAGCTTTTGTCAATCGTAAGTATATCGAATACAGCATTTGAGTCAACTCCGATAAATCTTTCAACCATTTCAAGGCACCAAATGGAGTAGTTTTTGAGCCCCGGTAAATTTATGAGGTATCCACCGGCCATAGAGCTTCCTGACCACTAAATTCATGCATGATTTTTTGCACTTGACAATGCCTAAGCTTGTCCCAATCTGTTTGTTTTATCACTTTCTATTATACGTCGTACCACACTGATGTTTCTTCAGACGTCGCTTTAGAAGGTCGTCCCTCACGCAGATCATTGATGATATTAGTGAGACCACGTTTGAAGTGATTAAACCAGTTGTAAGCAGCAGCACGAGATGGGGCTTCATCATTGAAAGCCAATCTTAAGTTATCTATCATAAATTTCTTGTTGACTGATCATCATCAAAATAGTTCATTGCACGATAATTTTCTCTGGAATTCATGCACACCAAACATAGACAGTTTTCAATTTGCCATTATATCTTAAAGCAAATAACAAATGAAATAGTATTTACTCGAAATAATATTGCCAAAGAGTTTCATTTCAATATTTAAGCTAAGTAATTATTATTTTGCTAACAATAATTGGTAAGTTGACGTTCAGTTTCATCCTTGTAAAGTAATCAAATTGCTTGTTTAACGAGATCCTGCTAATTAAAAAAAGTACACAAGTTGTATCTGACGTCTGAACGGCTTCAATTTATTAGAAGCGATAAATATTAATCTGAACTTACCGACTTCAATGTATTTGTTTCCGCTAGCCATGTAAAACGAGCGCTAACACTGAATAATATTTTGAGAGAAATATTCAATACATAATAAACTGAACTTGTACCTACTAAGAATTAAATAACACCACACAATATTAATCTTTATAATCTTAATTACTTCATATTTATATGTAAATGTTTTCGGTTTTATTTTTTATTTATTATAAACTATGAAGGTTGTTCTTTATAAAAGTACAATCAAAAACATTCTTAATTAAAATTGATCAAATTTTAAAGCACCATTTTACTTAACATTTACGCAAAAGTTTTATGAAGTTTGAAGAATGGAGGAATCTATAAGCCTCGTTGGCTTTGGCGTTCAAGCTCCGGTCACCAGCGGAGAGTTTTGAATTTTTAACTTTGTACTTAAAATCTTGAAGACTTTGTATTTCTGATAATCTGTATACTCAGCACGTAAAGTGGATCAAGGATAGACTTTAAGAACATGACTTTAAGGTGGGCCACGATTCAATTTTGTCTGTACTACATTATCTATAATATGATGATGTTTCATGACCTTAGATAATTTATACGTCTAGATAGAGCCTTGCTGCGAGACAGCCGTTGAAAACTAGTCAGGTTTATTAGTTAAGTGTGCGTGACAAGCTACGTTCTTACACGAGCGATTTGTATGTCCCTTTGTGTTAGTGTGTGTACATTACTTAAAATAGAGTTTAGCAGTCAACCTCAATTTTTTCAACGTTTTCACAGGTGTCACAATCTATCTTGATGTATAAAATATGATCTAAGTTCATGATATAGAATAAAATAATTAGATTTTCTTTTTGATGAATATTAAAAGTAACTTCTAATCATACTACTCAATATAATGAAAATTCAGCACAGATTTTCCATCGCAACGAATAAAACGTGATCGGTTTCCATCGACATACAAAAGTCGAGATGATTTAGCTTTCATTAATATTCTGGTTGAGAACTTTTCGTATCTACTTTTGATAAGATATCTGGAATAATATTAAGATATCTGAGGGCATCTTCAATATTATGATGAAGAAAGAAATAACAATATTTTAAGGTAAGTACTAACAAATCTGCAAATACTACCCGCTTGCATTATGTCTGGACCTGATGTGAATGACGTCACATCCTCGCTTTGTAACAGTGTGCTAACAGCAGCACTAAATTATTCTATTATTAATTCTTAAAAAGTTGAAAGACAAGAAGATTTAATTTATACCATTAATTATATACTTACATTAATTAAAGCCGTGTTATTAATAAATAATTGAATAAAAATAATAATAAATTAAAGATTAAATTATTCTTATAACATATATTAATATAACGTTGTTATTGAATATTAACGAATATGGCTGTATGGGCTCGAACCTTTTGCCTGTCCAATGGACGAAGAAAAATTAACGAATGTCGCAAACGTCATACTGTTTATTACAAAAGTAGTCTTAAATAATCAAATACACTTGGAGATTTTCAGAAAATATTACTGAGCAATTTGAAACAATTTTTAAACCATTAAATTATAAATATTCTGAGTTACCCCCAAACCACACCTGAAGAAGTTTAACTTCAAAAGAACAAGAATCATTATTGGCCACTGACGTACCAAAAAACTTGACTCCCAATTGTCCATTGTAAGGTCGTCAACAAATGTTTCACCGGCGTTGTATCTATATACGTATAGATAAGTGATAATCGTCGTGATTTTTTTTATTAAATCATATTTTATATACTAACTTCGCGTCGTTTTCCTCATTATTGAAGGTCGTGACTCCCCCGCTGCTTCAGTTTCTCCCGTACGACTTCCCTCCATCTGCTGCGATCCTTAGCATGAAGAGCATTGTGAAAGTTGATGTTAAATTCGTAAATACTCAATTAAACTGTTAAGTAGTTTGTGGAATAACTAGAGAACTAGATTTATGAATGCTTTACGATGTGTTCAGGTTCTCAAAAGGTCACAAGGCTTGCCAAGATAAAACTACAGTATCTGCATTCAATTTTAATCTGAATAACATCGTTAATTCGCAGATAATAATTACGAAGTCGAAAAATTAAAAGTTACTGAACATTTCTAGATGAATGCTGCATTGTCTGACCATTTTAATATACGGCTTGTTCATTGTTCGAGTGATTGCGATGTAACGCAGCTAAAATGATTATGACGAGCGTGCTTGCTCATTTTGAATAATTTATATTGTGCGGCCTTGTAACGTATATTTTGTGTATCCCAAATTATTTCGCTACATTCATACGTTTCATTTAAATATTTTTAATTCAAAACTTTAATATTTTATCTGTATACTCGTATTACCAAATGTGTTGCGTTACCATATTTTGTGTAGGGAAATGAGTTCAAACATATAATGGATAAAAAAGTATAATATAAATAATGTACTTGGTTTTAAATTTTCTCGTTCTGTGGTGAAAAGTCGTTTTCATCAAAGATATTTAAATCTGTGTATTTAAATATCTTTGCGGTCTTCGGAAAATTTTTCATACATCGAACATTTTTTATCCCAATAATAAATCAAAGATTGATATACAAAAATAATGATTTTGTTACTTCACACGTCATAAACACCGTTTTTTATAATTACCAACACAAACTGGCTTATCAGTTGTCATAACTGAAGCATAAATTATGAAAAAAGAAATCAGATAGTTACCCAATAAAAAAGCAAACTATTAATGCTTATTGGCTACCAAATTTACAGACGCTTTGACAATCCACGCTTTATTATCTCACTCAGACAAACTGCTTTCTAAATGTCCCAGGATGATGAATAATTGTGAAATCTTTTTATAAATATGTTCGAAGAAATTTCATATTTAAAATACGGGGACGGCCGTAAAGCATTAGAATGAGATTGAGCTTATAGAGTATTACAATCCACGAAATAAATTTTGTATATTTTTTATTGTTGAGATATAAATATCGGAAATCATATTATATTTATAATTTTTTTACTTATTTATTAATACAGTTTTACTCACGATTTATCGGTGTGGGTACAGACTAGTGCGATTCGCAATTTATTGAGTCAGAATTACCACAAGTGCGGCAAGTTGTGGAGGACAATCGCTACAATCTGGCGACAGTGTTACCGACTGGCGAACACGACTATCAAACAGTGACCTCAACATGTGGAGCGGGTCCTGGCATGTCTGCCATACATGAGAGGGGTAACCGATCAAATTCGACAACTGTTACGCCGTAGATATAGCATCAGGACAATTTTCCGCCCCCTGACGCAGATTGGTAGTTATCTACGATCGCCTAAGGATCGGGACCCTCTGGAGAGCCCTGGCATCTACGGAATTCCATGCGAGTGCGGCAAAAGCACATCCGCAGTGTACGTAAGTTAGACAGCAACACGTCGGCAGTGGCAGAGTATGCCTAAAACTCCGACACCTCACATTATATTATTAGGTTCGATAGGGTGAAAGTACTGGCTCGAGATAAATACTTTGTGTCTCGCAAGCTGCTGGAAGCCATAGAAATCGACCGTCGACCTAATTTTAATAGAGACAGGGGCTCCGCCACCTACTTGGAAACCCGTGTTGTTAGACGCATCTCGCAATAAGACCCATAGTGCCGATGATCACGTAGTGGACACTGTGAGTACATTCTGTGCAGCCGTGAACAACAACAGTGATACAGTGTCAGTGATACCGTGCTCGTCATACCAGCGCAGCCCCCGCCCCCCGCACTCCCCGCCCTGTCCAGCCGCGCACTACGAGCACAAGTCCGCAGTAAGAGACGGGACGTTATCGCGAACCCACCACACACATCCTGATGAAGGACCTCCAAATAGTCTGTACCTATACCGATAAATCTTTAGTAAAGCCGTATTAATAAATAAGTTAACAATATTTCACGAGAGTTTTAATAATTTAATTATAACTATTAATTTTTAACAGAATGAAGTCTGGCCGGGTAGCTAGATTGTATAACGAACATTCCTTACAAACTGATTTGAATATAATATAAGAGAAATTGAACAATTTTACTTTATTTCATTGCATATCAATTAATGAATAAGAATAAAAGAAATTCCTCAGTAAATATTGCGTTTGATTATCATTCTTAATTTATTTCGACGTTTCTTGTACTTTGCTATGATTACAAGCATCTTAATCCATTCTAAAATTCGTCTGATTTAATGATATACGTGTTTTAAGCAAATAATATGAGATGGGTTTTGTTTGTGATTTATAAGCAGGCCCATCCTACTATATTCACCCTTCCATGGTTTTGAAGGTTAATATAAAATTATACACGTGCCAATGGTGTACGGACACGACCTTTTCCGACGACCCCATAAAGTAACTAATTTATGAATTTGTGATACTGTGGCGTCCGTGGAGCTTCCATGAATTGAAAATTTAAACGAACTCATTTCATTACTAATTTTCCGTGAACAACTTCAATACAGAGGAGGTTCTCAATTCTTGGGTCTAACTTCGTCATTTATAAACCGATTTGGATGTTTACTAACGAAACATTCACTATAGTCTTATTAAATAAAAAGTTATTTATTACGACTTCTTTTCAAGTAGGAGGCTTCTTTGCACAGGCCGGGTAGATGGATACCATAGCGATGCCTTTTTCTGTCGTCAGACAGTAATGTATCATGGACAAAATTGATTCATGATCCACTTTGCTGAAGTCATAAAAACAGTAAGATTTATAATATTAAAATACTATTAAGATTTATTTATATTTGCACAAAAAAATTTAATGACCATTGGTGGAATGTCAGAGTCAGTATTAGGAAATGTATGTTCAAGCTAATTTTGACCTTCTTTTCTAGTATGACTGTAGGAAAATGATATGTTGGGTCACTAGTGTGGCGTAGCTAGTGAAATAAATGGGCCAATGAGAGAACATCTCATATCTCAAAGTGTCGAGTGAAATGGCAGTTCCTCTCAGCTTTTGGTATTTTCCAGAATCCTGAGCAGCAAGGCATTGTAATGGGCATTTCATTTAGCATCAGATAAACATCTAGCTCGTCTCGTGACTTTCTGTCATTACATTTTAAAGTCGACTGATTTGGTTTGATTGATATTTATTAATCAAATTGAATATGCTAAAATATACTTTAATGACTGATATTCAACATTATTTGTGTTTTATAATCATATAATAACGTTCTATAGGTACACATATTATGAGGATATCATTCGCAGTCTGATAGCGGAACGGCAAAAGTTTCTCAAAGTCGTGTGTCAACTGTCACTGTCAAATATACAAAACTGAATATAATATGATTTACATTGCTGCTTATTGACCAAGAAAATTTTAAACAACTGAAGTAAATTTGACAATGTATAGATATAGTATTATTATGGTGTAACTTGTGGCATGTTCCATATTTTGGCTTTCTTACAATACGACGTGATTTGTTTATATGTATATATTACATCATTGTACTCATAAAATAAATACTTCACCACAATTCTGCAAATCTCGCTATCAACCGTTGCTGCCTGAGAAAATTCAAAACTTAATTCGGTTTAGCTTTACTAATTTAATCCTAGCCTCTTAATTAATAGTGAGTGCGGCTTTAAGATAAGACTTGGTATTTAATGAATGAAATTTATGAGTTTTATTAATTTGAAAATTAATATGTTTTAATATTAGTACAGCATGATATAAAAGGTTTTGTGTTTTGTTTTTCTATGTGATCTTTCATGTGAATATATTAAATTTATATTTTTCTATTAGTATTCAAATAATTTGCATAGTTTTCTTTAGTGTTAATTCCGCCAGTATTTGTCTTTAAACAATTAAACACGTGCCAGATTTTGGGGAGACAACACGTCCTGAGGATGCCTCGTGTAGAAGCAAAACACGTGTCGAATTGTTTAAAGACATATACTGGCGGAATTAACACTAAAGAAAACTCAAATCATTTGAATAATTATGGATTTCCGCAAAGTGACGCTTATTTCAATAAATTATCTGGTTTCTATTTGTTTATTAATTTTCAATAACTATTTACCCTTTTTTTGTTATCACGTTCAGTAAATAGTTAACAATGTAAGTCATGGCAACACTATCAAATAGCTACATTGTACGACCATATAACATTGTACGAATGATTACTTATTAACACAAGAGGTTCTTTAATAAGACTTTATCATTTCTGATAAAAATACATTAGTCTAAATAATACTGAACCATATTTAATATCATTTTACTAGATTTTCATGTAGTCTGTAAGTAAGAGCAAATGTAGGAATACAACTTTTTATAAATATATACACATACAAAGAGAACAACTTTACATAAACACAATACTTATTATTGCTATTAAGTGCTTGGCTCGATAACGACCCGCTGTGTTTAAATTAAGTGGCATCATTCAATCGGAAATTTTATAAATAATATTGTATCCGTTTAGAATATCTTAAACAATACTTTACAGACTAATTTATAAAATTGATTGAAAACTACAGATCCATTATCGCAACTTAAATCGATTTCCGATGGCTTTTGTCACTTACCTTAAACCCACGTGATATTATATTATAGGTATTTATTTACTACTTTCAACTTTAAATGTCGTTAACTTTCAAATTAAGTATATATCAATACAAGTATTACGTTATTAACAATAATTGGTCTTATTATCGGCAGTTATACAAATCTTATAAAAATCAAATTACTTTATGAGGCTTTATTTAATGGAAGAGGTGGACAAAATAACATAGGGGTCACCTGATGGTAAGTGATACCTCAGTCCATACTCTCTTATAACACCAGAGGAGTCATAGGAGCGTAGCCGACCTTATTAAGCGTCGAATAAACGTACATATGAATTCTCAAACCGAACACACATTGGTAAGAATCGAACCATGGGCCGAGGTCCGGAGAAATAGTTGACAGTTCATACTACCATCGATGTTTTAAACGTTATGAGATTATTGAAACAATGTTTTTAGAGTTTAATAGCTTTTATAAAAATATTATTTCTGAACACTTATTCCGTTCAAAAATTTGTCAGAACCCATCTAAATCAGACCATCTCTTACTGACATTACATGCAACCAACATAAAGACTCACAAATATTGGAATAATTAATAATATTATACTGACTCCTTACAAGATTATTTTAGTTAAACAAATCAACGTAACAACTAAAAATTAAAATAATGTTAACACTTAGTTTGTTTTGAATAAAAATTAAAAAAATTATAATTAGTTCGATAACACATGCATATTCAAAAATTTAATGAGGCACTTTATTGTACACAATTTTAATTGCTATCGTAATCCATGAATGAATGAATGAATAATTATACTTACATCACTGAACTTTGATATTTAATATTAAAATATGAAACATTTTGGTTTGAATTATTTGTATCATGTATATGAGATATTAAAGTTAAATTTATAATCACTAGGGATGAATTAAATATTACTTATTACTTGATTGCTATAATAAGGTAGAGTGCAAAATAATTATTATAGTTTGATACTAAAATTAAGTATGACACTTCCAAAGTGTTAAAATGTCCCCCCCCCACCCTGTAACTTCTAAAATAAGAGAATGATAAAAGTAATAAGAAAATTATGATGTATAATTACCATGCAAACTTCCACCGAAAATGGTTTGAACGAGATCTAGTAAATTTTTTTTAATACGTCGTAAATCGTAACAACGAACTACAAAAACTTTTATATTATGTTACTTGCTGCTACGGAACCCTGTGCGAGTCAGACTCGCACTTGGCCGCTTTTTTATGTAAAATGTTCGATGCCATTTAACGGGGGACTTTATAAGAAAAGTGTATTCATTTACCTACAAAGATAATATAAAGCTTTTTGTATCTCATGAAACGTACTAAAATAAGTTATAAGCAATTACTTATTGCTAGTGTTGTATCTTCTTCTACTTAATTCGCGAGATAAATATAAAATCATCCTTCCACTCTACGTGACTCCTCTACAATATCACATGGTGACTGATGTAGTTATTCCTGAACATAACTTGTTATGCCTTCTACTCGATTAAGTCGAGTTAGTGACTCTCTTGTTGGGCGATGTATAAGTCCTTACAACATGATCCCAGAAAATCTACAAAAAATGTGTTACAAAATTCAAAATAATTGTAAAGAACGTTTCTGTGGTAAAGGTAACTATTACATATTAATAACTTTCATTATGGTTGAGAGTGGAGAGATCGCAGTCAGGCTATTTAATAATCAATTTTATTGTACGATATTTTATATAATATTATAGTGACGAAATGTTATTAAAACAATGGGAGCCCTCTGAGTTTTTTTTGTGACAATAAGGGGCAAGACGATCAGGACGTTCAGCTGATGGTAGTTTAGGTGCCCTACCCATTACAATGCAGTGCCACACAGGATCCTTGAAAAACCCAAAAATTATTAGCGGCACTACAACTGCGCTCGTCACCTTGAGACACAAGATGTTAAGTGTCATTTTCCCAGTAATTTCACTACGGCACCCTTCAGACCGAAACACAATAATGTTTACAGATTACTACGCCAGGGCAGAAATAGGCGCAGTTGTGGTACCCATAATTTCGCCGGTCATCCTGTACAAAGGTGCCTCCCACTGGTGAGTTTTTTGTGTTCGTTCTTCTCTAATGCATACTTTTTCGAACGGGGGAAGTTTTCGACGTTTATTAAGTGATCTGAAATCCTGTTTTGAATAAAATTATTTGAATTTGAATTAATAACTTCGGCTTGATGAATGTCTTGAGCACGCACCATATATTTTTTCTTGTTCTTATACAAAAATAGTTTGTGTTTGTTGTAAGTTTTCCAATATTTTATTTTATTTCGACATATCACTAGCTTGTTTCCAATAACAGCTGGGCATGTTGCGTGAGATACCCTCGCAGGTAATAAATTTAGCCGGTATAAATTACACAATTCATTTCATATACAACGCTGAAGAAATTTATATTCTTACTTATGTACCTTACTTACCTTCCTTTTTCTTGTTAAATTGGTAATTTTATATTACCATTTTGGCACATACGGATTATAGGGATACGGATATTCGGATAGATACTTACTTGTTTTGGCATGGTATGGCCATGCGACTAGATCACATAAATTATGTACACAAATTGTCAATCAAATTCAGTGAAATGTAGGCGGTGTAATATTTTAAAAATGCACTTTGTAGTATTCAATTTAACATATTGTTACATGACAGGAATTCAGGTTTCAGATAACATCACTATAGTTTCGCATATAATTTATTACATGTTCCAGCTGTCAGTAAACAAGGTACTAACGACTCTGTACACACTAATTCATATTACCAATAATCTGTCACTCACAGTTGTAACGCTTGTTATAATCGTAGTCAATTTTCTCCAGTAAGGCTCATGGTCATCCCTTACCTGATATTATATCACAATTTTATAGTTTGTGCAAAAGAGGACCCGAAAAGACGCTCTCATGACTGGAAACCCTCATGGATGTACTCCCACTCCGCTCCTAACTTAAGCACATACGCGGCGATCGAAATTGTTGCAATTGTAAGCGACAACTTTTCACAATTATTAAAACCTTCATTGTTGAAACTGCGCATATAATTCGTCTATTGGCTTACAACTAAGAAGTAGTGACGTCGTGGATTATTTGACAAATAACTATTATAACAAAAAATTATAAATACCGTAAAATATAATGATAAATAAAATCATATCGTCAAAAGTTCAGCTTCCTTTTCCGGCTGCTATGAATAAATTTGAGGAATGGGCACCATGAACTAACACGAAATCATTTCATTTAACTGATAATCTAGTTAGTAATAAGATTAATAACAGTTAAGTAAATGAAAAAATATAATAAATATTAAATACTAATCAGCTATTAACATTTCCAGTAAAACATAGTAAAAATTTTATGCTAGTAAATCTAAGTTATATGTAACGTCTTAGAAATCTTAAAATATTTCCTAATATATTATAACGTATTTTATGAGATACTTCTTGATTTATATAATATGAAAGCTTGTATGAACATTATACACGGTCTAAAGGTAGCGTTCCGATCATGACTGCCGCGACTCTGCAGTCGCTGCCGTCGCGTCGGCTGCAAGCACTGCCAACTACTCAGCAGCGCGACCACGTTCATTCCGATCGTAACTGCCGGGCAGCTGATATACGAATTCTTATTTTTGTATTATATACATACGCCTTCTAAGTTGTCGCTCAGAATAACTAGTATGTATTCAATACAAAAATAAGAATTGAAGTATCAGCTGTAGATTTTACGTGTTTTTTAAAAACTTTCTGTATGAAACATAAATTTTTGATATCACCCTTAAATAATTTTTCTTTATTAAATCAAAGAAGATACTTACTTATTAAACTTCTTTGCAATGGTGTCCCAAATATTTTCCCGAACAACATTATCTTTGTGGGATTTGAGTCGTGCATTAAAAATTGGTGGATTTCTAGAAACCAGGTCCACTAAATGTTCATCTTCTTGGTCGTTAAATACCGCCATTTTTTTTTAGAGCACGTGCAAATAATAGAGGGTCGCGCTGCCAGACTGCTTCACAAGCGGCTGGGCAGCGCTGCCACTCGTGCGCAGTTTGGCCGCACGACCCGGTCGCGTGCATCGGAAAACTCTGTATGCATGATCATACAGAGCGGTGCGTTGCTGCCCGGCAATGACTGCTGGGTCGCAGCTGCCGAGTCGCGGCAGTCAAGATCGGAACGCTACCTTAAGGTAAAGCACACCCGATCCCTCGTTAAAAATGAAATTTATTTATCATTTATGTTCCAGTGAAGGTACTCGCGTCCTAATGTTGAAATTTACATGGGATGACATTCATGCATCATGAATTCATAATATTTACCAATTGTCATTATTTCTTTTGCAAGAAACCTTCGCCAACATCATATATTCCAAGCCTAGTATAAGTTTTAAATAAGGGAACTATGAAAGTAAGTTAGGCGAGTCAGCTTAATTACTATTATTTCTAATAATGGCATATTATGAAAAACTTATAAAATGGAAAAAAAAGACGAAAATGTAGTTCGCTGTTGTCAGCTTTCAAGGCAGGCGCAAGTAATTTTTGAAGTGATAACCTCGACGCAGTAAGCAATACATGGTAGTTCAAAATCGTTATGTTTTTACGTTACCAACATGCATGCCATACATTGGTACCAACCATTATTATTTATTAGGTTATAAGAAAATTGGTTTTACACATTAAAAAACAACAGTTATTTTTTAAATTTTAGTAAAGTTATCATTTTCCCATCTGTCCTCTAGTGTACATATGCCGCCTTTTATTGTTTTTATATACTCACACGGCCTTACTTATAGACTTGGTATAAAGTTATACCTGAGAATAAGCCATGAATATATGCAGAAATAATAATATTATATCGCTGACAACACTATCAAACAATTATTTTTTTATTTGTGATTTTATGACCTTAACTAAGACATTTAATCAAATCTTTTTTATTATTTAAATATGTATACTTTTCATTTGATAGTTCACTTATCAGTCAATACAATGATAATTTTGAAGTTTTCCGAATGTCAAGCAGTTTAGTTCATTAACGCGGGAAACGTGATCCTTCCGAATAAACCAATCTTATGCAAAATGTCTGTTGGTAAAGATTGTGCATAAACTTGGTTTATTCTCAGGTATATCTATATCAAGTTTATTAGTTAGGCCGATACAATATAAACCTATTTTCGTCACGGAAAACATTTCAATCAAAAGCTTGGTTGTTATGTAGAAGGAACGAAGGAAAATTATTGAAAACACGCTGTATGTTGCATATGAAAAAAATAAAGTATTCATTTAAGTCCATAAATGACACTTATGAATATCAAAGTAACACAATATATTGTTTTAATATACCACCACTTCGGAAAAATTCAGCTTTACCGAGAATTAAGAAAGTCATTATTTTGAGTTATTAACAAACAAAAAATTCAGTAGCTTCCTCTATATAATTTATTAAAAATATTCGAGATACACTATAAACTTTTAACTAGTAGACTTAACGAAATAAAGTAGAACACAAAAGTGTAACGAATACAGTAAATAATAACGAGCTTTAACCTACACACCATAAATATGCGGAGGTCTTATAAACATAAAGCATTGATATATAAAGAGACAAATTTATAGTTTAATTATCAATAAAATATAAGTTTTGGATGTCAGGATCGACCAGTCTTAAATGATATTTTTAAAGAACAAAATATAAAAAAAATAAACTACGTTTAAAAAAACCGACTAATCGACGACGTATCAAATAACTAAAAATCTTAATTTAATACACCTCTTAAGCAAACCTTTACCTTTAATATTAATAAAATACTATTATTTGTAAGTGCTACATATTGATAGGTCTTAAGTCAGTGCCGTGTTTATGGCAAACGGCAATATGGCAAATGGCATTTATTTTGTAGCAAGGAAAAGAAGAATTACGTAAATCGGATCATAAATTGTCAGAGATAGATACATAAAAAAATACCGATCGAATTGATAACCTCCTCCTTTTTGAGGTCGGTTAAAAATAATAAGCAATCGCGTGACGGCTCTTCTATGATACGATATGAACTATGAATAAAACATATGCCCATTAAATTATGATCACGCTAATAGTTCTATTACGATGTATGGGAATTGAATTTGGAACAAAACGACGACAGAATTTGTATTTGCTAATTAATTATTGACGAAAGTACAGCTAAAGTGAATGTTATTCTGTTAATGTGTAATGTTATTGTGTGTTTTCCTTTTCATGTGTTACAAACATACATTCGTATACACTAAATAACGCAATATCTTAAAAAAAAATTGGTTGAAGGTCCATTAATTATGGGTCCAATAACAATAAATTAAAGATTGACTTTCCTCTTGCGTTCAACGTGAGTAGTGATTGTTAATTTGCTAGTCACAATGTAAATATCTATTTTTAAAAAATTAAGCATTGCGTAAATGCTGTACAGTAAAGTTGATGTTAGCCTTAATCAAATTACAAACAAAAGAAGGCATTTAATGTTTCGTATAAAGATTCAGTATAATTAACGCAACAATACATTTTTCGACCACCGAAAATAAACTTGCGAATTTTTAATAAGTTGAGAGTTAATTATAACGTTGTATTGTCGTTTGTGTTATTAACGTAGTGTTACAACATATTATTTATGAGAAGCCATGACGAGACGCCTTACTCGTAATACGTAATTCAGATCGACATCGCTATTATTATGAGCGTCACTTTACTGAGACATAAAATATTAACTATCGTTTGTCCATCCATTAATTTCACTAGCTATGGCATCCTTCACACTAAATCAATATAATACTGCAGAAATTAAAATTTTAAAACAAAATTTATGAACGGTGCAAGAACAAACCTTCGAACCCTTGACCTCTCGCGTTCCATGCGCGCGCTCTTCCACTGCACTAAACGTGCGAGTGACGTAAAGCTCATAAATCTTGATGTCTTTGTTCAACTCTCAGGTTGTATAATTTCTCAGGTCATTAAAATTTTGTTTTCAAAATTAATTTGTCTAATTAATCCCAAAAGTGAGGGTTATCACGTAAAATAATTATGTACAAATAATTCAAATACCTTTGTTTTTAAAATGGAAGTGTTTTGTTTTCAGGAACAATCAAATATAAGTAAATAAATTTTGTCAACAATAATTTAAAATTGAGAAGGTTAATTAATAAATATTGTATTTCAGTGGAGTTTTAGGTTATTTAATTCATCATGACCAAAGGTCTTACAAGAACTTCTTTATATGTAGCTTCCACTTCCAATATCATATTTTAATGTATTACAACTAAACAACCTACCAACATGCTTCAAATTTAAACTATGCTGAATAGTTGTCACAGTTGAATAGAAGCAGAACTCGAAATTCGATTATGTCAGCTCGTTGAACAGGCTGTTGAAACTGCAGAATATTGAGCCAAAGGAAATACACAACATTACAAGACAATATTGAGTTTTATGGATAGTTAGATTCAATACAGAATCATGTAGATCTAAAAAATATATTGTTTGTATTTCTACCACCGAAACTCCGAGGCTAGGCTGATGGTTGATAATCACCGTCACCCATTAATAATTCAAAATTTGATCGTGTTGAATTTAGCTACAAACCGTACTCTAGCCAAGAACATCTTTTTTGGTCAACATTTTTCAGCAGTCTCGGAAAAATATAAGCAATGTGTTATTCCATTTGGAGTAAAATCATACATAAGATATTTGAATTTATATTATTTGAAAAAAAAAAGACTCTCAAAAATTAGAAAATTCATAAGCAATTTACTGAAAAATATTTCAAACTTTTGATGGAGACGTGTCATCGGGAGATATCACAGGTCGTTTTTTAATGTCATGGTTGTTTAACGCATTGTTGGATTTATATTTATATATTATTAAATAGGGAAATGTATTTGCACAAAATAAAAATGTGTCTCCTTCGCAAGCCCAGTTAGACAGCATGGGACATGTATGCGATCGATAGATCAGCTTGAATTTGTTGTGGTAATTTTCATGAATAGAGACCAACTATTTTAATAATAGAAAGGGATGGCGAGATATTGTAAAATGAACTTGCATGCATTACATCATCACTGAAGTAAATGTCTTATATTTGCATATATATACATTTGCATCTCTAGTCTGGCGCACCCCAGTATCAGCTCGATCATTAAAGGCCAGCAACGCTCCTGTAATTCCTCTGGTGTTGCAAGAGAATGTGAGCGGCGGTGATCACTTAACACCAGGTGACCCGTACGCTCGTTTGTCCTCCTATTCCATAAAAAAAATAGTGACTAAGTAGGAGAATAACATATTTTATAAAAAATTACCATCTTATTTTTTAATATATATTTTTTGACAACCATAGAACTTTATTTTTCAAATATTCATTTTAAACGTCACTTTTCTGCATATTAAATACCCAATTATTCAATAAAATCATTTCATATGATATAATTAACAATTTAAATATATATCTAGTAAAATATTAAGTAATATCGTTGATTATTATAAACCAGAAAAAGACACCTACACTACTTTGGCTAATCAAACAAAAATAACGCCAGTACTTTTGTATAATTGAATGCGACAACGCATTTCTATGTCTCATTCATCTATTTTAAATATATATAAAGTTCTGTTTTAGTGCTCCGTCGTCACAGTAACGTTGTTTATCAAACTAACTGTCCCTTTGTATTGAGAGTATTCCTTCTCTTATAAATATCTTGAATACAACTATCAATTCATACTATCTGCAGGCAGATTTATCGGCTAACGTCTTTGTGTCGAAATTATGACGATGTGCGCGCGTTTCGTTTAAATAAAACTCTTATATTATTTCCAAATGAGCCGTTACAAAAATAATATTAAAAAATCGTTCACAAAGTTTATCTCTGAACATGTAACGCAGAAATGTATTTTGGCTTTTTCGGAACGGAACTCTTCAATTCTTAGGAGCAAATTAACGATACTCGGCCGAATCTTTTTTATCCTATCCGGGTATTTAAGTCATCTACCATAACATAGTTATGTTTAAATAATTGTCGCAGTCG